>NC_083793.1:6969695-9369695 GCF_015708825.2 Lethenteron reissneri
CTGCTGCGTTCACTTGGTGTCACGCAGGGACAGCTGGCAGCGGGGTTTCCTTACCGCAGGGCGCTTTGAGATGTGCTGCGTGGGAGACGCGGTTCGAATGTTAAAAGGGGCGTCGCGGTGGGGAGATGTTATCTCCCTCGCCTGGCGTACAGGAGGACGTGGGTTTGATCCCGACCCTGACGCCTGCTGCTGTATAATTGGAGTCTGCATGTCTGTCTCGCCGTGGTCGCGTGGATTTTTCTCCGGCTCCTCCGGTTTTTCTCTCCACATTTAGAATCAACATCACGCCTTTAGAGTGTTTGGCTGCGAGAAATGTCCACATGATAAGCCACTTGGCTGAGCTGTCGTTTGTGGCCAGGTCGCTATTCTGAAAAAGAGCTACATAGCTCAGTGTGGGCCTTGCCTTGCCTGATGAGTTGATGAGTTAATGATGACGCTCACCCGGCTGCTGCTCTATATAAGAACGGGAGACACAGCAGAGCCTCACCATTCTGGCGAATTGCCCGCTGATGTGGATGCAATTACCAGCGAAACGTCGTACTCAAAAATTGTACATGTTGTGGTTTTCACGCTTCAACACACCGGTTGGGACTAAAGCAGTAAAACTATTTGTCTTTTGTCAACGTGACACTTTTTTACTGATTGGCCGTGTCGGTGGTGGAGGGTTATGACACATTTATAAATAACGCGATCTAACCCAAAAACGTTGATTATGAAAAATCACTATAGTTCAGTTCATAGTTTCAAACATCATATGATGATGATGATGCAGGCATGGAATATAGCGGGCGAGGCGGGACAAACGAGCTGTCCCCCAAACTTTGGACAGTGGCCAATCCAACGCAGTACCACCCTTTGATTATAATGACCTTCATTGCACCCGACGGCTACTCGGCATTGGTCTCCGAGACTCCCCTCAACCTCAACATAGTTCCTCAAGAGGAAGCCCGGTAGCCCAGCAGTCTGAAGCGGCGGAGCCGGTACCGCTTGGATTACCAGGTTCCAAATCCAGGCAGCCGCCTGTAATTAAAATATGTTATCAGGTGCATTGAGTTGACCGGCTCATCACAGTCACCAATGATCGCACTTAATGTGACTACATTTGAGCTCTGAAAGTTAACATTTTATTATTTTTGACTGTTACGCGACGAACATTGCGCCAGGGAGTGTGGAACAGCAGCAGTTCGGGAAATCAAAGATCCCTTAAAGATCTATCTTGGTTCTTTCGGTAAAGTCACGAGCAAGGGTAATAATAACATAAAAGACGCAAGCAGCCGTCTTCAGGTGAAGACGGCTGCTTGCGTTGTAGCCGAAACGTCGTGACATTATTTTATTATGTTTTATTTTATTATTTATTACTTCCCTTCCCTTCTACGTGACTTTACCGAAATAACCAGAAGATGCAATCCCTGCAGTCACGAATACTTTAAATCGAAAAATCCCTTTAAAGAATTAGGTTCAGTGATATCCACTTCTGCAGGCTTGTCCCTACTACAGGAGGTTGCACTGCTTGATATCCAATGCAAGTACACTTGGGAACATATACAACAAAGTTCTAAGCCTTGACTGAAGACAGGGAGTTGTCACGAACATCATCCAGATATTTATGGCTCCATGTGCGTGCAGGTATCTTCACTACAAATAGACAGTTGTGACTAAGTGACGTTCTACAGGGGCTACACATCGTACATTGGCACAATTGTTGTCCACGATATTAATTTAACTCAAGAAAAAAACATCTAAAATAATTGTTTTTCATTGTGAGACCCCAAAAATGATGGGGGGGGGGGAGATTATGTTTACATTTTTTGACGTCGGCCTACTATGAAAGTTGGTTTGAATGATTCTGAATCAATTACATAAAGTGATACGTCCAAACGGTGATTATTTGCAGAGTGTGGCGCTAAAGGCAATAGCAGAGCATGCTTCTCGTTGCTTCTTCGATCACGTCATCGATAGCATATGAGGCACGAGGATTAAAATGTGTCACTTTAGTCCTGCAGACTGTGAGGGCATTGAAGGGCAGGAACGTGCGTGTCCGATTATTGTTTTTTTATGCCAGGCGTGATACACGCAATATATGTGTTTCCTCCACGTGTTTCGGTTTTGGAAACACTCGCTTGTGTTTGCGATCGAAACGTCCATTGTTTTTGTTTATTTTATTATTTTTTGAACCTATCCACGTGACTTTACCGAAAGACGCAAAGAAATATGAATACAGTACTCACAAATTGGCTGAAAACATCTGAATATATAGAGGAATGCGGAGTTTGGGCAATTGTTGATACCGGTTTTCGCCGCGTGGCTATGCCGTTTATAAAACTAATATTCTTACTATTATTTATCTCCTAGTTGTCCGCTAAACGTTTCGCAGCTGTGGTGTAAATATATATAGATACATTCACGTTGACAGACATTCAATGTAAACTCGTGGAGTGGTTTACAATGGTACGTCATGCTTGCATCCAATGTGTTGTACCGATAAACATTTAAAATAGCTTCATGAATGTTGGAGTTTTCAGCCTGTCATGGCACAGTTATGAAATAATGGTTAAGGTCACATTGTTATTACTATTGAATGTGACAGTGCTATGTTGTGTATGAGAGCCTCGGGGCAAAGAGACTGCATTATTGCATTATTTCCCCATGCAGTGCCACGGCCGGTGCTGTGTTCAACCATATACAAAGCAATTTGACATTTTACCAGAATTGTATTTGATTGTAAATTGGTATTCCTGCCTTCGTCAATGATTAATGAAGTTACATTTTATTATTTTAATATAGTAAAAAAAATGCATTGGATTGCAAAGAATAAAGCGGAATTAGAACTGTCAACAATGATATAAAACGTCACAATTTGAGCAGAAACCCCAGTTATGACCGTATAATACACGTGCTTTATGAAATGTAGCAATCTAAGTAATGTATCCATTTGGGCCTCACCGAGTCTCAAGCCTTTATTTTTCAGCAGCGTCCTGCGTTGGCACTTTGACCAATTCCTAAGCATCCACGTCGCAACGACGGAGTCAGTCCGTGTCTGTACGACGACCATATCGCGCAGACAACGTGCCCTCAATCAGCCACTAATTCTAAACATCCACATGGGAACGCAACAAGAAGGCAGACGGAATCATAACAAATGAACTCACCGCTTCTGCTGGGAATAGCTGCAAAGACGACGACGATGATGATGACGACGACGACAACGATGCCCTACTTGACAAGCACTGTCTGTTTTCGCCGAGCCAAATCGACTTCAGTTGCGCTGCGAGCGTGAAAGGGGGAGGAGGGGGGAATAGACGCAAAAAAAATGACACAGGACTCTGCACGCACACACGTGCCCAGCGAGCACGCGACTGATGCACGCGTTCGCTCAAAGGCACACACACACACCCGGGCGCCGCGCGCACGAAACGCACGCACGCACACACAATGCGCTGTTCTAGGCGTGACACACACACACACGACGCAGTTTTTGCCGTAAGCCTTGTTACGACCAGCGTGTTCTCCGCGCTGTGTAACTCTATCCCGTCCATTGTTGCGCACTCGCAATCGTCGGGGTAAAAGGCCTCGTGCCATTGTGTCGCGCGCGCCCGAGGATAGGAAACTGCTTACATTCGAGGATGTCACCTTAGTCCATAATTGTTATCAGTTGTCGAAATTCCACGCCCGACAACTTTCACTTGCTTTGTTCACGCACTTATTTGAAAGTAAAAAAGAAACGTACGTCAAATGTATGAATTCAAAACTGCCCAAGATTGCCGTGAATTTTTTTTTCCAAAACTAATTATCATTATCATGAACCATGATCAATCCACTCACTGCTGGATGGAAGCCTCCCTAAAAGTCGTCGCCATCACTGAAAGTTGTACGATGTAACAACCCAGCGAGAACACGCAACATGACGTGACGTCTTCGCTCTCTCTCGTCGGGAAAGAAAAAACAAACTCGTTTCGGACGCGTCCCACCGCAATATTTTGTTTGTATTTTCAGAAGGAAAATCATATTGAACAAATAACGATCATTGTTGTCAGCCGAAGGGCAGCAACATGTTTCTCCGCGGAAAAATAGTAAAGTCTAGCGTTTCGTTTGTTGGTTCAAAGATGAGATAAAAATAGACCGAGAGAAATATCTATTTACAACCAGGTGAGATCTCCATTTATACCACGCGTCTTTCTTTTATTTTCCAAAGGAGACCTGCGTTTTCAAATGCAAACATATTCGAACCCCATATTTTTTGCCCATCGTCTCACAAACCTCTCCACTCCACTCCTAAAGGGGACGAAACTCCGGGTCCTTCGGTTTTTCCCTCTCACATTTAGAAACATGCGTCGAGATTATTTCGATTATTGTTGCCGCTTTAAATGTCCACGTGATAAGCCACTTGGCTGAGCTATCATTTGTGGCCAGGTCGCTTCTGAAAAATAGGCTAATAGCTCAGTGGGCCGTACCTGGTAAGGTTAAAAACAATGTTTAGTTTTATTTGGAAATATTTTTAGTGGTTTCATTTAAATTTCGATTTAAAGCTTTCGTGACTGCAGGGATTCATCTTCTTGTTTCGTAGAATTGAAATAATAAAATAATAAAAATTAAACATAATAAAATAATTCTCACGACGTTTCGGCCACAACGCAAGTAGCCGTCCCCAGGTGGAGAACAGGTCTGTCGAGGACGGCTACTTGTTCTCCACCTGAGGACGGCTACTTGCGTTGTGGCCGAAACGTCGTGAGAATTATTTTATTATGTTTTATTTTTATTATTTTATTATTTCAATTCTACGTGACTTTACCGAAAGAACCAAGAAGATGGTTTCATTTACCTTTCCTATACTTTGCACTCCTATAGTTTTTTGTTTCTGTAACGTCCTGACCCCGCCCCGCTACTGGACATCCATGAAAAAAAGAGCTTTACAGCACATCGGATTCCTTCAGTTTAAATAAATATTCTGACTCTGAATTGTTCTCGCGATCACCAGCAGGTGGTCCGGTTTAATTACACGAGCTACGCTGAAGTCAACCCTCGGTGTCCTGGCATGAGTTTGACAGCGAGTGGGTGGGGAGCAGCTCTGCCGGGTTGATTTAATTGTGCGTTACAAAGTTCGTGATGTCTAACTGCTCTGCCCTCTCGTCTGCACCCCCCTCCTTCTCTCCCCCTGCCCCCCCCCCTGCCCCCCCCCCAACCAACTTATCTTTCAGCTGTGGGAATACAAATAAAAGTGGACTTCTTCAGGAAGAAGTTTTTATCTGCAGCTAAACAGGTGATTAAGTAATTATTAAACGAAGAGGTGATTGTTTTTTTTATCCAAACCGACCGTGTCGACGCGTCTCGTTATTCAGCATTAATGCGAGGATGGAATTTCGTCTACAGCTGCTACGGATATTGAAATTACGAATGCATTTTTGACAAGCCGGTAGCACCAAAGGATTGTATTAATCTCACAAAATGGCCACCAAATTGTAAAACACCGAGGTTATGTTCTTGGTGTTTTAATATTGATAACAAAATATCGTTTTTTTTAGGTTTAACGCGTAGGCTTTCGCGACCAATGTTATTCATAATCAACGTTTTTGGGTTTAGATCGCGTTATTTGATGCTGGATGCAATTACCAACGAAACGTCGTACTCAAATTGTAAATGTTGTGGCTTCAACACACCGGTGGGCTAAAGCAGTGAACTATTTATCTTTTGTCAACGTGACACTTTTTTACTGATTGGCCGTGTCGGGTGGTGGAGGGTTACGACACATTTATAAATAACGCGATCTAAACCCAAAAACGTTGATTATAAAATATAGTTTTGCCAGTTACTATGTATTTACACAATTGTGTGGAATCACCAATATCCTATTCTCTTTTTTTCTCGACGTACACGAACGACATCTCAGCCACAGGATACTGACGTGAGTGAAACACTCGACTCCATGTGCCTTTTCATCCACTAGTCAGCTAAAATTACTGGGGGGGGGGGGAAACCCCAAAATCACAATTTAATTTAAACTGTCTTCACTCCCGCTGTCTTCCAGTGCTCAGCCATCGAAGGCCGATGTCCTATCGACTGCGAGGACCCGGTAAGTTCTGGCATCGCATCTCAGGGTGAGGTTTCTACACTCGAACGCAATGGGGCCTTCACCTTGCACACTGCCTGTGGTATTTATCCCGTCGGTTACCCTCTTGCCAGACGCTGAACTGCTACATCGTAGACGACAACGGATTCGTCATCGTCTCCAAGAACGACGAAGAGGTGAGCGTGCAGGATGCGTCTTGCAGAAGCGCACTTCAGACGAGCGGCGTGGCACGGCATGGTTGGCCACCGGCCCTGTTGCGAGGTATGGAAATGGGGCCCCATCTGCGGACTTCCAAAGGCTGCTGCCGAGAGTATTTGACTACTAAATTTCGATTTAAAGCTTTCGTGACTGCAGGGATTCATCTTCTTGGTTCTTTCGGTAAAGTCACGTAGAAGGTAAATAATAAAATAATAAAATAAAACATTATAAAAGAATAATTTTTATGTTTGATTTTTATTATTTTATTATTTCTATTCTATTTGACTACTGCTGCTATACATTTCTACGTGGGCCCATGAGCAGTTGCACCACATGCACACTCGATAGCTATGCAACTCCTTCAGACAAAGGAACATTACACCTCCACATGAACCCCGTCTTGCAGAAGCGCACTTCAGACGAGCGGCGTGGCACGGCATGGTTGGCCACCGGCCCTGTTGCGAGGTATGGAAATGGGGCCCCATCTGCGGACTTCCAAAGGCTGCTGCCGAGAGTATTTGACTACTAAATTTCGATTTAAAGCTTTCGTGACTGCAGGGATTCATCTTCTTGGTTCTTTCGGTAAAGTCACGTAGAAGGTAAATAATAAAATAATAAAATAAAACATTATAAAATAATTATTTTTTTACGTTTGATTTTTATTATTTTATTATTTCTATTCTATTTGACTACTGCTGCTATACATTTCTACGTGGGCCCATGAGCAGTTGCACCACATGCACACTCGATAGCTATGCCACTCCTTCAGACAAAGGAACATTACACCTCCACATGAACCCCGTCTTGCAGAAGCGCACTTCAGACGAGCGGCGTGGCACGGCATGGTTGGCCACCGGCCCTGTTGCGAGGTATGGAAATGGGGCCCCATCTGCGGACTTCCAAAGGCTGCTGCCGAGAGTATTTGACTACTAAATTTCGATTTAAAGCTTTCGTGACTGCAGGGATTCATCTTCTTGGTTCTTTCGGTAAAGTCACGTAGAAGGTAAATAATAAAATAATAAAATAAAACATTATAAAAGAATTATTTTTTATGTTTGATTTTTATTATTTTATTATTTCTATTCTATTTGACTACTGCTGCTATACATTTCTACGTGGGCCCATGAGCAGTTGCACCACATGCACACTCGATAGCTATGCCACTCCTTCAGACAAAGGAACATTACACCTCCACATGAACCCCGTCTTGCAGAAGCGCACTTCAGACGAGCGGCGTGGCACGGCATGGTTGGCCACCGGCCCTGTTGCGAGGTATGGAAATGGGGCCCCATCTGCGGACTTCCAAAGGCTGCTGCCGAGAGTATTTGACTACTAAATTTCGATTTAAAGCTTTCGTGACTGCAGGGATTCATCTTCTTGGTTCTTTCGGTAAAGTCACGTAGAAGGTAAATAATAAAATAATAAAATAAAACATTATAAAATAATTATTTTTTTATGTTTGATTTTTATTATTTTATTATTTCTATTCTATTTGACTACTGCTGCTATACATTTCTACGTGGGCCCATGAGCAGTTGCACCACATGCACACTCGATAGCTATGCCACTCCTTCAGACAAAGGAGCATTACACCTCCACATGAACCCCGTCTTGCAGAAGCGCACTTCAGACGAGCGGCGTGGCACGGCATGGTTGGCCACCGGCCCTGTTGCGAGGTATGGAAATGGGGCCCCATCTGCGGACTTCCAAAGGCTGCTGCCGAGAGTATTTGACTACTAAATTTCGATTTAAAGCTTTCGTGACTGCAGGGATTCATCTTCTTGGTTCTTTCGGTAAAGTCACGTAGAAGGTAAATAATAAAATAATAAAATAAAACATTATAAAAGAATTATTTTTTATGTTTGATTTTTATTATTTTATTATTTCTATTCTATTTGACTACTGCTGCTATACATTTCTACGTGGGCCCATGAGCAGTTGCACCACATGCACACTCGATAGCTATGCCACTCCTTCAGACAAAGGAACATTACACCTCCACATGAACCCCGTCTTGCAGAAGCGCACTTCAGACGAGCGGCGTGGCACGGCATGGTTGGCCACCGGCCCTGTTGCGAGGTATGGAAATGGGGCCCCATCTGCGGACTTCCAAAGGCTGCTGCCGAGAGTATTTGACTACTAAATTTCGATTTAAAGCTTTCGTGACTGCAGGGATTCATCTTCTTGGTTCTTTCGGTAAAGTCACGTAGAAGGTAAATAATAAAATAATAAAATAAAACATTATAAAAGAATTATTTTTTTATTTTGATTTTTATTATTTTATTATTTCTATTCTATTTGACTACTGCTGCTATACATTTCTACGTGGGCCCATGAGCAGTTGCACCACATGCACACTCGATAGCTATGCAACTCCTTCAGACAAAGGAACATTACACCTCCACATGAACCCCGTCTTGCAGAAGCGCACTTCAGACGAGCGGCGTGGCACGGCATGGTTGGCCACCGGCCCTGTTGCGAGGTATGGAAATGGGGCCCCATCTGCGGACTTCCAAAGGCTGCTGCCGAGAGTATTTGACTACTAAATTTCGATTTAAAGCTTTCGTGACTGCAGGGATTCATCTTCTTGGTTCTTTCGGTAAAGTCACGTAGAAGGTAAATAATAAAATAATAAAATAAAACATTATAAAAGAATTATTTTTTTACGTTTGATTTTTATTATTTTATTATTTCTATTCTATTTGACTACTGCTGCTATACATTTCTACGTGGGCCCATGAGCAGTTGCACCACATGCACACCCGATAGCTATGCCACTCCTTCAGACAAAGGAACATTACACCTCCACATGAACCCCTCAGACACAACACAGGGTCACAGCTACACGGCTTCCTTGCTCTAACCCTTGGCTTTTGCACCCAAACAATGACCTGCTTTTGTGGGTCACATGAGTCCCTCCCATTGACATGACTCGAAAAAAAATAACGTACAAGTGTAGTGACTGACTCAGAGACACTAGGAGTAGGAGGCACTCTATTAACAGCCTTCTCAGGATACAAAGGTAACTACAGCTCCCAGTCAGGACAGCTGGCAGACTGCCTGACTGACGACGCCGAGATGGTGAAGACGGTGACGAAGACTTCCTGCAGCACGACGAGGAGATCCCACTCCAGGCGACAGCCCCGAGCCTTCGCTTGGGGTCCCCTTTCATCCTCCCAGCGTGGCCTCGCTCCGCCCCGGCCACGCCCCCCTTCTAGAACCTACCAGCGAGTTCCCGGGGTTACCTCACTTGCCCCCTCTATCCCTACATCCCTCTCCCTGCTTATCACGTGACCTGCTGACAGACAGGACTGCTGCAACTGCAGAGCCCCTTCTCTGCCAGCAACCAGCGCTATGCTACGTAGTGACCCATTCCGTGTCACTACACAAGCACCATCTTCTCGCCGTGCATTCAGATGATCTCGGCCCCTGACGAAGGACAGATGAACCCCGTTTTTTTGCCCTTGTCCGAAACTTTTAGAGGCATTTCTTTGACATCTTTTTTCACCTCCGGTCAGCGTTTCCTAGTGCAGAGGCGTCTTGCAGTGCTACCCTCGTCATGATTACGATCAGTGAGCGAAGCCCATCTAGTTATGTGTCGGTGCACCGGTGTATGAGTGGCTGTCAAGACATTTCAAAACTAGTACACTAAACTGTTGCTATATCACAATTTCTGACCACGCATCGTGATGTTTATACATCCATATTGTGTTTGCACAGATTATTTATTATTTAACTCCAATATTTAGTTTTAATTGTTACACATCTCTCTGGAGCGACGGTTATCACATTATCAAACCCATTGATCTGATTTCGATTCCCAGTCGTGTCTGAAATCTAACATTCACCAATTTGTATTGAAGAGCGTGGCTAAGTGTGGGTCAAACAACCCCCATTGAAGGAACGCGGGAAGGCGTTCAGGGAGTAGTGGATTGAATGAGAGCTGCAAATTGCTTTGACGTTCGTAGATGCTCTCTTGGGGGTATGGCGTGGGTATTCCCACTTCTTCTAAGCCGTCTGGCCAGCGTGGAAGAGTAGGCCAAATAACCCGGCTCTCGAGAGTTCCCTCTCGTGGAGGGCCTTTCGACAGCAGTCGCTGGGCTCCACATGTTTACCTTCACCTCGCTGTATTTAGTCATGGGATGTCATGCAAAAAAAGTCTTACCTTATGTCAAATATTCATCTTTCAAAACATCTGCTTCTGCTGCGCGTGTTTACATAAGCGCAATTGGACCGTGCATTGCACGAAGCTGAGCGTTAATTTATTCCGAAGCGCTGTAAGTAGCATGGCTAATTCGATCGCAAGCTCTGAAGCCACATTTGGCAATGCCCATCGCCGTAGGCACGCACGGTGTCTTGTATCGTTTAGCTCAAATGTGCAAAATACTTGATTCTCATTATCGTCATCCGCCCGCTGTCATCCATTTTATGAAATCATCTCCAATTAATGTGAAATTAAAGTCCTACTTGCTTGCATCGTCAGATTTCGATGGCTAAAAACTGAACGTTCAAACCTTTGCTTGAATGGTGACATTCCGGGGCGTAGCGACATCGCTGCCATTTGCCGAAACAGCTGCCAACGATCAGCGGTTGAGAACGTTCGTAATATTTGTCTCCTTCAATCGTCGTGATGGCTTCTCGGCAGTTACCTCAACAACAACAAAAACGCTGGGAGGTAAAATGACGCCGTCGCCGCTACTTCGGAAATATTGAGCAACGTCTGAAATTGACGCATCAATAATCGCTGTTCCTTGACATTGTCCCCCCCCCATCTCGCCCTTCCCCCTCCCGACTACCACCCCAAATTCACAAATTTGCCTTTGTGTCGACTCGTGGCACGTGACAACGAATGGCAGCGACAGTGAAACGAGCACAAAGAGGCTGAACATTTCGTTTAAAAAAACAAACACGTTAAAATCGCAAAAACTGCAGTTGAGAAACAACAGATTGTCTATAAGATTGCAAGTGCGCATGAACTCTACATCAATACAGCAGAACAGTGATAAACAAAACATAATTTTAAATCTGAATAAGAGTTAATTAGAACAAGAATCTCTCTACTCTTTTTGGTTCTTTCGGTAAAGTCACGTAGGCAGAAAATAATAGATCACGACGTTTCGAAACAGCCTGTTTCAGCAGTTTCCCTGCTGTGATTGTTTCACCTGATGACGGTCGCTTGTGTTGCGATCGAAACGTCGTGATCTATTATGTTTTCTACCCACGTGACTTTACAGAAAGAACAAAAGAGTGTGGATTCCTGCAGTCACGAAAGCTTCAAATCCAGAAGGATCTCTTTATTTAAAGATGCTTAGCTTTAAATATACATTTCACACGCATGGCCCCTTTGTCAAGTCACTGCTGGATGAGGGCCTCCCCGTGCCGTGCTGGTTATGGGGGCATGTTTGACCATCCTCCGTGCGGGTTGGTGAAGGTGGGGAGAGCATAGATGCGGAAGCATAGTGCAGTACAACAACGGGTGTTGTTGTACTGCACTGCCCTCTGCTGCCGAAACCGTAGCCAAGCAGCCAAGCAGAAGCGACCCATAATATCGGTGTCGTGCATACAACGATATTAACGGTTTAACACGTAGGAGGCTTTCGCGACCAATATCATGCATAATAGAGGGGGGTTTTGGGGGTTAGATCGCGTAAATATATAAACGTGTCGTTAAAACCCGTCACCACCCGACACAGCCAACTAGTAAGGGTTGTCACGTAAACAGAACGTGGCCAATTCGTCACTAGTACAGCACACCGGTGTGTTGGAGAGCCAAGCCACAATATTTGTGTTATGGATATGAACGACATAAAACGGGATTTAAATTAGCACAGCGAGAAGGGGGACAATCCAAAATGTGGAAATAAAATACAAGAAATGTTTAGTTTCTAACACAATTAACAATAATAATTACTCATTGCTACATCTTTATTACCAACATTTATGTACGAATGAAACCGCAATGTATACTGACTCCCAATTGTATACAAATTCATAAAGTAACGATTGACGTTTTTGTTATTTGCCGTGTGTGTGAAAGCTGCCAACTTCCAGAGGCACCGTGCATACCCAGCAATACCGATATCACGATGGAAATGCAAATCAAAAATGTCACGGTCACCATCTAAAGTGTTGGAGCACCGCTTTATATTTTTCACCAAACCGAATAAGATAACAGAAGAGACGTAGGCGAGAGAAAGAAATGTGGTGAGATGAGAGTGAAATGGAAGAGATTTGGACAAGAGCGACATGAAGTTAGATTTTTAAAAAAGGGATATGCAGACAATGTACTGATGAGATTATTGCCATTTTGCCATGCTTATAAGGATTTAAATTTAAGTCGATATTTGATGGTCCCATATTTTTTTCCATCAATCCGGGGCACCTTGAGCCGATCGGGGGCCCCCTAAGCTTCTGCTGAGCTTGCTAGCAGCACCAACTCACCATCCCCACGTTATCTACGCGCGCCTCTCGCCTGTCCGCAGACGGGAGAATTCTTCGGGGTGGTGGACGGGGCCGTTATGAGCGAGCTGCTCAGCGTTGGAGCGTTCATACGGTGAGTTCGGGTGTCCGGGCGGGGACGCAGAGACGACCGCGAGAACGTTAACCGGGCGAGCAGGATTGGCCAACGTGCCACCTTCACCACCATCAACCGCAGCAATTTGTGGGAAATTTTCTGAGATGGCAAATTTGCACCCTGACGCCGACACACAATGGCCTGCTCTTGTGGACGACATCAGCGGATCTTTAACGTCCACTGCGAAGCAGGCAGGGCGCGTATTATCATTATAATAATGGGGATCAAACACGCGGTGATAATCGGGGTGGCCGCGCGATTCGAACCGCGAACCTCTGCAGCAAGTGGAGGACACGTTACCGCTGGGCCGCGTCACCGCGTGGGAACTTAGCAAGTGAGAAGCACGTGTTCTGTGGAGTGTAAGTGGAGGATATCGTTTGCATAGCATGTGAAGCAACAACGTGGTCGTGATGCGAGTTGTGGACTTAATGGGAATGGTGATGCTGATGGTGGTGATTCTAGTGGTGATGGTGGTGATCGTGTCATTGATGGTGATGAGAGTGCTGATGTGGGTATATACGAATGGAACAGATGTAGTCAAATGAGAGAGCTGTGTAGAGGTAATGTTAATGATAGTGATGCTGGTAACGGTAGTGATGATTGTGGTGGTGATCATAGTGACAATTGGCTGTGGTGGTAATGTTGTAATGGTGCTGGCTGGTGGTGATTGTCGTGGTAATGGTACAAATGGTGGTGGTGTTGCATGTGGGGGTAATGTTCGTGGTGGTAATGATGGTGGTCGGGCTGGTATTGATGGAGTTTTCAGACCAGTTGGAGGGCCTTGGCAAGTGTGACCCTTCAGGGTGCCACGGTTGGGCCCTTTCCCTACCTCTGTTGGCCACACAACCACCACTGGTCAAAGCTGCTTCCCATTGGACGGTGAATTCCCGTGGAGATCTCGGCAATTTTGTGTCAGCCGGCAGAGAAATATATTAATTCCTCACTAAATAGCACCGCCTTAGAAAAAGAAGCGAAGGGCTTTCGAACGAGAAAAACTCTTCGTTACCAACAGGCTCCATTGGAACATCCTTTGCCAGTAGCAAAATATGATAATTGGTTTTTTACCCTTTTATCTGGCAACAAAACTGACAGTGCATACATTATCAGAGTTGTGTTTTTTGTTTGCATTCCGACCGCAGGTGTTGTGGTCAATGCAAACATGACTTCTTGTAAAAAAGGTGACAGTTTTGTTTTGCCAGATAAAAGAGTAAAAACAATTACCAACAGGCTGTTCATACGATTACAAAACAAAATAAAAATCCGATCTTTTCATTTAACATTGTTTTTAATTTACCAATAATGCCTCTATGTAGGTGTGCAATTTTAATCGGGGTACAGTTTTATCCCGATGGTGAAATCACCCCGAACGTGATTAATCTTGGATTTGAAGCTTTCGTGACTGCAAGGATTCATATTCTTAGGTTTTTTCGGTAAAGTCACGTAGGTAAAACATGTTCAAACTTGCTTACTTTACTACGCGTTTTCCGCACTCATTGACATGTTAATTTTTTATCTAATCCCCTCCATCTCTCTGCCCCTGCCCCCTCTGCCTATTTAAGGCCACTCAACAGAGACGATCTCCCTCTCTGTACCTGTGTTACTCTCTCTATGTATCTTGGTGATATCTGTCTGCTTATATGTCTGTCTATAGTTTTTCTGGTTAGAATTTTTTGTTGCTATTTCATTTATACCTGATGATGATTGCTTGTGTTGCAATCGAAACGTCGTGATTTTTATTTTATTTTACTTTTATTAATTTTAATTTTTTACCTACGTGACTTTACCGAAAAAACCTAAGAATATGTGATTAATCTTGTCATAGCTTGGTAGCTAAGCAGTTGTGAGCCTGGATGCTTCTCGTATGGGTTGACCACCAGGAACAGAGCAAGTTGCCACGGGGCTGTTGGGCTATGTTGTGGGCAGCGTAGGGTCTTTGTAACAACATTTGTTCTGCTCTACTTCTCGTCTCCCAGGAGGTGTACGCTCCCCACTTGCACCAACCCATTCTCACCAGCTCAGCGAAGTGCATGGCCAAATAACCTCGCTCAAAAAAGCACGGCATGGGAAGGCCCTCGTCCGGTCACGGATTAACAAACACAAATGTCCTTGCATGTACAATCTTGTGGCGTTTATAAGCTTGTAACGGGGCCGTCCCTAAATAGACGTCATGCACCTAGGGGGGGGGGGGGGGGTCAGACATTTGTGACGATGTGTGACGAGTGGGGTGGGGGTTGAGAAATGTGACGTCACATCAAAATGCGCAACTTTAAATAAATATAGACAACACGTTCTACTTAATTAAAAATACTTCTTAATAAATGTTTTCTCCTACAACATCAGAGTGCAGCGGCACATTAAATACGCACTACAATGACAATAGTTTAAAGCGATTTGAAGCATTTTTTTTTGGGGGGGGGGGGGGCAGAGCTTTGTGACGTCATATTTGAGGGGGGGGGGTCTGAATTTTTGTGACGGCGTGTGACGAAGGGGGGGGTGGTAAAAAATCGTCCAAAATCGCGTGACGTCATTTATGGACGGCCCCTATAACCACGCGGGAGATGGTGGCCAGGTGACGCAGACCGAGGCTAACCAGTCTTGCACTGAGTATCAATCAATGCTGCCTGTAGCCTGTCCCATACGAGCTGCCCTTATGCTCCCCCTTTTCACCCGTGGCAAGCGGGACCGCTGCAAATAACTTCCGTTGCATTGCAGACGGGAGATGTACGACTACCAAGCCATGTGCAAGAGGCACCTGGAATATGAGAGCAGCGCTTTCAACTTGCTCAACGTGAGTGACCCGCGATTCCCGAAGCGTTCGAATTTAATTGAACGGCAGATCTGCTCACGCTCGCCCAGCTTTGCGTTGCCCTCTTTCTCACAAAGCCCCCCCCCCCTCGCCTCCACCCCTTGCCTCCCCGCGGGCATCTTGCGCTCAAAAATAGACTTCGCAGCGGCATGCTCGCTCGCTCACTCGATCGCACCGCGCGCTTTTACCACCGGAGCAAAGCAACGTGGTCCTGTAATGTTGCAGCACTGCGGCACGGTGCTGCAACAACAACACCTTGGGCGTTGTCGCCAACTATAATGGAGCACTTGGCTCAACAAGCCGTTGTGTGCGCCTCTGCGTGTGCGCGCGCGCACACACGTGCGTACGTATGCAATGTATTGAACTTCTCTGGCACCGCACGTAGCCAGTGGAGATGTGTGTGTGGCGGGCGGTGGCGATGCGAGCCCGGCAACACAAAGTTCAATTCCCGCTCGGGAACTACATTTGATGACGAATATTTGAACTGGTCCCTGAGCCTCCCTTAGGTCGACTCAGCCTTTAAAAAAGTCCCAGGCGCGGTTGTGTAAACATCACAATCATGGGAACAATTCGGCCGGGCGTCGTGCTGACCACTCACACTCTCGTGACCTTCCAGAACTTGCCCCACATGGTCTGTGGAACGCAAATGGGGGACCTTTGTCTTTGTTTGTGTGTGTGTTTTATTTGCAGCCGTACCATTCCTTCATCGCGGCGATGAAGTGGATCGTAACCGAACTGGCAGTGTAAGTGCACATTAAATGTAATGTCATCATTAATCCATGCTTGGCTATTTAATTAGCGCATACGTCTCACCATGTTAAGCCTAATGTGGGCTTATAAGGCTTGGTGTGCGATGTTAAAAATATAATTAAACGATGAAGTCGGCGTCTAAAGATATTATACACGGGGAGTATAATCTTAGCCATCTGCATAATCACTGCACTGTAGCAATCACACGGCACACACAAAATACACACTTTACATCAATATACTCTGCGTCATAAATAACAAAATAATAATGCCAATCCTTTTCAGAATGGTCCTACATTGGGACACTTTCACATTTGTAACTCACGAGTTTTCTGTCAAAATTAAAAACAAAATCTCCCGGTGTCCTCTTTGCTTAAATGAGAATTGGGTGGTGAACGTCTTGGCGGTTCTGAAATTCTACATTATCATGGCTGAGACCCGGGAAACAGCTTCTGAGCGCTGGTGATTGTCGCAAGCGAGCTCAACGCAATGTCTATTTCTTATACCTCCAATGTAAACCGCATCTCGAAACGCTGTACAAATAATGATGCTGGTTCTGATGATGATGATTGTGGCAATGATGATGATGATGAAGGTGATGATGATGATAATGATCATGATGATAATGATGATGATTGTGGCAATGCTGATGATGATGAAGGTGATGATGATGATAATGATCATGATGATAATGATGATGAAAGTAATAATAGTTAGGGTAGCACCAAACAGTCGAGTATTTGTGCAACTTCCACCTTTTATCCCAACACAGCAGAACCCAACATCTACCGCTATGGGCAACAGCTTTTCTTGCCTACTAATTAGCACATGCACCACATTATTATTATTATTTTCGCGCCCACGAAATGGCCCATTCCTAGCACAAACACTACATCGCCACAGACACCGCAACAAGCACGTGCATCCTTCGCGCGTGCATCTACGCTTTCTTGTGGACTAATTGCGACGATTAAAAGCCCGCACTCGTGGAAATATATCGGAACACGCTTGTGATGGTCCAGCACTGGGGGGGGTGCAGGGGGGCTGGGTGGATCGTGTTCGCTCGCGAAATTCTCAAAGCTGCTGAGCCATGCGTTGGCCAGCAGATGGCAGTACAGAAAGTCGGTACCGTACGTGAACCTGCCTGTGTTTTTTTTTATTTGTGTTATCCTTTCGTTTCCCTTCGGTTTTGTCTCGGCACTTCAATTCCTGCAGGAAATTTGCCAAATATTCCAATGCAGGGGGCAGATTTAGGAGCTTCCCAAGGGATTTAGGAGAGATCCCAAAATGCCAAGTTTTTAAATAAGTCCCTACATTAATCACAATAAACATTCAATATACGGTACTTTACTTGATATATATATCAATAGATTACCTCTTCTTGGTTCTTTCGGTAAAGTCACGTAGAAGGGAAATAATAAAATAATTAAAATAAAAGGAAATAAAAGAATATATTATTTATTATGTTTTATTTTTATTATTTTCATCTTCTTGATCCTTTCGGTAAAGTCACGTAGAAGGGAAATAATAAAATAATAAAAATAAAACATAATCAAATCAAATATTATTTTATTATGTTTTATTTTCGGTAAAGTCACGTAGAAGGGAAATACAATAATAAAAATAATACATAATAAAATAATATTTTCTTTTATTTTATTATGTTTTATTTTTATTATTTTATTATTTCCCTTCTACGTGACTTTACCGAAAGAACCAAGAAGATGAATCCCTGCAGTCACGAAAGCTTTAAATCGAAATAGATTACCTCTTTTCGGAGTCTCCAGGTGGTGTGGGAGGGGGTGGAGGTCGATGGTGGGGGGGGGGGGGGGATTGCCCGTATTGCCCCCACACCCTGAATCAGCCACTGGCAGGACCCTCCCTAAAATGAGTCTTAAGACTCATTTGTATTTATAAATATAAATACCGGTGTGCTACCCACAGTGTTGTCACCGGTACTCTCATTCCCATCCACATTGTGAAATATCAATAGGAAATGCGTGAGCCCAATGCCCAACAACCGTACATCACCTTATGGGTGCCACACGTGGAAGGGAAATCTCCACTCGCACCAATGTCTCTAACACTGGCAATGAAAAGTGTTCTACGTGAAACCCATTGACAAAAATGAGCAGGTAATTGCATAAATGACTTCTATTTGCCCATATAAAGAAATTGGTGCCACTTTGGAAAGCCCGCAGTGACAGCCATGGTGAAGTATGGTCAAACAACCCCCGTGATTATGACGGTTTGGGGTAGGTCTTCATCTCGTGAGTGTTGAGGTGCCATTCCCTGACTTTCCTGGATAATGCGATACAGCAGAATGTTAACAAAATCTCCATTGGTTACATCCATATGGGATAGAATGTTGCCTAGTGCACGCGTGGGTTTTTCTCCGGGTGCTCCGGTTTCGTCCCCCACGTATAGACACATTGCTCTGGCTGAAAACATCTTAATATATAGAGGAGCACAGAGCTTGGACAATTGTTGGCACCAGCTCACGACCCGGCTGCTTCCTTCCTACCTCTTTGTGGTTCCTCATGCCTCCAAGTCGTTCTTTATCTTCGAGAGTGAACAAATCAAATATGGCGCATTACAAGTTGAAATCATCATTATTAAATGGATTTAACTTCAACGTTTCTCCACGTTAAGTAGTATACCATGAACTAAGGTGGTAATACCACTGAAGTATACGACCTAAGATCACAGCAGTTCACAGCTGATGAAACCTGGTTCCTTGACAGCTAAGTTAAAACTAGAGGAGTGGGCGTCTCTACAGCAGTGGGCGATTCAGCATGAATGGTGAATTAAGATAGCCGGTTGATGACTTACGCCAAGGCCATGAAACACAATTGAGCAATTTTCGATCGAATTCCATGGAACAAATTAGCGCATGGGGCAATTCAATCCATTCCACCTCTTGAGTGCCGTGGCGTGACAGTATGCGGTACTGTTTTACCAATTTCCAACTGGCACCTCCCAGCGCGAGCCGACGCAGAGGTCTTCGCGGTATGGGTGGGTTTGCCGTGTCGAGCCAGAACCAAACCTTGACATACGCTGGCCTCACAAACATCTGAAACCTGTCTCGGGGCCAAGCAGGGCCATGTGCTAATGACGCGTTCGTTTCACACGCCGCCAGTACAAAACTCAAGCACAGCGTCACCGGATCGTCGACATGCATCTTCACTCGTTCATTAAATGTGACATCGGTCGGTACACTGCACAACTCAAACACACCGAATGCGTCTCGACTCGTTTACCGCGTGTGACATTGGCGGCACAGCTCGTGAGCTCGGCTCGTGCTGCAGAGAAAGAAACAAAAACAAACGACCTGGCGCTTCCTGGGCGCGCGGCCGGGTTTGTACGCTGGAAAAAATATAGTTATCCGTGATCCCGTCAGGTTCTTCATGGAGTTCAACGTCTACAGCTGGTGGTATTCGGGCTACACTTCGCACGGTGAGCACACGTGACACGCTTGGCGATTGACGGCGCTGACTCCCCGTGCCAGCGCGCAAAAGCGACGGCCTCTCACGCGCGGCCGCGGAAAAACAAATGCCGCTCGAGCCAAAAATACGAAAACCAACCCTACCCCCCCCCCCCCAGACTTTTTTCCGAAGGGATCCAAAACGCAGCCATTAAAAAATCATCAGCAAACGACAGCCCTGGGGGTGGGGGGGGGGGGGAGATCTCTATAAGCTCTATGAGCGTCATGAATAATGCACTGCTTGGGATTCACTTAATATCTAAACGGGCCGAAACAAAGAACCGCAAAACCTTTGTAAGGCGCAGGGAAAAGCACCGTACAAATGTGCATTGTACCTCCCAGGTAATCATACATTTAGTTCACGCGGGGAACCCGTTAAAGTGTAATCACTCGGACACTGCTCAATTGCATTCCCATTTCACGTGACCCAATTGTACGAAGCGCATTCCATATTAGCGGAGAATGCGGGCGTTCAAATATTTAAAACTGCATTACTTTTGCGAAGTCGGCATCGGCCAGTAATTGACTCCTTAATGTCATACTTTCCATGTGCTCAATTGGAAGTCCCCCGGTTTTGCTTCTCTGGCAGGCAAAGTGTGTCTGGATAATTTAACACACGTTGCACTAATTTGTCACTTTGGCAAACAAAACGACTTTCTACTCTCTGCCCACCGCCCCCCCATCACCCACTAAGCAAAGTAGGAGTTCTGGGATAAGTGTTACTGCTGTCACATGTCTAGCCAAGGGGCCGTCCATAAATGACGTCACGCACCTAGTGGGGGGGGGGGGGTCAGACATTTATGACGATGTGTGACGGGGGGGGGGTGAGAAATGTGACGTCCCATCAAAATGCACAACTTTAAATAAATATAGACAACACGTTCTACTTAATTAAATATACTTTTTAATAAATATTTTATCCTACAACATCAGTGCAGCGCCACATTAAATACGCACTACAATGACAATAGTTTAAAGCGATTTAAAGCATGTTTTTTTTGGGGGGGGGGGGGGGCAGAGCTTTGTGACGTCATATTTGAGAAGGGGTCTGACTTTGTGACGCCGTGTGACGAGGGTGGGGGGGGGGTCAAAAATTGTCCAAAATCGCGTGACGTCATTTATGGACGGCCCCCAACATGCACAATTCAGACCAAGTTGCCAATACCTGCCTATCAGTGCAGCCTGCATTTGGAAACAAATCAGCAGGGAGGGTCTGACAAGCGGCCATCTTGTGTGTCATCAACGGTATTCAAACACGACTGCTGCACGTGCCACTTTGCGAGATGATTTGTTCATGATGTGTCTGTGTTGTGTGTACATTATTCAATTGTCGTCTCTTTTCCTCTCCCCTTCACGATCAAATGTGCCCTCTCGCCTGCATGTCGCAGCCAAGACCGTCTTCCACTCGTGTAAGTACTTTCCATCGATTTCGTCTTGGAATCTTTGAGCCAGTTTTTTTTTTACTTGTTCCACTCAGGAAAAATGGGATACTGAAAGAGACCTGCCAATGATTTCTTACCAAACAAACTTGGGAGGGGGGGGGGGGGCGCGAGGGGGAGAGGGGTAATGTGCTACCGCTCTTCGCGCAAGCGTTCGTCGATCATAAAAGCCAGCCCACTGATTGGTGGAATTCAAAAGCCACGGTTGGTTTGCACACGGATTTACCTCCTTGCCGGAGCGATTTGAGCAGCTTGTGCGCTTAATACTTGCAGCGAGGAGGTAACGTGAATAATTTATCGAAGGGATCGTTCTACACACTGCATAGTCACATGAGTATATACGGGCGGGGTCTATCTTTGTTTCTATTCACCCCTCGACCTTTCAGAAAGAGTTCACTCAGAAGTTGACTCTCTGAGAGAGGTCGAGCTTAAGCGGTTGGATTGTAGCCGGTTAATGCTGACGACTGCCTGGGAAATAACCATCTGAGGACCCAATCAAAACCATCACCTTGCCATGCATAGCAGGGGTTACCAAAATTATTTCCAAAATCAAGAACACAAGATCCAGGTTCGATTTAACACAGTACATGAAATTCGTGATCTGATCCCATCTGTGAAGGATGACATGCAATACCCCGGTGTCTACAAACTAAGTTGTGGCTGCGGCAGTAGTTACATTGACGAATCTAAGTGACATGTCTCGGGGCCGTGTTGGTGAACACAAGGCAGATCTGAAACACGGTAGGACCAATACCTCGGCCGTGGCTGATCATTGTTTTAACGCTGTGGGCACACACGAAATAGATTTTTCCAAGAAGAAGGTACTCTGCAAACCTATTGGCTATCAACAAAGATTCGTTCATGAAGCCATCCACCGTTTGCGGTGATTCTCTTACATTGACATGCTAATCTCTCACAATACAATGGCCACCTCCACAGCCTCAGGGCGCCCTCCGATCTTACATTTACATGCAAATACCATCTCTAGCCCCGCCCACTTACACTTTGGCTACACACAATCAACGGGCTGAATGTCTCACTAGCACATCCACCGTTGCGGTGGTTCTCTTATATTGACATGCTAATCTCTCACAATACAATGGCCACCTCCACAACGTTGGTGTTGCCCTACAGGCTACAGGCTAACCTCTCATTTACTTGATACAGTTGTCGTGGCTGTGACGGTACCACCTGAAGACGGAAGCTTGTGTTGCCTCCGAAACGTCGTGATTTTTATTTTATTTTACTTTTTAATGTTTTTACCTACGTGACTTTACCGAAAAAACCTAAGAATATGAATCATTGCAGTCACAAAAGCTTCAAATCTAGAATTAGGCTAATCTCTCACAAGACAAAGGCCACTGCCCCAGCCTCCGTTGGTTGGACCATCTCTAGCTCCACCCACCTACCTTGATGCACCCATCTCAGGCCTATATAAGACCTTGTCTCAGCAGCTCTCTCTCTCTCACCTGATGACGATTGCTTGTGTTGCGATCGAAACGTCGTGATATTTTTTATTATTTTTCTATCTACGTGGCTTTACCGAAAGACCCATAGACTAAATAACAGGTGCTGTAGGCTTGGCTGCAAAGTGTCCATGAGATGGCAGCACGGCAATGGGTGCTTGCATCTGCCTGTATCGTGATATGAATATGACGTGGACATTTATAGCGGCCAAATACTCTAAACCAGGGGTCGGGAACCTTTTCGACTGGGAGAGCCATAAAAGCCAAATATTTCTAAATATATTTCATTGACAGCCATATAGTATTTTTAACGTATAATAAATTAAATGTCTTACTTTGAATGCAACTTCTGGTTACGGGACCCGTGACCCGAGAAATTTTATCTTCAAAACTAATTTCTGTTTACTTTAAAATGACACACTATTATTAAGCAATATCACAAGTATTTTAAAATCAGTTCCAAACTGATTTTATTTTTATGTTTTTATTATTATTTTTTTCAACTCAAAATTGTCTGGGAGCCATATGCCGTCACCGGAAGAGCCATATATGGCTCGCGAGCCATAGGTTCCCGACCGCTGCTCTAAATGCTTGTTTCTTAATGTGGAGGGGAAAGCCGGAGCATCTTGACTTTTGTAGGGGGCACAGTGGCACACGCTGGGCTATGAAACTATCGACCTGAGTTTAATTCTTTGCCACACCTACCATAAACGTGAACCCTCTCCCTACTTCACCACCCCACAGAGACCAGGGCGGTGAAGTATGGTCAAACAACTCCCCCATTTAACACGTAGGCTTTCGCGACCAATATTATTCATAATCAACGTTTTTGGGTTTAGATCGCGTTTATTTATAAATGTGTCGTAACCCTCCACCACCCGACACGGCCAATCAGTAAAAAAGTGTCACGTTGACAAAAGACAAACAGTTCACTGTTTTAGCCCACCGGTGTGTTGAAGCGTGAAACCACAACATTTACAATTTTTGAGTACACTCAAAACCACAACATTTACAATTTTTTAGTACTCAAAAATTGTAAATGTTGTGGTTTCACGCTTCAACACACCGGTGGGCTAAAGCAGTGAACTATTTGTCTTTTGTCAACGTGACACTTATTTACTGATTGGCCGTGTCGGGTGGTGGAGGGTTACGACACATTTATAAATAACGCGATCTAAACCCAAAAACGTTGATTATGAATAACTCCCCCATGTTCGACACGGCACGGGGAGGCCTTTGTCCGATAGCGTATTGAGAAGAGGGCGTATAGTAGTAGTCATGTTTATTGCCTGAACTACGTCGTGGTTTCTACGCATCGTGATATTGAACCGAAGTCACAATTAACCCAGCCTTGATCCGGCAGTCTTCAATATCACAGGAGTAAAAATATCCTGGAGCTCCAACAATCCGTGCTGTGATCTAACACCACCAGAGGGCACTGCCAGCGCACGTTCATCTCAATGCGCTGTCGCGATCCGTGCATTAGCCAGAGAACCTCAAAGTTCAATTTGATTTTATTCTACTTCAAAGCACAATTGCCGTGCCCGTATAAATGGAGTCGTTGGATTTTTTTCATTCCGCGGTTGGCCGAAGGCTGCGTAAACACGATTTTAAGCTTTCGTGACTGCAGGGATTCATCTTCTTGGTTCTTTCGGTAAAGTCACGTAGAAGGGAAATAATGAAATAATAAAAATTTAACATAATAAAATACAATTGTATTTTGAGAATTGTATTTTATGATGTTTTATTTATTTTATTTTATTATTTCCCTTCTACGTAAAGTCACGTAGAAGGGAAATAATAAAATAATAAAAATAAAACATAATAAAATACAATTCTCAAAATACAATTGTATTTTATTACGTTTAATTTTTATTATTATTAACCAAGAATCTGCGTAAACACATTACCGCAATATGTTTGCAGAGAGGGGACACATTTCATTTCGCCCGCCCGCCCGCACGCTCCGCTCTGGGTCGCATTATAAAAGGACACGGGACACATTTACTCACATTCTGCCCTCCTGTCAATCTGCCGACAATTATTGACGCGTGTGGAAGGGGCATAACAATAAGTCGCTTCGTGTTGGTTGTTTTTTTTCTTATTCTTCTTCTGTTATGCCCAACGGTCGTCGTCTTGGTTCTTTCGGTAAAGTCACATAAAATGGAAATAATAAAATAATAAAATAAAACATAATAAATAATTCTCACGACGTTTCGGCCACAACGCAAGCAGCCGTCCTCAGGTGAAGAAAAGGTCTGTCGGAAAGACGTCGTGAGAATTATTTTATTATGTTTAATTTTTATTATTTTATTATTTCCCTTCTACGAGACTTTACCGAAAGAACCAAGAAGATGAATCCCTGCAGTCACGAAAGCTTTAAATCGAAACCCAACGGTCGTATTAGAAAAGCTTGAGTCGCATTGAAGTGCACTTCTATGAACTGCACAAAACAAGCCCATGAGGGTCCCATGGGAAGCGTCTAGGCCACGAAGAACAATGGAGTTCTGTGTTTATTATAATAATAATAATGTAATGTGCTTCCAGTTGTCAATACGTTAATGCCGGACTAATGCATCGTACCGTGTCCGTCATGGGAGTTGTTTAAATCGCGCCAGCTACCAATGCTGGTTGACATTGGATAGAGACATCGCTCTTAATATTGATGTGCTCGATGTGGTCCGGAATCGAACTCAGGTTGGCGGTTTCATAAGTTAACCGCCGCGCTAGTGCGCCACCCAGCTACATCGAGTGGTTAGAGTTTGTATTGACTGTTCATTTTAGAGTGTTTAGCAGCAGAAAATGAAAGAGTGGTAAAGCAGCATCGTGGTTAAACCCTGCTTCCTATTTGCTCTTTAGTTCAGAGAAACGTCCGTGTATGAAATGAAATGTTATTTAGAAAATTGACGGGATATGCAAATTCTAGATTTAGTAGGATATTCAAATATTAACACACCCTTCCAAAATGAATTAACCTACTTACAGACATGGGAGAAATGTATACAAGTTGTATATGTTGTTGAATCATTTAAGGTGAAATTTATTGGGTTTATGGAGATATAAGCTACGCGTGACAAATTCCACCAATTGATAAATGCTGGGGGCGACATCAGGCAATATGGTCAAGTAGACCCCACGGCATGTGCAGGCCCTCATCCAGCAGTGGATCGTACATGACAGACAGTTATGATCAGAACACTACAGCAGAATCAGTACTCAAGTCACAGGACATGGTGCCGGTAGTGGCGATTTGATCGAGTTATTACCCAACCCGATTCAAAGAATGCGAGTTATTTATTAGGCTTTTTAAAGCAATTCCGAGACAGTGATGGCAATTCCACATTCCTATGGCGGGGGCCAAAGATGTTCCATAGGACCACTGCTGAATTATCGCCAATCGGTACTCATTTAATCGATCGCTGAGTAGCTCCTGACCCAATCAGGGTAGATTGAGGATGGCTCGCAGTGAGAACAAGGGTGAACACCAACAACAATCGTTACGTGAGTGCCCGCGTTCACCCGTTTCAACTCAGAATGAGTGCACACCCCGTGTTGGGCTCTCTCGCTTTTCATAATCAACGTTTTTGGGTTTAGATCGCGTTACTTATAAATGTGTCGTAACCCTCCACCACCTGACACGGCCAATCAGTAAAAAATTTACCCGTAAAAACAAAGTTTGTCACTATAAATCCTTTATATGCGTGGCGGCTAGAGTCCTCTCGTCCTCTGGCTTGAGATGGCTGCTATCTATGGGTCAGATGATTGTCTGCCAGCATTAAGCAATTGGTAATTAAATATTTTAAAAGAATTCCCTAAACAGTGTAACATTTTGGAATTTTTTTCACGAAAATTAATTGTCACGCACAACGAGTTTGTGTGGAAAATGTCAGCTCGATTGGATCACGGGAAGTGGGTTAAAAAACGACCGAAAGATTTGCACGGTCGTAAGCAAGCAAGCAAGCATGCAAGCACGCAAGCACGCAAGAAAGCAAGCGAACTTAATATAAAGGATTTAAAAACGTGTCACGTTGACAAAGGACAAATAGTTCACTGCTTTAGCCCACCGGTGTGTTGAAGCGTGAAACCACAACATTTACAATTTGAGTACGACGTTTCGCTGGTAATTGCATCCAGCATCATCGGGCAATTCGCCAGAATGGTGAGGCTCTGCTGTGTCTCCCGTTCTTATATAGAGCAGCAGCAGCAGCAGGGTGACGTCATCATTAACTCATTAACTCATCAGGTGCAAATATTTGAGGGGGGGGGTTATTGTAATTATATACTAGATTGGTAATCAGGCTATTGTTACGATGCGAGTTGTAGATTAGTAATCATTTGGAATGTGTCTACGTGTTAAACTCTCTCGCTTTTGTATGCACAGCATGGATGTCGGACCTCTCTCGCGCCGTACGTAGGCCAAGCGCGCTAATCCGAGGTGCTGGTCTTTGTGTCGTCAGCGCACAAACACAGGAAGCACGACATCCTGGAGCCATGTGACACCACGTTCTCCGCGTTCATTACCGACCGTTCCATCCAAGAGACCAATGGCATCCTCAACTGCGGCTGCCGAAAGTGAGCGGTTTGCGAGAAACGTACACACCTCTACTTCAACCCTACCCTGCCTTGCACGGGAACACAGTGGCAGTCGATACGGGGGTGTTGTATATGTTGGTTATCAAAATTTGTTATGTTGTATGCGTGCGTGGGTGAAATTATTATGTTGTATATGTGGGTTATGAATATTCAGTGAAAATAATAATAATTAAATGAAATTTGGCCAAATGTGTAATTATCCGGAAATATGTTAATTTATGTAATTATGCACATTTTAATTATGCCAATTCGAGAGGTAATCGTATTAATTATGCGAGTGGGTGTAATTATGATAATGCAAGTCGTTATGATAACCAGACCCCGCCTCGGTGACGAGGGTGGGTTATCGATCGGAATAAGGCAATTAATCGTATGCAGTTATGCAGGTGTGGTGTAAGTATGCAAGATTAACTTAGATTAACTCGGCATCGTTGTCTAGGTTCGTCTCATTCTCGCTTTAACATTCCCAGAGTGTGTATTCGTGGTTATATTTTAGGTCCCCGGTTCACCCCGTTATCGCTTTAACATTTACTGAGTATGTATTAGTGTGTTTATTAAGGTCACCAAGTTCAGATCTCAACGCAGAAGCAGATCTTATGCATAGATTTCAGGAAAGAATCACACAACCACTTCTGTATTGATCAATTTCTTACTAATTCAACCTTAACTATGATATAGTATGCGAACTCTCAATCCCGGAACGTCAACACGGCATCAATACAGTATCATCAACGATTGTCTGATTTCACTTTGACAACGGCACATGGATCCCGCATAACGCGATGGTTGTTAGTGAGAGAGAGGGTCGTTAAAATATGCAAATACTATGCTAAGAAAACCTTAACGTTAATGAATGATCATACTCAACATTGTTCACGCAGTACCGCACTCCTTATTGATCATACGCAACCCTTATCACGTTGTTAGCACCTTGGGTCACGGGACAGTTGAATATTCTGTAGAGGATGCGAGTACGTGCGGCGATTATGACTGATAGATACTTGAAAGATTATACGGCGATAAAAAAAACACAATCAAAAACAGTTATTATTCTTAAAGGCACCAATCTCAACAGATACATCGGCAGGTTATCTGACAACAGAACGGCTCGGAGTAAGGGCCTGCGACGGTGCTCCTTTTCCGAAGATCGTTATCTTATACCAAGTTTACTAATTGGGGACCAGATCACCTGATAAGGATCCGGTGGGCCACCACTCCCCACGTGAGCGTGGCTCGGCGGAAGGAGGTGCCAAGAATCAGTTCGTATTGATGGATCTGTTGGGAATTTATGCGATTAAGAGTACAGCCCACTAAATATTAAAGATAAAAATTACGAATACTTTTATAAACGACGGATGGCCATCACTCGGTCTCGTTGTGATGCCTTCCCAGCCACAGATGGCTTATGGGTTCGAGTGTGTTTGAGTGGTAAGAGTTGTCTTGAATAGTCAGTGTTCGGAGTCGATTCTTTATGTCAAACAGACGCCTGGTGGTCGTGTGGTGAGGGGGCGGTGCGCGTCATACGTATCAGTCGCTCCCCTGTCACCGTGGTGAACTGGTTCGGATGCCCGTTGATACGCTGTCGCAGTTCGGAACCCGGTCGGTAGGTGGCGCCCACAACTCGCTCGCAGCGTGCAGTGTTGTCGTCGACTAGGGTGTGCACGGAGCCTCGTCGCCAAACCGCGACCCTCACCACTCCGGCGGCAGCAGAGACCTCCGACTCGGCAGAGGTTGACCCACGCAGGCCGAGTTGAGCTGTCAAGCGGGTCTTGCCCGCCTGCAGAGGAGATGGGGAGCCGCTTGAGTCGAGCCCCGAGAGCCGGCTTTGGTAAGCCAATCGAACTCGGCTGAGTCCCAGACGAGCTGAAGATGAGTCGAGCCGACCCGCTGGTCGCACTCGCTCCTGAGCCGACCCTCCCGGTCGAGCTCGCTCCTGAGCCGACCCGCTGGTCGCACCCCCCACGTGAGCCGACCCGCTGGTCGCACCCGCTCCTGAGCCGACCCTCCCGGTCGAGCTCGCTCCTGAGCCGACCCGCTGGTCGCACTCCCCACGTGAGCCGACCCGCTGGTCGCACTAATTTCCAATGCTCAGGATCCTTTCCTTTATGCCGAAAAATCCCCCTGGATCCCGCCCACAAGGCGGGGCTTCTTTCGATTTTTGCTGTGTCAGGATCTGTCCGTAGGCAGGTGTGTCCATGTGTGTGTCCGTACGGTATATTCCGTTGTCACACTCCCTCCATAAAACCCACGAGCAAACAATCAGATGTTACAAATTGCCTCGAAGTCGTCTCTCTGTCTGGGTGCAATATTATCTCTTGTCTGGCCTTCTTCATGAACCCAAAACACAGACGTTACAAATCGTCTCATAGGCGTCTTTGTTCGTGTTGCACAACCTGGAGGGAGGGGCAACACTCTCTCCGACCCGGCGCACAAAGAAATGGTTAAGAAGTTTTAAGTTAACATTTGTCCCTTACTATTTCACAGTTATGATTCTGTATGTAACCTAAGGTCTGTCGTTTCCCATCGTGGTGCTTGACTCAAGTGGAGGTGTTTCCCCGAGCGTATACACACTCCTATCCCGCGCTGCGGGGATACAAAGACGGCCGGGATCTCCCTTTCTTTCCGACCCTGGGTTTAACATCGTTTTTTTTTATTATGTATTTATATTCGACCTGGTGGTGATTCATCCCGTTATCCTGGCTTTTCCATAAGTTTTACTTTTGTCTTTTCATGCATATGCTTATTATTATTAATTTATTTCCGATATCTTAGGTTAAGGGTAAGTTCTTGATCCTAGGAATTCGTATTCCTTGGTGTCTGCATGGTTATATAAGCGGAATATAGTTTACGGTGAATAGCGTTAACATTGATGTTATGTACGATATTATGTATTGTGATGTCTTTAACTTAACTTGTTTGTCAGGGCTTTACTGACACGAAGTTGCATTCCATAGCCCCGCAGTCTTTGCCCCACCCTATCTCTGCTCGCCGTTATTATTGCCGTCCAGCTGACGCCGTTAACTCAAGGCCTCATTAATTTCCGTCACTCCTTGTAGGTGAGGGCGGTTGAACCTTGGAGTCAGTTCTGGTTTTTGTCTGCCTGCTTCTTCTTGTATCCCCTGACCCCGGGAGTTATTATTTCTACTTTTATGGCCTGTCGAAGCCCGACTCGCTGTTGCTGGGCTGGTGTCGTTCCCGGCTTTTTGCTTACGTTTGCAGTTCGCCGTGCTCTTAATTTCCTTCCCTCTTCAACCTTATATCGACTATTCGCTCCTGTCTGGGTGCGATTCAATTTTGACTTAGGAAGGTTCTGATTGTCATATGCTTCGGGTCGAGTTGTATAGAAAGTATTAAAGTATGGAAATAACATTTCATATTGACTTAATGATGGTGATGGTTCAGTAGGCGTAACTTGTGGCCTGGTTTAATTGGAGTGGGTGTGAATATCAATAACTTTAGCCTACCCTGTTGTTAAATTCCGACTTTAACGTTACTTTAATAGCAATACAGAATAATTGAGCTTTTTGTCTTAACTAGGCGAACGCGAACTTCTGGTGACCCCCGCAGCCTTGTTGTTCAGCTGGGTCTGCCTCCTTGAGAGATATACACCACTCTTATTCTCGTCCCACTGTGGCCATCCAACCTTCTGCTCTGGGAGTGTTATTCTTAATTTCAGGTCAAAGGCCCCCTCACGTTCAGACGTGCAGGGTTGTTTAAATCAGCTCCCTCCCCTGTGCACGTGTTCCAACTAGCTCGGAATCCCTAAACACACAATCAGTGATGATTCCTGGCTTTCTGTGGTTGTGATTTAGACAAAGGCGCCTCTGCTTTCTTCCATTGCCTTTGAGTCGACACTGCCCTATTATTTGGCCATGTGCTGAGGTCATAGAATTCGTTTTGACTTCAGTAATATTAACATTCAGTATTGGATTAGCAAATGGGCAATGGTTCATTGATGTAGCTCGCAGCCTGGTCTCCAATTTGAGCGAGCGCGAGGATCGATACTTTAGCCTACTCTGTTGTTGAATTTCGAATTTTGACGTTACTTTAAAACCATGCAGGATGGTTGGGCTTTTTGCCTTAACTATGTCTGGCTGACACTCCCACTGTCTCTGCCGCCTGCACGGGTGACATGTGCCCGTTCATCAGGCCTTATCTTTCCTTGAAGCAAGGTTGCAAATTCTGCCATCCTAGCCCTCCTCCAGTTCATTACTTAACAACACCTGGTGTTTTGCAGTTTGCTGCGCTTTTGGTGTGTTTCATTCATTAAAAAAACAAGTAAAAAGATAATATATAAAAATATCATCAAATATTATTAATCTCAATTTTGGAAGAAGGGTTAGTATACAACAGGGGTCTGCTCTCTCATATGGGGCCGTCCATAAATGACGTCACGCGATTTTGGACGATTTTTTACCCCCCCCCCTCTCCCCCGTCGTCACATGGCGTTACAAAAAGTCAGACCACCCCACAAATATGACGTCACAAAGCTCTCCCCCACCCCCCCCCCCCCCCGAAAAATGAAACATGCTTCAAATCGCTATAAATTATTGTCATTGTAGTGCGTATTTAATGTGGCGCTGCACTCTGATGTTGTAGGAGAAAGCATTTATTAAAACGTCTATTTAATTAAGTAGAACGTGTTGTCTATATTTATTTAAAGTTGCGCATTTATCACCCCCCCCCCCTCGTCACACATCGTCACAAATGTCTGACCCCCCCCCCCCCAGGTGCGTGACGTCATTTATGGACGGCCCCTATGTGCCAGTCACGTGGGCGCCTTAGACAGATTGGTAATACATACATGATGAGACTTAGTTGAACATTTATTCAGCAATCATTATGAGCTAAATGAATGATAATACTTTTGCTTGATTAATTTCATCATTGCTTTATTTACAAGGAGCATAAACCCTCATCACGCAAACTCCTGTCATTTTCACATCGGCTTTTGGTTAACCGTCGAACAAAGGCGGGTGACCTGCATCACGCGCTTTCAGATGCCCTTCTGTGGCCGTCTGGAACGCTCTTCCTTCTGATATTAGGAAGCCACTGGAGCTGCGCATTTCTAAATCTAGATAAAATCTAGATTAAAAAGTCATTGCTTTAGAACTGCTGTTTGTGTTTGTTTTGTTGTCCTTCCCCTCCACACCTCCGACTAGCACGGTTGGCTAAGTACAATTAAAAAAGGCTTCAACATACATCTATGTACACAATTGTGCTATGCTCTATCCACTGCTGGACAAAGGCCTCGCTAAGCCGTCGCCACCTCTCACAGTCTCAACAATCCATCTGTGTTTCCTGACCGCGTGTCGGTGGATGTCTTCGTGCGCGCGTTCCTGCGGCTGCCACTCCGTCATTAGTCTCGGCCACCGGCCACGCTTCTCATTAGGCGACGACTTACCTCTCTTGCCAGTGGACGTGATGTCTTCAACTTCCCCTACGGTCTCTGGTCCGCGTGTTTCCTTCTTCCAGCCCCTTGCCGTCGTTCCGTACCGGCGAATGAGATCATTTAAGTCTAGATTTGAAGCTTTCGTGACTGCAAGGATTCGTACTCTTAGGTTTTTTCGGTAAAGTCACGTAGGTCAAAATTTTTTTTAATTAATAGAAGTAAAATAAAAATCACGACGTTTCGGAGGCAACACAAGCTTCCGTCTTCAGGTGGAACCGTCACAGCACGCTTGCTGTATCAAGTAATTATTATTTTTAAAAAATTACCTACGTGACTTTACCGAAAAAACCTAAGAGTTTCATTTAAGTCGTCCTAAATTTGCAGCGACGGCCAATTAAATCAAACATTTGACAACAACAAACTCCTTATGCTTGCTGGCATGAGCCACAGACTTTTGCTGTTGTTGCCAGTTTCCACAACCACGAGGAGGAGAATGCTATTAATTTCATTACTGAACCGTTTTGTGTTTTTTTGCACGAAAAGTATTGGTCACGCCATCCCACGCTTACGCAACATGCAAAATCCTCTACTGGCTCGTGTCCAGACACCGCTTTGTCTGCTGCGTCGTGCGCATCAAAGCGTCTGCAAGTCCAAGCCAACGGCAAGGGTGGCGCTCACCGCCGCTGGCAGCTCTTGAGTCATTGGAGTACATTCCACATTCCCAGGGCAGGGTTCCAATGTCTCACTATGAGACGTCTGGTTGCGCGCATAGGTCCTACGGAATATAGCGTACGTATAACATCGGTGGCGTGTTACCTCCGGTGGCATTGATCGTAACCATGAGCGCTCACGGATGAAAACTGAGCGAATGCCGAGAAGTGTTCAAGGGGGCACGGTGAGGCGCATTCTGGACTCAGACTCACAAAATCAGAGCGAGGAAGAATGTGAGTCGCTCTTACAATATCCCAGCGTCAGGTTTTAGGTCTTCTGTGTTGGTTGTTAACTCCTGGGTGCCCATTGTAAAATGCCTCTCTCAGTAAGTTTCCACCCACCATCCTGACGTGACCCCGCCCCCCCCGCCCAAGCCAATTGCAACCTCCCTCTTGATAATTACATCTGTATGCTCTCTTTCCACTCTCTATTCCAGTTACTTACCGTACGTTTGCAATTCAAATCCCTGCTTCAATGCATGCGATGGCCCATAAAAAAAAGAAGACGCTGATGGATAAAAAAAAAAGTTTGACACCATCAGATAAACCCTCTCGAAATACCTGCACAAATTTCACGATGGCAGTTTGTAATTACTGACCTATTATCTGCAAACCCACAGACGCCAGAGAATTTATTATAGAGGCTGGGGCTTTTTTTGCTGCTGTTTGTTAACCTTTTCCTTCCAGTGCTTACAGAAAGGCTTTGTTGTGGGCAGGATGAGTCTGCGGTGAGATGTGGTGACAGGACCCATAAAAGCATGCCCACCGCGGGGCCCGTACCATCCTCCCGTCGCGATACCCCAGCTGAAAGCCCGCTGTCCTCTCATTCCTTTTATGTCGGGGCCACTCGCCGCAGCCTGCCTGGTGCACCGCACCGACGACAAACCTGCCAGCGCATTCATCCACGGGGAGGCCGTGTGCCACAGTCACCTGTCTGCCCACCAGCGAGGGACGCTGGCCACGCATCACATTGTGGCATCTCTCGCCCTGGCCACAGACCGACGTCGGCGGCGCATTGGCCAGAAACGCGCGTGGCGTCACAAAACCTTTTGGGAAAGGGCGCGGCAGCCAACGTTCGAACCCCGAGCGCGTTTGAGCTTTCCGCGTGCCGCTGTCGGGCACCGCGCTGGCCTTCGCGGGAGGTTGGGATGTGTGTGACAGACAGGCCGCTGGCCAAGGAGTGCGTTCCGTTGGCTCCTGACGCAGGAGATGAGGTGCCAAGAAGCCCTTGTCACGACGTTCCACACCTCCGCCACAAGCTGGCAATTCACTGTGCGCAACGTGTAATTTGTGTGCGGATGGACATGAATTTAGAGTCACGCCGGAGTGGGAAAGCCGGACCGTGGCTTGGATTCTGGTAGCCTTGAGTAAAATGACTCTTCCTGAGAAGAGCCGAGTCATGATTGCCATGATGGCTTTACGTAACTTTTTCACATTTATATTTCAGATGGCGTTCGTGTCGCGGCGGTTAGCGACCTGCGGCATGAACCTGCGGCCTTGAGTTGGAATCTCACAGATGTTAGCCAGTCATCTGTTGGCCACTGATGAAAGGAAGTTACTTCGGAACCAGTCCTGCCACCTCTCCCTCCCACCACCATCCCTTATTATCATCGTTCTGTGGTAAACGAAATGTTGCAACGACGTGTGCAACAATCAACAGTAGTCGTGCCATGGATAAACTGGCTCCGACCACGGGTATGTGCACCCACCACTGACGACCGAAGATCCACAAAACTGAGATGCCGCACTTCGCCGACGCTCAATTCGAGCACAGACGCCTCTGTGCTCGAATCAGGTGCTGGCATTTATTTATTTATTTTCACCAGATGTTCTGCAAAAAAAAAATGTGCAGATGTCTTTAATATGCAGAACATGGAAAATTTCCAAGGCGATGTGTTTCAGCTGTTTCATGAAGATATTAATTTCTGGCCGTTCACTTAAAATGCCCTGTGATGTTTTTCCCCTTTATTACCCCCCCCCCCCCGCCACCAAGTGTGTTTTATGCGACCAGTCGCTGCCTCGTCAATGTTTGGATTATTTTACATAAACGCGCATAACCCAACGACCTCGCAATGGCGCAGCCTTCGAGTGTGCAGGCGGTGCAACTGCGCCAGGGCCCAGAGGGGCACAGGAGCCAGGAAATTGGACAGGGTTGCCCATTTAATTCCCCACACCAGGGCCCGTGTCAAGCACGCTATGCCAAGTGCAGCCACGTGGACTTGCAGAATGAACTAGCGCAGGATCCAAGATATTTCCGCACGGCGTGTCGCATGCACGGTGTACATAAGAGGGTTGTGTGTTGTGTGCAGCGTCTCACCTGTGACCTTGTCTCTCTCTCTCCACAGGACGTTTGTCATGCAGCAGATACCCTACAGCAACCTGATGATGGTGGTTGTGGACGGCGACTGCGAGTGCACGACCGTGGCTCCCATGTTGCTCAACTCCTACGAAATTAAATATATCCTCTTCGTGCTCCCAACCCCTGTCTGTGCATCACAATACTTACAAGTGGGCACTTGAGTTTTCATCCAGTTTTACAACTATTTTACGTTTTAGATCTATGTTTATGTGTATTTTTTAAATCCTTTATATTAAGTTCACTTGCTTGCTTGCTTGCGCGCTTACGACCGTGCAAATCTTTCGGTCGTTTTTTAACCCACTTCCCGTGATCCAATCGAGCTGACATTTTGCACACAGACTCGTTGTGCGTGACAATTTATTTTACACTTTTTAGGAAAAAATAAATTATATTTAATTACCAATTGCTTAATGGTGGCATGCAATCATCTGACCCATAGGTGGCAGCCATCTCAAGCCAGAGGACGAGAGGACTCTAGCCGCCACACATATAAAGGATTTATAGTGAAAAACTTAGTTTTTACGGGTTAATTTTTTTGAAGTTTGTGAGCACTGGCAAAGGTGCAGCACTGCAATTGCCTGCTCACGGCCACTACGGGCAGAAAGGCCTCGACTAGAGGGTCGTCTGGCTCCTGTGCCCCTCTGGGCCCGGGTGCAGTTGCACTGCCTGCACACTCGATGGCTGCACTACTGCGAGGCCCCTATAGAGGGCCGACTCTTCCATGCTGGCCAGACATCTCGGAGGATGTGACCTGCCGATCGACCGACTGTGCGCTACCCAATTTTAATGTTGGGTGGGTGGACGAGGCGCGGGGAGGGTGGAAGTAATAAAACTTGCCCGTTATTTTCACTGCCAGCATGCACAATAAGTTCAACATACATACATACATCCAGAGTGTTCTTCATTGCACTACAGCAGCATTGAGTAACTTTACTTATTTACATGTCCAGAATATATATATGTATTATAATACTTGTACTTATCTCGTTCTAGAAGTTAAGTTTAAAGGTCTTTGTTTTATTATTTATACATTTCGATTTAGTTCAAATGCACCTTCTCATAATGTGTGTTTTTCTGCTAAATGTCCGCAATTCTTTAAATAATTTTAACAAGATTATTATTACGTTAGGTTAATAAAAAATATTTCACCAGGAGAAAACAAACTTGCGAGTTAAAACATCTAAATTTCACGGGTGTGGATCAATCAACCAAGAAAGTTTCACTGATTATCCGGTTAAGCCTCACCGAGTCTCATTGGCTACGTACGGTGCGAAATAAGTTCAACATACGTACATTACACTGGTCAACAAAAAAAACATGTTTTTCTGGCCTGGACTTTTGCAGCTGTTTTAGACTAATTTCAGGGTGCTGATTCCAAATCTGATCTCAGATTTGGTCTATCACATCTCATTTGTATGCTATCGGCATACCCCATTTTCATTGATTTTACCCGAAATCAACTCTGTCACTTATGATTGCAAGTTGTTGCGAGTCAGTGACTGCTTTAGTGTTACAATATGGTGCTGTATTTTTAGAATAGTGTGTTTATAATATCATTTTATGTAGATATCCATATTTATTTAATATTTTTCTTCTGCAGTTTTTATTGAAACCTAATGTGATAGACAAAAACTGATGCCAGATTTGGAATCAGCACCCCAACATTACCTTAAAACCGTTGGAATACCTTATGCCAGAAAAAGTGTGTTGACCAGTGTTATTCTACCAGTAAAGTCCTGTCTTTGGATTTGCCTGATTCATTCCCCCTAAAGATGCATGCGCGAGAAAACCGGAGTAGCCAGACAAAACCCGCCAGCACAAGGTCCACAGAGATGGCTTCACAAAAAACCTCTCTCTCTCCGTACCTTCGACTTGTGGCCGACCTCACGGGCCTTAACGGCCAGAGTATCACGAAGCCTCACAAACCCGACGCATTGCAGGCGCGTTCGTCACCCACCCACGACGGAATCTGTTGCTCCCACTTGTTCAAAACGGCCCCTTGACTGTGCTCACATAATGAATCGGTGAAGTGTGATCGCATGCGCTCGATGAAGGTTCGTCGCAGACCGGATTCTTGCCACGCTTTCCATCCGGACGTAAGGACGCCCTCGCAACACCCCACAAACAAATCTCCCCTCCCCCCGTCTTGTCCCTTCTTCAATATGCATATATACACATGCCATAATACATAATACAGGGTTTTTTTCGGTTGACTAACTATACACATGCCGCCTTTTTACGTGAATGCACTGCTGAGTGAGGGTAAATGAGAGTTGAACGTACTTCGCGACCAACGCTGATCAGCGTAGTTTATTGGGGGGTCGTGGAGGCTTTTTGATAATACTTCACCAGTGTGGCTTGGTCATGGTGGCGATCATAGACATCGAAGCATAGAATCTCAGTTCAACAATGGATTATTCTGCACTGCTCCCTGCTGCATACACATAAAGCACAGTCCCACAGCCGCCTGTAACATCTTGGTGTACACAGTGGTCAACTCAGAGAAGCAATATCCAGGCCCAGACCTGCCTAACTTATGAAATCTGAAGGTCAGGCATATTCCAGCTGATTTTTGGAATGAAATACTCAGCCTAAATCATCACCCTGTAATGTAAATCTGAAATCACGTGGATTTATAATTCCATAATAGTATAATCCCGAATGTCATACGTCAAGACAATCTGGAATTGCAAAATAATAAATCGGGTTTGTGTTGCACGGATACCATATATTGACCAGGAACAAGATTCTAAGAATTTTACAATTTTTAGTTTTGAGAATGATAGAAAGACCTATAATTAATAGATAGGTCCTCATGTCATTGAGGTACTAAATACTTTGAATAATTCATTTTCTTAACCTATGAAAGCCTCTGTGAGTCTCGTTACTCTTTTTTCAGAAATGTCCCCTGTTGAATTGTTTGCCCATTTCCATTCTTTGGTTCTTTCGGTAAAGTCACGTATAAAGATAAAATAATAAATTAAATAATTGCATACGACGTTTCGATTGCAACACAAGCAATCGTCATCAGGTATAAATGAAATAGCAACAAAAAATCTAACCAGAAAACTATAGACAGACATATAAGCAGACAGATATCACCAAGATAGATAGAGAGAGCAACACAGGTACAGAGAGGGGTGATCGTCTCTGTGGGGTGGCCTTAAATAGACAGAGGGGGGCGGAGGCAGAGAGAGGGAGGGGTTAGAGAAAAAAATTACATGTCAATGAGTACGAAGAACGCGTAGTAAATGTGGTATGTAGGAGGTGTTCCCACAGAAAACCCATGCCAACGAGGGAGGTGATGCTCAAAGTGTTGCACATCGATTCGAGGATCCACCGTTGCACTGCCCATGTCATTGCCACCTTACCATCTCAATCTCATAACACCTGGGATAGTCCCAGGCAGACTCTCGTCTACGTATTTATCAAAGCTCAGCTCTCCTGAGCTTCTGACATCGGGCCTATTCGGAGTGGTTCGATTATGATATAATAAGTAACTAAATAAAAACTATCAGAATTATCATATTATAAGTTCGGATTTTTTTCCCCCTAAACCAGCAGACCTCTTAAAGCTGTTGGCTTCAGCTGTCCCATTGGACTGCTGCTGCTGCTCCTGATGTCCAAGATTTAAAAAACGGCCACAATTTTGAGTCGCTGGTCTGAAACAACGCCGTGTGCGTTAACACGTGCAGTCTGGTGACATCATGTGACATGCCGGGGGGTTGATGGAAGGACAGACCTCATGGGTTTTTGCATGCATGATCGCTCTTGCTGCTGGCCAAGATTCAAAACAATTACATGCAGTGTGTATATTATACTTTATATATGTTAACTAAAGCATCGCCGCTGCTCTTCTTGCTTGTAGGAGAACGCGAAGGAGTGCGGTGGTGCGATGGGCCTCGTGCCGTTCCCCCAGTTCCTCCTCCTCCCAGCGGCTGCCCTCTGTGCCACTTGGAGGTGACAGGAAGCCATCCCTGACTCACAGATGCAGCAAAGCCCCCATCCTCGGCCACTTGCTCCCCTTGCCCTTGATGAAGCCTCAACCAAGTGATCGTGGGCAACTTCTAAGGTTATATCACCTCGGAGGTTAAAAAAAAACTGAAAATATCACAGCAAGAAGAATGATTGTAGATTTGAAGTTTTCGTGACTGCAAGGCTCCATACTCTTTGGTTCTTTCGGTAAAGTCACGGAGGTGACTTGCTGTGGTTGTCACACCTGATGATGATTACTTGTGTTGCAATCGAAACGTCGCGATTTATTTATTTATTCGCCTACGTGACTTTACCGAAAGAACCAAAGAGTAAGAAGAATGATCTCACGGCGTCAGAAAAGGGGAGATCTGCATGTGAATGCGTCATCTTGAAGTGGTATATTATCACACAAACTGACAAAAAAAACCTGGATTTCTTCAATGTCCCGGGAAGACGAACACATTTCCCAGGACTACCTCGATGGGAGGACAAATCCGGCGAAAACCAGAACAGGTGGCAATCCTGACAGTATCTTGTAAATTCGAAAACAGAAGACTCTCCACTCGCGAGCATGCCTGCCAAATGTTACAGCTGACACGAAGCCCCCGCCAGCTGCGGTGTTTAGAGCCGAGGGGACACGCCCCACACACACACCGCCGCGTACTTCGCCAAACTTGAAAAAGCCTTCAAGAAAATGTTTCACCGCATGACTTTATCGCGCGACTCGTGGCGTCGTCTCTTTGAACCGTGGCAAATGTGAATGTCGACAGAGTCGCAGGGGCGCATTCAAGAGCCAGACACAGTGGCGACAAAGGTGCGCAAAAGTTGCCGCCTTTTGAAATATTCACCTCCGACTTAACCCATGAGGGTACCTCCATGCCGTCGGATCAACACCCATCAACAGCGCTCCAGTCTCTCCGCCGACCGCTGCTGTGTTTGAAACACCAGCATGAAGTTTGCCAAGCAGCCTGCAGATGCTGGATCCATTTGATTTTCCACTTTTATCTCTTAGAAGACGCCGAGTTGCCAGCATTTGAAGAGAGAGGTGTTTGAGATGATGGTTTCGTTCTGCTTTATTTGACTGTGACATGTGGCCATGTGCAGTGGGTCGTTTAGGAAAGTCAGGCACGTGTTCGCCGATTTATAATTTATTAAGGATAGGTTTCCCACTCTCCACCCCTCCCTAACAGTAACAAAAAGACAATGACATCTGCACGCGACTGCCCTGACAAGCATGCAACTTCTTCAGGTAGCCACCGGCTTGAGAAGTTGGGACACGGACACTCTAAACAGCCATCACTGATGACGGGCGTATGTTCTCGCGGCTGTGTTGGATAGTCTAGATTTGAAGTTTTCGTGACTGCAGGCAGAACCGGCCCTAGACCTTTGGGGGCCCTAAGCAAAATTTGGTTGGAGGCCCCTTTGATGTATGATTTTTTTCACCCACTCGCTAGCAATGACTCTAGGGGGCCCTCTGCTGGCCACGGGGCCCTTTGCAATTGCAAGGGTCGCTTAGTGGCTGGGCCGGCTCTGACTGCAGGGATCTATACTCTTTGAGTATGTGCTGGATAGCTTTGCCGATGAATGTTTTCGGGTTTGTACCTGCCCGGGTGTTGTCCGGCGTGATGCGAGCCCTCTCGACATTTCTCTCCCATGTGTCGGGAGCTCTTGCGCATGGCGCGAAACGTTGGACATCACACCTGCGGTTACAACTTGAAAACAGCTTGGTAGAGAGCTGTTTCTATGTATGTTGAACTTCTTTCGCACCGTACGTAGCCATCTATGCTAAACGGAGGTGCGGCGCTGTTATTGCTCGTCGATTTATTTACGGATTAAAAATGGGAGTGGAGGGACGAGGATTTAATGGTTGTTTCGTGGCATGAATTGCCCAATAGGTGCCAATAAATGACGGGTGAAAACCAGACCCACATTTTGGCTTTGGGGTTTACCGTCACAGCACTATGTAATATTACTCTTGTGGTGACAAACGCATTTGCCCATAGTAGCATGCGATACATGGTGTTTTCATCGTGCTTAATGGCAACACGTGGTACCCCCCCCCCCCCCCCACATGGGCACTGCTGTGATGAAAGGGTAAAGCTTGTGATATAGGATCGTGCAGAATTTCCCACGCCTGATCAATAAGCTTCACTTTGAGACACACACAGAGAGAATAATATCCACATGTCACATCCAGCCTCCAAAATGTCCTGCTTGTGCTTATCTGAAGCACGGCATTCACTCGCAGCAATCACGGGACACCTTAAAACACATTGTCCTGCGGAGGGAGCTGGTAGGAACGTTGGGTTGCTCGGTCAATGGCCAGGGTCAACGGCGGCGTGGTGTATTCCGCAAATATAGCCGACTGTGAGGGCGGGTACAAGCCGGCGTGAGTAGGTTAAACGTTGAGTTTTATAAGGGCACCACGGGGTGACCAGCCCCTCCCCACCCAGCCCCACCCCTCCCACTCACCACCCAGCCCCTCCCCACCCTCCCAACCCAGCCCCTCCCCACCCTCCCCACCCAGCCTCTCCCCTCTCCACCCAGCCAGCCCCACCCCTCCCATTTGTGGATGCACGACGGACGGACACAATAATCCCCTGTGGGCTGGTGGAACCAGGTGGTTCCTATCAGTACTATTCCCAGCGTGTGACGAGCTATGGCCTCGAGATCCCCAACAGAGCTGATAGATTAGAAGTTTTTGTGGCTGCAGGCATCCATACTTTTTGGTTCTGTCGGTAAAGTCACGTAGTTATAAAATATATAATACTTATATAACCTCTTACCACAGCACCTCTCCCACTTCAGCTCAACATTTTCTCGCTGGAGTTTTCACATCTGATGATTGCTTGTGTTGCAATCGAAACGTGATTTAATTTATTTCATATTTTATATCTACGTGACTTTACCGAAAGAACCAAAGAGTAGAGCTCTGATAGCAAGGGTTTAAACCCAACAAGCCACCGAGCTCTCCAGCTTTGCTCGACGTTCTTACTAAACATAATCTAGCTCCGGGACATTTTGAAATAACAAACTCCGTGGATGCAGGCAATGCGCCCTCAACACAGCATACTGCGTTTGGCAGGTGCGGTAGCGCTTTTGGGCTCTTCGTTTCCCCGCTGTCCCGCCCGGCTTTCAATGCCTATCGAGTTTCCACCCCCCTCTTGGATGAGCCTCATATCTGCTCATGCACAACTCTTGCACAGCGCCGCCACTCACTCAACGGCACGGCCGGGCGACGAAAGAGCGACAACAGCAACGGCGGTCGAGCAGGACATTTGACTATTTTGTCTCGTTTCGTCTCGCCCCTGGATTCTCTGGCAAGAGTACGGTTCATGGGGGGATGTGCATCCGCGCCCAGCGAGCATCACACATCTCTCAGCGCTTTCACCAATTGGGGCCGCGACTCGTCCAAGGATTCACTTTGTACTCCTCCCAACAGTAAAACACATTCCCATGGGACCAGCAGACGATATATATATTTTTTACACTCGTCAGCTTCATTTTGTAATGCTATCTCCAAACCTTTTTTTTTACGCATCCTACTCGACGAAATAAATAAAAAAAAGTCCTTACCACCGCTATCTCAAAGGATGCCTCCGTTGAGAGACAAATGTGAAGCAGACAGTTCTAGTTGGGGAGAGAGGGGGGGGACATAACTTGAAGGTGAGCATGCCAAACATTCCATTCCCAACTGCCTGGGTTGTTGGGTTAAACCTGCCAACACTTGCGAGCAGGCTCCAATAAAAAGGATCTTTGTCCTTTTCGCTCAGTGTATCAAAATCAACACACGCACGCACTACGTCCCTTTTTTGTCAGTTCAGCATGACAGATTCCAGAATCAGAATATTTATACTCGAAGAATCCGATGAGCTGCAAAGCTCTTTCTCAGATGCTCCGTCGGATTTCCAAGACACAGTTCAAGATCAGGGTCAGTGTTGACCTGAAGTGTTCCAATGAAACTTTGCAGTTGTCCTTTTTTGTCTCAGATTATCCCAATCCACTGTTAAAAGTTTTACCTGTATAGTGGTATAAGTGTTTTGCTGTAATATACAAGTGGGGCAGGAGCGGTGGCACAGCGGTTCGCGCATTACATTAACAATCATGTGACCAAAGTTCGATTCCCAGCCATGGGTGAAATCGGTGGCACGTGATAGCTGAACATTTTCAGAGCCACCCCTTCATACAAACCCGCATTGACGAGCGTGGGACCTTACGGTCAATCCCCATGACTAAAAGAGCATGGGCAGGCCTTCATCTGGCAGTAAATTGACAAAAGGCCGTTAAATATATTTTTGAATATTTAACACACATGCATGCTGTAAGTCAACCGTCTGTATTGTTGCCTTGTGAAAAGTGCATGTAATGTGCTGAATTGTTAATCTGTGGCATTGTTTGGTGTGGTCCTACCGTTGAGACTCAAAAGCATTCAGGTGGGTAAGCATCAAAATAAAACGATTCTTGAACTTGGTAGCTTCTTGGTCATAGACATGCAGATCTCATTCACTTGTCAGTGCCTGGCCATGGGCAAACATCCAAGAGGCGAGCGATAGCCAAACCGGTCACGGGCAACCACTTCACAAACCCACACTGACCAGCGTGTCGAAGTATGGTCGAAGAACCCGTGCATCTGACACAGCAAGTGGGAGTTGGGGGAGGGGCTTCATCTTGGAGTCACTGACTGCCCTAATGGGCTAAATTAGTGGTTAATCGCGAGTCACAAAGTGGGCAAAAAAAATCGCTACACCATTCTCTTACTAGCAATTGTGAATATATTTATATTTACAGAGTATAGGGACTTGCCGTCCACCCTGTAACATTGAGACATGCGGAACGCACTGTTGCCCCCAAATATTATACGTTTCATCCCAGCTAAGATTTTTATTTATTGTACATATTCCCTTTTTGTAATAATTTTACAAGTAAAAACGTTATTTGCATGACATTTACTGGCATTATACAACCGTCGATTTTTTTTCTTGGAATAAAGGAGTTTTGCAAAAAAAATATGCAGGTAAGAAAATATTACCCAACCCTGAATAGGTGCACAATGTTGCATAAAGTTTCAACAAAAGTTTAAATGGTTTGTTTTCTCCATCCTTTATTACAGTACTATTCTTTATTGAAAATATTCAATGTACAACATGGAAAAAGGTCATGAAGTAGACAGGCCAACAGGCTAATTTACAGGTGCTTAAAACACATGAAACAAGATATAAATGCCAACACACTATATATTTCATTGTTTTAAATACGGCAAGCATGTCATTGGCAAAAAATAGAAACTATAGTAAATGCAATATGACAAAATAACAGTTAAGATTAGCATGCAAATTATACAGTGTCGAAGATGGTTAATTCAGAATTAAACTAAAGGGGAAAAACCAAACGAGACACGAAGTTAAAACATAAACAGCCAAGACTCTTCATCACATTTACACATGACAAACATAAGTAAGCTTCGGCAAGGATATACGCATATTAGTGCAAATTTTCTTTGCTGTAACATTTGCTGTAACATCAGAAACCCAATTTTGTTTTAAAAGCTTTGGAGGGGCTGGAAATGCTCTTTTCTTGGGACAAAACAAAAATTATTAGAGAAGCACTGGGAATCACTTCCCATACTGTTCCAGCCATAACATTAAGGCAGTGTGGTGCTCTGGCCTGAATGATATTTAGATGAAGTTGAGTGGCTAGAGCTCTTTATTCTTCTCCACCTGAGCGTTAAGCTTTCGCCTTGCCGTCTGGGAACCAATTAGCTGATCGACAGCACCAGATGGGTTGGATGAATTGGTTAGAGTCCTGAAAGGCACGGCTTGTGCGTTAACGTCATGGTGGCTTTCAGTACAGTGTCAACATTTCCACAACGTGCAGACAAATGACCATCACTCTTCCGCTAAAGAGGTGCACTCTGTGATACCAACTTTCTTCAAATGCAGTCTAAAAATATATTTATTTACAAAGCTTTTTTGCAATATAACGACACAATTATGCTGGGAAAAAAATTAAAAAATCTCCATAGTTTTGACAACATCTACAACAGGTCCACTACTCAAAGGCTGCACCACAAAGTATAGGTTCAAATTAACTTTGGATTTCGCGATAATAGTGTTCAATGTTCATTCATCACAATTGCGATGTTTGTTGTTTGCGAGACGATGAACGTTAAATCGGCAGACCCTAATGGTACTTGCCAAAAGCACGTAAGAAGTTTCATTCAGCACCACAAGAATAAACGTTGCTCTAAACGGTTTCGCGACAATGGAGACTTTCAGACAAACGTAGCGCATCGGAGACTCAAAACAAAGCTTGCTCCCTGATCTGCATCACTGAGTGCACCTTCATCATCCCACGTGTCTCATCTCAGACGTCCCGGCGGCTCTCCAACGGACGCCCGCCAAGGGAGTGGCTCGCGGCGTGCCTACTTTTTTTTAAACGAACCCCGCTCCCCCCCCCCCTCCACCTGTCCTGCATTCGGCCACTGCGTTGGACTTGTGTTAGGAGGAAGAATCGCTGCCCAGCAGGCTGCTTTCTCACGTGACCCCGGCAGTGCGGCACAGGATGAAAGTCGGGCGCACGCATGCAGTTGCGTGCGCAAGCTTCAATGCTCCAGTCGCCGGCAGCAATGGGAACTGATGATTGGGGGCAGCCAGCAGACACTGGCGTTTTTGTTGTGCATGCCAGGGCGTAAGCAAAGCAAACATGCTGCTGGATGAGAAAGGCAGTCTAAATAGGGACTTGCTTGGAAGCGTTCTCTTGACAACTGCCTGCTGTGTGATGCATTGCTCAAGATAATTGGGCATGACGATTGGCAGGCGGCTGCTATTTTCAAGCACGAGTTGTAATTGAGGCTGCCAAATCCCATTCTGACCGTCCTGAACGCGTTGTGCCGATGGGGAAGGCAAGGACTTGCTGCCATTACCTATGCATCGTACCAGGCGAGAACAGCAGCATGGCTGCCAGACACCTTTGCCAATACCAACCACGGCATCCATGAACGTCCCTGAGGCACATTTCATTATTCCATGGAAAAATGCCACACTGCTAGGCAAAGCCATATGAAACAGTACCCCCAGGGTGCCTTACCGCCAACACAGTGCTTCAATCAGAAGCAACAGCAGCTGTGAAATTACAACAAGAGCCCATGCCCCAACGTTAAATAAATGCCATGCTGCAACTCAGACATTGAAATCTGTTTGGAAGTGGGCAGCGAATAGGTAATCTTTAAAGATTTAATCTACAAAACACGTATATTGGAGAACTTGAAAGATGAAAATGCGTGCTGACCATTTCAGCTTCCTATTAATAGGCCCTTCATTGGAGAGTTCAAATAATGCAGCAGAGGTAACATCTCAGGGTAAGCATGGTTGTACCCTGTTGATAGCACTAAAATGTAATGTAAAAACAATCCAGTACACACTATGTATATTTCTTGATAAATCACTTGAAACGTTTACCCCAGTACACAATCTGTATGGTAACTTTGAGCAATGTGTGACAGTTAAACCCGTGCAATACCACTGGGGAAGAAAAGTAAGATTTACATGCAGTCGGGATGTGTGTCAGTCATGTTTGTTTGCAATGACTGATTTTGTCTGGCTGCAATTAAAGGGAGACTTAACGAATAATCCATTAGCTTTGCACTTCAGCTGCGACAGCAGGGGTAAAGGTGCGGCGTGGAGTTAAGTGCTATCATACGACGGCGTGGTGACGTACGCGGAAGCTTGGAAAAGCTGTTTACGAGCGCCACATGGGTGTGCGCCCTGTGCCGTGGACGGGCTTTGCAAGCAAACCATGGCGCCGTGATGGCTGCTTCCTATTGGCTCTTGAAGTTGGAAAATGACAGAAAGCATTCAAAGGGCGATGCTAAGACAGTGTTCGGAGTTATGTGCGACGTGACAACAGCTTTTGATGAGATACGCTTTCATTTTAGGCCTAAGGTATAGATAGGAGAGATGAGTCGGCCCCAATTTTCCTTTCCACGTCAAAGCACTGGAGCAAGAGGGGGGAAAAGGAAGTGACAGACGTTTGCATGGCTAAGCTGATGCCGGCATGCAGAGGAAGAGGTGCTGAGCGACTGAGTGAAAAGGACTTGTGCCACGCATGCCGCACACTTTAAAATCTAGTTATTGCGTCTCCCTCTCCCGATCTCTGACCCTACTGCCGTTTGTAGGGAAAATAACCCGATGGACCCCAATTGGCCCCCGTTAAGGGGGAGACTAACCCAGTGGGCGCGGCTTCCGTTCACGTTTCCCCGCGTGCGAGTTTGTTCACCCTCTGTTGTGTTCGTCATTGCGAGTTGATAAAAACATGTGTCCGTTCTTGAGAGAAACAAAATGGCAAGCAGAATGGCACTGCAAGCAGCTGCACAGAGCAAAGCAGAGAGCTTGATGGATGTGAATAAGCCTATCAAAAACAAATGGATGTCTACCTTTTTTAACCCTGAGAAAAAGATCATGCAAGAAACTCGCACTTGAACTTTGCACGTCTAGATTTGTCCAAAAAGCGTATTACTACAGGCGGGCAGCTGTGAGGATGGCAGAGCCGGTGAATGGGCCAAGCTGTGTAAACCCTCGCTCACGATTCGTTCACGACTACTCACCGAACGTAGGCACCCTTCAATAAGCCCGTCGTGCTGGGGACGCAGACCCATCAGATTTTCCCACATGCAACCATGTGACCAGAGTGGCACAGCATGAGGCCACAAAACTCCGATGTCAAGGGGGAGCACTCTCCTCTGACTAGTATGTGAGCGGGGCACCAATTAAGTGGCACAAGACTGTGCGATGTGGAAAGGTCATCAGCTGCCCTTTGACAAATGCTAATCTCAGTGTTTGTTTATTTTTTAAGTATGTTTACTCAAGGACATTTGTTGGTATCACAAGGGACATCACGGTTGCATAAGCTAGCAAGGCAAATGCAACGTTGACATATATAAATGCTCGCACGCACAACTTTTAGTTTTTGTTCCAAGTAAGACGTGTTTGAGCAGGTGTATTGTGGACAGAAATGCTGCGCCTAAGATTATCTCGCAAATGAGACATGTATTCAATGTAAAAGCAGTCGAAGAACGGTTCCGTTATGTTCAATGCAGGTGCACTGTGGCAGGGTTAAATTATCTGACCATAAAAGGACATGGTGGCGCGTGCAATGTGTCTCCGGTGGCAAGTGTTACTCATAACGTTGACGAGGACATTTCTTGAGCACCATGATCGCAAGCAGCAATAAAAGCCGGTTTGTGTCGGCATCACTCTATTCACATGGCCAGGTCTTCGGGCATGGCCTTTGTCAAGTTTGAAACCAGTGTGAGGGCACATCAGACACCGCGTATATTCAAGCTTCCCACAAACATTACTGGTGCTATCAGTGATACGGCATCAAAAATACATCCCATTTCAAAAGGAGAAATGCACTCTTCAATGCTTCTAAGCCGAAATTTTAACAGAAAAAACATCCATGACTAATGGTAAAAATTGTGTAAGTACTGTTATTGCTTGCTAATAAAATGTTGAACTGTAGATCTTACTTTTTTATCATTTCAGTTTTTGTTTTAAAAAAAGTTATCACGCTTACATAATTTGAGTTACATCATAATGAAACCTTTTTTGAACATTTAACTTTTATATATAAAATATTATTTTTGTATTTAGTCGATACACGATATCCCTGTTTTCGGATCGTATCACTGAATAGACCTTTAACATTTGGGTAAACGTGATTGCACATATTAACAGCAAATGGGTGCATAGGGGGACAGTAATAATTGACGATAAAACTCGACGCGAAGGCAAGTGGCTGGGCGAGTATGTCAGCCCACAGCATGCTCAGCAGCTTTATCATAGAGCATGTCTCCACTGAGGCGGCTCGACAAAAAGCCAGCATTACAAGGGTCAAATTTGCAAGCCAACTTGTATGCACACTAATTTCTAATATGTAAACTGGGTTATTGTTAACTGGAGTCTGGTGGAGATGGAGAGCAGGACTATGTCTGGGTGCCAGAGGCCTTCTGTGTAAACCTGTGCTCCCAAACAGTAGTAAGTGAACAGGGACTTTCCTGCCACATTGCCATCAACAAATAGAGGCAAGGTGTGTCAAAAGCAGGGCCCATCACTTGAAAAATAAACCTTAAAGCAAGCCCCCTCGCGAATGTAAAATAAACCAGGGGACACATATGGGCATCATTTTATTTGTATTCATGTCTGCATACTCCCCATGTAACCTTATATAAAGTGACATTAAACATTTGTGCAGTTTTCATATCTTTTGTGTGGCTTTTGTCATCAAGTATTGCCAAAAATAACTTTCCGATCGAATACGATGCCCAAATATTCCCTGGATGCATTGCTTCAACGCTCGCCAATTGAGGTCCTAGCGGGAACAGGCAAACCCCTACAGCTCTGCTCAGAGTCATCACACAGAACGGAGCGCGCGCGTGCGCCAGCCGCTTGCCTCTCGCGGGGAATTTACACCGAGCTGGGTCGGAGTGGCACGCCTCCAGGCGTGACTCACAGGAGAGTGTCGGACGTGCAGCCTCCTCCCACACTGTAACGGAACTCCTGCAGCTTCGACACGCCGTGGAAGTGAACGCACGCCGCAGCCACCACCAGTACGTGGAAGATCTGGTGCGAGTGGAACTGCAGAGAGACGTGGGGTGAAAGGGGCTACATCAGGTGATGCCATGTAGAGGACTTCCCTTTTAAAATTCGCGAGAACAATCGTGCACATGCATGGATTATGTAACTGTGCAATGTGCATTTGTTCTCAAGAGGTTTTTCCTTGATAATAGCACTATGTTCTGAGCGGCAAAACGAGACGATGTAAAACAATGATGGCTAGGGCACGTACGTGTGTAACATCATGATCTTGGCCAAAAAATACGTATGCATTTCGCACTTTTTTTCCACCAAGTTTTGGGCAACCATTTCATTAATTTGGCCGCTTTATATTATACTTTATATATATTGGATCATGTTCACTCGTTTTCTTGATCCTATGAATGAGCCATCTGTCAATAGGTGCATTCACAACTAATCAATTGCTACATTTAACATGTTGCCTGTTCGATAAGGTTTGCAATCCAAAAGAGATTTTTTTGGGTTAGATCGCGTAAATATATGTCGTTAAATCCCGTCGCCACCACCCGAAACAGCCAACTAGTAAGGGTTGTCACATAAACAGAACATGCCATGTTTACGTTACAACCCTTATTAGTTGGTTGTGTTGGGTGGTGGCGGGTTTTAACGATACATTTAAATACTTACGCGATCCAACCCAAAAAACCTCTATTATGGATGATATTGGTTGCGAAAGCCTACGTGTTAAAGGTTTGCAATGTCTCAATAAATACATTTTATTATAAAAGTTTTTTTGGCAAATTTGTTTATTTCTCATCCTCCACTTTTAGTTCTTGAGTTATACACAGAATTAAAAGACTTTAAATAATGTAAGGTGCATTTGAACATTTCATTTATACCACACACAGACACTCCATTGTGACCAAGTGCATCACGACCACTTAATCGCCGGTTGGATTGAGGCAACGGTTATACGAAAAAAAACCACACTGCGTAACACACGCGCAAGTGTGTATTAAAAAGTTCAAAGCAACCCTATCAAAGCTACAACAAGTCAGGCTTTAAAGTGGGTCACAGAGCCACAATTATGTGCTTCAACACACAAAGTCTACAACGTCATTCAAGAGCTGCAGCAACAGCAGCTGCAGCATCAGCTGCAGCAGAACACGCCATCCACCGACCACATCACAAGTGGCTGAAAACCACACCTAGGCGGCAGGTGCGACTGCAACCTGTGGCTCATTTAGTGCGATTTGAATAATTACCCAGATGTCGCACATGCCCGGGAAGAACCTCTCGGGGATGCGTGCAGCATACAGCGCGGCGCCCATGCTGTACAGGAGCCCCATGAGGAAGAGCCAGCCTGTCTGCCCGGCCGTCGTCGCCCTCATGAAGCCCTCCACCACCATGAAGTGCACGGTTGGCACAATCCCACTGAAGCCCAAGCTCAGGAATACAGCTGCGTGGAATACAAGCGGCGGGCAATGCACATTGATAGGGTGTAGTTCATCTTCTTGGTTCTTTCGGTAAAGTCACGTAGAAGGGAAAAAAAACATAATAAAATACAATTCTCACGACGTTTCGGCCACAACGCAAGCCGCCGTCCTCAGGTGAAGAACAGGGCTGTCGGAAAGACAGCGTCTGAATGAACACCACCAAGCTTGGCAGCATATATTTAAGCTGGGTGTAGTTGTTTTTGTTTTACCACGGTTGCCGAGCACAGACCCAAAGGCCCAAAATCCGAGCAGCTAACAACCTACAGCACAATGTAATGTGTACTAGAAAAGAGTCGATACGTTTCTTGAATTGAGAGAGGTTGGAAAGAGCTTAGGGATAGAGACGTGGGAGGGAACTCCCAAGTCGAGCAGTACGAGGAAACAAGCAGAAAGAGAAGTGCTTTAGGCTGCAGTGTGGTGGTTGAAGAAAGCGTGGATGAACAAAACTATCAGGCTGGTAGGCCGAGGATGGTGTTTGCACCGCTGACAAGTTTGGGGTTTTTTATTTTATGTTTTCTTATTTCAATTGTACTTTTACTTAATTCGTTTTGCTTGTGTCAACTATAATTAATACGGATGCTTTGTGCAAAATCTTGAAAATTATTTGAAGATGCTTGGTACATGTACAACCTCTGTCAATCCACTACTGTGTGACGGACTCCCTATGCGTTGAGTCATGGATGTGGGCTATTTGACCATGCTTCACTATACTCCTAAGTGCAGATTGAATAAGGTAGACAACAGCACAGGACAATAATACCTCATCAAACGCAGGGGGGTTATGTTCCAGTATGTGGCGGTGTCTCACGGCAATCTTCCCTTCTGTGTTGAAACTGGAATCTTAAAAAATTACGATTTTTCAAAAACTAGATGTGCTTGCGATGCAAAAACTGGGGGTCACGACCATCTGTTTGATATAAACCGTATATTTTTAGGCAATGTGTGAATGGAGGATTGGGATCGAATAGCTAAGACACAATCCACAATTGCACATACCTGCACGGAGCACGCGATACTGCGGCGTAGAGAAGCGCTCCCACTGAGACACAACGATGGCCGCTATGCCGAGCACGCAGATGGTCACCAGGTAGATGAGTCGTGGCTGCGGGTTGCAGTAGAAGGAGTAGTAGAGCCATGGCACGAAGCTGCCCATTATGAGCAGAGCGATGCCCGAGTAGTCCAATCTACGATAGCAATCAATCAACGTTTATATTTGTTATGATGAAGAAAGTCACGTTTGGCCAGTTGCCCTGCCAGTTCGCAAAAGATACACTGTCGTGCGTCAGCACAGATTAGGAACAACAATAACATCATCATCAAAGTGAGATCGTACAGCAAAGCAGGCAGCAATGGAACAGAGTGCGTCAGAGGTGCAGGCAAAAAATTGTGCTCAATGAACAAAGACGAACAATATGAACAAAATAAACTGGCATATTCTAAAATAAACTGCCATATTCTGGTTAAAGAGGTGAGCGCGAGGCAAAGCGAAATGGATTGAGCGAACAAAATAACCATCATGAGAAGGTGAAAAGTAACAGCAGACGAGCATTCCACTAACATTCCGGTAACATGGGGCAGCAGCGTGGACAGAGATATTGCTAAACCTCGTTTTAATAGCTGGTATTTTTTACAACAAGGAGGCAACTTCTGAGGTTGCAGCTGCAAATTTGTGGAATTAGTAGGACCTTTAGATATATGGTGGATGTTTAAAATGATTTGTATGAAGAGACAGCAGTGTAGGCAACACATTCGTCAATAGCATCGGCTTAAAAAAACAGATATATGACGTTTTGGGGAATGGCCCTTAATCATAAGACAGAAAGGCCCAAGGAATTAGAGTGGTAAATAAGGTACGCGATAATCCAGAACAATTTCCTGTGACTGGCACATTTGTAAAACAATTGTGTAGTGGCAAAAGGGAACCATGAGATGGCATTAGGCGCTGGATATTTTTAAACAGCAGCTTGTCAAATGTTGCCTATGACTCAATGAACGATATGAATCTCAGCTTTAACATACAATCATCTCCCTTTCATCACTGGATACAAATCACTGCTGGATGAAGACCTTCCCACGCATTTGAGTCATGGGAAACGTTTGAAGGCAAATCACCATTCTTTGGTTCTTTCGGTAAAGTCACGTATAAAGATAAAATAATAAATTAAATAATTGCATACGACGTTTCGATTGCAACACAAGCAATCATCATCAGGTATAATGAAATAGCGACATAAAATCTAACCAGAAAACTATAGACAGACATATAAGCAGACAGATATCACCAAGATACCTGTGTTGCTCGCTCTATGTATCTTGGTGATATCTGTCTGCTTATATGTCTTTCTATAGTTTTCTGGTTAGATTTTATGTCGCTATTTCATTATACCTGATGATGATTGCTTGTGTAGCAATCGAAACGTCGTATGCTATTATTTAATCTTTATACGTGACTTTACCAAAATAACCAAAGAATAATTCCTGCAGTCACGAAAGCTCCAAAATTAAGGCAAATCACCGTGCCAGTTCGGTGAGGATGGTTGAAAGGTGGCAGCCAGGACCGGCTAAGAGATATCCTGTCACTAACGTCAGCTTGTGTGGCCAAACTCAGGTCACTGGATTTACAGCCCAGTGCACCAGCCACTATAACACTCTAAAAGCATGTTCTGTAAATCCAAATTGTAATATAAGAGTAGTTTTCTCAATTGCGACACCATCGTTACTTATAGAGCATCTTTTGGGAGCAAGACTTTACCCAAGTGCTACTCGATGGGTATTGAAAAACAAAACAAATAAGTAATATCAGCTTCTTGGTTCTTTCGGTAAAGTCACGTAGAAGGGAAGTAATAAAATAATAAAAATAAAACATAATAAAACAATTCTCACGACGTTTCGGCCACAACGCAAGCAGCCGTCCTCAGGTGAAAACCAGGTCTGTCGAGGCGACAAGTGTCGCCTCGACAGACCGAAAGAACCAAGAAGATGAAAGAACCAAGAAGATGAATCCCTGCAGTCACAAAAGCTTTAAATCGAAATTTAATATCAGCTTAATACAATAGCTCACTGATTTCTAAACTTTTAAAAACTCCTGTTTGACCAATGCACATCCTGGAATATACGATCGTGTTGTAAACTTACTTTGTATGCAGTGTTGATATTGACACAGGAAATGAACAAGAAACATTCTGTGCCACCCAAGCCGACTGCGTGATTTCCCAAAGCAAACGACATAACTTAATGCACCCGACGGCGCCCTGCCGGTCGAGTGTGGCTCGTGAACTTACTTGGAGAAGGTGCGGGAGACCTTCTCGGAATGACAGTAGACGGTGTGGAAGAGCCAGGAGAAGCACAGGCAGAGGATAGCGCCCATGAAGAAAACGCCAAACACAACCTTTTCCTGCAGAGGAGCTACGAAGTTCATGTTTGGCCGGAACAGATATATGACGGCCAGGACGACAAATAGGAAAAAGCCTGCGCCACAAAAAAGCAGAAACGCAAGCTAAAATTAGATGAGACATAAATGGATATGCTTTGTTTTTTTAACCAGGTAATCACCCATTGAGTCTAGAAGTATATTCCTCTTTAAATTAGTAAGGCAAAACAGCATTTTGCAATATGTAAAGAACAACAAGGCAGAAAACACCATTTGAAAATAGGACGGTTATGAGTATCAAGTAATAGTTTCAAACAATTAAAAACATTTGCAATTGTCAAATAGTGACGAACAGCAGAGCAAAACTCTAATTGAGTGAATGCTAGGTAGAATAAAAGTTGGGTAAAGGCTGAAGTTGAATGAATGCTCACTAATATTGCCTTAGATTGATTGAACTCAAATCTAAAAACAAAGCAATTCTATGCCAATTGTGATGTTTCATTACAGACACAATGTGAAACAATGCAATAAGGATCAATATTATTTCACAAACTATGCACACAGGCTGCAGAAAACTAGCAAGAGTATATTCAAGTGCTTCAAGTTATTTTCATGGGAAACACTTTGCATATACACTTCACAAATAAAAAACACTACTGCTCCCAGAGCAGCGCAAGAAATATCTAGAGTTCAACGTGCATCCAATTGGGGGAAAGATAGTAAGACGTTGATAACAGTGTGAAAGTCAAAGGAGGACACGTGCCTGAGCGGATGTCCACCATGGCGATGGAGCTATGAAATCTGTTCGCGTGCAGGCGCTAGACGGATTGTTACATTGCATGACCGTGAGAGATGGCCACGGCCTAGGGATGCCTGCATCCAGCAGGGGATAGATCATGGCCAATGGCTCGGATGATGGATGCGTACCAAACGAACACCTGAACACAATTAGCTCTTCCGCAACTGTCATCACAAAACGGAAGGAACAGATTTAACAATGTGCAAACACGGCGAACCTATTAGATGCGTCCATATGTTGCCGGTCTCCGTGTGGAGACGAAAGATGCTGCGGAAGCAGGCGCGGAACGACGGCATGGGGGGACGGTGCCCCTGCAGCAGGAACTCGTTGTCCTGCAGCCAGCTGGGCAGCACATCGTGCGGGATCACTCGCCAGCGGCCCTGCCACACCTGCGCGACGTGATAAAAACACCGGCGTGAGTTCACGCATCCGACTGCCACTGAACTTCCGTGCGCACGCCGATCGCAGGCAGCTGTGTTATTTCACATCACTGCCACGAGCGCGCGAGGCAACGGAGCAGGTTTGGCGACCGAAATCAAGACACAAGAGGATTTCTGGTTAGCATGCACGCCCTCAGGCTATTGGCGCAGAATGTGTTTCTCACTTTGCGGTGGGTTCAGATACGTGGGTTCCCAGTGAAATTCTATGGCTTAACCGGGGCACTTACCTAACCCAGGCATGGATTGCTTCGTTATATAAGCAAGTAATAACATAGTGTTGAACGGATTAGCGGTGGGGATTCATTAAACATTTAACAGAAGCAAAAAGTGTTACGCTCAACATACATGCTTCAAACTACGTGTGATATTTCTCATTCGTATGTGTTGGGAAACTTAATGCACAAGAGGACACTGCAGAAAAATACACTTATTTTCTATGCTTCACATCTATGTTCCCCACCTTTACCAACCCACACAGTTGAGTCTGAAGTAGGGTAAAAAAAAAAACTTACATAACACACACGGCAGCGTGAGTGCCATAATTTAGCAGTGGATTGTCAAAGAGCTGTACACATACACAAATTTATACCACTACAAATCATATATTTACCAAAAGCGAATAGATTCATGAACCGAAATGTGGCTCTGAAATTGTGAGAATTTTGTATAATTATGGATGGAATGCTTCCTTACATTTGCAGTGAGCGTACAAATATGAATCTTCCCAACAGTCAATAACACCGTCGACAAAAGCATCCTGTAAACACAGACCCACTAACTGTACGAGCAGCATTGTTATGTTGGACGATGCTGCGCAGACCGTGTGAGCTGAACTTGGGTGTCCATTGACAGTCACAATTCACCGCCGCACACAGCCAACCAAGAATGTGACTGTGAACCCAGAACACTCTACAATGCAGCCTTGGTCTGCCTGAGCCATAAACCTGATACCGGTATATTCTGTAAAACTGCACTTTTTTCCACGAGATTTGACATTTTATTCAAAACCAATCAGTTTTGAGAAAAAAGGGCAGCGGTTAAAAAAATGTAGGCGTACAGTTTTATGTTTGATGAACACGAAACTTAAAAGGAAATCAAATAATAACTATGAATGTGGTATTGATATTTTCAATAAATATTATGACTGTGAACATAATATTAATCATTACAAGCTCTGGAGCTATGAGGAATAACACTTGCATTAAATAAAGAATGAATGTGCAGCATGGTAAATTGACTTTTCCAATGTCAAAAAACCCACTTCTTACACCACAAATTTCAGACAGTACATTTTTGTTCAATTTGGTCATTTTAATTCCAGGTAATGCCCACTGAACTATGTAGCTCTTTTTCAGAAGCAACCTGGTACAAATTATAACTCAAAGAAGTGGCTTATCATGTGGAAATTTAAAGCAGACAAATACTCGAAATGCATGTTTCTAAATGTGGAGGGAAAAACCGGAGGACGCAGAGAATAATCCACGCGACCACGGGAAGAACATGCAAATTCCAAACATACAGGCATCAGGGTCAGGATCGAATCAACGACCTCCTGTATACCAGGAAAGGCAGTTAACATCTCGCCACCGCGGCAACAGTCAACATTAAAACTGAGGTGCAAGCTCAAAGAAAACTTAGTCAGAAATGGCGAGACCTGTCCCTGGGCTACAGGGTCAGTAGGACGCCCCCGGGCGTGATGAATATGATGCAGCTACATTGGTCAACCTTGCAAACAAACTCCTCCATCTTCTCCATGGCGTGGTGGGCTTGAAGCGGCAGCGTAATGACCCTCAGGGGCTCAGGGCCATCCTCATCCCTCTCTCTGTCCGCATGGACCTGGTCCACTTCCCGCACCTGCACAGGACAGCACAACATATTGACGGTTAGGTAAAGTAAGAAGGCATCAGTAGGACACATCGCCAGCAAGGACGAAGGCTGGTGGTTGAGACTAATGACGGTGTGGTGGCCAAGGTGGGGAACATGCCCAAGAGCATGTCCACCCGCAGGGTGCAAGATGGATTGTTGTGCTGAGGGACCACGGGGGATGGTGGCGGCCTTAGATGGCCTGAAACCAGCAGTGGATTGATCATGGCTGACGATGGGGTTGCTGTTGCAATTCTCTAAGTTGGAAGCAAAGGCAATTTACAGCTGCCCAGGAACACAGCTTAAAACAGGCTCACTCCGGGTTGCACCAAACATCATCTAGAACAACCACATCAAGACTGACGACTGACTAAGAGACTGGAGAACAAGAGGCTCAGGTTCACTGTGCAGTACTGTAGAAGGCATGATGAAAAGTCATAAAATTGCTAATGTGGAGGCTGTCACGTGGGAAGAGAAACAGAGGGAAACTGGCACTAACCTACACAGATATATGCTGTGCTGGGACACGACACCCAGAAACTGTGGGCAAATATCTTATGATCTACCCGCAAGACAAATGACTGACATTCCATGTGTGCTGTTAGACGTTTCCATTGGAAGCTCACAGCTATCAGTGCACTACCTTGTATCAAAAATTCGCCCTCATCCTACACTCGAGGTATGCTAGGGGTACACGTTTTATATGAAAGGAGGAGCATTTGTTGCATGTCAAATCAAAGCAATGTTTTTAATTCTGAGTGCTGGGATAAACCAAACTCGGATAAAACTAAGTTAAGTACAGTAAAAATTATTCATTCCCAGATTTTTCTTTTGCAAATGTGATTATTCGGCTTAACTTTTTGCACCTTTTTCTTTGACTATTTGCAATTTGGAAACATTGCATCATGGATGAGGGGTACTTGTGCCGAACAGTAGTGAATTAGCGAATTCCACTTTCCCGCATATTTTCAAGCACAGATTCCACTTGTGAACCTTGTTTAATCATATATTGTTGCACATATTCCCACCCAGAATCTCAGTGGAAGTGGTTCAGTGCTTTGATATGGTGGTATTGGCACGACGAGCTACCTGACGTGCAAAACATTTCTGGCTTGAATGATCAATTCCACCTGCTTTCAGTATATGATAAGACAACACCACTAGTGGAGGGGATTAAATTGGATCTTTTTGCAATTGTTCACCAAATTCAGCACACTCAGCTGACACATTTAGAAATGGCTGTTTCACTGCACAGTGAATCAGAAGCCTCCAGGGTGGAGTCGAAGGCAGTAGGCAGCCTTACAGCAAATGGTCGTCCCTGATCATCCCTTTTACAAGGATAAATGGTACAAGCTTTGCTCGGATGTGTATCACACTAAAGTATTTGACGAATAATAAATGTTCACCGAACAATTTTCTAGGCATCTCAGCTTAACTTTGAGCAACAACACGGCTCATGTGAATCCGCAAGGACATTCGAAATTTACCATGACATACAAGTCGTCAAATCCTGGCGCAGCCATCAACATTATCAAGTTGGCTAGAAACCACGGTGGCTCCAGAAGTAAAGCCCTATGGCCGGCAGATTTTGGGAAAGACTAGTGATTTAATTTATTTAATTTTATTATATGATTTTATACCTACGTGACTTTACCAAAACAAGCAGAGTATGGATCCCTGCAGTCACGAAAACTTCAAATCTAGATTAAAGACAAGAATGTCCCTCATGTCCAGAATTGCATTAATTAGCTTATCCAACCTCTCGTATGGCCAAAAGTGCAGTCTAGGCAAAATTGTAGGTTTTTCAGCCAAATAGCTCCTTGTCTAAAACCAACTATAGATGAAGTAACTAAGGTGTAATTATGCACTGGTGGAAATAATTCTAACTCCAAGAGGTGAAATTGGGTTAATGGCTAGGTGATAACACAATGGCCACTTTAGTGCCAAGTCCTGAATTCAGGACCAGTGTTTACCGTAACCACCAGTCGATATGTGAATGTGCTCGAGAAAATGTTTTATTGTTAGCCACGGCCTGCCAGCAATTTTATCATAAATCACCATAAGACGTGTGCATAAATGCCGCCAATTCATGAGGTCATATTTACAGACCACGCAAGGAAATTAGGCTAAAAAGGCAATGCAATTTTAATGCTTGTGAAATATATAGTGACTGAAAAACCTTTGAAGGCTGTCAACAATTACATGATAAGGAAAATTAAAGATGCCAATTTTAGACTTGCTCTGAACGTGCTGCGTTTGGACCAAATCCTTTTGGGGGTGCATTAACCTTAACATTTACAAAGCCCACTGGCATTATACTACAAAAAATCCTGACAGAAATTATTATTCCAAAAAATACACTACAATTGCATCCAACACTGCAGGGGCTTACACATACCAGAATATATTTTATTCGCAGACATTTCAACCTCAGCAGGGTCCCTGTCATCATCAGTGTAATAGACAAGTACAAAAAAACTGTTATGTGTTGCAATATCACCGGTAAAGTGTGTGATGATGAATTGCAACAGCAACGGGGAACACCAACTTTTAACAAAGTGTACGAAAATCCAGAAAGATGTAAACGAGCATGGGTCAGAAGCAGAATGGTGAACCGAGTTGGCAGCAGCAAAAAACTAACGGTAGCTATGACACAGACGAGTGCATAGCGAAGGCTTTTCAATTAACCTTTAACAACAAACGTCATCATAACATCAATAATTATAAAGCCCTATATCGGCCGTCGGCAACCAGCGGCTCTGGACCCGCATGCGGCTCTTTACACTGCTTTGTGATGTAATGTCTGTATGTATTCACATCAATTGCTGATATTGAAATCTTTTTTTTACCGAATTCCCCAAAAAATGCTCTTGAGGATATCGCCCCAGATAAATCCAAGTGTCCATTTCTTAAGTACTATCACTGATGACCTTGCAACCCAAGCATACAACTGTTATTCCTATCAAAGTGTTAACTAGGTTCAAACCTGTCTGAAATTAACCCTTTTGCTAAACCCTTTCTATATACTCTTTGAGTCTTTCGGTAAAGTCACGTAGATAGAAAAATAATATAAAATCACGACGTTTCGATCGCAACACAAGCAATCGTCCTCAGGTGAAATACGATTGCTTGTGTTGTGATCAAAACGTCGTGATTTTTTATTTTATTTTTCTATCTCCGTGACTTTACCGAAAGACCCAAAGAGGATGAATTCCTGCAGTCACGAAAGCTTTAAGTCAAGATTTTAAAAAAATGTATTATTAAAAGATCATGTACCGCTACAGCAGTGGTGGGAAGACCTTTCCTATCAGAAGGCAGTGCAGACCTTCCTAAATACCTTTGGTGGTCCAATATTAAGTGTTGTCAGATTTTTAAAAAAGTATCTTCTAGTACTCAATTAGTGCAGTCTACGTGCGACCAATGATGGATCAACATCGTTCGTGGCCAATTTTGAACTTGTAGGCTTGAAATTAAAGCCACAGGCAAGTGTCATCACGAGGCGAAAACAACAGACAAAAGAAAAACAAGCTGTGGCACTGTTATGCAAGAGGTGCGGGGTTGCATGACGGCAGCCGACCTTGACTGGCGACAACCGCCAACGCACAAATAAACCTTGGAACCTGAACCCCTCCAGCCACGCACGGCGTGAGCGATGGCACGCGCAGGACTCACAGAGCACGTGGCTTGCCCTGTGGTCACCAGCAGCGGGCCCAGCTCCGCCAGGCCGACGTCGTCTGGCTTGTCCGTGCCCACATCGTGCCGTTTCGTGCACCCAGCGCGAGACGACGCCATCTGCCATGGACCAGCGGCGTGCCATGGACGGAAGGAGGGGGGGGAGAGTTTTCAGCCTCGGGTAGGGTCGCACACGACATGCAGGTGGAGATATTGTTGATAACACTGAGTTGAGGTCACGGCTCAAAGTAGATTCTGCCATGACACATTTACAAGAGCAATGTACTCATTCCCTTCCCCCAGCAGGTATCTGGTAACATTTGCTTCAATTTGGGAGGGTGGGGGGGGAGTCACGTTTCATTGATTTTTCATTTTAAAAATCTTGTTAATTGTTTTTTGTTGTGTTTTTTTTCTCGTTTGTTGAGTTTTGTAACTTGAACATGCAATTTGCATATAAATGACATCATTATCAAATGATACACGTCGAAATTGTGTATCATGAACATGAAAATCTATTTTAACCACTGAATCAATGCACTGTTACATACCTAACTTCAATATAGGCAAACTTATTAAATATATTTTTCATTCATTAACTTATACGAATGTAAAATTACAGGGTGTATTAAAGTCACGCTGAGATTTTAATAACACTCAACTGGTGCCAACTGTAATAATCATGTAATGATAACGTAAATAAATCAGACGTAAAAAAAAGGTCCTGTGGTATTGCTAAATAGTTACCATCATTTGATAAGGATGATGAATGAGTAAATATTTACAAAATACTTAAGTATCGTTATAATTGTATGAAGAACGAGTAATGATTGTTATCAATAAGAATTGGAAAGTGTATAACCATTTTAGTTGTTTTAATATCTCCTATATGGAGACAATTCAAGTTTCATGTCTGCTATCTTGACACAAAATTAAAACAATATTGAGATATGACCAAAACACAAATGCTTTGATTTGAATATGCAACCATATGTACCGTGAGGGTATCTGCTCTCCCTCACAACTCGTGGTTTTCTTCTCTTCAGGATGCCACTGAAGAGAAAGAACCAAAAGAAAAGGCATGGTTAATGTGGTAAAAAATATATAGTACCGTGAAAAAAATTCCCACAAAGGCGAGCATGAGCATTACCGCGTACTTACCTTCACTTCCGGTTTCAGCCACACAAAGGGACTTGGAGGCTAGGCAGATTGTGGGAACCAACAGTCTGCACACAGAACACGACCACTGTGTTTCTCAGGCCTTCAGCGCTTAAAGAAGGCTTCTGTCACGTGGACGGATTTAATATTAAACCCTAAACTTTAGCCAACACGATGCCAAAGGTTGAAAGGTGACATACCAATGGGGATGTGTGAATCGGGGGCGATTTAGCTGATGGGCTGCACTTACAGTAGCCCCCATTTTTAACTCAGCTTTGAACCTAAACTGCAAACTTTGCATACCTGCATTAATGTAATTGTTCTCAAAGCGTATGATTTCATTATCTAGAACTGCCTTCTTTGTTTATATACCAAGGTGCTCTTGCAAGTTTAACCTCAAGTAGAAAGATAAACTGAGATAAAATTATATTAAAATGTTATTAAAGTGTAAACATACCAGGTGGCTCATGGGTCAGCACTGATCCAGCACCCCTGAGATCCTGAGCGAGAACCTAGTTTTCGTTTGCCCGTAATTTAAAAATAAACACTGGGTTCTCAGCGTAGTCAATCGATTTTTTCAGCCTGATCACCAATGATTGCGCCAAAAAGATAGCATGAATTGATTTTTCAATACATTCGGCTACATTGCAGCTGTGATTATTTAAAATTTCAGCGTGAATGCCATGCGATGAATATTTCTTCGCAGCAGGGGGGGGGGGGGCATGGGAAAGTGTACCCACTAGTGTGGATGAGGTCCCTTAAAAGGATCTTTGAAAGAGTTCTATTTGATCGCTTCCTGAAAACATTCAATTCGAAGACCTCATGATATAATACTGACAGCACAGAGTAAAATACAGCAAAAAAAACAAAACCGTAAACCACTCCTGGTGTACCTGCTGAATTTATGATTGTGTCGGTCTGTGAAAATAGAACTTCACAAGCTTAACGGCATCAAAGGCAAATGTAAGATAATTACAAATGTAGGCAAAGTGAATGTAGAAGTGCATGGGCTAGCATGCAAGGGCTTGAATATTAATGGTCCTGCCAGGCTTTGACCCTTGCCGAATATTTCTTTAGGGTGTTTTACCTTGCATGACATTGCATAAATGTGAAAAAACGGCACATACTGTATCGCATGGACAGTTGCTGAGTGATGTTTTCCTCTGGGTGTGTAAAATGAGCATGTATAAGGTACTGTACAATTACATGCAAGTTCTAGGGACAAACATTTGTACCAAGGAAAACGATAGAAAACTCGTTTTCAAATATATATTTCTTAGAATGAAGTACAATATCAATGGTTCGGTCATTTTATCTCACTTCTAGACAGAAAGTCTCCGCTTAAAGTGAAAATGTCCAGGCTGTGTTATTCGTGTAAGGCGCATAAACTGCACTATTGCAGTATTTTCTTGTTTTTCTTAATCACATCCAGTACGCACGAGGAAAGCTATTCAAGGAATAAGTCGGCAGCATGTCAGTATGTAAATTAAGGACTCCCCACTGACAGCATACCAAAAGGAACAAAACGCTGATGATGTTGAACACTGGCAGTCGCTGAAACAACAGGAAAACAATGCACTGCCATACTCTTGAAGTGCAGCCCTCAGATGATGTGCAGATGGGAAAAGGTGACCCTGCTGGCTTCTAAAAGTGACATACACAGTGACATACACTGCCGGGTGATGGGGATATCTTACAGTGGACGAGTTTTAACATTTCCAGAAACAGGGTTCCATGAGCAGGCACCTCATTCAACTGTTTGCAATGTTGCAATGTGTCTGCACAAAATTGGCAAGTATAGGTCAAATATCATATTTGCTGATACATTACCCTTCCAGGCAAAGCTAATTCCAATGGCTTTGTTTATTTTGGGTGTCAGCTTTTATGAAAAGTTGGGGGGGGGGGAATATTTGGAAATTGTGTATAAAACAGGAGGGCACAAGCAATAAGGCATTGGTCATTACGTAAGCAAACAAGACTATCAGAACACCGGCCCTGATTAATTAATTGCTTGTTGTCTAAGCCACTGGCTAACCTCATGCATTTTTACTTTGAAAGGCGCACCATGTCACTTGTTTTTTACGAATTAGGGTAATTCCTGTAGTAGCGTTTAATCCCTAACTATAGCCACTTATTGTACATTGTGGAGAATTGTTGTTTGTCGGCGAGTTACTTGCAAGCTAGAAAGGACATGTGATGAGGGTTATTTTCTGCATTTTAAATGCTGACACGCATTGAACGTTTCGCTCTAACCTTAAGTGCATAGCGAAACAACTCGTTGTATTTAATTAACTTTAATTCGTGTGCTAAGTGGCTAAAAGTAGTACGCGTTATTTTACATTAGTATATTACGCGAATAACAAATTCTGCACGTAAATATGTACGTGCGTATGCAGTGCAGCAACTAATATGAGCGAGTGAAATAATCACACAATGCACAAGTCGTATAATTCAAGAGGTAATTTTATACAGTATTTGAAAATTGGTCCTGGCAGGGGGCACAGGCTGGTTTGTGAGCTGTGTACACAAGGGAGCGAGATTTTCCAGTGTAATCATCCCTTTTGGCCGTGGGACCATACTGTGCTCTGGATTAGCATGCACGTGTGGATACATTTACACACCTGGCGACTCAAAACAACGTAATGAGGAAAAAGTGCACGCAGAAAATTTCCGCGCTCTCTCTCTCTGGTGAACGTTCTTTGGCACTGCTACTGCCAACTGCAGAGCCAGTGGGAGACTATTGTTAGTCATGGTCATGAAATCGTGGCGTGCTCAAAAATAGCACTGCAGAACTCAACATTTTATGTGCTCTCCCCTATTAACTGTCAATCCTGCTAATGCCCATGGAAGAAACAAAGATCAGCCATTTCGCTGGGTTAACCGGCAGCCCAATACAGGTGGGCTGGATTTTCCGTAATGACAGAAAGAAAAATATCAGAGCTTCTCAACCGAGGAGTTTAACACGGAGGCTTTCGCGACTAATATCATCCATAATAGAGGGTTTTTTGGGTTAAATCGCGTAAATATATAAATATACGTGTCGTTAAAACCCGCCACCACCCAACACAGCCAACTAATAAGGGTTGTCACGTAAACAGAACGTGCCAATTCGTCACTACGAAACAGGGGGCATTGAGAATCATGCCAGGAAGGCCATGTTGGTAAACCATAATTAAGTAGGAAGATACTAATCACCTGTGATTACTGTACAGCTGCCCTAATAATGCACGTATCCCTTTATGTCCCCAGTACACCTCGCTGTGCACACCAATGTGTCCTTATTACAAAGTAATACTTCGCGACAGTTTGGCCAAAAGCAGTGAGCCCGCTCAGCACAAGTGGCAATTTGGCTTGGGTAAGCATTTTTAAGCAATGTGGATTGATTATACAGATTTGTGTACACACCCAGCCATTTCATTCAACTATTTCGGATTGGTGCAGCTATTTTGTTTGCCTGGAAGGTGATAATTAAATACACAAATATGTACCTATACTATACATCCCTTTGTAAACGCACTGCTTGATAAGGATTTCCTGACATCATGCGGGTCATGAGGATTAGTTGATAATGTGGGTTGGTGGAAGTTGATAGCATGGACGCAAAAAATTAACCATACTGCTCTAGGCTCATTACAAAGTAGCCACATAGCCTATCATGCTTGTTATGCATGACCAGTTGCCCATCCAAGCACTATCCAGCATCAACACTGCCAAATTTCGAAAATATGATGAGATCTAGTACACTCTGGGTGACCTGGTAATAAAACGAGTCTACATAAATATAAAAGATACCTGTTTTTTATTGCTTGATCATTTGTGTTTACTGAAGACACAACGTAACTGTGGCTTTTTTTAGGCCGAATCTTTTATAACATCGACTACCGTAATTATTTGTCAATTTCCAAAGCACATCTACAATGCAGTGGTTGTCAAGGACCCAAGTACATCAAGATGAAGAAGAGGACATTGCGTGATTGTGTTATTGCAAAACTATCAAAACATAAAAAACAAGTGGGGTCATGAACGCATCTGTGTGGACCTTTGAGTGTTATCCCTTTATGTGTTGGTTTTCGCCTGGTAATCTAAATTTACTGTCACCTGCAAAACACTACTTTATATGAATAGGCCAAACATATGAAAGCAAGATGACTCTCTTGAATGGACTCAAGTAAGACCTTCAATATTGGATTTTAAAAACGTACAGCCTTTTGTTGATCCATTTCTAGAAGAAAGCTTCTCTACAGCATCAGTCGTGATCACTGCTGGACAATACTTCACTCTGCTGGTTCGTGCAGGTTGGTGAAGGGGCTCCCAGGAATGGTTCAGTTATCACTCGCCCCTGTTAAGTCATGGCTCGGAATAGAACCCAAGTCATCAGGTTTAATAATGCCATGTGCTCACCACTGCTCCACCCTTCAAGTAAATGACATTGTTGGCAAATGCCAAAACCACCTGCAATGCCTGATTTCAACAAACCTGAGAAGCTAAGCAGAATTCAACCTTGATAATGCTTGGATTGTTGACAGGTGCAGGCTCCTGCGGAGGTTATGTTGTCAGCAGAGTAAATTGCAGCAGAATGCTTTGCTCTACTGTACAGTATTATGCTGCAATATCTATGCTCCCACCTTTACCATTCGGCATTGACCAGCGTCAAGTATCATCAAATAATCCCCAACGACCCTCAGTCAAATAACAAAATGGAGCATATGTACATATCATATTTTTCTAAAAATGCAGAAACTCTACACAGTTATAAAGTCCTCGTAGATGACTCTATAAGGTAACAATAACAAGGGTTACACACGAGAGGGGGCAATTGGGTCCATCCAACTCGTTTGGTTGTGAGCAGCACATTTTATTCTAGAATCTCATCAAAGCCTTTCCACAACCCAAAAAAAAATCCCAAATCGCGCGGAGCAAGTTGCTTCAAACAGATGATTTTGACACAGCCCTCTAACAACAATGACTTTGATCGCCTTGTGTACATGTTACGGCCATTCGTCAATCCGCTCCTGGCTGGATACGGGCAAGCCAACGCCGTGCGGGTCATATAGTTTTTATTTCACCATACAGGTCAGTATGGGTTGGTGCAAGTGGGCAGAATACAAGTGGCCACGTAGTACCGTATACTGTATTAATATATATTTTTTTACCACACTGCCCTCTGCTGCTCACGACTGAGCGTGGCAGCAACCTATAACGCCTGTTTCGTGCATGCTGACCGGCCCATCCTAGACACTCTTATTATCCAATCTCATCCCCGATTAGCTTCTGAGATTTGATCAGATCAACCGGGAATTACCTTACGCGAACGTTTTGAAAAGGCGGATACAGTACAGAGATAGCTTTAAACGTCAACAAAGGTTGCGACGTGTGGGTCCCATTCGGATCGTGTATACGGCAACATCTCACATTCAACAAAACACCTCCAACACTGTGAATTATGGTCAAATGACCTACACGACACGCACACGCCAATTGATTTGACACCCAACTTGCTGCTATGGCCATTGAGTGTCACAAGAGGTACAAGATAATGGCCGTGCAATTGGCGATTGAAACACGAACCCAGTGTGTTGCGGTGTACAACAATTATACGAGAGGGGGGCAATTAGATCCATCCAACTCGTTTGCTTGTGAGCAGCACATTTCATTCTAGAATCTCATCAAAGCCTTTCCACAACCCCAAAAAAAACCCAAATCCGACGGAGCAAGTGGCTTCAAACAGATGACTTTGACACAGCCCTGTAACAACAACAATGACTTTGATCGCCTTGTGTACATGTTACGGTGTACAACAACATCGCCCGGCGTGGTGAAGTATGGTCAAACGACAGAGGCAGTGGATTAACACACGAGGGGGCTGATTGCTGCCCCGTCTAACACCTTCAACGTTGGGGCAATGGTGGCGCAGTTGTTCGCCTCGGCATGAGTTCGATTCCCGGCCAAGGGGCTTTAGCGGCAGTGGTGAGGCGATATCTGAACCGGTCCGAGCGCCTTTGTCTCCCTTCACCAATCCGCACCGAACACTACTGACTGGCGTGGTGAAGTATGGACACAACTAACACAATGAGGATGTGGTGGGGTGGTGGTCAGGGGAGGCCTTCCACCCAAGCACATTAACGGGCCCGTACAATTAAAAGAGACGAGCTTCCGTCGAATTGCTAACTGGGAGACGCAGTAACGCTTCGACATAAAAGCCGGGTTCGATTCCCCCCGACCACGGTAGTAGTAGAAGAATCAGAAGCAACAACAACAACAGCAGCAGCAGCGACATCTTCGCTGTCGAAAGGGGGCCCCTCAAAAACTCGGCCCCCTTCGAACCCGCTAACACCACCACCGTTCTTTTCCCTCTCTTCTTCTCCGCGCGGCGGCTGTGTCCGAGCTCGCAAGCCTACCTCGCAGGCGAGACATCGCTTCCCCCCCGCGGGGGTGGCGGGTTTTTTTGTTTTTGTTGCCCCGAAGATTTCGAGGAGATCTTTACGGATGAGGAGGAGAGCAGCGTCACCTCGGCGAGACGAAACGACCGACGGGAGCCGCCATCGGCGCGAGCGCGGCGGGGAGGGGGTGGGAGGGAGTTGGTGGGGGGTGTGGGGGATGAGGGCGGGGTGTGGGGGGTAGGGGGCGGGGTGTGGGGGGTAGGGGGCGGGGTGTGGGGGGTAGGGGGCGGGGTGTGGGGGGTAGGGGGCGGGGTGTGGGGGGTGGGGCGGGGTGGTTTCGTCGCCCCCCCCCCCTCGCGCAAAAACAACGCTCGGCCTCGACAAGGGCGAGCGGGCGAGGGGTGCAGTGACGTCAAACGCCCCCCCCCCCCACCATCGTGGTGGTGACGTCACCACGCACCCCCACGCCCACCGTGCGCGGTGACGTCAACACGCCCCCACCACTCCACAATCGTGCTCGGTGACGTCAACACGCCCTCCCACCCCCACCGTGCGCGGTGACGTCAACACGCCCCACCCCACCATCGTGCTCGTAGACGTCACCACGCACACCCCACCCCCACCGTGCGCGGTGACGTCAACACGCCCCCCACCCCACCATCGTGCTCGCTGACGTCACCACGCACACCCCCACCCCCACCGTGCGCGGTGACGTCAATCACGCGTTGGCTGACAGGCGTTCGAAGCCGTTGCCGCGGTGACGTCAGCCACGCCGGTGTTTGACGTGAGTGGTGACGTCTCCTCCGCCGGCTGGGTCGCCTGTGACGTAGGCGGGGGGGGTTACGTAATGGCCACGTGGAGGTTTCTTGCGGTTCACCCCCCCCCCCACCTCTTGTACTGTACTACTGCACTTGTACTGTACTACTACAATAATTGCTTTAAGCTTCTAAACATGTCTTTAACGCAAGTTAGCCCCGATCGCTCACGTTTGTATAAGGCTCTCCTTGTATTGTGAGGTAAACGAGTATAGGTTGTGGCAACTCAAGTTACTCATAGCTGTCAACCCATACGGTTTACCCCGTATTCTTTGGGTTTTTTTGGTAAAGTCACGTAGGTAAAAAAATAAATGAAAAAAAATTAAATCACGACGTTTCGGGCGCACCTGAAGAAGGACGCTTGTGTTGCGCCCGAAACGTCTGATTTAATTTAGTTATTTATTTAATTTTTCACCTACGTGACTTTACCGGGAAAAAACTGAGTATGAATCCTTGCAGCCACGAAAGCTTCAAATCTAGAATTTACCCCGTGTTCTTGTACAGGGAAATTGAGTTTTCAGGTCCATACTACGTGCGTACAGCCGTTTCAATACAGGCAACAAATATGTCGTCTCTTTGTGTTTCTCCCTTGTGATGGGACTGGTCTGTCATAAGGTAGGAGGGCACTGATAAGGGGTTGACAGGTATGCAAGTTCGCCTTGTGGGTTGACAACTCGCCTATTCGAACGATTCGAATGCTGATGAATTTGAATTAAGTATTCATTATAAGAAGACGTAATTCGGTGTACGTCGCTGCTTATCTTGAAAGTGTTTAAACAACGGCCGATAGCGTGTGCGAAAAGCACTCAAGCCTCTGTGTATTGAGCAAACAAAAACACAGGTTATCTCGTAGACATATATAATCTTATCTCACAGACATACATACTCTTATCTCACGTACGCACTCGGCTCTGGCAGAAGTCAAAAGTTTATTGCCCCAAGTTAAAGCCAAATTGATTTATACGGCTCTGTTAAGGGCGACTGGGTTGGCAGGCAACAGAGGGAGCAAATTATACACCGAGCTGTTAAACACCCACGTTCAAACTTTGTAAATAAAAAAAACAAACTAAAGTCAGGGTCAGGTGTGTCATTATGGCACTCCATTTAAACACATTCCTGCGGAGGGAGCTGGTAGGAACGTTGGGTTGCTCGGTCAATGGCCAGGGTCAACGGCGGCGTGGTGGATTCCGCAAATATGCCCGACTGTGAGGGCGGGCACAAGCCGGCGTGAGTAGGTTAAACGTTGAGTTTTATAAGGGCACCACGAGGTGACCAGCCCCTCCCCACACAGCCCCACCCCTCCCCACCCAGCCCCTCCCTCCCCTCCCCACCCAGCCCCTCCCCAGCCAGCCCCTCCCCACCCAGCCCCACCCCTCCCACTTTTGGATGCACGACGGACGGACACAATAATCTCCTGTGGGCTGGTGGAACCAGGTAGTTCCTACCAGTATCAGAATACTTATAAAAGAACATGAGAATAGGTTTTACCCTTTTTGGCAATAAACAGGTGTTACGATATTCTTGGTTCTTTCGGTAAAGTCACGTAGAAGGGAAATAATAAAATAATATTAATATTGTTTTATATTAATATTATTTTATTATTTATTTCCTTATTTCCATTCTACGTGACTTTACCGAAAGAACCAAGAATATGAACCCCTGCAGTCACGAAAGCTTTAAATCAAAATTTAGGTGTTACGATGTTAATTAATCAAACTGAAACCTTTTGCAAAGAATCATGTCCACATATACTTGTGGTGAACATGCAAACATAAAACATGCTCTGGTATGATATGCATTGTCTGTGAAACTGATTGGCAAGGGAGGTCCCATGATACAGAATACTTCTATTGGAGGAATCCGATGAGCTATAAAGCTTTTTTTTCACATGTCCAGTAGGAGGGGCAGTGATGGCGGTGCACGTGGCCTCTGTAATCATGCACTTTTGGAGTTCGCGAGTGTTGGTGGATCACACACATTGCGGCGTCAAGGAGGTCCCATACCTTGGCTTGCCAGGATAAGGCGGTACAGCAAGTGTGGACTAATTTCCATCTGTTCCAACTCAATTCGTGTTGGCGCGCGAGGTGACATACCCTGGCTTGCCACGAGTCGGCAGTACAAAAAGTGTGGACTAATCACCATCTGTCTCCATCTATCCCCCGGGGTGCTCCGGTTTCCTCCCAACATGTATACATTCATTAATTGGTTTAAAATATCTGAATGTATAGAGGATTGCTGAGCTTGGGAAATTATTGGTAGCTGCGGCTCACCACCTGCCAGCGAACTTCCAGCTTGTCTGTGGGTCCTCGGTGATTGTTGTAGATGAAATATGCATTATGGACGCTATGTCAAACTAAACATGAAACTACAACTAATCATCACTTCCATTCGTTTTAATAAAAGTGCAGTGGTGTCACATTTTAAAAATGGCAATTTTTTTATCAGAGGGGAGAGAATTGTAAGTGATGCCTGCATGGCACACACGGAAGATATTTGTCCCCCATCTCAAGTAGCTTGCGTGTCAGTGCAATGGCTCTGTTCTTCATAAACAGGACGGTGGCACATGACAGTATAATAAAACACCAACCACAGACAAAGGGTGGTGCGAGACATAAGCCAACGATGTTGCAAGCACTCAGGACCGCAAGCATCTCAAAGGGCCCTGGGTTCATGCAATAAATAGAGGTGAACTAAATATAGATCAAATTCACATTCGAATGCAAAAAAGCTATACATTGAAAATCTATTAATCTCATTTGTACATTGCACTGTATCTTATGTACATAATTTCATATTTTTATCTTGTCTACATCTCTTATTTCACGGCATCTGTCTCATTTGTATGTAACTTCTCTCATCTTGCTATTTCTCTATTCTCTTGTATATACTGTATTTCTTCTGTAATCTCACTTGGGAGTTTATAAATCGAAAGGCGAGGGAGCCACCAAAAATAACTTCTTCTTAGGGCCCCTAAATGGGCCAGAATCGCCGCTGAACCCAACAGATGGTGTCGCTGGTTAAACTTTACGTTGGCACACCACCAAGGAATACAAATCGCGTTTCTCTCTGCAAGCCATCGTCGCAAGATGCCCACGATCACCCCTGGCCTCGGGTCTCTTATGCATCTCGGCAGGGTTATGAAGAGTGGCCGGGTCACTGCGTGGTGACAGGTTTTCACTTCTGATGAGACACCAGAGCAAGGTTCTGCCTACTCTGTGGGCGCCACTGGCCCCGTCACTCACTATTATCGAACAGCCGCATTAACCTCGCCGCCCTGTCTCAAATCCCACTGCAGCTCAATAAATTCCCCGGCTTGACTTTTAAAAGCCATCAAGGATGCGAGCCTGATCTCTTCGGCCAATATAGTTCGAGACACGTTTGCAATAATGGCTGTGAACGAAACACAAATGCTGTTTTAATAGAGTGATGAGAAACCGTCTCACCGTGTGGCAAATATTTTTTATAAGTGTTGTACTTTTTTGGGCTGCTCTTGCATTTTTTTTCAGCTTCATTATCTGAGTGAATTAAAATGGTTGTATTTTTTACCAATAAGTGGTACATGATTGTGGAACAACGTCAGTAAAAAAATGTCATAAAACCCGACTGCCATGACGACACTGCTTATCTCTCTCCCAGACAAAGGTCTGCTCAAGGGCACCTTTAATATAAGTAAAATATGACATTACATCCTCGCCTTATAATTCACGACAGGCATTCCCACGAATCATGATAAAGCCATACGTGACACTGACATTACCAATTTAACGATATTCAGTGCAATGTTGCTTATAGACTATTTTAGAAAATATATTTAATGCAAAGGTTGCTGCGTACAGTATTTGTAATTTGCCTTTCAAAGAAATTCCTGTACAGGATATGGGTAGGATTACGTGTCAGGATATAAAGATTTATTGCAAACTGGACCAAGTAACGTATGAACAATATACAGGTCTCCAAACGTGGGCCAACAGTTTTAGTGAAACCCAATAGTGAAATGTCATTTAGTATGCAGATGCAAATGATAGAGATTATTTTAAAAAAAAACACCTACAATATTTAATATGAAAATAATGTCACTGACAGCATAGTGTAAATGCCACTTCGACCTAACCGTCCCTATTTCATTACGTCGTTTATTGTGAAAATTCGGTCACAGTTCCTATGACCACTGTTTCATTGCTTTTATGGCTTTATTTTGGTGATTTTCGAAAAGTTTTTTGGTTTGACCATGTTTGTTTGTTGTAGAAAAGAGTTAGACTGATGGCCTTAATCTAAGTTGTCTTGTGGTTGTTGTTGTTTGACTTGCATCCCACTGGGATATTTGCACAGGGTTGGTGTACGGTGATTTTTCTGCAATATTTTGCTGTCTTTTCTTGGATTTTTTGTTTGCACATAGTCACTTTAAGATGTTTTCTTGTTCATGTTTTTTTGTTTGTTGCGGTTGCACCCGATTCAAGAGCCGAATGGCTCACAGGGCTATACCTAATAAATGAACTTTGAACTTTGAAATATTTCTTATGAATATTGGACACAGCTGCTACTGTTTGTGCCTCGGTGTACACCTCTGTTGTGCCGCATTCATGATCCACTGCCACTACATGTGACAGACAACCCAAGAACTCTCCACCCTCTTCATTAAAATATTGAGGGGTTTCTCGCCCAATCGAGTGTGGGGTAATGCTCTTCGACTGTTGACAAGCCTAAACTAGTAGTAGAAATTCCACATTCCTAAAGTTGGGGGGGGGGGGGGTGAGTTTCCATAGAACCACTGTTGACTTCCCAGGAAGGATCAATGGCCAAGTTGATCCCCGACTGAAATTTGCACTCACAACCAACCGATTGCAAGCTCTCTTTTGTCGAAGCGCCCTTTCCCCCCCTCCCAACCCAGCTTATATATATGCTCCAAGCTCATGTGCTGTTTCATTCAGACGCTGTCTCCCCGACAGACCTGGTTTTCACCTGAGGACGGCTGTTTGCGTTGTGGCCGAAACGTCGTGAGAATTATTTTATTATGTTTTATTTTTATTATTTTATTACTTCCCTTCTACGTGACTTTACCGAAAGAACCAAGAAGATGAATCCCTGCAGTCACGAAAGCTTTAAATCGAAATTTAAGCTCTCATTTATTAATGTCAGTCCACTGCTGGATACCCTGTCTACACCATGTCGTTGGGGGTTGTTTGTTTGGCCATACTTAATTACACTCGTCAGCATGAGGTGGTGAAGGGCCACCAATTCATTAAGTTCAGATGTTATCACTGATTTAATTCTTGGCACGGAATTTTATTCAGGCTTTTTTGAGTAGTGTTAATTTTTTTGATAAAATTAGTAATGAAAATATTAAACTTCGTATATTTTTTCATTTTAGTCAACGACTGGGTTTTTTTTTATCGAGCATGATCATCACCGATTCCCCATCAAAAAGCTAAGCATGACTGACGAATATTGATTGGGTGGGTGGGAAATCTCGCCCCCTCCCCTCACACCAACATGTAGCGACTTAAGAGTGGACTACATTTTTACTTCTTTCATCAATTATATTTAGATAATTACGCAATGGAATCCACAGACTAAGACATTAATATAATTACACAGGTTGTCGACTAGAGTAATAGTGCCTAAAATTAAAGCAAATTCTGACTAAACGAACACTAGTTCATTGTGATGTGCACTCACCATGCCTTGAAGCATGAGGTAATTCTTGGGTTTCATCTCTGCAATAAAAATTATGCCCGTCTATTTTAACATTTATTTTTACATCGGGGCACGGTATTATTTTGATTATTATCTTTCAGACACGGAACCATAACCCCCTTATCCATCTGGTCCAATGTAAGTTTGAACCAATGTCATTGTCTCCTGGGCATGGTGTGTTTCGAACTGGAAAGTTCCTGCCCTGTTTGTGATGAAGAACAGAGAACCTTTGCGCCAACGCAACTCCTTGAGCTGGGCTAGAACGAGAGCCACTGTGTGTCATTCAGACATCAAAACGCAGCTGCTTCTGATCACAAACTGGATCTTCCCACGCGTTTCCTACCATCTATTTACAGTATTGCATACGTTGGCCTCAATCCAGCACATGTAATCCATGGGGTGATGTCCCTGCAGAGTGTTGGAATTCTGGGAGTTCTGTTATTGACCCATTTCTTCTTGAGAAACCCGCATTTTTGTGTAAATGTTTAAACCCATGTATAGATTATATGACAAGTCACGATATCACTGTAATTTAATAGTAAGACAAAGCGCCGACCTCAAATGTTAATTGTGTGCCAAATGGACACAGACATAGCAGTAAATCAGAGCTGTATGAAACCACATTTGCACTGACTGATCACATTCAGCAAAAGAAGTCCATGCCTGTGGGCCTTTTGTTTGTAGCATGCAGCAAACTCATGGAAGTCCACTTGTGCGCACTGAACTTCACAGCAGAGTTTCTTCCAAGGACCCAGATTCGTTTGTGAAGACCCAGAGATGTTTTTTTTTAATATACGCAGCTTCAACCATGCACACCATGTGATGCATGGTCCAAGCCTCAATGCCAAATGATCATGGTATTAAATATATACGTTTAGAGTGTGGCCATATTCTATTGTCCTGTGTCTATGCTACCCGCAGGCATTCACTAACCCACACAGACCAGTATGGTGAGCAATCAACCACCCGTGACCAACCTACCGTGTGGAGGCCTTCATCCAGCAGTGGATTGACAATCAACCACCCGTGACAAACCTACCGTGTGGAGGCCTTCATCCAGCAGTGGATTGACAAAGGGCTGTACATATGTGGCAGAGCGGTGGTTCGCTCACTGCACTATGCACCCTACGACCAGAGTTTGATTTCCAGCCTTGGCCAATAGCAATTGGTGAGTGGGATCAGTTGAGATGCCAGTTGAGATGTGGACTATTACTCTAGCTAGCAGACCCTCCCCTACCTTTATGGGTGGTCCTCATTGACCAACATGGCATTGGGAGGCTTTCATCCAGCAATGGATTAACAAATGGGCGTAGAGTATATTCATCGAAGTAAAACAGTTCACACACTTACCACCACCACCATCATCATCATCCACAAGCCTAATACTGTAATTTCTTACCGTGTAGTTTGTCCACCATGGAATTTCATCAAACTCCACACACCACAAGCATTTGCACTACAGAAATAAATTCCTGCCTGTCACACAACCATGGGTTGGGTCAATAAGTAGCTATATTTATTTATTTGCCAAAACAATTTATTCATGCTCCACAATGCTGCATCTTTTGGCATATCCTTTAAGTTGTGTGCCGCTGTGAGCTATGACGATGTACAGTCCCGTTAATGTCGTCCAGTCTAAATCGTATCCTACTGCCGCCTTTATTTTCGATAAGTATCCAAAATATAGATAAGAAATTATACATTTGTAGCGTTAAAGGTGACCACAATGAATCCACGTATAAATAAATAAACGGTTACATGCATTATTAAAAATAAATGTGCGTCTGTAAGTCAACGGTGGATAGGCGTACGGTGCTGTACGGATCCATCACCCATTTAATGGGTGTCTTGTCAAACACGTTATTACTGTACTTTGAATGCATAATCATTAAACAAATAAATAAAATGCACTTAACATGCAGTGGCAGGCCTAACCCATTATTAGCACAATTCCATCATCCAAGCTTTAAACAAGGGGGTGAGGGGGGGTTCGAGCTTGCAATGGGTCTTACACGTACACACATAGGCTACTGAAATCAATCTGAGTTTCAAAGTTGAACAATTGTCTCCGTGAAAAAACCCAACAACAACAACCCAAACAAATGAAATTCGCCGCGTCAATTCTTTGCGATGCAATAACGGGTTGCCATTCCTTTATTACGTGTTTCGTGTTTGCCCGGTTTGTCTCGTAGAGGGCGCTGGAAGGATGTGTGCGCGTGAAAAAATGGGGAGAAAAAAACAGAAACCACAAAGGACCACAACTTTGTCTTGCAAGCCCCGATAGCACAAATTACACAAGTCCCAAGGAACTAACAAAGTTTATCACGCAACAGCGAGAAGTGCTGGCTACCCCAGTGCAAGTCAAGGAAAGGCATCATCCTCGGAACCGTATTATTTACAAAGGCACAAGGGGTAGATTTTATTTACGCGGTGTTGTGTTGAGTCCAATGCCAGCTATTGCTGTTTGGTATGGTCTATTAAGTGAAATAAATCTAGGAACGTTTCATATACCACCGTACCGTTTCACTTTAGAAAATAAGGCTTTGGTCTATGCTAGAATATATATTTAATAGATTGTTTAATTACTTAATATGATAGTTCAGCTTTACAAACAGTTTATGTAAAAAAAAGCAGAGAATGTTCTTTGGTTTGTCAACCTACCATTTAAACATTTTCAGTTACAATGGGCAATACATATATACCCATTTATTTCCAAGCATTTTCCAGCTTTTGAAAGATTTAGGACAACCATCTCATTGCAAGTTTGTCCACTGATGGGGTACAAACATGAACAAAAACAACCCCCCAACTCGTTGTGTATTTGTGTGTATGCACCTGGCCGCAATTAAATAAAAAGTATTTTTTTCCCTCTTCTTACTTCTCAAATGAAAACTTTCTTCACGTGCCAGTGCTCAAATATCCGCTCCCACGTCGCAACTCGCAATGTCCATCCATGACGAGCACGGCCGCGATCCGGCAATAAAGAGGCACGTGTGTGCAAACTCATTCAAGCTGCCTGCCGGGGTTTTCTCTCTCAGATTTGCTTCAGTTGCTTGGACGGGAGCAAGCGCTCAAGAACAACATCAGTCTTCGAGATTTTTCTTCCCTCCCCTCTTCTGCGCTGTTCTGCTCCAGTTGCTCCAGAGTGGCGGTCGTGGTTTACGCAGAGCGTTGGGGATTGGCGGGCAGGGTTGGGGAGGGTTGTCGGGGGCAGGCAATTTTTTTGGGGGGGGTCATGTTTGGGAGTCGGGTGGCGGTTGCGGCGAGGAGGTGGAGAAAGTCCGAAAATGAGCGAGGAACGGAGCCCGAAACGGCCGCCGCCACCGCCGCTATTTGCACACGAACCTGTCCACGACCGACGTGCACTTCTTGCACTTGACGTAGCAGCACCAGTGGAACTTGCAGTTGCAGCGCTCCACCACGGTCGCCTTGAAGTGGTCGTAGCCGCGGCCGCAGCACATGAGCTCGCAGCCGTCCATGCCCTCTGACGTCTTGTTGCACGAGCGGCCTGCCGTGCCCAGCGAACCCGTCGTCTCGTTGCGCACGCAGTAGTCCGGGCTCGCGTCCACGTGCACCAGGTTGTCGACGGACGGCGGGCTGAACTTGCGGCTGGCCGGCTCCAGGTTGCCGCGGCGTCCCAGGCGCACGGCCGACGCGCTGTCGTACTTCTCCTTGAGCTCCTTGCCTACCTTGCGGAAGTCGGCGAGCTGCAGCCAGCACGTCTTGAGCGAGCACGAGCCCGACACGCCGTGGCACTTGCAAGCCACGTCCGCCAAGCGGTAGACGGCCTGGCGGGGGTGGAGGGGTGGGTGGTTTAGGGAGTTTTGGTGAAGGGGGGAAGGCCGGGGGAGAGAAGGGAGAGGGCATTGAGGTGGATTACGGAGGGGAGGGAAACAAATGCTCTCGAGCCATTTAGAAGGGTAGAAAATGAATATTGCGCCGAGGCATTGTATGAGAGTTGAAACATGCGGCAAATGTCCTGTCACTTTTCTATTGACCATATTCCAAACATGTGACTTAAGAAAACCCAGAATACGCTATTACCATGCTCTAAAAAAAAGGAAATGCATGAAATAATAATACTATAAAGCATATTTCCATGAATAATTTAAGCCAGCTACAAAGTCTGTAATTGTTTGCATTTTTGCTAAATGGCCCACTGCTGAAGCTGCATCCATCCACTCGCTAATGTTTGGAAAAGGGAACTTTACCGCCCGTCATCTCCGCTCTCGCTCACCACAATGCCCGATTCAAAGCCCCCCCAGCTGTTCATCATTACCCCTTGGCGTTTGCAATTCACGCACAAATTCACATTGCATCCCCACGAGGAACTGATTAACTCGGAGCGTGTCATTGTGCACTTTTCCCGTCGAGGCTCACATTGCTCAAAGCATGAATTCATGCGCTCTCCCCTGCAAGCTAGCCTTACAGAGGCACCTACAGACATTGTCCACAGCACATGCATTCAATAAGGGACAAGGCGTGCACTGTCCCGTGGTGCACTATTCATAATGTTTTGTCGTGTGAGTCATGAATACGTCTTGGAATGTATTGAGTTGATGATTGAACATGTTCTGTAAATGACCCACGATAAATGTTTGTTCATGACTACAGCTATCTTTCGTATTACACGGTCAACATCAGAATCAAGTTAATTATAAATCGGTTCTGGGATCCACCTTCACCAACTGGGCAAGTATGGTAAAAACAAGCGCTGCAAGTGACGTTGCCTGAAGGGCCTCTTTATCCATCAGTGGAATTAAGTAGTTTCTGAAGGGTGCAGTGCTGTATTATTATTATTATCATCAAAAACACCGTAGTATGTACGTAACCGTGTAGGGCTCTCCCCTGTTGAACAATGTTGAGTACCGTACGTCTTCCCAATACATTGCGATAGTGTTACTCTTCTGTATACTGTATCGTACTAATAATGCACAATGTGTAACTTGCATAGTTAGCAGTTTCAGTTCAGTTTCCGTTAATTTGGTATAGCCCTGTGAGCCATTCGGCTCATGAATCGGGTGCAACCGCAACAAAACAAAAGACAAAAACATGAACAAGAAAACATCTTAAAGTGACTATGTGCAAACAGAAAAATCCAGAAAAAAACTGCAAAGTCTTCCAGAAAAAAAGCACCGTACACCAACGCTGTGTGCAAAAATCCCAGTGGGATGCAAGCCAAACAACAACAACAACCACAAGACAACTTAGATTAAAGCCATCAGTCTAACTCCGTACTACAACAAACAAAAACATGGGCAAACCAAAAAACTTTTAGAAATCACCAAAATAAAGCCATAAAAGCAATGCAACAGTGCTCATGGGAACTGTGACCGAATTTTCACAATAAACGACATCAAAAACATGTACCACCAAACCCTGTAGCCATAGCTGCCTGCACGAGTCACTCCACAACAGCAGGAGCATCAGTAGGAGTATCAACATTCACTCTCAGGGAGAGACAGAATTATTTACAAGCACGATGAAGCCACAGACCAGCAAAGTAGAAAGGCAGCAAGAACTCTGTAGTCCTATTTTGGGACGTTTCTACAAGCGCCTCGATTAGCCAATCAGAGTTGGGGGTTTAGAGAGCGTCCTTTAATCCTCATGCGGCTCCACTCACTTTAAGCTCTCCTCACAAATGGCAATAGCTCACGGCGATCCCAGCTATGCATTCTGTAGCGGACCCATCACCCACTATCACATTGTGTGTTGACACCTCCGTTGGGCAATAATCAGGTAATGATGTGAATTGATGACACGTTATGACAAAAGATAAAACTGCATGTTTTGACACGTGTTATCGGCTTACTTGGGGTATTTTTTGTTTCAATGTATGAACAAGCATTTCATATCCGCACCTCCGATTTGCACGCTTGGCTACGTACGGTGCGAAAGAAGTTCAACATACAGTAACATACATATAATAATTATGGTCTCATTCGGACGTTATATTAATATTTTTCTGCTTATTTTCTCAGGAAAGTCTCACTGAGTCTCATGGCTCTTTTTCAGGATGGTCCTGCCAAATTATCGCAGTACGGGGGGGTGGGGGGCGATAATTAATAAGTATATTTTCACCAAGGGTAAAAAAACAATTATCATATTTTTACTGGCAAATGAGGTTCCAATGGTGTAAATGCTCTTCCCGAGCTCTCATACTCTGATGGTGCATTGTCTTTGAGTTGTGCGCCTTTTGGCGTCATCTGGTCCAACCCATGGAAAGCTGTCTCGGGTGTGGACCAATCAACTTCAAGGACAGTGCACATTATCAGAGTTATGTTTTTTGTTTGCATTATGACTGCAGGTATTGTGGTCTATGTAAACATGACTCCTTGTAAAAAAAAGGTGTCAGTTTTGTTTCCAGATAGAAGGGTAAAAAACCAATTCAAGTATATTTCCAACCTGGTAAATTGCAAGAAAATTTGTTTTAATTTGACAAATTTGGAACGTGACGTCGGAACGCAGCGATCTGCGCTTGTAATCCTGTGCGCCCAGGAAACAATGGAACGTTGAGCCAACGTTAGTCCAACGGGTTCAATTACATGCCAAGGCTGGGTGAACGTTGCATGTTTACGGGCCTCATGCTCATGGAAGGTGAAACAACAAACATGAAGATCTCTTGTCAGTCGTACACCCAGCTCACCGTTGTGGATAAGGGAAGATGGTTTACACTCGAAAACAAAGCCACTAATTTCAGGCATCAACGATGATTTGCATGCATTGTAAATTATGCTTTCATTATATACAGTGTTGGTGATCTGTGCCTAACGCCTGATACTCTGTACGCTGTGCATACCCGCTGGGGAGGCTACGTGGATTATCATGCAATATTTGTTTTGTTTTTTAATGAGAGGATTATATGAAAATTGTAACTAAATATTAGTTTGTTACAAGAATAATCAATTTTCTCCAAAAATGTACATGTAGTTTTGATGATCTGTGCCTCGTGCCTGACACTAATGCTGTATGTAACGCTGGGGTATGTGACGTAGATCCGAGTAACGTCCAAATCATTATCCAGCAGAATTTCTTGCACCACTCCACTAACACCTTCAGGGAATGCCACCTCATGAATTTGTTTTGAAAAAAAAAGAACCATTGCAATGCCGATACGAAATCTCAACCCCCCAAAAAAGGGATTATGCAATGGTACACGTCCAGCGATTCGTTAGTGCTGACTCAACAAACTCCATCTCAAGGTAAACCCTTGAGAGATGATCAATTTACACCAAATGTGATACTGTATATAGAGAAATGTTTAATTAAATAAATTAAATACAATCTTTACGTTTTATTATTTTTCATTGAATACAAAATTTACGAACCCGTTGTATGACGGCTAATGCCACTAGTTGTATAATATTACGTGCCAGCGTCTTGGTACAAATTGGTCTCAATTTGTAAAATTACTCGAAATTTAGTTGATTGAGAAACACACAGAGATCGTCGCCCCCTACTGCAAACACTTAGCAATATCCCTCCAGAAAAATAGTGGGGACTCGGTGAGCATTTCCCGTGTTAATGAGCAGAGGAATAATAACAAGAAAGGGAGGTCTGGACCACCCTACTCAACGTGTTGCCGCCGCGACCCTCACCAGGACAATCGGTACTGAGAAAGGAACGAACTTGATTTGGTGATGCTGCTGCGTTTGGCAGCGCTACACCAGAACATATATAAACACACACATTCGTCAATAACACTGCCTTCATTATGAAGAAGGGACATTGCCCAAAACGTTGCCGATTATATATGTATACATTTCTCCTTTAAAGGCAGCGTTATTAATGAACGTGTTGAGTTGTTTCATTATTATTATTTCGAACAGGAAACCCAGCACCTGGGGGATGATCTCATTTGCGGTTCAGGTGGCCTGTCTCTACCACACCAGTTTACTGGAGTTGTCAATAACATCAGCAACAACAGTGTGATCAGTAATGTATCACTGTTAATGAATGCATTTTGTTTAAACAGAGATATATAACTTTGTTGGTTTTACAAGAGGCGCCCGATACATGTCCTGCGTTGCATTTTTGTAGTAGTCAAGAGGCAAGTATTATTTTTGTGGGGGTATTTGGCTTGTGATCAGTAACGCATTAATATGTTTGTCAGCAATGCATTACCATTGCTATGGACCGCTTTGTAAACCAGTGTGGTCTGCACTCCTTCAACAGAGGAATTGAAAAACTACACGAACTCTCTCGCCTGAAGCCCTCTTGTCGTAGCTGGCAGACCTCGACATTGACATTTAGCTCCTGGGTGGGTGGGTGGGTGAGTGGGTGGGTGAGTGGACGGGTGGGTGGGTGAGTGGGTGAGTGAGTGGGTGGGTGAGTGGGTGGGTGAGTGAGTGAGTGGGTGGGTGAGTGAGTGGGTGGGTGAGTGGGTGGGTGAGTGGACGGGTGGGTGGGTGAGTGGGTGAGTGAGTGGGTGGGTGAGTGGGTGGGTGAGTGGGTGGGTGCAGAATCAGTGGGTGGGTGGTGAGTGGACGGGTGGGTGAGTGGGTGAGTGAGTGAGTGGGTGGGTGAGTGGGTGAGTGAGTGGGTGGGTGGGTGAGTGAGTGGGTGGGTGGGTGGGTGAGTGGGTGAGTGGACGGGTGGGTGGTTGAGTGAGTGGGTGGGTGAGTGGGTGAATGGATGGGTGGGTGGGTGAGTGGGTGGGTGGGTGAGTCGGTGGGTGGGTGGGTCGGTGGGTGGGTGGGTGAGTGGGTGGGTGGGTGGGTGAGTGGGTGAGTGGGTGGGTGAGTGGGTGGGTGAGTGGGTGAGTGAGTGGGTGAGTGAGTGGGTGGGTGGGAGCGACTGGCTATGTACGTACGTACATGCATGTTGAACTTATTTTACACCGTACATAGCCAACCGTGCGAATTAGCGATGCACGTGAAGGACAACAACTAAACGCAAAAATAGGTGGGTGGCCAGGTAAGTGAACAACAACAACAACCACAACAACAAGGGCAAATTACCCACAGAGCACCGACTCACCCGACGGCCCGCCTCGTTGTTGTGAAGGTTCATGAGCGCGCGCGCGTTCTCGGCGGAGGCGCGCGCGAAGTGCTGCTCGCGCTCCCTGGCGTCCACGAACTCCTTGGCGAAGCGGTATCCGTACTCGAGGTTGTCGCCGCAGCCGCCCCACAGCCAGTCGCGCTCCAGGTCCGGCGGACGCGCCGCCCGGCTGCAGCCGCACGTGGCCAGCTCTCCCTCGCGGCACGCGCGCGCCACGGAGTTCACCACGCCCGCCGCCGACACGGCGTAGGCGAACGCCGTCTCGCGGCTCCCTGCTCCGAGCATTTGCACGCAACGTACGTGTTGGGGGCTGCGATCCAATACTTGTTGGGCGCAGGTAACAGCTCCCCCCCGTCCGCCCCCCGTTATCCGTGATGCAGTCTTGCCGAAACGCGAATGGTCGAGCGGAAAATGGGTGCGGAAAAACTTCAACCGAATAGTCACTTTTTTGCGAAAGACCAATCCGTGAATGAAGAGTTATTATGGTGATAATTGTTTTTTTACCCTTTTATCTGGTAACATAACTGACACCTTTTTTACAAGGAGTCATGTTTGCATAGACCACAATACCTGCAGTCATAATGCAAACAAAAAACATAACTCTGATAATGTATGCACTGTCCTTGAAGTTGATTGGTCCACACCCGAGACAGCTTTACTTAGAGCCTAGTCTCACATGGTGTTGAACCAGATGACGCCAAAAGGCGTTTTGTTGCCAGATAAAGTTTTGTTGCCATATAAAAGGGTAAAAAAACAATTATCATTTTTTTTTTACTGGCAAATGAGGTTCCAAAGTTATTACGGTATTTAACTTAGTTTTCTCTGAGTTTAGTTTTTCCGCAGCACTCATAAATAATAATTTTTAAAAAATGTTTGATTTGACACGTAAGAAACGCTCATTCGTTTAATATAAAACGTATGCCTGTAGCATACCTCTAGTGTGGGATAAACGCTAATTTCTGATACCAGGCAGTGCATTGCGAGCTGTGAGATTTTCTAATGTGAACATATTCATCTCGTGACTTCACAGGACAAATGGAATGTCACTCATTTGGCTTGTGGGAAGACCTTAAGATGATTGTCCAGTTTTCTGGCTCTCTTTACTGTTCCTCCACATTCGCAACTCCATGACTTCTCATCATGCCTTCTCCAGTAGTGCAGCCAAAAATAACGGCCAATATAGTGTAATAATTTCGACTTGTAATGCAACAATGCCCGGTATTCACTCCCATAGAGAGACGACTCGGAGCTGCGAGGAGGAACCACAGCCAAGCAGGAAGGCAGCAGCCACGCGGCTGACCGGTAGCAACAATTGCCCAAGCTCTATGATCCTCTATATATAAAGGTAAAATAATTTTTACTTTACCAGGAAATGCCCACTGTGTTATACAGCTCTTTGTCGGAAGTGACCTGGCCAGAAATGATACCTTAACGAAGTGGCTTATCACGTGTAAATTTATAGCAGCCAAATACTCTAACGCGTGTTTATAAAGGTGGAGGGAAAAACTGGAGGACCCAGAGAAAAATCCACGCGACCACGGGGAGAGAGACGCAAACTCCAAATATACAGGCGTCGGGGTCGTGATTGAACCCACGCACTCCTGTGCGTGAGGTAGTTAACATCTTACCACCGTGGCACCCAGATAAAGGTGTTATGGGCCAATTAATGAATGTTTATAGGTGTGAGGAAACCGAGGGGAAATCACTATCTCGTACAGAACAAGCGAGGTCCACATCTGCCTTCTAAACTGCTCCTTGCAAGCCAGAATATGGCATCTCCTCAACGGCTACGAAAAGGGAGTTTGACAACATTTGTGCAATCCACCATTCCTCAGCTCAACAGTGCTTGATTACAGGCATGCATAGCCACTACCGCTTGGCTAAAGTATACTCGCTCAGGGAATCTGGAACGCTTTCCCGCTCCGCATTACGAAGCGTTCGAGCTCCCTCCGCCACCTTCAGGAGTCAGCTTAAGGAACCACTCTTGTTAATTCAGACTGTGTTCTTGGTATAGGGCAGGTATGTAGAACTTATTTCGCACCGTACGTAGCCAACTGTGCTAACCGAAGGTGCAGGCGAAGGACAGAAAACTATACACAAAAAGCAGTTGTAAAGAAATTAGCTTTCAATCTAGATTATTTGACAGTGCATAGCTCCAATGGCTTCCTCGTATCAGAAAGAAGAGCATTCCAGACGGCCGCAGAAGCGAATCTGAAAGGGCGTGATGCAGTGACTCTCATCGCATGATGGTGTATGCTCCTTACCATGTATCGATGAATTGATGCATCGATTTGAATAGATTTTTTCACAATATATGTGCACGTAATTGTCAGTGATAAATGTATTATTATTTATGATGAATGCGCATTTTATACTAATTTTGCATTCAAGTCAATGGAGTGAACAACGATGTAGGACCAAGATAAATATTAATGTGAAACAATACAATATAATGGTGAAAATTAGACAAAAGTAGAAATTGATACTAGAATCTAATGGTGACTTCAATTGACAATTTTGCTGAGACAACTGACAAACCAATCTTGACGGCTGAAAATGTAATTGTGACAATCTTTGTGGGGATTAATCATTAGGCTTTGCTGGTTGCTGGGATTCCCATCCTGCTAGGTAACACTGTAAGCCATGTCCCCCTCTGATATTCCATGAGACGAATGAGTGAGTGAGTGGTGGGTGAATGAATGAGTGAGAGGGTGAGTGAGTGAGAGGGCTTTTGAGTGAGTGAGAAGATGGGTACGTGGTTTATTGGGTGGGTGAGTGACTAAGTGTGAGTAGATGGTGGGCTGATTGAGTGAGTGGGTGAGAGAGAGAGTGAGTGAGTGAAAGGGAGGGAGGGAGGGTACGTGTCTGGGTGCGTGAGCAAGTAGGCGAGCGGGTGAATGAAGATGAAACTGAGTGAGCGAGCGACTGACCTATCTGGGTGAGCCGCCCAAAGACAGAGTCGCTGTCCGCGGTGCTGCAGTTCCAGCGGCGGTTACGGAACTGGTGCTGGCACTCGCGGATGGCGAGGCGTGCCCCGTCCCCGATGTGCACCACGTGGTCCTGGTAAAGCTGGCACAGCTTGCGCTGGCCTTGAGACAGCCCCATCAGCTGCGAGCACAGCGGCTGGGCTCCCAGCAGGTACAACTCCGGGCGCTGTAGAGGATTCAGGGCCAACGACCTTGCCGGGCAGGGCGTGGGACGACATAGGGGCAGGGCGTTACGGAAACACGGGGTCAAGATGGTCAGCCTCGAGAGGGTATTTGAGCTACTCTTATTTAAATTGTGTGAATATTTTGGCACGTCTTTACACGGTACAGAAATGGACTGCATTGCCGTGTTATAAGTAATGGTAAAGGTGCCGTTATGCAATTGCTCCAACAAGACACTCTTAGCGGAATAACCTCCACTGGAGACAGGCGAAAGAGATCTATATGGTATTTGGCCTACTCTTCCATACTGGTCGGACACCTTAGAAGAGGTTTCAAGATCAAGTGTATTTTGTTTAAACAGGTGAGAACACTAGAGACCATAATAGTCTCATTTGCAAGGGTAACCTGGGGCATTACTCTGGCAGTAGAGGGTGATGATTCCTGTGTATAATGCCGAGTGATTGATGTGTGAGTACAAAGACAAAGATTCCCCATATAGCTTTAACAGGCTGTTGGGGCAAGTGCTGTTAGCGAGTACCTATGAAGACCGGAACGGCACACGAGGGGGTGGGTAGCCAGCACCATGCCCGGTCGCATTTGTCTCCCCAGTGGCTATATTTACACATTGCACAAGGTACTCATTTTAGGCTGAGTCGACCTAGGGCATCCCCAGAACCGATTCAGATAATCATCACGGGTGTTGTCCGTAAGCGGGAATTGAACTCGGGTGGCCGGGTTCGTAGCGCAGCGTGTGAGTAGCCACACGTTATCTGCCACGCGCGTTCTGCTGAATGACTAACGTCTGTGTACCCACGTGTGCTCCTGTGTGGTTGGACGTGGGGTGGATTTAAGAAAATTGCTCCATTGTCACAACTGTCGTGCTGGCAGATCGAAATGGCGACCTCTATTGCCGGTCCATTGAGCTGACCATAACCGTGGCAGCGTATGCTGTGTACACAATAAAAACACACCACGAAGACATATATCCAGTGTCTCTACTATATATCACTGCTTTAACAAACATTCCAATGAGAATACACTTTTCATTATTTCGCGCTAAATCATTTAGCAAATAAATAAATATTTTTTAATAATAGATCTTGACAGAGTAACACTGACGGGGAAGGTGGGCGGGCGGGTGGGGGGGGATGACATCTTTCACGGAGTCAATGAGTGTACAATTCAGAGCATCTGCGTTGAATAATTCATTCAAATACGATCACGAAGCCCTAGTCCCTCGGTGCTTCTCGCGTGCTCGAATGTACACAGCAAGCCCTCTTGACTTGAGCGCAATTTGTGGAGGCAGACATTGAAATATTAACACGCTTGCGGAAAGGCAGCAGCCTCTGCCAGCGACCTGAAATAGCCGGCTCGCGTATCGGAACGCATTCGCCGAGCGGCAACCTGAAATATCAAACTTCTTAAATATCGCACCCGTGGCGCTCGGGAAAACAAGAATCTCTCGCCATGTGTAGGCTGAGAGTGATTAGAGTGCGCAATTGCGGGGGGGGGGGGGGGGGGCGTGGGACGCACCCAATACGCCCGTCTGTACCTTGACGAAGAATGTTTTGTATCAGTTTACACGCTGTGTGCCCCCGTGCAGTAAAAGAGGTGGCGAAACACATTTCTGCAATAGGGAAACTTAGAAAAAATGCAATACCCTGTTTTAAAAACATTTATAAAAGCCCGGAGTATATACTTGATACAACCAGAGCATTTCATTGTATGCATAATTGTTTTCTTTTTAAACCATCCCAAGGATATTAGGTATGTGTATGAAAACAGCAACAAAATACATCTCCAAGGCTACTGAATAAACAGCACAAAATCTTCATCACCTTCGGAGAACTGCAGGTCATGAGTTTACCCAAAGCCCTGAGCTTGCATACATAGATGCAAAGTGATATTTAAACAAGGCTCCATATTCAAGTTTAAATTTTAAGCCAATGACAAAATGTATTCATTGCATTGGATCACTGTTTTGCCGAGATAAAATGTGAAAATAGTTGAGTCCACCCATGCCTCGGTAGGCTTTAAACCCTGCTCGGAGTTTGCACGTGACGACGATTCTGAAATACTTCCAAGCATAATAAATGACATTCACTTTGGCGGGTGGCTTGCTAGTGTCACGCCACAGCCGGATGTCAAGTTAACACCCCATGGGCGTCAATGAGCCCAAGATAAACGAAAGGCGCAGGATCGTAACTCACCCCTGCTACTGTGGCTGCCGGTGGTGGTGGTGGCGGTGGCAGAGGTGTTGTGCAGGGGCCGTTGGTATTGTGGGCGAACGGGCACCCACATCATTTTAGTTATGACATTTGAAAAAAAAAAATCACGGTATTTTTTTATCCGAATGTTCTCCTTTCAACAAGGTTACAGATGCTGATTGTGCCGACGGAGAAGCCTTTCAATGTACTTGGCAGCTTGCTAACATGTAGTCGGCTCGTTACAGAGTCAGTAACCAGTGGTTTCTTAGCCTTAATATAATTACACCATTTTAGTTATGACATTTGAAAAAAAAATCACGGTATTTTTTTATCCGAATTTTCTCCTTTCAACAAGGTTACAGATGCTGATTGTGCCGACGGAGAAGCCTTTCAATGTACTTGGCAGCTTGCTAACATGTAGTCGGCTCGTTACAGAGTCAGTAACCAGTGGTTTCTTAGCCTTAATATAATTACACCATTTTAGTTATGACATTTGAAAAAAAAATCACGGTATTTTTTTATCCGAATTTTCTCCTTTCAACAAGGTTACAGATGCTGATTGTGCCGACGGAGAAGCCTTTCAATGTACTTGGCAGTTTGCTAACATGTAGTCGGCTCGTTACAGAGTCAGTAACCAGTGGTTTCTTAGCCTTAATATAATTACAGTTCGGTCGAAGCGCGGCGGCGTCTAGCAACTGGCCACTGGGCAGGCAAAATCAACTCTGGAGCGTCTTAACGAAGCACTAACCACCACTCGCTGGCATCCACGCAGGCTCGGCGGCAGAGTAGCAGCAGGAGCAGTAGCAGGAAGCCGGGTAGCAGCAGCAGGAGAGGAGATCTGTTGGGACCCATGGCCACTGCACGAGCCCTGGAGGGCTCTCTCTGGGCAGAGGTGCGTTCTCTGCGGGAATCGCAGCAGCGCGGGAGGGGCCCGTTGAGGGTGGGGCGGCGTATCGGCGAGCTCCTCCAGAGAGACGCAGACGGATCTGTAAGAGGAGAACAAGGCTTAATGCAGCCAGCAAGCTCCCTGTGCCATTGCACAGACCTCCGATTAGCACGGTTGGTTACGTACGGCGCGAACGAAGTTCAACATGTATACACACAGACGCATCTTGCCCATGTGAGCATGGCCCAGAAAACGGTTGTGCTCAAAACGCAAGTGAATTACTCGCAGTTGCGTGAAAATAGAATTATATTATTGTTTTTAGTAACCATATATTACAATATAAATCATCGTATAGCATTAATCGCTTGACCGTATGTAAATATAAGAAAGGTAGGAAGTGCAATGCATTAACTGCAATGTATCAATGCAAATTAACAAATATCATCTTAAATTTTGATTTAAAGCTTTCGTGACTGCAGGGATTCATATTCTTGGTTCTTTCGGTAAAGTCACGTAGAAGGGACATAATAAAATAATTTACATATATAAAAAATAAATGCTTTATTGTTTTATATTTATATTATTTTATTATTTCCCTTCTACGTGACTTTACCGAAAGAACCAAGAATACAAATATCACATTATTACACTAGATCGCAAATAGTGTCCGAGCAAGTAAAATAATCTCCTGCAATGTGATGGCTGGGTGGCTCAGAGATCAGAGCTGTGAGCTGGCGCCAATAGAATCCTGGGATTGAATTCATGCAGTCACCCGTGATTAAGCAGGCTTCTCAAGTGTAGCGAATTGATGATCGCGGACCCATTCACCAATGCATGCACCCTAAAAACCCATAATATTACAATGACTTTTACACTTAAAATGACTTTTACACTTACGAAAACATTTTATCTACATAATTACACCTAGTCATACTTACAACGTGTTATCTTATTTGTATTTTTATATTCTAAGATTGTATATTATGGCTAATTCACATTTTACATTTCACATTTTATATGGTCTACTTATTCATAATTTTAAATACTTTAGCCCGTTAGTATTAGTTATACTTTGTAACGTTAGTATAGTTAGACTGTATATCACCAATTCCAGTTTTAAAGATTGCTCAATGTTGAATGTATGCACCTTCCGGCCATAGTTAATTCCGTGTATGTGTAAACTTTCATGGCGATTAAAACCGTTTCTGATTCTGATTTCTGATTCTGATTCATCTTCTTTTTTTGAAAATGTCAGCGCTGAAAATTGTACATTTTGGTTTGTCACAGGACAAACATCAAACTCATAGTAGAGTGAGTGTAAAGGTGTGTTCCCTGTTACGTAGAGATGAACAAGCCACTCTAAGAGTTGTTTTCAGAATAGCTTCTGTGAAAAATTATTGTGCAGCCATTCTCGGACATACAAGGTGGTCCCACTGTTTTTTGAGATATCTGAACGCCGCATGAAAATGATGCCAATAACGCACCAAGAAAAAATGTACACGTCAAAATAGCGAACGGTAAAAACCTCCGTGAATTTTGATCTCTATTCGAACAAAAATTGACGTCTGCAAGGACACCAGAATAAAAAAAAACTAAAATACATCTGCTAAAATTACATTGCACCTCTCTCCCGTGTATTTTTCTTTTTCATTCGGGCTGCGCAGGTTTGTTCCCCTAGGCCTCTGAACCCAGCTGGTTGGTTCCACGTCCTGGTCCCGCGTGCAATCTGCTCCATCTAAATATAAACCGTGGCCATTTGTTTACCGAGCGGGCCCAGGGTTGTCCAGCGCGTGCGCGCGCGCCAGGCACAGGTGCTCCTGCCATCAGCGACGGCCACTGGGCCCACTCGGGTGATTCCACGCCTCCACACCCCCCCCAACCTCCCCCACCGCCGCTAAAAGCCACTCAATGTGAATCGCTGAGGGTCCCCTACCCGTTGCGAGGAGTGTGGACTGCCCATGTTGCTCAAGCTGTTACTTTAAAAGTCAGACGCGACCCAGAAAATAAGTTTCTTTTTTCTCTTTTTCTTGGTTCTTTCTTTTTTTTGTTTAGTTTGTTGTCGAAAGCAAAGTGCAAAACGTGATGCCTTGCAATATGCTATCCGGTTGTTTGGACATCTTGACGCTTGCTTTATTGCCAGGAAGGGTAAAGCCTATTCTTATATTTTTCACAATTTTGATACTGCCAATAAGTGTGCCATAGATACAACTTTATTTAGAGCCAGGTGTGTGCCCACTGAGATTATACGTCCTATTTTTTTTTACTGGAGACTCTGCTCACAATCAGATGACACAGAACTGCGATAAAAAATCCTTTATATGCGTGGCGGCTAGAGTCCTCTCGTCCTCTGGCTTGAGATGGCTGCCACCTATGGGTCAGATGATGGCCTGCCACCATTAAGCAATTGGTAATTAAATATTTAAAAAAATTCCCTAAAAAGTGTAACATTTTGTAAAAAAAAAAATCACGAAAATACATTGTCATGCACAACGAGTCTGTGTGCAAAATGTCAGCTCGATTGGATCACGGGAAGTGGGTTAAAAAACGACCGAAAGATTTGCACGGTCGTAAGCGCGCAAGCAAGCAAGCAAGTGAACTTAATATAAAGGATTTAAAAAGAGAGCAAACCAGGCGGCGTACAGACGCAAAATTCAGTAAATCCAAAATATATCACCCATTATATTGAGCAACTAAGTGCGATACAGTTTAATCTAGAACTTCATTTTCAACAGACATATATATAGGAAAAAAAAGTTGAGCTTCGAACCATATAATGTAGAATGCAACTCATCTAAAAAAGATCTCTAAAGCTAAGCAGGGAAGATGCCTTGCCATAGACGGCTACGCCAGCTGTGCTTTGAGGCGGTGAGCGCATCACAACATACTTGTTGCACTGTGCTTCTATGCTCCCGCATCTATTATGCTCTCCGTCTCAATCGTCTTGAGCCCAAATTGTCTGTGGAGGCATATAGGTTCTAGATTTGAAGCCCTCATTTACTTGATACAGCAAGCGTGCTGTGACGGTTCCACCTGAAGACGGAAGCCTGTGTTGCCTCCGAAACGTCGTGATTTTTATTTTATTTTACTAATTGATATTTTTATCTTTTACCTACGTGACTTTACCGAAAAAAACCTAAGAATATGAATAGGCATATAGGTTCCCCAGCCATCAAACAGGGGTTGGCAGGCACTCGCACTGGCAGTTGAGAGCCGAACATAGCAAGGTGCGGAGGTTGTGCCCACGCTGAAACGAAACTCTTTGAGTCCACTGCTTGGAGGCCCGCAGCTGTCGGATCAGCTGCTGCTGCTGCCGTTGTGCGGATGTCGGGAGTTCCCACGGGGTGTGTGCTGCCTGTATTACCACGTGATCCCACATGGTGGCACCAAGCATACGCAGACTGAACACGGACATGGCCCGCACAGTTTGCGTTCCATTCATTCATCGGCCGTTCATTATTACACTGTGTAACAAACAAAAATTGGTCCCTGGTACTAAGTGTTATTTTCTAATTGCTTATGCCTAAAAAGTGCAGAAAATGGCAATTATTCCCCACAAACTTTGTTTTTGTGACCAGGAGAGTGATATTTTGAAATGTACATATTTTCAATGAGAAAACGGGCGAATTTGTGTCTTTTCGTTCACATAAAGTCAGAAAAAAAACATATGAATCAAAATTAACATGTATTTATACTAAAGTCATACAAAAAGATTTAGACACCAAGGCGCACTACCACAGGCGGGACTGGCCACAGCGGACCGAGTTCTCTGTGGGGAGGAACAACGTCAAGTGGGAGCCACTGGTGGACCCCCGGAAGGTGCTGATGCCAACACTGCACATGAAATTGGGCCTTATTAAACAATTTGTCAGAGCTGTAGATAAGGAGTCGGCAGCCTTCAAATACCTTCAAGACTTCTTCCCTAAGCTGTCTGAGGCAAAGGTCAAAGCCGGTGTCTTCGTCGAACCACAGATTAAGAAGATCCTGGAGTGCAATGAATTCCCCAAGAAGCTCACTAGTAAGGAGAAAGCGGCTTGGAACAGCTTTGTCGCAGTGGTTCGTGGCTTCCTGGGCAATCACAAGGTCGAAAACTATGTGGAGCTGGTTGGGACTGGTGAAGAACTACGGCATAATGGGCTGTAGGATGTCCCTCAAAGTCCATATCCTTGATGCTCATCTTGATAAATTCAAGGAGAACATGGGAGCGTACTCGGAGAAGCAAGGCGAGCGCTTCCACCAGGATATACTGGACTTTGAACGCCGCTACCAAGGACAGTATAACGAGAACATGATGGAAGACTACATTTGGGGGCTGATTCGTGAAAGTGATTTACAGTATAATCGTAAATCTCGAAAAACTACTCACTTTTAAATATGTTTTAGTCATTTATGTATTACTTTAGTATAAATACATTTTAATTTAGATTCATGTTTTTTTTTACTTTATGTGAACGAAAAGACACAAATTCAACCGTTTTCTTATTGAAAATAGGTCAATTTCAAAATATCACTGTCCTGGTCACAAAATCATAGTTTGTGGGGAATAATCGCCATTTTCTATACTTATTAGGCATGAGCAATTACGAAATAACACTTACTACCCAGGAACAAAAATTGTGTTACATCGTGTTATTCTCAAGCCCACAATGGTACAGCAAAGCCTCCCCCACCCCACCCCCTTCCTTCCGTGCTCAGACCTCACGACCACTATCACTAACGCTCCTCTGAGCAACACATTCACGGACACAAACACATCGGCAAAAGAGGTCTTCTAGTTTTTTTTCTCATTGAAATCTTGGAAGCAAATGTTTACATCTTTCAAAATTTATTTTGGACAGAATATTCCCAGGGATTAATGTCTTACTCGGTATATTCATGAACGCTGCAAAGCTGGCTTGGAAAAGAGATTATTCAGCATAAGGCACTACCACTAGGGTAATCATGTATTAATATCCATTAGAATCATACTTTATTGCATGGTATAATTCTATAACCCTATGCACAGGTTTAAAATAAAATTATAATTAAAAAATTAGAAATAAAAAATAATTCATGAAAAAGGGTTCTGGGTTTTTCTGGATTATATTAAGCGCTGCATATACTTTTATCCAAATGTGCCATCTGGATGATATACCAACGCCCAAATATCTGCTCGTCAATGTGTTTGGACAACATTTGGATCCCTCTTCTTAAAAAAATATTCATGATATCTTAAACGTCTCAATGCCCATTCGTCCAAACCTCATCAGTAATTTTGACAATGGGAAATGTGGGTAAAAAAACGTGTGTGCAGTCATTGTTAACAATGCTGAGACAATGAACATTTTGCAGCTTATAATCTGGTTTAATCTTAAATCCTGGGATTTAAACCCAGGATTTTCATCGGCCCTGGCTCAGTCGTTGTGACAAAGACGCAAAGCCCTACTCCGCATGTTCCGCTCGCCCACTGAATGGAAGACTATTTTACTTTCGAAAATATCCCACGAAGAAGCCGAAGATCACTGGTAAGCGTGACAAATGTGAACGAGCAACATATAATTTTATTTTTTTATGCCAGCAGACGAACAATTGTACGAGTGCTATCCACGTCCGCCCACTGTTTAAATGCTGCTCCATGCTATAGACTTGTGATAAAAAAACATCGTATAAACTGTGCCTTAACTCAAATATAAGTGTGCCCTTTTTCATACCATTATGTTTTCAGCTGACAAGTAAAAAGAGAAAAAATGCCTGTTTTACAACAGCTGCATGAGCATTCTGCAAGCACAAATCTATGTAACAATAAAAAAAATCTCGACATTTAGGATTTGGGTCAGCACCAGTGAATACAAAGGGTCACAACCACAATTACACATTCTTAATTGGAATTGCAATTACTTGAAAAGTTTAAACCATTGCCATAAATTACAATTTGGTCAAAATAAAACGGCCGCATTACACACTGCACCTGGAATAATTCTTCGACTGGAATTAATTGCAATTTCGTTTACAATCACATTTGCCCCCGAAGCTCTGGTGATACTTGTAATGTTTAACGGACTGGCCATTTCCCGCATTATGAAAAGCATCTTGCCTTTATGAATCAGTATGTAAAGGCCAAATCCCTACATGCACCCATTCTTTTTTCCCACGTACCATTTTTTTGGTATAACAAAACACCGCATTTTTAAATTTGCTTAACCACTACGAAATGCCGTGAAATAACAATAATCATAATCGCTCCCGCAGATGATAATTACACCCGCTATGCACAACCGAGGCATTGTTTGTACAGTGTATTGTGTGTAGGTGGGTGTTAATAGACTGGCTTTGCTTTGAGTTAGCCATCAACATCTCTGAAAGGCCTATTGTATTTTATTACATTATTTCAAAACACACACATGCACACACACGTGCACACACACGTGCGCACACAGACAAATCTCCCCCGTGTAGCCTTAACAGACTGTTGGGGCAAGTGCTGTTAGCGAGCATCTATGAAGGCCGACACGGCATACGAGGGGGGTAGGTGGCCAGCACCACGGCCGACCGCCTTTGTCTCCCCAGTGGTGATGTTTACACACCGCACCAAATACTAATTTGATGCTGAGTCGACCTTGGGGTGGCCCAGCATCGGTTCAGATAAACGTCACTGGTGATTGGCCGTGAGCGGGAATCGAACTGGGGTTCGCCTGTTTCGTAGCGCAGCGCGCTAACCGCTACACTACCGCTCCCCACATACGCAAATACACACACACATACACACACACATACACACACACATACACACACACATACACACACACATACACACACACATACACACACACGCACACACGCACGCCCACCCCACACAATGCACACATCATCACAAAAAGCGAGGTGCGGAGAGAATAACGACTGACCTGTGGAGGCCTTGACAAATCCATTCCGTGATTATGCATGCAAATATATGCAGCCCTGCTAATGATACCCGGTGATTTAATTAAGCGCTACGCAAGTGACCTGAAACAGGGGGACCGCCATGCGAAGGGAAAATTGTGATGCAAATCAGGGGAAGGTGTTTGGTTGAATGCAAGTCCCCGCTGAGTAAAAGTGCAGACTTTTATCGTTGTGTTCCATCCGTAATAGCTTGCACACCACTGCAATGAACGGCAATTATGTGACTGCAATAATAATTGTAATGCAGCCGCAATAATATAAATTGTGCTATTTGAAGTATGTTCAACGTGTGTTCTGTGTAATCTAAATACATTGCCGAATTGAGATATTTGTGAATTTAATGTTTTGAATTTTACAACGAAAAACGTTTAATTTGCTTTAAAAAATATGGCACGGTACAATTATTATAATGAGCACTACAGTTACGTTTAAATACTGGTAATCATGACAAGAAATTAACTGCATATCGTATGGATAGTGCCGTATTTTTCAAATATATCAAACTGAGGACCTCTTGCTCTGCCAGCTAGAAGAACTAGTAACCAGGGAAGACGAGCACATCTGGGAATACCTCTCCTGGCACAGATATGAAAACACGGCGAGTGTGTTGTGGTGACCTTGACAGAGTCCTTGACAAAGAAGCGAAAGAATGAACGTGGTGGTGGTGATGCTGGATTTGGTCTCTGGGGCCCTGAGAGAGTTGGAGGAGCTGATAGTGGTAAATTTATGAAATCAATGAAACAATTATGCGGGGGGGGGGGGGGAGTATATAGTTGTTGTTGTTGTTGTTTCAGGCTACCGTTTTGCAATTGCCTCGATTATGCATTATCATGTATACATGCTTAATGTCTGAGCAATTTTCCAGGAGCTGCATTGACGTGCGCAGTGGCGATATTTGTAATGTTTTGTTCTATTTTTGAAATGTCTGCTGGCGCATTGGAAAACGTGCTGCACAATCCGAACCCGGCGACCTGAGCGCGATTCCGAGCCAAGGCTATAACATTTGGCGATGAGTGATGTCAGGGCTGCCAGTCCTGGGCCACCCATTGTTTTCACCAAACCTGCAGTGGCCAGATTGGCGAGGTATGGTCAAAACCTCCATGACCTAAATGGCATCGGAAGGCCTGAATCAAAACACTAAATTGATAAAGGGACTGAAAATAATTTGTAATATATAATTATTTTAACTGTCCATATTAAAATCAATTGGCATTCTGTGTACGACCATCACTCTTTGGTGCAATGTATTGTTCATGAATCATTATCCGCTGTGTGTATATATAAAACACATATTTGTCAGCTCACATTGATATTTCCCATTAATATTTCCAATGACATTTCACGGATGTCTTCTAACAAATGGTCACGGTATTTATTTTTTCAGCATTTAAAAAAAGAATGCTTCCTCTATGCATCTGGATTTTTAAAAATGCATTTTCAGATTGGGCATTGTAGATGGTAAATGGGACAAATGGACACACTGTGAATGTTTCTAGCCGACGTGGATTTTTACGTAAAACTCAAACCTGCACGATATAAACCATACAGAAGAGCAAAGTCTTAGTTTTATAAATATGATTTTTTTAAAATACGTCTATATCTTGTATGCTAACACGTAACGCTTACATTTTATGTCACGGCATATAAATGCAACATGTTATTATGGGCAGAGCAGTGGGCAGTGGTAAGCGCACTGCGCTACGAACCCATCAACATGAATTTGATTCCTGGCCACAGCTAACATCAGTGGCAAGCGGTACCTGAAACGGTCCAAGACACAACAATCCACGCACTCGGACTCGCTTGAAATATGGTCCAACAACCTCAATGAATGACACAAAATATTATCATCATGTATGACTTCCCCACCGCTAGTAATATTTGTATTTATTTCAAAGCATACATATTTAAACGTGCGCCCTGCATGACGTTTTCCGATTCAAATCACATTTTATTCTGGCATCTCCACAAGCGACGTATTTACACGCGTGAGAACACTGGCAAAAGAAAAACGCTTCACGGGAGAGCGGTATTGTGAACATCAATAATGAAAAGGAAACAACCCTTGCTAAATTGGCTGTGTCAGGTGGTGGCGGGTTTAACGACACATTTAAATTTCTAACCCCCCCCCCCCCTAAATGATGGATATTGGTCGCGAAAGCCTACGTGCTCATTTAACAACGTTGAGGCCCGATGCAATGCGAACCAACAACAGTAAGTAGGTGAAGGGCATGGTTGTTGGGTCAGTCATTCGCCAAGTCTGGGTGGATGTGTTGGGCAGCTGGTGGGAGCCTTAGGGTAGGGCTGGCAAATGAGGCCGGCCGACTTCGTGCGCTCCACACACAAACTTCGCTTTCTCTCCCCCCCACCCCGACGCATCGCACGACGGCCCTTTGAGGTCGCGACCGCTCTTCGTCTCTCGCGTCCGCGGCCCCAAAACCACCACCCCCTTCCCACTCCCCACGTGGCCCCACACGCACAATGAGTCGGGCTGTGCGCACGCGCGTCAGAGGAGTAGAGCATCTCCCCGCCACCCCCACCACCACCCCCACCCATCATCCTTCTCCTCCTCCCACAGTCACCACCACCACAAGCAGCAGCAGCAGTAGCAGCCGTGTCCCACCCCCTTCTCGTCGCTCCACACCACGTTCCAACCCTCCTCCCTGCCTCACTTCTAGCCCCTCCTTAATTCCCAATAATCCTGCCCCCACCCCTCCCCTCCCTATCACTCCCAGATTCCCATTATCCCTCCTCTCCCGGCTTCACTGCTCTCTCAACCCCCCCACACACATTGGGTTTCGTCCCCGACTTCCCCGTCCAATCAGCACCCCCTCCTGCCCGGCTCAACTTGCTTCTCCCCGTTTCCATTCCCGTGGCGCTTGAACCCCCCCCCCCCATCCCGTCCATCCCACGGTCCCCTTGGACGCACCCCCCCCCTGCACCCCCGTCTCTTCCCCCGACTTCACCCCGTGTCCCAAGCCACCGGCTCCAGCTGGCTCCACCCCCCCACCACCACCCCCTTAGCCATTGCTTTGTTCCCACCCCGTTCCTCTGTCTCCATCCTCCTCCTCCTCCCCATTGGCCACGCCTCCCTCTGCTCTCCCAGCCTGCCCCAGCAGCCCCCCACCACCACCACCACATCTCTGTGTCTCCGAGACCCGGGGACCGGAGCCGAGACGTACCCTGGCACAGAGAGCCTCGGTTGTGGCAAGGGTGGCAACGGGAGCGAGCGTGGCGTGGCGTGGCAGGCTGAGCCAGAGCGAACCCGTGGACCCTCTCGGCATGCAGGTGAGGGAGCGTGGCACACGCCGATGAAGGAGAGAGGGGAGAGAGAGAGAGAGATGGAGGGGAGGGTCACCTCTCGATCGTGTCTCCTCCCACCGTCTCGGCGAGAGCTGTCAGCCACAACAGAACGAAATACACACGCGTATAACTGGGACACACACACGCACACATATATTGTATGTTACACGAAATAACGAATGTGCCCACCACCACCACCACCACCACCCTCCTCTGCCTGCTATGGTGCCTGAAATCCATCTCTCATGTCCAGCAACATCCATCCCGTTCCCTCCCCATACACCGCCGAGCCGGACATGCTCACGTTGCTGTGGGAATGACAGCAGCGCACTGGGTCCATGTGCGATTGTTACGGAGCATTGCCAAGTCGCTTTAAAGCTGCTGTGGCCCGACTTTGCGTTGTTCCTGTCTGTTGTGTTGTTGTGCTGTCTGTTGTGCTGTTGTTGTGGCTGTTGTGCTGTTGTTGCCACTGTTGTTGTGCTGTTGTTGCCAATTGTGTTGTTGCCACTATTGTTGTGTTGTTGTGTTGTTGCCACTGGCGTGTTCTTGTGTTGTTGACACTGTTGTGTTGTTGTTGCCAATTGTGTTGTTGCCACTGTTGTTGTGTTGTTGCCACTGTTGTGTTGTTGTTGCCAATTGTGTTGTTGCCACTGTTGTTGTGTTGTTGCCACTGTTGTTGTGTTGTTGCCACTGTTGTGTTTGTTGACACTTGTGTTGTTGTTGCCAATTGTGTTGTTGCCACTGTTGTTGTGTTGTTGCCACAGTTGTGTTGTTGTTGCCACTGTTGTGTTGTTGTGTTGTTGCCACTGTTGCTGCCGCTGGGGAACGGGCCTGGGACGGCTGAACGGTTCATCTCCTGGGTTGTGGGTTTTTTACGACTCAATGAAGGTGTCCGATGGAAACTACTCGGCAGTTTTCAAGTGGCATCCGAGCAGCGAGGATTGTTGGGGTTGGGGTTTTTTTTTTATGATTACTGTATCTTGGTTTGGATTTAACAAAAAAAAAACAGTTGTGGCTCAGAGTTGACAGCGTCCAAACAATAAAACAAACGAAATGTTTCCGTGGGGTTGAGTGGCGAGGCGTGGGAATCTACAGCAGCAGAAAATAGTCACAAATTACTGACGTGTGTGTATGTGTCGTGCAACACTCGTGTGTGTGTGTGTCAATTACTCATCCATTTAAAACGTTATCTGCAAGAGAGCAATGGGTTGTAACTCTCCGCCCATGACAGTTCTGTGTGCGTGTGCGAATATTGAACGCGATGTTTCGCATCGTGTGCACGCATGAAGGAATATACTTCCCAGATTTCTGTCTCTCCGAGTGGCGTTCAACGAGTTCACGACGGTTAATTAATTCACGACCGTCCATCGCGAAAGCCGAGACATGTATTCCGATTTATTAACGGTCCATTTATTTGTTTTAATTACCGCTTGCCAGATGATCATTTTAATGGGAAGTGAAATTGCTTTTTTTCGTTGCAGAAATTTTCATTAACTGTGCGTGAAAGTAACCGAGATTGTTAACTTTTTTTTTAGAAGCAATTGAATAATGTGAAACGAGCGATTCAATGCATGCAAAATATAAGCCCCTCGTGCGTGCAAAATATAAAATATTCCTCCACGCGCAATTCTTAGCTTCATTGTCTTTAACATTTTTAAAACTGCATTTGTTGCTGAATGTGCTGTGTATTTCAGCCCACAGCAATGGCACGGAACAAGAGGATTCTTTTTTTTCCCCCCTCTATGCAATATTAGCATTCGGCTGAATATGGTAATTATGATAATGGGGAATTGCACAAAAAAAGTGTAAATGACTACAGGGCACAGCGAGCACGACCCTGTAGGCCTCGTACTGGGGCGGGCGGGAGGGCGGGCGAGTGGGTCCCATCTGCTCTCGCTTCGGCGGAGGGGGCTCACAGCGGAGCAGATGGTGGGGGGCACCGACGGGCAATGCGCACACACACGCAGCTGCACAAACCTCTCGTCCCCCGGCATTGCCAATGCCTCCCGTCGGCCTGACTGGGATCGAGGGACCACTGAGCTCACCGTGGCAAAAGAGCACGTTTTCCCCTTCCAGTTGGCGATATTTTTCAAGGTAGTGCCAAGAACAGTGGCTACTACCTCCTCCTCCTCCTCGCTGCTCCACCCACCCCCCCCATCTGCATCTTCCGTGATTAAGAAATGAGATTGGATGGAGGTGGCCGCGTGGGTCAGAGGTCAGCGGGCTGAGCTACCGCCACCGCTGAAATCCGGGGTTCGAATCCACGCAGCTGCCTGTGTTTTAACCGGGGTTCTCAATTGAATTTGTGGTCTCTATACCAGTTGGCAGTGACTAAAAAAACAACCAACTCTTCCCCCTCTCCCCCCATCGCATTAAATATGGTTTTGCACTTAATTTGGCTACATTCCAACTCTGATGATTAAAATATCAGTCGTATTGGCATATGACGAGCATTATTCCTGGCGACAGGGTGGGAAAATGTTGCGGTCTACAGCGTGGCCAAGACCTGACTTGAACAGGTCTCGTAGGTAGTCGCTCTGTGGCGACTGCCTCCGTGGGCTGTTTTCTAACAGAGGGGATTGCAATGCTCTGCGAGAGCTTTCCGTTGATACTTCATATCATGACATGGTACCGATAGAGCAATCGAGCCGAAATTGGTTGAAAATTATTATATTAAAAAAAAACATTTATTATAAAGGATGAGCTTGGAGGGAGAGAAGACTTGAATATGCTGCCCAAGCCCCTTGCTCCAGAACCTTCCAAAAGCACCCAACCCCCACCAGTCGCCCCCCCCCCCCTCCTTTTCTGAATTTGCTCGGCCTAAATTCAGTGCACCTGGCCCTCTGGGTCTCGCTTAAGCCAGGTGAGCTGCGTTCAGTTGGCAGGCCCTAATGGACCATCAGAAGGGCTGTGTTGGCGATATCTGGCAAAGGTATTTGCCATTAAATGTAATCCGTGTGTACAAGCCTTCGCGTGTGCTGGAGTTTTCCTCTCATGTCCCTGGTTTGCAAGGATCCACATGCCTTAGTTTTTGGCTGCGTTGCAGGCTGGGGTATCCTGTTCTGCTTGATATACAAGACATTGTCCGGCAAAAAGCACTTACTATGTACGGCCATAGTCTGGAAATGCTCCCCACCCCCAGATATCGATGTGCTTCTCTTCCCTTCCCGAGTTCAACACGGAACGAGGTCCGTGAGGACTTGGGATGCATCCCCCGAGTCTGCTTCTGTCATAGCGAGTGCACGGCGCGTTGCTTTTGTGGCAAAGCCAGCATTGTGATTACCGCAAAAGGCCAGCGCTGCCGAAACGCGGATACTTGAATGGGGTCTCGTTGTTTGAAATGATTTGTGACATTCTTCGTAAAATAACCACACGGGCTGAAGCTGACTGGCTACTGTAGAGTTGTCGAATGTTGATCTGTGCTATATTAATATTGTTCTCATTAAAATAAAATAAAATGTTCTTGGAAGGTTAGGCAATATGTTCCCTGCATTCGTGCTTCGTATTTCTGTAAATAGTTTTTTTGCCAAATCTTTCTGTGCTGTAATAGAGCAGTTCAATATGACGGTGGTTACGATTAAATCGGATTCTGCCAGATGTACCTGAAATATTGCAGCGCATTCGCTGAGAAGGTTCGTTGACAAACGAATGCAGGCTTTGTCAGATTCCGCTATTTCAACGCTGCTTATTCGACATTTGACTTATTAAGTATTACAAGTGCTGAGGCAGCCACACTTAACATCTTATAAATGCTAATAAGCAATGCACTCACCCTGGAGGATCCATAAAAAATGCAAGCATAAACTTTTTAGAAGGCAGAAAAAAATGCCAATATTTTACACTAAGCAGGAGGAAAATAGCACACACCCTTAAGGCATACCAAATATCAAATGGCTTTAATAAGGGCCCAACATTACAGCATATACCATTTAACCCACAACTTCCAAATCAAACACCTTGCGTGCGTTTGCAGTTTTATTTGGGGGGGGGGGGGGTTGGCTTTTACGGCTCTCATTAAAAATATGTCGGAACCATTATTGCTGCCTCCAATTGCCAAATGTTAAATTGTTCGAGGCCTGCGGTGAAGTTAGCTAAAAGGGGGAAAAAAATCCTCCATTGTCCTATTTTTTTTTTGCCTCTGATATTTCAGCAGATTAAATGGTCAGCAGACGTACAAATGTAGATGAATGGAGAGCAAAACGGGCTCTTTTGTGTGTTTGGAAAGACACCAAAGTGCCATATTTCAATTTCAAAAGCTTCCTCTGTGATGTCACAAAGCTTATGGGACACGTCACATATTCTAGTTTCATTACGGAGAATCCTACTTGGACATGCTTCGATGGGGCCAAAAGGAATAGAAATCTCTGCTGGCACTAATTACGGCCTATCATGCGAAATATTTCTTGATTTCCCTATGGGTCTATCTCTTGCGAAGCCCCAAGCCAACAAGTTTGAATCTCTCTACCCTTGTGAATGCAGAGTAAAGAGGCCAATTTGTGCATTGCCTTTCATTGGGAGACTCGATACAACTTGAGTCAATCACTTGAGAAAAAAAGAAATGAAAGAACAAAAAAAATACGTTCCTTTGGCCATGTCTGTGTCACACCGTATTAAATATTAAATCGTGATGTGATTCAACAAAATTAGTATCTTACCATCCGTTGCTTCAGTGGAATACAACGCCATATATTATACATACATACCATTCGCGCGCGCGCTTGCGTGCTTTTTCTACGTGCGCACGCGCGAAATCCGTATGCGCGTTCCGTGTCATTCGTAAAACCGATTGGAAACGAATAACGCTCTCGGAATGGATGCAACGACAAAAAAGCGCCGCTAAACAACAAAATTGCGATCCGCCGCTGTGGTCCAGCGCTTGCGGGAGCTCGCTCGCTCGCTCGCTCCTTGGAGCGCATTTTCACGTTTCGTAGCTTGCTGAACACCGTTCGTGTTTTGCAGCTCTACGCGGCCACGTTTCCTCGTAGACATTTTTTTTTTCTTTCTCCCTCTCCCTTGTTCCGTGCGGATTTTTTTTTATTCATTCATTCTGGCAGGATAAAACTTCTTTTGAGCCAGCGGATTGTTCTGGAGTCCCCGGCTGTTGGAAAGGAATTCTTTGTAGATGTAAAAAGGGTATTGCAGAATCGTTCTGCATGGGTTTTTAAACGGCCTGTGACATGTATGTGCCACACTCAAACTCACCTTCCCCCCCCTCCTTCCCCCCCCCTCCTTCCCACCACCGATCGTCGAGCGCTTTGGTGCCTTTTTGGCTGCTCGCGCTGAAAAGAGCTCGGGCCGCAGTGCGACTTGTTATTCCAGTCAGACGGCTGGGCTGTTCGCCTGTCTGTCTGGGTGACAGCACCAGGGCAGAAATCCGACGCCGCCTTTCCCTTTTCACGCTCCGCCAGGTCCCGGCGCCCCACCCCCCCGCCTCCAACCACGTGAGCTGGAGAGCGCGCAGCTGAGCCTCTCCGCGCACGCTGCCTCATCCGGCTCGCTGGCAGCCGACGGAGCGCCGCAGCAGCAGCAGCAGCGCTCCTCCCCCCCCCTTCCTCCTCCTCCTCACCGACCATGGAGACGCACATTTCCTGTCTCTTCCCCGAGCTTCTGACCATCATCTTCAGCTGCCTCGAGGTGCGAGACAAAGGGCGGGCGGCGCAGGTGTGCCGCGCCTGGAGGGACGCGGCGTACCACAAGTCGGTGTGGCGCGGAGTCGAGGCCAAGCTGCACCTCCGCCGCTCCAACCCGTCGCTCTTCCCCAGCCTCCAGGCGCGCGGCATCCGGAAGCTGCAGATCCTCAGCCTGCGCCGGAGCCTCAGCTCCGTCATCCAGGGTCTGCCCGGGCTCGAGAGCCTCAACCTGAGCGGCTGCTACAACCTCACGGACCTGGGTCTGGCGCACGCGCTCGTGCAGCCCCTGCCCAACCTCACGGCGCTCAACCTCAGCCTGTGCAAGCAGATCACGGACAGCAGCCTCGGGCGCATCGCCCAGCACCTCAAGAGCCTGCGCACGCTCGAGCTGGGCGGCTGCGGCAACGTGAGCAACACGGGGCTGCTGCTGCTCGCCTGGGGGCTGCCCGGCCTGCGTAGCCTCAACCTGCGCAGCTGCCGCAACGTCTCGGACACGGGCATCGGACACCTCGCCGGACTGACGCGGAACGCGGCGCAGGGCTGCCCCAGTCTGGACCATCTCACCCTGCAGGTACGGGTCGGTGGTGGTGGTGGTGGCGGCGGTGGTGGCGGTGGTGGTGGCGGTGGCGGTGGTGGCGGTGGCCCAGCTGTGTGTTTTGAGCGTGTGTCGGAGCAAAGGGGGCCTGGAGTGTGAATGTGTTAAGAGTCTGGGTCTGAGCTTGCATGCATCCCTGGAGGCAAGAGATTGCTGCTGTTGTTGTTGATGGCTGAAGTGTTATTGCGACTTATCAGCTCATAATTTAATGATTTATGTATGGATTTAAAACTTGTTTTTTTTTTACCGCTTCTTTATATTATCGATTCACATTGTAATTCGGACAGTTGGCTTTTTTTAACGCGTTAAGCGAGCTACAATCCGAAAAATTGTATTAACGTTTTACAACATTCATCTTGCATTCCGTATGCATCGGTTGCCATTGCACCGTTTTACCCAAAATACCGTGCGGTGACGACTGCAACGATGGCGTTACCGCCCATTCCCGAAACGCCGCCGTTTGAAATCCCAACCCCTTCCTCTCCCGGGCGGCGCAGGACTGCCAGCGGCTGACTGACGCGGCGCTCAAGTACATCTCCAAGGGATTCCCCGCCCTGCAGACGCTGAACCTCAGCTTCTGTGGCGGCGTGACGGACGCGGGCATGGTGCACCTGTCGCACATGAGCGGCCTGCGCACCCTCAACCTGCGCTCGTGCGACAGCATCAGCGACGCCGGCGTCATGCACCTGTCGACGGGCACGCCGCGGCTCACGACGCTCGACCTGTCCTTCTGCGACAAGGTGGGCGACGCGAGCCTGGCGCACATCGCGCAGGGCCTCGCGCAGCTCGCGTGGCTGTCGCTGTGCGCGTGCCGCGTGTCCGACGCCGGCGTGGAGAGGCTGGCGCGGCCGATGCGCCGCCTGCGCACGCTCAGCATCGGGCAGTGCCCCGGCATCACGGACCGCGGCCTCGAGCTCATCGGGCGCCACCTCACCCAACTCACGGGCATCGATCTGTACGGCTGCACCAAGATCACCACGCGAGGCCTGGAGCGCATCACGCAGCTGCCCTGCCTCAAGGTCCTCAACCTGGGCCTCTGGCAGATGACCGAGTGAAGCGGGCGGGCGAGCGAGCGCTGCGGCTGCGCGGAGTGGGCGGGGAATGTTCGCGGCGGATGGACGGAGCGAGAGACCGGTGACGAACGCTGTCGTGCTTTTGAAATGAAGGGAAGTTTGTTTCCTCCCCGACAACTCCCCACGCCGACATCGCCAGCCGCAGTCGCGTAAATTGTACATCTGACGGAGCGGACGAGCGTTGGTGTGATCCCGACAGTCCCGACTGAGCGCTGCCCCGCCGTGGCCACGCCGGGTCTCAGAACACCCTGGCACGGCACTACGCTGCGCCAACGTAGACAAAATGGATTGCCGTCGAGATGGTCCTTTGATGGACGCGTCCAGGAGTCGTGGCGCTTGGTGCAGCCTCGGGGGTTAGAGCCAAACGTAGGTCCCACACCACCGGTCTCACAATTTTGTTTAAAATATACAAGTTAATGCCCAACCGACGAGAGGGATATCTTCTCGCCCAAGTAAAAAATAACTTTTCCGCACCAAAACCTCCTTGGGAAATTCCCGCGTTATTTTTTTTACGTAACATTTTTTTCCGAAATGCAAAACTTCTTACTTGCTGGAAAAGTAGACATTCAGCATCTTGCCAAGCATTGAAACTTTCATGGGCAGCGTTGCATGAAAGTGTCTTACAAACCCACGCGGGTAGCTTTTCCAGCAACCCCCGCCCCCGCCTACCGCCCCCCCTCCATCAGATCCACGACAACCTCCGTCCCCTGCTCCCTCTCCGTGCCCTCTCCCAGCCAACTTCGCCGAAGATCCACGAGGACTGTCCCCCCGCCCCCCCCCCCCATCGTCTCTCGAAGCGACACTGAGCCACTGGAACTTCTATCTACCTCAGAGATCACGCTAACGCACAGACGTGCGCACGTCAATTATATAAAAGACGCCCGCACAAGGGGACGAGCGGGGGTGCGCAAACGCGTCCGGCTTTCACCGCTTTAACGAGGCAGCGGATGGGAGATGAAAAGACAACAATAAGCATCTGGCTCTGGGAAGATGTGTAAAATCAAGGTAATATTTTCACTGCTTTGCTTTTTTGAGTGTGCGGTATTGACGAGTTAATTATAAGTCCTTAACGTCAATGGTTTAATTAGTGCCGTGGTTGATTTGAAGCCGTTGTTACCGGTTGCGATTGTGCATGCGTTGATCCGAGTTCTTTTTGTGACACCGATTCACGATAAGCAGAAGCGTATTTTTATTCCCACCTGCCGTTACGTTCACAGTTAAATATAATTTTTTGTTGTTTTACTTTTATGTTCAGTGGTACCGTTTTTTTTTTAACCAACCTGTCAGCACCTGCTTAGGACGTACTGTAAATATATAATGCATTATATCACCAAAATGCTGTCGGGAAAACAAAAGTAAAAACGAGCTGTATAAATTACATTTCTGATCAAATGTTTGGCGTGGATTTTTTTTCTCTCGTTGAAAATTTTTTTTGGTGCTTAAATCGGGGTGAAATAGTCACCAAGGAGACGGTGACACAGGCTTTAAGAAGACTATCGCATGTAAACACCGACACTGCTTGTTTTACTTACGTTATCAATGCAATAACCCTCGACTCAAATACTTGTGATTAGTGTCTTAGAGATGATGGCATTCAGGATGAGCTTGACATTTAGGACTGTTTGGATTTTTTGTTCAATACCTCTTGCTCCGTGCTGCGACTGACCCCCCCCCCCCCCCTCTCTTACGTTGAGCTGCCACCCTTGAGGCGACGGCTTCTTCTTGACAGTCACTTCCTCCCCCACCCCGAACGCAGTTGAACGATCTCAGCAGGGGTCACGAGGCAACACTGTGCTTGTTCATCGGCCACTTTAGGGTGCACGGATGGAATGCGCCTCAATTCATGGCGAGAGCTCGCACACCGCTTGGCAATTACCGATCCTTTTCTCTCGACGCTCAAAGAAGGCATTTTTAACCTCATTTCTCGTGACCTGGCTGCAAGTTTCGGCTTTTTTCCTTCCGTGCAATTTTACATACAAAGCCATCGACGAATTAACGCGTTGTCCGTCAAACATCGCCGGTGACCCTCGTGCTCAAACGGAGACCTCTGGCTGACGTGGAACAGAGAGAACGGTGGGGGGCAGGGGGGGTTGTGAGGACTGTAGGTGAACCACTTCATCGGGGACCTTGACGGCTGAGGCTCGAGAAGAGTGCCGAGGAGTGGCGGCATGAGTGGTTTAAATGGAATTTCAAAAAATATTCTGTTTAACACGTAGGCTTTCGCGACCAATATTATTCATAATCAACGTTTTTGGGTTTAGATCGCGTTATTTATAAATGAATAACCCCCCCCCCCCCTCAAATCGTTGCACCTGATGAGTTAATGATGACGTCACCCTGATGCTGCTCTATATATTCTATTGGATGTGCTTGATTAGGCAGCAGGGAAAGCATTCAGTGGTGATCTAATTTCTTATTGTTTAAAATAATTATCATATACAGGCCACTAAACAATATAGCTGTTTTTCAGAAACGACCTGGCCACAAATGATAGCTCAACGAAGTGGCTTATCACGTGGAAATGTATTGTGTTCGGATCGGGATCGAACCCACGCTAGACACGGTGGTTGCCCCATCTGTCCTTAGATCTTTCCTTAATCGCCAGCCACACATTCTGTGTCGTAAATTTGGAGAAATCACCCATTTTTATTCGTCGCTGTAGAAAAACAAAAAAAAATGCGGCAATTGTGAGTGGCATGGTGGTGACTTCCAGCCGGCACCAAAGCGCCAGGCAGGCCCCCCCCCCCCACCCAGCCAGACACTCCGCCCGTCTCGATTTAAAGCTTTCGTGACTGCAGGGATTCATCTTCTTGGTTCTTTCGGTAAAGTCACGTAGAAGGGAAATAATAAAATAATAAAAATAAAACAATAAAATAATTATCATCACGTTTCGGCCACAACGCAAGCAGCCGTCCAGGTGAAGAACAGGCCCCCGACAGACCTGGTCTTCACCTGAGGACGGCTGCTTGCGTTGTGGCCGAAAACGCCGTGAGATTAATTTTTTTATGTTTAATTTTTATTATTTCATTATTTCCCTTCTACGTGACTTTACCGAAAGAACCAAGAAGATGACTCCGCCCGTCGTCTCGCACCTACGCGAATTAAAAAAACGTCCTGGACCGGCGCTATAGTTTTCTCAACCAATCCACTCGCTTTCTCAACGGACATTTGTGGCCCATGGCCATTTTTATCAGAGGAAGGCGGGGTGGTGGGGGGGGGCATAGCAGAGGAATTCCTCACCGTTTGCAGCAGAGGTCGCAAACGGGTTTTGATTCCGTACCGGGCCGCACCAGGGTCGCAAACGGGTACCCAGCCGTACCCGTACCCTACCCGTACCCGGCCGGGTACGGGTAGGGTACGTCTTCAATCCAGCAATGCAATGACAGAAGGCTGAAGATGATTTTATTATTATTACGATTGAGATCCAAGCACACAGGGATGTGGGTGTTACGCCTGCGTTCCTATTTGGTTCACGGCGGTCAAGGAATGGTAGTCTTCTCTCGGTGTGGGACTAACCCACCGTGCTCTTGAAAGGTGGTTACAGGTGCCCTGTGCTCTGCTGCTGTGCGTTCATGAACTACAGCGTGCGGTCAAGGACGCGCGCACGCACGCACACGCAGAAACATAGATGTCGCGTGTCTTCTACACAGTTCAGCCCCCCAAATAAAGGTTAGAATCGACGTGGTGACACCGAGCAGCGGAAACGTAAAAGGGTGCATTGCTGCAGCAACGTTCACGCGCACGCGCGCGCTCGCTCGCCAGCGCGTGCGTGCGTGCGCGTGCGTCGTCACGCGGCGATCTGACAGAACGCGGCTCTTTGCCCTCCCGAGAAAAGCGCCGTCGTTGTCGGTTTCTTCTCTTCGGGGTTCCGCCCGAAGAGAAGAAACTTGAGCGGGCGGGGTGAGCCGCCGCTTTCACAGCTGACGAGGCGCAGCGACGGCGCGGTCATTCGCAGCCACGTGGGAGCCCCCCCCCCCACCACTACCCCCTATCACCCCCCCCCACCACTACCCCCCCACCACTACCCCCCACCACTACCCCACCACCACTACCCCCCCACCACCACTACCCCCCCATCACTACCCCCCATCACTACCCCATCCACCACTGCCCCCCCACCACTACCCCACCCACCATCACTACCCCCCCACCACCACTACCTCCCCATCACTACCCCCCATCACTACCCCCCCACCACCACTACCCCCCCCACCACTACCCCCCCATCACCCCCCCCCCACCACTACCCCCCCCCCCCATCATTACCCCCCCATCACTACCCCCCCACCACTACCCCCCCACCACTACCTCCCCACCACCACTACCCCCCCATCACTACCCCACCACCACTACCCCCCCCACCACTACCCCCCCATCACACCCCCCCCCCACCACTACCCCCCCCATCACTACCCCCCCATCACTACCCCACCACCACTACCTCCCCACCACCACTACCCCCCCATCACTACCCCACCACCACTACCCCCCCCCACTACCCCACCACCACTACCTCCCTACCACCACTACCCCCCCATCACTACCCCATCCACCACCTCTCCCCCACCCACCACTGCCCCCCCACCACTACCCCACCCACCATCACTACCCCCCCCCATCACTACCCCCCACCACTACCCCCCCACCACTCCCCCCCCCACTACCCCCCCCACCACTACCCCCCCACCACTACCCCACCCACCACCACTTCCCCACCCACCACACCCCCACCACTCCCCCCCCCACACCACTCCCCCCCACCACTCCCCCTCCACCACTAGTGGTGGGGTCACTCCCCCCACACCACCCCCCCCACCTCCCCCCCACACCACTCTCCCCCACCACTCCCCCACCCACCACTCCCCCACCCACCGCTACTACCCCCCACCACTCGCCCCCCACACCACTCCCCCCCACCACTCCCCCCCACTCCCCCCCACCACTCCTTCCCCACCGCCCCCCACAACTCTCCTCCCACCACTCCCCCCCCACCACCCCCGATTTAAAGTGAAGCGCCATCAAACGAGATTTTGTCAGCGCTCGTTGTGTGTGAAGCCTCTTTCCCCTCCACCCACCCACACCCACCCACACGCCGGTGGTGGCTGCAAGTTTGGAGATTTGAAAACGTGGCGTTTTCGCATTTTACTCGGCGCTACGAGCTCTGACAACCCGAATGAAGCGTGGAGACTTTTCTTTTTTCACCACAGCACAACTACGCTCTGAATGTAAAGCGAGGAGGAACTGTACAGAGTACACAATGGCTGCTGTAAGCGATTTCTAATTATTGCTCGTGGGCCATTAAAGATGTCTCGGGACAGCCCCCGTGCACAGAGAATGACTGCATTTTAAATGATTGGGGGGTGGGGGGCTTTTATTTCTTTCCCCTACCCCCCCCCACCGAGCCCTCATCCCCGATGCGATCTCCATTGTCGGTCTGTTTTTGAAAGGCTGCAAAGAGTTGATGGTGAACATCGTAAAAATTAACCCGTAAAAACAAAGTTTGTCACTATAAATCCTTTATATGCGTGGCGGCTAGAGTCCTCTCGTCCTCTGGCTTGAGATGGCTGCCACCTATGGGTCAGATGATTGCCTGCCACCATTAAGCAATTGGTAATTAAATATAAAAAAAAATCCCCTAAAAAGTGTAAAGTTATGGAAAAAAAAATTTCAGGAAAATAAATTGTCACGCACAACGAGTCTGTGTGCAAAATGTCAGCTCGATTGGATCACGGGAAGTGGGTTAAAAAACGACCGAAAGATTTGCACGGTCGTAAGCGCGCAAGCAAGCAAGTGAACTTAATATAAAGGATTTAAAAATCGCAATAATCGGCAACGATAGGACGTTGTAGACAAAGCGGATTCCCTCGGTTAGGGGCAACTCGTCGTGTCTTCGAACAAAAAAAATATAACCGGACGTTTGTAACGTGTTATTTCCTGGAAGCCGCAACCCAATTATGTCCAGGTGCTGGGAGAATAACGCTTCGATCATTTTACAACTCGTAATTGTTATCATCACGACATTGTCATGAAGGCCGTGTAGTTTTTTATGTGAGAGGAGGAGGGGGGGATTTTATTTCTGACTTATATCAAGAAGCGTGAGGGTTTGCAGTCAGCTGTTTTAAATATGCGCCGGGGTGTTCAACAATTAACGCAGTCTGACTCCTTCCTCGAGTGGACTCAGTGAGATGATTTTACCATTCTTAAGCTCGTAATTATACCCCCCTCCCCCCCCACCGTTTGACTTCTGTGCTGAAGGGATGTTTTTTTTTATCCTGGATGCAGAAATCTCCCTACGGCGAATATCAAAAAAAAAATTGCCACGTCCAAATTCCATTAACTCCTGGCTTAATTTTCTTTTAATCAATAGACATCGCCCTTGATTTCAGCGCGCGCGTGAACTTTCTCCACCAAGTCGAAACTAACGCGCACACAGATGAAGTTTAGCGCGGAGACGCGCCGTCGTGAGGTCAGGCACCAATGCCGTTCGCCCCGTTGTGAAAACTTCGCTTCGAAAACGAATATCACCAGCAGCTAGAAGGGTCGCGTCGCCTGTTGTTTTCCAGGCCCTTGCTCGCCGCGGCTGCAGAGCGAGGGCGAGCGCCCGGACCGAGCCGCTCAGAGTAATCGGGAGCGATGGCAGCCGAATGCAAGGAGAGGTCCGTGTCGGATGAGATGAGCGTCAGAATGGCTCGACTTCAGCCCACGTCTGGCTCTGAGCCACGCCACGCCGCCACCCCCCCCCCCCATCCTCCTTTTCCTCCTCCTCCACCTCCTCTTCCAGCCTCCTCTCACCCCCCCCCCCACCACCGCCGCCACCTCTCATCGCCCCCTTTCCAGCCATCTCCCCTCGTAAGTTCGAACTCAGCAGAGAAATGTAAATAAAGAAATAAATGTGAAAACCAAGGAATATAACCCCTGCTGGCTGCTTTTCAGGACTTGAAATTCTATCCATCGCTGCGCAGGCTGGAAGGTGGCTGCAGGATGAACGTGATCGTTCGTGATGGATCAGCAGAAATATGTGTACACACACACACATTGCCCTTTCACGTTAAGCTCCAAACGCTCCGCTTCGCGATTCAAGGAGGGACGTGGGTGGCTTCACTTTGCGTCGCATCTACCGAGGCGTGTTTCTCGAGCAGTTTGTACTGCGGTTCAATAAAGAAAGGGTTATATACTTGGTAAGAAACAAAAAACAACTTTTTGTTCAACGTCCGCTTTGTGAGAAAGTCTGACGTCTGCAGACGTCTCGTTGCGGCGTGGGTCGTGCAAGTCAAATCCAACGCGCGGAGATAATCACAGGCGCGCGTCTCTGTGTGTGGTGCGGAATGCATTGAAAACGGCCACGATTGTCGTGCGCCGTGCCCTTTTGGCGTTAAATAGGAAACAAATTTTGGCGTTAAACAGGAATTGTTGACGATGGCGGGAACACTGCACGGTGGCGAATGCTCTACGGCCGCGTGCTCGGCGCTCATTTTCTGATCCCTTCCGTCGCCAGCGCAACGCCGCTGACATAGATCCCCACGCTGAATGAAACCCCAAGCAAGATGCTTGTCGAGATGTTAACTACCTCGCTTGGTGTGCAGGAGGTCGTGGGTTCGATCCTGACCCCGGACGCCGGTATATTTGGAGTTTGTATATTCGCCCCGTGGTCGCGTGGATTTTTTCCGGTTTTTCCCTCCACATTTAGAAATATGCGTTCACAGTATTTGGATGCTATAGATTGCCACATTAATGTTGATAAGCCACTTCGTTAAGCTATCATTCGCGGCCAGGTCGCTTCTGAAAAAGAGCGGCCGAATATCTCTAAACGCGTGTTGTTGATTCTAAATGTGGAGGGAAAAACCGGAGGACCTGGAGAAAAACCCATGCGATCACGAGGAGAACACGCACACTCCAAAAATAAAGGCGTGGGAGGTCAGGATCGAACCCACAACTTCCTGCATACCAGACGAGGTAGTTAACATCTCACCACCGTGGTGCCCAACCAAGCCCGTTTCAAGGCCGAGTTTTGCCCAAACCAAGCCCGCTTACTTGTCTGAAGAGTGATAATGATGATGCCTGTAACCCGCGTGTCTTCTCTAATCCGCGCCGATCCTCTTTCTGTCTCCCAGTGTGATTCCACGTGTGGACCTCTACACGCTTCTTTGCACACTTTTAAATTGTTTTCAATGTATATTAAAAAATTATTTGCACACTTTACAACGTATTACTGAATGCCGTACGCATTTAAAATACGGCGTATTGATGCATGATTTGTCCTCGTTGACTACGACACCCGACTGCATGGCGAAGTGCTTTGAGTTGCACTGCTCGCAAGTGGAAAGGCCTCTGAGTTCAAATCCTGAGTCGGGGTAAACTCTGTCCTGCGTTGTTCCAGGGTCAATAGAACGACAGCCATTTCTGGCGGCGATGAAAGCTGCGGTTGACGTTGTGTGCATGTGTGTTGAACTTCTTTTGGACCGTACGTAAGCCAACCGTGCCAATCAGAGGTGCTGACTTTCCTCGACCGTAGGAATGTGGGATTTACTTCACGAGCTCAAGAGATGAGTGCGGTGCTCCAAGCTGAGCAGGAAACTGCTTTCACTCTGTAGGTGTTTTGTTGTACTAAGCGTTCTAGTTTTACCTCGTTTCACTGGCTTGGTGAGAACATAATTAGATTATTTTTGAAGTGTTATTAATTATGTAAAATCTGACGCACAAATTATTCAAAAGAAACTCGAGCGAGATGTATGTTACTGTACACAATAATAGCAGTAAGAATAAACATCTGGAACCTGCCTGAGAGACCAGCGAAATATTGGTGAGGTACAGATTAAGAACGGTAATTCGGGAATCACGTGGACATATCCAGCGGTGTGTACAGAGCCCAGCCACGGGAGAGAGGTCACCCCTACGCAGATGGCATCACCAAATTCAGCTGCGCACCTCGTAACCCGTTCACTCTAGCCATCATTTCAACAGGATCCAACAAACAGGGATCAAAAGTGTTCTAAAACTTTAATAAAGTGGCGACGGATGTTATAATACCCAGTATTAATTGAGTACACCCCCCCCCCCACCCCACCCAAAAACCCCCCCATCGTATGTTAAAATTAAGCTTTCGATTAAACACAGCCTTGTTTGACCAATATTAGCCTTGTAACTGGTTATCAGCGGAGATATTAAGGGAATTCGAGTCTTGTTCTTTAGCCTTAATTAAATCGACACTGGGCAGGTTTTTGTTCCACGAACGCTATCTTATCGTGCGCAGTGGGCTCACCTGGTGGTGCTGGTGGTGGGAGGGAGGGAGGGAGTCAGGGAGGGAGGGAGTAAGGAAGGGGAGGGGACCCCTCGCCTCAATGGGCTGAGATGTAGCCGCGCGTCCGTGTGGCAGTGATCCGCCCAGGTAGTTTCAGTAGGAGGCACTCACCGCTCACCAAACACGACACGCACTCAAGACGGCACGGCGGCCGTGGGCACGGGGGTGGTTTGGGATGGGGGGGGGGGGGATTTTTCAGCTCTCAATCCAATCGACTGCAGCGTTGTAAGTGCCTGCACTCATGCAATGCCTATGAGAGCATTAAAAGAATTACACTAAAATGATCGGGCATTAAGGCACCAGCATGCATATTGGATGATAATTGCACGGCTACACGGCTGCGAGAAAATGGCCCAAACGCCTTAAATATTCATGCGAAGGCTCAGCGCGCCGTGGCACTCCCGATATTATACACGAATCATCACATTTTCACAATTTTGTTTATGGCTTTTTCTAAAGATTATGCCCTGCCCCGTTCTCTACCCTGCACGGTGAGTGACGGCTCTCCCGTGGACTCGAATCCACACGAAGCCGCTGCAATCTCAAACAACAACAAAAAGAAATCGCGGGGGGGGGGGGGGGGGCTGAGAGCGGCAGCATTTCGTGCTCAATGCAAAATTATATTCCTGGACAATTACCGCGGGCTAAAAGCAGGTGGCCCAGCGGTTCGCACGCCGCGCTGGGAACCGCCGATAACCTGATTCTCGTCGACGGCTTAACATCATCAGTGGTGAGTGGTGTCCGAACCTGGTTGGTGATGCCCGCCCCCCCCTCCGCTCCTCCTCTTTCAAGAGCCCATACCTAACGGAGTTAAATGTGGTTCCGAAGCCCTATGTTTTGACACCGCACAGACAGCTTGTCATCCAGCAGTGGAGTGACAGGCTGACGGATTCAAATCACGACACGTAAATGAAAGTAGAAATCGTACAACATTTACTCTACACATTGCGGGCATGGACATCCTCATCAATCGGCCACGACCTATCCACTGCTGGATGAAGGCCTTCTCACCCAAAGCCGTCACCAATCTCTTGCACGCGCGCCGATGAAATCGCTCCATCTCCGTGTGCGCGTGCAAACCCCCCCCTCGGCATGCTGCCTCGCTGGCGTGAGACGTTGGCGCGTCACACGCGCGGCACAGTTACATGCAGAGATACAAACGTTGCGACCCGCAAATAGAGATAGCGGTCGCGTTTAGAATGACAAGAGCGGGCAGGGGGGGGTGGGGGGGCACGCGAGGTCTCCCGTGCTACCGGCGCTGCAGAACGGGCCACCTGAACAAACTCGCTGTCAGCGACGGTCACAGCTGTACGCCGGGCGTGCGCACAACGGGCTCCGTGAAGACTTTGCGCTCGTGAACATCAGTACGGGACCGCAATCTGCATTTATCTTCTAGCCTGGGCGGCGAGGATGATGCCCGTTGAAAAATGCCGCTTTGTTGTGCGAGCCGAGTGGCAGAAAACGAGGTGGGGGGCTCTTTTAAGTAGCCGAATGGTCGCTTGAAAAATTGTATTCGATTTTTTTTTGGTGGTGATGGGGGGGGGGGGGAAATACAAATTTCGTGCCATTTTAAACTCGGAGAGGGCCCAGCGGTCGAGGCCACGGCCGCCTGTCGCGATCCGTTTGAGGCCAGGGCTGAGAATTAGCGAGATGCGTCGTGTTGCCGTCGAGCGGACGGACGGTGTTGACGAGTAAAAGGTGACGTTGTTAGTGAGCGTCAAGTCATCTGCGGGAGCGGTTCCGTCGTGTTCTCGTTGTCGGTCGCTGTCGACGTTTGCCGGCTTTGAAAAAACCCTCAACACGATTCAGGCTTTTCCTTGGTGGGGTGGGGGGGCTGCATTCATTGTTTTGAGGTCTCGGTAAGGGGGCAGCAATGACACTCCTACAAACTGCTCGCTCCTCAACTCCGCTGCTGGCATGGGGCCTCATCCAATAGAGGGAGCTCTAGAGGGATCTCAAGTCCAGAGATGCCCCCCCCCCCCCCTTTAAAGGATGATTTGGCCTACTAAACCCCAAGCTGTGGCCAGATGTATTGGAAGGGTGGCAGTATCCCGATCACTCACTCCCACCACACCTGGCCTGCTGATTGACTCGATGGCGGTGCACTCATTCGCACTGCTGGGCGGACAGAGGCAGATGGGGATTTTAAGAAACTTGCATCCGTGGTGACAGCTGCCCCCCGGCGGACGAATGAGTCAAGCCAGCGACCTCGGGATTTGCATGTCCAGTTGAGTGAGCTTAACCAGCACATAACCCTGAGCTATCAGAAATAAAGTGCATTTAATGCCGGGAGGCTTTGAGGAAAGGTGTTTTACTCTGACATGTCTTGTTGCGCGTGCGCGCTTCCGAGTGCACGTGTCCACCGCTGCTGGTAACAAACTCAAAAAATCGAAGCCGTCCGAACATCGTCGACAAATCTGCGTCCAATTAAAAGCGAGAACTGCAAGGCCCGTTCAATGTGTTCACGCTTGTTTAAAAAAAAAAAAAGTTCATAATAAGGCGGCTGAAGGAATGGGGTCGGGGCTACGAATTCAATCAATCAGCTCGAACAGCACGAGCTCTGTTAAATTAAGCTTCGGTGGGGGGGAGGTAGGGTAAAACAAAAAAAACCCACAGAATTTGGCACGTGAAAGACTGCAAAGGATACAGATAGTTATTTTATTACCCATGTCAGCAGAAATAGGAGAGAATCCTCCAAAGCAAATAGGTACTGGGGGGAGAGGATTTGTGAGCCCGGAATAGGCGGAACAAGAGTTAGCTTACATGCTTGCTGAAACAAAATGCTGGCCGGGTAATATTGATCTGGAAAGCCTCCAGACCGATAGAATAAAATGTGCGTTATTAGAATCAGAATCTTTATTTTTTAGTGGAGAAATCCGATAAGCTATGAAGCTCTCTCTCACAGATGTCCAGTAGGGGCAGGTCAGAAAGTTACAATAAACAGTACAATAAACGATAGGAGTGCAAAGTATAGGAAAGACAAGCGAATCACTTAAAATAACTCAATTATTCATGTGTGTTGATAAACAGAACTTCGTTATGCTGATGTTTGTTATTATAAACTCAGTATGTCTTGCAATGTGACATCACATTTCAGGATAGCGCCCTTTCTAACAATACACCCGCAGAACTTTAACAGCTCTTTCTTGTAATAAGATGTTTTTCTCTTTTATTCAGAGGACAATAATGCAACATTTCCATCCGTGATTCAACTGCATAAGTCACAGCGAACACTTACAATAACAGTATGGAGACAATACGAGTTATCATTTAGACATGCGCTGCACGATTACATGTAGGGCTTATGCTGCGTGCAAATATAGGTATTTGAGTGATTGATTAATTATACGTGTGGGTGACAGATTGGTTAGTACACTGCAAGTCGAACCTCAGTTCCATTCCCGCTCACGGCTAACATCGGTGGCAAGTGCTCATCTGGGCTGGTCCTGGGCTCCCACCGCTTCACCAATCCGTAATGACCAGCATGGTGAAGTATGGTCAAACAACCACCACGACCACCTTCTGTAGTGTAGGTGTGGGGGAGGCTGTCACACACCGGTGGATTGTTGCACATCGATCATGGACAATATCTACACGTGACATGTTAAAATGTAGATATATATATATAAAAGTAACGCAGTGTATACGTGTGCAGAACATTGCAAATAATACATATACACTTGATGACATACGCATCGGTCGACGTCGTTATGTTCTTTGTATGTTCAGCCAATGAATGCATTACATACACGGATACACTCCCATATGGAACTGCACGGGTATACAGTATGTAGTACGCATCATATCCTAAATGTGACACGCATATAGGCCACTAATATAACTGAACAACACAGCCAGTGTTCAACATACTCTCCCCGCTCATAGAACGCGCATCATTAATTGCACGCTGTACAGGAACTCTATGAAGTGCCCTTTCATAGAGTGATTTGTGTGTGCACAGGTGTGTGTGTGTGTGGGGAGCGGTGGTGCAACGGTTAGCGCTACGCTACGAAACCAGCCCACCCGAGTTCGATTCCCGCTCACTACCAACACGGGTGACGATTATCTGAACCGGGCATGGCCCTCTCTTAGGTCGACTCAGCCTTAAATGAGTACCTGGTGTGGTGTGTAAACATCGCCACTGGGGAGACAAAGGCGACCGGGCGTAGTGTTAGCCACCCCCCTTCCCTCGTGTGCCGTGCCGATCTTCACAGGTGCTACTCGCTAACAGCACTTGCCCCAAGTCTGCTAAGGCTACACGGGGTATCTTTGTTTGTTTAATGTGGACACGTAATACACGTTCCCGCACATTGTATAAGCGCGTTTGTACACATAAGGAAGGCCATGCAAGCCAACAACAAACACCATCTTGCATGTGCTTATGCAGTGGTAAGTGCAGACACACACACACATGCAAACCTTCATGAACTACACTTTCAAAATGTCTGGCCATTGACAGTAGTCACAACGTCAATCTGAAATACGGAATTACCATTATTATGCAAGCCGCATTGAATTAAAGCGCATTAATTATCATCCATTATTAAAGCGTGACCAATTAATGTCAATTATGCATGTTTGCACCCCATTGCAAAGAGTCTGCCTGGGCAATGGTAATGAAGGTACATGGCAACGTTGTAAAAGCAGCAAAGTGTGATGCTCTCTCTCTATTACTCAAATCTGCACCGTCAAGTACTCGCTTATCGCCTCTGTCGAATTCTAGGCTGTCAACAATCACTTCCGAGATTCCAGACGGTGAGTCTGGGCGTAAATAGTTGCTCGCTTGATAGCGCTTGCCCCAAAAGTCTGTTGAAGCTATATTAAGGGGTTGGGGGTCTTTGTCTATGCACGTGCGTAATCATCGTTCGAGATGCACTGAGATACGTCCAGAGATACGTTAGTGGGATAATACCGCATCACTCAACAGAACTCGCCACATTCTTCCAGTTGCCGTTTATTTTGAAAATAATACACCCCCAAAATGCGAGTACCGTCTGTGTGTATGTTGGACTTCTTTCGCACCGTACGTAGCCAAGCGTGCTAATCGGAGGTGCCAACAAAACAAACGCAAAAAAGCAGCTGTAAGGAAATGAGTTTTCAATCGAGATTCAAAAGTGCGTGTCTCCAGTGGCTTCCTCGTGGACGATGTGCACACGCGCATTGTATCTAAACAAATTGCCGGGTGATGTTGCCGCTGCCGCTGCTTTGACAGTGATGCACAAGAACAGTTAAATAAAAATGTTTTTTTACCACCAAAGCACTCGTCAAATAACACTTCATTGAAAGATGAAAAATACATAACGGTCCTTCCTCACAGCAGACAAACGTAATTATCAACTCTGTGTCTCTCTCACACCTCCGTCTATGTGCTGTGACGAAAGACCATTGCCCGAAACGTCGCCAATTATACATGTTTGTATACATGTCTTAAATCGCAGAGCTACAGACACGTGCGGTGCATATCTCGCAAGACGATGGCGCAAGGTTTAGTACATGGCACTTGATGGCGTGGTACAGTATCATGTAATGTGTGTATTACATTCGCGGATGAGTTACAATTAGAAATTGTGTTCGCAGGTGCGTACGTTCTTGCGTAAAGGTGCATTGCAAAGATAATGAACGGGTTGTCGCACCGTATACCCGCAGTGGGGGTTAAAGTTACCCGTTGCCCCATCTCGCAATCGTTGCAGCACACACAGCAAAGGGTGTGTGGGCATGCCCGCGATGTCAGTGCTCGAGTTAAGGAAGACGCAAACGTGTGTCGCTGTTCATCGCCGTGTTCTTAAATGTTTGCGCAGAACAGAAATGCTTATCGGGGGCGCGGGGTGGCAGTTAGCTACGCAAACTAAAATTTCGACTTCTCTACAAGTTTTCGCAATTTAAAAAGAAGAAAAAAAAATGAACTTGGAATAAATCCACGGCCAGTAACTAATAAGCACGTTGCAGCTGCTTACGAGATGAAGATGCAGGGTCACGCGGTGTCACAAGACTCTGTTGGAGCGGCGGCGCGGCGGTTAGCACCAATGTATTACGAAGCCCGGCTACCCGAAGTTCGATTCCCGGCCACGGCTAACATCAGTGGCGAATGATATTTGACACCCCCCCCCCCTCTTGCCTCCTCCGTTCACCAAGCCATCGTGGTTAAGGATGGCCAAACGACCCCCGTGACCAACATTGGCGCGGGTAGGCATTCATCCATCTGTAATGTATAAGCACAAAAACAGTGAGCATTTTGCTCGAGATATTTACTTGTACCAAATGGCAAAGTGTTTGACAAATGAAACACTTTTATTTCTGATAATGTATTCGTACACATAATTAAACCTTGTGTGTGTGTGTGTGCCGTGAATAGAACTTGGATTGATGGCGCCGTTACGAGTACAATGTCTCATCAGTATACGGGACAAATCGAATTCGCAACAACTGACGAAGACGGACAATAGTCCCTGTGGCACATGAGAGTCGATCTGGCTGCCGGACAACCCCTCGGACGGACGAAGGGAAGGCTACGAGACGAACGAACTAACTGTGAATATGCGGAGGTCAACACAAGACACCTACGCATTGAGTATACGTATGTTATTGTAAACAGCGCAGAACATAAAAATGGAATTAGCAAACGCAGTCGTCGTTCAAGACCCCTTGGACAGGTAGGGCTAGTCGACGAAAATGCATGCCAAAGGAGAACGCAACGAACATATACAGTGTCCATGAAGGTAGCATAATTTATGAAAGAACCAGGATTAGACGGAAAGTATAGGCTAGATCGATACAAATATATATATCATCTGCAGTCACGCACGATATGTAGCCTGAAGATTGTAATGCACGGGTCTCATCTCTCTAAAGTCCAGGGTTTCACAAACTCCAGTCCTCGCGGATCGCCGCGACTCTGCGCGTTTACCAATTTTAGTCCTCCAATTCAAAAATGCAAATTAACTCGTTCCACGCTGCACGCGCCCGATGATTGTTAAACACGTGCCACGTGACGCGCCCCGTGCAAATTACCGTTCTCTCTCTCTCTGCGTCACGTGTTCCACGCGTACACGCGTGGAACACGCACACCGACGTCTCAAACCTTGACTCGAAGCGGCTTCGATGTTCACGCCGGTGGCGTCAAAATTGCGAAGCGCATCACAAGGAGGGAGGAGGAGGAGGGAACGCGTCTAACAAATCGTCGGACGCGTGCACCGTGGAACGATTTAAGTTGCAATTTGACTGCGAGGAATGCATTGGCGAACGCGGAGAGACGTGGCGTGGTTGGTGATGGTGGTGGTCGACGCGATGAAGTTTTGGACACACTGCGTCTGAACAGCTCCAAGTTCCCTCCGATCGCAGTGGGTGAAGTTCAGTTGCTCTGAGCTGTGACAGGTTGCCGGGTAATTGGGCCAATACCTCTCGATGAGATAATTTCGAATGCTTCCGATGTGTGCTGTCACGAGATCATTCAAAGCTTTGCGGTAACAACAACAAAAATAACCTCCAAACAAAACACACGTAAGCGTATAAAGGACTCGTTTGCCAAGCCTCTACACCGCGGTATTCAAACCGCTGTCTAATTATAAAGTTTTCAAACACCGGATGAAAGCTTTCCTGGACGCGCTGTATTTGTCACGCCCGTTGCAATGATTGGGCCCTCTCTAGTTCGGGAACACGGCACTCGAATTCGCTGATTAATTATCATTTGAGCTGCACAATCGCCAGCGCGAATAGACAAACGACACTCGCACGGCACGCACGCACCTCCGATTGGCACCGTTGGCTACGTACGGTGCGAAAGGAGTTCAACACACGTACACACACTCATTCATTCGGGTGAATCGACAGACTGATTCGGTCGTCCCCCCACCCCACTGTCTCTATGGTTTGCGGATAGATGGAGTGTTTGGTCGGTTTTGGTGTGCAGTCTTTAAAGCAGTACAATGGAGTTGATATTACGTAACCGCATATCGGACTCACGCTGAAAGAATACAAATGAAGAAATAGCAATGAGTGATTTAGGATATTGGCACCGCCCGAAATAACTCTGCTGTAACCGCACTGACCAGTGAGGTGAAGTATGGTCAAGCAAACTCTCAATCCATTGACATCATCTAGCAATGGAATGACGAAAACCTTTGAAGGGTTAATTATTATTATACGAGAAGTTATTCGTACAACGGTCGGTGAAGACGAGGCCTTCCTTACACGAGCGATTGGAAGCTAAACCAATTTGTTCGATGCGAAGAACCAGAGACAAAGTTATTTTTTAATGAATGTCGCGTTTCTGCTGCAACTCGGATGAGTGGTGAGCCGGAGAGATGGAGAGATGCAGGCCATGAAGGGTGCTTTGGTTTATTTAAACGCGGGTTGTGCAACGGTCATCGGGTGCGAAAAGTGAAAATGTGAGCGAACATCAAGTGCGATTTGTCGTTAAGTCACCGCAGGTGATGCTCTGGCAATGCCAAAAAACCCCGTTGCACAACCAGCGACGTTGCCTCCGTCGAAGAGCAAACGGCACCGGCGACTCCACTCAGCGGCTTGTGAAGAAAACGTGTTTTCACGGCGCTTTTACGCGCAATTTAACAAAACAAAAAAAGTTGTTACGCGCGTCGAACAATCGACATCCGCGACGCATTCAACGCAACGCATCAACGACTGCGCTTGCAGTCTTCACATCGCGCGCACTTGTGGAACAGCGCACGCGCACGCACGTGTAGCGCCTAAGTGGCGTGCGTGCCGGGAGTGTGCACGGGAGTTGAGCCGAGTTGTTCACAGACTCGCGGTTAAGCGACGAATCGACTCGTGGAGAGTCAACTTGTCATCGGCTGGAGGCAGCGAAGCGATTTACACAATTACGATGCAACGACGTGCTTTGTTTTTTTTGTCGACCGCAACTTTAAACAAGTAGGAATTGTAACAAAAAACATATAAAGAGGAAATTCACTTTACCGAACGTGGCTTACCGGGGTGATGATGAGTATGGTTTGGAGTTGCCTTGTCCGCCGATCTCTGCCGCGAAGTTTTGTTTAAATTCCTCCGTCCTGCGCAACGCTTCCGAAACTTTATCCCCAGCGAGTGTCAGCGTTTTCTTTATGTTCCAAACTTTTTTTGTTAAAAAAAATAATTGAACATTGCAACGCGTTTCTTGCTCCGAGGGGGTTACGTTTCCCTGCGAGAGGCCTCGAACGTCCCCCCACCAAAGTGGGGAAGGGGGCCGGAGACGAGGAGGTTGGCGACGACAACTGAGACCTCACTCACGGATCCGTCCCGACCACCATCTGCACATCATCATCATCAGCACCACCACCAACAACAAGAAGCACATTAAAAAAAAAGTTTACAAAACACCGGCTCTCTTGAGCATTTACCCTTGGCGCGCGCAACAACGCCACCGTATGTCTCCCCATTATTCGTACAAAGCTGCCGGCGCCAACACAGCGCACAGGTGAGAGACAGGGAGCCATGAGTTGAACGGTGACCGCTCAACGTACTTGCCGGAGAGCGCAGCTGGCCCACGCGTCGCCCGACTCTTTGCCGCGTGAGTCCCGAGGGCTAAAGATCTCTTGCTGCTGCGCCTGCCGACGAGTAACTGATCGCGGGGCTAGGCTCGAGCGGTGCTCAATTAGTGAGCGGCCAATTGCGAGCCGCCTCGACTCATCGCTCCGGATGAGGCGGCTCCTCGGATGAAGCGACTCCTCCTATGCCCGAACGGCACCCGCCCGCCCGCCCGTGCAGCAACTCCCGCAGCCGAGCCGGCGAAGAGAAACGGCGACAGTCACGACGACAACAACAACAACAGGGCACATCGTGAAGTGTCGGCAGAGACGCACAGAGAGTAAGCAGCACGGAGGAGTGCGTGCCGTGTAGTTACCTTCCCACTCCCCCTCCTCCCCCCCCCGGTGTACTACTCTCGCAAGAGTGAGTTGCTTACTTAGCCGTTTATGATTCGCTTTCGCGAACTTTCGCCAAACTTTTTGGGTTTGTTCGCTCTGCGCGGCGATTGCGTAAAAGCGCACCGAGAGAGGAAAACTCCGTTGCGATTTATTCTTTTACAGTGCCACACTCGCCCCCTTTTGAAATGTCGCGTTTATTAGTCGCCTAGCTCGCTCGGTTAACAGTTAACTTGCTTATTTATTTACAAAGTCGAGGGGCCCCACCTTGTGAGCGACAGAGAGCGAGACCTTCAAGTAGTGTGTAACGCCGAGAGAGTCTTCAACTTTGAGAAGTAAAGCTGAGAGCGCGTGCGCGCGTGCGTGCGCGTGGACTCGTCCAGACGAGCGAATTTACGCACCGCGAGTTTTCGCGCGACGCTCTTGCGACGGCAAAGAGAGGCGGTTTCTCTTTCGCTGCAGCTCTCCGCGGTCTCTCTGCGGTCTCTCTCTCTCTTACTCCCCCCCCCTACTCCCCTCCTATTGTTTCCGTGACTCTCCTCGCAGCCGCAGGAGCGGCGGCAGTAGCACCTCCACCACCAGCACGACCACTCGAGTACAGCGCTTGCTTCAGACTGTATTCTCGCGGGCCAAAGTTCGTGAAAGTTGCGGTTGAACAACAACAAATACCTTCCTCTGGCCGCTCGCAAATCGGCGCGCGTGGAAAGGGGGCGCGCAACGGGGAGCCCGACTTGGCTCGGGGTTGTTTTAGTTTTGATTGGGGGGCGGCGGCGGCGGCGGCGGGGGGGAGAAAATGCAGTTGCTTTAGGCGTGGGGAGAGGGAAGGACATGATGATGCCTAATTATTACAATGCTTTCACCTGCGACCAAAGTCAGTTGGCGCTGTTGAGACGTCTGCAGGGTTCACAGCAGCGGGGCCTCGTCGCGATTGGCTCACACGGCACGGGTTTGATGAATGGAGGTGGTCCCGAACGCTTGCACAACGGCAGCTTCGTCTCTGCTTATTTATGAAGTCTCTCTTTCGAGATTTATTTTTTCGCTGCTGCTAGCTGCTGTCTGGGATTTTATTCCTGCCGTCATTTTTTTTTCGCTCCGTTGTTTGAAAAGAAAGAAACGATGCACAATAACGCGTTGCACGGATACGTCTCCCTTAACTGAATGCATTTGATCGCGTTTTTCAGTAGCCTCGAGTTAACCAACTGAGACCCGGAGACGCGAAGCGATCGCTCGCAGCGGAGTCTCTGCCGAGTTCGAGGGAGGCGAGAGGAGAAGAGACTCAGCCCAGTGAACTACCAGGCACGCCGGGCATTTCTGGGGAACGCACAATGCCGTCCGACGGGGAACTTTTCGCCTCGGCTCGCAGGATTAACACCCCTCGAAGGACGGCGCGATCCTTATTGATGATGTTTCCGTAGGGCATTAGCAGGAGGGGTGAGATCGGGACTTGAACCCTGGTCTCCAAAGGCGCTTGCACGACCACCACGTGGACCACCCAGAGGGCACAGGACAACTCCACCTGTGTTCTCACTCTGCGTGCACATCCATACACGATGGTGCTACTCACTAATGCACAGTGACTTCCACTTGAACTCATCTATGTAGTGGGGGGAGGGGAGTACAATTGGGATTTAATTCTAGATTTGAAGCTTTCGTGACTGCAAGGATTCATATTCTTAGGTTTTTTCGGTAAAGTCACGTAGGTAAAAACATTAAAATTAATAAAAGTAAAATAAAATAAAAATCACGACGTTTCGGAGGCAACACGGAAGCTTGTGTTGCCTCTGAAACGTCGTGATTTTTATTTTATTTTTATTAATTTTAATGTTTTTACCTACGTGATTTTACCGCAAAAACCTAAGAATTGTCATTTACTTTACAGCTTCATTGCAGGGGCTGTCGAGTGAATCCCAATGATTTGGGGTTTTTATTAGGACCACAAAACGCATGTCCTATTCCCAACGTCGTTGCATCGGAGACCTGGACTGTGGCCAGGTTTTGAAACGGAGACAGAAAACTAGAAGGCCGCCTAGTGTTAAAACCATAAACAAATAAGTGGCGAGGTGTAATTTTCCCTTCAATGTCATTCGTGCACGGGGCAGGTCCGGATGTGGATATATGCACAGTAGCCAGATTCCCGAAGACATTTGAAATGGGTTTTGTGGACAAAAAAATGTTGCTTGATGTGGACGAATACATTGGGAGTCGGCAATAACTGTTTAACTCCTCGTCATCGTTCATAGTTTCAACCAACCCATTACGATGTTTGAACACTCGTGGCATCTAAAGGCACGACACATACCCAGCATGCTTTGCAATGTTTGTGAGGAGTTATGCAGCAACAATGCTTAAACGTAACCCAATATAAGTCATAATGAAAAAATACACAACTAATTAATCAATTGTAGGTTGACTATGCTTGCAAAACTAAAATGTAACTAAGTAATATACAGTATCTAGATTTGAAGCATTCGTGACTGTAAGGATTCATACTCTTGTTTTTTTCGGTAAAGTCACGTAGGTGAAAAATAAAATAAATGAAAACTAAATTAAATCACGACGTTTCGGAGGCAACACAAGCTTCCGTTTTCAGGTGGAACCGTTACAGCTCACTACAGTGACTTTGGCTGTAACGGTTCCACCTGAAGACGGAAGCTTGTGTTGCCTCCGAAACGTCGTGATTTAATTTAGTTCTTTTCATTTATTTCATTTTTCACCTACGTGACTTTACCGAAAAAAAAAACAAAAAGTAATTTATCCTCTGCATCAACGTGCTCTGACAGCGCCTGCCCAAGCGGGAAATCCAAGCATTCTCAGTGTACAGATGTGTGCAGTGCGCCATAAGCTCCTTTACTTGTGAATGTAGAGCATGCTTAGTCCACACAATCAAATCATCCTGGATCCATCCACCCGATCTCGTACAATGTCAGCAGCTAGGCAGACCTGATCCCTGCTCGGACTTGCGTGCCTGGGGATGCTCGATGGGTTGTAAGGCTTGGCCCGCGAGGTGCCAGGAGATGGCACTGCAGCAACACATTCTCGAATCTATCTGTGCGGAGTCTCTGAGCGTTTTCTCGGGGTGGTTGTTTCCTCCCACGTGTCGATGCTAATTTGAACCTGGCATCACAATGCATGGGGGGCCCCTCCTGATACAAAAAAGCATCACCAGCCTCTGTGAGCTTTTTCTTTCCTGGGTTAAAAGGGGCATGGCCAAGGCTTTCATTAATTGCAGTTTGAGAAGTCCACGTTAATGTCGCACATGCTCGAACAACACCACGTGCCGTGATTTAAACGCAAGCCAATATATACAGGGTGCGTAAAAAAGATGTTAACATTTATATGGGACTATCTTTTAATAGAAATAGAACATGTTAACGAATGTGTGTGATGAGCTTCAAAAAGTCCGTCTCCACTTGTTCGCCATCATTGTCAACAAACGCCTGGAATCTTCTCCAGGTGGTCTCCAGAGCCCGGAGGCACATTTCTTGTGCTGTTGTTGCAAATTCTCAGGAGTGTTAAAAACATTTTTAAGCACCCTGTATAAGACTTAACAGAAGACGGTGGTGCATGTACGCTACAATGACCTGGATGTGAACAGCAACCAGGTCTGGTGGTCTGTTTTGATGGCCTAAGTGGCCTTGTTTGCTCCAGAACTCTCAATGTTTCCATACTTTCACCCCATCACCCCTGACGGCGCTTTGACAAGCCTTCACTTGGACGTGAAGACGCTATCACGCCCCGCGAGTACGTAGGGCAGCTGACTGATAGCCATCAGTCCACCACCCTTCGTTCACGCCGCCTCGTAAGTTATACATCGGCTGCACGTCGGCTCCCCCCCTCTCCTCCTCCTCCATCCCGAATCAAACGGCTTCCTGACACTGCGTGACCTCTCTCATTCGCCACCCGTGTGGACCGGCGAACGAAAACATTCACGAGCCACACCGCGCGGAGCCAAGCGAAGAAAGGGCCTCGCGGCTCGCACTCATCGGCAAACGATCGCAAATTATCGGCGTCATTATCAACACCGCCGCTCATAATGGCCAAGTCACCTGACATGTGTTTTGGGCAATTACCCCTTTGTGAAAAAAAAGATATAAAAACAAACGAACGGGATCTTGTGACCCGCATCGCCGAAGTTACATTCTCTCGAAGATCGGCAGAACGTTAGCACGTTCCCGGCACCTCTGATAAGCACGATTTGTTATGTTCGGTTCCGGCGAAAGAAGTTAAACATGCATACATACATGTGCGCACAGGTCATGTCATAAGAGGAAAATGAAAAAAAACTCACAAGATTCTCAAGGTTGCCAAATAACATTTAATATAGCTTGATTTACACTTAACATTTGTTTTAATTCTCAATCATCAAAAAAGCACATTATATCACAGCATCAAGAGGCAGAATTAATATAACATTCTGACATCCGCTCGATGATTAAGTAGCCTGTACTGCATGTGCCACGTATAGATTTCCCCCGGTCAATAAAACATCAAAGCAATGGACACACTGATCAATGCATACCCCCCTCCGTGACTCGGTTAAACGAACGGGGCAAGAACACAAACAAAAACAAGGAATCGGGGTTATAAACCAAACACGTCAAGTTCGGTAGACTTTAACGCACACACGACCAACATAGCAGTTTGGTAATTTGGAAATTGTACGAGCCGTTTTCCACACAATTTGAAACGCACACACGATGACGAAGGATTACATTTGATGGGGGGGACCAATAATCAAGCATTCGCTGTGTTTTTCTCTCTCTCTCCTCTCTTTTGTTTAGAACGGACTCCGAAACCAAACGCAGAACACCTGGGCCCTTTTTTTAAACGTGACCAACGCGGGAATTATTTCTTTACCACACGGTGGGGCCCAATTGTCCCGCAACTTATTTCGAGCTCTCCGTTTGCGAATCCCCACGGAGGAGACGTTCAGGGGTGATAGCCAATGTTCCATCCACGCCGTTGTTGTGCAGTAAAACAAAAAAAATAAAGCAAATCATCGCGCGGCACGGCCTGTCGCCTGCGTGGATGTCACCACCACCACCTCGGTTGGCCAAGGCAAGCTGACTTGGCCAAGGCACGCTTTGCTAAGCTCGTCTGCGTTTGGCCCGGCCGGCTTCGGCCCCACCACTCCAGGCGTGCGTCTGTGCGGTTATTTCCTGGGTATGCACGCGCTTGCTATCCGTGATTTTTGACTATCCGCAAATCGCATCTGGAACTCTCAACACGACTGCATTGAAAGTGATGAGATACCGTAATGAGAGAATAGCTTGATTATGTATTTGTTTAAGGTAAATTCATTTTAAAAAGACAGGTTTTCGTAGGCCAATAACATTATCGGCGAAATTTGCTTTTCGCGAGCATCTACGAAACGTATCCCTCGCGAATAACGAGGAAAGTGTGTACAGCAAACCCCGACCGCATTGCTGAACTTGAGCGTTCCCCGCTGCGCGCCATGGCACAGGGGAACTCGCTGGAGGCGCGAAGAGAACGATGCGAATCCAGCTAAACCATTCGCAACTATATTTAACTCGATTCAGAAATGCATTTGGACTTCAGAGAAGTGATCCGTTGAAATTTAAACGCACGTAACATTTAAAGCGGTGTGTGTATGTGCGCACGCGCGCGTATTTTTTTTTGTTTTTGCATAACCAAGGGGACAAGACGTGGAGGGGGTAGGAACATTTCAATATACTCACAAGGTTCGTTTTTTTTTTACACACAACATACACACACGCTGCCATCAACACGCGCGGCTTCTCACGTTGCAGACACGGACCGCACGGCAGCGTTCCACCCGCGTTGAACCAAACAGTCGGACAAAAAAAAAGACCCCAATACGCACTTAGTACAAGCGTAGAGCTCTTTCCGTCCGTCGTCCCGACACATGCGCCAATGGTAACTTTGGAAAATATATAGATTTATATACTTTTAAAACATTCATCGGTATTATTTTTCATTTGTAAATGCAATAAAGCAAAAGAATACTTAAAAATATAATGGCAAACAAACAAGACCTACAGTATTTGGGTAAGGGAATATAAATAGAGCAGTGTTACATATACCTAGACTATGAAAACAAAACAGACGCATGCTAACAGCATGCCAATTGATACAAGTATGGTGTTCCTTTGCATTCATACAGTCAGACCTCAACCATACATTACATGTGCTTTTTTAAAGTCTAATAGGCTGTGTGCAAATTTCAATGAAGAGCATTTTAAAGTTATCGTGGACTATTTTCGGCAGCTCAACGCTGATTGAGGTATAAACGTGGCTTTAAGTAAAATATCATCTCCGCTATTTGTCTATTTTATTCCCAACGAGGCAGCGCCCCCGCTTTTCAATTAATCAACCCATTCTGACGTCGGCGTTGAAACAAGCGAACCGCATTATTGCCACGTTCTCAACTCACGGCCACGATCCAGGAACAGTCGAAATCACGCTCACACACCGCCCCCCTCCCCACCGTCAACGTGGAACACTCCAAATGCAGCCACACGCTGACAACTGGTTTGCAAATGTGCACACGTGGGGGTGGTGGGGGGGCATGAGACGAAACCATTGTAATAAAGGGGGTGCAAAGGTCTTTAAAAAAATTCCCATTATCTCATTACCAGTCTGAAATTTCCACGTGGTTCAAGTCATTAATGTTGTGGTGAGGTTGAGTGAGCAATTAACATCATTTTTTTGGCCATCGCAGCACAGATTCATGTCAAAAGTTGGCACACTCTCAAACCACTTGTGCCACACGTTCGGAATTGTGCTCAGTAAATGCCTTCTTCGGTAACAAAAGTCCCTTTATTAAGCGTCGCCCAACTCAGCAAAAGGCTTGTAGTGTGAAGTTGGCACGTTAAATCGGCTGTGAAAAACCGACTCGCCCCAATGCAGCCGATACCTTAAAAGGATTATAATAGACAATTCGAAATTAAACGATCAAAATCCCGTTACAATACCCAGCGAAAACAACAACGATAATTATCTAATCTAATTTAAATGTAAATCTAAACTTTCCGCACCCCCCAATCAACCCACCACACCAGTGCGCCTTCCCATCTTGCCCTCCCCCTGTATGCAGGCGCACACAAAGCAGATCCTATTTTTAAACGGCAGCTTGAAGAGCTATATTTCTTTGCAGAATGGCAGTAGGTGTGTTACATCTTTAATGCACCCCCCCCCCCCTCCAGCTACGGAAATTACAGTCGATAACAAAAAACACAAAACTAATAGTCTCTTATCTCTTCAGAAAAAGCTAAACAAATTCTTAGCCCCCAATTAATATCCGTCAGGGGTAGAATACAAATCTTGCAGCAAAGTATTTCTTAGCAGCTTTCAGTTTAAATAGAGGACATTTGCTACGCGAGAACACACGTCACCGTTCGGAGACATGACAAACAAGTGGGAAACCAAGTACAGCCCCTTGACGAAACAACCCGTCAAGGTTCGACTCGAGAGCACGCAGAAAGGCAGGCCGTCTGGAGACCACAACCACTTCAGTGCAAAAAGTCACGTGACAAAAACAGTCCCAAAACGGCAGTCGAAAGCAAAATTATGCCGCGCTCACGCGCTCTCTCTCGTTGTACACCGGGCACAGATGCAAAAACACCGACGACTTTGGAGCAGACAAAAAAAGAAGAAAAACAGCAAGTGTCAAAGTTAAGATTAACCCCTTTTTTTGTTTTGCGTCTCAAAGAAATTTTTGAAATGTTCAATCGATGACGTAAAAAGGCTTCACAATTGCACATTTTTGTTTGTCGATCAGAGGGTTGATGCCGTCACAATCTCACGTCCTCGCACACCCAAGGCTCGCCTCGCCTCGCCCCGGACCGCAGCGCTCGTCGAAGCATTATCGCAGCTCCGAGCCTGACCGCGTTCATTGTTTTACAAATCACGTTCGCTGGAAAGGTTCAGAAAATATCGTGAACTCACGTTTTGCAGTAACCGTGCACAATATCGTGGCGTTGTACCGCCGCACGCGACGCGAAAGTTTTCGAGCACCATTCTCTAAAGGGGAGGGGATTGTGTGCACCTTTTTTAAATCCACTTTATTCGTATGATTATTTTTCTATCCACGTGACTTTACCGAAAGAACAAAATAATATTGCGTTGCACCTGTAAAATTGCGCCGTCAAAGGGACTTAGTGGGTGTTATTTGTGCGTTGCGAGCGGTACGCGTGTCACTAAGCGTGTGTGAGTGCGTGTCACTAAGCGTGTGCATGTCACTAAGTGAGTGCGTGTCACTAAGTGTGTGCGAGTGCGAGCTGTCCAAATGTTTCTGGGCGCTTTCGATCACTTCACTGTCCTTCTCCGCGCGGCATGACGGCGAACGAGTTTGTCAAACATTTCACTATCTTTAGAAAGAAATTGTCCTTATAAGCACGCTTCCTATTATACTTGGCTCGAACACCGGTTTCGCCAGCTGTAACACTCATTCTGATATAAAATTCCACCGGTCAAGCTGTGGTCTAACAGTACAAAGCAGCCACTTGATACTACTTGGAGGACGTGACATGCATTTTTTTTAAATGCGTGTATATATACGGTTGAGTGAGACTTGTAGCCCTGTTCCAGGGGACAGACGCATCAGGCACGAGAAGGGCTGGGGGGAGGGGCAAATGAGCCTTCTTAAGTAGCGCAGTGTATTTTTCAGTGTAATTTCACATTAGGGTCAATCCAGGGCAATCTGACATGCTCAGGGTCCCAGTGTGGCCTGCAGTGACTTGCGCGCGCGCGCACACACACAAGAACACGCCGCAGATGTACGCACACTGGCATGCCGCTCGCACAGCGCTCACATGCGCATGGGTAGGACTAAAACTGGCAGGGATTATAGCATGCGGCGAAGATGGTACCAAGGAGGGTGACACCTAATGGAGTGTGTGGGTGGTAAAACAATATCGGTCTCAAGTGAAATACTGCAAGGGCACACCTTTGGAGGGCAGGTGTCAAGCAATGAGCGAGTGTGGTGGCATCAACGGTGGCGACCGTGGAGCTGCCTCTTATTGGGGGGGGGGGGGGCTTACTGCTGTCCATTTAGGAGAAGACATGTGCCTCCTTAGGCCCCCCCCCCACCGACACACCACACCACCGAATTGGACGTGCACTCACAGATGCGTACACACACACACACGGGCGAGTGAGAGCTTTTCACATTGCCGACATGCTGCGGTGAAGGCGAATGTGTGTTCGCGAGAGAGCGGCTCCCAAACGGTTTCGATGACACACGTTCCTCTCAAAGTCAGGCCAAGCGGGCGTTTCGCTCCTGAAGCCACAGAGGCGGCGGCGGCGGCGGCGGGGTAAGAAGAGGAGGGGAGGGCAGCGGCTCGATCCGAGAGCGGCAGGACGAGGACGACGAGGACGACGAAGAGGAGGAGACGGAGGCTGGGCCAGCAGAGCGTCTCCGGCAGGGGGGGGGGTGGGCGAGGCCGACCCGGGTTCAGAGGGCGGCGTTGGAGGGCGAGGTCACGACGCGGCTTCCTCCAGGGCGCTGACCACTTGCTCCAGCAGCTCGGGACAGCGGTCGGAGATCTGCTGCAGCAGACTGTCGGCATAGACCTGCAGCGAGGCCGCCCCCTGCTCCGCACGCTCCAGCTCACCTTGCAGCTGTGGCGGCAGCAGAACACGCGGAAACCAACAAGGAGAGTCACTCAATTGTACGTACGCATTGTGTGTGTGTGTGTGTGCGCGTTGTGGGGAGCTCCGTGTTAGCTATACGGGCGATATTTGTCTCGTGTCGTGGGGAGTGGTGGGGTTGCGGTTAACGGCGCGGCGCTGTCAACCTGGTGAACGGAGTTTTGATTCCCGGCCATGGCGAACACCAGTGGCGAGTGACATCTCCCATCAGTGGTGAGTGATATCTTATCTGGGTTCTAGCCCCCACTTTGGCTCGCTACGGTTGGCTACGTATGGTGCGAAAGAAATTCAACATACACGCACTTCACCAACCCGCACTGACCAGCGCAGTGATGTATGGTCAAGTAACCCCTATGACAGACATGGCATGAGGAGGCCCTCATCTAGCATTAGATTGACAAATGGATCTAAATCATTATTATTAATTCCCAGTCATGGATAACATCAGTGGCATTGGGTATCTGAACCTGTTCTGGGCCTCCCCTATCTTGTCATGTGAGTCACTTGACTTATGGTCATTGGGGAATCACAGCTGTTGCCACCACTGCCTTCCTCCATTCATCTGTCTTGAAACATCCTGAGGTTGGTTTCCGCAGAATGTTCGGCCCATTCCACAACGTTGGTCATCCAGTCCTTCTGTTGAAGTCAACTCAAAAGTGATTTTCTGTGCAAATGAACGCACAGGCAGTGCTAATCGCCCGTGTGTATCTCTGAGCCAGTGGGTGGGAAATTCCACATTTCTACAGTGGGGGTGAGTCGATTTTTTACTTCTCCACAAAGTGGAACTAATTTTATTGACCCCAGAGTTGGGATGAGCTGAGTCAACCCCTAACCAGGATTTGAACGCTCAACCTTCCGACTGCAAGCTACTCGCTCAACCGCTGAGCCACATGAACCTTCATCCACATAATTCGGTGGTGGACTCCCTTTCCGTTGGCTCAGCCTTAAATGAGTACTTGGCGCACGTTGTGAAAATGGCCACTAAGGAGCGGTGGCAGTTCCACATAGTGGTACAGCTGGCCACATTATTTTCCTCTTTTTCCATGCCAACCTTAATAGGTGGCCCCTAAGGACATGTTCTTCAACAGTCTGTATTACTATGGTGGTAGGGGGGAATTTAATATTTTAGTTGTGGGAGGTGGTCACATTGTTTTTCATCCCACAGACCTGGGTTCAATACCTGGTCATGTGTAACATTTGAAACTGGGATGTGACATTGGACTGGCTCACTACCGGAACTTCGACCGATACTTATGTTCAGGGCAGAGCCGAATGAGACGTCTGAAGTGCCTTAGGTCAATGGTGCCCTATAAATATATAAATACACCATACAGCAAACACGCAACTACAATATGGCTCCAAATTAGGCGAATCACTCAAGGATCTTCACATAAGGTAATTAAAAAAATACAAATAACAGATTCCAAATATGAACAATGTGCACGGAATGAAGGCAAATAAAAAAAAATCAATTAAATGTACACTTATGGAAGAAAATAAATTAATTTTAGGAATTAAATAAACAGAACATGACAAAAATGTAACACTTTGAATCTGCGGTAGCAATGTAACATTGTGTTACTTTTAACAGTGCAGGCATCTTACACACGCGAAAATTCGCATTGTCCTAGCCTAGCAGTGAATCCAAGAGTTTACAATCAGATGCAATCGGTGTATTAACAAAAAATTGCACGTGTACAAGAAGCCATTGTTATCTGTTGTTAAATTCGACTTTCCTGTGTAAGAGTCAACGGGTTATACTGCGACACAACTGCAATTAAACTCTCCCACATTCCCACATATACATTACATTTCCTGCTGCACTTTTACAAATACACATGCGCATATCACGGGCAATCAGACCATGTTAAGCACAGGATAATAATAGTGCATGCACAGTCACAAAGATTGTTTGTCAATGTCACAGATGATTCTCTCGTTGGTGTATACTTTTTTTCGTGTGCACTGCGCTACGAAACCCCGCGGGCCGAGTTAGATTCCCAGCCATGGCCAACATTGGTGGCAAATGATATCTGAACTGGTTCTGAAACGCCCTACCATCATTGACCCCACACTAATTAGTATGGTGAAGTATGGTAAAAAAAATAAACCTCTCATTACCTATATGGTATGGTAAGGCCATCATCTGCCAGTGGAATGATAATGGGTTGTATATTATGATAAATTAAAATGACATTTTCATGGGATTCTAAACCAACACTAATATTCGGTCATTGTGTGTTTTATTATTATAATGTCATCACCATAAATCACTATTGAGTGCATTTCATACGTGTCTGTGTATATACAGATACATGAAGGTATATATAAAATGTTTATGAAAACTAAGCAGCCTCATCTGTAATATAATTTCAAAGTGTGGTCTGCACTATGACCAATTAACCTCCTTCCTGCAGCGTTAAGCTTGGTAAAACTCATTTTTTTCCTTCAGAGAAGACAAAATAACACTTGGACGGCAACTTCATATCGGCAATAGCTGAGATCGTTATAAAACAAAAACGTGTCCATTAACAATGAGGTTAATTTAGAGATCCCCGCAGTCGTACCCCACGTTTAATTCACCCTACGCAGCCTCATTTAATTGAACCCTATTTATGGAAAAGGCGTCAAAAGAACAAATATCGTCCCGCTTCGGGCAAAAGACATCATTTTCATCCATAATAAAGGTTTTTGCGTCAGATCGCGTTATTTATAACCCTCCACCACCCGACACGGCCAAACAGTAAAAAATGTGTCACGTTTTTCAAAGGACAAAATAATTCACTTCTTTAGCCCACCGGCGTGTTGAAGAGAGAATCAACAGCATTTTTTAATTTGAGTACGACGTTTCGCTGATAAGTACTGGTGCACCAGATTGAATTAAATGAAGACGTCACCCTGCTGAGGCTGCTCTATTTAAGACCGGAAGCAACAGGAGAGCTTCAACATTCTTGCCCGATGAAGCTGATTGTAATTATCAGCGAAACGTCGTACTACTCACATTTTTAAATGCTGTTGATTCTCTCTTCAACACACCGGTGGGCTAAAGAAGTGAATTATGTGTCCTTTGAAAAACGTGACACATTTTTTACTGTTTGGCCGTGTCGGGTGGTGGAGGGTTACGACACATTTAGAAATAACGCGATCTGACCCAAAAACCTATATTATGAATAATACTGGCCGCGAAAGCCTGCTACGTGTTAAATTGATGATTTTCATCATTTAGCACTCTGAACGTGTCTCTCTTCCTGCTCCTCCGTTGTTACACACGCACCAAAAAAAGAAAACCCGTAACATTTATTCTACAAAATTGATTAATGTCTCATCTTTGGTATGCACCACCGGCTTTAACCCGGCTCGAAGGGGGCAACGGCGGTCGCTGCCAAGATGGAAATTGATCAAGCTCGTTACAAAAAAAGAGAACCAGGATGACGAAAAGCAGACGCTGTTGCCTTTGTTGCAACAATTTACGTTTGACTTTCAAATCCATGAAATATTCATCCGTCTTCGGAGAAGAAACAAAGGGAAAAAAAAGAGAGATTTCCGAGGATATGTGTCCCCATGTAATGAGATATCGTAACACAATTAAACCCAACTTGCGTGGGGGTGACCGCGTGGGGATTTTGAAATTGAAATGAAACAATGACTTGTATAGAGCATATGCATGACCTTTACACTCAATTGTCACTCTCTCCATTAATTCATATACCTTTCAATTCTGCTTAATATGAACGTTATTTAATTATATAAATTACAAATGCCAGTTCCGTTTCAACACACCACCCCACATCATCTTTTAGTGACCACCTTAATTCGAACTGCGAAGCTGTCAATATGGTTATTTTCTAGTGATACTGCGTCGGCAGTGGTGCACAAAGCAAACAAAACCCCAACATATTTGTCAATGACACTGCCCTAAAATAATACACGCATACAACAGGCGACGTTTCAGATGATGGCCCATCTTCATTGTGCATCCGTATGCGCTACGTAGGAGGGCCATTGTCTGACGCATCGCCAATTATCCTTTTTTTCTATTCAGAGCAAAGATATTGAAGAAAGCATTTTTGTGAGGCTGTTTGAGCTCTGAGTGTGACGTCGGCATCGACTAAATCACCTTTGCGCTAGCCGTGGTTACCTACTGCGCACAGGCACGCGCGACTGTGCAGCACAGGTCTCTCTGGAAAGGAGAGCACGCCTGGGGGCGGCGGGGGGGGGGGGGGGTACATGCTTCCCATCACAGCCTAAGACTGGCATAAGCCTAACCCATAACCTCTTTGCAATCCCCTCTCATAAGCCAAAGAACGGCATTGTGTTCATAAATCCAATGCCCCTATGAAGTCTTGGCCTGCAGTATCAGCTTAAGCTGTTTGGGAATGCATTGCAGCAAAACACCTGCCCAATTGCTGTTTGTGTGCGAGCACAATGCCTCGCAAGTCAACATCATCCATCATTCATGCGCCCGCTGATGTGCGGATTTTTTTTTCTTCTTTTACCTTTACGTCGTTTAAGTGAAAATTATTTCGAGACGTTTTCACCACCGCCACCACCACCACCACAAAGAGACGTCACCAGTTCAAATAAAACGAAACTGTTTTCATCTGTTGAGAACTTTCATCTTTCGGTGTTGCTTTTTGAAGGTAAAAAAAAAGGTGAAAAAATGAAAGTGATGCCACAGCCCATCGGAAAACGATGATGATTGTGCTTTTTATTTTGCAAGAGGAATGCTTTTTTGGCACTGGTGTGCAGTTTGTGTTGACTGTGACCAAGGTCAATGGGGTGAATGAAATGGTACCGTTTATAAAGCCGAGAATTAATTTAAAATCAGAGGGCAACAATTTATATGGTTCCGCTATTTCTTGCCAGTTTCATATGAAACAAATTCAATTCACTCTCACCGCCCTCTCCTGGGAGCTGTTCAAACCCTCACAGCAGAATGCAATGTGTAAACATGCGGCGCTGGATTACAAGGCCGGAGCACTGCTCCCGATAATGAGAGCATCCCGATTTTCAGCGGAATTCGGATCGTGGCACCAAAACACATTCCGTGGAATATTCGTGCCAATGTTTTCTTCATAAGAAGCGCTTGACGGCAGCCATTAAGGCAACTCATTTAAATTCCCGCGCAGGATTAATGGTCACCGTATGCAGTCTGTAGAGATGTGCGTGACATCACAAGTGTTAGGCATCTGTCCCCACGTATACACAAAGATCCCCCCCATATAGCCTTTCCAGGCTGCCGGGGTAAGTGCTGTTAGCGAGCACCTATGACGGCTGACACGGCACACAAGGGGGTGTGTTCAGCACTACGCCCGGCCGCCTTTGTCTCCCCAACGCTGATTTGTACATTCTGCATCTTCCGTAAATTTTTGGTCGAGTTGACCTATAGAAGGCCCAGGACCGGTTCAGAATTTGCCACTGATGTTGGCCATGAGCGGGAATCAAACTCAGATTGCCGGCTTTGTAGCGCAGTGCCCGAATCACTACACTAGTCGCACATACATGTGCACACACAGACACACGCGCACACACACACACACTGAAGCTAGCATATTATATTTCTCTCCTGGAGGAAGAGAAACAAAATAGTATATGAGGCATAGCGGTCCAGACAGAAAGTTGCACTGGCCAATCCCTGACATACTGCTCTGCAGGGGGCCAATTGTTTTATAAGTGCACATGAAAGCCATGCGGATCACTATCTATCAAGGCTAGCAGTGGGAAGCCGAGGGCCCCCTAAGTAGGTGTGATTTACTGCTGGAACTTCACACGTCCCCAGCCCTACGCTGCACTCATTCAAGGCCGCAGGGTGCTCTCCGTTCACTCCCTGGCATGTGGCTCCAGCAGGAAAACTGGGATGTCCGAGGGAAAGGAATGGGAAGCAAATAAATAAATAAGCCATTCGCACAGCGAGTGAACGAACGATAGAGTTCTGCCATAAATCATTGTCGCACCCTGCCACGAGAGATTCACAGGCCAAGCACACTGTCATCAGAAAATGCAGAATGCAGCTTTGATGGGTAAAGCGGGAACCTTCCACAGTGAGGCACATCTACGAACACATTCTAAGACCGCTCTGAGCCATTTGGAAGAACAGGCCCGGTCTGTTTCGGGGCTGAGCATGTAAATAGGCTCTTGCTCATTTGCACACTGGTAGCTTGGCCCATCTTCTAACAAGGAATATATTACCCAGGCATAATCACTGACAACTTCGGGGCATGCCTGACCCTGATCAAAGGCAGCGCCCGGGCTCCTGACCTCCCGCTCATAATCTGCACCCCTGAACCATGGCGAACGGACGAACGGCACGCGAAAAAAAACACAATTTATTCCCGCATGTTTTTGTTGTCGGGAATTAAAATGAGAACTGGCCCTGGGCTCAGAGACTTCAAAGCGCTGGCAGAGAGCGCCAAGTCGACTTGCGGTGGTCACGGCGGCTCAGCAGCGTGACCTTACACCTGACGTTGTCACGAGGCCACGCTCGTGGTGGAACGGCGCTCGCCCCCAAACGCGCTCCCACCGGGAGTCGACCGTTAAGCCACTTACACCGTTACCTATGTTGCAGTTGTTATTGTAACACATGCCCATTCAATTTTATGGTGCTTTTTTCCCCCACCCCCCCCCCACCCTCCCTCCCTCCCTTCTTGCATTAATGTAACAGGCATTGTGGGAGCTGGGGCCCCTATATCAATGTACACATCCGAATCACAAATTAAAATGTGCGAAAAATTCTCAATTCGCTGAACATGTCTTAAAATCAGCTGATTAAAAGCGTGAAGTGAAAAAAATGAAGTTCTGCATTTCTGTGCTGCCGGCAAAATGATCGTGACAGGAACACTTCCTGGTTTAGCCTCTTGTTAAATACTTAAGTGCCTTTGTCATTGGGGACGGCACGTCTGAGAACAAAAATGTGCATTCACCTCAACATCGGCGCATGCACAGGGCTCGATTACTCACCCAATGTTACCCAATGTTACCCGGGCATTGGGAGACTCGAATTTTTTCTTTCGGTCTGCATCGACGTGGCATTTTACCATTATTCATTCGACAATGCACCACACACACACACAGTGTTATTCACACTCATTTAAATGAATATATATTTCATAACATATATCGCAGACGCTTTAAAAATATCCCCGTTCGCAAGTTTCACTTTACATCGCAGTACCGTGTCAGCAATCACCCTCCGAGTGAGCAAGCGTGTTAAGGGCGGGCTGAGCGGGAGGGGAGGGATGCACAATTTATCGTTCTCCCCACCGTGGGCCCGTTCACACTCGCTCCAAAATGTTTTGGCGGCAGCTCGCTGTACTGTGTCGCCACACAACTTCCCACCCCGAAGAGCCCATTGTGTCGCACGGCCAAAGGTGGTCCCTTGGGGCCTCCCAGTCCTCGTGCCTCCAAGGCGTCCGGTATTGCCGGCTCACACCCTCGCCAACTCTCCCGCAGCTCGTAAGCGTGACGCGGCCCAATCCAGCCTCCCGCCTTGCCGGCTCGCGGATATGGGAGGTTGCACGACAGCGATTGCACACAGAATAGCCATTTATTAGCCAATGCCATGGTCAATTTTGTGCACGGGATATATCGCAGGGAACTGCACACTCGCATCAAGTTTTGGAATGTTTTTGTTTAAATACAACTGCAATTTAGTCTGACTAAGATGGCCTGGGAAATGTACGTATGGAGAACTTCTTTCGCAACGCACGTAGCCAACCGTGATAATTGGAGGCGCGGGGGAAGGACAACGAAACACAAAAAAAGGAATACGTTCATATGTAGTAAGATTTACATACTCTATAGCCGTTTGTCAATCCGCTACTGTGGAAAAGCCTCCCCACACTATATCAGTCATGGTGGTTGCTTGGACCATACTTCACCACACTGGTCAGGGCAGGTTGTTGAAGGCTCAGGACAGGTTCGGATATCACCGGCAACTGAATTAAACTCGGGATAACCACTGCGTCATCACTCCACCGCACACAGCATAGCGTGAGCACACAAAGAGCACCGGTATATTTTAATTAAGGGCAGTTTTGAGAAAATTTGTTACAAAAAAAGGTTTTATCGGCGTAAAGTGGGGAGATTTTTTTTGCCACTTTTAATACGAAACACAGATGCACCTGAGCACTGAAAGTAACGTGGTACAGGCACCGCCCCTACTGTCCATGGCAGTGAGGAGGAAGCCGCGATGGTTTTGCCGCATCACTCAAAGAGACCACAGGGACTCTCCATCAGCGTCCCCGCAGGGCCCCGGTGCAAAGGACGAGGAAGAGAGGTCAGCCAAGGAGCGGCTGGACGGTGAAGTGAACGTCACGACTTGGGACACGGAGGTCAGCGGCAGACGTTGTGCAGACGCAAGGGGCCGCAAGAGATGGATGAAGTGGATTGCCAAAGCGTCACTGGTTCTCCAACAACTTCTACAGTCAAGGAAACGATGGCGATGATGATGATGATTATAACTGTGGCTGTGTGTGGAACTTCTTTGGCACCGTACCGAGCCAACTGTGCTAATCTTAGGTGTGAATATAGTAAACGGATACAGTAATGCCCTGGTTTATTAAAAACTAAACTATTTTTGTTTTACCAGGTAAGTCCCACAGAAGCGACCTGGCCACAAATGATAGCTCAGCGAAGTGGCTTATCGTGTGGAAATCTATAGCAGCCAAATGCTCTAAAGGCATGTTGATTCTAAATGTGGAGGGAAAAGCCGGAGGACCTGCAGTAAAATACACGCGACCACGGGGAGAATGTGCAGGCACCAGAGTTGGAATGGAACCCATGACCTGTATACCAGGCGAGGTAACATCTCGCCACCGGGGATTCGTTCCTGGAAAGTGCGACGAATATCGAAATGATGTAAATCAAAGCGATTTCCAGGGTAGGTGGAAGCGAAGGCTGAGAGGAGACAGGACAGATGATGCTGTCAGCGACGTACGCACGCGTCGAGGCGACGCCAATCGGGTAGCGGTATTAAAGTGACGACGCATTTGCAGAACGACGCAAAAGGGGGAGATGTAAATCGGGGTATTTCTATACACGCATTGATACAGAAGATACGACGTTAAAATATGAAGTGGTATGTATGGGGAGGCTGCGCTAAATGTTTTATAAGCTATTTTTTAAACATCTGGACAATCCTTCAGCTTATACATTTGAATTATATGAACTCCAGGAAGGGGAAAAACAAAAACATTCAAAATACGAATGCATAAAAATGCAGGAAAAATACATTAATGGTAAAACATGTGCATATATTATGTGAACGCTCTCCGCATTTGAGCACTGCACGTCAATAAAACATGATCACACAGACAACCCTTGCCATGCAAATGGCTTCTTCGCAACTTGCAGTAGGTGACAAGCGCAGTTGGAAAAACACAAAATCGTTTGATTGTAAACAGCTACAACGACGACAAAAACACCCCCGCACGCCACAAACTGAAAAACGAGACTCAATGCGGCCAGGAAATTGCGTCGTGTAGTTGTATTTGCGAAGGGGTTGCAGGTCCTTCTCTTCCCCGTGTGACTGAGGCGCCCCCCCCCCCAACAAACATAAAAAAACATGAAGGGTTCCTATTTCCCCCGTGGAGCACCCACACAAAACCTGCCCCCCCTCACCACCACGGCCGCCTCCACCAACCCAACAACAACATAACCTGACCACCCCTATCACCCCCACCCCCCCCCCCGCGCCTCAGCCGGCAGCGCCGCGATTCGTTTCACAACGACCCAGGGGGGGTGGGGGGGGGTGGGGGGGTTAGGCGGGGGGCCCGCCACCGCTTCGGGACGAGAGCAACGTTCCGGTGGTCACCCCGGTGGAACACGGGAAACGCGCGTGGTGGCGGTGGGGGTGGGTGGGGGGAATTTGCGTGCACATCCGAGCGGATTTTGCGACACGCCGTAGGTTTTCACCTCGTGAGGTTTTTTGAGTGATCGCCGCTTGTAGCCGGTCGCGCGGGTCAAATATTATCAGCTGTTTGAACCGTCTGATGAAAAGCAGAGCCATTCGTGAGCGGTCCCCATCAAACTCCGAAGCTTTGGGGAAAAGGCACTGCCAAGCAACAAGCCTTCAATAGGAAAGGGCAAAGATAAAATATAGATTGCGCTGTCATCTGCAATGCAAGGCCTGGAGCGTGCTTTTGGGAGACCAATTTCTTTTGCTTCATCATTACTCCTGTTTATATGTAGAGGCGAGAGAATCATCAAAGGTTTTGATGTCAGTTTTACAGATTAAGAAAATAAGCAAATACGCCCCTCGTTTTTTTTCTTTTCGCACATCGCACGCAAGACACCCGTGAAGGTTGTTTCATTTGACGCGCATCGTTTGAATCATTTTTTTTTGTGTGTGACCCGATTTTACAGCAATTTCTTTCATGGCACACGCATGTTAAACTTGGAACGCAGATGAGCTTCGCTCTCTCTCTCTCTCCCCCCCCATTGTTCCCCCAACCGTTTCCCCGCCGCACAAGGAGTCAATATCCATCCAATTAAAAATGATTGGCAAGTGTTTTGGAATGCGACTGCCAAATGGCAAGCGGCATCCTCAGACGAGAGACAGACAAACTTTCCCCGACAGGGAATTATAAATCACACGGCGAGGAACAGTGGTGGCTCACGGAGGAGATCAGGATACCTAGGCCTCGGCAAGGTAAGTTATCCTTTAAACCGGGTAAAAGGGTAAAGGTGTCGACCATGCCAAGGGGTAAGGTAAAGGGTAGGGTAAAGGTAGCTCGGAATAATTACCCGGTAAAGTAAAGGTAGCGAAGTATTACCCAGTAAATACCTTGTTTACCGCTTGCTAAAAACTCCGTGGCGCAGTCCGTGGCCTCCATTTGAAATTGGAATCATTGATGTCGGACCAGATGGAGAAGGACCACGTTCTTGAGGTAGAGGATGAGGTCGAGGATGCCAGCAACGGCATTTCCGGGGTCGCTGCGAACAGCAATCGAAAGAGGCAGCGGCATGCGTTCCCGTGGGAGCACACGCACGATTGGGTGGAGGGTGATCCCCGTGTGCAGCAAGGGAAGCGGCAGTGCGTGCACTGCCGCAAGTGGTTTTTTCTCCCACACGAACGCGTCGGGGTGGAAAGCCCACCTCAAGAAGCTCAACGTGCTCGCCCCAGGCAGCGAGGTCGGGGCGTCGGCTGAGCCGGCCAGCAATCCCGGAATGCCTCCTGGTCAAATTTGAGGACGCGGCGGTGGTTCATTTTGTTATCCAAGCTGCAATCTCTTTGCGAGCCGCCGGCAGCGACAAGTTCAAGACCTTGGTCCACACATTGACGCAGGGATACGAGGACCCGTCGACCCGCACCGTCATTCGCAGGATTGTCGAGCATCACCCCATCATGCTGCCCATCGTCGGGGCGTTCTTCTCCAACCTGGACGTCGCCATCTCGCTCGCCATCGACGGGTGGTCGAACCGCAACCTGAAGGGATTTTGGATGGTCACGGTGCGCTGGATCGACACCACATCTGGTGCGTCGAAATCCATGCTGCTGACGATCCTCGATGTGCAGTCCGGAAAGGGTGTCGGCAAGCGCATTGGCACCACTCTGTTTGAGCACCTCCAAAGCCTCGGGCACAATGTCTCGACCAAGCTGGTCGCTATCACCAGTGACAAGACGTTGTTCGTCCTGGTCAACGCAGGCACCGGATATGAGCAGTTGTGGGCTTGCCACCATATTCGCTGCACGGATCATTCGGTCCAGATCGGTGTCGTTCAAGTTCTCAAACTGATCAAGTCGACCAACGCCGAACTGCGTGAGGCGCTCATCAATATCAGGCGCAGCAAGGTCGTCCGGCATTCGTACCGCCGCGAGGCCGAGATCGCCAAGCTCGCCAGCAAGGAGCCGACGCACCAGGACTCGCCGACCAGGTGGAATTCGACGTTTGACATGGGCGACGACGCCATCAAGAAGCGTGTCCCATTGAACATTATCATGGTTCCAGGATGTCATGGGCGTCGGTGCTTTCTGAACTGCAGTGGGCAAACATCGAGGGCGTGACAGCATTCCTGCGAATGCTGCGCCAGGTCCTGACCTCGTTGTCGGCGGACCGCAAGTCGACATTGGATCTCGTGCCAGTGATGATGGAGCACCTGATCCGTCATTGCGATCGCGACGGAGATGAAGGCCGAGCTGGTGCGGTACCGCGACTTCCTGGTTCAGCAACCCGCCATTGTGGCATCCTACTTGAAGAATCCACAGCTGCCGAAAACGACAGACCAAGACGAGCTGGCGACACTGAAGGCCACGATCCGCTCGGTCCTGCAGCATCGCTACTCGGACGTGCTCGCCATCCCGCCGACGGTAGTCGCTGCCCATATGGAGGAGGGGTCGCTGTTCAGCACCCTGTTCAGCAACGTCGGCAGCTCCAACGATGACGGCGATGAAGTCGATCGTTTTCTGTGCGTGGGCGTCACGACCGCCAGCGCCTTCATTGACGTAATGCAGTGGTGGTCTCTCCGCAAAGAGCTGCTCCCCGCCCACTACAAGATGGCCTGCGACTACTTGGGAGCGCCGGCGACGTCAACTCCCTGCGAACGCGTGAATAGCGGAGACGGGCGGGAGTTCACGCGCGTTCACCAGTCACTGTCGTCGACGCTCTTCATCCAGTCCATGTGCTTGCCCTCGTGGATCGCGGCCGGCTGTCTGAAGGTCCCCGTCTCACTGGGCCGGAGCGGCGCAGGATCTTATTTCCCGTCGTTCGTCTGAGGACGACGGCAATGACGAACTTGATCAGGTTCTTGATGAGATCGTCATCGACCAAGACGACTAGAACGAGGAGGTTATGGAGGACGGTGTCGTCGACAGCCTCAATGCCTGATTCGAGAGTATTCTATACGAATCAAGCGCTCTACCTCGCATTTACCTGTTATGAACCTTTTTCATGTCTAGTACCCCGGTAATTACCCTGTAATCGGGTAATTTGTATGGAGTAAGGGTAAAGGTAGGCTCTTTGCTTTTACCTTTTACTTTACCTTGCCGCGAACTAGTATACCTCCCAGGTACGTACTGCTGGTGCCAAGGTGTACGACAGCAACTCGGAGGCTGCTTTCCATCGCGGTGGTGCAGAGCTGGCGGCTCTGTCCCCGTTTTTCCCGATCTCGTTGACCTGCCTCGGAATCCGGCACCAACGTCATGCTGGGCGAGCTCTGCCATTGCCAGGTTGGCCGCACTGGTTACAAAGGGTCATTTTGTCACATCTGCTGCCCAAATGCTGCGGGCCAATTCGACCTAAACCTTTCGCAATAATTCTTCGACGTAAACAGACAACGATGCCGGGGGAGAAGGGTGGGGGGGGGGGGCTCGTTTCTTGAAAGCAATTTATAAATGGCGAGTAATAAATTAAAGTAGAATTTGCATATTTATTTTTTTGTAAAGGTTTTTATGGCATCATTATATTTTAAACATTTATAGGCGCACAAAACCGAACATAAGCCTTGGGGCCCATTGCAGGCTATGCTTTCATGCTGCAATTCATTTGATATGCCCCAAGGGCTGTGTTTATGTGAAATGCGTACCCCCTCGCTCGCCGCTATTAACATTCTTATGGTACAGTAGTGCATTCAAGACGACGATGTCTGAGACTGCTTGGAAGGATCGAGCGTAAAAACACTTGTTTCTACGCGGCCGCCATCGAGCTCCTCGCCGCCCCGTGTCGCCCCAAGGCCGTCGAGGGGCATTCCCCGGCCTTCCCCAGGGGGCAGCAACAAGGCGACGGGGCCATGGGCTCACCCCGGTAGACAGTGGACGGGGACGTCCAGATTGGGTTTCCCTGGGGCGATAGCGTTACGGCGAGCACGGCTAGCCGGCCGGCTTCATTCACACGACGGCCCGCGTGCTGTACCGCCGCTCGTTTGCGAGTTACACGTGAAGACACCGCCGCACCCCCCCCCCCCCCGTGCCTCCTTATCCATTTGCAAGTGGCAGATGCAGCTTTCCCCGCGGTAGCCCGGAGCTTCGCAGTGTGCTGGTATTTGATACGAGTTTCATGTCGTCAAGACATGGCGCGTGACAGAGGCGCGTCCTCGGGACTTGCGCTACCGACCATAACCTTTTCCCCAGCGACGTTTTTTCTTGGTATTAACGCACTCGCGCGGCATCTTTGTCAATCCACGGTGAGCACACTCGAGCGGTGAGCCGAGTTCGAGTCCCTCTCACAGCCAACATCGGCGACAAAATATCTGGACCGGTTCTGAGAATCCTCCTAGGTCGACTCAACCCTAAATGAGTACCTGATGCGGTGTGTAAAACACCAGCACTGGTGAGACAAAGTTGACGTGGTACCAGCCAAACCCCCCGCTCACCTCAAGTGCCGCAGCAGCCTTAATAGGTGCTCGCAAACAGCACTTGTCCCAACAGTCTTTTTGGGGGTTCTTTGTCAGTGTCTTTGAGCATTGTCCACCATATAGGTCAGTCAGTGTGTTGGTGAAGGGAGTGTGGGGGATGTGGTGGGGGGGGGATGTGGAGGGGTTGGGGGGGCAGGTTGCCACTGCCATGGTCAGGAATTGACACAGTTTGCCAGGTTCATAGCGCAGCGTGCTCACTCTGTGCCTCTGCTCTTCTCATTAACAGAGAGTGCATAGGATTTTATTGGCTTTGTTCACCATTTGTACTTTGCAAAAATTGTTAACTTGTGGCAGTTTGGCAGGCAGGGCACTACAATCATAGTCATACGGAACGTACAATCAAAGTAAATCGGCCACACTATGCTGATGAGACTCAGAATGTGAAAACCAATCTCAGATTTAGCTGATGGAAAAAAAAGCAGTGAATTGACAAGTGGTTGGAAATTATTTACATACACTGTATCTGGAATGAAAACATAGAATACTTGATTGGTATACGCACAATCCAAGAATTGTATTTCGGGCGAAATAAATGTATTTTAAATGATAACCCGGTGCGTTGTTAGAACACCCATTGTCACCTTGCCTAGTGCACCTTTGTGCATCTCTGCCATTGCTTTCTCATGCCACTGCGGGCAGAAGCGCCACCAACTCTGGGGGAGCACTAGAGAGCCCCTCTCGAGGGTGCTTGGCCTACTCTTCCACGCTGGCCAGACATCTTGGAAGAGGTGGGTGTACCCACACTTTGCCTTACCATGTGCGTCATGCCGACTGACTCACTGTCATGCACTCATTTATTCCACTGGACAGAGGCAGCGGGGGATTCAAGAAACGTGGCCGTTGTTACAGATGCCGCGTTGAGAGATTGAATTGAACGAGCGACCTCTGGATTGCAGGTCCAGTGTTGCTCACCATGAAATGTAATAACTTTAAGTAATTTTTCAACGTGGGCCACAACACCAACTCTTGAATGACACCGACACCCAAACATTGCATTCCTCTGACGATCGCGAGTTCCTCCCCACGGACAGGGACATGATTAAACCAAACAGACCTTGACTTATTGGGCCAATTCAGCGAAGCTGAAATGCTAATTCTGCAGCGCAACAAACAAGCTGCCCGTGCCCTAACGAAGAGCAACATCACACTTGACCTTCCAAACGAATACTCCTTAAATTGCTCTGCCAGTGACCTCAAATTGACGTGTAACAATGAAAAACAGCAGATTTATTACAAGGGTATTTGTTTTTGCTGCCGTACGGTCAGTTTCCGACTGGACAGCGTTACGCTCCGAGCAATAAACACGCGGGGTGTAACAAATAGCACGCGAGTGTGCACGGTGGACAGGGCATATGGATTTGTTTTTGCCAATGACTTTCAAAGCAAAAAAAACCATCGCCACGCAACAGATGTGCATGGGAAAGTATTTTACAACGCGCTCACTCCCATCCCGGAGGTTACGTGTACTGCAGGGCTGCGTGTCGGCAACAAACAAAACTACTTAAAAACCATTCGCGAAAGCTGGCTCCAACCCCCCCCCCCCACCTTCCCCAATGCAGCGCAAAAAAAGTGGATCAGATGTTTCGAAATTCCTAACGAAACATTTTCAGGAACCACGTGAACATTTCTGAGAAACTCTCCCTTTGCGAATGCAAAACTTCTCAAAAGTGATGTTTGCAAAATTGTGGGGAGAAATTGTGTACTGGAATTTTTATTTTAATAAAGTAATAAAAAAAACCTACACCGTGAGAATTCATTGGATTTCCCGGATTTAGTGGCAGACGAGATTTGACCCCGCAATTTAAAAAAAAATGTATTTATTCAGGAAAGCTACGATGTCGTTTGCCAACACCTTGTTTTCAGCTATCAGAGGAAAAGGGAGAACACAATGCAAATGCATGCAGAACAGGGGAAGGGGGGGGGAGAGAATATAAAAAGTCACCCGAGCGAGGAATTCAACCCAGGCCCTTCTCGATGCGAGGCACCAGCGGTAACGCGCGATTGTGAGCGGCAGGGTGGCGCCAGCGGTAACGCTTGTGCCACCCTGCCGCTCACAATCGCGCGTTCTTGCACACGCCGCAAACGCTCACTGCGAATCATCTATGCCCGTTGGCAACCAATCCGGGTAGCAATCCGGCTAGGAGGCTCCGAGTTGTTGTGCTGCCTGAGGTCACGGAGAGCCGGGCAACGGAATCCAGGGCCCTGACGAATCACCATCGTGAGCCCCCCCCCCCCCCCAGCAAAACCTCAGGGCAGATGGGAGAGCCGCTACAGACATCTGCGCCCGTCATGCGAGCGAGCGGGCCAGTGAGCAAGCGAGTGAGCCAGCGTGTGCGGGCAGGCGAGCGAGAAAGTGAACAAGTCAGAGGACCGGGCTGTTGGAGCGTGGTTGTCTCCCGTGAGCGGAGTGGGGGGAGGGGGGGGGATTCACAGGTCCGGTTGTCGGGTTCTCAGAGGAAGGACCGTTGCAATGAATCATCAGCCTCACATGTGGCACTGTGAGCGGCGCTTGTGCACAGCCAGGCAGACTGCAGTGGGGTGAATCCACGAGAAGATAAATTGATTTCTGTCGGCGTTTGACGTATGGGTGAGCCGCATTGCTGTAAATAATCCCGGATGGATAGCTGTACTATAGCAACCCCTTAAGATGGTTTACACCAACAATAAAGTTCAAAGTTTTCACCTTGATTGATGGAAAGAATGAGTATTAAAAGTTAATTATTTGTAAAAAAATGTTCAAAGCGCCTGTCTCGGGGGTTACATATAAAAACTCTAACAGACTTTCCATTAGAGGTTCTACGTATATCACAACTTTACAAGGACGGATGTAGAAGAACAAAGAAATTAATTCATTCTGGGCTAAAAAAAAACCTCATCCATCCAATAAAATCAGAAAGCTAGAGGCTGTCACAAGCACAGAACTCGCCGTAAGCCTTGTGGGCTTACAGGCAACTAAGGCAGAACGCTGTAAAGTAGGCGGACGGAACAGTCTGCCATCATCAATCAGCACGTATCCTTTCCTCTCTGGCAGCCGCTCATTTGCGTTCCATTCCCTTTCCAGTTCACATTAGCATTTGATTGGCCGGGATGTGCACTGCGCTACCCGCGCCACACCACGCTCGGCTTGCCAGCCAATGTGCTGGACAGATTAACACGGCGTACGGAGCGCTAATACAGACTTCTGCAGTTAATCCAGTGGGGAGTTGCAACCACCCAGAAGATTTTACAGCCGGCAGCTGCTTAAGCCCCTAAAAGAAAGGGATTTGGGGGCGGGGGGGGCGAGGTGTGAAATCTATGCCCGAAAGAGCACGTACAATTACGCGTCGCGGCGCGCATCCGCTTGCTGGGGGCTGGAGGTACGCCCCTCTCGCCGCCGGATCATCGCCGGCAAGTGCTCAGAGACGCAAATCTGCGCGACGCCAAAAACCCACGTGGAATGGCCGCGACGCAGAGGCTACGCCGGCTAGGTGCGAAGGACGTTCCCCCCCCCCAACCTCCCCATGCCGTCGCCACCCCCCCCCCCCCCGCTTTGATGTTTTCGGGCCACAGAGTGAGCATTATGAGAATGAATGAATAAAATAAAAACTCCGCGGGAAGCTAAGGATCTGCGAGCATTCAACAATGGGCCATTGTGCCATTTGAGCTGGAGCGTACCCTAATGCGAGGTCGGCTTCAATACGTACCCTGGGGCCAACGCATGAGATATGGGCGCAAAGGGAGAGGGGGGGGGTGCAGTGTTTCTATCATGCTGGGCCGAGGAAATGGTGTCACTGTGTGCGCGTGTGCGGGGAAGGAACCGACGACGTAGGGTGGATTTGAACTTTTCCCCCAAAACAAATGAGACCTTTTTGGCTGGAGACCAAGGGACTGAAGATTTGTAATAATATTGTGAGGTAACGAAAACAAAGATCTCCATACAGCCTATAAACGCACTTTTTGGGCATATCCAGCACCGTGCCAGTTCAGGTACTCATTTAAGGCCGAGTTGATGTAGGCAAGGCCCAGGACTACTTCAGATATTTATCAGTTGTTGGCTGCGAGCAGGAATCGAATTTGCGGCACTGGGTTAGCACAATGTAGTGCACTAACCACTATGCCACCACTCTCACAATTAATGTGCAGATAACCGAACACGTTAGTGCAGGTGCATTCAAAGCAAGCAGCGTAATTTGTAAAGTTGTAAATATATTTTCCGGCTCAAATTTATTTCGGTGTTATTTCTTTTTTTTGTACATCGTTTACACCAAAATAGCAGAGTTGCATAAAAAAAAGTGTTTTATATCATTAAAGCACTTGAGGTTATTTTTTCTTGAAAGCAATTTTAAGCCTGGAGGCGTTTTGTACCATGGGGAAAGTCGATTTAGTTTGGTGCTAATTGGGAAACTTGCAGCATGCAATAGTCTCAATATTAAGGGCCCAGAAGTGCATTGCATATACACTTGAATGCATTAGGTCAAGTGATTAATTTAATGAATGGCATATAATTAAGAGGCTTCATGACTGCAAAAGGCAATAATGCAATCTCTACTGTGACTCTCACATCCACTGATAGCAGAGGAAAGCATCTCAATGCACGCTTATCACAACACGAACAATCGTATCACAACATGAACAATATTATCACAACGTTAACAAATGTCAGCAGATAGCCACACAAAATCGTGTCACAACCAACCTATACAAAGACCCCCCCCACCAACCCCATAGAGCCATTCAGACAAGTGCTGTTAGCGAACACCTATTAGGGTTAGCTAGTACGACTGCATTTGCCTGCCCACTGCTGATATTTACACCTTGAACCAGGCACCCGTTTAAGGCTACGCTGACATCGGGAAGTGGGGCTACTCCCACGGCAGTGGCAGAGATGTGTGACTGGGGTGAGACACGGACCACGAGGCATCTGTTGGTCTGGAGGCTCCTGCAGGATACATGCACCGTGGAGGACCTCACCAGGGCCTCATCATCATCATCATCAGGCACCCAATTCCAGATAAACATACGACAGCACACGAAAAAAAAGACCTAATGGAAGGCCAGGACAGGTGCTGATATACACTTCTACTGATGTTACCCCAAGGGCAAGAAATGTTACTTCGGTCACAGAGTTTGCAAGGCTGTGTCAACTCCTGCACCAATGGCGCTTACAGTGCTGTCTCGCACTGCTAACAACACACACACGCTCTTCACACTACAGCCTATGTAATAAATATAAAACACACTGCACCTACGCGTACACGTAGAATGCTGCGGGAGGGCTCATACTACCCTGCGCACAGAAATCCCTATGCAATCCACTTTATGGCCCCTCGGTGCAAAACTGCAACCTGATAGCGGTCTCTGGCTGCCATGTGTTTTTGTTTCAGTGCTGCGCAGTGGAACACACCAAGGCAATCAAATGACCAAGAGTCCTACGCGAGGCCATTACCACGAGGCCCCGGAGAAGAGCTTGGCATTGGACGCAATGAAAGCGAGCCACGGGACACACGGAAGAGGGGCGAAAACTCCACGCTGCTCCGCGAGCGACAGATCGGCCCCGACGGGCAAACCAACCTCCTCTCAATATTTCCGCGTGCGCCCAGCGACCGATTGTATTCCGTGTTTTCCCGCGCGCGTCCCGGCCCAAGTTAGCGGCACCTCGACGATCGGCTCAGCCCTCCACGGGCGAGTGGAACCTCCCCCTGCATCCCCCCCACCCCCCACCCCCGGAGTGTCGTGGGTGCCCTGGGCTCATCTTTCCGAGGGAAGCTTTATGCGTCGACGTGCAGGTGCGATGCAGGCTCGTGACTAATTAAGCTGTAAATCAGGCAAGCGCGAAGGCTGCGGGGCTGGTTGATGACTGCCATCTGGAGCACTGCATCTCGCCCGCCGCCTGCTGCACCCTGCCTGCGCATTTTGGAGGCTTGATGCCTGCCCGTTCGTTTCGGCTCCTTCGTTTAAAATAAAATAAAAAGTTCTCTTTCTCTCCCCTTCTTGTGGGCTCAGAAGCCAGGCCTGCCAAAATAACATCGTGCCTCAAAGTTGGAATGTCAAAACAGGATTTGACAAGTATTGAGCTGAGCCCAATGCAATATATTAAAATCAAAGCATTTCATAATGATCGCGTGTGCGATGAAAGGATTGGTTTTATGTCTTAACTAAGTCTTGTGGCAATTTTTAGCAATAAACTCTGCACTTGGGTTGATTTTGGCTGATGACTTAAGATGCGGGGGGGAAATAAAAAAAAAAGCTCAATAGAATTTTGGCGCTAGTTGCCAACACCGCATGCTGTTCTTGATTGCCTTCGAGTGCTCTCCGGCTTCAGCGGGCCGTTTGCAGTTTTTGCAAGCGTAATTCTCACGTTTTGGCCGTAGAATTTGCGTGATGTAGTTTGGAGACATTTCTTTTGTTTTGCGGAACAAAAACTAAACAACAACAAAAATCTCTCACACACACACACATTACGTGCCGTAACTTTTGAAGCATAACTCCGGTGGGAATGTAAAGCCTTGGTGGCTCTTCGGAGCTGCCAACAAACCACTGATCACAACCTGCCTTGTGTATCAGATGCTTTACCCCTGAAACCTGAGAAAGGTGAATAGGCATTGCAGGAAATCGTGCTGGAATCCACAAGTGCTCCGTGTTTTTTTTTTCTAAACTTCCAACACATGTTCAGCTTTAGCGAAGGTAAATCGCCAAACGTTTGGAAGAAACAAACCCTCGGATGTGTGCGCGTTAAGCAGCCGCTCCAAATGTTGTTGCCCTCCTTTCAAAGTGAGAGATAAATCTTACTCGGGGAGTGGTAGCGCAGTGGTTAACGAACTGCGCTACTAACCCGGCCGCCTGTATTCGATTCCCACTCCTATCTGAACCGGTCCTGGGGCCTCTTCGAGGTCCATTCAAACTTAAATGAACACTTGGTGTTGTGTGTTCATTTCTAAAGATTTGGAGATAAATGCGGCCGTGCGTGGTGCTGGTGACCCCACCCTGAAGTGTGCTGTGCCGGCCTTAATAGGTACTCGCTAGCAGCACATGCCCCAAAAGTCTGTAATATGGGAGGATATGGGGGATATTTATCTGTCTTTGCATGCAATAGATACGCTATATTATGCACACACATTGCTGGCTGGACAACAATGTAATTGTGCAGGACATAATGCTATGAACATTTATTTAATATTACCATTCCACATTGCCTGCAGGAAATGTATTTTTTTAAGTAATGAAATGGCTGAGAATGTGCTTCAAATATTTTAATAATGGAAAATTGTTGTACATTTTCATAATAAGAACCACTTGTGCAAGTTCAGCTCAAATTGTCCATGGAAAAGTCCTTTTATAAGCTAAAGAGCTTATTCACAACCACTCTAAACTCATAGCAGGTTGAAAACTACATGGAAAAGCACTATACATATATACGAGCAATGTCAAATGTCAATTAAACTGTCAAAAATACATTTAGGAAATAGTGCTAACCACTGAGGCAACTGCCTTATTAAAAGTTTGAATGGGGCATACGATATCTTCAGAGTTGCGCTCACTGAACGCAGAGAGGAGATATTTTTTTTATGTTTAGGCATATACGCGTGCGGGTGCATGTTCGCCCAAACGTGCACATCACCATTAATGGGCGAGGCCTATTGACAGGGCTTGAACCAAGCAACCTGCACTTGATCCCTGCCTTGCCCTTTTGATGTGCGGCGGTTGTTATATACAGTTGTCGCGCACCACTTAGGATGTGCGCAGATAGCGTGTGTCAGGTCAGGGAGCCCGCATGTCCGGCCCCCCCCACCCACGTTGAGTTTACATGGTCTAGGGGCAGGTGAGAATTGGCCTGCTGCATTCCACATGTCCGAGCACACGAACCTGCCGGCACCCTTCCCATTCACCACCCTGCTCTGTATCCACATACAAATGTGGTGCGAATCTATACTAAACTATAAACTAAACAAATTCTTATCTTTTACCAGGTAAGGCCCACTGAACTATATAGCTATTTTTCAGAAGCAACCTGGACACAAATGATATAGCTCAACGAAGTGGCTTATTCCATGAAAAGTTATAGCAGCCAAATAATCTAAAAAGCAACGTTTCTAAATGTGGAGGGAAAAACCGGAGGACCCGGAGGAAAGTCCACGCGACCACAAGGAGAACATGCAAACTCCAAATACACAGGCGCCAGGGTCGGGATCGAACCCACGACCTCTTGCATACCAGGCGAGGGAGATAACATCTCGCCACCGTGGCGCCGCATCGTAAACGCCTATGCGACGAACGCATGTGTTTGCATGCGGGCGTACATACCCACGCGTGTGGGTATTCTGTACAAAAGCGTGTGATGTATGCCTGTCTTTGAGACTAACTGGGGAGGATTTTTTTTGGCTTCAATATAATTACAACATCTTCAAACATTAATAGACAGCTCCCTGTCAATCCACTGCTTGCTAAAGGGTGTCACAGAACCGGTGCAGATACCACTATGCCACCACTCCACCTCCCACATTTTCATATTTATATAAAGAAACAGGACAAAAGCCAGTGAGTAATTTTCCTGTTTGTATTTAGGAAGGAGACGGTGGGTAATATTGTATTATCCCATGACTTCTTACTGATATGATAATGTGGAATTGGTCCACCAACAGACATTATCACCACCAAATGACTAATTCCAGCACGGGAACACACGAGCACTTTGAGAGCGCCATAAATTAACGTTCAAATGCACGCGCGAACCAAGCGCGTGAGCATCAATTACATCGAGATAGACGGACAGAACAGTCAGCACCTTTCCCACGTAGCCTCCCGGCCGCACTAAAGAGGCACCCCCCCCCTCCCCTTCCCCAAAGCGAGACAGAGCATGAGGACGCCTGCCGTGTGGAATTATTTGGGCCGCTGCACGCCATGCACAGCCACCATCCTTCACTGCATTGTCACTCGGGCAGCGGTCCCGTCTGGGCCGTGCCTCCTTCATCGGGGAGAGCGAGGTGGAAATCTGAGAGGGTGAGATCCGGGCTCCATGGGGGATGCGGCAAAGCTTTGCACTTCGACGGGGAGTGGGGGGGGGAGTGATATCTTCAGCCGCCCGTGTTGGGTTTGTGGGCAGGCGTTGTCTGAAATTGCCCGTGACACTTGCGGAACCTGCCTTGAACTCCGCACGTCTGTCCGCGCACCTACCAGGCGAGCGTGTTTCTTCCCCGCAGCTGCTAAACTGCAGCCTTGAGAGGGCTTTGTTAAGATTTTTTTTTAACATCGAAGTTGCTGAGCACAGGCCCAGAAGTCTACAATGCAAAGCGGCCAGCAACTGCGAGCGCTATTGATTGTACAGCAATATAATGACTAACACGCTTCTGGAATTGAACAAGGTTATAAGGGTCCAGGGATGTTGTCGTGATGTAATGGTTAGCGCACTGGAATTGCAATCCAGGGGCTGTAGGTTCAATCATCCAGCAGTGTAAACGAGTGCACCACAGTTAAGTCGATCGGCAGGTTGTGTGTGATGGGGTAAAGTGTGAGTACTCCTGCCTTTACCAACACGTCTGTATGTATATTTAACTTATTTTTCTCACTGTGGGTAGCCAACCGTGCTAATCGGAGGTGACCAGTGTGGAAGATTAGGCCAAAATAGCCTCGAGAGGGGCTCTCTAGAGCTCCTTCTGCCAGCAGTGGTGTGGTCAAGCAAAATGCAGGGCTGCCCCTTTACATTCTTTCTCCATTCACAGCAACTTCGGATGAGAGACAATGGGATGGAGTTCCAAAGCAGGGAACTTGGAACAATATCAACATTGCAGCATTCAAGAAGTTATTGGTAATTCTTTGACATGAGAAAGGGTAGGTGAACTTGGAAAAAGGGATAATGAGCAAAAATTCCCAAGTCAAATGAGAAGTAGAAATTTTGCAACTTGCATCATGGCAAATGGACAACAGAGCGGACGAGAGGAAACAGCCAGATATGGTTCGAAAAGTCCTTGAGATAAGTGGAGATATTCTTGGTTCTTTCTGTAAAGTCAAGAAAATGTTCCTGCTGTGGTTTTCACACCTGATGATGATTGCTTGTGTTGCAATCGAAACGTCGTGAGAATGTAATTGTTTTATTTTGATTATTTTAATATTTCCCTTCAACGTGAATTTACCGAAAGAACCAAGAATATGAATTCCTGCAGTCACAAAAGCTTTAAATCGAAATATAAGTGGAGATGCAAACGCATGATGTTCACGTAAGAACAAAAACCATGGTAGTAGCAATATAAAATAATGGCTGGATTGAATCAGTGAGCACAGGATTGACAAAAAAATGGAACTGCATTCAATTGAATTATATTAATCAATGTCTGGTAGGAACTCAGAACTCTACCTCAGACGTGTCCAAAGTCTTCCAACATCAGCTGAACTCGTGCCTTGTACTGCAGTGGTAACAATTCAGAGGCTAAGATGGCTTTACAGTAAAATCAGTGATTCAACATTCCCATAACTAGTCAGATATAAAATGGATACAATTGTCAAAGTTAAAGCAATGGTCGAAATAATTTGACATATTCCAGTTACGATCATATCACTGATACCGTGTTCTCGCCGATTTCTGTTGCGAGAACCCAGTGGCTTCCAAGGTCACCAGTGCATATGTCCATTGCACATTGTGACCTCTCGTGAACAAATATAATCATGAAAATGTTCTATTTATATTTGCATATATTAAAAAATGTGTGATATTTCAAAAGTAATGATTACCACAGCACTACAACATACATTTTTTCTTTTGTTTTGGCCAAAATAATGATAAAAAAATAATGTACGTTGAATTTCTTTCGCAACGTACGTAGCCAACCGTGCTAATTTACAACCAATAACGAACCCATTGCTAGATGAAGCCCTCTCCATGAAGTGTCAGCCACTGGAGTTGTCTGACCATACTTCAATATAACCGTCACTCACACTCGAGACAACTAGGTTCATAGCATAATGCAGTAACCACTCTGCCACTACCACCACAGCCACCACAGCCACCACTGCCACCCCCACCTCCGTTTTAGATAGCCTCAAAAACTAATTGGATTAAATAGAGGCGTAATTGGGAAGAGAGGCCAAACATATTAAAGTGAGAAATAATTTGACATACACAAACCACAATACACCTACGCCCACAAACAGCTTGAAAATAGATATGTATTTTTTACGTCGTAAAATGTATCACCTTGTCAGTGAAATAAACAAAAAATATCAATCTGCAAATTAAGTCATGCATTTTTTTCTGACAAGCCCCAGGTTTATTAAAAAACCAATCGCCACAGTGTGAAGCGAGGGAGAGAGGGCCCAAGCGGTGAGTGTAGGAGGGAGACGAGAAGCGGTGGCACTGAAGGCAATTTACAACAATTCAATCCCTTCCGAGAATGTGATAAGCCTCAGTGATTAATTGTTGCGAGTTGTATTCAACAGCTGAAGAGCCGCTCTGTGCATTGTGAGAGCTGAGTGACCAGCCACAACACTGCAAGCACGCGCACGCGCACGCGCACACACACACGTGCGCTAGCCCTCGCTGAGCCGGGATTACACAATCCCCAGCTGTAAACAATTTATCTTGGCTGGCTGGTATTGTCTGTACCGTTAAGAGACTGCGTGTAAACCCAAAGACCCTTCAGCCCCGTCGCCAGTGCGGAGGCTAATTGCAAAGTCCTTTTAATCGGCCGCTGCGTCGGCCATCCTTGGCTCACCGACGACATCTGCGCAGGCACGCCTCGCAAGCGTCCTGCTGTTTAACGTTCGCCAAACTTTTGCGCGGCGTTAACCGGCCCGCGCGCTTTGTTGACATTACATAATAAATTCCCGAGTGGAAGGAGAAAAATTGACGAGAGGCAGAGGGCCCACTTAGTGTGTGCCCGTGGAACGTGTTAACTTGGGGACCGGGCTGGGGGAACTGTTAAGGCTTAAAAACGATTTGTCATTCTACCCAGATTTGCCACTCTTTGGCAGGTTTGTTTTAAATAAATGTGTTGTCTAAACTTGGAATTGCATTGAAATTACTTTGAAAAGCACCCCCCCCCCCCCCACAAAAAAAAACTGCTTTCCGAGATTGCAGTATTAAAACTCTGCAACTTCAGTAGCATTGGTTTGCATGCAATATAATGGGTCTAATTCATATATCTACACTGTATTTGGAGCATTGGAGGGAAGTGGGTTATAATGCGGACAACCTGCCGTGCTTTATAGTGTAGACAACCGTTCACCCTAACACGTGCAATAAACCTTGCCGAAAGCGATTCATCACAATAGGCCAGGCAGTTTATCTGAAACAATTACCAGGGGAAAGCCCTGTCCTTCCACAGGATGGTGAGGGAGGGCTTCATTAAATTCTTCGCAATTATGTAATTACACCCCCATTTACGAGCGCAAAGCCCCCCAAAAAACAAATGCGACGTCTGTACGAGGCAGTTAGGAACGGGCGAGTTCCCAGGCTCCTCCGTGTGCCATTATCCGTGCCGTCTATCTCCGGCTGGCCTTTATCTGCATCAGATATCAAACCGCAATTGACAGGTGACCCACCCACACGCCACAAATTAGTATCTGCAGATCAGCCCGCATGGCATTACCTTCGCCCCATGGTGTGCGATTTAACAATAAGTAACTTCTGGCACAGCGCCGCCGCCGAGGCGAGCACACGCACAAACACCCAAACGCACACACGGGCGCGCGCACAAACAAAACGCGCACACGCGCCCACTCCGCCAACACAATTGTGACATAACGCGCACCATGCGCCTCCGTTGCCGCAGCACGCCAAGTGCGTTTCCCCCCCCCCTTCCACTTCCCGGGTGCCGTTTTCCACGTGGAATGCTGCCTCATTAATTAGCGACGACTGAGTGAACGGCCTGCACTCGTCCCCTGTGATAAGTCTCTCTCCCCGCCGCTCTCCCGTCACAGGAATGCCGCCTCGTCGCCGCACCTGTTTGGGGCTAGGCTAGGGCAAGGGAGGAGGAAGGGGGGGCTTTTGAGGCCCCTTGTAGAAAACGCCACTTCAGAGCCCACATTCAACACGGCGGCGGGGGGGGGTCAGTCAGCTTTACCCAGGCACGAGTAAATGTTTGCCTCGGCTCACTGTATGTGCCTGCGGTCTTTAAACAAATCCTAACCGGGATGCGATTGTTTATTTTACTGCAATCATAGTGCTTTTTGAGACGTTGTGGGCACACTGGTTATAATACGAGCGTGTGCGGCGGCGGCCAAGAGATCAGAACACTTGTGTCTAATCTTCCGATACGGTAAGGAATATACTCCCCTCGCCCCTATTAATGTCACTGCGTGGGTGGTTTTTTTAGAGTTTATTGCGGCGACGCTAACCAGAGACCCTTACTCAAGGATAAACATTAACCCGAATGAAAGGCCAAAGGAACGTCGAAACACAAAGGCAAATGAAACGATGCCCACAGACAGCCCTGCAGCAGAGACTCCCCAAACTGCCACCTGTCCTGATTTTCCCAGGATCGTCCTCTCTTTTTGTTTTTGAGCTCAGAATCGGAATCTTCGTTCAGACACGAGGAATCCGATGAGATGCGACGCTCTTATTCACAGATCTCCGGTAAAAGCTCGCTGCGCCAGGAAACGGGAAAGTCTCCGCGGGACATTACAAGCTCGAGTTTGGCGCGCAAAAAATACCCCACTCAAGACACTGGATTTTGAACGCATCTCTCCCCTCCTCTGGTGCTGCGAGAGACGTTGTGCATCTTCCCAAGAACCACACGCCCCGGTTCTTTTGCACACCTCAGAGCTGCTCAAACTAATTTAGAAACGTGCATTTAGGTTATTTGGCTGCTATTAATTTGCACATGATGAGCCACATCGTTGAGCCGTCATGTGTGGCCAGGTCGCTTCTGATTAAGACTTTACATAGCTCAGTGGGCCTTACCTGGTCAAACAAAAAAGAAATGTGCTGTGCTTCGAGCGCAACGCTCGGAGCGTTACCTCGTCAGGAGAAAGTGCCCGCAGCCTTACCTCGTCAGGAGAAAGCGCCCGCAGCCTCTCCTCCGTGACGACCCCGTCTCCGTCTTCCTCCTCGCCCTCTTGAGCCCTCGTTTCCCCGTTGCCCCCGTCGCCTGTGCTGCCGACGCCCGGCAGCGCTGGAAAGCCCTCGAGGATGGCGCCGTCACGCTCGCGGCACAGCTCGGTGAGGTGCTCGATGTAGAGCATCAGCCGGCCCCGGTTGGTGCGCACCTCCAGCAGTGACTCAATCATCTGGACACACACAGAGAGCGTGAACAGAGCGAGGAGAGGAGGCGGGAAGTGGGGGGGCAGCAGCAGTGACTTTGTTTCATGTTGCCAGTTGCAGGGCTCTCAACCCGCATGCAAGACCCAGGTCAATTTGAAGATGGCACTCGCCATCTTCAAGATCCTCCACAAACTTGGCCATGCCCACGTCTCTCTACACTCTAATCTCACACGTTACTCCCCGTCGCGCACTCTCCTACCTCTCCCCTCTATTCGTATTCTACTCTCCTAACCGCAGTCCGACCTCTTCCCCCTAACCTCACTGTAGTCCCCTTCACACTCTCCTACCTCTCTCTCATCTCACTCTCCTCGGCGCACCACTCAGCGCTTCCAACCATCGTGGATTCCTGTTGGAAGCCGCCAGGCAACGTTCGCTCAGTGGGAAGTCGCTCATTCACCTCTGCTACCCCCGGTCTGAAACTCCCTTCCCTCAGACACTCGTGCTGTTGACTCCCTGTCCAAGTCCAGGCTCAACTTTCCTCTTCTCCTCTGCCGACGACCGACCATCTCTCTCTCGAGAAAATGAATATGCCCACCGTGTCTATACAGTGTCTTGAGATACAGTTGCATTCAAACCCTGTGTAAATCCACATTGTATCGAACGTATGTGGGATAACATTGTATGGGTGCACATGAAAAAATTAAAAGAGACATTTTCCTCATGCTAAAAATATTTGACACGGTCCTTAACAAATAGCTCATAATACATTTGCGGTGAGGCGGTCCAGTTGAAGCACGTTCACCATTTGCTGCGGAGGTTCACGGTTCAAACCAGTGGCCGCCCCGATTATTAGTGCGCTTGTGACAACGATGATAATAATACTACGTGCCGTCTGCTCCCAGTGGACGTTAAAGATCCACTGGCGCAATTCGAAAGAGTAAAGCAGCGTCATGGTCAAAATTGGCCAAATTTCTAATAACCTGCAAATTACTCATTTCGGGAATATAAATAGGAATCATCATTGCTCCTGGCTTGGTAGACTAATGCCCCAGGTCATTCTTGCAAATGAGACTCATCTTGGTTTCATGAATTCCCACCTGGTTAAACAGAATAAACTTAAATTAAACATTTGTACGGATGAATTAAAACGTTCGTGGCAATTGCCGCTAGCCAGGGCAGAGGGGAAACTGCGACCTTTCGTCACAAACAGAATTGATTATGCAGTTGGTCGGAAAAACTGAAATTTCTGAAAGCATAATGTGAAAAGATTTCCATTCGAAGATTAATTGATAAACCTAGCCTGACTAATATACAAAGGTAAAATAAATCAGGTTTTAGTTGCAGAAAATTCCAGAATAAAAGTAAACGTGTTCAGCAATTGTTTCTACGATATCAAAGCATCTTCTTGGTTTTTTCGGTAAAGTCACGTAGAAGGGAAATAATAAAATAATCAAAATAAAACATAATAAAATAATTCTCACGACGTTTCGGCCACAACGCAAGCAGCCGTCCTCAGGTGAAGACCAGGTCTGTCGGGGAGACAGTCGGGGAGACAGACCTGGTCTTCACCTGAGGACGGCTGCTTGCGTTGTGGCCGAAACGTCGTGAGAATTATTTTATTATGTTTTATTTTTATTATTTTATTATTTCCATTCTACGTGACTTTACCGAAAGAACCAAGAAGATGAATCCCTGCAGTCACGAAAGCTTTAAATCGAGATATCAAAGCAATTCTTTATATTTTACATTCCAATTGCCTTTTTATAATGACACCACGTCTTCGCGAATTTGGGAATTTCCGTGGCATTGTCTCATTTCAAAAGGGGAATCATCCAGGGGTTAATGTAGAACCTCTGCCTAATCCAAAATCTGAACGCACCAATTTTTTTTTTATCCTTAAGTCTAAATTCGCAGTTTTGCAAGTGGCGTGCTGGAATTTAAGAGCCCATCGACAGGAGGCCTCGTGCAAGAGCACAAATGCCACGTTCCCGCCAAAGGAAGAGTTACGGCATTGATTCTAGGTCAACAAAAGCTTCATTATTCTTCAGGTCGGGGTCTGGAGCTCAGCGAGCGCTGCACTTTTATTGAGACATCAAACTTCATCGCAGACACGGGGCTTCAGTTAAGTGCGAGGAATTGGCCAATTAAATCGAATCACGCTACGATCTCCGTGCTGGTCTCATTAAACCAGCAGGAGATTGTTGCCGTTTCCCATCCCGCCGAGAAGATATCCTATGCAAACTCATTCCCCCTTGTCGTTGTATTAAATACATCGGAGGCGACATTTCTGATTTAATACTCGAGCTTTCAGTTCGATGTGGCCCTTTGGTACACACGAGCACGTGTCTCCATTGCACCAAAGAGCGACTTGTTTACACGAGCCTTCTTTCCAGACGTGACCACCTCAGCGGAGTGGAGAGCGCCTACGTTCGTTCTCACGATAACGACCTTTTTCTCAAACATTGCACCAAAAAGACTTGCTCGCTTTCTTTATTTAGGAAACAACTTTAATTGAGTTCAGGGACACGGATGGAACAAACGATGCATTGTGTTAGTGCCGAGACCGCAAGGGCCAACGCAGCTTGTGGATTTCTCCGGCCTGCAAACATCGTTTTGGAAAAACATGCCATATGAAGTTCGCACCAGCCAGGAAAGCGCGCCAACATCAGGCTTCGGAATCTGCTGCTTGCTACTGTCCAAGACGCTATCTGATGGGCAGCTCTCATACAAATATGGAAAATGTTTTCATATTCCCACAAACTTTATTGCAAGAACATTGTTTTGGCTCCAGTGCACCCACGGTTCAGAGATGGAAATGCTTAACCACTTTCTGTTATTCTACTTAGATTTTTGTTGTTGTTGCAACCAGGGTGGAATATAAGCAAGAAAACATTTTAAAAGTCCCTTAATGTGATCCAACAGATGTAAAGCTGAATGGGCCTGAAGGTGGAGTTTTAATTTTGACGATTGTTCGCCGTTTACGAGACTTGGGTTCTGACGCAAACTCGGACACGGTGGGTGGACGTGACAGAGAAGGTGCGAAAAGGAATGCTATGCGACCTTAGTGCAGCGTGACCCTGGCTCCATTGGCGTGTGAGCACAGATACAAAAACAACAGAAAACAAACACCTACAGGCGAGGCTGATAATGAATGGTGAGAGACGGGGCTTGAATGTTCAATGTTGTTTAAACAAATTGACAAAAGTATATTTTATTATTATTTAGTTTTGTTCGTTTAAAATGTTTCAAGGTAGTTGATCGGCAGGTCGCGTACGTGCGAGTTCGCCTACCTCTTTCAAGGCAGCATAGAAGAGTAGGCCTAAATTATCCTCGAAAGGAGCTCTATAGAGCTCTCTCCCGTGCAGGCCCTTTCATCAGCAGTGGCATGAACAAGTCATTGCCCCTGGCTGCTCCTTAATAATAATTTACATTTATTTGCAAGGCGCCTTCTACTCATCTCTCGAGGCGCTTTGTTAGAATAATGATAAGGAAAGGCCAAGAGAGACAGAGAAGCTAAATAGAATAAACTGACTTAATGAGACGTAAATTTCGATGTAAAGCTTCCGTGACTGCAGGGATTTATGTTCTTGGTTCTTTCGGTAAAGTCACGTAGAAGGGAAATAATACAATAATAAAAATAAAACAATAAATGAGACGTGTTTTCAGACGAGACTTAAAAAGTATCCTTTAACAATTCCAGTCGGAAAACTTGTGTGAGATTACATTTATTTTTCTTTACAGGTGTCCTAAAATATATGGCTAAGCAGAATGAGCATTTTTTTGTACTCATACACACGTACAAATTTAACGGAATAATAAACATAGCTTGTGAGTTTGGAATGCCCTCCTGACAAATTTAAAATGCCCTTCCGCAATGACACTGCTTCAAGAGAAAATCAGTACGGTGGAATGTGGACAGTAAAAGTTTCTACCACCAATTGTGGTGAGGCAGTGGCGCAGTGCTTAGCGCACAGCACTATGTACCCGGCCACCTGAGTTATTAAATACTAACATTCATCATCTTCTTTCAGCTTCAACTGGACTCTATCGTTCCTCATCAGGTTAAAATTGAATGCCAATGCTTTGAAGTGATACTTCCATTTTAAAGGTCACAAATCGTTATATTTAGGCGGCCAGTTGCACAACAATAATAAGTGCTTTAAATTTCGATTTAAAGCTTTCGTGACTGCAGGGATTAATCTTCTTGGTTCTTTCGGTAAAGTCACGTAGAAGGGAAATAATAAAATAATAAAAAGAAAACATTATAAAATACGATTCTCACGACGTTTCGGCCACAACGCAAGCAGCCATCCTCAGGTGAAGAACAGGTCTGTCGGAAAGACAGCGTCTGAATTTCAGAACAGGTCTGTCAGAAAGACAACGTCTGAAATCCAGACGCTGTCTTTCCGACAGACCCGTTCTTCACCTGAGGACGGCTGCTTGCGTTGTGGCCGAAACGTCGTGAGAATTGTATTTTATTATGTTTTATTTTTATTATTTTATTATTTCCCTTCTATGTGACTTTACCGAAAGAACCAAGAATATGAATAAGTGCTTTGTTCCATCTTTTTTTTCTTCATCTTGCATTTGTTATTTGATGCATGTGTTCTATTCATATTCGTAGGTTTTTTGTGTTCCTGTCTGTCGCTGTAAATCCAGGCCTGCGCTCTTCTCCATGCTTTGTGCACATCTCAGCTTTTGTTCCATTTTCTTTATCAAGGACCTTGTGGTTCCAATCCATATAATATACATATTATGTAATCAACACCGATTAAAATGTAATTCAATTATACTAGCACTGCCCGCGTATTTACACGAGATACATGGCCAGGGTGGAAGGCTGGGTGGGGCGACGTCAGCTTGACGCACGAACCCGGCTCACCGCGCACATCTGCGGAGTAACGTTACCACCGCGCAATTGGCTGCCCATATGCCAGCCAGCCAGCCAGACAGCAAAACTTAAAACAAATAAAGTATGACAAATATTACTTAAGAATCATAATTCGAGTCCACATAAATCGTGAGGCCTCACATTATACTCTTTGCATTGAACAGGGCCCAGTTTAAATGGTGTGCTCTTGCGAATGGTAATAAAGCAGCATTTATTTAACAAGACTGAGTGCTGATGAGAACCAGAAGGCCAAAACGGGTCAAGTGTTGGCTTGCTTAAACAAATGCTGCCGCATGATAATGGATGGACTCCAACATATTTTATGTGAAAACTCAGAACGAACCTCTGCATATATATATATATACACTTTGAATGCTATACTCTGAATCATATATACATGGAATGTATGTTTGTCGAATTTATTTCGCACCGCACGTAACCAACCGTGCGAATGTGAGTGGCGGCGAGATGCAAGGCGAAGTGGGTTCTACTTTCTGACGTGCGATTGCATCAGTTGTCAACAACATCAGGCCCAAGTTGGACGTACAATCGAAGAGCGCGAGATACCGCCACATCCTTGAGGTGTACCGAACGGCTTTAACAGAGAGATACTTTGTTGGCTGGTGGTTTGGTCAGGTTTTTTTTTTACTTCTACACAGGTGCAGCACACATTTAAGATATTAACCATGAAAGGAGCGTTCTAAGTGAACGAGCATTGGGACGCTCACGCAGCTTTGCCCCTTTCAAGTCGTATATCCAATTTGGGCTCAGTTTGTTGACAACTGTGACGCGTGTGCGTTAACGCAACATCGCAGAGCGTCCCTATATTTCACAACTATAAAAAAAGACAATTCCCAAACGGTCAACTTCCTCCGTTAACTCGCTAGTGCCCGCAAGTTAAGATGCAGCTTACCCGCCAAACGTGATATTTTTATATATATAATAAATTGTATACGCAGTGCGAGAGTGTATTTATAAATGTCGATTGAATTTTAAATGCACGTTAAATATGCTTCATATTCTGCGTCACCTTCATTCCAGCTTTGAGATCAGAAAACCGGAGATGCCATAAAACTCATTACGAAAAATTACAGCAGTCGCTGGGAAACTGCGTGTGCTGTGTTTATTTAAAATATTAATATAACAACAACTTCAAAGCAAGAATTTTTGGCATTTCAACCTTTTTTTTTCTTCCCGTTTTTAATATCTGATTGTACAATGCCCAATTTCGGCTGTTATGTGTTGAACGTAGCAATTATTTTGTACCAACAGTCAATTCCATCAATTAGGACTTGTTTATGAATTTGGCATTCACCTTTATCTTTTATTTTTGCCATTCCGCCCCACCCCCCCAAACTAACAGCAAACACATGTATTTACACCGGAGGTAGCAAAAAAACCAGAGGCACCGTAAACCTGTCTCAGCGCAAGGCAGTGTCGAGGGAATAACAGATGCGGTTTTATCTGGAGCTATTGTTTGTTCAAGTGAATTAATTTCCTTCCAGCCTGTCTGTATCGAGTTATCAGACAAGAGTGTCTCACACGAGGCCTCCTGTTTTTAATTTCACCGCGCGGCGCCCGCCACGCACATCTTTTCGTTTGGTTTCTGTTCAGGCCTCATCTCAGACATCTTAGAATCCCCGGGCCTGTTTTACCTGTCAAATATATCTGTCCGAACACATTCCGCATTGCACAATACCTCAAGGGAGTTTAAATTTCCACGCACATCCGCCGTACCGCACATGCAGGAACTATGAAGTCACGTAACACTTACGTTTAAGCTGTACGAGTCACCTAAACATGGATTTTTATTTTTTGTTATTATCTTCCAACCCCATGTAACTATTTTAACTGGAGTCATAAACCGCAAGGGACCTGTGTTATCAAAGTCACTTTGACCAAATGAGTGCTTGCGCACCCTGGGTTGTGCCAATTACTGTGGCAATCAGGAAAAGAGTGGCATCTCCCTCTGCACGTATTAATGACACACCCCGATGACACGGCCCCTTTCTTGGCAGTAAGCAACATCTAAAGACTCACAAGCGAGCTCCGGTGAAATGTTTAAACCGGAGGATTGGGCTCGTAAATAAATAAGCAGATATGCGCAGGAAATAAATAAAGGACTGCTGCCATTAGCTCAACTGTAATGGATAATATTTTACGGATTAATATATTTAAAAGAAGCAGTTAAGCAATGAGACTTCAGGTTTACCGAATTACTAGGTACATCCATAATGAGCTGGATGCTCCAAATATAGATTCTCACATCCCACAAACATAACACCACGAAGCAGCGATAACAATCACCGCGATGTGCCTCGGGCGATTAGATAACACATTTGTAACTTCTGTAGGACAAGCCTGTTGGTCTGCTAAGAATCTCTAAAATGAACGCTGGTGTTTGGCTAAGGGATAATCTATGGGTTCAGGGGTGAAATGCAATCCTAACCCATAGCCACATCGCTAGTTAATCTTTTTCATAATTCAGCGAGGTTTCACGATGATTGATATACATTTTAAAAATATGATATACATAAAAATTACCCCACACACCAGTTTCCAAATATTTTTAAATCATATTTTGTATTTTTTTATTTATTGTTTTTATGGGAAGCTCTTTTTCCAAGAAAAGTATTTTTTTTTTGCCTTTCAACTATAGATCTACTATACTATAGATCATGTGGCATGAGCCTTTCATAAGTTTTACAAACAATTGCAACTTTACAATCTATAATACTTATAATGCTGCCAAGTGCCATAAAAAAAAATATCGAACTAAACACTATAGTCCAGGCTTACTTCGTTACTTAGACTTGTGAGGCATGAAAACTCGTCTGTTTAATGGGCAGTATAGCTATTTTCAGTTATCGTGTTTGTTCACTCAAATTTGTCGAGTAATAAAGACACCGAAGCGATATAAAGACGATATTTTGCACAACGGGACGATTATCGTGGCCCGCCGTGCCGTACGACAAATCTTCGTACTGCGGCGAATCCTGCAAACCAGCGGCACTGACAGGCCCCCCCCCCCTGCGGTAGCACGACTCCGTCGGAACAACGTGAATCATTCCGGGGGGGTGGGGGGAGGTCCGCGCGGGTATGGCAACAATTTACAATGAGGGCGATGCGAGAGCAACACGGCGATGGGAACAAATGAACAGGCCTTTTCGGCTTGAAAAGGACTCCAAAATAAACACGCTCATTTTTTTCTTCCTTTAGAAAAAGCCATGCAAGTGATTTATGAAACGAAGCTTTAGCGTACGGTTTGGATGAAAAAAATAAAAATCAGCTTCAGAGTTCGTATCGCAACAATCAAGGCCTGGCATTAGGTAAGTCGGCTACGATTTCTAAGTCACGCACCGCACGCTGCACAACGGAAAAAACGTAACTCGCCCAAGTTCGCCGATGGCACGGAACAAGCGCATTCTGTTTCTGTTACTGGCGTTATTGCACCATAATGTTATAGCAGGCCGCTACAACTGCATTGTGGTAAATTCTACAATGGGTTATATCATCATCGTAATGATGATAAAGGTGTTAAATACCACTTTGATGAAGAAAGCCCGTCAGGGAAAATGTCGAGACTTTTCTTTCCTTTCAGTGACAATAAAAGGCAAAGCTGTTACTATTTAGTTTAACACGTAGGCTTTCGCGACCAATATTATTCGTAATAAAGATTTTTGGGTTAGATCGCGTTATTTATAAATGTGTCGTAACCCTCCACCACCCGACACGGCCAAACAGTAAAAAAAAGTGTCACGTTGACAAAAGACAAATAGCCCAGTAAATCCACAGCATTTACAATTTACAATTAATGCTGTGGATTCAACACACCAGTGGGCATTAATTCTAGATTTGAAGCTTTCGTGACTGCAAGGATTCATATTCTTAGGTTTTTTCGGTAAAGTCACGTAGGTAAAACATTAAAATTAATAAAAGTAAAATAAAATAAAATTTAAAAGAAAAATCACGACGTTTCGGAGGCAACACAAGCTTCCGTCTTCAGGTGGCCCACACCAGTGGGCTAAAGTAGTGAACTATTTGTCTTTTGTCAACGTGACACATTTTTTCCTGTTTGGCCGTGTCGGGTGGTGGAGGGTTACTACACATTTATAAATAACGCGATCTAATCCAAAAACCTTTATTATGAACTGTTATTATTTGTTTATCTGCCATTTTAAGTGAACGTTTAAGGAAGTAGCAACTCGTTAATTAGTAGTAAATTAATGCGTGAGTGTGTATATATAATTCTAGATTTGAAGCTTTCGTGACTGCAAGGATTCATATTCTTAGTTTTCTTCCGGTAAAGTCACGTAGGTAAAATATTAAAATGAATAAAAAGTAAAATAAAAATAAAATAAAAATACACCTAAAATAAAAATTCACCTGAAGACGGAAGCTTGTGTTGCCTCCGAAACGTCGTGATTTTTATTTTATTTTACTTTTTATTAATTGAATTTTTTTACCTACGTGACTTTACCGAAAAAACCTAAGAATATGTGTGGAGCGGTGCCGCAGTGGTTAGCCCTCCGCATGATGAACCCGACAGCTTTGACTCTGGGACATTGCCAATAATCAACGGCAAGTGAAATGTGAACTGGTCCTGAGAAAGCATTTTCTGACTAATCCCACACTGACCAGCATGGTGAAGTTTCGATCAAATCAAACAAACTCTATGGCAGACATGCGCATGGAGCTAATCCGGCAGTGGATTCTAAAAAGCACCGTACATTCATTACGACGATAAAATAGCAAAGTAAAATATGTTGCGTAAGCCTAAATTGCGTTAAGCGTTCTGCGAGAGAAAACGCTGTCGTGTGCTAAGAGTGGAACTGGTTTTCTGGAGGTGCTTCTCGCATGTAATTGCCATGTCTGGAATGCAGTGCAGCTGGGAACATATGTAGGCGTTTTTGTGTTAAACGGGATTCTTTTTTTGGTTACAAGGGCTCTCTAGTACAAGCTCAAAAAAGTTGTACGTTTTACAATTGCAAAATTTAATTGGCCTGCTAAGCAGTAAAAAAAAAAGTACACACACACCGTTTATTTATTGGACTTTCTTTCTGGCGTAACGACCGCAAGATGTTAATTGAGTCCAGAACATGTCGCTTGTAATGTCCGACTATTATGTTCAGACATGAGAACCAGAGGTTTGGCCGAGCTGCTCAACCAACGGGTCACTGCCTACGGCTTATGTAGCTTTGATGGACTCGTATTTGAGCAGGAAAAGTGAGGAGGGTATTGATGATGGTGGTGGGGAAAAGGTGCGGTAGGGCTTGGGGAGGTGGGGGGGAACGAGCAGGGGAAGGGGGAGCGACGGGGTTGAGAGGGGTGAGAGGGTGAACTTATGCTTGTTCCGTACACCCGGCTCTGAAATGCCACATGTGAAATATGTAGGTCTTCTCCTAACGTTGACTTCATCCGCATTGTTTTAAACACTGCGAGGTTCTGCGTTCGCTTACCACCCCCCCCCTCTCCCTCCCTGCGCCCATGGTGAGTGTCAAGCGCACGTTAGGCACTGCCCTTTTGAGTCTATCCTGGCGATGAATGGGGACGGGGACTTGCGGGCGTGTGTGGCCCTGCAGGCTTTCCCGTCTCAATTACTCCAATGCAGGGTGACCTCACAATTGTCGCACTGAGCCGCTCTCGAGCCAAGAGCCCCTTGAATGGCCTTTGGCAATCTTCTTTTCTCTCAATTAATAACCTCCCAGAGGCTCTGCCATTTCCATAACCTTTCAAGTGGGGGCTTTGATGTGAAATGATTTGCCAAAAGCCACCCGCAAACTCGGCCTAAAATGGGCTCTCTCTCCTCTGTCATACGCCCGAGCCAGAGTTCACATATTGCACTGAAACAAAGTCATCGGAGCGTTGATCTCAAGGATTAAAAAAACTGCATATTCAATAAGCACGCACACTTATATCTAAATTCTGCACTTTGGCGTGTGACTTACAATGTTCAACTTCAAAGGAATATGCAAGTACGATAAAAACTTAGGACAACAAGTTGACCGATCAATCAAAGAGCAGTGAAAAGCAAAGACTGTTACTCCGCAAAAACCTTTTTACACCCGTGTGCTCTTAAGCGATCAGTCCTGCGAACACGGCGCGATTCAAATGCCGATATTGTGACAACTGGTCAAAAACACATGAAATTTAAGACCACATTTCAATCCCATACATTCCTAAAGGGCAGCTTTGGCAGCGCAGATGGCTCGTGAGATATGTTGCTACTTTGCTTTCCAACTCCTGTGTTTGGTGCAGATACAGCACAGAAAGTCAGATTGGGCTTTTGGTATTCAGAACTCAGACTTGCGTTAATCATTGAGTTATCTTGAAAAAACGTCCACAATTTATACCCAAGCAGATAACTGTCAAAAAATGTGGCGATTTGATTTGGATTGTCGCAAAATTACTCAATGAAAAAATTCTGGTGTAATTATCGCCAAAATAACTGAAAGCTCTATGGTTTACAAAGTCATTAGCAGGTCTATTTAAGATGTGAAAGAAACGAGAGGAAATACATGTTTGTTTTCATTGGACACAATTTTCCTGATGGATGCCAAAAGCTGTTTAACGTTTTATGCCGAAAGATGGAAAAATATTTGTGTTTGCACTGCTTTTATACCTGCACGCAGAAAAATTTGAATATAAAACTATAGCAGCAAAGCACACACATGCATCAGTTAACACAAGAGCTAAGAAGACAGTGTTTACATTTACGCACGCCACAAAGCAGCTTTGAAATAGGACGAAAAAAACGAGTACTTTAAAATGTTACGCGAGAAAGTGATAAGTTAATGGGTTTTTTGTATGTAGAAAAAAAACAAGGACATGATACTTTAAAGCAATATATATGTGTGCAAACAATATTTGAAGTATATATCGAGTGTAAAAATGGTTTGAGAATGAGTTATTGGAAGCACGGAGTCACATTTATCACTTAGTAATAAATATCATAATACATTTCAGCTCTTTATATCAAGCCACTGCTGGATGAATGCCTCCCGTGCCGTGTCAGTCATTGAAGTTGTTTTGGCCATACTTCACCAGATTGGTCAGTGTGGTTTGGTGTTGGTGAAGGGCAGGGGTGGGGTGGGGGGCGGAGCATGTTAAAATATCACTTCGCCACTAATATTAGCCATGGCCGCCAATCAAACTCGGGTTCGCTGGGCATGTTGCACAATGTGTTGATCCACCGTGGCCATATCTCGACACCGTATTTATTTGCTACGATCGATTCACTTGCACCGAATCCTAAAGTCTGTGTAACATATTCCATTATGTACGTTATGAGGGCTCAAAGATAAGACTATAGATTGGCATGGATTTTTTTCTTATTTTTGCACATCATTATGAAAAATGTTTTTTTTTACAAATGTTGCATATGTATATATGTATGGTGTGTATAAAGAACCCCCATACGCACCATGGGAAATAGAAAGCCCTTGATTGTAGAGTGAAGCCATTCATTTAATAGAAGACACTACGGTTTTGCCGTAATGGTCATATTTCTCCTTCAAATAAGGTAAAAACATTTGTAGGTTATATTGTGAAACCAAGCAGCAACCATAATATTGGAAAAAAAATTATATTGACAAAGTATTTACTTGAACATTTATTTAAAAAATAAGTTAACCAATTCTGTTGTTTATAACAATAGTAAAATCCTACATTTGGGCAACATTCACAAAGAACTCCATTGGTATGGTTTAATTTATATTGCTATTGGAAAATTTTGTTTTACTCCAACACAAAGTACTGGGATTTCATTTCTTTTTGTTTTACGGTGCGACAATTTCCAAAAGAAATACATAAAAAACCACCCCCCTTCGCTTAATCACTGACTTGAAAACCTTATGGGCCAGTCTAGACAATGCATTCTTTGGCACACATTGGGCAAATGTGCATCTCGATGCATACCGCTGGCTCTTCCAAAGACCGTCCATCACCGCTAAGATTGCCCCGCCATAAAAACATCACGACTGGTTAATTTTATTTTTCCCGGACCGTTTCCCTACGCAGTTTTGCTCTTTCGCACCGATACCCTGCGCCATGAGATGGGCGATGTCGTTTAAGCACGTGACGTGCCGGTCGCTCACGCGGGTCTCCGCCCGGTTTGAGAAGCCACCTTCCGCGGTGCCAGCAGACCTCGGCGCTTTTTCTGTTGCCGAGGTTTAACAAGCGCCGCGGCACTAAAATAGCAGGGGGAACCCAATCCTAATCCTCGCCGCAGCAAACGCTCTAATCCTTCTGGCATCACATTGGAAATGGTCAAGCATACCGGGTGGCTCGACACACCCATTCTTGCAATCGGCACAAGCTGGTCTCTTTAAAAAGGCAGAGGGCCCTTGTAAAATGAGACCGAATCCATTCGTATCACATCTTTTGGGCTTCACGGCGCATCGCCAGGTACAAAATGCTTCCTTCGATTTGATAAAAAAAATGCATTGCATCGACCTGACGCACTCTCCTGGTTTCCCTAATAATGACAGATGCGGTCACACTTTACACGAGGGTTTTATGTTGTTGCGTAACTCGTAGTTATGCTTTGAAATAAAATAAGTCAGCAGGTCATCCTCGTTTTGGCGAATTTTAAGATCATTACCAGATATCACAATGGGTGAGACTGTTTTTCATTCAACACATTTTCTTTCAAATCCGTCGCCAATCAACGGATACCCTTCGATGTGGATTTCACTCAATCGTGACCTTTGCTCCACACAGAGTTCCATTATGTCCCCGAGTACACCCAGGAAATAACTTTATTTTACTGAAATGAATGAAAGCCCTTTGTAAATGTGCCACACTCATTATACCAGCACTGATTGGGTACTGCCCCAATGCTTCAAAGGGTATGGAGGTTGGGGCCCAAAGCTGAGCACCACAAATCTAAGTTTGCAGTTGGCCCAGCGCCAATATATCCCTTAACTGGAATGTGCGAAACCCATTATGGGAATTTATTAAAATGGTGAAAACTAAACTTAACCAGAATTTCCGATGCCAGTAATGTAGCGACAATAGCTATGATCAGATAAGAAAGGCCATCAAGCCTAGAGGGACGTGCTTTATTTTTTATTCCCACGTGTGTTTACCGAATGCCCTTCACGGCATTGGCCATGTACTACTGTCTACAAGAAAGAAAGAAAAAAAAAGGAAATAGCATTGGGTCAATGGAGATGAAGTCTCATCTTATACACAACACATAGCGTCCTAATTTTTGTGGCATTTCCAACATCCTGTGTCGAAAGCGCACAACATCAATTAAGTGCCTATTCAAAAATGGTAGCCAACATCAGCGATGTTTTTCAGTAATTAAAAGTGAGTCAGGAAATGAATTATTTCAAAACACGAGCAATAAAACATTTAGATGGCTTTTTTTTGTTCCTGTCTCGCAACCACTCTCTTCACGTTATGTTGTGTCTCGGTAAAAATGACGAGCGTTTTTTTTTCTAGACAAGTAACCCCTGGCCCTGACGGAGCGACAAGCCCAAGGTGAAGGCATTACCCCCACAGTCAGGCACGCTGACAAGAAACAGGCCTTCATATGGCTTCATTTTACAACGTCAATGTTTATTTTAAAAACTTTAAGTCCCACGGTGGACGCTGCATTTGCAGGTAAGCGGCACTTGTGGGCTGCCCATCATCTCTTAACTCGTACCGTTTATGGGCCCACGCACCCCTTCCCCTCCTGGAATTGTGGCCGACTTAAAACTTCACGGGACATTGTTTAAAGCTTTGGCATTTCTTTCATAAGTTGCAACAAGATGAGGGTTTTCTTTTTCTTTCTTCCATCCACGATAGTATTATCATTCCTTTATTTATTGCACATTCCATTCTGTTATTGACAGTGACTAATGTAAACTTAGAAAATATGAAGCTCCATCCTCCAACGTACAACATGAATATAAAGCACACATATTTGAATTGTTTTTTTTCAATCTCAACATAGCATAGCTCCGCAAGACCGCATACAGGCTTGTTTAAAAGAATAATGCTTTTGATTTGTATTGAAGAACGTCAAAATGCAGGGCAGATGGGTTCATGGGACCATACAGACAACACAATGGTTTTGCCAGCATGGGACACAGTGGGAATTCAGACGACACACCAATGCCTAGCATCCTCTCTTCAACGAAGGCCGCACTTTCCCCACCGTGTCCCGTGACACGTAGGAAAGTGTGACGTCCTCCTCCAAGCATGACGAGCAAGCAAAGAGTGTTCGTGAGCATGGGCGGTGGGTGGGAGGAGGGGGGCTTGGGAGGCCAACGTCGCAATAAGTACACGAGCAACGTGAAAGAAGCATGACGGACAACACGGTCACAATGGCTGGGGGGGGGGGGGGCGGCAAAAGATAGACAGAGTAGGAAAAGTGACACATAGAACAGGACCCCACACCGACATGCAGCAATCAGTGTTTCCTGCAGGAACAGCCAGGGCCGATGTGGAGCCGTTGGCCGAAATCCCCCCCGCACCATTAACTCGACCACCCGCTGCCCGGTGCAGTGCACGTCAAAGTGCTTGAGAATAACCACACCTCCACCCCGTTTGGCAGCCCTTCACTGCAGGAAACACGGTGTTCTATCATTACCACCACCGTCACCAGCACCGCCACCAGAAGTGACATGGACACGACACGACACAACATGAATATGACCAACAAAGTCCGATTTCTCACCCCTCTGAACACAAAAATGGGCACTTTGGCTCCTTGTGTTAGCAGCTATGCCCAAATGCCCTCCTCGTCATCCTAAAGGCGTCCGAGAAAGCAGCATGGAAATACAAACGACAAGACCACAGAGTTAGAAGGAAACAGACATCGGTCAATAAACAATATTTACACGCGCACCCACAACTGGGAGAAAAAAAAATCACTGTTGGTGAAAAGAAAGGGATTGATGTTTTCGATCTAATTTACCAAGACGTTGTGTGTGTGTGTGTATACTGTACAGGGTGTCCATTAAGAAAGGTATCATCCATTAGTAAATGATTATAATTAGATGGCAGCTTGAACCGAGTGGTTGAAATGTTTACGTCAACATATTTGTGACAGACAAATATGTTGACAATCGGGGACATGGTGAGCGATGGCCCATCTCTCTTCCTTGCACACCCAAGGAACGAGAGAAGCAATGCAAACGACGGCAACAGAAATGTTGGCCAACACTTGGGACTCGTGTGCGTTGCCACGAGCCGTGTCGCCAGCATTGCGGTGGTAAAGCTCGGTGGTGACGCGGCCCAGCGGTATAGCCGCAGAGGTTCATGGTTCGAATCCAGCCGCCACCCAGGATTCGAATCCAGCAGCGACCCTGGTTATTACTGCAACGAGTAATAGCCATAATAATGCAGTGATTCAATCACAACCAGAAATACTCACTCGGTGTTATGGATGAGGCGTGTATAACATGGACAGTCAGGGAGTAAAACATGCCCTCTGAAAAGGGATTGGTTAGAGGCAGGAAATTGAAGGGATTGGAGGAGAAATACGAATGCAAAGAGCGGGAACGGAGGATGATTGACAAGGTGAATGGTTGGAATCCGTTATAGAAAGTGGAAGGTGAACGGCTGGAGGAAAAGCAGGCCAAGGAACCTTCGGGGCTTGAGGGATATATAAAGAGGAAGCAAAAGAGTTCGGGATGCGTGGGGTGAAGGGAATCCTTGCAGACTGTGTCTCTCTGTGTGAAATAAAGACTCCTACTGTTGCAGACTATTGTCGGGTGTTACTACAATAATAATGTGCAGTCTGCTTCGCAGTGGACGTTAAAGACCCGAATGACGTAATTCACAAGAGCAGGCCATTGTGTGCTGGCGTCAAGGTCCAAATTTGGCACGTTGGAAAATTACACCGCAAATTACTCAATTGGAATTAAAAGCCCCCACCAATGCCCCAGACCACTCTTGCAAATTAAACTATCCTGGTCTCTTGAGTTCTCCACATGGTTAAACAAAAATACACTTGAACTTGCGGAGGTTAATATCGATAAAATAGTCATGCAATAACTTCTTTATATTTGCAAATTTGGATGAGTGTGGGTGCGTGACATATTTTATTGACCAAGGTCAAAATGCTGCCTAATTATGATTTAATAATGGATGATTATAAACACCATGTGTTTATGTTTGGCGAAACATCAATTCATTTCTTTCCACTCAGCAATAGTTGTTTTTATTGACCAATACATATGTACCGAGACATATCCACACGTACTTAGCAAAGTGGCGCTTGTCAGTGCGCTTGCAGAGACGTGATAGAGATCACGAAATCACGTCGGAACAATGTTAAACAAACTGGACACCGTTACACGTTACTGAAATCAAGGGGAGCCTTTGAAAAGTCCCATTGACCATCACAAGCAGTACATGTTCACGTCGTAGAAACAGACTTCACAATGCATGGCACCTCCATTCTGTGATGCAGTGCAGTTGCAATTGTTGATTTAATGCGATGAATTTATGTTGAAATATATAAAAAATCAATGTGTTGGCTTCAAAACATAAAAAAACAAGTTACATTAAAATTCTGACAGATATAGTGTAATTTTCATATGTTATATGTATTTAGGACAATACCAGTGTTAAAGATTCTATCAAAATATACAAAGCACTGCCATTATGGAAACCTGCGTAAAAATGAATGCAATGTATAATAATACTGATAATTATGGCTCCCAGACAGGATTTTGGAATGAAAAACCACCATGGAATTGAGAAACTCGGTATCCAGTGCACCCAGAACAAATCACAAGAATTCCCCCAGTGTCAAAAAGCCACACATCGTCTTAAAGGCATTGTCAATATCATTACAAAAATATATATACAACGACTCATTATGACACTGCTCCACATTACGACATAGAACACCGTCCATCGTGCTACGACACTATAAAGCATGTTCCCATGTCACCGAATGCAATGATTTTAACCATTGGGGATGAAAAAAATAAATCATTGCCATGTACAAAAATTCCCCATTTTAGCACAAAAATCCATGAGGGTCATGTGGAGGGGGGGGGGGGGGTAGCTTGAGCAGTCGGACATAGATACCCACGTGAATAAACAGCCAGCGCCTGGCACAACAGCACACTGGGCTACCCATTGTCGCCCCACCCTATCCCACGGCCACAGCTCGTCACATCTCCACGAGCTCACGTACGAGTATCGTTTGGTCTCTTCGGCCCAATCACCTTTTGCCCGTTGTGAATCCCACATTGATCGAAAATGTTAACTCGAGTGGGGTGGGGGGTGGGAGGAGGAAACACCGCCAAAAGAATTAACCACAGAGTTCTCATCCCTACCCCCAGGCAAATATGCCAGTGTGCCGGGACATCCTGCGCTGCAGATCACCTGCATATTCGTGGGTCCCACAAATACCTAGCGCCCCACCCTGTCCACTGTGTAATGGGGCATGAAGGCAGCAGCAGCAGCAGCGGCGCAGCGCGTAAAGTAGCTACAGCATGGATAGCCCTCACGATGAGTCTACGGCAGGGAGCGCACACTTACCTCGTCCGTGTCGGTTAAAAACGAAACGCTCTTTGTCTTATGGGAGGATTTTATAGCCTAAACCCCAACACATAATTTTGCGTGTGTTAACAAGTGTGTAAGCACCTACTCAATGAGCCTTTGAAAGCACATCAATTTGAAATCCATCACGCTATATAAATTCAAAAACAGCCAGGGCACATATGCCGTGCGGGCTTCCCATGCAACCTCTATAAACTCCATTACAACTGAACGGAGTGCAATTTTGGAATTTACTAGAACGCGTACTGCATTCGTGAAGAGCATCGTGCCACAACATGGATTTCTTAACATAATTTGAAACCCCAAAAATTATTTAATTGTTCCCGGAAAGCCAATAATCCGGGCATATTTTACTTGATTGGTGCTGTCCGTTTCTGGGTTGGTCTAGGATACAAACACATCTTTGACCCCCTTATTTATCCATTAGAAACGTTAATGACTTTTGCTAAGCTATGATCAAATACCATGAAGGCAGGTTGCATGCGACTGAAACGATTGCATGTAGACGTCTCTGCCATCAGAGATGTCTGAATACAAGCAGGCGATTGAGTTATGCTCGTGTGAGAGCAATCTGGTTTTGCAACGGAATGCTCCCGTGTGGATGCGCATAAATACGCAGTGTACATTTGCTGCGTAGGTTATCGATTCTAAATGAATTTCATGCAATTAATTTGTGGATTTGAGAAAGGTATATTTTTCTAATTATTTTGGTTGTCATTTGTACCGTGTATTTACGTAATCGCTCGCGATATGCAACTTGTTGTATTAGTCGCGAGTTCACGAAGATGATGTTTGTGGTCTCATCGCTGCCGTTAAAACATTAACAGTGAGAAGTGGCTCAGGAACTATGGAAATGAGTTGGCACTGATGAGATCCTGGTTTCAAATCCAGGTAGTCACCCATGATTAAACTGCGGTTTCAAGTGTTAGCAAGTGAATGGTCTCAGCCCAATCACCAATGACACAAAACAAATATCAGCTTACATTTTGCTTATTCAAGCAATAAGACAATCAAGCGACATTATGGCTTGATTAATACAATCTTTGCAGGGCCTATGTATATATAAATATACACATATGCTTCTAGCATTCTTTCAAAGACGTCTATTTATGAAGTAGTGCTGTGGCGTCATCTTCCGAGGCCATTCTCTGACGCGGGGTGAATGGTCTGCTGACTGAACATATCCTCACAATCCTGCAGCTTACGACATGCCACGAAGGGCAACATGAAAATATGAGTGTAAGGATAACTAAAAGCAACATCAGAGAGGAGGCGGCACATGCCAAGGAGGCCCAGTATAAAATGCAACATGGCTTACCTGGTCTGGGGAGGGCCTGTGGTTGGTGTTTTGAGATTTCCCTGGGTGGTGGTGCCGATGATATTGGTGGTCATCTTCATAGTTATCTGCCATGAGCTTCATTCTGTTCTGAGTCTGAAATCAGACAAGCCACAATGCAACGTGTGTTGCATACAGATGAATTCTACTTACAGCCCCACCATCAGAAAAATAAACACAATACTGTGAAAACCATTTTCACACTCATAATTTGTTTTGCATGTTTACATTATTTTTTTTACATTTTCTCAAACGAAAATAAAACCATTGCTTTCATCTGTGTGATATGGTTTCATAATTTTGCAATATTTTAGAGTGAGCTGAAGCCTTCCACAACATTGATGGCGAGTAATAATAAAAATTGTAAATAGAAATTTTTTTACGTTGACATTAATTGTGGAAAATTATATAGATTGTTATATAAATAGTATTTTTGTGAGCGATTACTTTTATGGACACATTATGCTAACAAATTAATGTTTATCAGTGCTGATACATTTAAATATATTACAAAAGACATTATTTCAACGTGGCTGAATTTAGACATATGCGAAAAATCATTTTCAGGACCTAAATGTATAGATACAAAAAAAAATCGAAATATAATTCTGCAAAATTTTGAATGCCTTGTGATTAATTTATGATAATAAAAATCAACAATAGAGCTTATGATTTTATACAATAGGGCTTATCATGCAAATATTTTTACACATTTGTTTTACAAAAAAAACCTTTCCAGGTATATATAAACATTACTGTGCACAACCTTTGCATGATACAGCCCTGCAAGCATAACAGATTTATTTGCATTTTAATGAAGCAATATTTGATAAATCGTTTAAGCAGCAAAAAGATCAAACTGCTTTCCTCCACAATCGTCATCATGATCATCTGCCGCTCGTGTCAACGAGATGACAAAATTTGGCACCATTTATTCAGCAAAAAAAAAATCGCAATTGACATTAAACAATGGTTGTGTCAACTCGCTGTTGGCAATTTCATTGTTGGCCTCATTCTTCATTTTTTTTTCCCTTTTACCATCTGGTACATGGCATCTGCCAAAAGACATTCAAACAGCAAGGCCCCCTCCTCCATCTGCAATGGTGACAAATAAAGACCGACATTCACAAAAAGCCTCTGTTCAAACAGTTTCCCTGCAAAACAACCGCGTCAATATTAATTTGTTTTCCGCATTCGTTTGCCAATAAAATAATGCGAGTGACTTACTAAAAACTTTTTGAAACAGCCTCAGGAAGAAAAAAAATACATTGGCCTTCCATATCGGGTACCAGCAATCGCACCCCCTCCAGAAACCAAAGTTGGTATTTTAGCTACATTTACCAGAGAATTGCATCGGATGTGCGTTTATTAAAGCAGAGCCCTATTTCAAATGCTATACGTATCCTCGACATCCACCTGTCTGAATTGCGCTTCGGGGGAATAAAAGTCCCCTGGGGACTGTAGAAGGCTGACACGGGGAGGGTTGGAGAGATTCATCCTCCTCTGTTGCGTTATCTGTAGTGCTGTAGGGTCGTTCGCTATTCTCTGAATGCATCCACTGTATCCCGAAGCCTTTTATTACTCAAGAATGCACGACAGCACATCCGACCGCAACAAAGCGGGCGCCCGGTGCTATTTCCATTCCTCCATTTATTTGGCCAGCATTCTTTGGAAGCAATGGTGGTTATAGTAATTGTTATCGTGACAATAAGGGTAATGATAATGCTGCTAAATGACAGCAAACAACAGACGCCTTGCAAGGGATACTCTTTGATAATAATAAGAATGCTTATACACATATATACCTACGAACGTAAACATGTGCGCACAAGAAATACAAAAGTCGCTCCAGCGTATGCCATTTGAAGTAACACAACGGCACTAAATGTTTTGTAAATAAAATGTCCTCCACATTTTGCACGAGCTACCCGATGCATTTCTCTTCTTCTGTATGGCAGAGCTAAATACCAATATCAAGGTCTGCCAGTCATGCCGAGGGCTTCTTGAGAGTTGGTGTAGTTTTTTTTTTATTCATCTGTTGCAGGAGCGCAGACTAGAGTGGTTTACCATATGGTCCAGAGTTTGGCTTCCATGGCCACAATTGTACTCCTGTGGCATGCCTTTAAGTTTCCATCAATGAAAGAGATGTGCGCATTGGCCTGTTGATGTTCTGATGATGACTCCAGTGTCTTTGAAGACTGCTAACTTAAGGCCAACAAGCAGTGGAGAGCTGGCTGGAGTAAGGGGTCTGTTAGCTGGATCAGACAGCCATGCATGAGTAGGTCATGCTATCGTAACCTCTCTGTGCTACTGTGAGAGGAACGTCTTGAACAGTGACGACGAGTCAGCTGATCAGGTGCCCTGAACTCAACTGTGACCACAGCTACGGCCATACACGCTACTACGGTTGCCGCGATATGGCAATGCCACGAAACATCATACGATGTTAGATCTATTACCGTTTTGCAAAACGTCATATCATCATTATGGTTGCTCATTTAACGTTTCTTAAATATGTTATTCCCTGATAAAATGTGGTAGAAATAATTAAACATACAAATACATAATTAATATAGAGATAATATCGATTCAATGAGTGCTTTGCTAAATGTTTTCCGAAGCAAGAGTGATTGTGATAATGTTAGCATTATATTATTTAATTGTATTCGTGTGATTGACAAGCATGTGCATTATAAGTATTAGAGACTGTGATGATAAGAAATAATTATGGCAGGCAGAGGTCGAGAGAACTGCAGTTGAAGAACTTCTAAGTCATATTTATCCACACTGGAAGCACGACAAAGCATTAAAAAACAATAAAAGCGCAAAGCACGATTAACAAAGTCACGCTAAACTAATAGCGCGTCGATGTTCATATCGTGATACTGTGGCAAGACCTGCGGGCGACACACAACTGTGCCAGGGTCTACGGAGCACAGACATTTAAACCGAACCGGGAATGCATGTGGCTTAAATGAAAGTCGCACCATGCTGGCGGGAGCAACAGCTTTACAGAAGAGACATTAAACGTGCTCAACATTCACAAATCGCGGGTGTTTAACGTCTGGAATTATTCCAAAACACAGACCAACATTACATTTAAGTAAATTATAGGCTCCACAGATGTCTGCAGATCACGAGTTTACCTTGCATACACTAATTCCACACTAATTTAATTTATCTTAAGTTACATTTGATGAAATAAGATATTAGTATTATGTTGAGAAACTAATTGCTTATTTTTAATTTGTGCAGTACACTAATCCTCGTATTTTTTTTTATACGTGTACACACTTACCTGTGGCACATGGAGATTGTGTATATAACGTGAACAGTTATACAATGAAGTGGCCGCATACAATATCTGCCTTTAAATACAACTGAGCAATACAATTATTAAACTATGCAGAGCTCGCAGATAACTTTGGTCATGAACAACATCATCAGCAGCCATGTTCAATCCACTTCTGGATGAAACCCTCCACAAGCCACAACCCACAATCTTGCGATGTCATAATCTACGGAGTGTACCTGCACACAAACGGATTTAATTGCTCCAAAAACTGTTCAAGTCAGCGACAAAACCAACATCAAAAGTAAAGTGAACGAAACATCTACAAACCTATCCCTCCACCGTAATATTGCGAAGGGATCCTATCCTCTAAAATGTGGAACGTCTGGGCAGGTTTGAGAGCGGATGTGATCGGGAGGGAAGTGTGTGTGTGTGTGTGCATGCTAGAGAATTGGTACAGTAGGGGGCACAGGTGGTGCATCGGCCAGTCATCTCAGTCAGTTGACTCCTGGGTCTGCCCCGTGACCTCCTGCCGGCGGGCGTTAGACACTTCACGTGGCCTTAACGTGCACAAAGCCTGGCACAAGCGCCGTGGTGACGTCACCGCCACTTAGTGGCGAATGGCGGTTGTTGTTGTTGTTGCTCGGGAGTGGACAGCATTTACGCCAGGCGTTCCGAATTGAAGAATGCCATCTCGTCTTGAGTGGGATTCTTTGTTTTAAGCTGAAGAATGGCAATGCTCAGTGTCTGGGGAAATCAGGGCTAGGTAAGGAGGCTTGCATGGCTTTCCAGCAGCTTCTTGGTGAGATGCACACGTGAAAATAATTACTCACAATGCACACATTAGTTTTTACCGATGCTAAGTACTAAATTGTGCATTGCCCTGGTTTTATGCGAGTAACACAAGTGCAAATGAACATGAAGCGCAGCGGAAATAAATAAAGGGAGGAAGAAGAAATAAAAAGCAATAAAAACTTTTTGCATCAACACGAAAAAAACCAGGTAGCAAAACGAGACTGACCCCAATCACTTTCAACAACCTCCATAAAAAAGGTTAACTAAAATGAGCAGATGTTGCACGTGTTTTTGTGCCGAATTAAAAATGCTCTCATTGCGCAGGAAATTCCAGCTCATTACGCTTACTTTGATGGGTGGATCGAGAGCAGCATTCGCTCACGAGCGATGTTTGCCCGAAAACATCTGGAACCACCGTCTTGGGCATGGGGGGGGGGGGGGGGTGTGTGCGGGGCCCAGGGGTTTATTTTGAAATGCCAGCAAACTAGGCTGAAATGCCTCCAATAAATTCTCTTAAAAAAAAGAATGCGCGCGCGCGCACACACACACAGGGGTCTAAACAGTGTTGCCGCTGAAATGAGGCCTCCGTGCCCATGTGTTGTTCTGTCGGCCTTCACTTAATGACTTCTGCGAGACGAATCGGGCACACGGGGGAGCAGGGGGGGGAAGGGCAGTGTTATGGCCTGCAGAAGGGCGGCGTGGTGTGGTGCGGTGGCTGGGTGGTCGGGAGCACCTGCTGCTTGAGCTGCTGAACGAGCCTGTCCTTTTCACGCTTGAGGGCCGCCACCTCGTCCTGGGTCTTCTTTTTCTTGGAGGCCGACAACTCGAGCAACGCAATGTTGGCGTCCTTCTCGCTGATGGCGGCCAGAAGGGCTTCTTGCCTGCGAGGCACATTCGCGGGGTGTGCGGATGGGGACACGGGGGGGGGGGGGGAGAGAAAGCAGATTTGGGGGACGATGAGACGTAACAAAGGAAGAGAGACGTTTTTAAAGGGAGCCGCGGGGGTTTGCAAGGAGGCAGGGGTAAGGAAGGCGTAGCACAGGGGGTGACATGGAGGGGGACCGCAACAGAGACGTGGGGCAGAGTGAGATATGAGAGAGCGATAAGGAGGTAGGGAATGACTTTAGTCACCTGTCAGCAGTTCAACCAAATGCACAGCAAGTCCAAACAAGCCATTGAGCTAAGGCTCAAGTTCTGTGGCCTTGAAAAACCCCACTTCGCAACCTTTATTTAAATAATATCGCAAAAAAATGTGCAAGAATCCACTACTTGACCAATGTTTAAAGTTGGCGTAAACAACCACCACGGTACTGGGTTGTGCAGCAGTACGGCCTGACACCTTTGAGACACCACCGCTGACAGCTATTAACAAGTAGCTTTACAAAATACGTTCCCCGCTGGATCCAAAAAGACACAAACACAGATTGGATGTCTTTACTCACAGTGGTAATGACTACACGGGTGCTACAACCTCCCTACAAACACAGACCCCCGCAAAAGTTCACAAACCACACTGCACAGGAAACCGGCTGCATTAAGACTTTTATAAACCCGCTTCCTTTCGGTGCAAACCGGGGTCAGATTTATACGCGCACGCGGCAAACGGCCATTCATCCGGACTTTCCCCGTCCGCTTGAAAGGCTTTGGGCCGACAAGGCAGCTGTCCGTGTCGTAACTCACCGGGGATGGGCACGCAGAAGGGGGTCTCTTCTGTGCGTGTAACATCAGGAGTTCAGCTAAGTGATAAAGCTCGGCGTGCGACCTTTAATGGGACCGACCGCAACTATGAAACAGATACACCTCACATGGCGCGGCGGTGGGCTCCCGCTGCGCCAGTTACAGGGGGCCAATGTGAGGGCTTAGGGAGCGACGTTGGAGGGTGGGGAAGGCAGGAGAGACCCCCCCGAAACTGTGCGGCGCAAGACAAAAGAAAAAAAATCCACAGGAGGAGAAAGAGCTCACGGCACGGCCCGTGTGGTATAGATCACGGGGCTCTTTTCAAGGTGTTAATCCTTCCGAATCATGAAGCTTGGCTCCCCCCCCCCCCCCCCCGCATGTGAAGAGAGAATATGATAATGGCTACCTCTTTAACTGCCCGGCTAAGAAGAAAAAGTCAACCAGAGTCAATTATTTATTTGTTTACTAATGTCTTCGTTTCAAGGACCGCACAAAGGAGAAGAACAAACAAATAAAAGCAGAAAAGCTTTAGGGGGGTACTTAAGCTTCACAATGCAGCAACATGACAAACTGTGAAAATATGAAGCTTTCCAGGGTAACCATTGGAGAAAGCCTTTTTATGTCATTGTAAATTTTTGGAAGGACCTCCTCAGTGATTGGCAGACAGCGCACAGATTTTTCAGATACGCGTGGTTCAGGTTGCCTGCTAAGTAAGCCTGTTTAATGTGCGTTCCTGCAGCATAATCCATTAAGATGTCCCAGCCATGCAATTCAATATTTGTTTGTTTGTGTATCTTTATTTATTTGCGCAAATATGCCCCATGCACAGAACCCACGGCGTAGTATATTGAGATATTTCTCGTTGAGCCAACTCATCTTTGCACAGTATCCACAATTCAATTGCTTGCGCACTTCCAAAGAGCCACTGTTTATACAAAGAGGACTGGCAGGAGGAGTTGGGAGGATATTTACTGTGAGACCATAGCAGTGGCCGTCACTACTCACAGTCGTTGAGAGAGACACCCATCGCTGTATGTGAATGGAGAAGGAGAAATCTCCACAAATTTAAAATGTTCCTGCTACGACTATATATCATACTTTATTTGTTTACTAAAACAACCGACTACCAATTGTACCATGGCCAATTTATAGTTGAACGAGTGTATATTTTATTTGAATATTTATTTAAAAGAGAAAGTAGTTTGTGCTTAAATGTGGGTGAGTATTTAAGGTTTTACATTTCGTACGGGGCTGTCCAGGAGAGAGTAAACACACCAGCGATCATTCAAGGGAGAATGCAACCAAGGCACCCATCATCTTTGTAGTAACCTTAAAATTAGCTACGTAATATGTGATTTACTAAGGACTGGCAAGCGAGCATTGCTTTTAAATGATTGTAATGGGGAAAATGGGCTAAGTTTTTTTACTATGGAACAGTAAAAACAAATCATTGTGATTTCATCTCATACTGGCACATATGTACAACTGCCAAGAGGAGACATAATTTAATAGAAAATAACCAATATCACTTTGAAAAAGCATACAATATTGACAAAGAAGTAAATGCAATAGGAAAAATGGTTTCAATGTGGCATGGAAAGTTGTGGCAAGCTAGTCTCAGTGTTGCAGATATTTTAAAAGTATTTGCTTTTCTAACCGATTTTTCACAATTCGCTTGAAAAAAATCCATGCACAGCCCAACACTATCAACTTAAAATATATTCTTGGTTCATCTTCTTGGTTCTTTCGGTAAAGTCACGTAGAAGGGAAATAATAAAATAATAAATAATCATTATTTTAATAAATAATAACCAAGAAGATGAATCCCTGCAGTCACGAAAGCTTTAAATAGAAAAATTATTGGTTCTTTTGGTAAAGTCACGTAGAAGGGAAATAATAAAAATAAAACAAAAAAATTATCACGACGTTTCGATTGCAACACAAGCAACCGTCATCAGGTGTGGTTTTGTGAAACGTCGTGAGAATTTTATAGTGTAATATATTATTATTTTATTATTTCCTTTCTACGGGACTTTACCGAAAGAACCAAGAACATGAATTCCTGCAGTCACGAAAGCTTTAAATCGAAACTTTAAATATGTTAAGAAAGCAAGGAATCGTATTTTTTTATTGTAAAAAAAAAAAAAGCTTTTCACTAACCACTGAAGCCAATCACATGGAAAAAAGTGCCTTCATGTGGTGACATGCTCTGCACCATTTGACTTGTGACATATTCTAACGCAGCATAACAGAAGCGGCAGCCTAAAGCAGCAGCAGCAGCAGCGTCGCTAGCAATTAATGTAGCGTGGAGGGCCAAACCTCACAGAGCCTATCCTCCTAAGGTGACCGGGCCATGAACCCCGCACACACACACATTGAAACTCAGCGATGATATCAAAATTAGAGGCAGACAATGGGGGGTCCCCCTAATTGTGCTTTTTACTCTGGACTCTGAAAGGGCTTCTTTTTTCATTTGTGTTTACCAAGCCATTATCGGGTTTGCTTGGCTAAACAAGCAGTGCTTATTAGCTTTGGGCCAGGAAAGAAAGGCAGGTCTATGCTATGCAAAAAGGCCCACCAATTAATATGCATTTATTATAACTGCTGAAGGTATCATACCATGCAGTGACTTAATTAGCTTTTTCTAAAAAGAAGTCAGGCCACAATGTGCATACGTAAATAGAAATGTGCTCTAACACACAACCATTATAGGTAGGGCTGGAACAATGAACTCCATCCCTGGTGATTTTACTTGAATTATCAAAATTCGAGGGTCGTAATTAAATTCAATATATCTTTTACCCCGTGGTGAATGTAAGCACCGGTGTGGCTGTAGTTCTGACATGAACTCAATAAATACGATGTATATGAACTGAAAAATATTAATTCTTGTACGCACGATTTGATGCATTACTGCAAGCTTAATAATCGATATTAATCGATGCAATGTTCCACCCCTAGTTGGTGGTACAAGAAAACAGAAAACATAATGATGAATACCAAAAAAACACAATTGGTGCAGAAAAATCCCAGCTAATCTTTCTGATATGCTCATTATTGGAACTGGACAAACACCCCTCCTGAAAAGCATTACATCTTTGTGACGCATTTAAAAATTACAATAAAACTATTTGTGACATGCAAACTTTACGAAATAGACAATAATTATTTAAGGCATGGAGCACGGGCTAGCAGCGGGTTCCCCGTGTATGCCAGCCTGCACCAGTGTGGCAACATCCACTGTGGATGCGCGCATGGCTCTATTAGCATAACCATTATCTCAGCTGAAATCCCATGTCGCTTTGGATGGAGCCATAATACTGACATTCTAATGAATGACAGCAGGTGTCCCATGGTGATAGGCGAGAGTCATTCAATGTGCACTACGTTTCTTTGCTTGTCCTTCGAAAAAGGTGGATGCCCATTGCTACACGTACACTACACCAGGCTGTATCCCATACCCAGGTTGAGATTATTAATAATGGACCCAAAGAAGACGTAAATTGGAACTGAATGAGCCACCGAGACATTCAGGCACATTTTTGTTGGCTGGCAATTTTTATTTTTAGCCACAGCTACCCAACAATTCTGTCTAACTGGGGCTGATAATGAAGCACCATTATTTGCGGTCAGTCTGCATTTTTTACAGTAATCAGTTGCAATGTTTGCACAGCAATTAGCAAGGCTATCTAGAATAATTAACCAGTAGTTAACCAAGGCATGCTATTTCCTGAAAAGCTTAAGGAAAGGACCAGCATACAGATGTCGTCGTTTTGGCATGCAGAGAATGATAAAGCATGTAGTGGCACTGACAACACTTGTTCCTACGACTGGCTTCTCTGGCTTATATGCAACAAATTATTCAGTTAAATGGTCGTGACTAATTTCAAGCCGAATTACCTCTTTACCTTCAGGCTATTTCTTTAATTGTAACGATTCTAAAATAAATATAAAGTTGGCTTGGAATCTAGCATGCGTATTTATTTATCTATTCATTTCCTTATTTATTTACAACTTGGATGATAATCTCAGTGTGTATTAAGTATTCCAAAGAGGGCAGTGATCTGAAGACATGGTCAAAATAACAGACACAAGGTGATTTAAAGCTTTCATGACTGCAGGGATTCATCTTCTTAGTTCTTTCGGTAAAGTCACGTGACTTTACCGAAAGAACCAAGAAGAGACACAAGGTGGTTTATATTCAAGGTATGTCCCCGTGACATTGGCTAGGATTAACATTTTTTTATGCCTTGAAAATGAGGCTACTGAAAGCGAAAGCAAGTTATTGATTACGATGTTGTAAACATATGAGATCACAGTTATTTGTGTCGTACAAGCTAAGAGAACAATACACAATGCAATGCGGTCTCCCAAACTTACACGAGCACGCGCTTCCAATACATCTCTGGTACTAATAGATTTTCTAAACAAAGCACTGCTTGAAATAAAGGTTAAGTAAATCTGACATTTTTCAAAAGTTACAACTGAAATACCCTAATATGACACATGGCAACAATTACAAAAAAAAGTCGAGGGGGTAGTATTACACATTCACAGGAAACTTAAAGCGCTGGCCTCGTATTTTTCAAACAATATCTGATTTGGCTTAGGGAAATTTGGTCAAAAACTGAACCTGCAAAGGGGTTGGGACGCACTTTATATATATATTTAAAAAAACCCTCCATGAATCTGCACAGCTGCGCTTTTTGGCATATGCAACACGCAACTCGTTTGGCCTGAGAACTTCTGTTTTTTAATGTCAAGTCAAATTTCTAACAATTATTTACCCTCCTACATATTTCTTCGTCAGGATAAAAAAAAAGTGCTTCACTGACGTGCTTCTAACCAGTGTTTATTATTACCTATCCATCAAGGTGATTTATCTAAATACAAGCGATTCTAATTTCATTGCTCGATAACACACTACTTGCATGTCCTTGTACACCCCTCTATAAATAAAGCGTCGTGACCCAGCAAATTGCCTCGCCATTTGACTTTTTAAATTCACACTAAATAGGTCCCACTGCAGTTATAAAATTTAGGATAAAATATCTTGTTCATTAAGTTCGGTGAAAAAGTGCAATTTGAATGGCAAGCATAGGTATACTTTCCTGAGCAGGGGAAATTGGGTTACAGTTTTCAAGTTACGGTATTTAAAAAAAAGCATATATATTTGATTTAAATTGAACAAATAAAAGAATTTCATGAAGATGTAAAAATACTATGTTGATTATTAGATCGTTGGGGGAGCAATCAAAATAAACCCCGACGATGATTATGATGCAACGGCAAAGCATGCGAGCATCAACAGCACTGAGCCATAAAGGCCGCTGCGCAACACAAAACCTGAAGAGAACACGAGCTTGCACGGGAACACCTCGCCGAATTGGTGACCTGGAATGTCCCGCATCTTTTCTCACGTATAAAAAGGCCCCTTTTCTCCATTAAGAGTCCAAAATGCGTCTCGAGCAGACGGAGAAAGGGGGCCGAGTGCGAGGGAACCACTGGAGGAGATGGCAAGAGGCTACGGCTAGGCTACGACAAACACTTCACATCTTTGTAGCCAATCAAGCGACTTACACACAGCTCAGTGAATCATATTCAATGAAAATTGGGCTGACAGTCTTTTGCTGTCACTGAAGTACACTGCGCTTACCTGTAAAGCTTAAAATCCATGACATTCCACGCAAACCCCGTTTTTTTACAGCCCCCATTGGAGCGAGGAAAGAACACTGTCTTGTCATTTGTGGAATTGCAAGGGCAACGTCTGTCATATGCTAAAGGCAATATCAAGAGCGTGAGGACCAAGAGGACCATTATGTGGACTAAGCAGATGTTTAGTTCATTTACTTGCGTCTGGTTGGAAGTGGAGCATTTGCTTGGACACATTTTTTGACCAGGAGACGAGCTCCATCTGGTACCAGGAACTCGCTGACAAGCAAACGTCACGTGGGGCAGATTTTCTGCACTCCAATGCTTACCTACTCGTAAAATACAAAAATACCTAAATCACCATTTACTCAGCTGCCTATTAATGATTTTACCAAGTCAGGATGACTCCATTCTTAGGAACATTACAGAATATTGGCAGGCCCATAAAACACAAAGAGCTGATGTTAAACATATCAGAGCAGTAAGGAAATTGTGTTTAATTTTGTTGAGTTGGCCACGACTAGACCGGTTGACATTAATATAAGGTCATGTAAGACAACGAGAGCTGGGCAGAATATTATTTTGTTGAAAATTAGTTTTTGATTTTATACCATTCAAAGGGCAATCAGTTCATATGGAGGAGCACGGTGACTTGAGAAGGCATTCATCCAGCAATGGATTTGACCATGGTTGATGACGACGATGTCTTACTGTCCTGTTTGTGATTTTTTAAGAGATGCAGAATCCATTGAGAAATCTCATATAGCAGCGCACCCCATGTATCAGAGAATAGTCCATGGAAGAGATCATTCACAGGACTTCTGAAATAAAAAAAATTCTTAGCACAATGAGGACACTTTCTCAAACATTTTGCAGACACCATTTTTTTGCATAATTGTCAAACTGGTATCGTTAATTCTCAGAGCTGTACTTTAGCCAAAAGAAGTGCGAAACCAAATGCAAAGCCATGTTTTTGTTTGCTCCATCATTGGCGACTGGGCTAAGACGATCAATTCACTACACTTAACAACCTGGTTAACACACAGGCAGCTGCCTGGATTCAAACCCAGGATATCAGCGGTGCAGACTTAGCGCTCTGACCTCCGAGCCACCTGGGCCACCTTGCTGGAGCAGAGAAGGAAAATTAATTAGCATAGCGACTACAGTGAAGAAGGGGAGGTCATTTTGAAGACAGACCTTGAGCAAACGAGGCATGCCTGGGGGCATCCTGGAGGAATTAATATGCAACGGAAGCGACCCACTCAAGTTAGGCTAATGCCGGCTTGAACATTCCAAGCGGCAAAGATGAGACCACCGATTCATGACGCAATGAGTAGATGTCAGTGTCATAGGATATGATAATCAGATTTCCATTCACTGACTGTCATCTTCTATAGAGGCTAGGGTCATCATCATTAGACAATGTCTATCCACTGCTGGATGAAGGCTTCTCCACACCGTTGCCACCCATCACGGTCCTGCGATGGGCACAATCCATCTCATTCCTGCACATGAGCCGATTGGACTCGCTTTCCATGGTGGTTAACATTCTGCTATAGCTGCCATTCGATGCTTTCTGCTGTGGCTGCTGTGGCTGCTGTTCCACCACTAGTCTTGCCCATCAGCTTCAAGTGATGTGCTCTTCCCAAACCCACTTAACAGCCAGCATGAGGTTTCCAATTCGTATTTCTTCTCTGATCCCCGTGTTCATATTTCTGCCTCAGTGTAATTCCAAGCATGTATGTCTCTATTATTCGATCTATTTTTTTTATCATTGTCCGTGTTTTTTTATTTACGTCACAAGTGGCAATATGCGCATCCCAGGGCCACACGGCTATGCTGTTTTTCATTACCAAATTGAGTTTCAAAAAAGCACTTGGTTCTGTTTCTTGTTCACCACTGCGTTTCATAAAATGCATCCCAACCCACCCTCAATAATTGCCCAAGGCATACACAGCCTCCGGTATTTTTTTTTTACCCGTTTCACCCAATCACCATTGCATCTCCTCTTAAGTTCAAGGCCACCGAACAGCATGATGTTGTATCTCAGCTCTGCATCTTGCGCCGAATAATCAAACAAACTCAAGAACAAAACACCACCGACATCTACAACCACGAAAAAACGATCATTCGCTTCCAAACGCAGAGCGTTGATTAAAACAAAGAGCTGACACGTAAGCGCACATGGCGGGGGCAAAAAAAAAAAAACCTCATCAAATTATTTCACAAGGAGCGTAGAAGCACAGTGTGGCCAAGCACGCACTGCCAGAAACTGAGTGAGAACACACGGCTTGCGTGGCGACATGTCGATGCACGACAATAAGCAAAGGATTACGTGAAGCATCTCAATATTAAGTGAGCTGCATGAGTGACCAAGGCCAGATGCTGTGGATGGAGCTGCCACAAAGGCCGAGTGTGTGCGTGTGTGTTTTTATCGCTCGCAGTGTAGTGGGAGCCGAAGCATGGCTCTTATCTATTTATTTAACATGCATTTTGCCAAGATGGTCTTAGCAAACGGCTTAGGGTCATGCACGTCTTTGCGGATTTAATAGAGAGCATATAACCCAGACGTGAGACATAACAAATAAAGGCGAAATATGTAACAAAACAAACGGCATATGGGTCGGCTCGATGTCGCCATCGAGAGAAACGTCCACCAAGTTGTATTTTCCTTTCCAAGCGAATTTTAAAATTACATCGCATTTTGTCGCCAGAGACAAAATAGCTTCTTACGGAGACTGGACACTGCGGGTCCTTAGGGCAGTTTAATTGCACCTTGGGGACAGGTAGACTCTCCTATTAAGACATTTTTAAAGTTAACTCTTGGGGCGGAATTTCACTGTGCGGGGGGGGGGGGGGCAGCAGCTGCGATACCCAGTTCTGCCTCAGCACTCCGCTGCAGCATGAAAGCGATTTACGTGCAGTCCAGAGCCAATTTGATGAAGGTACAAAAAAAAAAGATTCCTTGAAAAGTCCAGCAGCCATGTGTTTCTCATCAGCGCTGCAAATTAGTGGGGCTCAGCTTAATTAGGCCTGGCTCTGCCTACCTCTGTCCACAGGACTGCTTGAGAAAGGTAAGAGTGTTCCTCCTTAAAATATTTGGCAGGAGAAAGGGGGGTAGATTTTTGGGAATGGGGGTGGAGAAAGCGGGGGGGGGGGGGGGGGGGCGGCTGTGTTGGTTTGGGGTGCTGACCCAGTGCCATCTGTTGAGCAATGCCGCCCTCTTTAAGCTTCGGACTTTGCCTCCTTTGTGTCTGCGGGGGCCCATGCCGTTTGCATTTAGTGATATGAATTTACGCTCTCTCCCGCCAACCCCCTTGACCCCCCCCACCCACCCGAGGAAAACAATAATCCCACTTTCGTGGTGTTATTGAAGGGCCGCATAAAGGGGTACCCCTCTATCGGCATGTCCATTTAAGCCTTGCTCGATCGAACCATAAGCCTCCATGCGAGACAATTGGATAATACAAAGTACAAAGAAAAATATGCAAACAAAATAATAGTGAAATGATAAAATAAAAAACTGTGAGCAGAAATCCCGGATAATTCATGTTTGTTCAGACTAATTGTATTCGATATCTGTTTAACTTCTGGAGTTTTCAGTCGACATGCCACCCCGGTGAAAGAGCACGAGATAGAAAATGAAAAATTTCCCAACCCGATTTAATAACGCACGAATTACATCAGTCCCGCTATGTCTCTCACAAAGTAAATAAACTGCACTGGCTCAAGGAGAAGAAAGCTAAATATTACCTAGACAGAGCAAGCACGCTATCCTCCATTACCACTTCTTGTAACTGTGAGACATTTGTTTATTAAGTGAGCAGCTGGAAAAATGTTGATCTTTTTTCCCCCAGCTTCCTCCAGTTTAGTAGCCATGTCACCCATGTCACCCTTTTAATCAAAGCCACGCTTGTATCTCGCATTGTGGCCCCAAGTGATGTCACGAGGAGGCAGCACACGTCTCTACCCCGCCCCATGATAGGCACCGTCCACACTCTCCGAGTACGCATGGATGCTTAGAATGCCAAAATTACCAGAAGCCAATTGAGCCTCACAAAAATCCTCAGCCTCTCCCCCCATTGAGAACCACATGGTATCATTTTCCTCAAGATTTTGTATTTTTATGGTCAACAAACTTGTCATGATTGCAGCACAGCTGTACAAACGGTTAAGACATTGTTAGTCTGCTGATTTTAGACGATCCACTGTCACATTGCATGCTCCATCTAAACCTATGAAGCCTTCTGTTTTTTTAAATAGATGTATATTTGAGACCTTAGTGTAATCGTATTTTCTAAATAACAAGCGATAACGTCACTCTGGAGATTGATTTGTATGACCTAGCATGTTTTCCAGTGCATAAAGAAATATACGAATGTACAAAGACAATACTCTCCCCCTCTAGAGATTCGTTTAGCTAAATATCAAGTTTGTGAACAGAAATGTGTTTCATGTGCATATATTTATAATAATGTGACTAGCAAAGTATATGGCGTGGGAAATGTTATTGCAATTATTCTAGGAGCACAAATGTTTAGTGCAATAAACCCACCGTCAGATTTCTACAATTGTTTTGCACGTACAGAAAACAAGTTGCATTTTAATAAAAAGGCTAATTTTGGAGAGCACAGTAGTAACTACTCCTTCAGCGAGCACAATTTTACCAAGGCAAGAATTAGCCGGGTCGCTCAGAGGTCCGAGTTGGGACCGCTGACATCCTGGGTTCAGATCCAGGCAGCTGCTCGTCATTAAATAAAGTTCAGGAGTGTAATAAATTGATGATATCGGCCCAGTCAGCAAGGACTTCACAAAAAAAGCCCATGGTATAGAACATCGGTTGTTACTCATTTGACTAATAACAAAACATATAATAAAAACAAAAATTCAGTTTAACTGTCATATCATGAACATTACTTTCATAGATTCCCTCTACTTGAAGAGATTTCTAAGACAGCTCTGGGATATCTACTTCTGTGGGCCCTTCTCTGACGTGAAAGGATGCACTGCTCTGCAGGAGAATCTGAATAGGGACTTTGTATCATCACATGACACAAATAGCATAATTGTGGATTTTTTTTTACCAAGTGTAAGAAATTAAAACCACTGTGGGGTACATTGTAGAAAGGCATTGGTATTTACGTAGTCAATCCGACAAAATCAACAGCATGTGTTTTGGTGGCACGCTTTGCTCGCGGCTTTCAATTTTATTAGTTGCTAAGCACACGGGATTGACAAGCCGCGCGCATCGATCTGTTCTTACGTTATCAAACATTTTTCAGGATTATCTTACTGGGACAGAGAATTTCACAATGCAACAATATCATATGTTTTATCCTTCACTGTACTTGCGTGTAATGTAAACTGTGTAATTATAGCTGGAATTGTTATTACAAGTCAGGTTCTGGGCTCAATGGATTCCAACCGTTACGCTACACCGCGTAGACAAAACAGGAGGTTTAAATTGTGAACCTTCCTATTGGAACAGGACATTCTAAACAGAGACTGAAGTCCACGAACTTCCACCGCACAATGGGCTGAGATTATACCACACACCCACCTGTTCTCAAGCAACCACTGTTTATAGCTACCGTGAAATAGAAAAAGAACCGAATGTATCCATGGTGATGGTGAATGATATCAGTGACATTCTATAAGACAAAATAATACCAAGGACGCCAAGTTTCAACTGATAAGTCACAATAAATACTGGCAAACTGGTTGGCGGAAAAACCATAACAACTTTGTATGTTCCGCATCATTTCAATTTTTTACACCAATTGGAAGTGAAGGTTGCATGAGCTAACCCGCCAGTGAGGTCATACCAGAGAAGAAACAATGTCTTATATAGAATGTATCCTCCCCCCTCCCCGACTGTGCCAAAGGAATCCACAAATAATGTTGGTTATTATACACATATCTCAAGATGATGGCCAACAGTGTTACCTTAGAGGTCCCCACGTAAAATACAAATGTGCTATTTCCTCATACGGCTAGTGTGGGGTTTCAATGTTTGGCAGCGCCGTGTATATATGTAGGTTCAGGATACAATGAACTTTTAGGTAATAAAGAGGGAGGATTAGGTGACACAGGAGAGGTTTTTTTCTCGTATTGTCCCAAGCTCATTTCGGTTTTTAAGAAATATGGCTACGAAGGTTTGTTTATATCAGATGTCTGCTTTAAAAGTTATTTAATTGTAGGAAAAAATGTTAAATACCACCTAGGCCACACAGCAGAAATGAATGCCTCAGAGAGCCAAGGAAAACACTTGGCGCTCCCCGATGCCAAGCGCTTGGGACGTTGGTGGAAACTTTTCATTTTTCTTCTAACGCCACAGAGCCATTACCACTTTTCTGCGTAACCAGACACACTTGGCAATGTCAGGTTTCCGTTCATTTTTTGTTGTCGTTGCAAAGTTAAGCCTCTGCCATGTTTGCTGCCAGCCTAGATCATGCCATCACTGCAAACGCGGTTACATGTGCAGCAATGTGATAATCATAATAAATCGACTTATTAGCTTTTCCTTTCAGTACATAATACAATTTCAATTAAGCTCAGGCAGTCGCATTTAATCATTCTGGAGGTAAATTAATACGTTGACAAAATAGGAGTGGGTATTTTTTTTTTTTTACTCATAACAGCCCACCCACACGCGGACCGGGTGACATCTACTGAGGATTGCTGCCGCAGTTAAACTAAAGAGCAGCACGGTGCGCGCGTTGCCACACCGAAGGGTTTGTCACCAGCCAGCCGCGACGAATAGGCCAGCGAGAAGCACCATTTACCTTTCATTATTGGGGCCGCCAGTTTCAACACTTTTCAATTCCCACATCAAGTTCACCTCCCTCTAGCATGTGGATTACGTGTGTGGGTGTTTTTTTTTCCTTCTCTTTTTGGTTGGGGAGTGGTCAACCAGCCAGCCAGGAAACCTTTTCACTGAACCCTGTTCTGTATACCCAATCGCCGCCACATCTAATTTGGGCCAGGAACCTGCAAAAAAAAATGGGATATTCATTTACACCAGGAATATGCCTGCTACCGTACACCTTAAATTACATGTTAACATGTTTTTGTAACTACTACTGCCCTTGAGCTTTTTTTTTTACTGAGGTCGAATGTGGCTAACATGACAAGGGGTTTTCACCATGACCCCAGAGGTCATGTGACGGACACACACTGTGCCTTGCCGTCCTTGATTTATTATGGGGGGGAAATCACGGTGCTTTCTACACTGGAACAGTTAAAAAGCTGATCCCATGGTCTCATACTTCGTTGCTAATGATGTGTATTGGTCGGGCATCTTATTTAGCGAAATCCATTCGAAAGCAACTTGGATTGAAATGGAACAATCATATCACTGTTTCATCTTTGATAATAAAATTAATATTTTTTTAAATGGCCAAACAAAGCATGCAATTTGTACTTTTACTTCATTGCCAATTACAGACTAAAAATACCTACGATTTTAGTTAAATGCATGCACATCTAGGATGTGTGCTACATCTTAAAGGAGACAGCCAATGTCATGCTGGAAGGCTGTAAAATGACACAATAGATGGAATTCATATAAATAAACATATTCACACATTAAAGCCAGCCATGCTTAATCCACCAAGAGATGAAGATCTACCCCACAAGATGTCAAGTGACGGGAATTTTTCCTAAGACGCTTCGCCACGCTGGTCACCGTGGGCTGGCGAAGATGTTAGCCATAGCTTGGAATCGGGAAAAGGGTTTCTGGGTCTAACCGCGCAGTATGATAACCACTATGCTTCTGCACCACCCTTACCAAGCACATACATAATCGATGAAGGGCTATAGCTGCACGACCCACAAGGCAACCCACTTGTTACATCGCCAATCACACACAGGCACGGGGTGGCCTCCATTCATTCCCTAGCGTTCAACAATGGGTGCTCATTTTGGGTTGAATTGACCGGAGGAGAGGGTAGTAGTGGGATGGGGGTGGGGAGCCTTCACCTGGTGCTCATTTCATGTTGAGCTGACCTTGTGGAGAGAGCCTCACTGGGTGCTCATTTCAGGGTGAATTGACCTGTGGGATGCCCTCACCTGGCACTAATTTCAGATTGATTTGACGACACGGGAGACGCCGCCCTCGGCCCACCTCCCCCCGCTGAACCAAACGTTTCAGGCAGAGTTGACCTGGGTGGAGTCCTAGGCAGGCAGGTAGGGGTACACCTCGTTTCATTGGCAGTCGCGATGAATCCAGGGCTCTGGGAATGCTGCGGCGCATTTTTCACACGTCTTTTTCCATTCATTCCAAGCAGCCAAAGGGGGCACATTTTTTTGTGTTACCCATACCGAAAGTTCACGAAACATCCACAAATGAGTGGATGTTTTTTTTTCTCAGTGCAGCGTAACCATAGCTGTCATTAAGGGACAATCAAAGTCATGTATAATAACACATGCCAGTCGGCGTTGTAATTTGAGTTTTCTTTTTTACCCCCCCTTTCCTTGCGTTTGGAGAGAGGGGCAAAGCTTCACGCACCGAACACGCACGTGGTCCGGAGTCAGTGACCTCGCTCAGACCACACGTGAGCTTAGCCATGGCCCGGGGATTATTTTAGATTTTCAGCAGCCAGGAAAAAACAGAGCACAGCTGTTGGGCCCCGGAGCTGCTTCTCTGGAGGACTTCTAAAGAAGTACCACATGTTCGGCCGCAGCCCGTTTCTTGGTGTATATGTACGTAGGGTGCACGAGTCATGTTTGACCTCTGCGCGTGCGTGCGCCTCATATTTATCGTACCGGCTGCGGTGTTGACGAAACGGTTCCGAAATGCTAAGATTTTTAATTGGCTCCCCGACTAAGTCTTACCAGAGAGACATAAAGGGGTTGAATAACTTGATAATTTTAAAAAGGGAAAGTACAAGAAAGCTATTAAGCACAATTAATATTCGCAATATTCATACGTAAGTTTCAAGGTATACGTGTGCCAACTTTTTTGTATCCATTTTATTGGCAGGCTTATGGATGTTTTGTGGATAAGTAGCAGAAACTAAATTACAAGAAACCTATTAAGCACAATTAATATTCGCAATATTCATACGTAAGTTTCAAGGTATACGTGTGCCAACTTTTTGTATCCATTTTATTGGCAGGCTTATGGATGTTTTGTGGATAAGTAGCAGAAACTAAATAGGCTTGGGTAAAATATAACACGTCAATTAATTTAGAAATGTGTTTGATAACATAGCAGAAGAAGCACGATATAAGCACACGTCATGGCAGGAAAGGAGGATTTCTCGACAAATCTGGCTGCCGCCTGAAAAAGCCGGTTGTAATTACTGACGAAACGCCGTACTCAGATTGTAAATGTTGTGGATTTGCTCTCCTACACTCCGGCGTGCTGTACTAGTCAAAAATCGGCATGTTCTGTTTACGTGACAAACCTTACTAATTGGCTGCCTTGGTGGTGGCGGGTTGAACGACCCAATTATATTTACGTGATCTAACCCAAAGAAACCCTGTATTATGGAGCACACTTCATATAAGCACGCCTCTGATAGAGGTTACATTGCACTGGTGGGATGAAGATGATGAGCGACTCCTGATAAAAGCGTACAATTTTGATATAAGCACGGCTGGCCGTATTCCCAAGCGCAGTGCTTATAGCCAGCTTCTACTGCAGTGTGACTTGTGGTGTAGTGATAAGCACACTGTGCTACTATCAAAATCATCTGGGTTCAACACACAAGTTGTACACAACACTGGCGACAAACGGTATGTAGACCTGGCCTAGGTGAACTCAGCCTAAAATTAATGTGGTGCAATGTGTCAAGATCCAAGAAAGGGCAAATGAAAAAGGGCCTCTGCAGTGATAGCCTCACAAACCCCTCTTGTGCCATGTGGCCTCAACAGGTGCTCACTAACCACGCCAGCTCGGCTAAATCATATGGATAAATCAGAGGGGAAATAAGTAAAATAAATAGACTGTGTGTGCTTTTGACAGCCGGCCACGAAGAAAACAACATGTTTGTCATCAGTACTGCCCTGCAACAAAAAAAAGCCATCATCAAAAGCCACGATGAGTTCACTGCTGGATAAAGGCCTCTCCAAGCCACCACAAAAAAACCCGTAACAGATTGTTTATGTCTCTGACAACTGAAGAGGAGGGCCCATTACTTTAAATGTAAGCTTGTTATAATTTTTTTCTGCAATACGTAATGGTTAAGTATGACCATAGTGAGTGTTTGTTTTTAATTCATAAATTACAGATCATTGTCTTTTTTGCTTGGTAATAATTGTCACTGGAAACAACATTCGTCATTGTCTATACTCTGCCTTTGGAAATCCTGCTAGTGTGAGGTATCATGAGCACATATCTATTACTGAATTAGTTACTGACCTTTCTGCATTGATAGTCATCCCATGGGAAGGCCCTTTATGTATGGGTCATTTGTTCCTATTTTTTATGGTAGCAGAATCTACGGATTGTGAATAATGGTGCCTTCAAGACAGCTGTCACTTTTATAAGAATGACAAAGGAGTTGCGTTATAAAAACACACATGTATGGATAATGTTATTGCTCAGCGATGACTGACGTAATGCTAAAAAAAAAGAAATGCAGTACCACATGTTACGATGATGTATTATATACCCATCTGAGATTATCAAATTACTTCAGTTACATCCTCTGCTAAGGACATTACAGTCACCAAAACCTTTAAGGTTAACATGCCGCATGGCTAGTAGCGCTTCAAGCTGCAATCATAGCACAGCTGCAATCACAACGAGATAACCCAACAGTTTCGGTACTTCTAAGGAGATTAAACCTCACAAACATTGTATGTTGAAGCCATTTATCCTAAAACTTTGGCAAATCACCATGAATGTGCCTGATCCCATCTGACCTCTGATGCTTAGACAGGGTTGATGACCCTGGTTAGTACTTGGATGGGTGGCCATCCGACCTTGCCAGGGAGTAATAATAACAGGAATATTCATTTTTATCACACAAGGCCATCACAAAGGTGCTATGTTTCACAGGCAGAGTCACCAGTAATTTCACAGTTGGGGGCCATGTTGCCAAGTTTAATCACAATTGGGTAACTGCAGGTCATTTCTACATTTTCAAGGTGTTGGAGGAGTGGGGGCTGCAAGGTGGCCAGGAGATGCCAGTGCTGAGTGTTATACCTCCAATGTGTGGGTTTTCACCAGGTACTCTAATTTCCTTCCGACATGTCAAACATTTACAAATGTACTGGTCAACATCACAATGCAGGAGCCCCCTGACGAAGAGTTTAAGGCTCAAGTGAGGCTTTCCCATTTTTTTCAATGATTATTATTATTATTAAAGAATGACAGTTTTGACCGAGCAGTTTTTGCTCTGGTGCGAAATGCCAAACAGCCACTTTTGAGAATGCCCTACGTTGTTTCACTTTGAGAGCGCACTTGACTGAAAGGTTTGATTAACAAAGTCAAAAGGTGGAGAGGGAGGTATGAAGAGCACCTGCACACGTTTAGACAATGTGCTCATTTTACAATCGGAGGCCAGGGAGAAGAAACCTCTCCCACATCCCCCCCACCCCCAAAAAAATGGCACATTCCCCTTTCTAGGAATGCACACAATAGCACTGCGTCAATAACGCGCTCGCCGCAGTCAGACACGACCCATGGAAAACAATAGTTCAATTTTAATGTGCAATTTTATCGAGGGATTGTGTGTTGTCTTGGTGTGGTCTGGGACTGTTTTTGTTTTGCTGCCTTGCCCAAGATTGCATTTGATGTTGAGATATCAGCAGGACATGATGTACTTATGCAATTTGTACTCGTATACTTTACTCATTTTTATTTTGTGATTTGCTCAGCTTTCCTGTACTTTGCACTTCTCAATCGGTTTTTGCATTGTTTGTAGTTGTAACGTTCTGACCTGCCCCTACTGGATATCTGCGAAGAAGGAGCTGAATCGGCTCATCAAATTCTTCCAGTCCAAATAAAAATTCTGATTATGAAACACGGTCGGCCAGCGCAGGTTGCCCTCGAAGCGAGGCAGCGTGCTGTCGAGCAGGAGCAGCGCAGGCCCTTTCAACTCCATTGCTGACCTTTTCAAGTTGCCAGCAATACCGTAGGGGACGGGGGGGGGGGAGGAGGTGCGTGGGGGGGGTGGCGGTGGTGGTGGTCTTGCGAAGGGCTCGGAGCAGGGCTAAAGCTCGCCGCCACGTCACGGTAACCCCCGAGTAATGGTAACCCCCCCCCCATCCCCCGAGTCAAGCTGCGTCGGAATCAACTCACAGCTGGGGCTCAAGCGGCGGAGTAGTTGAGGGGGAGAGGGTACGGACTGACTCTTCCTTTGTTTAGAAAGTGACAGCGGAGTGAACGTTGGCGTGACGCCCACGCAAAGCTGCTCGTTTGCTCAGTGGGGCTTTGGGTTTGTTCAGTGTGGGTTTTTTTTGCCCGGGAGGGGTTAAGAGTGGGAGCTGGACGTGGCTGGGGCAAGAGAGAAGGAAGCCTGTAACAATTTCTAGAGGGGGGGGGGGGGGGTAAATACAAAAAAAGTATTCAAATCGCTGTGTTAGATTTCACGTTTTTATACTAACCGTATGAATTACCGAGCACTTAAATGAGTGCAGGGAAAACCCACTGGTAAGCACGCCGTGGGCTAGTGGGAATTTGGTGCTCTAAATGCAGGCTATTAGATTATGTGATTGTTCACAGGCATATTTGCATTCTATATGCACGATGTGCACATTATGCACAGTGAATGTTAACGGAAATTTTAATTTCAACATTTTCAAGAAATGTTTACTTTAAAGCAATATAACATAGTTGCATGTTAATTACACACCCCAATTTACTAATATATTTTGTACGTGTTCAGCTGATTTATTCCTTTCAATATTTGATCATTCTAATATGATCATTTACAACCCTTTGTCAATCCACTGTTGCTTAAAGGCTTCCCCACACCAGGTCATGCTGTGTTAGTCATGGGTGTTGTTTGACCATATTTCACACTGGTCAGTGCGGGTTGGTAAAGGAAGTAAGGTGGTGAGGTGGGGGGGCTCAAGACCAGTTTAAACTAAAACTATTTTTATTTTTCTTCTTGGTTCTTTCGGTAAAGTCACGTAGAAGGGAAATAATAAAATAATAAAAATAAAACATAATAAAATAATTCTCACGAGACAGCGTCTGAATGTCTCCCCGACAGACCTGGTCTTCACCTGAGGACGGCTGCTTGCGTTGTGGCCGAAACGTTGTGAGAATTATTTTATAATGTTTTATTTTTATTATTTTATTACTTCCCTTCTACGTGACTTTACCGACAGAACCAAGAAGATGAATCCCTGCAGTCACGAAAGCTTTAAATCGATATGTTTATTTTATTTTACTAGGTAAGGCCCACTGAGCTATATAGCTCTTTTTGAGAAGTGACCTGGCTATCACAAATGACAGCCCAACAGTGGCTGATCACGTGGACATTTACAGCAGTCAAATACTCTAAACGCATGTTGATCATAAATGTGGGGGGAAAAACCGGAGGACCCAGAGAGAGATCCACGCGACCACGGGAAAAACATGTAAAAACCAAATAAACAAGTGTGAGGGTCGGACTCAAACCGACGGTGCAATGTAAGGTAGTTAACATCTCGCTCCCGCAATGCCCCAGTTCAGATATCGTTCCCCACTGATGGATTTAAAGGCCAGAGCGCTAACTACTGCACCACCAATATCTCTAGAATTGTTGAAAATTGACTAAAAATATTCTAATGATTCTCATCCTTTACAACCAGGAAGACCGAGTGATCGAGGCTTAACCGACTGACCACCCAACAGTACCCTGTGATCGCTATGGCGCAATGCGACGTGAGCAACCGATCAGACAAGACCCGAACTCCATGCCAGCGTCGGCTTGCCGAAGCATTTGTGCTCGGTCACCCCATTTTGCATGGTCCTATCTGCACCACTCGGGCGGTTACAGAGAACATTAACACTACCATGCTTATTCATATTCTACCATGCTTGTTGGGAATCAGAAACATCTGTGACGCACGCTTAATGGTGCGGTGCATAGAGCCTCATTGCTGCTTTTTTTAAATAAATGGGCTTTGGTGACGCTCGTGATTTACGTGGAATGGGAGGTGGCCGAGCAGTTAAAGCGGTCGTGCCGAGCTGGCACTGTCGAGATCCTTGGTTCGAGTAGAAAAAAATCTGCCCTGAGATTACACCATGTTCTAAAGTGTAGCAGGTTGATGGTCTTCGCAGCCACTGGAATGACTGTCTGAAAAAAAACCATCGTATGAAATGTGGGGATTTCACTTAATTTGGCTTATTCCAGCTTTCAGAATGAAAAGAGAAATTCAGTTCCATTGAAATGCAGTCAACAATCGTTGAAAGGAATAAAAGGTGTGCCCTTAGTGTGGTTCAAAGAGGTTTCGTGAAGTGACTTCAGAAATAGTTAGTTGATTTCATCTTCCAGGGTTATTCTGACAGCATTGATTCGCGACAAAAAATCCAAATGGAATTTTTATCATCTCTTTCAATGCCACCGACTTGAATGTCATGGGGAAGCAATAAACAGAAAAAAAATCATGGTTAGCATCACTGCTAATGCTCGGGCTAGTAATTTCTGCAATAAATCCCAGTGGCCCTAACACTGAATAAGAAAAGGTAAGTTAATACTCCTTCCACTGGCACATCTGAGCCAAGCCAATGCGAGACCTTCACGGCATGGGTGGTTTTTTTCACTGGATAATTCCAGAGCTGAGCCAGAACCAGATTGTAATAATCTGGCCTCAAAAAATGTCTGAATCTGGCTCATGGCCAAGCAGGGCCAGGGGAAAGGACTATTATGTGTTCATCGTGTGTGACGTCAGTACAATTCAAACAAGGCATCACCACATCTACATGCGTCAGCAGCACTCTGACGTCACACGGCTCGGTTCTGCAGTGGAAAAAACTGGTGTCTCTCGAGCCGTGCCGGGCTGGCTTGGCATGGCCCCAGCACGGCTTGCCTGCACAGTGGAAACATAGGTTACAAGTGAGGGATGTTGTCAGCAAAGCCTGGGAAGGGTGCAGGGTGACTCACTTCATCTCCAGGACCTCCTCCAGCTGCCTCCTGCGCTCGGCACGTAGGTTCGTGAGGTGAGCCTCCTTCTCGGCCAGAGACTGCTGCATGGAGCTCAGCTTTGCTTTGGTGGAATCCAGCTCTTGCCTGGTCTTCTCCAGTACCCCGCCTGTGTCCTGAAGCTATAGGGAGCACGGTGGGACGCACACAAGAAGAAGGCCACAGTGTGCATTATTACAAGCCTATGACAGGGCACTGCAGGTCTGTACCTATTCAAGTAATTACATTTCTATTCATTCGAATAGGCCGTCACTCTGAAGACACACACACACACATCAAATTGGGGAAGTTATAATTGGTTATTAGTCATTTATGGAAATTATATGCACATGTAATGATAATATTACATTTAGCTAACAGTGAAAAAACAGGAAGCAATCGAACCGGGATGGTAAAAACGAGAGAAAAAAAATATATTCTTGAATCCTAATGTGACAAATCATCAAATAGCTCTGGGGGTTAATCGTAACCTATATACTCGTATCAGACATCGCCTAAATGTCCTCAAAATTCCTTTAGACATACACTTTTTCATTTTTAGTTATAGTTTAAATGCAGGTTTAGCCCTTTACATATTTATGAAGGTGAATCATTACATATAACGCGATTGTCTGCACGATATCTCCCATTTCGTGCATTCGCAAATATTTTACACCCATTATGGAATACGTTTTACATCTTTTATACAGCCATTTGATGGGCATCGCCGTGACTAGCAATTTTACTAAATGCACGCGAGCTGCATGCGTTTCGTGCAAGCTGCATCGCGCGCGCGTAGTCCATTGTATGCTGTAGCAGACCCACACACACGTCATCGCGAGCAGTCGGAGCACGCCACCGCTACACATGGAAATGGGCTCCGCGCGAGTTCAAATTCTTCCGATGCCAAAATTCGCGAAAGTTCCCACCTCGCACATTTTTCGAGATCTCAAGTGTGCGATAACAAACATTTTTTGCTTACAACAACTAATAGCCCTGCAAGTGTAATAATTAGGGGTGTGTATTCTCTGTGCGTATGCGCGCGTCCGTATGCGGCGCATGTGCGTGTTCGTTTTTTCCTCTCCAAAAAACGCGAGTTCAAACATCTGGTTAAGTCCATGATCAGATAATTTGAGTTCAATTCAGTGCATTTTACACGTGGACATGCTAAACTGCAAACAGAAGAACAAAAGCCTGACTCTGCGACCTCGTGTTTAGTGACAGGAGAAACGCTCGGCAAGTTAATGCGGCACACCTGGCATCCCGGCACATGACGTAGAATGTGGAAAGCGGAAACAGATTAATAGTGCGTGAATAATAAAACGAAAAATAAACAAAACACTGACACTATGGAACTCCCGAAATACTATGGACGAGTAGAAATAAGCAATGTGTGCTCAACCTATGAAACGGATGGCCGAAATGTACTGTTTAATATAAAGCATCCTGAAAATGTATTGTCCATCCTACGAATCTGTAACACGTGGACCACCCTGTACGGTCTATGGGAATACACTTTGCTGTCTAACCAAAGAATTGCATCTCTGCTGAGCCGGGCTTGCTTTGTGTACACAAGTGGGGATCGGAAAGTCAGTGGCCTAACACAGAAGGCGTTGTAGCACAATCCCCGTAGAATGTGGGCTGCAAATGTTTCGATCGCCTTCATGTGTGTCTGCCATGGAGGGGGGGGTTGCTTAACCATACTTCACTACGCTGGTCAGTGCGGTTTTGTCAAGGTGGGAAGAGGCTCGGAACTGGTCCAGATATCGCAGATGTGAGCCGTAGCCGGGAATTGAACGTATAAAAGTGTGAAAAGCAAAGTGCACTTACCATCGTGCATTCTTTAGCAATCGTAAACAGAGTGATGGCTTTCCGATGAGAAATAAACGCATTGACGGATTCAATTCCAACCTCTATGGCTCATCAGCATGGTTCTACTACATTGTGGGGACAAAAGAGGGGAGTGTAAATACGTGCATTATTGGACAGTGATTCTATGTTCCCACATCTGCCTTCACCAACCCGCACTGACAAGTGTACTGCACCACACTGGGGGCCAGTGTGGGTTTGGTGGGCAGGGGTGGGCGGGAGTTCAGATATCACTTGCCACTGACAATAACCATGGCCAGGAATAGAACTCAGGTGACCAGGCTCATAGCTTGTTATTTGTGATGTGGAACTTTTGGTCAGCCTGTAACTTTGCACGACTCTGCAAAGGCCCCCCCCCCCCCCCCCCCATTTTCCTGACATTGCTTCCTTTTCTCAGCTGTTGCCTTTGCAGTTGTGGGCCTCCAAATTCTTTTGATATCAGATTCATAGCACCCCCATTAATATACGGCACTTTTCAAACTGTGATGGAAATCGTGGTGCGCTTTTAACATGCAGTGCTGCATCTTGACATATGGAAAGTCACAGTTGCGAACAGAACGAACCCAAATCAGACGTAAAACTTGAAAAGCCCAGCGCAGCGTGCGGCCGAAACGCACGCAGAGTCGATTTTTTTTTACATTTCGCACAGGTGCGCCATTTGCTGCTGTTTCTCAAATTCAACATTTTTAAAAGAAAAAACACAAGTTACAAGCTGTGTATATACTGTAGAAGTCAATGTTTCAAGCAACAGGACTGGGTGCTGACTGATTTTCATTCTAGCGCAAGTTTTTTTCCATGCCAACACAAAAGGCCCATGTGATGCCGCGGAGCAGAACACGTCAATCACGGGCGCCGCGACTTGCCGCCTTATGGCAGCTGCCAGTAATAATGATGCATTATGGGTAGGGCTACAATTGCAGAGTGGTACGCAGTTTACTTTTCATGCAAAGTTTGTGCACTTTTTTTTTTATCTCCCCTCGGGTTCACAATGCAGCGAACGCGCCGGGTCCTGGGAAACGCCTCCCAGTGTGTGTTGCTCATCAAATACGGCGAAAACTGCAACAAAAAATGTTTTTCCTGGCCGCAAAACATACATCTTCTCTGTTTAATTAAACGTGCAATTTCAGCAATAACACAACTTGAGGCGGTGAAAAAGCAACAAAAAAATAACAAGTTTGGCTTTCTCAGCGGATGTGTCCGGTGCTAGTTTTGGCCAACTTCGCATAGTTGCAGGTTACACTAAGCAAACCAAAAGGGCCCTTCGTTTTTGTAATTCCCGCGTACTCTCAGGCCGGGGTGACTTTACTATCCTCATTTTTCCCCAGCCAATAACCGTAACGGGCTTCTGCGCCATCAGCTGCATCGCAGGCCTCTTAGCACAGACAGGCCTGGTTCGTGTAATCTTTCCTAAACGTGTGCTTTGCTCATCTTTTTTTCCCTCTCTCTCAATCTCATGGCAGGGAAAATCCACAGTTAAACATGAAACATAACACCCGACTGAAACAGAGCCAGGCCATCGCTGTGCAAGGATTACACTATTGTCGTTAGTGACGGGTAATTATGTTTTCCAGGCTGAAACCAGGCAGAGTTTTAAAACTGTCCCAATGCTCTCGCTCCTTAAGCATGGGTAAAGTTTGCTGAACGGGGCGAAGAAATGCAGCCACTTCTAAAATAACGCACGTCAAACTGTGTGATCACCTTCCACCTACTCTCGTGTGTTCGCTGCGCAGGCATTACATTATAACGAGGGGTTGGAAGGTTGCCAACGTTCTCTCTATAAAAAGAACAAGATACCCAGAAAAATGGTCGCCACACATGTCCAAGAAAATTTTAGGCCCTTTCACTCGTAGAACAAGGATGAAAAATGAATCTGCTTTGCTCTTGCAGCATTAATAATATATTTGCCGTAAAAATATATGCGCGAATAAAACGTTTTTTAACCACACAATATAGGAAAGCAATAGTTCTCAATATGTCACGCACTGTTACCTAAAATGCCACACCATGTATCAATATCAATGGCAACATTGAATTCGGTTGCAACGGAGGTCTTAACTCGAGCCGTTGGACGAGCATATTCAAAATATACCCATTGTCACACGTTTTCAGAGTATAAAACATTGCAACTACGTGAATGGAATTAAGTTTTTCTTCTTATTTTCATAAAAGATGAATTATTTCGATTTAAAGCTTTCGTGACTGCAGGGATTCATCTTCTTGGTTCTTTCGGTAAAGTCACGTAGAAGGGAAATAATGAAATAATAAAAATAAAACATATTTGATTTTATTATCTTTTATTTTTATTATTTTATTACTTCACTTCTATGTGACTTTACCGAAAGAATCAAGAAGATGAATTATTGTAAAATGTGCAGCATCCATGTGTTTCTAAAATACAGGTTTCCTCTTCGGTCGTTTTGTAAAATTGATGTATATTGAACTATTTCCGACAACATAACTCAGCGTAGCCAATGGGCAGGGAAATAAATTAAATGTTTGTTCAGCTTCTTCTTCAGAGGAAACACACAATGAAACACTTTACCCCCAGGCATTGCAATGCCATGTATCCTGTGGAAATACAAATGTTTGCAAAGGTGTTGCTGATTATTGCTTAATAACCTATACATTTTAGCTTACCGATGGCAAGGTAATATTTGAAATTGTACACCGATGAGCGACATCAAAAGGTTTAACATGTTGGCAAGAAATCGGCCTTGGCACATATTGAAGGATTGATGCGCTGTGGGATATAAGAGTATAACGTTACATATTTGCAAGCACAACGCTTACATGGCCCTATGGGGACGCAAGTGTGACCCATCGCCCCCACAGGGAAGTTTTAAATTTGACTTAATAATGTTTAGTAGTTATTGCACTGACGATTATCACTATGCGACTGGCAATTCGCTTTCCAGAGTGAAAGATTATCAGCTTAATCCCAGTCGGATGTTTCTCGATTGCGTCCACTGAACAGAGGGCACAACAAGCTCGAAGGCATGAAATTATAAAACTTCAGGACTTTTTTTTATTAACTGTCAACGCAATGGAAATCGGAGGACAACAACATTACTATTAAATACAACCTTTGTGATTCGTTCACATTTTTCTGAAAACAGCTTGAGGGTTGCAAGTCAAGTTTAAACAGAAGAGTCTCGTCTGCCAATTCGTCAATTGGTTTTATTTCCTAATAGTAGTATAAGGGCATGGATTCTTTTTTGCTTTAGAAGCCAAAAAGCCAGCGAGTAAGTTTACCACTACGGAGGCCCCTTCACCTCGAAGGGTGCACACCTCAAGCAAAATGCTGGAAACTGTTTGTAAAGAAAACAGCTTGAGTTAAAGGCTAACCAGCTGTCAGGAATGAACCTGAGAGAGGTCCTTTCTGACACCCAATATGGACAGATCTTAGGATCGCTGCTGGCACAGAATTGTTTGGGACAACAAACCTTATACCAGGAAATAAGTGCTAAATATCCCTTTTGAAATGCAATAGGCTTAGGCACAGAATGGCCTGAAAAGACCGGTAACAGCCAGAGTCAAAGGTGTTACTCCTCTGAACAGATACTCGGGATTAAGTAACACTGCCGTTTTCCTTGGAGGGAGGATATATTGAACAACACTGGTCTATAATAGCCTCAATGTGCATTCTTTCCCCCCTTGTCATGCTCCACGCAAGGCGCCAAGCCAAACTGTGGCTTTTGGCGAGTTCACGAATGCAAGGGACAGCACGCTCCTCGGCACGACCCGCACAACAGCAGGCGGCACACATACTGAGGGGTGCTCTCTTCTAAGCGTTGGTGTTAAATCACGCCCGCTCAATATTCCCAACCGTTTGATGCGTCCGCCGTTGGCGTTATTTAAGTGTCAAGACAGCCGTGAGGACAAGAATGCTTTCAGACATCGAGAAAGATGAATTCGGGTCCCATTGTGCGCTGTGATCAATTTCCTCGCGGGTCCAAGGTGCACAAGGCCGCAGCACGGTCGACGTTTTGCGTAACCGTTTCTAAGAAAAGCAAACGTCTGACGTTCTTGACGAGACGGCAAGAGAGCGTGCGTGCCCTGACTATGCCACCTGCACGATGTTTGCGCCGCACAAAATCGGGAGGAATGCGGCAGAAAAACTCAAATCAGTTTTTGTTATTTTCTTTTCAACCTATCTACATGACTTTACCGAAAGACCCAAAGAATAAAACTATCTTGCAGTAACACGTTAAATAAAAAGCACATTTTGTGGAAGGAAGAAAGGGCCGTTGCCCAAAACGTTGCCCGTCATACATATATCCTTTTAAGGCCAGTGTTATTGGCAAATGTGTCGAGTTTTGTTATGCTTCTACATTGTAAATGGAGCGGCAGCATTGCCAAGAAATTTGCAGTGACACGGACTGTCGCAAAGCCACACCCAGAGGAGCCTTGGCGACCCAGAAAGTAAAATAAAAATGCATTGGTAAAATTTTCCATCACATCTCGCTAACTTTTTACAAAACACTTGTCAATCTTTATAATTCACAGGTTCACATCTACATGAACTTTCACGTGTGCACCGTACACTTATTAATATCTACAGCAAACAATTTACCCAAAGACTACTTCAATGAACAATAAACACACTTACCTCCAGGACAATACAGGCAGGCAGGTTCCATTATTTATCAATGGATGTGAGCCAATTGAGGCATCAATAATTTTTTTCAGTGCGAGACATTTAACAATGTATTTTGAATGGGGCAATATACAGGGTGATCCATTTACAGACACATTTATAATGATCCTCTTAAATTTATACTCAAACGGCGATTGAAAATTGCAGAAGCGACGGCTCCAAATCTTACAGTGGAGAGGGCTGAACGAATAAAATTTGGATTCCTCCGATTGGTCGCGGGACAGAAGGTGGCCATGAAATACAATTTTATTTTCTCATCAATCTGATATAATGGGGTATCTATAAATGTATCAATCTGGAGGTTATGTGTCTCCACATATATACAGGGTGTTTAAAAAAGATGGACCAAATTTGAAATCGCTATATCTCTGCAATCACAAACCGCCCATGATTTAAACTCTTACCACTTGAAAGGGCGGGGCATAGAGTTTCAAATGATTACCGCTAGATGCCTCTCCCAGTGCACAAATAGCCCCTAGCCTCAGTCATTCGCGAGATGGTGACCCCGCAACACACAAGGGGCGTTTTGCGTTCTGCAGTTCAGCAAGACTGAATCCGTAATTGCAGTGCAGCGTGCGTTTCAACGGCGTTTTGGCATTGATCCGCCAATGTCAGAGCAAGCTTGGCCAAAAAGACCGTGTTATTGTGCCACCATTAGCGACTAATCTGGATGACCTCAAAAACAGAATCATGGCAGCGGTGACTTCAGTGCAAGAAGACACTTTGAGAGGCGTTTGGGACAAATTCAACTATCGTCTCGATGTTGTCCGTACAGCAGGTGGAGGGCACATAGAGCATTTATAAAATGGTTGGTAAAACTTGATAACTCATTAAACCGTTAGTAACTTTTTGTGTAATTGTAACATGTTGCTATCGTGAAATATACTGCTTTGAAATTGGGTCTATCTTTTTGAAACACCCTGTATATTGTCCATCTGCCTTTTGTTTTTTTAGACCACTAACAAATTTATCCAGCACCACTTGCTTAAGCAAGCAGACTCTGGACCAATTTTGGTATTCTGGGTTTCATCAGGAGATGCAAACCAGTTAAACAAATGCTGCTGGATTAGCTGATGTCATCGTCAAAAGCACCCCATAAAAACTATGGGACCCCAATCACAGCAAAAAGCAGATGAACCGACAGACATGCAGGCCAGGCAGGCAGATAGGAGAGAGTAGAGAGCCAGAGGAGATGATGGGATGCATGGTGGTGGAGGTGTGGGCCGTGTGGGAGAGGACCTGCTTCTCAAAGGCAGCGCGCGCTGACTCCTCCTGTGCCAGCACCATCTCCCGCTCGGCCGTGATCTGCACGCTCTCCCTCAGCGCCTCCTCCAGCTCCTCGATCCGGTCATCCTTCTGTCTCATGGTGTCCTGACACAAGTGCACAGGGACAAAGATCCCCCCCACAAAGCCTTGAACAGACAGTCGGCGCAAGTGCTGCTAAGCGAGTGCCTATTGACGCACGGTGAACGAGGCAGTGTCACACCCGGGCGCCTTTGTCTCCCCCAGCGATGATGTTTAACACACCGCACCAGACACTCTTTTGAGGTTCGTAGCGACCTAGGGGGAAGGGGGCCCCAGTACCGGTTCAGATACCACTCTTCACTGATGTTAGCTGAGGCCAGGAATTGAACTCGGGTAACCAGGTTCACAGCGGAGTACACAAACCGTAAACAAGTACACACGTGCGCGAGTACATTCCCACATATGCGTGCAGCAAGCCAGCACATCCCCGGATTACGCGAGCTGTCTCGACGGGATGAAACACTACGCGTGCCGCTCTTGACGCTCGCGCAGATGGATTTGGTTAGGTTAGCTCTCTCTTGTACTTCACTTGGCCTGACAAACTGGATTGTTATGGAGTCTGTTTGTAGTGGCCGAGATGCTATGTTAGGGCCCCCCCAGCCAAATGGAAAAAAAATAAAATTGTCGGGAAGACCTTTTCTTGTTCAATTCATGCAATGGTTCGAGCCATTATGCGATGATGTGCTCGATTCAATCACAGTATAAACACGCCGGGAGTGGGACGTCCGTGATAGCTGATGGGAAGAAGTGGACATGCGAGTGCGTTGAAGGGTGCGCACTCCTGATTCAGGAAACGAGTGCAGTGAATGGCTTGGCTCTCTCTATTCATATTGGAATGGAGCTCACGGTCACAGTGAACTGCATGATATACAAGACCAATTATCCCTTCAGCTGGCGCGTTAACATCACATCAGCATTCATGTTCAAGAACAAAAGAAACAACTAAAGTATAAAACAAGGTGAATGATTTTCAAAACCAGGTACACAAAGATACACGTGTAATATGTGTGGGGTAGTTTTTTCCCTCATTATCGGTCAGGAAATATAGTTAATTCAGCCATAAATTAAGTTTTTAAAAAGTAACGCCAATTGTTGGGCACAGCTCTGGCTGTTCACTAAGTCAAGGTATATATTTCGGAGTATCTTGCTTGACGGGTTCCTGAATGGCAACAAAACTTGCTCTCATTTGGTTTGGAACAATTCTTAGGCACCGCGGTTACTGACGGACCACGCGAGCCAACAGCTGTTTAAACCGCGACGAGGCGCAAGAAGCCAACGGCCGTGCCAGCTGAGAGACGATACACGACGCTTCACTGCAGAGGGAACCCATTTAAACTTGGCGGCTTCAGAACCGTTTAAGGTAACACTGCCTCATACTCGCTAATTGAGTGTTAATGTGGGCCGAGAATATAATTCAGCGGACAAAACAGATGAATGGCATTCCAATACGTAGCGCTGGATGCAGAAATTAGTTGGGTTTCGTTATAACTCAAATTTAAAGAATACCGCCTATGTAAAATAATGCTAATACACAACACTTAATAGCAATGAATGGCAAGTATTTAAAACTAAATGAAAGAAAGTAAACTTGACTTGTTACACTATGTGATTTTCTTAGCCAATATTAAGTTGGCTCACAAAAACATTGCAGTGACAGCAAGTGTGTTTGCATAAACCAGAGTTTTCCAAATGCCAACCCCTCATCAACCACCATGGTTCACCAAGTTTACCGATCTTTTCAATATAAATACAGAGTTCTTACATACTGCATGCATCGCATTGCTAACACATCCCACAAAACATAGATTGAAATCAAGCTGATACTAATCAGCTGTTAACCTGGCGGCATGGTGGCAGCCACCAATCACAGTGACCAATGCGGGCTCTGGACTGGTTCAAGGGCTGGTGTTGATATCTTATATTATTACTGCTAAATGATGTTATTATGTCATTATTGTCGATTTAAAGTTGGCCAGCGAGTGAATAGCAAAAAAAAATTCACATCGCTTGGAATTCACTTCAGTTGGATGCCACGCAAATGCGTGGGGCAGCGCGAGTTATAGTTAATTTGATTCAGCACTCTCTATGCCACCTGACACACGTTTGAGCAATTTGGCACGTGGGGTGCCAGTGCGACTTAATTTGTATTTGGACAGAGAGGATGTTGGTAAACATGCAGAGGCATGCATATCACGGTGGCTCACGAGACCTGCGATTTGGGAGGAGAAAAAAAAACACCTTGGGTCCCGTCCATACTGCGATTTGAACATTTTGAGCCAACATTTTGCTCCCACTGAAAGGCCGCGTTCATAACTCGGCGGGGGAAGTCAAGGTGTTCCAATACGCGGCATGGCAAGGATTCCAGATGTGTGTGTGTGTGCTCGCTGATGGCCCTGCTGGATTCTGGCCAGAACCCGCCATGCATTTCCATGCGAGCAGCGGGGGAGGTTCTCTCTGCCTAATTACCCTTCAGCTGTCCCGCAATGAGCAATGGGCTCCGTAAATAAAATAACACTAAACGAACATCCGCATTGCTTAGCAAACACTCCTCAGGGTCCCTGAGAAGCTACTGAAGAAAACGTACGAGAGGTTCCGAGTGTTTTTTTTTGTCGTTTCAAATATATTTATGAAACACTAAAAAGTGAGTTGTATATTAATGATATACCGATTCATAATGTCTCAGGAAGAACGTGCGGAGTTGCTAACTCTGGTTATCCAAACTACTTCCGCATACACATTTTTAAAATACATTTTAAATAAAGATATCTAACTAGAATTGATAATAACTTAATTATGTTGTTTAGTTATTATTTGTATCTCTTTGTAAACCAACCAAGTTAGTAGGCATAAAATTATTCACCACCTCTGTGCCAATCCAAGTTATGAATGAATTCTAGAAACTATTTTTTTCATATTCTTGGGTCTTTCGGTTAAAGTCACGTAGATAGGTTCAAAGAAAATAATAATAAAAACTATGACGTTTCGATCGCAACACAAGCGGTCGTCTTCAGGAACAGGGGGTTATTTAGTATTTTTTTTTTTAGATTTCGGAGCTTTAGAAGTTGTACTTTGTGTTCTGTCGCATTTATTCAATTATCCTCAGCTAAACTATCATGCGTAGTTCTTGAAATTTCAATAAATAATGCATATTTCTACATTTGAAGTTTTAGTGACTGCAAGGATCCATACTCTTTGGTTTAGTCGGTAAAGTCACGTAGGTTAAATAAATAAATAGTGAAAACAACTCAATTAAATCACGACGTTTCGGGCGCAACACAAGTGTCCGTCTTCAGGTGGGGACAACGTAGCGAAAGCACAACCGTTCAAGTGTGTCTAAGAAATGGCTGTGACAAGGAATTGAATTTAATTGTTTTCATTTTTTATTTATTTTATTTTTTACCTACGTGACTTTACCGAAAAAACCAAAGAGTATAAATAATGCATAATCTACAATTACGTGGGAAACGTATTTATGAGAAAACCTCCATTTCGTCTCCATGTATAAAAACAAATAGTTTTATTCCATCAGCCTATTGGCTTCCCAGACCAATATTTTTTCGAGAAGCATTTGTTTAGGTAACATTATAAGATTGAAGACGCTTTAATTAACTTATTCTGAGCACAGGGACATAGATATTGTTTTAAAATCATAGAATCATTGTAGTATTGCAATTTATTATTAAACATTCACCACAATTCCTCAGATGCACGGTCATTACATTACTTTGCGTCTGTCATTATTATCAATGGAGATGTTAGACTGTCTCCGTTCGGTCGTATCAAGCATTGGGGTCGCACTATGCGTGCACATCACACACGTGAGCTCCGCAAAGCGTACCGCCCTTTGGAGACTTATAAGAATGTACATATATGAATCTAACAGCCATTCAAAGTCTGGTTTTAATTCAAGGCTGCATTATACTCACTGTGGTGTAAAACTTTTTTTTTGCTTTTTGATGTCCTCTAAGCAAACATGTCACTTTCAAAAAAATGGACCAGGTTGAACATTCGCAGCTGTATTTTTCTAAAAAGCAGCAGTTTCCAGTTAATCTTTTACAACAAAATAGAGCTGTTTTATTAAGGCACTTTGATCTGGTCTCTAGCTCCTCGCCACCCGCTGCCCATGGGAAGGCTGATGGATGTGGCATGTTAGCGCTGGTGACATTGCGGGGGTCCGGGGGGGAGTGAGGCCATGTGCGTTGGTTCCATCGCACCTTTCACTACCCGCGGCTGAGACAGAAGGACGTACGAGTCCACGCGTTCAGGACACATCTCTTCTGGGCCCATGCTTAGCTGGTGCTCTGCCATTGAGCAATGCGATGTGCAGTTGACATTTGACGTATTTAGAATGCGAACGATCCCCACTTCCAGCCCTACCATCGGGTTTAACACGCTCTAGCCGCATTCCTGTATTGACAACTCCTGCACGTTTATGTGGGGAATTGCATTTGTTTGCATTTGCGCTGCGTGTATGCTACAATCAGTAATAATTGTATCATATATAATTTACAACCCCTTGGCAATCCACTACTAGATTAAAGATTCCCCCATTCTATGTCGGTCATGGAGGTTGTTTGATCTGCCATTACCATGCTGGTCAAGTCGGGTTGGTGAACAAGGCACTCGCAACTGGTTTATAAAACCCTCGCCGCTAATGTTAACGTGGCTGCGAATCTAACTCGGGTTACTCTGTGCTAACCACTTCGCCAATGCTCCTAACCATTCTGGATTTGAAGCTTTCGTGACTGCAGGAATTCATACTCTTTGGTTCTTTCGGTAAAGTCATGTAGATAGAAAAAATAACTAATAAATCACGACGTTTCGATAGCAACACAAGCCATCGTCTTCAGGTGAAACAACACAGCAGGCGGACTGCTGAGGCAGGAGGAAATGTAGCGAGAGAGCCACCGCAACCAGAGACCACAAACGCCTGTGGTGGGCACAACCCAAGGGCAAGTGGTCGCGGCTAGGGATGGAATTTGCAAGTAAATGCAAGATCGCAGAGCTCGCACACCTCAGCCAATCCGGGGGAGAGGGAGGGAGAGGGAGGGAGGGGAGAAGGGGCCGCCACAACGGGCGAGAGGGTGGGGGCGAAATTTACAGAGGGAACAAGGTGATAGAGAAAAAATAAAGAGAAAAAATATATAAAACTTAGCAAACTTAGAAATGTAATGCAACTCAGAGAGTCGGCCAACACAACAGTTAACACGATACCTGGTTGATCAACGTCCTTCCAAAGATTGCTAAATTTTGCATCCATCTTCTCGGTTGAAGTCATGTCTGAGTTGTGTGGAAATCATCCCCGTAGAGGCAGTTCAATCTTGATTTGAAGCTTTCTTCACTGCAAGAATTCATACTCTTTGGTTCTTTCGGTAAAGTCATGTAGATAGAAAAATAACTAATAAATCACGACGTTTCGATAGTAACACAAGCCATCGTCTTCAGGTGAAACAACACAGCAGGCGGACTGGTCAGCACAATGAATGTTAAGCAGTCCGCCTGCTTAACATTCATTATCATCATCATCGCCATGATCTATTCACTGCTGCATGAATGCCTCTCCAAGGCATTAACACATTCCGACGGAGGGAGCTGGTAGGAACGTTGGGTTGCTCGGTCAATGGCCAGGGTCAACGGCGGCGTGGTGTATTCCGCAAATATGGCCGACTGAGGGCGGGCACAAGCCGGCGTGAGTAGGTTAAACGTTGACCAGCCCCTCCCCACCCCTCCCCACCCCTCCCCACCCAGCCCCACCCCTCCCCACCCAGCCCCACCCCTCCCCACCCAGCCCCACCCCTCCCCACCCAGCCCCACCCCTCCCCACCCAGCCCCACCCCTCCCCACCCAGCCCCTCCCCTCCCCACCCAGCCCCACCCCTCCCTACCCAGCCCCACCCTTCCCCACCCCTCCCCAACCAGCCCCTCCCCACCCTCCGCTTCCCACCCAGGCCCTCAACCACCCTCCCCACCCAGCCCCTCCCCTCTCCACCCAGTCCCACCCTTTCTATTTTTGGATGCACGACGGACGGACACAATAATCCCCTGTGGGCTGATGTAACCAGGAGGTTCCTACCAGTAACATATATTGTAGTCTAACGACGCAACAATATACCTATATCCTGCACACAAAACGGATTTCATTGCTCCATCTCTGCGTTGGGAGTGCTCTCGAATGGTTTCCCTCCTTTAGCTGCCAATCCGTAATCTGTCTTGATCACTGGCCATCAGCCCTTCTCCCGATGTGCCCTGCCGAACCGCCCACTGCCACTTCTTCAGTCAATATCAGGTCTCGAAACTGCGTATGTTCCCTAATCTTCAGCGTAATTCCAGGCATGCACCTCCATGCGTCTTTGAACACTTTTCAAGCTTTTGTTGAATTATTATCGTCATTTGTCCATGTCTCTAAGCCATGTCAAAACCAGACAATATACAATGATAAAAAAAAATGTTCCGCTTGGTTTGTTGAAATACATTGGTATGTTGCTTCTCAATATTACCGTCAGTTTTCCACTTACATGTCCAAGATCCTCCTGTTTGTCTTTTTTGATCCTGGTCCGCCTACAAGAGTTGTCCTAGGTATACAGGCTCTGATGTGTTCTCTAGTTGTGTCCCTTCAACAGATACCTCACACTCCTGAGCAAACTTTTTGTATTTGACCTTTGGGTTTGTTCAGATTTCTCTTTGAGCCCAATGTTAATGATCTAAAAATAAAACACAATGAATATGTAAATTAGCTTAACGAAATGCAAATGCACAAATCTTTGGTTGTTCTCACAATGGTCCAACCACCTTAGTATGTATGAACACGATGAGCCTCATTATCACACCACCAAAGCTAAATTCAGGTCAACGTGACCAATTTGCGGTTTCAGGTTATTGCAGTAATTACGTGATTGGTGCAGCGCACTTAAAAAAAAATGTGACATTGAAACCGATATGCTCCATATATACACAACAGCATGGGGTATCACAAGGTTATACAAGAGAACCCCTTGATCCTGGTACTCCACAAGGCTTAGCTTTCAAAATTTGCCAGCAATACCCAAAAAAAAATGAGTCAGTCCTTTCACCTTCTAATATATCAAATACTGCCAAAAAATAATCTATGAAAAACACCATAGGAACAACAGCATTTGCCTTTAAATAGTGATTTTACAAAAACCATATGGTGGAAAAACTTCGCGATGATTTAAAATAATATCCCTACTGGCAAGCACCACCGTACCTTGGCCCTACAAGATTAACCCTGCAAACAATGGGCGAAGCACCAATGTGAGTCTATTGCTGCAGACAAAGACAATTACCCCGGCACCTTCGGTGCAATACGACCATCGGAATTCCACGCTTATTCCCAAACCACATTTATAATTCCACACCGCTCAATCAAGCAATCCGGCAGCGGATACTTAATGCCGGTAATTGTACGTGCAGCATTCTGCGCTGCAGCAGGCTTTCGTGGGCGAATTTTAACTGTGCCCTGGTGTCACTTACATAAGAGTTTCGTAAGGTCCAGTGGGTCTGGTTGGTTGTTTCTAGGGCGCCAGGAACTGGTAGTGAACATTGTGGTCAAACCACTATAAACGATGGTGCCTAAAAAAAAAACTGCTCTAAACATTTTTTTTAACCTTTCTTCTCCGGCCCCGTTCCCTCACCCCCCACCACTCCCACCCACTCTTCTCCTCTTTAAGTGAAGTCTTTCTTCGCAGTACGTGTTTAAAAAATGACCTGTCTGTGTGCCACCTGCGCCGTCCGCATAGAGCCACTTGTTTAGCTTACCCGGCGAGCTGGGTAGGTGAGAAGGTATAGTAAACACGAGGTTGGGAATGTTCGCCGTGAGTGTGATGAGCTATAAATCACAACGTTATGGAGCACCGGCACATTGACCAAACAAAAGAATGGTTGACAAACAGTCTGCATGGCTCATTTGCACACTTTCCTTTTTGTCCCCCTGCCTCGAAAGCTCACAGTCGTCCCCACCTTTCCCATCACTTTGTCAGCCTGCTGCGAGGCCTAGTTTTCAGGCTCACATATATAAATGTTTTCCCTACATTTGTTTTTTTGGCAAAGGTTCTGCATTGTTCAGCCTCTCTCCTTGCTAAAATGAATTTGCCATCCCGCAGGATTGAATGGAAATGCAAGCACTCGGCAAATTTTTTTTCTCCCACCAACGCTGGCTCCGGGCTGGGGACCATTGTTGAGGTGGAACGTTGTGGAATGCTGTTGGGGATGGCCGCGAGAGTGCATGCGTGTGTGGCGCGTGTGTGTGTGTGTGTGGTGTGTGTGTGAGCGTAGCGGCATTGCTTGCATGACGTCCGCACGAAGGAATCTCAAATGCATCTTTCATCGAGGCTCCAAAGTGGAGGGACCCCTCCTTTTTTTTGTTTCACGAGACCCATCCCAATTCCCAAACAGAAAAAAAGTTTTTCGAGACAATTTAACAGCCTGCAAAACCCCTACACTTTGGACAATTCTACTCTGCTGTCAAACACATTATGGTCACAGAGTCGCTTCGCGTTCATAACGGCCATCGACATAAAGCGTGGAATTGCATTTTTTTTATGTCTTTGCACAAACTGAATTTGAAAAACAGAGTTCCATCAACAACACTGACAAAAGAAACAAATCTAAATATATTAGTTCAAACAGCATGTGTGAACTTACAAAAAATAAATATCTTTGCATTTATATCTGCTTTTTGCTTAGTTTAATGTTTTACTCCTGACCTTAAATTGCACGATGTATTGCCATGCCATACCCATGTATTTAATGTAAAAAAGGTCACATGACCATTATCGTATCGCTGTGCTGTCATTTGTTTGCGTAAATCCCTGTGAGCCTCACAATAGTTTTTTTGCAGCAAAGTTTACAAACTTTAGTATACTGTATCGTGAAACAAGTCAAGCGGTCGTCTGCCTTGTAGTTATAATGCACACAAATTGCATAAAAATACCACAAGTGCCAAATACAATGCTTTGCATTTCATGTTGTATTCACCATGAGCATTTTGTCGATGGGTTTCACTGGAATATTATACGCAACAAGAGAGGTGGAGAAATATCGTAACAGGCGGAGGGAACTCTTGTTGACGGCACAAATGGAGATAATGATGAGAACTATTTTTGTTTTTGATACAGCGCCATTTGCGCCAGGGCGTCTCAGAACGCTTTACACTTATGTCTCATCTAAGATGTTTGAAAAGCGGCACACACCCCCAGCGGCAGCTGTCCCTGTGGGCACAGAGAGGCACGGCACTTTGCCTGCAAATGAGCACAAGTCTGCCAGTAGTGGGCGATGATTGCTGCGTCTCATTGCCCATGTAACAATTTGCGGGTAATTGTAAAATTTGGACTATGACACCGGCACACAATGACTTTGAGACCCCCCACCACCTACACATTCCAGAAGCAGGGACTAATCTCATATCTGCATTTGTCATCAATATGCTAAATTCCTCTGTTGATATGTAAACTCCTTTGTCAAGGCTCTCTCCTCCTCCGATCTAGCTTAAAAATACGCTGCCACGCTTAGCAGTGTTCATTAGAACGCCGTCTTTCCGACAGCCCTGTTCTTCACCTGAGGACGGCTGCTTGCGTTGTGGCCGAAACGTCGTGAGAATTTTTATCTTATAATGTAAAAATTTTATTATTTTATTATTTCCCTTCTACGTGACTTTACCGAAAGAACCAAGAAAATGGCCTACTAGTTTTAAATGAAGTCAGGTGATTTGTAACATCCACCGTGAATAAATAGTGTGTATTTCATGGTTAATATGAATTTTTACTCGGCTCTGACATGGACTACTATAGCTTTTGGAGTAGGTCACATGGCTTGGCATAAGAAAGCGAAATAAACAATTAACAGATATTATATACTGATACACAGTAATACACAGCCAACATCTCAAAGTTTCTAGCTCCATAAGGCGAGGAAAGAAGGGAACCCATGCCCTGGCTTCTGCAATGGGAATGTATCCACATTAATCTTGGTTTTTATAGCCGAGCAGTCACACCGAGTACTTCCGATGCGGCTGATGATCAGCAGTGAATGCCTTCAACGTGCAAGAGAATATGGATTTGGACTTGCATTAATCCTGGTTTTATAGCGGAAGGATTCCTACTCCACTTCAGTGCATTGAGCACACAGCGTGCTGCTTGTGTGTGCGCATAAGAGTCCTAAAAACGGAGAATGTATAGAATGGCTTATTGCGGATGTGTGGCTGCTAGTTCGATTACACTGGTCAACAAAAAAAACATTTTTTTCTGGCCTGGACTTTTGCAGCTGTTTTAGACTAATTTCAGGGTGCCGATTCCAAATCTGATCTCAGATTTGCTATATCACATCTCATTTTTATGCTATCGGCATACCCCATTTTCATTGATTTTACCCGAAATGAACTCTGTCACTTATGATTGCAAGTTGTTGCGAGTCAGTGACTGCTTTAGTGTTAAAATATGGTGCTGTATTTTTAAGATAGAGTGTTTATAATATCATTTTATGTACATATCCACATTTATTTCATATTTTTCTTCTGCAGTTTTTATTGAAAATGCAATATTTGATATCTCAAAAACCTGATAAAAACTGATGCCATATTTGGAATCAGCACACCAAAATTACCTTAAAACCGTTGGAATACCTTATGCCAGAAAAAGTGTGTTGACCAGTGTTATCAATACAATGTTATTGTTAATGTTCGTTAGTTTTTTGTAAAATTACGAGATTTCCATGGTGCTGCATATAAAGAATAGCGGTGCAATTCAAAAGTCTACATGTAAATATAAATCTATATATATTTCCCCCCACAAGTTCACTCTCAGTTTGCAATCAGCATCATGAGATGGAACAATGAACACACATGGAAATCTCGCAAAGCAGTCCGATCTCATGTGTCCGAGAGAGAATGGACAATACATTTGCTGAAGAAATGATGTTAAAATGTCCTCTTCACTCTCCCATACACTCCTCTGCTATGAGATTGGAGTTTTGCCACACGATGGTCAAATTCATCTTCAAATTCTCAAGAGCTTAAATCTAACAAAATAAACATTGTGTCGGAGAGATTGCATGAACCTGTTACATAACAAAATTCCACCCACACGATCTAACCCAAAACACTAATTATGAGTCAGTCTGTGATTTGTTAATCATTTTAAGTCGACTACCCCGAGTCAAACCACTGCTGAAAAAATGCCTCCCTATGCTGTGTTGCCCCTGGGGACCATTTTACACCATGATGCTGAGGAGTGCAGGTTGGTGATGGGGGAGGGGGGGGGTGTCTCTGCATTAGTAAATATATCACCTACCGTTGATGGTGCAGTCAGGGGCGAGATCCGAACTCGGGGTTCATTAGATAGTGCGTGAAACCAAACAGTCTCCAAACTTTCCAGAATAGCTCCTCATTAACCGTCAGTCTTTACTGCAATAACACCGTGCTTGATTTTCCTTACACATTGCTGACTGCCCCCCTGCTGTTTAAAGTGGAAATTAATTCTAAAGATTTATTTATGTCACCTCCAGATTAACATTTACGTAAGTAATTAATCAACGGACTGGAATTATGAAGTCCACCAGAGTAATGATAAACACTGGTTCAATGACGATTTAAGTGGGAGAGGATGAGTGAAACTTGGTATGCAAACACTGCTCCACAGCCAGAGACATATTCTGGCGCACGAATAATGAATTAATGGACTTAGCTTTAACTTTATTATTTAATTTATCCATTTTCTTTGCAACGGGTCACATTTCTCTCATGTCACAAAATCAACACGAATGAATAATGAAGGCAACCAATGGCTCTAATGACATTTTAGACTTGCATAATGTGACATGCGGGAATAAAGGATGTGCTGCTTTGCTTATACTCAGTGGTTAATTGTAAAACCCAAAGGACGCGACGCAAGGCCCTGCAATATCCAATCGGAAGAACATCGTTTTTTGCCAGCCTATTCAACAAACAGCCCTCCCTTAGACAGACGTGAATTGCGATTTCCTGCTCAGAGGAACATTAAAGAAGCTCTCATCTCCCATTCAAAGCGACGATTCAGGGGCAGGAAATTACACGTTTCTATTGCGGGGGCTGGTCTATCCAAAGGACAACCACTGTTGTCTTCTCCCTGGGACTGCGTTTTAACCCCCAACGAGGATTTGAACTAGCAAACCTTCCGAATGCGAGCCCGCTCACTGTCGCACAGAGGCAACCGACCTGAACGCTGGCGACACTTATATCAGAAGTTCGACAATAAAGGCGTTGCAGGGGGTGATATTAAGACCATTGTTTTCACCTGTCCTTTTGAAGGCCACTCACCTTATCATGGCCAGTCTAATACCAGAGGTGGCTAAACACACACAAATCGCTTTGTTTATCTTTCGTCACTTCACCTGCAGCAAGTGCTGACAGCCAGATTTACAGTGTAACAGTGTCGGTCACTCAGCACAAGGCTTTTTTTTTTCAGGCCAGAAAGCTCAAGTGTATTTAAGGCACGGAGATTTACTCTGGGGCAAATATTTCAATTGAAAAGTCACGAGCAAAGTGTTTCATGACACTCGCAAAATAAAACCGCTACACAGGCAAAGAAAGGGGGTCAGCTTAGTCTTTACAACACTGACCCAACGGTTTTTTCTAACGTATTCACCCGTTGCCAGATGACGGACTGTGATATTTGAAAGCAGCAAGTACGGTCTTCTGTGTTGTAATTCACTTTACTGCTTTCCAAGAATGGATTTTAACTTTTTGAGAAATTTGGGAGTGCAAATATTAAGAAAAATAGAACGTTTTGACTACAAAAGGCGGATGACCATGTCGTCTCGCCCCCCCCCATTCCTTAAGTTCGGGTTATTCGTTGGGTTTATCCAGCAGTTGATGTAATAACAATTATATTATTCTATGAGTGGAACGATGTGTCGATTTTCATCATTAAGTCCGAAGGTCAGAATCCGTACATTACATCAAACGTGTTCCAATGAATGTCATTTGATTCGTATTCATTGTATGAAATCGGTTCATGGTGACCACTGCAGCCACTGGAGGTGCCACCATTCGCCACAATGTGAAAAAGAGCTTAATAAAAAAAACGAATTGCGACCCTGAAAGTGTGATAATTAATTGTGTATTAATCATTAAGCAATTCACTTAATCCCATCATCTCACTTTCATAAACTTACTCGATCTAACTCTGATAATGCTTTTTTTTTCGATTTAAAGCTTTCGTGACTGCAGTGATTCATCTTCTTGGTTCTTTCGGTAAAGTCACGTAGAAGGGAAATAATAAAATAATAATAATAAAACATAATAAAATAATTCTCACGACGTTTCGGCCACAACGCAAGCAGCCGTCCTCAGGTGAAGACCAGGTCTGTCGGGGGGACAGCGTCTGAATGAAACATCACCACGCTTGGAGCGTATATTTAAGCCGTTTTATTTTAATTATTTTATTATTTCCCTTCTACGTGACTTTACCGAAAGAACCAAGAAGATCTGATAATGCTGTTTGTTGCTGGCCATCTGACACTGTGCACACACATGCCAACATAGCAAATGGTCTGATGACAATGTTACCTTCATATGTCCCACGAATAGAGTGGTTTGCTACGTGCTGTGCGAAAGAAGTTCCACGTGCATACGTGCATCTTCCAGAACAACAACAGGCAGCTCTGTGCACAGAACGTTGGCAGAGTCTGGATGCTTTCACCCCTTCCTTCGCACAGCCCGGTGCAGAGCAAATACCTGAAGCACATGCGAGCTGTCGGAGAGGTTGTCTTCCCGCTTGCGAGCCTCCTCCAGAAGCTGGGCGCTCTTCTTCTTCTCCATCTGCTCCTTGTGCTTCAGACTGGCCATCTTCTTTGTGTGGTCCTTCAGCCCCCTGGGTCACATGGTACAAGAGCGGCCCCCACGTTATGCACCCGTGAATTTGTCGCGACGTTTCACGGCGTATTTTTTTTGGATCCGCAGCGATGCAACTCACGACTATAAAGCACAGGTTATATGAACATGTTGTCAGATGCGCCGCCATCATCATTATCGACATCCCCGATCCATCCAGTGCTGGATGAAGGCCTCACCACACCTATTCCATCCTTCGTGGTCTAGCGATATCACAATCCATCATGCACCTACAACATGAGGCGATAGAATTGCTCTATCTCCGTGATGGTTGTACCTGCAGGTGTTTTTCTCCTTTGGTTGCCATTCCATTACCCGTCTCATTCATCGGCTATAATCTATTCAGGAAATGTGTCTTGTCTGCAATTTCACTCAACACGACGTCTTTAATTTGCACTTGCTCCCTGATCAAAGCGATCTTCCCGTCGAGTTTAATTTCCAGCACAAATCTCCTCACACGATTCCTGGTGCACTTTTCGTGCACATCTACATGCTTGTTTGTGGAGTTATATTTCATAACAAAAATAACACACTACAAATTGAGAGTGGAGTGAGGCAAGGAGATACACCGTCACCAAGGCAGTGACATTTGGAATAGAACGCCGACATTGGAATAGTGACATTACAATGCGTTCCTCGGAAAACGAAGAATGCATAAAGAGGCACACAAATAAAATATTAACCATCTCATACAGCACAGACATTGAAATGACTGTTAATAACGAATGACAGAAACATTTACAAAAAAAACTTAGCAAAGAAGGTTGCAAAGTTAGGCAAAAACTAAAAGAGCAAAGCAAAAGACACTTGAAATTATTTTACATGTAGGCTTTCACGACCAATGTTATGATTCCTAAATTAGTTTCTTTTGGGTTCGGTCATCGTGTCGGTATCATGTCTTTATTTTCAGAATGGGCAAGTAAAAAACAAGTGATAAACCTAAATTATCTATTCCAATAAAAACATAGAAATCACTTATAATTAATCTGCTTAATAAAATGACGTAATTATTGGAGACACAACTGGGAAACACAACATTTGTGTTCTATAGCAATTATTTGAGGTTGATCGGGATCAAAATGAATGATAAATACAATGGAAAAAATCAAAGAGTAGAATTTATCGCTTAATATACCGCATTAAATAAACACACACAATACAATTTGGTTGTTTGATCACATTGACCATAATTAATTGCGACTGTAAATGCTTTTGAACACAGCAGGGCATACATTTATTGTACACATAGATCTAGCCGTTTGTCCCAAAAACCTGCAGCACAGTCAATGCAAACGAAGCTACCACTTAAAACTCATAGAATAATTGTCCACATGATACACAAGCACATAAATATATGGGAGAAAAAAAACCATTAAGAGATTTAGGGGAGCATACGTGATTTATAACAGAAAAGCTACGTGATATGCAAAGGCACACAACGGCCCCAAGCAATACAACGTGAAGCCCAGCTCTGGCCAAAACTTCGCACAAGTGCTCCCAGGGTGTGTGCCCAAGTATTGTACCACGGCATCAATCACTCACGGCCACCACCCCACCAGCAAGGGCCCTCTCCGAAGGGGTTATCAGACTTCCCCTTGCCATCTGGGCACTTGGCATAGTCAGAAATGAGGGTCAGTGCCCGCGCAAGAACCTAGGCGGCCACCTGTTCTGGTTCAGAGGGAAGGATGTCAGTGATGTGGCCGGAATTATTTTTTTGCCCGGCAAGACAGTCCGCAGACGCCGGCCACGTACGATCGAGGGAGAAAAACGAAAGGGGCCCTCTCCTGCTTTCTGTTTTTCATTCTCGCTGGCCTCTCTTCACCGTACCCGCAGCTGCCTTCAAAGAAAATTGTGAAAATGTGCAGAGTACAAAAGCCTCTGCCTACCCCCACCCCACTCCCTAGATGAATTGCTGAGGAATAAAGGATGGGTTTGGAATTTTCAAGAGACAACATATTTGTACCGATTTGTAAATTTATTTAAAGACCCCCTGCTGCCATTTCTTGCCAGGGTTATTGTTATAAATTGAGCTGGGGAGCGTTCCAAAGGTGCATATAAGTTCTTTCGAATTGCAACATGTTTTATTTTTTTAGATGGAAAAAAGAGGAAAAAGAACGCTTTCCCCTCCAGTTTGCTATTTATCATGCTGCCCACACAATCACGCTAATCTACCATGGCCATTCCAGAGACTTGGGTAAATGTGCATCGCAAACCACTAAGCTCTAGAAAAATAATTACTTTCCTTGCCCAATTAATTTTACGCTGCAATTAATCTTTTGTCATGTACTGCGAGGAAATGGCAATTCAGTGCAGGCGTGATGTGTTTGCGTGTTTAAATAAAGTTGCAACTTTTAAATAAGCAACTAAATGCGTACGAAAACGTAAGAAAACACACAAAATTGCAGAGGGCAGCAGATACCTATGAGGTGCATTAATCATGGAGCGGAGGAGGCACTCTCCTCGCCCACAAGTGAGCAACACTTGCCCAAGCAGTACCACAGCTGTTAATTCTGAGAAGCAATTGCCACTTGCAGGAGCTCGGAGGAACGGCTACGCGCGTACGTGTGTGAATGTGTGCCAAGGCATGCGAACGCCAAGTGCTCGGCTCACTTTACAGTATAGATCAATGTCACAAAGTACTCAACAAACAGATTCTTTGCAGAAGATAATTTACAGTGCCTGCCATATCTAGAGGCGCAGCTGGCAAAACAACATCCCAAAGTCGATCCCTTCATTTAAATTTGGGTACATGGCGTCCGACAAGATCTATTCTCCAGCCGCAAGTGGTGACTGAAAAAAAATATGGGACCGCTATTTGCAATGTTTGCGTGCCTAATTCCTCTCCATGACAACGGTCTTGCATCCAGCAGCACCTATATGTGCGACTTGGGACGAAAAAAAACCCTGGCACACAAGATGGAATGAAGATGGATGTTTCCAAAAACATTTCAAAATTGCTTCCCGTTACGTGGCACAAATGTACGCCAGCCCAGACGCTAATGAGTAAAAAGCCGCAGCAGGTTTTCTTCGCTTTATTGATTTACAGAGACTGTGTATGGGCATGCACAGCCGTTTTTGACAATCCACTGCTGGATGAAGGCCTCCTAATGCCGTGCGGGTCGTGGCAGTCATTTGACCATACCTGAACACGTTATGATCTTAGCGGGGCTGGTGAAGTTGGGGAACAGACATTGGAGCATAGTACAAGATACGAATGAATATTTCTGCACTGCCCTCTGGTGCCCACATAGGTACGAAGCAGCCTACAGCATCTGTTTTTGCATGGTGGTCACTCATCCAAGCGCTATCCAGTCTCAACCCTGCTAATCTTCTGAGATCTGCCACAGTGGAGAGCATCAAGAGCGATTTGTTTGTGAACTACGCATGGGTACGCAGCATTCAATTCAACGTATTCGGATATTTGCTTTTGTGCGGGTTAAAATAATGTATCCATTTATTTTATGCTATTTCCATGTGCGACGTGTGAACTCGGCCCGTTTGATTGAGTCAACAAGAGCATCGGGTACAGAGGGGCGTCCAGAGTCAAATCAAGGCTAGCGATTTATGGCCGCTGCAAGTGAACCACAAACATGCACAAACGCATGCCACACGCACTCAGAGGAACACCGATAAAAAAAATGACAAAGCGAGGTATGGGAAGCCCTCACGACGACTGACAACCGCGGTGTGCCACGGGTGTACTTAGCATCCGGCGGAGCTGCCCCGAGCCGCGATCGCGCACACCTTGTCCCATGGGGCCCCCCCCACAAGCTCTCATTGCACATCTGGGGATTTTCAAATCCCACTACGGAGCTTTCATTTCAAACGGCCAGTGTCACTGCCGCAGCATTCTACGCATGACGAATGACCGATGTGCTGCCAGATTGTGAAATGGGCGCCGTGATGAATAGGGCCCGTTGGCCCCCTCCCCATCTCTGATCCGGCCCGTATGATGTACGGCGCCCTGTCCGGCGCGGACGCGATTTATGATCTACGGGAATCGCTGGCAGCATCCACAGGGCCAGCCGAAAATAAAAGCCAGCAGCCAAAGCAGACGCTAAATGCTTCTCGGCGCAACTATTTGCATGCAAATTAAATCGCCGCCGCAACATTTTCGCTGGCATTTTAAGACAGCTGCACTTTTATACAGTATGCGATACAATGAACTGCATTCCATCGCGTGAAGGCGCTGATAATAAATAAAGAAATAAAACACAATTAAACAAGTAAAACGCAACTGGAATGTTGCTAGATGGTTGACATTTGAACGGTTGTAAAGACACACAACGTGAGATATGAACACAGGAGGAAAACACGACGATTAACGCAGTCCACGGACGACTGTGACCTTAAAAGTTAAACAAAAAACCGAGGTGTGAATTATCACAGAAACAACAGCACCATGTCGTTACGGACGGCGATAACTCTGCTGTCAATCTGAACGCACAATACGGCAACGCGGGAGGGGGAAAAAAATAAAAATCATGATTGTGGAATGACATGCGTACAAGCGATGGTAGGCTTCGATGAGGACTACTAACCTGGGAGTAGAGCTGGGATTGGTGCAAGGGAGGTCGGAGTGAAGGAGGAGCACACAGCATAAGGAAGAGTATTAGGGGCATGTCTCTCCGTGAACACAGTCATTTTGTCAAGACCCACCGGCTGTAATATTGATGAATCTTGTTTTGGAAATGTGAGGTGACCAGGAGATGTCAGTACAGAAACGGATTCTGCGAATCAATCCGTGCAGAGATTTTGAGTGTTACCACTTTATGCGTGTGGGTTTTTCTCCGGGAATTCCAGTTTCCTCCCACGTGGCAACATTCATTGTTGAATAATACTGGTTAAACATCCCAATGAAGGACCTTTTTGGGAAGAGAAAAAAGTGTCTTGAGACTCAGTGAGGCTTTCATGAGTAAAAAAATCTCCATGATTATAACTAAATATGAGAATAGGTTTTCCACTGTTTTCTGGCAACAAAACAGGTGTTAAATATGTTAAAACACCAAACTGAAACCTTTTACAAGGAATCATGTCTGCATTCACCACAATACTTGTGGTCAGAATGCAAAACAAAAAACACTAATAATATATGCATTGTCTTTGAAACTGATTGGTCCACACCAGAGAAAGTTGTCTCTGGTGTGGACCAATCAGTTTCAAAGACCACAAGTATTGTGGTTAATGCAGACATGATTCCTTGTAAAAGGTTTCAGTTTGGTGTTTTAACATCTGTTTTGTTGCCAGAAAAAAGGGGAAAACCTATTCTCATATTCTGGTACTGGCAAAGGAGGTCCCATGATTAGAACTAAAGTTAACAATAAGGTTACGTGCACTTTCTGATACAATACATTCAATTACATTATTTAAAGCAGTACAGCACAAAAGGATATTAAACAAAGGGCATGATTAGTTCAGAATAGAAAAGTGCTTTGAAATAAAACGAAACATTAGTCCATTGAAAAAACACTGAAGTTAGTTGGTCACATTCAAGTGTGAGCAAGTATCCAATGCTCACAATGGAAATTAACACACCACATGGAAATGAGCAAAGCTTGCACTGCTCTGTATGTTGGGTGTGGTGATCAAAGTAAACCCGTAGACTTAAACCGCAATGTCATCACCGAGTTCAGGCCATGGCGTAAACCCTATTACATTACAGACGTAAAAAAAAAACAGTAAAAAAAGCTTTCTTATTCAAACATTACTTGTGAGTGTTCAAGTATTTTCTCTAAAATATAGAAAAGACCTGATAAAATAACATTTACACGGGGAAATTTGTATTGCTCAGACAAAGGGGAAAATACTAAGGAAGCTCTCTACCCTGGAGGGTAATTCAAACAACCTTTGGTCTACTCTACATTTCTAATACTTTATTCAATTTTGTCTAAATTTTATTCCGATTGTGCTCTTGGCAACACGTCATGATACAAAGCCTCCCAATTCAGAACTCTCGGACAGCAGTGCATCATTCTGTGTTAGAGAATGGTCCGTGGACCATGGAAGAAGTTACCACAGAAACTCGTCTGAGATTCCTTCAAGTGATGTCATTTTACCGCATAATAGGGGTGCGTGAAGCTTTCAAGGTGAAGTGAAAATGTTGCCACTTGAACGACTCAAGTAAAAGCATTGTTGTTGTTGTTTTAATGTTCAATTCATGGCAGTCCACCCAATGTACGTATAAAATAAATTTGAATTCAAAGAGCAATGAATTTAGCCAAATTACTAAAAAAATAAAGTGCCTCTTTATTGTACGGTCATGGATGATCGACCGGGCTGAGACCATCACCTCTCTACACTTGAGAATGCAGTTCATTCTCAGTTAGCCGCCAAGATTAAAATCCAGGATCTTAACAGTGGCAGCCCATTGCACAGTCCCCAAAGCTACCTGGCCACCTCTTGTTAAGCAGCTGCATTAATGACGATGAAGCGATGTCGCGTCGAGTCATTTCTACGCGATGACACCCAACAGTTCGAAATCGGGAAAACTCACTTCTCTAGCTCGGCAATCTTCTTGTCCTTGTCGTGCTTCTCGTTCTCCACCTCCTTGAGGATCTCGAGGAGGCGGTCCACCTCTGCCTGCGACTTGGCCACCTCCTGACCGGTTCTGGGATAATTCCTTCTCGAGCTGTCGGATCCGGTCGGTGAGCTCGGGGCTCGTCCGTGCCTCCTCCTCCGCCACCTGGGACTGTGATGGCGAGGAACCACAGCGCCAGCAGTCGCTATGTCAATGAGCAATTTAAGAAATGTGCAAGCAAGAGCGATGGCTGTTTCAACCGAGAAGAATTCGAATTAACAACGTCCAAACATCCATAACAAAAACGTCGCTCCTCCTGGCTTTGACGTTCCTCTTCGAAGACACTAGGTGGAACCATCAACGGCATCAGGACATCAACAGGTTGCTGCACACATCTCCTTCGTAAATGGAACATTAAAGACAAGCTACAGTGCGACTGCGGCAATGCAACCCAAACTGTGTACCATATTTCTAGATTTGAAGCTTTCCTGACTGCAAGGATTCATACTCTTAGGTTTTTTCGGTAAAGTTACATAGGTAAAATTTTTGGAATTTTGGAATTTTCCTCACTTGATGCAGTAATTTTAGCTGTGACGGTCCCACCTGATGACGGAGACTTGTGTTGCCTCCGAAACGTCGTGATTTATTATTTTATTTTATCTCCATTATTACTTTTATTAACTTTTAATTTTATTTTTTACCTACGTGACTTTACCGAAAAAACCTAAGAGTATGTACCATATGGTAAAGCAATGTAGTCTGTGCTCCGAAAACAGAGATTCTGATCAACCAATGTGCATGCATGTCATACGAGCACACGGAGGACGCATACATACCGTCAGGTATAGAAACACTACCAAAATAGCAATTCATCTTGCATAGTGAAAAGGTTATGGTTAAGCCCTGCAAATTTCTTGCCCGTGTCAGCACTGGTGGAAGGATATCCACGAGAGTGAGCTCTAGTGGACTTGCCCACACTGGCCTGACACGTTGGAAGAGGTGGGACGACGCGAACTTGATCTACCGCAGACGGCTTGCCGCTCAACTGTGGCGTGTGTACGCACGTACATTGCGGGGCGGACAAAGGCAGCATCCATTTGCAAAGTTACACGGTGATTTATTTGACAGAGAAAGTAAGTAAAACATTTAAGGGATTACAAACAGAGAAGTGTTGTGGTATTTATCCATCTTCACCGTTTTCCCACAAAGAGAGTGCATTTTGTTGTTTGTTAACACCTAGCCCATTTGTCCAATCCACTAAGGCCTTGTGTAGTTTTCTAGTGAAGAGACAATGTTGACACTTGAATGACTGGAGTAAAAGAGCTGACAGTGTTGTTGTTGTTTTGATTTTTGGAAATGTTTTCATGGCACATGACACTTGGCTGGCAGCTTGCTACCCACAGCATGAATCCGTCACGCATCACCATAGCGGATAACCGTCAGAACACCAGTGTTTAAAATCAGCAGCATGACTAAAAAACTAAGCGTGAAAAAAATAATCCCTCAAACAAACTACAAATAGATCCTTTTTTTCGCCAAACGATTTTGAGTTAGAAAAAAAAAGGAAATAAACAATGGACAAAAATAACGCAATTCCCAATTAATTGGGAATAATGTTTTTTTGTCAGCTTGGTCTCACGATAAAAAAATAGGACAAATGCACAAAACGCTCGCTTATATGCAATAAACTGGACATGAAAATTGGGTTTTCAAGATAAAATTCCCACACACCTGAACAAACATATTACTGGAGGAATTTAAAAAGGGCAGCAATTTTCATTTACGATGGCATCTTAAACTGTCTTGCTGCCCAATCACCTCCAATTACTTCCTGCAATGCAACCTGTGTTATCAGTATGTGTACGCTGTAATTAGGCTCCCTTTAGTCCATGTCAGTGCCTCTCAAAGCCATTCCCACCGTGGTTCAACTTACCTCTACGCCCAATCTTCTCCACTCACATTCAGAGCAGGTACCAATTGGTGTGAAAAAAGGGGTTTAACAAACTTTGTCCACTTGATAAACTGGCAGACAAGCAGCGCTTGGAACACGAGGATGCCATTAGGACTAGCCCACAGAGATCACTTCACGTCACCTGGAACCAAGGTGTGCAATGAAACTGCATGAAAATTCACATTCACAGGAGTTTTCGCAATCAATTAATGCCTCTGAACAGTATTCACATCCTCATTGTCATCTCCCATGATCAATCCACTGCTGGATGAAGGCCTCCTCAAGTCATCGCTATCTCATGATCCTGCAAGGCAATAATCCACCAAGAACCTGCATTTCAGTTAATGTCATCGATTCATCTCCTTAGTTGATGTCCTCTCAAGACGTGTGGTTCCATCTCTTATTATCCTTCACCGTCGGCCACCATCTCTTCTATCGACGCATTCTGCCCAGGCAGACTCACTTTCTTAACAGTTATAACCGTGTATTGAACCTGCAGAGGGGGTCCCTCTGATCCACATGATTCTCTTTCTGTCTCTCAATGTAATTCCGAGCCACGCATCTCTCCACGCTTCTTTGCGCACTTTTAAAATTTACATTCCATTTTCTTTGTTAATGATCGTGTGTTTATGATGAATATTTCACAGCAGGTGGTACACATAAAAAAAAAATGTAGGCACATTACTGCAGGTATTACAAATATAGAAATAAAAATGAGGTTAGTGGAGTAAAACACTTGAGTTTCACTGGTAGGAACCTCCTGGTTACACCAGCCCACAGGGGATTATTATGTCCGTCCGTCATGCAGGGAGGGGCTGGGTGGGGAGGGAGGGGCTGGGTGGGGAGGGGAAGGTGGAGAAGGGCTGGGTGGGGAGGGGCTGGGTGGGGAGTGGCTGGGTGGGGAGGGTTTGGCTGGGTGGGGGTGGGAGGGGTGGGGGAGGGGCTGGTCACCACGTGGTGCCCTTATAAAACTCAACGTTTAACCTACTCACGCCGGCTTGTGCCCGCCCTCATAGTCGGGCATATTTGCGGAATACACCACGCCGCCGTTGCCCCTGGCCATTGACCGAGCAACCTAACGTTCCTACCAGCTCCCTCCGCAGGAATGTGTTTTGGCAACGATGAGATAAACACTTTTGTCACTGACCTCTTTAAAAATGAGGAGTGATCTCTATGAAGCAAGCTTGAACAGTCTGCACATTCGTGCCTGCCTGCCCTGATATTTTAAGCGGGCTATAGGGATTAAAACTTTTTTTAATACATTTCAAGAAATGTAAATAGATCTTTACAAAATGATGTTAAATTTCACTTCTTTCCAAATTTTATAAATTACCTCGGATAAAAAAAAATACGCATCGAGATATCTGCCAAAAAAAAGACTAAACAATTAGAAAATAATGTAATGAAATAAAACTCTGGCACGCTTAACTCGACGAAACATTTACGTTACTCTGTCATCGTGGGGCTTCAGAAAGCCAAACAAAACTCCAGTCAAGTAACTATACAAAAAAAACAAATTGTACACGCTTGTGACCAGCAATATGCACTTTTGTCTGAACAAAAAGTTGGATATATTTGCCGATGTGTACGTATCCCCACACATGAACGAACAAAAGTATGGTCGGAACGGTGCAATTGCACGAGTGTCATTAAAAGTACATTTCCAGCGATGAAAAGTGAAAAGCGCGAAGGAAACAAAAAACGAGTTCTTGAAACACATTCTGATGCCTCTGCAATGCGACAGCACTCACAAAGTGTGAACAATCCAAGCAAATTTCTGGAAATGCACTCTGTTTCTGTTGGAGTGCATTGCACACACACAGAACAACATTAATGTAATGGGGGTATGGCTCACCACCTCTTTTTTTTGTTGCAGACTTTCAATACAAGGAAAGGGTTTAAAAAAAGAAACTCCCACGTGTTCATCAAGCAACCACAAAGACATTATCAAGTCATTATCTGTGCCCCAATTATAAACACAAACAGGCCATTTTGTAATTGTTTCCAGCGTGTTTTCCTGACACGCAAAGTATTGCATGCCAAAAAATAAATGTATTGTGGTGCTCGTTTTCATTTAATTGTTCTCAGAAGTGAGAGGGGGAACCCAGCGTGATCTTGCCCGTGTCGAATACGATTTTAAAATCTTTATTTACAGCCCTATATTAATCCACTGCTGGATGAATGCTCGCCTTCAGTGTCGATTATGAGTGAAAAGATGTGGGAGGCCAGCGGATATTGCTCGGGGCGAGGAATCGAACTGAGTATAAAACACACACACGTCTAAAATTATGCATTCCTGTTTCTGCCATCTCGCACAAACCACTCGTAGAAGAAAACTACCATTTTTACTTGTAGTCTACCCTCCTGTAAATAATCAGGCAATGCCAACCCGTATCAAGTAGAGGTCAAATGTGGGTGGTAAGGCCACACATGCAACTACTCAAAATTGCGTATAATGTATATTCGAAGAGACCAGTAAATAGTAACAACTATTGTTCATGGTTCTGTGAGAAGTCGGAATGTTTAGCCTGCGTTCTCCTAGAGAACCATCCGCTAAAGCTGCCGAATGCAATACCAGCATTTTGACTAATGTGCGAGGTCTGGTTACATTTAGTCTGGAAGCAATTAGAGATGCTGCATTTGACCATATTTCAATTCTGTCATGTTAAAGGCACTCAGGGTTTAGTGGCCCGTGCAATCATACATGTGCACACGCAATAAGCACGCACACACAATTTAGCACAAACACTGCATCCTCAGCAGGAACATTAAAAAAAAAAGGTGACGTGGACTACAATTTCAATGTAATTATACACTTAAGCCAACGTTCACAGAAACAGACTAACTCTGTTTTTTAAGATCAATCCATTTGCGCAAGACGAATTCCAACCGCGTTATAGAGTTAGAAATTAGTTCAGTACCATAATCCATTGTCTGGAAAGATGCAAGCTCTTGAAGGCACGGTGCGTGGATTCATCGATTAATATTAATCTTAAGCTCAAGACACACGCGTCAACTTGTGCCTGCGTACGGATTCGACTATTTAATTCGTATAGCTATAGGTTTGTGCCATTCATGGAGCCTCGAGCAGGAATAATAAAAAAAACTAAAATAGTTTCATGACTTTGCCGAAATGCTGGGGAGAGGTGACCTGTTTGGAACTGTTTCACCTCACCCATTTGCTACTTTTACACACGTCCATGCACAGCCCTTTGTCAATCTACTGCTGGACGAGGGCTTTCCCAATGCTGTGTGCATATTCTCTGGGGTTACGTGACCACGTGTGGGTTTGTGAGGGCAGGTAGCAGAGATGGGAGCATAGACGTACAGTACACTGATAAACAGTGAATTTTAATTCCCGGACGGCCAAGGCTCCGAGTTGTTTTGGCAAACGCCATGGAGCATTACCCACCTTGACTTGCATTGGGGAAGCCATTTTGTCAAATTGCCTCTTATAAGAAAATCAAATTTAACTTTTCGCTAAACCCCCATTTATGAACAAATAATCAAATAAACGTTAACTCCATAATCAACGTTAACTCACTCATTACAATTTCTCCACCGTGAAATCCAACAAGGGAGGGTTCAAATAACCATTTGGCCATTTATTAAAAATGTCATCCGGCACGCAAATGTTAGCCATCTCTCTACATGCACGCTTAGACATTCTAAGCCTTAAAAATAAATCACCTTAAAAGCATCACGACTGCGGCTGAGGCCTTCAGTAATGCGTCGGTTTATTTATCATGCATTACCGATGCATAAAAATAAAACTTACATCTGTTACTTTCCACAAGGAAATATGTTACATCCAAGCATTAAAGCATATATGCAACGGAGCCATTTTTATTTTCTATGGCTGGTGGAGTCTACATACGAACGCTCTCTCAGAATCATAAACAGCTTACGAGACAACTTAGTCTTGGCAAGATTCGGTAAAAAACAATTAAAACAAAGCGCCGTGTAAGTACAATTCTTTCACTGTCTCAAGGCTCTCTCAAAATCATACTGCATTCGATTCTACATTCGGCGTGGCAGTTGAAATAATGGTGCAATTTTCTAAAATCCCCTAGTCTTTTTCAACCCAGCAGTATAAATGAGTCCACCACGGTTAGTCCATCGGCAGGTCGTGTGCCGTGGGGCAAAGTATGTGTACTGCCACCTTTTCAAAGACACCAGGGTGGAGGAATAGGCCAATATAAACTGCTAGGCTGGCTCTCTAGAGCTTTCTCTTACAACAGCATCGGGAGCTTACTTGTCGAGTCTGCCTCAGTGAGCCAAATCTCCTCCCTCCTAAAAGTACTAGAGAACAGAGTTTGGGATTTTTGTCCACAGAGTTTCTGTGCTCTCTCCCCTATGTCACTGTTCGTGCTTTGCACCGGGCACCGACTGAAATATAATTAAATATTTTTGTTTAAACATGGACGAGCTAAACAGCAGCACAATCGCGCAAACCTCCGCAGTGGTCATATAAATTAATTTCCACACGCGGGGAATGAAACGTCGGACAACACGAAATGGGAAGTCAGTTTTGAAGTTAGATTTTAAAAAATCCATGTTGAAAGGAGCATCATCCATCCATCCATATAAGCATGATTATCAGGAAAGCTAAGAAACTGTCCCCACTCTTCAGCAACAACTGTGCATGTGTGCATTTCACTTCCCACCTTCCGGAGATGCGACTCCAGTTTGCTGCATTCCTCTGTCCTCTGCTCCAATGTGATCTCCAGAGACTTGAGCTTAGAGTCCTTCTTGAGCCCAGCCGAGGCGAGAGAGGAGGCATGCTCCTTGAGGTCCAGCAGAGACGACTGCGGGGAGAATCGTATGGCTCTCATTACCATCAATCGCCATCATCACTTTATACTTATCTCGTGCTTCTCATGCAGTACACATCTCAAGGAGTCCTTCGGCAGGGGATCCCCCTGCGGCAGCTGTCTGCGCAGCACCAGCTGAAGGCAGCACCAGCCAGCAAGTAGACATTAAGTCTGCCAGCAGGCATGACGATATTATGTGGCTTCCAAATTCAGTAATTCGCAGGTAAATTGTCAATTTTTTTAATGCCATGATTCATCAGCATCATGATTTTATCATCATTCTCATCGGCAGAGTTCTAGCCACTGATGGATGAAGGCTACCCCACGCTGTCGCCATCTCTTACAGTCCTGCAGTGCCACAAAGCGCCGTACGAACTGACCTCTGAACCGCATTTCTTGCAGAAAGCACTTCTCTGGCGCATTTTCCTCCTTTGGCAAACATTCCGTCACCCAGTTTCATCCATCCACCAATCATGCCACCCCCCTAGTCTCAATGTGCACTGCGCAAGCACACTTACTATTCTCTTGCCGCGATCGCCCCTCACCAAAAGCGGCCGTACGTACGCTTGGGGCTTCTTGTCAGACAGAGCCAGTGACAGACATGGGGACGTGGCCTCGTGGCACACGGTGCCAGGCACTTTGGCATGTCAGGGCAAAGGAATTACGTTCGAACACGTGCACATTTTGACAGGATCGTGATTGCACGTGAACACACAGGCACACGCGCCATGCACAGTGCGCACACTCAAGGGGCAGTGCAATTAAACTCGCAACTCCAACCTTGGGTGTTATTCCTAGTGCCTTTGAGAGACGGGAAAACTCTTCTGGAAGACGCGTGGGAAAGTGTTGTAACCTATGACCTATGGTATTATTTTATTTCTGTTCCCGCTGCTTAAAAAATGTGGGCTCTTGAAAGGTTGGAGAAAATTAGCATGACGCCAACAATTGCGCAATGATTTTACAACATAATTTGAGGGCCATATCAAGTGGGCTCTGCATAAATGCTCATGTAAATGTGTATATTTTTAAATCCACATTTTTCACATCTTTAGTTGACTGTGGAGGAATGACCTCTGTAAATGCTTAAATGCTCAAAAGTATATCCTAAGCGCATGCATATTACAATAATGTATTTACCTTAATATTGGACATTTTTGTGAAGTGGGCATTAGTAAAGCGGAGTAATGGCCTTTATATTATGAGAAAATGACCGAATATTCCTTAAGCCTTCATATATCACACTTACAATAAAGTTCGAAGTAATTTTTCTTACAATAATAGTTTTGTTAATATGTCAAGGACAGACAAGATGACGAACATAAATGTATTACATATAGCAGATACTATTTTTTTAAAATAATAATTAGCTACAGGCAAGTTAGATTTCTAGGACAAGTCATGCGAAAACAAGAGACTGAACATAATGTTACAACTGGGAAAATGATTCGTACAAAAAAGCCGGGGAAGATAGTGAATTAAGCACATAAACAATTTGAACAATTGGGATTCAAATGGGAGTGTCCAATGCATAGTTCTTGAGTAATATCACACGCAGAGTTTGATGGATGGAAAGCCACCCATGACAGCCGGTGTCTTTGAGAAAGGACATTGCACGTACAGAGGCATTGTTAACTTCCACGTACAACAAATATTGTAGAGAGATACTTTTTTACTCGTTTTTTTCGGTAAAGTCACGTAGGTAAAAAATTTAAATAAATTAAATCACGACGTTTCGGAGGCAGCACAAGCTTCCGTCTTCAGGTGGAACCGTCACAGCAAAATTGCTGTATCAATTACTGTGACGGTTCAACCTGAAGACGGAAGCTTGTGTTGCCTCCGAAACGTCGTGATTTAATTTATTTGAACTTTTTACAGACGTGACTTTACCGAAAAAACCAAGAGTATGAATCCTTGCAGTCACGAAAACTTCAAATCTAGAAATTGATACGTTTTTAATGTAGAAACCAACAAGTGTGTTAAAACACTCCGTTTAATTGCTCATGGCGTGAACCTGAAGTGTAAGCTGCATTTATTACATTAATCAACCCTGTAAAGATACCACAATGAGCCGTATAACCCTTGCAGTGAACCTCCTAATCTTACACATTCTTGGAGTAGTGCTCCATAGGCTATGCCACCATGCAAACATCTGCTAAATCATGTGAAACCACTGAATTAAAAATTACACGCACGAGGGTATCATATGAGACTGTCTGGGCTGCACATTTGGACCCCCCCCACCGCCACCACCCGTCGCCCCTGAACTACAAGGTGATTAAATAAATATACGCGAAAACAGGCATATGTCAGTGCTGTGTGTGCAGCAGAGAATGCCTATAATGCAGTTACATTGAAGCTGAGATGGTTGATCATTCAGATAGAGCTATCATTTGCATGAGATGGACACCTCCAGGGCAATGAGGTGCCTGTATTAGGCAGAACACGTTTTAAGTTTATGTTGTTTAACCAAAATTGGTCCACTTTCGATGAAGGTCCCCTCCATAGGTCATCTCATGCTTCTGTGATGTAAGAACCCACTGAGCGCATGCGCAAGAGCTGGTTCCATTGCTCCATCTGCTCGGCGGACATCTTCTCAAATGCGTTTCATTCCCTGGCTGCCACTGTTACTATTCTTGACCATTGGCCATTGTTCCTTCTGGAGGCGTGTTCTTGTCCAAGCCTACTTACTTTTCTTAACAGTTTAAAGTATGTCTCTACGTCTCTCAATGTTTTTTTTTTTAGCTCCTATAGGAGCTTGCCAAATTGCTGAAAGCTACTATATTTCCAGTCGCTGTGGTGGGGATATTGGAAAAACATTTTCAATGAGCAATAATCATGCCCTTGGATAAACCTCATTGGCTACGATACTGCCACTGCGCAAAGCTACTCCGAATGTCATTTGAAGCAAATATGGACAGATGATCAGTACATCCAAATGACTGGCGACACAGAGTACTGGGCGAAATGGAAAGACGGGGGTTTACCTCCTTTTCAGAGAGCTCCGCCTGGACAGTGTTGACCTTCTCTTTGAGGTCCTTGTTCTCCTTCTTGTAGGCCTCCACTTCCTCCTGTCGCTCCCGGTCATCACGTTCTCGCTGCTCCTTCAGACGCTCGATTATCCTCTCCTTCTCGGCAAAGACACAAATGGAGGAGGGGTCATTGAAATGGCCTTTCTCCATGAAAATACACAAGCTGTTCTACGGGACAAACTATTCCAGAGCCTCAGGTGTCCTTAGGAATTATGCTTTTGTTCATCACCGGCCGACATAAGCCACGCTCAAGTGTGTGTGTGAGGACAAGTGACCAAGTAGCTAAAATCAGCGGTGGAAAGTTTTTTCTAATAAGCAAGGTTACTGGAACACAGTGATGAAAAAACAGCAGTTGAGAAAGTAGAAAAGTATTCCCATCGGGTGAAAAAATATTGGAAAAGGCACCGAAACCACATTGAACAAATACCGTGGGCAGCATTGAAAATCAGCATAATGAAAGATAATCAAAAAGAACAGAATACGGTGGTGAATTCAAGAGGTCAACGTTACAATGATCGTGCTGTCAAATGCCAATGGCTGAGCCGTGCCATAGTAAATGATGGGCTAAGGGCAAAGCCAAGCCCAACAGCCCGCGAGAACATTGGAGAACAGGCACGTGGCTCGGAGAATTAATCCTACTGATCTACCAGGCGCACATGGCAAATGTGATTATTAAAATTAGAATGCATTGATGAGCAAGTATATTCGTGACGGGGCGTCCGACACGTCTGTCTGGGGTTTGAGTGCTCTTCATAGCTTACTCAGACTAAACATTCAAGATTGGCTGAACGTTCAAGATCGGCAATCTGGTAGAACAGTAAGGCTCCAGATTATTATGCTACCAGAGTTAAAATCCCGTCCAAAGGGTCAATTCAAGATTGGAAATCTTGAACGTGCGCTTTTGCCTACGTGTGTTTCCGTCTAGCCTGCTGAGCTCTCGGTTCCAGTAACAAGTGCAATGGGCTTACCGTGAAAGAGCGGGGGGGGGGGGGGGGGAAGTGGCCAAGACGGCAACAAAGTTTCACTTGTTTGAGGTTTGCGCACAAGTGAAATCATTTAACGATTCAACCGCAAAAAATACTTCCATCTTCACGGTTACATATGTGCAGGCTTATCACAGCAATCCCAGGTGCCTCTTGGCCCAAACTTAGCCTTAGACCACAGAGCCAAAGGGAAGCAAAGCAAAAATGGACTTAACCTACGGGAAGAAATATAAATCTTCGTGGCATAATTTTTTTAAATCAGTGCAAGTGTTTGAGGGGGGGGGGGGGGGGGGAGGGGGGGGGGGGTGGTTGCCACTTGACAACAGCAGTGACAGCATAGAGACCACATGTCCAGACCTACTTCCACGCACGTTGCAGTGTCGAGCAATACATTGTGCACCATCTGTTTGTATTAACAATGACACATTTAACAAAAATCACATTTAATCCAAAGAACAGGGGCACGCACATGCAGAGCTAGCCCTCAATTTTCAGTGGAAAAAATGCTGATGGGCATAGCGCCACTGGTAGAACAGTAAAGCTCCAGATTAGTATGCTCCAGAGTTCAAATCCCGTCCAAAGGGTTCAATTCAGTTCTTCATATCCTTACAGGGGTCAAACACGAAATTTGGTGGTAAATTAACGGAAGAATATCACAATCACCGAAAATAAAACGTGAATTTTAGATTCCTGCAGCCGAGGCAATGAAATACTCATGAGCTAATCACATTTATAAACACTGGAAAAGTTGAAGCAAGAAATATTCACTATGGAACACTTGGGGGCTCGATCGCAGGGATCATTAATGGTATATAGGTATAAGTGGTACTCCTTTCATTCAGTTCTGATCCGACTCCTTTCCCATCCTGTGATCTCATCCTGAAACTATTCCTCCAACTTTCCTTTACCCCCTTTCTTTATTCTCATCAATTCTTCACGCTTTTTCTTACTCTTTGCTACCTTCCCTTGCTTTCCGCAATCATAGCTGGACAACACTGGAATATATGCATGCTTCTGTAATCTGATAAATGGGTATTCCTTTACTAATTTTTCATTGTTGTTGAAAATATGTACGCACCAAAAAAAACAAATATCCATCAAATACCAACGGCACACCGGGATAACGGTTTACCAAAGCAGAAAGCGATGAACCAGTCTCAACAAGCGAACATTTCGATTTAAAGCTTTTGTGACTGCAGGGATTCATCTTCTTGGTTCTTTCGGTAAAGTCACGTAGAAGGGAAATAATAAAATAATAAAAATACAACATAATAAAAAAAATAAAAATTATTATTTTATAACGGTGTATTTGTATTATTTTATTATTTATCTTCTACGTTACTTTACCGAAAGAACCAAAATAAAAATAATAAAATAAATATGCTTTCATGTTTTGCTTTTATTACTTTATTATTTCCCTTCTACGTGACTTCACCAAAAGAACAAAGGAAGAAGCGAACATTTGCCCAAATAATATATTTACTTTAGGGACACGGCAAAAAATAAGGGTTGACCAGAGCCCTAAATTGCGTCGGTTTGCCCGTGGGGGTTCGAAGATCTGGCAGTGCAAACCTTTTCAGAGAGCGCCTCCTCGAGTGTGGCCAGGGCTGTGTCCGTGTTGCTCGAGTCGGCCTGCAGGGACTTGATTCGGTCCTTGAGGCTGCCAACTTGCTTCTCTTTGTCCCTCAGCTGTTCCTGTAGGTTCTCAATCTGCAGCGCCGCACACAGTGGTGGCGGTGAAGGGGGGGGGGGAGGAGAAACGCGCGCTATTCAAATCACCTCTTGAAGCTTGAAAACAAAGCTATGTGTTGACATCAAGAATGGTGGCCATGCCAAGCATTTCGATTCGTGGATCGTAATAAATGACCGCATGTTCCAGCCATTCTCACTTGACAAATGCGATGATGAGTTTGTTATTTTGGAGATGCCGTGGCTTTAATGAATCTGTATGAACGTGATTGGTGGTTTTATTGGATGTGTTTATAATATATTGTATTTATCCAGGACATTCCGAGCCCGAAGACCCTTTTTCAGGAATGTTCTGCATTGTGATGTTTCACGAAAAGTACTATTAAATTAGTGTTTTTCACATGGGGAAAAATCCACCGCACATACAAAAACATAACACTCAACAGGTCCACACAGATGGACTCAAACCTACTTGCTGTACTGCCATTTACTGGAAACCTCACAGTTGAGAGGATTTATAAGTCAGTAATCTTTTGCAAAAGAGCATTGAGATGGTGCTCATCTTCTATTTAAGCACTAAGAGTGGTGTGGAAATTCAACAATGCTATGGCAGGGGTTGAGTCTACACAAAGAATGACCACTGTTGGCTTCCATAAAAGTGGTACTAATTTTACCAAACCCCAGGGGAACAATGGGCTGAGTCAACCCCCAACCAAGATTTTAACTCGCCAACTTCCGATTGCGAGCCGCTTACTCTGCCGCTGAGCGGGTATTGGTGTTCCTAAAATCCGGGTGATCTACTAGCGATTATCCTCCACAGCGCTGGCTTACAGGCATGAGCCCCGCTGTGCCAGACTTGGGTTAAGAAGAACCTACTCTTGAGATGGCACGGAATTCTGGCCCTGCTGTTACAACAAGGATGCGGCACGGAATAGGTCGTGGCAGCACTTGGCTCCTGGGGGCCCTTGTGTACACATTTAGCGCAATGTCTACAGCAGCGTAATGACTGCGTTGATGGGCCAAAGTAAGCATCTCTAATGTACTGCAATAGGGCTAAGCGCTTGTAATGTTTGCGGTAAATTGTTTGGGTTAGTTCTTTGTAAAAACCATAATTAATCATGTGCAGATGCCGAATAAACACAAAAATAAAAATAAGATTTAAATGAAAAATACATTTAGTTGTTTGTTATTCTTACTTAAATGCTGCATTATGTATGACTGCAAAAATAAATGTATTGTCTCTTAACATTTCAGACACTGCCCAGCGCACCGCAAGACATTTGTTTTACCATATGCTATGTTTTAACAATTGATAAATATATATCTGTTGGAACGCAAAAAACCCATGCTGTTTCAATCAGAGAGAAAAAAAATCAGAAACCCTCTCAGTCCTGAATTAATAGCAGATACAAGGTCTGCTCAGACCCTACTGTAAAGGCTCACAACTGTCATGTAAGAATCATTAATACTCAACATAAAAGAACACATTTAACACGTGACAGACATCAAAGGCAACACACTGCCTTTGTTTATTCCCCCTGCAAATGAAAAATGTAACATAGAGCCAAGTAACAGCACATTAATCTTTGGTACAGTGACCCGTATACCCGAGCCTACACTGGGGAACAAACGTTTACCCATAGGTTGCCACCTTTAATGACTTCATGTGCACTACACCGAACTCCCGCTAATCTGCATATAATAACACGTGCAGTGTTATTCCAGCAAGGCCGGCAATAAAATTTCGGTGGCTGCAGGCTACGGGTTTTTGAAACAAAAAAAAAAATGGGCGGTTCAGATGGGGGTGGCTGCAGCTGCTCGCGAGGCATATACACGTGTATTTGTTCCAACAGTCTAGATTTTACAGTTACTAAAGTGGCCCATGATTATGGAAACACTATTTTTAGGAGAGCACCAACATAAAATACAATTTAAAAAAAATGTGGTTTTGGAGAACGAATTCTGAGGCTTTAAAATGAGTTCTAGACTCGTGATGAAATAGAGATAAAATGTGCAGCCCTGCAATTGCTGGGTCATGCCACTGCTGTCAGAAGGACCTTAACTCAAGGGAGAACTAGAGAGCCCCGATTGACCATGCTGTGACCATTTCTACTGCTGATGTGTGGGACAGAGGAGCGGGGGTACATGTTCAAGACATGTGCCCATTGTTTCTTGACTGCCAAGCCAGGAGATTTGACCATCGGATCACTGGATTGCAAGTCCAGTGTTCGAAGCATTACCTCGCTGCAGCATCCCACGATGAGAAAATACATGCTAAACATTCTCTGCTTGGAATACTACGATTAACGAACCCGTGGCTGCATTTTAAATTAAATACCATTGATTTTTAACGTCGGAACTTTGTGAAAAATGTGTTTGAGTTGCTGGTGGGGATTTGCATTGACAAATGGTGAAAAATGATCTATTTTGATAGGGACAACTTAGAGGGGAAGACTGAATATTACAGATGAAGAAGAACAGGACATCAAGCGTAATAATTCACGAGTCACTCAAAATGTCTGAACGTACACCCTTGCACAATCCATGGATGCGTCTCTATGATGATTGAGGACCGTGGCCAGGCAGGTGGTAATGACACTTTATATGGCCCTGGTCAGTCTTAAAGCATAACATGGGGTACATTTCTTGCCACTGCGTTCAAGAGAGGACAATGATTAACTTGCAGAGGGGGGCAACGGCATCGCTGGAATAGGTTCCAGATTTTGTTTGGGCGGAACTAGCAAAAGAATAATGCACTGAAACACAGGAAAGGAATTTATCAAAGAAAAGGCACACGAGTTGTTTGAAATTGTAAAACAATTGTCCGGAAATAACAATTTTATGTTTATAAATGTTCCTGAATGTGGGTGCATGTCAAAATTGTGGGGATGTGCATTAGGATGATTTCAAGGAAATTGTTTTCTCATTGTTTGGTGAAGCAACAACGCCAAGACTTAGCAGGCAGGGAAGTAGAGTAAATGCGAATAATTAAAGCACATGTATGAAAAGGTAATTTTAAATGTAATCGATAAGGCAAATTAACTTTGTAAAATAAGGAGAATGCCTTGTTTAAATGGCAGTGTGAGGAACGGACATCACAGATCCTGCTATCACAGCGGGGCTACCCATGAATTCATTCCATTTATCCACAAGAAAAAATATTGGATCATTGTGGATAACAGGATGAATCTGCCGATTAATTCCTCTTACGTGCGAAAAAATGTGAATGATACGAAGTCAATCCCACCGAGCAGGACAAGAAAATCTGCAAATAATTGCAGGAATAAGGTAAAAATAGGGCAGCAAATAATAATAATAATAATGAGTTTTCAAAGACCTTACAGTTCAAAGAAAATGATTTGCAGGTAATATGGCAGAGGATAAAATAAGTTCTGTAGAAACAAGGGCTTTAGAAATATTGCAATACCACACAACTATTGTGGACGTAAACTTAGGTTTTTTTTGGTTGCAATAAGAGACCACTTTAACAAATCGTTTCGATGCGGCTCTGCGTGTGAAATGTGAATGGGTTTCACATTGGTATCGCGCCTATTTAGATATTATTTTTAGCGAGGCTGGCAGCAGGTCTGTAGGCCCCCAAGGGCTCCGTTTTTCATCCACGGTGGAGTGAGCACGACGGGCTGAATGGTCTTCTCTGCCGCGTAACGCTTTGCACTTTCACGTTTCCATGACACGAAACGCAGCCAACTTCCATGGCAACAGCCACAAAGAACAATGCCAACTACTGGTAATATATTCCCGTAAAAGAATATGCAACAAACGCTTCAAATTGTTGAAAGTTCTTCATCATCGTCCTTTATCATTACCCAGTGAAGAACAGAAATAACCGCCTTTGGCCAATTCACTAGAATGCAGACAATATTCTCAGATCTTGGAAGTTAAGCAGGTTTTTAAGCCTGGACTAACATCGAATGGGCAACCACTACATGTAACAGATTGTCTCATAGGCTGTGGGCAGCAGAGGGCAGCGAGGCGAAATCCATTGTTGGACATTACTTCTATGGCCCCGTGTCTATGCTGCCTACCTTGACGAACCCACACACTGACCAGTGCGCGGTAGAGTATGATCAAATAACCCACACGACTTGCAACATGTGGCGAGACCTTTTTCCAGAAATTAGATTGACAACCAATATAATGTATACAACACTTCAATGACAAGCTTCATCTCCCAAATTCCAACCCCATGTCATCGTCGTGGGAGATGGGCAATATGAGTAGGTGGACAAAGGGGCTATGGTTTAGGGGTGTGGAACACCTGGTGTAGTATTCACGATAGCTTCAGGCAGATGATCCTCAAAGAGGCCAATTGGCATCCACAACCTAGCAGTGGGTAATGTGATGATGACTAAAGGCAGATGAGCCTCTGAGCGGCCAATGGTACCCCACAAACTTCAACACAATATTGCACTCCAAGTCCACGCTTAACGCATTTTCACACGAGTTTTTGGTATAACACAGTTCTTCTATTTTAGGGATCACATTTTGAACAATGCGAAATGCTGCCCGTTATCACGCAGTTTCCGAGCGGTCAAAGGCGAACTACTTTCTTGAGTTCCGCGTCTCAGCAGTACGGGAATTCTGGGTAAGCGGCGACGTACCCTCACACCTCACTCGGTTCTTTGTCCGGCCATCTTACTGCGTGTGCGTACATCGCATATCCTGCAACCCCCACCTTTAACGTTACTTATAATGGGGAAACCGTTTTCGCCGAACGTGTTTTCGCTCGACGGAAACGCATCTATCGCGTTAAACGATAAATTCTGGTGATTCGTAAAATAACTGGATAACTTTCATGCTTCCAACACACCTAAACCTTCCCCTCGATGCCGAGCCGTGCCTTGGCAGATGGGTAAACGCAGGCTCCAGCGCACACAACTAATTTTGTGGTGTCGCAATGACATCGCGACTAGGCCTCAAGTTGACCATTTATGGAAGCGCTGTGGTGGGCACAGCATGAATTGCTGGCGAGCCAAGCAAAACCAACACGTCCTAGAGCAACAAACAAGCGTGGCAGGCTTTAGGCAATGATGCCACAACAACGCACATTTCCATCAAGCCCAGTGAAACAGCTCAGTATCCGCAGTTGCACAAGATTCACAAGGTAGATTAAAGTACATTTCATTCATTCATTCATGCATTACCATTATTTCAATCAGGTGAGAGATCGCCGAGACTACGAGTCTTTTACTCAAGACCTGGGTTAATAAACGGAAACATGCAATAGAAAAAAGCAACTGCACAATAATGAAAGTTAAATGTAAAATGTCAAAAATAAAACTTTCAAGATTTTAAGCAAAATAACATATTTAACTTGAGGAAACAATAAACACAAAGCAAACAGTATTCAGACGGACCAACGGCAATACAAAAACACTACTTTTTCCAAACAAGCAGAACTTTAGAGCAACTTTAAGAGACCCACAATAGGGTAAGATTCAGCTCGCCACTGATGCTATTCATGACTGGAAATCAAACTTAGGTGGTGCGGGTGTTAGTGCAGTGCACAAACCGCGATGCCACCAACTACACACACAAAGACAACGATCCCCCGTATAGACTTAATAGACTGTAGGAGCAAGTGTTGTTTTTGAGAGCACTTATGAAGGCCGGCACTGCACATGAGGGAGTTGGGTGGCCAGCATCACGTCCGGCCACCTTTGTCTCCCCAGTGGCGATGTTTACACATTGCACCAAGTACTCACATGAGGCCGACTCAACCTGGGGAAGGCCCAGAACTGGTTCAGATAATCATCACTCGTTTTGGACCACGAGTAGGAATCGAACTCCGGTTACCAGGTTCGAAGCGAAACGCACTAACCATAGTGCCACCAACTTGACACACGCACACACTAGCACACATGAACTCGTAGACAAAGACCCTCTTGTTTGGTTCCGCAGCCTGCCGGATACACGTCCTCTTCACGAGCACCTACGAAGTGGCGGTATGGCGCACACACACACACGAGGGTGGTGGATGACACACCACGCCTCGCCACCTTTGTCTCCCCAGTGGTGATGCCGACACGCTGCGCTTGGTGCACATTTTTAGGATAGAATCCAATTTCGGAGGTGAAAAAAAAATAACTAAACATTACACTCACAATGTACAGGAATCAAACCTATATCGCTGTGATCCTATGTAAAACATAAAAATATTTTACCCTGCTGCTGAATGCAGGCTCGTGTTGAAGCAAGGTTGAATTATCTGTGTCCATGAGATACTTTAATGCTCTCTATGGTAATTATATAAAAAGTCATACAAATGATATCACTGTGAGACAATCTCACAGCATGCCCATTTCTAATGCTTTAAGGATTTTTAACTGTAATAAAAGCCTAAATGCCTGCATGCTGCCAAGAAAAACCTTTTTTCACCATTATCAGATCGCGTATTTTAAACAAAGGTTCTGTTCTTGTGCACATCCAGGCCCCCTGTTTGGGCCAGCGTTTCATAGGGGCTGAAACCCTCCTATCATTTTGGCACAGTGCTCTGCTGGCAACGAGAGCTATTATAATTACAGTTATCAGTCACACAATAAACAATGAAAAGCATCTCCGTGGCTCGAGCAACACGAGCCACGGCATAAGGGATGGCATTTTTTAAAGAAAAAACTCGGTGAAAGTAAACCGCATTTTAGGTGCGATCTACGAAATATACAATATTTGCCTCGCATGTCCAAACACGCACAAAGCCACCGTTCATAAGAAAGTACTTATAGACTCACATACGACTACTTTTATTTTGCCGCTGACCTCCACTTTTCCGCCTGCCAAGCAAAGTAATATTAATAACAGTAACGATTTTATCCTCGGTGAAATATTAAATGCTTACTTAACGATTTTGGCAGAGATGGGGGGGGGGGGGAATACCGTCTCGTTATGTAGATTCCTTAGACGGTGACTTTAATAAAACGAGCGTTTGAATGAGGGCGGCACGGAGAGATCACCCACTCAGACAAGAGTGTGTCGTCTCTGACAGCTTGGCATTCTGGGGCACGTTCTGACGTACTGCTGTATTGTGAACGTGCTAAACTGTAGCACAGACGGCCAACAATGATACAGACGGAGGAGGACTAGCCTTTCGATTGAAGTGATAGTGACATCGTTAAACACCATGGTATTTGGGTACCTTGCGCAAGTGCTCGGAATTCAGACAGACTATCTTAACATTTGGTTTGGTCTAGGATCCATCATTAACCGCACACTAGATGAGGCATTGGAATATACCATGAAGTTTCAGTTTAACACGTAGGCTTTATTATGGACCATTAATTGAGTTTGTGAAGAAGGAATTCCTTCATTTCTTTTCACTGTAAAATAAAGGTGTGTCTTTTGTGAAGTGTTCATTTTCATAGGCTAGAATCACGCAATAAGAAGCAAGCGAAAAGCATATAATACTTATGTATACACAATAGTGGCCTGAGAGTGACTGAGTCCAAAATTCCTCTGATCCTTTAAGGCCATAACCAGACAAAAGCCAAAATTGCCAATTTTTTTCTTCGACGTTGAAACAAAAAACAACAACAAACTGTGGATATTAATACGGACTAAATTATATTTTTCTCCACAAAGTTGAAAATAAAATTGCAAGGGATGCAATTTATCTATTCATTTCTGCACCATTCATAATGGCGTGCCGAATTTTCACGCTACGCTGTCTATCAAAAAACAAAGACAAATATCCCCCGTATAGTCTTAACAGACTGTTAGGGCAAGTACTGTTAGCGAAAACCTATGAAGGTCGGCACGGCATGCGATGGGGGTGGGTGGCCAACACCACGCCTGACGGCCTTTGTCTCCCCAGTTTCGATGTGTTTTTAGACACTGCACCAGGTACTCATTTGAGGCCGAGTCAACCTAAGAGCGGCCCAGGACCGGTTCAGACAATTGTCACAGATTTTTGGCTGTGAGCAGGAATCGAACACGGGTCACCGTATGTGTAGTGCAGCACGCTAACCGCTACACTACCGCGCCCCACACACAACGGTACTTATTCAGACTGCACACTCCGTGCAAACGGTTAACGGTGGGAGAGAGACAGTGTGATCAAATACAATGTGCGCATGTACACGCTCGCACCAAACAAGCCCACGTGTGCCCCAGTCATGTCGCAGAGGCAGCGTCGGGTGCAAGGGGAAGGAGTCGTGCCAGGGCTTGGGGTGGAGGAGCTGTCAGAAATCGCTCTAGCATGTCACCACGGCCCGTCTGTTGTGATGGGCTCCCCTCCCGCCCCCCGCGTGTAAAACCACTGAACCATTTCTGATTGCGCTGCGTGGGGCTCACAGCGGGGACCGCCGGAGTTAACCCTGGCCCTGCCTGAGGCGGCGAGCCTCTGGAGAGAGTGGCAACGCTGTCATCGGCAGGAACTAGAGGACGAGAGGTTCTGCCAAAGGCTGCGAGTCTGGCCTGCCGAGGCTTGGCTCACATGGGAGCCTGTGGAGGTGGGCGGGTGGCTAACAAGTCACGGCGCTGGGTCAGCACTGCTCAGAGGCTGGGATCAAATATGGGTGCCAGCCACACGGCCGTGAGTAGACTGGGTTCTTAACTGGAGTGAGTTGATGGTGTCAGTCACCAGTGAGTGCACCAAAAAAAAACATCACATTAAATTTCATTTTGCCACTGATTTTCACTGAATTTCAACTCTTGACAATTATAACGATAAACTTCATTGCCTTGTGTTGAATAATTGCTCTGTGGCAGTGCGCACCCTGGTGTGGATACAGAGATCATTTGAAGGGATTTCAGAAGTTGTTCTGAGATATATCTTTGCACGGACGTGGATGTTCTCCAACTTTGGGCAATGCACTGCTGCGTGACAGTTTTCAATGGATTTGTTTCTTCTCATGATAAGCTACCGATGGCACAGTCAGGATACAAATTGGGGTGGAACACTGAAACTAAATGACAAACACCTTGTACTGTTGCGATTGAATGCATATAATAGCGTAGAATAGCCTTCACGTTCTGCAGAGTTGAAAAAAAATAATAAAGAATTTTGAACAAAAAAGGCAGACTTGGAACTTGTGCTGACAACCATAAACCACGCGGTAATCAAGAGCGCCTATAAAAATCGGGATGGCGTCAAAAGCAGTGAAACTCAATTGGAATGAATTTTTCTGCGCTTTCATGGTACGGGCCTGAGGTTGGGTGGGGACTGCAAGGCCCGAGCTGAGCTGAGCTGGACTGCATTGCGAGGCAGCCTCTCCCACAATGTGGCCCTTCACCCGCTGTGCCAACAACACTTCATTCACACGGCTCGGGTGAATGGCTTTAAATGTGCAGTAAAAAGCCACATCATTAGCCAACTGCAGCAGGAGGGGGGCAGCTCAAAGGCAGCTGCATGGACCACAGTATAACCATCTCAATTAAAAAAAAGTATGTTTTAATTAATGGATTTAAAAAAATATATATCAATTGGATTTGGCAGAGCCGGAAGGTAGATGGATAACAAAATAATGTGCAGAAATATACTTTCCTGGCAGTTTTATGTAAATTATATTAATTTATGAACGTACTTACGACCCGCAAATCAGGACACGTAATTAATATGCTAAAATTACTCAGAGAAATACAATTTTTTATTTATTTTGGTTTGCTTCTGAAACCAGTCATACCATTGTGGAATACTTTAAATGCAGTAAAAGCAACACTAAGATGAGAACAAATGAGCAGGCTTTAAATAAGACATTTCTGCCAGCTTGGCTTAAATTTATCATTCTTGTAGATCAGTAAAGAGATTTACTATTATTTTCCACCACCAAAAACAATTCCCTTGCATATTAATGTAAAGGAATTCCTAAGCAGTGCTTCTAACCCTTTTTTGCAAGATTTCGCCAACTTCAGCAACGGTTAAAAAAAATGCTTTCATGCCACCTCCGGAGCATGCAGTGGCTGATAATGGTATGTGGTGAATGATGTGAAACCCTATAATGCCTGGATGTTGTTGCCAATCGTACAGCTGACATCATTAGATGCCCACCGATTTCAACTCTTATCTCTAATCGGATGCATTTTTCAATTAAACATGTGCCCAAGTTTCAAATGCTATTGAGATGTTGTTTAAGCCGATGTCAAGTCAACGTGATGACAATTTGATTTGATCCATGGCATGCAAAACGTAGGGAGTGTGACACCAATGCTGTAAAATAGGAACAGCTGTTTATTGTAATACGCAAAATATTCTGCAAATCTTTTGCATACATATTTCCCAAAATACATTTTTACATATGGTATACTGTATATTTGCTTTTGAATCAAATTGCCTTTTCAGCTGAATGCTATCAATTACTGCCCAAGGATTTGGAGTAATTTGTGTCACAATATTGAACGACCACCATTGTGAGAAAACGTTCTCCAAACTATAAAGACCAAAAGCAACGTCACTTTTGCCAAATTTGTATTCCCAAAGCAAAAGTCACCATATTCATAGAAATGTATATATAATTACACCTGGCCTTATGTTGAATCGGTTTAGTTTTACCCGAACATAAATAAACAGTGTTTTGATTTGTGGAGGGGGAGGGGGAAATAGGAGGGCTGAAGGAGTCTAAAATTCACTTACAATTACATTATACTGTGGCTGCATAGTGCTTATTCATTAAGAGTCTGCACAAAACGCACTGTTGCCAAACTCACACTGTGGCACCCTCAGCTGTATAAGAAATAATAGGCGTGACACAGACGCGAAGACCCATCGCATTGTATTTGCTCGGTCTGCCTGTGATATGCCCGGTGGGAGCTGCGATGGACTGTGGCTGGCATTAGCGCGCGTGACACTCAACAATCAGGCGTGGTAATTTAATGCCGCATTCCAAGGAGGGATGAGCCACCGTCCAAAACTCTGCGGTTCCAACCCCCCACCCCCGACCACGCCGAGCCGGATTCGCTGCCAAGGCACGAATGCACGCTGAGAGACAGGGGCCAAGCACAAGCTTGAGCCTTCAAGCCGACCGTGCGTATGCACACACGCACGCGCGCGTGCGCTAGCTCGCACGTAAGGGAGCAGACTCGCATTTCCCGTGTGCACGAGTGACGTAAAAATACGCTACTGCTGCACACCCTGCTCACAAACGAGCACAGCTGTAAATATTTCAAGGCTTTAAATCAATAGCAACGGCGCTTGATAACTTATAAAGGTATGCACGTCAAATTGTGCGCGCGCTGCCATTCATCTGCGTCAAACGGCTAAACACGTGCACCCGCTACGGGAAGCTTTCTGGAAAAATACGCGAAATTGTGTTGCGATGTCGTTCTTTCTTTTTCCCCAGTCGCGCACATGGGTTGGCAAAGGCGCAACGCCTACACATTCCGCTAAACAGGCACTGTCTAAACCGACGTGTCCAATTAAGAAATGAATTTATAGGAAGTACTTTATAGCTAAGCTCAACTACCCCCCCGCAAATGCAGTATTTCATCCTTTCCGTGACCACCACTTTATGAAAAAGGAGCAAGTAAACATCCACCGCTGGAAGTAAGATCAATGACGAATCAAAAAATAACCAGCCAAACATCTGATCGTGCAGTCGTTGTACACACACATTCATCACAGTCCTGGTAGTGCAGCTACTTAAACTAAAGCGAATTGTTGTTTCCATTCCAACAGAACTGTGCTAATAACCGCCCCGAGAAAGCTCCATTAATGTGCCCCCTCCGACGCAAAGACCAAGCATTTTCTCGGCGAGTGACAACCGAAAATTATGACAAATTAATCGCTTGCTACCCAGTTGCTTGTTAACCTGGGCATCCCTCAGCCAAGCAATTAAAAGCCAATTTCAATTTACTGCATTGCTGGGCAGAGTCACTTGCAGCTCTGCCTTCCACCCACCAGGCCAATGCTATTGAGCGCGCTAGTTTGTAGGTTTCCCATTCATAGAGCCACAGAGGCACCTAGTGGCCGTACCTGAAGAGCCATGAAAACCGGTTGATGGTGTATTTGCTAACCGAGTGTATTTCAGCTATTCCTCCTTTGGAAGATCTCACAGGGCATTGATTAATGGTGCGATCCATTGATTGCAACGTGCAGCCGCATTCACAGCAGGGGGTATTTGTTACTTGATATTTTTGCGTGAGATGGCGCATCTGCCGAGTGGCGATATATAAATGAGCAATAACGGTGAATTATGTGAAATACATTCAAAATAATTAACTCTCATTTGCCATGTGAATAAAATGGCACCACTAAAGCTTTACTACCCTGAGGTGGCACCAATGTCTGCTCTGGCCCATGAACTGCAGTTATGTTCTTCATACACTCACAGTAATTGGGAACTCATGAACGAATACTATTTTATTTGCTGAATCATATTTGAAGTTTGAAATGGTCAACTTTTGTTGAACTTCAATATTTTTATTTTAAGTGTTTCACTAATGACCGCCTTATTACATTACAAAAAATGTAATGATGGGAACACCGTTCTTGAGTACACAATGCCAAAGAGACATCATTTGCCGGCTTGTTTTGGCAACCTAAAACAATGTTTCAGAGATGAATTTGTGCGGCGACAGTCACACACTTGACACAAACAATGCCACGTTGTTTACTTTCACGCATAAAAGTAGGTTTTTTTCATTAGACAGCAGTGGCAGACTCGAAGCGACCGTGGGTTTAACTTTAACGCATTCGATGTATTATTAAGGTCTTCAAATGCTTTCATTCAGTATGAAATGTTTGCACTGAGGCCTTTCCTTTAAAAAAAAACCTCCGTTTCAGACAGCGACATAGCTTGTGAATGCCAACTCACCGACCAGCGATTCTCTTAACACGAAGCCCAAGAAAAGAAAATATGAGAACGTTAAAATAAATACACGCACACAGGAAGTCTTTTTGTTATTACTGCGTTGTGTTGTACAGCTCTCTAACGTGATTTCGGGTTGCGCTGAGCGCGGCAGATTATTCAGGAATTGATTATATTCACGAACACGCATAGCTTCTTCAGGAATTGAAGATTCATATGGGGTGATTTTTTGTTATTTTTAGAATCTCCCAGCAAGTGGAAGTGAAACAGCGGACAACACGTGGAACAACAAGCAGGACAACCTGAAAACAGAGAGCTTGCGAAGCCTCTTTGTGTAATGTAGGTTATAAAAAAATTCAGAAATACATTACTCAGATGCGATAAGATTGTTTTCTTGAAAACTTTTCAATAGCCTTGCAAAGATCTCCTTAGTTTTTAATGCTGTCGGCAAGTTACCAAAGTGAACGAATGCATTTTCGTAAAACGTTGAAGATTCAAAGCCATTTGCGCTTAACCCTTTGCTTTAGTTTTACATTGCATATAAACTTCGTTTCTCAGTTTTGTAGAAAATGAGAAAGACATAAGTGACAATTTATTTTCCGGCATTATCGGTTAAATCTCATAGCGAGTATTTAACGAGGAGGAAAACGTATCACTATGTGCCACAAACACAAGGACACGTTAAACGTTTATGTTATATTTTCACGGAGTCTGTGCTGTTCGGCACTATTTAGATTGCGCAACCCCACACTTAAACACTTGCATTATAAACCACAGTGAGCAAATGCAAAGTATTTTCTGAAGACACCTGAACCTAGGGCCATCATGCCATGACTTAAAGAGGATGACAGAAGTCAAGTCATGCCTTAAGTTGCAGGAATGTGACATGCACAAAAACGGGAGGAAACACAATAATACCGATTATTAACCAAAGAAATTCTCACTTTGTCTCGATATTTTCTTTCAAGAAGAATCCTGCATTGCCATTTTTGGTTAATTCAGTTGTTGAGTTTTTGGCATGTCGAAATAAACCAGAACAACCAGAGAAAACCCAAGTAGACAAGGGGTGTACACGCTCACATTTTCACAGAGACAAATTGCAAAATACATTGGCTGCACTGGTATCTCCTGGCTGACTTTCAGCTCAAAACTACTACACCTGGTGCTCCATAAGCAGTCCCCCATCCAGGTATTACCTATCGATAGAGCTCGTATCACCCTCATACTTGAGGGTTGATTGCAGAGAAATGTTTTCTATCTTTTGCAATCCAGGTACTATGATCACCAGGCTCAAAATTGCTTCGCTTTCGACATCTGCCAACATTGGCCTAGTTTTTACAGTGGAGTGATATAGGCAACTGTCATAATGAGCTGTGGCTCTTTTTTACAAGTGACCCGGCGACAAATGATAGCTCAACGAAGTGGCTTATTACGTGGAAATGTATAAGCATCCAAATACTCAAAATGCAGATTTCTAAATGTGGAGGGAAAAACCAGAGGACCCGGAGAAAAATGCAGACAACCACAAGGAGAACATTAAAACTCCAAATATACGGGCGTCAGGGTCGGGATCGAACCCACAACCGCCTGTATATCAGGCGAGACAGTTAACATCTAGGCGCCACTCGGTAAAAACTGACAGCAAAATTGAGGACGTTCCGTGGAGCGAGGAGCCGCTCTATGTTCAGATAAATGCAGGGACGCGCGAGGCACGAACCTTCTTCTGCAGAACGTTGATCTTGCGTTCCTTGACATCGAGCATGTCCTTGAGGTCGCGGATCTCTCCGGCCAGCGTCCCCTTCTCCTCCGTCAGCTCCTGCAGCTGCTTGCCCTTCTTGTTGAGCAGAGACTCCTTCTCCTCCAGGCGCATCCTCAAGGCATCAACCTGCACGCAGCAGTGGAACCATTAAAATGCGGATTGTTAACTGTACACGTTACGTACGTGTACACGCACCAGTCGACATATCCGCGCACTGTGGACATGTCGACTGGTGTGGTTGATCTGGTCCGAGGCATGAAAGTTTACACGTTTCTCTTTTGATCTCATGGCGTCATGACTTTAGTTGATGATTTTTAAAAAGTTGAGAACACTCGCAGCTAGCCAAGTCACAAAAGAGCCATGGAAGATGGCATCAAATAACTACTTATGAAGTCCATTGAATGGGCTTCTTCGTCCACACTAAAGGCAGAGATTTTGTATTTCCTACAATTAGTGTTCACCACATGGCAGATAAACTGAACATTTTAATTCGCAGAGCTAGAACAGGTTCAAGTGAAGAAAAAAAACATTTCTTCGTATGGCGATTGGTGATCTCTAGCTGGGACCGTAAACTTGCTGAATGTTTAATCGTAGGCCGCTGCGAGGATTATAGCCCAGGATGGATCTCAGCGGTGCCGGCTCATTGCTTTGACACCGCAATGCAGTTGGTTTCTTTCATCTCAATGCTGACAAGGTGCAGCCTCCTCGAGTGGAGAGAGTCCCGTGAAATCCCCATCACCCAAAGACATGAAAACCAGTCACGGCCAGATCCAAAAGAGGAACGCTGTGATGTACTCGGGCGAAAACTCAAAAGAGACAGAAGTCACCTCTGTAGCAAGCACGAAAGCTTTATTTGTTTCTGCTGCTAATGTAATATGAAGGGATATGTATTTATTTCGTATTATTATACTCAGTTATCCTTTTCAGAAGGGTCCTGACAAGTTTTTGCAGCAGGGGGGCGGCAATGTCCCCATGTGTAATTCCCCCAATTGAGTAATTTAGAGGTAATCTTTTTGTGTAGCATTTAGTTACATTGCATGCTTTTCTTATTTGGAAATACAAGCACTGCAGAGGAAGGTATGTTGTTCAATTGGTATCTGCAATCACTACATTTACTTTCACAACTATTCACACTCTCTCCTAAATCATTATCCAGGTTTGGAAAGATTGATTCTATCAGTCACGGTTGCCAGCAGGTTCCAGTGGTATTTGGGTGGAAGAGTTTCTGCAATGGAAATTCTTGTGCCTCAGTATATAGGTTTGATTCCCGACTCGGGTGTCTCTGTGTGGAGTCTGGATGCTCTCCACCTGTTCCGTATTGGCCAAATATCCCAACTGCTGAAATATTACCTGCAAACGACTCAATTTCCAATACAAATGGCAACATCACTGCCGAATGTGAAAACTCGGCAGGACCCATCTGAATACACGTTTTGAGACTCGGTGAGGCTTTTATGGATAAGTTATGATTATTATTGTCAGATGAAAAAGTACCTCGAGAGAACAACGATGAGACGTAATGAATTTGAAGTGAAGGTGCCTCGTATGATGCAGTAGAGGCAGCGTCACTGTTCAGCAGTGCTTGTGATGTATTCTCTCCACCATTAACTACATTGAAATGAAGTAACTACCAATGGAAGGAGCTGTGGCACAATTTGATTCCTAGCCATGGTGAATATCAGTGGTGAGTGATATCATATCAAGTCCTGGCCCCCATTTACAAACCTCCATTGACCAGTGGTGTGAAGTATGATTAAACAATTCCCATGATCGACATGCTGTGAGGGGCCCATCATCCAGCAGTGGATGGATGAAGGGTTGTAAATTCAAGCTACTAGTTACATCTTCTTGGTTGTTTCAGTAAAGTCACGTAGAAGGGAAATAATAAAATAATAAAAATATAAAACAATAAAATTCTCACGACGTTTCGACTGCAACACAAGCAATCATCATCAGGTGTGAAATCCACACGAGAAAATTTGAAAAAAGTGGCGTTTTTTTCTTAACGTCAGCATCAAGTTACATGTTATAACTGTGCGTTGCAACTCATCTTTGGATAGTCAAAGCAAAAAAAAAGTTTATTTTGCTATAATAAAAAAAAAAGATGAGCAAATTAGTTGCAGATTTTCTAAAATACCTCACACCCTAAAACGTCTACTTTTTCAAATCAGTTTTGGGAATAGACTAATAAACGAAGTGCAGCGACTGGGCCAAGCGTAGTGTTTGTTTTATCTTCCAAAATGGGAGCTTCACAAACGAACTGGAAAGAATCCGTGACTTTGAATCAGTTTCGTGCTACAATGAAAACTCAGGAGTGTGGGGGACGGTAACATCTTGCATGGCTCTGCCTGTAAGGAGGTGGCATTTTAGTGCCTCTTTGCCATCTGGTACAACAACGTCAGCGGGGGCGATGTCAAACATTAAAAAGGGGGACGCGGCTTCCCAGTGAGGGAAACAATTTTAATTACGCGATCCCTTGTAAGGGACACGGGTAGTTATTACAATGTCAATGTTGCGGCATACTTTAAATTCGATATTTGACGGCATTACACGCCGCACGCTCCCTGTTGGGAGAGCTCTGCAGCGCGCGACGCAAAGGCAGCGAACAGTGGGGGGGGGGGGGGGGGGGGGCATGCGGGGGGGGGGGGGGGGGCGTGCAACCATCACGCGCAAAGCGTCCGTGATCACACGGCCCTTCTCCGAGAACCAAGCAGTGTGGCATTAAGACCGCGACTTTGAAATTCAAGCTCTGGGGCACAGTGGTGGACTTCAGGGTGAATCACACGCCGGGTAAGTCAAGACTGCAAGAAACATCCAATTATGTGATGGCCTGAATAATAACATAGCTTGCTTGCTCTCAGGCTCACTGAAAGGGAGCACTTTAATGACTTGGGGCCAGGGGGGGCAGGGAGCTGAAGAGTGCGAGGGAGGCGGTTGCGGGTGCGAGAGACCCCAAAGAGACCTCTTCTGGATTTTGTCCTTGGCTCACTATAAGTTCTCTATGGGGTTGCGTGCCTCCTTAATAATGTGGCTAAATATAAGTGCTTGGTAGGAACGTTCTACTAATGGGCGTCCTTGGTCAAGCACTTTGGCAAATAATGCGTTGTAAAACCTGCAACAAAGGAATCTTCCTTACATCAAATTGTACATGTGCATGTAGAGCCCTTGCCTCAATCTACTGCTGGATGAAGGCGGCTTTCCTGTGCTGTGACACCCATGGGGGTTATTTGAACATGCTTCACCGCTATGGTCAGTGTGGGTTGGTGAAGGCGGGCAACTTAGATGTTGCATGCAGCACGGATATTGTCCTGCAATGTCATCCGAGAACCACGGAGAAGCACCAAAGCAGCATAAAAAACTGTTGTTATAACATGGGACCTTTCTGGCCAGTATTGAAATATAAGAATAGGTTTTAACTTTTCTGGCACTAAAACAGGTGCTAAGATGTTAAAACACCAAACATAAACCTTTTTGCAAGGAATCCTATCTGCATTAACCACACATACTTGTGGTGAACATGCGAACAACAAAAACATGCTCTGGTAATATATATATGCATTGTTTTTGAAAGGTTAGTTTGGTGTTTAAACATCTTAACACCTAAATTTTGATTTAAAGCTTTCGTGACTGCAGGGATTCATATTCTTGGTTCTTTCGGTAAAGTCACGTAGAAGGGAAATAATAAAATAATATAAATATAAAACATTGTTTTTTATATTGTTTAATATTTATATTATTTTATTATTTCCCTTCTACGTGACTTTACCGAAAGAACCAAGAATATCTTAACACCTGTTTCATTGCCAGAACGGGTAAAACCTATTGTAATATTTTAATACTGGCAGAAAAGGTTCGTTGTAGTTGCTCACCCCTGAGCTATAAATGCCCTGAGAGTGGCATTGTCTTTGTGCTGTTCGCCTTTTGACATTCTCTAGCACTGTGAGACTAGGCCCTAAAGAAAGCTGTCTCTGGTGTGGACCAATCAGTTTCAAAGACAATGCATATAATAGCAGAGCATGTTTTTGTTGTTTGCATGTTCACCACAAGTATGTGTGGTGAATGCAGACATGACACCTTGCAAAATGGTTTCTGTTTGGTGTTTTAACATCTGAACACCTGTTTTATTGCCAGAAAGGGTAACACCTATTTGTATAAACTGTTTGGTATGGTGTTCACCTATCCATGTATTATCCAGACTCAACCTTGCTTAAATTTCCAAGAAATGACAATATCTGGAGTATTTGGGGTTATTTCATTAAAGACTCTTTCCTGATTTTACTTTAAATGTGTTCAATAGTAACGCCTATTATTATATCGCTTTCATGAGATGGTGGCGGCCTGGGGAGATTTTCATTCAGCAGTGGATTGACCATGGCTAGTGATGATGATGGTTAATCTTAATGCAATAAACATCCATTGTGGGCTAAGGCTGCAAATTGCCATTGGTGCATTCCCTAGATTGAAACAGGATCAGAAATAAGTAGCATCGATGATTTATTTCACCTACTAGTCCACAACTGTATTTTTTTATATTCATAATGAAAACGTCGATGTCAAGTGCCGGCAAGGTTAAGTAATAAGGTTAGAGTTAAGGTTAGGTCGCCGTTTTTAATGACGTCAATAATTGAAATGTTTTTTTTTATATCAATAATTTCCGAACGAATGTCAATTCTGCCTGGCTCAAATTGTGCAGCGGTTGTGTTTTGTGCTTGTGCAGGTTTCCTGTTAATAAAATCTGGTTCCTTCAGACAGAACTTTAAGGCTGCCTGCAGTTATTTTTGGCCACGCTCCATGTTGTAATCAACCGTGGTATGCCAAAAGAGGGCCAAGATCAAATCTCGGGATTATAAAACAAAATAAAAAGTACTTTTTTTTAATTCACTCAATGGCTCATGCCCTAGCTGAAATAAATGCCGACAAGAGAGCAAAACAATCGAATTATCATTTACAGCTGCAGTGTGTAGATTCCTTAGCCTTAGATGTGTCCGTGCTTATGACCTACCCTTTGAAGTTGGCATTTAACCAATATTTCTTTCCCTTGAATTTGTAAAGAGAGTCAATGAAACGTCCCGTCCCGAAGGCAGCTGGTTTGTGTAATTGGGTCGGAATTTGACAATTCTCAGAAAATTCCATAAGATGCCTTTAAATGCTATTGGGTTGCAAATGGATAACTTAGTCTTCATAAGGTTACGGCAAATCATTTGCAAAATATTTTGGAAATTGGGGAAATAAGAAAATTGGAAATTAATGTCTTTCTAATGGTAAGTAGTGGTAATACATTCTTCAGTTTAATCCACTGCGAAAGTGAATTATTAAAAACATAACAATGGTTGTGCATTCTCAGGTGTTTCTAAGTGTCAAAATGAAATGTATTTATGTGAACATAATACACGAATGTAACATTAAAACAGTAATTCCCATTTGATGTATAATTATTCAATGTCATGTGCATTCAAGATTAACTATTGTTAAATGATTTTAGCATGTTGCTAAAGTTTCGTTACAGTAGGCCTGGTACAGACATTGCTATCAGGCAGAATTGCAAGTGGTCAAGACTAACAACAGAGTGGGAGCCAAGGGAGGGAAGACACCCAAGTGTCATTCACAGCAATGGAGCCATAAACTCGGCTCACATGCGGATGCTTGATGGGCTGATAGGGAGCGCCATGGTGGCAAGATGTTAACCTCGCCTTACATGCAGGAAGTCGTGGGTTTGATCCGGACACTTACATCTATATATTTGGAGTTTGCATATTCTCCCCGTAGTCACGTGGATGTCCACATTTACAAAGATGTGTTTTCAGTATTGCACTGCTATCAATTTACACATAAGCCATCTCGTTGAGCTTTCATTTGTGACCAGATCGCTTCTCAAAAAGAGCTATATAGCTCAGTGGGCCTTACCTGGTAAAAAAACTATTTTTGTTTAGTTTTAGTTTCATAGTTTAGTTATATCACAGGCTTTGCTAATGCTTCACCCAGTAGTGGAACAATCATTGCTGATTACGCCTATGACACAGTGTACATCAATAAATTAAATCTGCTCATGTGCAGATGCTTGATGAGTTGTTACATCACGAGACCGAGACGGAAGGCGTCAGCTTGGATAGGTCTTCATCCAGCAGTGGAATGACCATGATGATTCTGCACATCACTGGATGCTTCTGTGAGAGAATCCAGTGTCGCGTGCAATGAACACCCATTGGCGGGGGAGGAAATAGGCACGAGACCCAATCCATCTTGTCAAGCCAGCAAGAACGGCGTAACATTAAGTATTTATAGATGATCAATTCAGCGACGAGGGCTCTGTGAGTCACCATTTGCAATTAATCACTGCACAAACCTCAAAAAGTGGGGAAGAAAAAAAGTTGACTGACAATACCATCTTGACAATGCCTACATCGTGTATGCAAATCTCGCCAGAATGCATAGGATCTAATCAGTTAGGAAGCTCAGCACAGCCGAGGCTGAACAGCGTTTGAATGAGCAACCTTGCACAACCGGTTGTGTTACAAGCTGCAGAGTCGATGTGGTGGGGGGGGGGGGCAGCGGATGTCAGTCCAGCAAAATCCAATGTTGTGCAGTACTTAGATGCTCCAACTTATTTGCACCTCAACTTCATCGAAGCACATTAATCGGATTGAAGTACAGCCAAAATACCTCCCATGACCCACGTGACATGGGGAGGCCCTCACCCATCAGTGGATTGACAAGACGGCTGTACACATCAATGTATACAATAGCAATCATGTAAAACAAATAGGCGATTATCCGGTTCAAATAAAGTGTGGTAGACAGCATTGACTAATGCCACCGTATGCCTCTCAGACAGTATTTAATTGGAATCTGTCGCTTGATCTGAAAACGACTGAGGTCAGGAGGAGGGAAACAGACAAACCCGTCCCCACTGCTCGTAGGGAATGGGACCGTGCACCTCTGTCTGCAGAATGGCCGCTCGCTGCTCTTTGGCCGTGAGCGATTCCTTGAGGACCTCGATGTGCTGCTTGCAGTCCGAGTTCTGATTGGTGAGAGTCTCAAGCTTGGTCTGCACTGCCAGCAGCTCCGAGTCCTTCCTGGATATCTCCTGCTTCAGCTGGTCCACCTGCACGTGCGTGTTTGCGTGCGAGCACGCGCAACCGATGATGCAGAAACGACAAAAGGCCACACTTTTTAGTGAAAATGAAAGGCGCGGGGGGGGGGGGGTGTTTGCCCTTTCCCGCCCACGTCCGTGCGGTCCACCTACGGCGGACTCGCCCGTCTCGCAGGCCAGACGCGCCACGCTCGGAAAGCGAGAGCCGAGCACGCAGGTACCCAGGCCCGCACGATGTCATGACGCGTGCACCACGCGCACACGGCCGCTTAAGCCCGCAGCCAACCTGTCACCAAGCAAGGTAAAGTATTATTTTAAATCCCCAAAGCGCGAGGACCGATAGGAGAGAGCGAGTAATCAGAGAGAAATCTCTGCAGGCTGCAGACGCATTCCCTAGGCAGAAGCTTCTGCCAGTAAATTAACCAGGCAAGATCAGTGTAATTACAATGGCTCAGTACCCTTGATAATTACAATTGGGGAGAAACAACTACCACTGACTGAATATTCTTTCATTTCCTTCCACCGCTGACCCAGATGTAAACGCAGCCATCAAGGATATTTTTAGAATTTGATATCGAGTCAAAAATGTCCTCGATGTGTGGGCTGTTTAATTTCCAAACTCAAGACAAATTGTTGGCCAACACAATGAGGCACACAAGGCATTGCATTTCTGGGCAAATGCAACACAAGTGTGGCCTTGTAAAAGTAATGAAAATGTTTTGCCTTGCAATTAATAAAATAATGTTAAACTTTTAAACTGAACATTTGGGAGGAAATATGCCATTTAAAAACAAATTAGATAATTATCTTAATTTCCCAAAACTTTGTCATGCCATTTCAGCTCTTAAAGCAGTCAAATAAAACTCGGTGAGTCTTGGTTAATGCATAAGTACATAATTTACAGCATACAGCATGCTATTCAAACTGCATAAGTGAAGTAATGCAGATCGGGCTTTCTGCTTACCATCTGTGCTCAGTGTGAAGAGTCAGCAAAGCAATTGCCGCAGCAACTAGTAAGAATAATATATCTACACAACACCATATTCAATTGGCGCAAGCTGAGACAAGCAGAGCGTTCAATCATTTTAATCAAAGAAGGTGATTGCATTGATTGCACAAGCACCAGACTTCACAGGAAATTAAGCCCAGCAATAAGCAAACGACCCCACTCCTTTTGAACCAAAGGACTCAAGCTGGAAGGATGGCTCAGAATTTGAAGGTCCATTTTATGCCTTGCAAATGCCACAAGATTGCGCTCTTAGGCTCTATGCCGCCCTCAACCCCCCCCCCCCCCCCCCCCCCCCCCGTGGTGGCCCACATTAGCCCGAATGCCATGCGGCGCAATTTTAAAAAGTTCCGGGAAATCGAGGTAATGTCGGAAACGTGGCAAGCAGCGGATGTACTTGAGCCAGAAACCATTTTCTGGGCTGCGTAGCTCACAGTATTCAGTCACGTAACATTGTGCTGGGTACACAGAACCTTCTTGTTAACTGCGAACGGAAGTTGCTCTGTGTAAACATTTAAAAAAAAATAAACAAGCATGAAAAGAAAACCGACAAGCAATTTTCCATTAAAATGATCACATTTTGAAAATGAGCCAAAAACATCCTTCCTTTATTTCATTTATATCCTCTCTTTTTTGGTCAATGGGCTTAAATTTTTTTTTAAAGCTACAGCAAAGGAGCATCTTAGTAAGCCTTACAGCGGCGACTTTTGGCATCTAGATTGCGATGAGCCGTGCGACGGGCGAATACATTTACTGTCATCTTTCCAGCCTCTGAGTCTTTGTCGCTTGCAGATCCCACAGCCGTACGCACACAACCGTACGCAAGTCTTACTGCAGAGCCAGGATCTGAATGAATGCTCTCAACTCGCTTTCTCAGCTCCCGCAGTTCAACCTCTTTCGCCGCTAAATCTTCTTTCATCCTTTCAACCTGTTAAACATTCGTAGCCACTGACGATCACGCTCTAGCAACACAGGTGATTTTTTTTATAGATTGCAAACGAAAATTAAACACGCATAAACAATAATACAATATTAGGTGTTTTTTTTAGTGTACACCACACAATCTCTGGATTAGATGCACTTCCTCCCCCCTCCCTGTATTTTAAAAACAAAGTTAGGTGCGTCTTATAATCTGATAGGTGTTGTGTGTGTTCATGCATGTTACCAAATGTATATACATTGATTGACCCAGGCGCACAAATTTGCAGTGTGTCTTACTTTCTGGAGCATCTTATTCCAGAGAAAATTGTAACAATCATTAATGATTATTTGCAATATTATTTAATACTAGCTTTTTTTGCCCGTCCAAGGACAGGTGTATATTGCAGTAAATTTGAAATATTCAATAGAAAAATAGTTCAGCTCATGATTATTAATGAAGGGGGGTTGCCCCATGTGGACTAACGTCACCCACTAATGGTTATTGGGGAGGAGTGCGGTATGTGGAGTGACCTAAATTGCCAAGTGATGCAAGTGTTTCTAACGAATCTGCCACAGTTTACAGCTCATTATGATCAGCCAACAGTTTCCCAAGTGATATTGTGCCGCTCAATATGGCGGTTAACAGTCGGGGACAATAAGTGAGCAGAATGCTGTGGGAGGAGGCGTTAAAAATCCTGCACTTCTTCGTGATTGCGATAACCAAGGCTTTGTTGAAGATTGTGGTTGCGAGCAATCGGTGACTCTTGTGAACTAAGTGGTCGAGCGTTACATTGGAAGAGGAACAATGCAGGCTGTGTGTACCATTCTGAAAAGTATTCCCAATAAAAGCATTTGCCTCCCGTTCACTCAATAGCCGGAGCACCGAGCACTTAACTTTGCAAAGTTTATATCTGCTATGGTGCAATGGCTGGCGCAGTGCCTTAAATTTTATTCCCAGTCAGCTAACACCGATAATTCACCAACCTGAACTGACCAGCATGGTGAAGTATGCTCAAACAACCCCCATTGCCAACACAGCATAGGAAGGTGTCACCTAACAGTGGATTGACAAAGAACTGTAAGCCAAAGTAACGAAACCAGACCGGCTAAAACATGACAGTGTTCCCCCTTCAATTAAAACCCTCTGATCACAAGAGGAATTGGTAGGACGCACACTGTGTGCACAGATATGCATTACATCCCACTTACAGCCGTGTAAGAAAGGGCAATCAGTGGAAAATGGGCCAACAGCCACCGGATGATTAAACAGAGAATTGATTCAATTTGCAGATTCCGTGGTTTCAGAATGTCCTAATGCGCCAGATCTCATTGGCGGTATGGAGGTAACATGTGGGGAGTTAAGAGGAAATTTCAATATCACTGTTACAGTCGCATGCATGCTAGGAGTTGAGTGTGCAATTGCGGGCATGTGTGTGTGTGTCTGTACATGTATCACACACATGTGGGGAACAGAAGTGTTGGGGTTAGCGCAGTGCGCTTCGAACCTGGCTGCCTGAGTTAAATTCTCGCTCATGGTCAACACCAGTGACAATTGTCCGAATCGGTTCTGGGCCTCCCCTAGGCCAGCTCAGCCTCAAATGAGTACCTGGTGCAGTGTGTAAACAACGCCCCCCCCCCCCCCCGTGTGCTGTTCCGGCCTTCATAGGTGCTCACAAACAGCACCCGCCCCAACAGTCTGTGAAGGCTATAAAGGGGGGTCTCTTTGTCTGTGTATCACACACACACTCAAGGGCCCCTTACCTTGTTCTTCATGAACTTCGAATGGCTCTTGTACACCTCCATCTGTTTCAGCTCCTCCTCTCGCTCCTCGATGCTCAGGGCACCATTTGTCTTCAGCATCTGCACCTCATCCTCCAGGTCACGCAGGTTCCTCTCCAGGGACGCAATCTTCGTGTCCTGCGCAGTGCAACGAGCGGGGAGGGAGGGAAACTTATCCGCACCCAAACATGCGTAGGGTCTCGCTGCTTGAAGGAAAACAGCCGCACCGTGGCAATTTCGCTCACGAGGCACCAAGGTGCCCTGCATCATTGCACGGGAGGACCACGGAGTTTGAGCATTACAATAACAATGTGAGGGTTCGTAATGATACGGGCCACTCTGAACTGCTGCGCCGTGCTGCTTCAACATGTGCACGTACAGGCACTTTAGTCACTCCACTGCTGGATGAGAACCTCGCCACGCCCGTGCGGGTCAAGCGAGGGCCATCTGACCGTACTTCACCACGATGGTCAGTGGGTGTTGGTGAAGATGGGGAGGTTTTACGTGGGAGCGTAGAAGTACGGCATATTCTTGGTTCACGTAGATAGAAAACAAAAATTAAAAGCAAAAAACCCACGACGTTTCGATCGCAGCACAAGCGGTCTTTCTTCAGGTGGAAAGAAAAGAAAATATTAATTTAGATTTTTGTTTTCTATCTACGTGGCTTTACCGAAAGAACCAAGAATATGAATTTCTGCAGTCACGAAAGTTTTTAAGTCTAAATAGATTTTGTTGCACTGTCCTCTGGTATCCACCACGAAGCCTCCGCAGCCCTATGAAAACCTGTTTTAACAAAATAGTCACCTATTCAAACAGTCCAATGTGGGTGATTTGGTCATAGGGTGTGCTGCAACACTGAAGGGATTAACCAGAGGCACTCGTTGCTTTGTTCTTGAACACATACCGATTTGGTGGCATCACGTCATTGTGCGCATCTGCTTGCAGACTGTGTCCGAGCAATTATGCCGTAAAGGACTTATGAGCCTTGGATTTTTTTTTAGAACAGATTAAAACGTATTTATTTTTTAAACGTTTTAGTAATTCGTCAATGAGCAAAAGTTCAGAGTCTTGCCGGCAGAGCATTTTTGATTTACATGACAAAACGCACTTTTAATACTTAAAACAAAACAGATCCCATGAGAATTTGCAGCCAATACAAGAACCCATCCCTGAATAAAACAACCTGAAAATGTATATATGCAGGACTAATTAAATAAATATGCAGAATTAAATACTCCCTGGTGCCACATTTGTCCTAAGCCTAATAACAAACAGAAGCGAACCAGCAATAGAATAACGACACCACCCACAGGACCCTTAATGGTGAATGAAACACCTGAGTGTTCAAATTAATGGCTGCAATGAGCCTTGCCTCTAATCCCTCATTCGGCAGACAGCAATCTTTAAAACGCTACTTTCTCTGAATTATTATCCCGTCTGGAAAAGGACGATGGCGATTTTTCTCCAGCAGACAATACAAAGTTTTCAGTTCAAGGTCTGCTGCCTCTACAAATGCAATGTACTTGTCATTGGTAAATAACCAGCGAAATATTTTTATATAAATTACTATGAACTTCCATGTGGATACATCAGGATCTGTGTTCGTTGGTCTAAATTTAAATACATAATACCATAATCTGAATTTAGAGTGGATTTTTTTATTTTAACCCCACTGCAAAGATGATACACCTCTATTTTTTCACATTTTTGAAGACCTAAAATTTACTTAATTTTCACGTCTTACTTTGTAGTTGCAAAATAAGCTCATCATCAAGGCAAAAAGTTAGCTATTCATATTTGTTATGTGCACAAAATAAGCGAGCACACCTGTTGAATTCACTTTAAACTATTACTCTTTTAAAAGGGTGCAGTATTTTACAAACATAGTTCAAAGAAGGTGGGGTTTTGATAAGTGAATGTGCCCATTTACTTTTCGATTTAAAGCTTTCGTGACTGCAGGGATTCATCTTCTTGGTTATTTCGGTAAAGTCACGTAGAAGGGAAATAATAAAATAATAAAAATAAAACGTAATAAAATACACTTCTCACGACGTTTCGGCCACAACGCAAGCAGCCGTCCTCAGGTGAAGAACAGGGCTGTCGGAAAGACAGCGTCTGAATATTTACCACAGTGCGCTGCTCAAAAATGGGACAATGCCCACGTGGCATTTGCTTTAAAGAAGCAGGTGATTTTGACTTTTTCACCATGGAAACAGCTGTGAAAAGGAAGCGTGCCTTGGCACAGCATCCAGTGAATATTTCAAGTGACGTCAAGTCCTTAAAATGCACATTTACATTACGCACGCGTGCTTACGAACACAGCACGCTTGCAAAATGACGGTAAAAAAACAGGCGCCTCTGCGATAACTTTAACAGCAATGGCTGCGTGGCATTACGTAATGCAGATGCTCAAACTGCACAGGTTTTTACGATGCAGCGCCCGTTACTCGAGATTTATTTTCTGCATTCAGAGCAGGTAGAGGAATCCTCAGAAATTTCTCGTGCCACTAAATGGAGGGCATTTTTAAGCAATAGTAGAAACAGCGCTTATTGTTGGTGCTCCGTTTAACCAGGACGACAATGCAACAAGGTTCTCCTGCCACAACATTCAAAGCAAGTTCGCATCCAACACGTTAGAATCAGGAATCAACTGGCTGAACTTCGACGCAGATGAGCTGCCCACTGTTATCTGCTGTCATGCACAGACTGCACGGCAATTGCAGCTGGGATAATATATCCGAATGGCAAGAAACTGAATCGTACAAATCCATGGAGAGCAAAGATTCTGCCTCTCACCAATTTCTCACTGTGTGTATACTTTGGTATTGTACTGTTGTTGAAAAGCATAAATACAATTAAATAAAATATAACTGCTGCCTACTGGTCTTATCACTGTGCATTTCATTGGTGAGCATCCGTATTGTCATTTTGAATTGTGAGAAACCACCAAAGCCTCTGAGACTTGTTGTGGAAGCAGGTGCTGGATTCAATAAATGTAGGGTGAATTTGACCGCTTTCTTTTTCTCATTGGAACAGCTTCATAGACAGTGACTACACTTCGATCATTAACTTGATTATGTTGAAGACATGAATGCGGGAGCAGATGGTATATACACGGAGATGTGAATATCGACTAATAAACAATAAATGTGTTCTAACCAGTCCATGTAACCATCAAATTTGCAATTAAATACAACATGCACATTGCTGAAGGCAACAACTCTAACATAAATGCATCTGATAATCTAGGAAAGATATATAAAATAATAACTTAATTTGAAATTGACACAAAGTAAAAAAAACAAAGCAACAATCCATCCAGGGCACCAAGTTAACGCAAATTAAGCTCATATTTAACATACAATCAATTTAACTAGATATACATTGCATGTGAATATTTGCGAAAAATCAGTGCAGAGATGGCGCCAGAAAAAAAAAACTGCACGCACCTTCTTCTTGGTTCTTTCGGTAAAGTCACGTAGAATGGAAATAATAAAATAATAGAATAAAACATAATAAAATAATTCTCACGACGTTTCGGCCACAACGCAAGCAGCCGTCCTCAGGTAAAGACCAGGTCGGCTGCTTGCGTTGTGGCCGAAACGTCATGAGAATTGTTTTATTATGTTTTATTTTTTATTATTTTATTACTTCCCTTCTACGTGACTTTACCGAAAGAACCAAGAAGATGAATCCCTGCAGTCACGAAAGCTTTAATTCGAAAAATGCACACACCTTCATCTCAACGACTGTCTGGAGGGCCTTGGTCTTTCCAGGTTCAGAGGGCCCGTCCCCTCTCCTCTGCAGCTCCTGTGGAGGAGGGACACGGTAGAAGTAAGCTCGGCGGCTCATGCTGCTCCCTCCCCTCCGAGTCGGCTCCCGCTCGCTCTCATAGCACGCCAAAATGATCACGCCGGATATCACCGTACAGTTGGCGCAGCGGTTGCTGGGTTACTGTTGCCACGGTGAGGCTCCCTCTAGCCTGCATCGCACGGAATCTAGTCCCAGCACCAATAAATATGTAGACTGAATAGTACTCGAATTAACCCCTTCGGCACCGCCGTCTTCCGGGCGAACCTTCAGAGTTAATGGTTTGAACGGCGTTTGAAATGGAGTTTCATGATCATCCGTGCGAAGCGTTCAAGTGCGGGCTCAGACTAAAACCCCTGATGGATGTTCGGAACGGCAGCATTGAGCTCTCCCGTATTATGACAGCATCCAGCGCGTGAGAGCAAATCAGGCACAGCTCCAGTGACGTGACGTCCGTCAGCCGTATTATCCGTTGGTCCGTTTCCTTGGGGATGCCCATACGGGTCAGAGTGTGGCAAGTTCAGCAGCATCCGAATTGCATTACCGCCGCTTCAAAATAGATTTCCACATATCACAGCCTTGCTGTGGCAAAATACTGTCTTTCCTGTTTCCCAGCAAATGTGCTCAGACATGGCATCTGTTCAGCTGCTCCAACAATCCTCCATTTGTCAGTGCTTTAAGACTCAATAAGGTATCTAAATTGTGTCCAGATATTATTCATATATTTCTTGCTCTATCTATTTAATTGTCCGGGCTGCATCGCTTGCAGAGTATCACACAACAATCTATGAACAGGGAGCACGACACAAAAAATAAAGAATGACCAAATTAATTCATTCTTATGCCAACAATTGAGCCTCTATTTCATCATTAATGCCCATCAGTAAAGATAAAACAAAGTTTCCCCACTGAACTGAAATAATGAAAGAGTAAGCAATGATTCACGACTTAAAGGCACATGGTTTATAAACTGCAATGGTTTTTGCAGGACAAAGTAATGTTGTAATAATAAAAAAAACACATGAACCGCGAGGTTAAAACAAAGCGAGAAGGAAATTACAAAACATTGCTTTCACAATTTTAAAAAAGAATGATGGTATTTCATATAAAGCAGTAACTATCTTCACAGTGTGAAGCCTAGTGTTGGCCAATCTGGGTGTGTGCCCAACATATGAAAGTCTGGATTGAGAAAATAGACATCATTAACTTTGGAGTGTTTTGCCTGACGGGCACATATAAATCTCTTTTGAGGCAAGGCATTACCTGCAAGTCCCATGGAGGACAATGTAACTATGAGACGCAAATCTAAAAACCCAACACTTATATTGAGCCTTTATATGTGATAATGGCTCAGTAAAACATGAAATAATGAGGGGTTAAATGACCGCATTGCAAATGTGATATAAATGTAAAATGCTATATGGCAAAACAAGGACGCCCGCTACATCAAAACAAAAGTGAAGGCTTTGAAATATCTTCACTCGAACATCAACCGTTAGATTTACATGAAAATGGTTTACAGAATAGAATATGATTTTTCCTTGAATTTGGAACAGATATATTCCCTTTAAATTTAAATAGAACCGTGAATGTAACGGCAGATTAATAAAAACTAATATCTTTTTTGTAAGGACAAATATTTCAGCGAGACAATTTTTAGTAAGTTATCCTGCTTACAAAGCAATATTACTTTCTGTACATTGAGAGGTGTTGCAGTTATAATTGCTCGAGTTTGATTCCAAGGATATGAGAGCAAGAAGCAATGAAGCGAATTAAAAAAGACAAGGTCATATAAAAGCTCTGCGAGAAATGTAATCTAAATATGATATCCGAATACTGTTGTCATATCATGAACAATATATTGGACTGAATTAAACCTCAGTTGATAGAAAACCACTGTCTTAAAACTGCTGCGGTGTAACCATGAGCGTCATAATTCTGGACTGGTTTAATTTCATCATGGTTGCCCATTTATAATTCAGAAAAAACTATTTCATAGTTGCTTGGATAAAACAAAATCTAATAATGTGCTATAATGCCGTTTGCTTAGCAATACAAGTGAACTGAATGCACAAGCCGTTACAAATGTAAGACAAAAAATGCTGCGGTCACAACTACCTCCCAAAATGAATGGGTTAAACGCCATAGACTTTATATTTGACACATTCATTTTCATTTATATTAAAACGTGGTTCGTGGCAAATGTGATTAATAAATCTGCATGGACAACAGTTGTGCTTGCAATCTGTGTGGGTTGCAGTCAATCATCATTGTAGAAAAGAAAATTGCTGTGAATTAAAATCTAACTGTAAATCAGACTGGTCTGCTGAACAACCCTCAAATGAGTAATTTTCTAATGCAAATTTAGAAGCCGATTGCATTGAAGTTTTTAGTGGAAGTCCATCAAATTATAGTGTCAGTTCAAGCATGAAACACAGCCACATCTAAATGCATGTGGCACTATCATTACAGGGCCTCGAATGAGAATAGACAGCTGAACTTCAACACAGCATAGGGCAGTGGCCAAAGAACATTCTATTCTGCCCACTGTTCTAAGTGAAATAATTTTAATGCACAGCACAGCAACACAAAGTCAATGGTTCAATGCTCGGTGTGTAAGTCTGCCATACTATCGTGGAGGTTTTTCACGGATGCGCTGCTGTACAGCGATCTAATCTGTTTCAGATTGTACTGCATTCTCTATGGGGACCTCATTTGCCAGTAAAAATATGATAATTGGTTCTTTACCCTTCTATCTGGCAACAAAACTGACACCTTTTTGCAAGGAGTCATGTTTGCATAGACCGCAATACCTGCAGTCATAATACAAACAAAAGAACATAACTCTGATAATGTGCACTGTCCTTGAAGTTGATTGGTCCACACCCGAGACAGCTTTCCTTCGAGCCTAGTCTCATATGGGTTGGACCAGATGACGCCAAAAGGCGCACAACTCAAGGACAATGCACCATCAGAGTATGAGAGCTCGGGGCAAGCATCTACACTATGGGGACCTCATTTGCCAGTAAAAATATGATAATTGGTTCTTTACCCTTCTATCTGGCAACAAAACTGACACCTTTTTGCAAGGAGTCATGTTTGCATAGACCGCAATACCTGCAGTCATAATACAAACAAAAGAACATAACTCTGATAATGTGCACTGTCCTTGAAGTTGATTGGTCCACACCCGAGACAGCTTTCCTTCGAGCCTAGTCTCATATGGGTTGGACCAGATGACGCCAAAAGGCGCACAACTCAAGGACAATGCACCATCAGAGTATGAGAGCTCGGGGCAAGCATCTACACTATGGGGACCTCATTTGCCAGTAAAAATATGATAATTGGTTCTTTACCCTTCTATCTGGCAACAAAACTGACACCTTTTTGCAAGGAGTCATGTTTGCATAGACCGCAATACCTGCAGTCATAATACAAACAAAAGAACATAACTCTGATAATGTGCACTGTCCTTGAAGTTGATTGGTCCACACCCGAGACAGCTTTCCTTCGAGCCTAGTCTCATATGGGTTGGACCAGATGACGCCAAAAGGCGCACAACTCAAGGACAATGCACCATCAGAGTATGAGAGCTCGGGGCAAGCATCTACACTATGGGGACCTCATTTGCCAGTAAAAATATGATAATTGGTTCTTTACCCTTCTATCTGGCAACAAAACTGACACCTTTTTGCAAGGAGTCATGTTTGCATAGACCGCAATACCTGCAGTCATAATACAAACAAAAGAACATAACTCTGATAATGTGCACTGTCCTTGAAGTTGATTGGTCCACACCCGAGACAGCTTTCCTTCGAGCCTAGTCTCATATGGGTTGGACCAGATGACGCCAAAAGGCGCACAACTCAAGGACAATGCACCATCAGAGTATGAGAGCTCGGGGCAAGCATCTACACTATGGGGACCTCATTTGCCAGTAAAAATATGATAATTGGTTCTTTACCCTTCTATCTGGCAACAAAACTGACACCTTTTTGCAAGGAGTCATGTTTGCATAGACCGCAATACCTGCAGTCATAATGAGGTCCCCATAGTGTAGATGCTTGCCCCGAGCTCTCATACTCTGATGGTGCATTGTCCTTGAGTTGTGCGCCTTTTGGCGTCATCTGGTCCAACCCATATGAGACTAGGCTCGAAGGAAAGCTGTCTCGGGTGTGGACCAATCAACTTCAAGGACAGTGCACATTATCAGAGTTATGTTCTTTTGTTTGTATTATGACTGCAGGTATTGCGGTCTATGCAAACATGACTCCTTGCAAAAAGGTGTCAGTTTTGTTGCCAGATAGAAGGGTAAAGAACCAATTATCATATTTTTACTGGCAAATGAGGTCCCCATAGTGTAGATGCTTGCCCCGAGCTCTCATACTCTGATGGTGCATTGTCCTTGAGTTGTGCGCCTTTTGGCGTCATCTGGTCCAACCCATATGAGACTAGGCTCGAAGGAAAGCTGTCTCGGGTGTGGACCAATCAACTTCAAGGACAGTGCACATTATCAGAGTTATGTTCTTTTGTTTGTATTATGACTGCAGGTATTGCGGTCTATGCAAACATGACTCCTTGCAAAAAGGTGTCAGTTTTGTTGCCAGATAGAAGGGTAAAGAACCAATTATCATATTTTTACTGGCAAATGAGGTCCCCATAGTGTAGATGCTTGCCCCGAGCTCTCATACTCTGATGGTGCATTGTCCTTGAGTTGTGCGCCTTTTGGCGTCATCTGGTCCAACCCATATGAGACTAGGCTCGAAGGAAAGCTGTCTCGGGTGTGGACCAATCAACTTCAAGGACAGTGCACATTATCAGAGTTATGTTCTTTTGTTTGTATTATGACTGCAGGTATTGCGGTCTATGCAAACATGACTCCTTGCAAAAAGGTGTCAGTTTTGTTGCCAGATAGAAGGGTAAAGAACCAATTATCATATTTTTACTGGCAAATGAGGTCCCCATAGTGTAGATGCTTGCCCCGAGCTCTCATACTCTGATGGTGCATTGTCCTTGAGTTGTGTGCCTTTTGGCGTCATCTGGTCCAACCCATATGAGACTAGGCTCGAAGGAAAGCTGTCTCGGGTGTGGACCAATCAACTTCAAGGACAGTGCACATTATCAGAGTTATGTTCTTTTGTTTGTATTATGACTGCAGGTATTGCGGTCTATGCAAACATGACTCCTTGCAAAAAGGTGTCAGTTTTGTTGCCAGATAGAAGGGTAAAGAACCAATTATCATTGTACTGCATTCTGTTCAGTATGACGTCCGACGTTTTGCTCCATGCGTAGAGATTTTTTTCAGGAACTGAACTGAACGGCTCACAGTTGGCTCAGAAATCCCTGCCAGATGAAGCAAAAACAAAATCGGCCAGCTACCTCAGGAGAGCTGTGCCAATCGGGCGTCAAGAACGGGCAATACCAGCGAAATCCAGCAATGCCATATAAGCCACGGAGAACATGAGCCACTCAAAAATCCGTTCCTAAAGCAGCTTCCAGCATGCGGAGAAAAATGTAGAAACATCATGCCGAACAACGTTCGGTACAACCAAGAACACTTTGGTGAGCTACACAGCGTGCCATCTTTTTTGTTCGAAGCAAAGATTAACGCTGGGTTCTCAGAGAATGAAATTGCATGAGTAAATCCTATGCAACTTGTGTCAGTTTTGTTTACAGCACACAATATGGCAATACGTAAATAAGTAGCGATTCCTCAATTAAAAATCCAGCAGTACTTACAAAGACACACGTGTAAATGTGATAGAATTCATTTTACGAACTAATTTATGAATATACTTATCTGTATATTAATTGATGAATCCATGCATGAATTAATGTGTTCTTAAAAGCGGAATTAATCATGGGATTGCCACAGGCAATGTTATATATGTGATTTTTTTTCATCCTAATCAGCATGCATTCAATAATATTTGGAGAGAAAACCTCAACTTAACGAGCTACAAAAGCCACACGAAAATCAATAGCGATGGGTTCGCCAAAACGAAGCTAATCAGTAACATTTATCAGATTGGCACGGGACACGCAGAAACTCTTCCTTGCAGCTCCCATGCACAATCAAATGTGTGGCGTCTCTAAAAAGGAAATTGTAAAATAAGCATCCAAAACAAGCACCACGACAGCGCGCAATCGCGAAATTAAATTGAATCTCTCCGCAGCATCTCAAACCAGGCTGCAAAAAAAACCGAGAAATGTTTTCAAAGTGCAATTAAAACAATATGTTTTATTACTAATTAATGCATGGGTTTACTCTTGTGGTTTGATTTCAAACAGGAAGTGCCTACAGCTTGATAACATTGCTTGTACTTTCACACATGAAAATTTCACATTTATGGAAAAAAATGCAAAATAGTTGGGATTCTTTTTCAAGTTTACCAAAACAAATCAAGACGATTGTTTTGACGAAAGTGTAAGGTGACAGAATGCTGCACAGCAAGAAAACATCACATGACAAATTCTGTAAAGTCCCACGGTTATCATTATTTACCAATCTACACACAACAAAGCAATGTTATCACAAGTGTGTGTGGGCCCCACAGCCTTACCGTTTACTTATACATCAGAATAAGCAAAAATATCGGGCCGTTTTGAGTGTGCTACAGTAATATCCTTGAATTTATCACACTAATGCATTTTGACACGGCACTTTCTCAACTTTCCCGGCATGAAAAGCGTACTGTTTCTGGCCAGTGTTGTGCTTACAAATACCAGAGTAACCTTCTTTTTCTCTAGAAAATGTCAACTGCGGTGTGATTTCACGTAAAAGCATAATTAATACGAAATGTTATTTCTTCCAAAAAAGTGCGGCGCTGAGAACTGTCCCAGGCTAAAGCAAGTTCCCAATCGAACAACGCTTTGTCAGTTTGGTGAAACTGGTGCGCCTTACAAATTATTTAATTAGCATTATTATTCACGCAATTTTCAGATAATGGCAGCTGTATATGCAAATGTGAGTACTGCATGTACCTCTATTACAATTGTCACACGTTCACATTTAAAGGAAATGTGGTGGTGGTAATTGCCAATTGGGGGCGCTAGGCAGAAGCAATTTTTGGGGTCACCTGCACCTTTCAACTCCCAATGACATGAGAGAAGAGATGTAGCTGAGAGAAAGATGCAGTTAGAAGAAACGTGGTCAAAAGGTAGAGCTCTAATGAGATGAGAGGAGAGATATACAAACATGACAGGTGGAGTAACGTGAGAATGGCATAGACACGAGGCAGATGAGAGAAGCTGACAAGATAGGGATGAGATAGACTAATAATATATTATGTTAATTTATTATATATGATTATTAGGATTAGAATATTATTAGACGATGAGCTGCGATTTGGCCCACCCCGATTTTTTTTCCTTTGGGGCCCCTTGAGCTGATAGGGGCTGTACGCATTTGATTAGTTTGTTTATGCCACCACTGGGGCAATGTCTTTTCCGACAAAGGTCATGCTATGGGCAGTCTGCTATTTTAGTTTGTCAAATTGTGACGAGAGTGGCATGAGAGGGTCATGGTTCGCTTGGTTTAAAATCCAATTCCCGCACCCCCTGGACACACTCTGGCAACAACAGTACGAGCAAATGTGGAGTCACTGCAAGCGCAGATAAACGTTGTACAGCGCAATTATACTTGTCACAAAAAGTTGCACAATTCCTGATATACACAAGAAAACACAGGTGAGAGCCCACTGAGACTAAGATAACCTTCTGTAACGAGTGAGCATCTATGAAGTCAAAACGTATGGCTGAAATACTTGGAATATGCCTGATCCCGGTAGATCTCAGTAGAGCTAAGCGGGTTTGAGCATGGATAGTGCTTGAATGGGTGACCACCGTGTATAAACCAGGCGTTGTAGGCGGCTGTGAGAACAGCTGAGAGCAGTTCCGAAAAATGCAATGTTCTGCTATACTCTGCTCCAAAACCTATCCTCGCCTGCCTTCCCCGACCCGGATAAGGCCAGTACGGGGAAGAATGGTCAAATAAACCCCTTGACCCATAACGGATTGACTGACGGGTCTGCACGTGAGCATTTTAGTCAGGCTCAACAAATACGAGGCAGTGTGTGGCTGTTGCCTCCGTCTCCGTAATTTCTGATCGCCATGTTACATTGACCAAGTCAACGAAACAGGCGGCCCAGGCGAAATTCGTAGAGAAATTGGCACCAATGTTGTGCATCACTGGCGGGAAACAAATCTTGGAGAGCAAGCCCCACCACCAACACCATTCCTCCACCACACAACAATCACAGCAATAAACGGGACATGAGCATGCATCACTGCCAATGGAAGCTGAGCAATAATCCCAGGATTTGCATGCAACAAGACCCAACTCCGCTCCGGCATTCAGGCTCCGCTCACGGCATAACTTCGCCATAACGCACGCAGAACACCGGCCTAATCAGGCGTCCCAACGGTACGAAATCAACTGCGATGCGTGATTTACAGTTTTGATAATTTAATAACGGCACCGGGCATGGACGCGGCCGGGGAGCACTCTCAGACAGAGGCGTGTTTGGAAAGGTAGCGGCGAAGCCTGAAACTCGACTCCGCTGCTGATCTTGGCAAGGGGAACTTTTGCGCAGAAGGATTTGGAGGTGAATGCCGGGACCCCCCCCCCTCTACCCCCACCCCTGAAGGCGGCTGCATTCCTAGCAGTGACGCCCGATCCTCAGATAATTATTCCAAACATATCATCTCAGCGGGGCTTTTACGCACAAGACGGGACGGGAACTGAGACGGGTTTGTAACACGGCGGCTGGCTGCTGCCCATGGGAAAGCTGTACCTTTCCCTTCACCTGGGGGCCATGGTCTTTCCCGGCCCGTGCCACTTCCAACACTTGCGAGTCGCCAATAAGTGCCGAGCGTGCAGGATACAAGGCAATTAGCTTTAATAACAGAAAGCGGTCAGCCCAACAAATTCTTGGGCGCACGGGTACTAGAGATTAAGTTTGTTCACTTACAGACCTTAAAATACGTCAATATATTAAGCAATGCCCTGAGGATGGTGTAACACTTTGATTTATGTATAGGGCCCTGCTCATTTACATGTGTAAATAAATAAGTGAGGAATACTACGCACCTAAATTATATTAACAAACAAATGCAAAACATGCTAGTGCGCTGAAATTTTCATATTTAAATGCCGTCTGCCAATTGGCAAATAGTGTTACTGTCCTGTTGCTTTAGCTTTTATTACAGCCTAAGGTTGCAAAACAAACATCAACAGAAATAAACAAAAGCTTCTTAACTATTTTTTTTACAACAGGAAAATACTGCAACACTTGTGATGTTAAATATCTGCTGTTTTTAAGGGTTTTGGAAAGCTGGGTAAATTTGATCACAGCACAGACTCTCTCCCTTTATGACAAACTTGGTTTACTGCTAACACTAAAACAAGACCATCTGTTGATCTTCAATCTATCTGCCTCTATACAAAACATTCTGAGAATCTGCACTCCAAATGTATTGCTGCCAGTGAGATTATTCCAAATGCATCGTTTCATTGTCTGTATAATGTCAAAATGTAACTGTGTTATGGCGTCACCTCAACCATCCCGACCTAGAAAATATGGGATCAAGAACACTCCCGTCGAGTCGGTTTTGATCGCTGAAAATTTAAGCCACGTGCCATGGACCCTGCCGTTCAGCAAAAGAACTCAAGAAGGTAAACTCATGTAAGAGTAGTCCGTGTTAGGTTCCAGAGGTCTATTCGTAAGTCGATTTGTTCGCACGTCCAAATATACTCCTGTCGATGCTATACGTGTTATACGGCATGTACACTAAACACGGGGAATGGCTTTAAAAGTTGTCTAATCTCCTGTAGATGTAGATGCCACTGGTTCTTCGTGTTCTGCAGATGTGGATGCCACCACCGCCATCTATTGTGCAGCGGTTGAACTTACGACTCTCGGTCCGAACAGGCAACTGGACATACGGACAAGTTTGTTCGTACCTTTAAAAGTCCATAATTCGAATGTTCGTAAGCAGAGGAGTCTCTGTATGGCATCAGAATGTCTAGGAAACTCACAGTATTGGAAAATGTACACTAATATACAAAAGCGCACAACTTTATCTGTGAACGCTGCACTTTCCGTCGTTTTCATGCAGGGGGCGCTGCAAATCTACGCGCCCCCTGCATGAACGACGGAGGCGCAGGGACAGACATTTAATTATGTTGGAATCGATCTGCAGACGGCGGTCTTCTCGCACGGCCAGCTCTAATGTCGCCTTATCTCGATCCTCGCAATCCCAAACAGGTGAAAGTCCGCATCGAACCGAACCCCCAGCAAGGCCATCTACTTAGTGACGAGAGAAAATTCACACGAAATGTCCTTTTAAATTAAGTCTTCCAGATGTAAAATGATATAAGCTTTTACTGAAGAAATACAATTATCGAATTCAAAACATAATACAATTCAAAGATGTTTCATTTTAAAACTCCAAAATAGAGCATCTGGTGCTTAGGAAATGCGTCGTTCGTGTGCAATTTTTTTTTTACTTTCCTGGCCGAAGGCCGTAATTGGTTGTTCGGGGGAGCCTGAACAACTCCTAGTTTACAATAATAATATAATTTAAAAACTCACTGCATAAGCAAACCAACAAATAATGATACCCCGCAAATTATCTTAGGCCATTAATCACGACACTAGTGCAAGCAAAGCAGCCTTGCTTATATATTTGACTTTTCAATCAAAACTATTTGCACAATAATATAATGTGCCATTTTTTTGCAATGGACCTCGCAGAGATACTGTATGCAACAATACCCGCTAAATTAAATCAATGCGAGTCCTGCATTGCAGCAATGTAATAGGCAGGGCTGACAGCTTAGCCGGGTTTATCTGCAACAGCTTAGCGTCATTTTGCTCATACCTCTAATACAAATGCAATGTAGAGATATCTCCCCATGGATTAGCTTCACTCATCCAAGAATGATGAGTATGGAGAGGATCCCTGCAGTGAGCAGACTCACAGCGGGAATTCCGCGCTATTGGAAACGAGACAAAATGAGGCATTTTATCATCAGCTGAATTCTCGGACCTTTGAGTCTTTGGTAAACTACAGCGAAGATTTGTTTGGTTCACAAAATGTGCCAGCCTTGATCAATTTTTAAAATGTTATCTTAACTTACAAAAAAAAACGTGCATGTCTTTCTGAGATTTTCAACTCTTGGGCCATGTAAAAAAATCTAAACAACCCAAAGTCTATGGTCCATACAGCTCACACAAATCATTAGTCATATTGTAATTTATGTAATTTCCGCTTACTATAATTAATGTCTTGTGGTGCCAACTGTTTGGTGCCTGGCTCAAATCAGTGCAGGCTGGGAGGTCTGGCAGTGATGTGGTTGTGCACACAAATTAACGCAAGCTGCCAAAAGTGCTCAGGATTAACAGCAACCGTAGTCCTTGAAGGTTCTTTAAAAAAAAAACATTCAAGTAGATCTGTTCACTGAGCCAGTGAAACCATGTGGAAAAAAAATCTTAATTTTGTTATGCGTGGCAGCTCTGAAACCTATTATTTTAAATGTGAAAAGTTAGAGAATCATTTTCATCAACTTATGAATTTGAAGAATTATTAATTGTAACAAAAAATTAGAATTCCAGAGGGCACAGAATTAAAAGCAGCAAAAGCCAAAATAAATAGCCCCCGCAATCCCAAATGAAATTATCTAAATGCAGTGCAAAAAGTGGGATTACGCAGGGAATACATAGCTCTCCTTCGCAAGAGAGGCTTGATGTCTCAATGAGCTCTCAGCCAGTTGAAACGAAGAAAATGTACGCACGGTTTTGCAGGGTTGCCAAAGCCAGTAGCACGTCTTTGCGATGCAAGACTCAATAAAATGCACCGCAACTTGCACCCTGGTAGCCAAACTGTTCACGGTTAATTACAACAGCTGTGAACATGTCACCAACAAGAGCCAGGCAAATTGGTGATTTTCTGCAACTGCTGATTGTAACTTTGGCTCCAAACTCGGCGTCATACTGCCACCTGCCGTCTCAAAACCAGAAGGTAGCAAGCACGCCGACGACAGGCTCTGCAATGGGATGTTGATGCCACCCACTATTTATACGCCGGGTATGACTTACGCCGTTGTTATATTTGTGCTTTGTTCCAGAGGCTTCAGGTTGAGGTGTGGCCGACAAGCCAAATGGGTCACAGTAAACATTTAAACAAAGTTTGCATGAAAACTCAGCACTTAAAATATTCAATCTTGTACACTAGATTGTGCATTGATTTACAAGATGAGTTACATAGGCTCTTTGAGCCAGGTAATAAACTTATTGATAGAAATCACGATGATATACATTATGCATGTAAAACTACGTGAATAAAGCGAAGGTCATGTTGATTACATTTTGAGCGAGTTATTCTTCCATTTAAAATAATACATTACGATAATGTGCTGGACATGTCAAGCCAGGTAAATCACTGCGATTGCAATCACTTCACTTGTAAGCTGTATTTCTCTGGACAAACCAAAGTGCCCACATCAGTTACTTCTAGTAACCAAGACTCTATATATCAGTCTCCAGCCAATCTTCGCCCAAGTAAATCACTCCTTCTCTTCTGCTGCCCCCCATTATCTGGCACTCCCTTTCCTCAGCCATCCGTGCTGTCAACTCACTCCCTCTGATAAAGTCCAGGTGCAAGACTTCCTTATTTTCATATTCTTATGCTATTCCCACAGCATCAAAAACCCCCCATGTGTAAACCCCAACAGCAGGGTGAAACTTGTGTAGTCTGCCAAATACGTTGTTTTTGTACAACGGCATCACTCTGCTTGACCTCGTTCAATCTCAGAAGCAGAGGAGGAATTGAGCCTGGCGAGTGCTTGGATGGGTGAACAGCTTGCCAGGTGTTGCAGGTAGAGCGCTGCGGGGACTACGAGTTACCAGGAGAGGACGATGAAGCAAAGAGTGCAGTCCACGAGTAGAATTGGCTAACACTCAAAGGAGTATCTCTTTGGAGTGTGTACATGTATAGGTGGGGGAGTGTTAACTCTCCAAGCATTCCAGATTACTCCCTTCTGCCAAACACTCATTAATGCTAGATTTGAAGCTTTCGTGACTGCAAGGATTCATACTCTTAGGTTTTTTCTGTAAAGTCACGTAGGTAAAAAATAAAATTAAAAGTTAATAAAAGCAATAATGGAAATAAAATAAAATAAAAAAAATCACGACGTTTCGGAGGCAATACAAGTCTCCGTCATCAGGTGGGACCATCACAGCTAAAATTACTGCATTACTTGACTTTACCGAAAGAACCACTTGATGCAGTAATTATAGCTGTGACGGTCCCACCTGATGATGGAGACTTGTGTTGCCTCCGAAACGTCGTGATTTATTATTTTATTTTATTTCCATTATTACTTTTATTAACTTTTAATTTTATTTTTTACCTACGTGACTTTACCGAAAAAATCTAAGAGTACTCATTAATGCATTTGGCTAGATGTCCAAATTACAAGACACTCTGGAATATCGTTCTTGAGACCCACTGAGGCCTCGCCGAGTAAATAATTGGCAATATTGTTTTATCTGTGATTATTCATATTAATTGAATAAATGATTTTGATTTAAAGCTTTCGTGACTGCAGGCATTCATATTCTTGGTTTTCGGTAAAGTCACGTAGAAAACAAACAATAAAAAAATAAAAAAATAAAATAATAAAATTATCACGACATTTCGACTGCAACACAAGGAATTATTTAGCAGGTGTGACATCTACAGCAAGAAAATTTGAAAAAAACGTACTGAGAATTGTATTGTTTGATATTTTTCTAATTTTATTGTTTCCCTTCTACGTGACTTTACCGAAAGAACCAAGAATATGAATAAATCATGTACCGTGCATGGTCAACCTTAGGCATACAATGAGTCATTGTTTCACCAATTATGCACAGATGCATAGGTGGCGGCAGTTAAATTCACCAAGTAGTGCACAGTGGCATCATTCACACATTGTGATGCTTAATAAGAACGTGAATACCCTCGAGTTTAATGTCCGAATCCATCGCCAATAATATTGGAATTGCTCGCACAAGCAAAATTATTATTTGCGAATGCATATTGAAACGCATGCTTGTGTGTATCAAACATTGTAGATATAGGCTTTCTAGTACATTTAACAGTTTTAACTCAGTGCAACAAGAGGATCATTCTCTCGTGCACACAAAATATTTTTTTATTTGGACTCTATTGCAAACTGTAACTCACCTAGCCGAGCAAATTTTAGAAGGCCGCACTGAAGCATAGCATCAGCAAAATATAATATATTGCTTAATGTCCACCTTTCTGCTGATGACTGTTGCAGATTCAATCTCTCAAGAGAAGCTTAGTCTGGACCGTCAATCATATCTTCCCCCAGAGTGATTTTCATTGCAACACATCTGCAATATGCATCGCCAATGCAATATTTAACAAAATGTGACCTCATGTCATTGCTGCGGTATGAGCGAATGACATTTAACATGTTTAAATGTGCTCATTGCAACAGGTTTTATTTACCGAGATGGCAAGATGCAAAATTTGTAGGTGAAAATTATAAACAGAGGGGCAGACACATTGCTAGACAGACAAGAACAGCTGGACAGACATGAGAAAAGGCATAAGTACATAAGACTGAATACACCTCACAGAAACTCGCACAAGAAGACAGGATCATGTCTAAACAGATGAAAAAGATAAATATGGGCAATCCACTTGATCTAAAAAAAACTTTTTTTTTAGTAGCTTTTCCTCTCTGGAATGTTAGGGTCACTTCAAAGTAGCTCCTGGCAAACATCCCGCAGGGGTTGAGACTGCATTCCTCGCTTTGGCATGGCTGAGAGACAAGTCAGATGTGTCTCATGGTTGTACCCCATATTGCCAGCATGTGTAGAAGTCCTACAAGATTTAAAAATATCTGTCATTAGATGGTGAACACCAATATAATTATGTACTAGCATAGTGATGACACGGCGATACAACAATACGTTGTACGGTATAAGAGCCACAATAATCGTATCGTCCATTTTCCAAAATATCACTATATCGCGATTGTGGTCACACATTTTTTTACTTTATTTCTTGACAAAATGCTTACGAAATAACAAACTAATTAACTAAAGTTGTACATAGATAGATATGAAAGAATTGTCACAAATGCAGAAAGGCTTCTGTCGGGTGATTTGCAGTTTAAGAAGGATTAAGTAATCTTTATTTGTACTCAAAGTAGAACAAAGCATAAAAACAATACAGAAACGAAGCGATGGGAACGGATATTGCGATGAAGGTCATGTCGTGAAAATCAATATAGCATTGTATGATGAAAACTCATATTGTAGCATCCTTAATACTGCAGCTAGATAAAAAAAAATGTTGGCCTTTAAATGTGTTTTTCCTAAGTTAATAAACCACTGACACTGCAACTTGCGAGGCGAGCAGATACGTCATGACGGGAGCCTTAAGCCCAAGGGGACCGGAAACCACGAAGCAAACACCCAGCAGGTTTCGTTCCCGTTCTCCCGATTCAAGTTGTTATGACAAGAAGCATGGCTAGTGGCCACATTTTTCTAAAATAATCCCACTAGTGGCCACATCTTTCTAAAATAATCCCAGTGTGGCAAAACATTGCCCTCCCAAAAGAGCAGACGCAGACTTTCAAACAATGCACAAATACAACCAGTGTGAACATTTCTTAAAAAGTTACCAATTAAGAACCTGAGCTGCCCACCTTTTTTCTACACACGTGTGGAGCTCACACCTGGCCGCTGCCAGCAATGAGTGCATCGAGCTGCTCCGTCTCATACGGTTAGGTTTTTTCGGTAAAGTCACGTGACTTTACCGGAAAAAACCTAACAGTATGAATCCTTGCAGTCACGAAAGCTTCAAATCTAGAACTGCTCCGTCTCCTCGCAAACAAGTGTGGCGTTGCTAGGAAGACTTGTGTCAAATTCAATTGATGGAGAGACGGGTCAGGTCGCTCAGAGATTCCAGCCTGCGACTTGCACCGTCGGGGTCCTGGGTTTGATTCCAGACGGCTGCCTATGATTACAAAATTTATCTTCCAATTCTATTCAAGCGTCTTCATTTGAAAGTGGTCTTACATTTCGTGTTCCTATTTGCATGTTAATTAAAGCGGGTGACCAAACCGGGTTCCCAAATGTAGTGAGTTGGTGGCCTCAACCAGATCACAATTGACCCATCACAATTACATTTGGTCTTGAATTTAATTTAGCCACATTGCAGCTCTGAGAATGATGTTGGTTTGACGGTAATATGACAAAAATTACTCTGTGGGTTGCTGAGAATGTACTGCTCTCCACTGTGCGTACCAGAGGTTCCATCAAATGTCCTCTGGTTCACAGGTGACTTGAAAGAATCTCAGAAGTAGCTCTGTGAGATCTACTTCCAAGGTCCATTCGCTAACATGAAGAATTGACACTGCTCAGCGTGACAGGACACCGAGCACAATCAGTATAGAAAAAGAATCAATCCAAGAGGTCCAATCATGGCATGACACCGATCGCACTCGAAATAAAAAAGCTAATAAACAATCTAAAAACATAACAGTGTTGTTAATACATTGAAAAGCATACAACAGTGAATACTTTCAAGGCACAGACCGAGCCGGCGCGGTGCCCTACCTCTCGGAGATGCTGGTTCTCACGCTCGCGTCCCTCAAGCAGCCCCTGAATGTGACTCAGCTGCGCCTCGGTGTCCGCCAGCCTCTCGTCGTCTCCCATGGTGCCACAGCGTCCGCCCGGGCCCTTTCCCTGCAGCATCTCCAGCAGCTTGCGGATCGACTCGTCGCGCGCTCCCAGCGTCTGCTTCTGCGTCTCGATGCGCAGCTCCATCTCCTCCAGGGTCCTGCCCGTGCATATGGTTGTTAGCGCTTCCGATTAGCACGCTTGGGCTATGTACGGTGCAAAAAAAAGTTAAGCATACAAAAAAACTAAAGACAAAGGACATCTTAACACCTGTTTTATTACCAGAAAGGGTAAAGCCTATTCTTATATATTTTTTTCATCATATTGATGCTGGCAAAAAGGTCCCATAGAAACGAAGATCCCCCAAATAGCCTTAACTGACTGTTGGGGAAAGTGCTGTTAGCGAGCACCTTTGAAAGACAGCACGACACACAAGGCGGTGGGTGGCCAACACCACTGACGACCGCCTTTGTCTCCCGAGTGGCGATGTCCACACATCACACCAGGTACTCAATTGAGGCCGAGTCGATATAGGGGAGGCCCAGGACCGCTTTAGATAACGGTCAGTGATGTTGGCCATACATACATGTAAATACATACATGGTTTGGTTAATAATTTTTAATATGGAAGTACCTATAATTGAATTGGGTTTTGCTGTTGTTAAACGGTGGCACAGTGGTAGGCCCACTGCGCTATGAACCTCCTTGGTAAGAGTTTGATTACCGACCATGGATGCTTTAAGTCATGGTGAGTGATCTCTGAAAAAGTCCGCGGAGCCTCCTTCACCAAACCACACTGACCAGTGCGCCCATGTTGTACTGAACAGATCTCGTGAAAAAAAAAACTCGCAACCGTGGAGCTGAACGGCATTGTGATGAGAAAAAGTACGAAGCAGGACCATCATTTCCCACCACCGCCTCCGATTGACAAAGGCAATGTCTCCAGTGAGAAATTGACATTTTTACAAAACGTAGGCATTACCCAGCAGAGAGGACAGTTTGTACAAAACAGTAATGACACAGTGGGTTGCCGAGAATTGTCCTCCGCGACTCAGCAGCCATTTTAATGGACGGCAGTGTGTAATTATTTATTTAGGATTGGCTTTCTTGAACCCTTGGTATTGTGACCGTTGTTTATGCATTCGTGTGTCTGTTTACTACAATTGCTGTAATCCAAATGATTGGAAACATGTTGGCGTGTGAAAAATACATCCGGACACTCACATCTCATTCACAACGTTATTTAACCCTGTAGGCAGATCAATGTTTATGCAAGTCAACAAATTGTTTGATGATTACATTTGCATTGGACTCTTGGGGTTAGCAACTGCCAACAAAACGACAAATCAAGCAACATCATTGTTTGTGATAAACATGAAAACAGTAAAAATTCCAGCAAAATCAGTGTTCATTAAATATACATCTGTCAACGATCATAATTCTCGCTCTTGCATAATAAGGCTAAACCTGAAACCTAGCACAATAGATAAACCCTAATCCTTACACTAAATCCAAACCCTAACCCAGTACACTAAAATACAAACTCTAACACTGAAGCCAAAAAAATACTCTTAACCCTGTAAACCACTGTACACTAATGCTAAACCCAAACACCAAAACAAAACACCAAACCCTCTAAGCTGATCAATGTAAACGTAAGCCATTATCCTAAACCTAAACTATAACACTGAAGGTAAACATTACATCCTATTATCACTGCACACGAATCACAAGCACTGAAAATAAACTCTAAAGTTGTAACGATGGGGAACCAAAGGTGAACCTAAACAATAATGCCAATTGCCAACAATAAACCAGACCAATAGAAGCTAAACTCTGTAACCCCTTCATCACCAACACTGAAGCCAAAACCCAACACTGGAGATTGTGGAATACCCCCCCCCCCCCCCCACGTCGCCTTTTTCTCTGAAAGCTCTTATAAGTGTAGGGGTGTTAAAGAGAGGGCCCGTTATGCATGGCAGCCTATGGAAAACAAACACAGTGGGCGGGGCTACGTAAGCGCACGGGGAGGTGCCCTCTACGACGTCCGAGCCAGACACCCTAGGGGGGGGGCTGGTTCGAACGTTATGATCCCCCGGGGCCCCACCCCTCAGGGAGGGGTTGGGTATAAAAGGGGATGTTCAAAGGGGCTCGAGTCAGTTATGTTAAGCTAAGGGAACAAGAAGGAAGACGTCTTAGATAGAGCCCTGGACTCCCCTGCTTCGATGTCCTTTCCAGGGCCGGACAGGATTGAGCCAGTGGCGTGGTCCCGAAAGCCAGAGCCGGTGCTCTTGTAAGAGCTGGTCTGGAACTCCGGGTACCGGGCCCGACTTACCAGTGTCGGGCCAGTCAGCCTCCCCTAGCCCATTAGTGGAGGATTCGGGGCTAGGACAGAGTTAGTTAGGGGTGTATTCCGAGTTATACGGGTGAGGGGGCCGAATACCCCTCGAGTGTTATATGCCCACTGTTGTGCTGTAAAATAAACATACGTGTGCCTCAACCTCGGCGTCAAGCGTCTTCACCGGTACTTCAACTGGTGTCAGAAGTAATTCGAACATGGACACGCGGAAAACAGCGCGGGCCAAAGTACCGCAGGAGGAAGACACTGCCGAGATCGTCGAGCCCGAGACGGCTCCACAAGACAAGGTGCAGCCGGGGCCTGACGCCTCCTTACCGGGGCATCGAAATGAAGAGGGGCCGCAGCCAGACGCGTTACGGCTGGCTCACGGGAGGCTGGCGGAGCTGCTGTATGCCGCTGCCGCCACGCTGGAGACCATCACACGATTAGGGGCCGGTGATCCAACACGGGGCGAGGCGAGCCAACGACCAGGGCGCCTTCCCGCCATTTCGGAGCAGTCCGAATTTGAAACTCCCGCCATCGACGCTGCAGCTGTTCGGGGCGTGGCCAGCCTAGACATCCGCTCCGACATCGCCGTCGCTGAAGCTGCAACGTCATCACAACCGCGACAGGCGATCCCATCGGCCGCTCGCACCGACGCACAGCCGAGTGGTGGTGGCATCAGCCTGCGGGAGTCTACAACGACCGCTGCGCTTCATCAAAGACTGCCCCCGCTGAAGGAGTTCATCGGCGCGGAGGGGGACTGGGCCGGTTTTCGCCGACGTTTCCTCGCCCATCAGGAGATGGCGAAATGGTCCGATGAGGAGGCCCTCTGCGCGCTGCCGGCGCTCCTCGACGGTGACGCGCTCGCCGCCCTCACATCGGCGCCGAGAGAGAAGCGGTCTACGTTACCGATGGCACTACAGCTGCTGGGCGGGGTCTATGGACCATCGGCCGAATGCCGACAGCAATTTTACGACCGCAAGCAGGGTGAGAAGGAGTCGCCCCTAGCATATCGGACGAGCCTCCTGGCGATGGCTAAGTCGGCCTTCCCCCGTATGGACGACGACGGCATCGACGCTATGGTCACGGAGAAAATCCTCCTCCTGGCTGACGACCTTGACATCGCTGTGGTCGCGCAGGAGGACGCAGAGATGACATCGCTCCAGGCGGCAAGGCTCCTCCACGCCAACCTCCTGTCGCTCCGGCGGAAAGCCAGCAGGGCATCGGCGGGGCGTGCGGTGGCTGCAGCCACCCTTCCGACGGAGGAACTCTACGCCGTCGACCACCGACGCCAATAGGCGACGGGAGCACGGCCGGGCCAGGACGGGTCGGGCCGTTCCGACCATCCGTCACCTCCGACGGCGCTCCCGCGGTGTTTTAACTGCGGCGTCCGGGGCCACGTCGCCTCGGGGTGCCGCTCTCCTCGTCAGCGCGGGACGACACCTCAACGGGACGACGGGCCTCATCACAAGCTCCACCATCATAAACCGGCGAGTCGCGGCACCCCACACGTTTGGCCCACACACACACCCGTCACGCACTCAAACACCGCAACGAGAGGGGGGCCGATATCGCGCACCATCGCACCATCACGCACCACCCTGGGTACTCATATCGAACCCGGCCAGTGGTCCATGCTGGCCGATCGTGTGGTAGCCGCATCGTCGGGGTCGTCGGCCGTTGTGGGGTACATCGACGGGGTTGAAGTGCGCATCCTGGTCGATACGGGAGCATCGGCGACCATTATTTCGGAGTTGATTTACAATATTCTCCCTGTCCGGAGTCGTCCTTTGATGCCTGTTAACATACCATTCTATGCGGCTAACGGGGGCTCCCTTGGCATCATCTGACAAATTCGTGCCCAAATTTGTATTGGGGAAATTAAATTGTCTGGGCCGATTTTTGTTTCCTCCTCGCTGGCGGTTCCGTGCCTGCTGGGGACGGACTTCCTGGCCAAAATGCCGATTAGGATATTAATCGACCAAGGATGTATTGAGCTTCCGTCGGGCAGACGCATGGCGTTTCTGCCATCGCCAGTTACGACTCGGACGGCGTTCGCGACGGTGCCGGCATTCGTAGAAAGAACGGTGCGCGTCCCTCCGGGGGCGCAAATGTTGATTCCTTTGAAACTTCGGCGGCCCTTCGCTAAGGGTATTGGGGCCCAAGGGGTTCTGTTGGGGCCGTCTAGGGCCGGGGTTAGTGGACCTCACTTACTTCCGGCCCAGACCATAGTAAGAGGGGACGGTGAACCCTTCATCGCGGTCCTCAATGTGGGCTCGCAGACGGTGGTGGTCCCACAGGGGACCGTGCTTGCTCACGCAACGCCGGTGCCATGTGAGGAACCCGTCGCAAATCACGTCAGCGTTGTCCCTGCGCCGCGACCGCATTCGGACAGCGATGAAGGGTGGCTCGAGGCGCTTTGTGCGGGATCGACGGACCTGTCAGATTCAGAGCGTCAACAACTTAAAACACTACTGCGGGAATTTTCCGACGTTTTTAGTCGAAATAAATACGATTTGGGTTGTACTCACCTGCTGCGTCACCATATTGACACGGGTGACAGCGCGCCAATTCGCCAAAATCCGTTTCGGTTGAGTCCCACCGAAAAGGACCATGTCAAATCGGCTGTTGATGACATGTTAGCCGCCGACATCATTTCTCCTTCCACCAGCCCTTGGGGAGCGCCGATCGTCCTGGTTAAAAAGCAGGACGGTTCGTTGCGGTTTTGCGTTGACTTCCGGCGTCTTAACAAAATTTCGGTTGCCGACGCATACCCGCTCCCTCGGATGGATGAATCGCTGGACGCCTTGGCGGGAGCGCGATTCTTTTCCACACTGGATTTACTTTCGGGATTCTGGCAGCTTCCTCTGGACGATGATTCTAAGCCTAAAACTGCTTTCCGTACACCGCACGGCCTGTTCCAATTCAACCGGTTGCCGATGGGCTTACACTCAGCGCCGGCAACTTTCCAGCGTTTGATGGAATTGGTTTTGGCTGGATTGCAATGGGAGTCGTGCCTCATTTATTTGGATGACGTTATCGTCTTTAGTAAAACTTTTGACGAACATCTCCAGAGGTTGCGGGCGGTTTTCCTAAAGATGCGGGCTGCTAATTTGAAATTCAAGCCCCAAAAATGCCATTTGTTGCGCGATTCGGTGCGTTATTTGGGGCACATCGTGGGACGCTCAGGTATTGCTACCGATCCCGCCAAAACGCAGTGTGTCAGCTCCTGGCCGACTCCCACCTCGGTGGGAGAGGTCAGGAGTTTCATTGGGTTCGCGTCGTATTACCGACGGTTCGTCGCTGATTTTGCGACAATTGCAAAACCCCTGCACGCTTTAACATCTAAAGGGGTTCGGTTCCACTGGGGTCAAGAGGAGGAGGCTGCTTTCTGCTCCCTTCGGGACGCCCTGGTAAAAGCCCCTCCCTTGATTTACCCAGATTTTTCTAAGCCCTTTTTGCTCGACACCGATGCGAGCAACACGGGTATTGGGGGTGTGCTTTCCCAGGCGGTTGATGGCGTGGAACGGGTGGTCGCGTACGGTAGTCGGGTGTTGTCTCCTGCGGAGCAAAGATATTGTGTCACCCATAGGGAACTGTTGGCAATTGTCTATTTCATCCAACAGTATCGCCCATATCTGTACGGTCGGCATTTCACCGTCCGCACAGATCATGCGGCACTACAGTATGCCCTGCGAGTTCAACAACCATCGGGACAGTTGTCTCGATGGTTGGAGGTTCTCCAGGACTTTGACTTTGAAACCACCTACCGTAAGGGCGTTCGCCATACGAATGCGGACGCTCTGTCGCGCATGCCAACCACCTCCGAATGTGCATGCCTCCTGGGGTCGGGACGATGCAGGCCTTCAGGGGACGCATCGGTTCCGATCTTGGCAGCCACCGACGACGACGAACCATTGGTTACAAATTCGATCGAACAACAGGGAAGAGATTCCCTGTTGGGGTTGCCCGTCACCGAATGGGGGCGCCTCCAAATAGAGGATACCTCCCTCCTCGGGTGGCGTCGTCGCGTCGGGGGTGCTGGGCGGGTGAAGGGTGATTCGGATGCATGGGAAATGGTGCATGGTCTGCTGATGCATTGGGACGGCAAATCCCAGCGACATCGGCTGGTGGTCCCTTCTGAGTTGCGAGGCAAGGTGGTGTGGGCCGCGCATGAGCGCCTATTACACCTGGGGACCCAAAAGACTCTTGCACTGTTACAACTTGATTTTTTTTGGCCTGGTATGACGAGGGATGTTGGGGATCTATTGGGATCATGCCCTCGGTGTGCGCAACGGAAACCGCCGGCGCGGGAGTCCAACCCGCCCTTGCAATCGATCAAAGTATCCAGAATAAATGAGCTTGTCGCGCTGGACATTTTGGGCTCATTTCCCGCCACCCCCAGGGGCAATAGGTATTTGTTGACAGGTGTCGAGTATTTTACGCGCTGGCCTATGGCCTGGCCCCTGGCCAACCAGTCGGCAGCAGCCATCGTGGAGGCCTTTGTTCAGGGATACGTCCTGGACAAAAGTGCTCCGGAGCGGCTGCTGACCGACCAGGGCAGAAATTTTTCCGGTAAATTACTCAAACAAGTCTGTGACCTCTTAGGCACGAAGAAAATTCGTACCTCCCCGTATCACCCGCAAACTGACGGAATGGTCGAGCGCCTGCATCGCACCATAACGTCAATGATGTCACAGCAGGTCTCGGACTCGCAGACTGACTGGGACCTGCATATTCAAGGGGTCTTGGCGGCATACCGGATGGCACCCCATGCAGCTACGGGATTTTCCCCCTTTTACCTCATGTACGGTCGCGAACCCGACCCGCCTGTTCGCGCCCAGCTGCAGATCCCCGACCCGCAAGGGAAAACTAAATTGGCTGACCACGTCAAATTTAATCTGGCCAAATTAACAGAGGCGCGGGATGCTGCTATGCTAAACTCGGACCTCCGTCAAAAGGCGAATGAGCGCCTCAGGCTGGGTCGGGCGCACGTAATACAGTGGAAGCCGGGGGACAAGGCATGGTTACACTGTCCCCAAGTGCCCCTGGCTACCTCCCCTAAGCTGGCGCGGCCGTGGCGGGGCCCTGTGGAGGTGGTCGAAGTTTTGCGACCACAGTGCGTGCGCATTAAATGGGGGAAGCGGCGATGGTTCGTGCACCCCTCTAGGTTAAAACCCTTCGTTGCGGTACACAAACCCACTTCACACATGCGTGGCCAAACGTGTGGGGGGTCGACCGACTCACTGGGTCCGTCTCCGTCGTTCACACCTAATGCCTTGCCGGCCGTGCCACCTCCAGGTGCATCAGGACTGACGGGCTCACGCCCGACCACCCCTCCTGGGGATACCAACGGTCGCGCGGCATCGGATGAGGTCTCACTCCGGGACGGACAATTGCCACCTGACGGTCCGCCACCCGGGGTTACCCCGTGTGAGGGGCCCGCTGCAAGGACGCGCGCAAAAATGCGCAGACTGTTATGAGACCGGAAGATGTGTACATAGGTTGTGTTCATTGTGTGTTGTGTGGGTGGTGTGTTCCCTGCAGAGGTGTGGACTCGAGTCATGTGACTTGGACTCGAGTCAGACTCGAGTCATGAATTTGATGACTTCAGACTCGACTTGGACTTGCATAACAATGACTTTGTCCCACCTCTGAGGCGTGGACTCGAGTCATGTGACTTGGACTCGAGTCAGACTCGAGTCATGAATTTGATGACTTCAGACTCGACTTGGACTTGCATAACAATGACTTTGTCCCACCTCTGGTTCCCTGCCCATTGAAATGTACATACGTTGGATTCACCTGGTGTTGTGTGTATGGTGGGTTCCCTGCAAATTGTATATAGGTTGTTTTTTTACGGAATTCGTATTTATTCAAGGGGGGGTGCGTCGGGTTGTTTTCTCTTCTTGCTGTTGCCTTTTGTTGTGTTCTTGTTGCTGTTCTTGTTATTGTTGGAAAATAGTGAGGCACACGCGCGGTCAAGGTGTAAATGCACTTTTATTGTCATTTTTGTATGTTGGCAGCCGGGACGGCTGCAAGCTATGCGGGGGGGGGTGATGTAGGGGTGTTAAAGAGAGGGCCCGTTATGCATGGCAGCCTATGGAAAACAAACACAGTGGGCGGGGCTACGTAAGCGCACGGGGAGGTGCCCTCTACGACGTCCGAGCCAGACACCCTGGGGGGGGCTGGTTCGAACGTTAAGATCCCCCGGGGCCCCACCCCTCAGGGAGGGGTTGGGTATAAAAGGGGATGTTCAAAGGGGCTCGAGTCAGTTATGTTAAGCTAAGGGAACAAGAAGGAAGACGTCTTAGATAGAGCCCTGGACTCCCCTGCTTCGATGTCCTTTCCAGGGCCGGACAGGATTGAGCCAGTGGCGTGGTCCCGAAAGCCAGAGCCGGTGCTCTTGTAAGAGCTGGTCTGGAACTCCGGGTACCAGGCCCGACTTACCAGTGTCGGGCCAGTCAGCCTCCCCTAGCCCATTAGTGGAGGATTCGGGGCTAGGACAGAGTTAGTTAGGGGTGTATTCCGAGTTATACGGGTGAGGGGGCCGAATACCCCTCGAGTGTTATATGCCCACTGTTGTGCTGTAAAATAAACATACGTGTGCCTCAACCTCGGCGTCAAGCGTCTTCACCGGTACTTCATAAGCTTGCTCAATTCAACACATGTGTTTACTCTTATCTCTTACAACTTTGATCGTGCCAAGTTAAAGCACAGCCAATATGATGATTTCATCATTGATCACATCATGATCTGGCTAAAATGTGTTGTGAAGACCCTCCGCAACCCTCACAGCCAAATACATCAAAAGTAGAAGCGTACAAGCATTGAATGTCAATTATTATTTTTAAGCTCAATGGTAAGTTGAAGAACAATTCTCACAACCAAATTTAGCCGTTCAATATGAGGTGTCACTTTCAAAGATACCATCTCTCTAAGCCTTGCACAATAGAGCCAGACCCTGAATTCTGGAAGCCCTGCACAAGAGGACCAAACCCTGAACCCTGCCGGACCATGTATGACCTGTGTGATGAGCCGGTCCCTGAACCTTGCAAGCCCTGAACAAGAGAACCGAACCCTGAACCCTGTAAGTCAATCATGTCAATGAACCACGTAGGTCCTGCACGAGAGAGCCGGGCCCTGAACCCGATAATCACAGCACAAAAAGAGAGCCGGGGTCTGAACCATGTAAGCCCCACACAAAAAAAGAGCTAACCCCTGAACCCTATAAGCACCGCACAATAAATCCAGACCATGAACAAGGTAAGCCCCACTTAAGATAGCCAAACCATGAACCATGTAAGCCCCGCACAAGGGAGCAAAACCTTGAACCCTGCGAACCCCACCCAAGAACCAGAACCTGAAAGCTGTATGACCTGCACAGTAGAAGCCAAACATGAACACTGCAAGCCCTGCACAATCGAGCCAGGCGCAGAGCCATTTAAGCCCTGCACAAGATAATCAAGACCCGAACCCTGTAAGCCCCGCACAATAGAACCAAAACACGACGCATGTAAGCCCTGCACAGGAGAGCCAAACTCTGAACCATGATGTAAGCCCCGTACAAGAAAGTTGAACCCTGAACCATGTAAGTCCTGCACAATAAAGCAAAGCCATAAACCCTGTAAGCCATGCACATGACAGCCAAAACATGAACCCCCTGCGAGTCTTCCACACCTGCGCAGGAGGAAGAGCTCCTTGGACTGGCGGTCATGCTGCACCCGAAGGCGGTGGAACTCGGCCTGGCTGGGCTCGGTACGCCCATCCCCCCCGTCGCCGGCGGCCTTGTCGTCGCTGGGGAAGCTGCTGTCCTGCTGTTGGAAGAGCTGGTTGAGGTCGCGCTGGGTGCGCAGCTCCTCCTGCAGGGCCTGGATCGTCAGCTGCAGGTGCTGCAACATCACGGAGCGCGCACAGACAACCCCAGCATGTCGCTTGGCCTTCCCTCGTTGTAAGCAGCGGACAAAAAGCCGCAGTGTCAATTCTCCTTCTGCTGCCCCCACAGTAGTAAGGTACATTACACGTGACTGTGCACTTCAAAATTAGATGCTCTTCCACTGAACGTGACACATATACACGCAGTTCACTTATTATAAGCAGTATTCCTCGATAAAAGTCTTCAGGCAAACTTCGATCAATGAGAGGTTTCTCATTCTTCTTTGCTGCCCCAAATTGTCTGGAACTCCCTTACCCCAGCCGTCTGTGCTATCCACTCCCTGACCCTGTTCAAGTGCAATTTCAAGACTAGAAGTGGTTTATCAAATAATTTAAGTAATCGATTACTCGATCGATTATCTGTTCAATTACACGACTAATCTGATAACATGAAAATAGTTAAGAAACGTCTCACCATCCCCACAGCCTGCCTTCATGAGGCAGGATGTGGTGGGGGGGGTGGCCACCATTTTTAAATGGGCCCGAGTAATCGACCACACAAAAGTAGCTGACTTAATCAGTACGTCATTCCAGGTTGACTTAAGGCATTATTATTTTCCTTCTGCCTTTGACAGACTGCATCTCTGTATAAAATAAATATGCCAAATGTTTCTGTACAACATCTTGAGATGCGGTCACATTTAAATGCTGCATACATCATAATTGTAGGCAGATTCTTGTAGGGTCACCCAATCAGCTAAAACACTGACAAATTACGTTTAATACATTTTCTGTGCAATTAAAATTCCCCCTGAGGCTTCGCGAAGGAAAGATAAGATATGATTGGCAGGCAAAATATAATGAAATAACGATACGATTCTAATAAAAAAAACCTAATTATTTTAAACCGTTTTATGTACCAATCATATTACGCGTAACGTTTACCAATTTTGGGGCACAACCAACATCAGTGGCGAGTGACAGCCGAACTGCTCAGCACCCCACTTTCCACTGGCACTGACCAGCATGGTGTAGCATCGTTAAAACACCAGGCTGACAATGCCTGGGGACGGCTCCATCTGGTAGAAAGACGACTGATAAAGAGCTACACATTATTTTTTATTATTAACGCAATTTGAAGAGTCACAAAATAATAAATTACCATTGTCAGTCAGCGTGTTCTAAGATACTACTTTATGGAATGACAAGCAGGCCTGTGCTTGCATTTTTGTCGAGTCATTTCTCTCAGATAGCTGCAAAGAGGTCGCTAAACATAGATAAAGAGCCAAATAATACAGTAAGAATGCTTATCAGCAATTACCTTTCCCTAAATCCCCATAAACTATTGCAATACCCATATTAGCTTCATAATGAGATAATCCCTTGCAACAAACAGAATAATCAATGCCGCTATACATTTAATCTAATTTCACTTTCTCCTGAAAATGTCCCCACTCTAGTGCACTCCGAAGTGATTCACCAACGTTACGGTGATTGTACACAAATAATTATCAGTCGTAATGTAACGTGCTTGTTGCAGCTCCCCCCAGTTAACTTCCAATTGTCGCGAGACAAAGAGTCCAATCGTAGCTCTCACAGAGCAGTGCATCACCTTCAATTGTTGCATCACCTTCAATTGTTAAGAGAACCATTTGAATGTGATTGTTGCTGACCAGGCTGAGACCATCGACTTGAGAAACCGTTTAAAATGCAGCGCTGAGCTGATGCTGCTGAGATGCTGCCATCACCTCTGATCAAGGCTGTAGTGAGTTGCACATTTCAGCCCTAGTCCAACTACAACTGCACACACGAAATAACCCCATCGGATTAATGTTTGCTCTGCACTTAACCTAGATATATTTCAGCTCTGATAAATGAATGTCAGTATCACACTATTGCACGACAAACATTGTTCTCGCATGCAGCATGGGTGGGAAAGCGATTCCCTCTGTGTGGTCTCGAGGTTACTTGAAGGGATCTCAATAGTAACTCTGCGATATCCGCTTCCGTGAACCATTCTCTAACATGATGGAATGCGCTGCTCTGCTGTTTAAAAGCCAGTTAGGTTGACGACAGTGACACATTGCATGAAGCACATTAAAATACGACAGATATTTACTGTATTGTGAACAGCTGAAAAAAATTAAACAACTGGACAATTTTCCATTATGAGCCTCACTAATGTTTTACGTCCATACCCAGGCAATTTGTTTCACGTTATAAGCAGCCTCTTAGTTAAACAGACTCATGGTATCATGAGATTACAAATAAATGATGTATTTAATAGGACAATGTATGATTATGGCTGCAAAGTATTTTACATATGAAAAACAACTAGCATATAGGCACAGATGAAAAACACATCGTAGCTTTCATTTAACCGCCCAGTTATATTTAAACCCACCATTAACATGGAGTCCAGTCTGCTGAGTGGCATTTGAAATCATTCACGTAAGATCCAATTGCGTAGGCTTCATGGGCTTAAATTAATTTAGTTAGATTAATTCTACATTTGCACACTTGACCGTCCAGGGTGAATGTTGTCAATTACTCACCTCCAAAATGTTACATCGTTAATAATATGGTCTATCAATGAAAGTAAAGCTTTCAGAAGCAGCCAACCCTATCAGTAGAGGAAAAAGTAGCCTTGCCATGCCTCGGGGATTGTCATTTTGCAAAATGTACTCTGCGACAGAGTAAATAAAGTAATACGAGCAAAATAAAATATGTCAAGGGTGTATGCGATTGCCTGGGCCAATGGTGTGCATTAATTCTGCCAGATCAATAAACAGCAATGCAAACACGGCCCACCTTTGTGAGGTGACTTGACTTCACAAATTCAACCCGCTTCGTAGTGCGTTTACATTTATTACGTGTTCACATCTACTTCTACTGCAGCTTGTGCTTCTCAAGGCTGCAGGTACGTTAGCAATTGCAAATGTTTGATCATTTGCAGAACAGAAACAAACCTTTGCATTCTGTTTAAGTGTCCTGGTCTGAGGAAAGCCAAGACAAAAGATGGGGGCAAAGAACATATGTAAACAAAGATCCTTCGTCTAGATTTTAAGACTTGCTAGGGCAAGCGCTGTTCGCATTAAAGCTGGCAAGGCGCATGATGTGGTGAGGTAGCCAGCACCACGCCCAGCAGCCTCAGACTCCCCACACGACTGATATTTTACACACTGAGCGAGGAACTCACTTTATGGTGGAGTTGACCGAGGAGAGGCCTAGAACCTTTTGAGATATCACTTGCCACTTACATCAACCGTGGGCCAGAGGTCGCAACCGGGTACCCGATACCCGTACCCTACCCGATACCCGGCTATCCGTACCCGGCCGGGTACGGGTACCCGTTTGCGACCTTGGTGCGGCCGGGTACGGGTAGGCCGCGAGTCACTGGTGAGTAACCGTTTGTCACTCATTTCCCAGCGTCTTGTCTCTTCTCACAATTCAAGTTCCTAAAATCAACCCACCCGCGCCTGCAACATGGCTTCATCCCAGAGGTCGCAATCAGGTACCCGATACCCGTACCCTACCCGTACCCGGCCGGGTACGGGTAGGGTACTGCCGGGTACGGGTACGGGTACCCGTTTGCGACCCTGGTGCAGATGGGTACGGGTACGGGTAAGGAATCAAAACCCGTTCGCGACATCAGCCGTGGGCACTGCAGTGCGAGATGTTGCCTCCCTCGCCTGGTATACAGGAGGTCGTGGGTTTGATCCCGACCCTGACGCCTGCTGTATATTTGGAGTTTGCATGTCTTCCCCGTGGTTGCGTGGATTTTTCTCCGGGTCCTCCGTTTTTTCCCTCCAAATTTAAAATCAACATGCGTTTAGAGTATTTGACTGCTATAACTTTTAACGTAAGCCACTGCGTTGAACTATCATTTGTGGCAAGGTCGCTTCTGAAGAATAGCTATATAGCTCAATGGACCGTACCTGGTAAAATAGAAATAGTATATAGGATGGGAATCAAACCCAGGGAGCCGGGTTTCATAATGCAGTGCGTGTTGTGTCACTGTTTCCGACACAATACAATATATATACACATACACACATTTATTTATTAATCAAAACCTTCAGCATATATACTGTTACATATTGTAAATGTACCTTTAATTACAGGTCGTTGTATACTATTGATAATGCACATAAGCCCTGCATTACCTGGTAATGTTTTCAGAAAGGGAAAGAAATCTAAATTCTGCATGAAGGAAACAACAAGGATTGTTGATACAGTTCGTGCAAAAATACAGTTTGTACCATTAATTTTTAATTTCGTGCCAACTGGCTTTCACCTTAATTAAATATTAAAGGCCTATTACTGACATAAGTCAAAGTGTTGAACAATGACATCTTAAATGGCTCTTAAGGAGCCAAAAGTGAACCAATCACACCGCAGTGTTATAATGGAAATATTTATTCATTATAGGACCACTATTAAATGGGACAGTATTTAAAATGGCAGTCAACAAGCATTTTAAGAAACCGATATTACTGCTTGTTGATATAGAAAAGCTTTATAGCATCAAGACTCTGTTCTTCAGGAGGGTCCTGCATTTGGGGACGTTAGGCCAATTTTTCCTTAATTAATTTCAATAACAATATTTCGAAAAATGTGGGAGAAATTGGAGTACCAGAATAGGCAAACGAAACATGCAAGGAGATAACACTCAAACCTCTGCACAGGTTGATTCAATACACATTCTGTACTGTATTGCCATCTTTTGGCCACCCTGGTTTGCGAGTTTAAGCTTCAAATATCAATAGCTGAATTATTATTCACGAGAACACGGTTCTTCTATTCGGGAACACTTTTCCCATAACACGGAACGCGCGCAGTTATAATGCAGTTTCTGAGCAGTCGACGACGAACTACTTTCTGGAGCTGTGCGGCCGAGTGGTAAGATAGAGTACGCGGCATGATACAAAACGTTGCGTACCCTCATCTCGGTTCTTTGTCCCGGCCATGGGATGACTGCAGGCTGATTTTATAGCACAAATGTGATTCAGTACAGCACTTCCTTAAGGTAACCCCCCTTTGTCAGGAATGCATGTACGGCGTTAAATAAGGGAATTCTATATACCAACTCTCAATATAATATTAATATATTCAGCCCATTGTCAATCAATTGGTAGATGAAGGTCGCTCGATATCGTATAAAGTCAAGTTAATCTTGTTTCACCAGATGATAATTCAAGAGACCAGGAGAGTCTAATGTACAAGAGTGACCAGCATAGTCTAATGTACAAGAGTGACCTGGGGCATTAGTCAACCCATAAGGGATAATGATTACGTTTTATATATCATCCCAATTGAGTAATTTGGGGGTAATTTTCGAGAGAGGCAAATTATGACCTTGACACCGGCACACAAACGGGCCCCAACTCCCGCGAATGAAAGCACGGGACATTTAACGTCCACTGCTGAAGAAGAATATGGCGCGAAGTATCATCACGGTAATTACACCCGCAATCAGGGCGGCCACTGGATTCGAACTGTGAACCTCTGCAAACTCTACAACAAGCTGCGAGCGAACACGCTGTACTGCTAGACTGTCAGTCGCAGGGGGTGGTTGACCACACAGTTGGTCAGTGTGGATTGGTGAAGCGTGGGGGGCGCCAGAATTGTTCAGACATCACTAGCTCATGGGTTCATAGTGCAGAGCTATCCCACCCATCGGTTTACTCCTCAATAGTATGAGATGAAAAAAGAATAGCTCTGAGTTTATAAAATGTAAGTTTTGGTTTGACGCAAATCTTTTATGTAATATGACAATTGCATTTATAATGGGGGGGTGGGGGTTAATGGAGCTGGTAGGAACGTTGGGTTGCTCGGTCAATGGCCAGGGTCAACGGCGGCGTGCTGTATTCCGCAAATATGCCCGACTGTGAGGGCAGGCACAAGCTGGCGTGAGTAGGTTAAACGTTGAGTTTGATCAGGGCATCACGGGCTGACCAGCCCCTCTCCACCCAGCCTCACCCACCCCCTCCCCACCCCCACCCTACCCACCCCCACCCTACCCACCCAGCCCCTCCCCACCCAGCCCCTCCCCACCCAGCCCTACCCTCCCCACCCAGCTCCTCCCCACCCTCCCCTCCCTCTCCACCCTCCCCTCCCTCTCCACCCAGCCCCTCCCTGCACAACGGACGGACACAATAATCCCCTGTGGGCTGGTGTAACCAGGAGGTTCCTACCAGTCACAGGCAAGACTAGAGTAGTCTGTGCTTTTATTCATCACCATTTTTCTTGCAAAAATTGTTTGAGCAAATCTCAACACATTAGAGTGTGCCTAAATGTACATGCCTACAACATTTAATAATGCAAGTGCTACTGATAGTAAGCATAATTAGTGAAAACCAATGTGCTGTACTGCATTGATACAATTCAACATTACTCAAGAAATATTGGCATGATTTTTTTATGTTACAAAAAGTGATCTTTTTTTTTAAATCATGCAGTTTATATTGAAAACTAATCTTAATTTAATGACGCGGCCGAATATTTTTCAGGAAATTCTTATTTGCACAATTTATACCGCTTGCTCTGCGTATAAAACAAAAAATAATTACAGCAGTCTTTTTTAAACCTCTTATTCATATGGCAAGAAATTTCAATATGAACCCGCTAATGAAATTGCTGAATAAAACAGGAGTGAAGAAAAAGCGTAGGTTAATTTTGAGCTCATCCCGCGGTTCAAAAATAATCACATACGCTATATGTAGCACGCCCAGCGATCACCTTATTGCATCTAAACATTGCCATCGATTTATCGCATTCGAGGCACGGGGTGCCTTGAAACAAGCATTTTCACATTCAAAAGCAAGACTGTAAACGTTATTACGCTCTTATATGTTTGGCGTATGAGATCATTTGCTGCTTCCTTGGGTTGTATGCCGCAGAGTGCACATGCGATGCCACTGGAACATTAATGTTATCAGAATTCATTTTACAAAAAGTGTTCTCGTTGACCGTGACTAGCTTTGTCAGGTAAAACAGATGGCAATATGGTTCATAATGAGTTTCCTTTTCATTAGATTGTGGGTATAAGGTATTTTTTTTATTATTATAAGCCCCCTGGCCCCCCCACGCTAAGAGCCAATCAAATCAAGTTAAGTGGGCAAATATGCCAATGGGTTTGTTTTTCAGAAACCCGGAATGTTCAAAAGCACGCTAAAGCTTCGAAAATTGTACACGCTTCATTTGGAGATGACATCCAGCATCATCATCAGGTGTTAACAACTAAAATCTGCGTTGCCATGGCGATGAGGCTTTCTAGCCTTGTAGAGTGGGGTACCGCATATGTGGCACGCAAACTCAGCCAGGTTCTTTCGAAAGAGATGGGATGAAATGTGCTCCATTCAACTCTGGGCATACTTCACCAACCCGTACTGACCAGTGCGGTAAAGTATTGTCAAACAACCCCCCGCCATTAATGATTCGTGTCAGAACATTTGCTAATTCCAAATTTGATACAAAAAATATTAAAACAGATTCCATGTACGAATTGTAAGATCGTGTGTATGCGCAGACAACCATTACTTATGAATGTGCCACCCAGTAAAATAAAATATTCTACATTTACTTTGGCGGTAAACGGAACAAGGGTCTATCGATTTAAGCTGTATTTTGATATAAAATGTCTCACGCCTGATGAAACAAGATCCATTTCAAATAGGGAAAATACAAACCCCTGAACCTTGTTTTTTTTTATTAACATTGGCTTTTTATTTGATGTCATCTGCTGGGCTGAATGTTCAATTGATCAACAGCACCATCACCTTATCTCTACAAACAGGTTATTGGGAGAAGGCAAACAACTGGTTTCAGCCAAAGCCAAACGAGCCAATAAACCTTTGGACCCATGAACTGAATCAGGTCTTAAAAGGCTCCTGAAATGTGCCCTGTTTTCATGAAATAAAAATATTTAAAGGGGAAAAATTAAACACGATTAATTTAAAATTTTAACTAAAAAAACATTTATTCTCATGACATAGCTCCCTTCCTCCACACTAACACCTGCATTCGTAGAGTAATTACAGAAACAATAATGGGTTAGGAACAGCTGAGAAAATACGTTTAATGCCGCGCAGGTGTAACCGAGCACGCCGAGAGCTGGCCAGATGCTGGAGCGAACACATACCCAGCGTTAATTTTGTTACCTAAATCATCGACGAACACATTAGTTAACTAAGCTATTTGTGGATGTAATTCATCAAGCGTGATGATGGCTACTAGCCTTATAAACATGAAAGACTCATCATTCGAATAACCCCACTAAAAATTATTTTAAATCAGTTTATTAATTTTTTTCATTGAGGCTTACAGTCATAAAAAAAATTCTGGTGGAATAAAACAATATGAATAATAAATTACGAGCAGCACACAATCTCTCGTCGTCGGACGCAATATATCGAAATGGAATGGGGACATAAGAGCGTCTATTGGCTCTACTTCTCTCACACAACTGCGATATAATTAAGTTACGCAATTCGTCCATCACATCATGTTTATAGTCAGGTGAACGCACCCAAATATAATATCTGCTGGGGGGCTGTGGGGGGCCTGGCACCAGCACAGCGAGGTTAATTAACACTGCCGCACGTACCTGGGTTTCCTCCTGCATGACGCGCATCTGCTCCTTGATGATGGTCATCCGCGATGCCTCCTCCTTGCGTATGGCGCGCTCCTTCTTGAGCTCGGGGCTCCAGAAGGTCTTGATGCTGCTCATGGAGGATCCCAGTTTGCTCTCCTTCACCTCGAGCTCCCGCCGCAGGAGCTCGTTGGCGCGCTGCATCTCTTTGAGCTGCGCCTGCAGCTCCAGCATGCTGCACTCGCGCACTCCGCGCAGCGATGCCGGCACCTGGTGGGGAGAGATCCGTCTCAGGTTACCACCTGTTCCAGTTTACCCATAATAGTCACTCTTTTTTTTTAGTGGCTGTCCTGCAAAAATATAAGTCTTCCCAAGATGTTCGTAATCAGAGTATTTATTTATACTGGAGGATGGGCTATAAAGCTCTTTTTAATAGGTGTCCAGTTCGGGCGGGTCAGAACGTTACAACAACAAACAATACATGAACACAATACGAGTGCAACATATAGGAAAGGTATTCATACTCTTAGTTCTTTCGGTAAAGTCACGTAGGTAAAAAATGAAATTAAAATTAATAAAAAATAAAATAAAAAACCACGACGTTTCGGAGGCAACACAAGTCTAGAATAGGAAAGGTAAGCAATTAGAAGTCCAATTTTTTTTTTATCAATTTCGGAATTATACCCCACTCAAGACAACGTGCAGTTAACCCCCTCTTCTGGAAGCGAGATTATTCTACGTCCTCTTTCCGTCAGATGCCTTGGCTGTCTTGTACTTTCAAGGTGGCAACCCAAGGCCCGTCAAGTCTAGGCGTCAGCTGTACTTTGGAGATTTTGCGGGATGGTTATGTCATCCGCATGGTCTGAAAGGTTTTGACTGGTGACGAGACCATGAACGTCTAAATCAGTCGAGGGGTTGCCTGATTAAATAAATTATTGTCGAAAATACTAGTCCGGAAAGGCATTCGCCAACGGAAAAAAACATAAGAGAACACATTTATTTCATGTTGAGAAACGGACTTCCTGTCTGTTATATATATACACATATGCATTATAAATGGACTTCCTGTCTATTCATCTGCAATGACAGGTCTTCGACAGATGAGGAAGATGGAAAAAAGGGGTTTTAATTGTCCACTTCGACATTCGTTGTGTTCGTAACGTCATACTGGCCCATGCCATGGCAATGTAGAATTTCTCCTCTGGCTAGGGGCCACCAAAAGAGATGTGCCCTGGTTAATTGCTTCAGGAGCCACGGTCACCCTCTTCCTGGACCTGACTTGATAAGCTTTAGAACTTGTTAAAGAAGTATTAAACACTTTATTCTCTTGTAAAATATCCTTCGCACCGTTGTTATTATTTTATATGTTTATTCAAGCAGCTGATAGGCATGGGCAGTGGATCATAACAAGTTGCTTGCAGGAAACAGTAAAGCAAGAAGGTTTGCGAGGAGCTTCGAGTGTTATTTTCTTGTATACTTAAATTAACTCAGATATTATTGAAGCTGACCAAATATTCCAAAATCAATCTCGTTTTACTAATTATATTCCAATTCTAATTATGTTATTGGCATCATGTTTATGAGACAAATGTATTTACATTTATATTTTTTGCAAAAAGCAGTGTAACATCATCTCATGTTAGATTACGATCCCTGGAAGCTGATGTCAAAGCATTTCTTCTGAGGTCCCTTCAAATGCCTCGGTCCACATCAGGAGACTCATGCCTTGCAATAGAGGACGCATGAAAATACATATTCTTGTGCCTCTCACATGTTTCAATAAGACAAATCAAGTGAAAACTAAATTGCATGTAATGGCTATTTTAAATGGTCATTTGTGACCAGGCTGAGACCATACACATGCTACACTTGAGGATACAGTGTAAGTATGGGTGGCTGAAACTCAGAGTCAAACCAAGGATCTTAGGAGTAAAGGATCAGTGCTCCAATAAGCTATAAGTGCCTCAAGGCCACCCAGAAACGTCGACGATCCTGAATCAAGAATCATATAAATGTTACAGGTTGCAGCACTGTAATCACTTGCTCTCGCGCCTCTGCTGCCAAGAAGGTATTTCACTAGAGCAAGCTCATGTGAGCCCCATTAGTGGGTATTTGGCCTACCCTTCCACACTGGCCAGACATCATGGAGGAGGCGGGAGCATAAGGTACACACCACAAGTGTGACCTACTCCTCATCTACTAACCGTAATGTACGGGACGTGGGGGGGGGCGCAATTAATGAAACTTGCCCATTTTTTTCAACTGTCGCACCGGAAGATCAAGTCGAACCAGTGCGCTAACCATTCCACCCTGGCATAATTATACATTTACATGGTGCTTAAATATGAAGAAAAAAAACTGGCTGGAATTATGGGAGTGCAGGCGTTTGATAAGTGTCATACTCACGGTGCAAAATATGTATGTGATGTTGTAGTTACCTGTGCACCCATGCTGTAGGCGAGGTCATTCTCTCCAAAGATGATGGCATCCCCACCGGGAAGGCCGGCCGAAGCGATGTTGGGGCTGCTGCCCATGGCAGTCATGCGAAGGCCATACGGAGCGGGCCGGGGCACCGAACTCACCGGGCCGCCCATCGGTCGTCCTAGTGTCATCGTTGACTTCGGTAAGCCGGCTACTAAAAATGTCGAAACATTTTAATGCAATGTATTTATGCTCAAACAAGACACGTAAAAATGTTGCAGGGCATCGCGGGCTGAGGTTTGGCCGCAGCATTCCATTCTACAAATTCCTAAATATAGAGGCCTTAATAAAAATAGCAAGCTACAAATGCTAGTCATTGTCAGGCCGTTGAAATGTTTTCAACGGGGGTGGCAGAATTTAACCTTCCCACACGACACGCTCGTAATGCCACCAACAGTAATGGCCAATTGCTTGTTGGAAGCCACAGACGTGTTTATCAAACAAGAACAGGTTAAATAAAATCTAGCGGGCAAAAGGAGCCGTCAGTACATTTGCGTACAGATATAACCTACCATGTATTTGCTACAGACTTGTATATTTTGACTGTTGGGTCACGTCATTCTTGTGACATTCATTAGCAGATGGTTTGAACCTACACATGACCGAGTATTACATTTTAAACTGCGCTACATATGCAGTCGGTACATTATTGGTGAATATGCCTTTATTCGTCAGGGAGGGCATTCATTTGCCATCTTAAGTGGCTTTATTAAAAACAAATGAATGTAGATGAAACGTGACATGTTTAAACTCTAAGTTTTAATAATACTTCAATTGTTAAATTAATCAAATTATGTAAGGAAGGCTTGTGACATATAGCTGTATGCCAAATGGTTATGCAAACATTAAGGTTTACTGGTAAAAAAAAACAATTGTTTTATTTATTTTTTCTGCCACACTTTGGAAAATGTGCACACATTTGACCGCATGCCAAAACGTACCAGCATGAAACTACAATGGGACTTAAAATCCGTAAATTGCATGTATTATTTTCACTACAGTATTTCTACATTCGACAACCACTGAAGATAGTGACCACGTTTTCGCGTAAAAAAAACTAATGTAAAAGCAACAAGTGAAATTAAATTGTTAAAATTTGAATTTCTGAGTTCAACGGCTTCAAAATTCAATTGATCCAAAATGAGATTAAAAAATTACACTAAATATTAATCTTTACTAATGTCAAATAATGTTGTGCTCCATACATCTACAATTGTGCTCTAACTACTATATAGCAATCGATTATGTTAAGAGCTATATCATTATTCATAGTATAAAATTTTATTTAAATAAGATGACAGACCACTGAGACTAAACAGCTTTCTCAAGAGAAACCTGGCTCACAAACATTAAAGAAAAGTGCGCAATAAAAAAAATAAGATATGAAAAAACCACAATAGCGTACAATCAAAATATTAATAGAATCTTAAGGGAAGCAAAGCTCCGGTTTCAGTAATAAGTACTGTAGTTTGACAATTAAACAAATGACCAAAGAGCACAACATACATCGTCATCCTGCTGTCCTCTCTAAGAAGAAGAGCCCAGTGGCCTTAATTGACACCAACCATATACGTTTCCCTCTTGAACGAACGTGTTGAGTTTCTGTTGCTTGTGAGCGAGCGAGTGAGTGAGCGAGCGAGCGGTTGTGGCTGGTGAACCCCTTACCGGCAGAGGTTCCGGCTACACCACCGGGGCCGTCATACTCGCCCAGGTACAGCGGCCCCGAGGCAGCATAGGCTGCGTTCAGGGACTGGATGTTCTCCATGGACATGGTCTTCCCACTGCCGCCAGCCGCCGCGCCACTGCCACCGCTGCTGTTGGTGCGGCGATGCCCGAGTCTTGGTGAGCGCGGGAGACGCGGGGATCGAGTTGAGCCCGGATCTCCTCCACCATCTCCACCGGTCACCGTGCGAGAGCTGTTGTACATCCTTAACACCCCTCCCCCCCCCCCTGTACCAACCTCTTGCCTTGCTGCCCTCTGCTTATTTATTCACGGTTGCCCGTCTCTCTCACAGCTGGGCAGCACAGAATCCTGGGAGCTCCTTCACTATTGCCCCCGTCCCTCCTGCTGCTGCACCACCACCACCACCCTCCTCCTCCTGCTGTGCTTGCACCGCGACTGACGGGAGAGGATGTCAACTCAGCATCTTCTGAAAGCAGAGAGGAAAAGTAGTGTCACGTTAAAATTGACCAAATCAATGTACGAACGTTTGTCTTTCAATCAAGGGCCAAGTAAAACATTAAGTTATAATTCGCACCAGAATGTGTCGGCGACGAATGGTTAACATTTCTTTGCGCCGTGTCTTCAAATGTAACACTTTTAAACGTGGACATTTTAATCCAAATGGCACCGTGTTAAGCGGTGCACACAACGATGGCAATAATCATTGTGCGCGCCGCTTTCACGAAATAATGTTGGGACACAATGCATTCACGGTTGCACAAATAGTGCACCTGGACAAATGTTCACCGAGGCAGGGAGCGAGGCTGCTACACATAATTAAATCTCATTGCCAGGCCCTCTTGTGACCATGGCAGCAGCGGCCACAGCCAACTGGTATCTGCTCAGGTCAGCCACCAAGTGTGGAAAACAGACCTACCAGAATCACAGGCCGTCATCTGTTCAAGTGTCACGCTAATATCCTCAACATTATTCCCAAGATGCTATCACAAGCATGCGGGCAGGGAAGGAGGAGGAGGGAGGGATGTGGTCTCTAACCGCTCAGCTGCTTTCTGCCCCACCTAATCCGGCCAGGGAGTCAGGCAAGCCACCACCCTCCCCTGTACTCGCCTCTCTCTCCTCCTCTTCCTCCACTGCAGCCTTCTCTCTAAGCCGAGGGGTGGCGAGAGACCCCCTTCATTCAACGCCAGCACAGTTGTGACAGCGAGCAAAGCAAGACGCCGGGAATTAAAAGAATCAATTTGGTGACAAATTAATTTTGTCGTTGTTCATCTCAGGAGGATGGATGGAGGGAGGAGAGAGCAAGCAGGAGGGGGGGGGGCCCAGGCAGCTCACGGTCCAAAGATCCCTCGACTGAGATGCCACGTCTGAACACCACAGCAAAAAACAACAAGCAGAGAAAAGAAGCCACCGACCCACAAAAAAAAAACTATGAAGCTTGTTGAGAAAAGACAAAACGGCTTCTTACCGCCTCCCGAGCCGCGCGTAAAAAAAACCCCGGCGCGCACCCTTCGGATCCGAGCGGCGTTCACGCACACGGTCGGCCTCCTCCTCCTACTCCTCCTAATCCCGCGAAAGGTTCGCGAAAGCTGCCTGGGAAGAGGGTGGGAAACCCTCGTTGCCGCTGCCGCTGTTGCTGTTGCATCCACGACAGGAGCCGACACAGCACAGCCGCCGTCAGGCGTTCGGTGGTGAGTGGGGTGGGTTGGTGGGGTGGTGCTTTCCTACCCACAATACTCCGCTCCGTGAAATTTCGCCGCGCGCCAATTGGTCGACGTCGCTGCACGTGGCCAGGAGTGGACCGAGGCCACAACCTCGGTGCGAGTGCGTTAAAGAAGCTGCGCCCCGGTACCTCCTCCCACCCTCGGGTCCCCTCCCACCTCACATGTAACAACAAGCCTCTGTCACAGACTTCTGGTTGCTGCTGCTGCTGTTGTTGTTGTTGTTTACTCCTGGTGGGGTCTTAAGTTCACGTGGCCAAAATTGCAACTTCTGCCCCAATGGTGAAAGAGAAATGCAGTTTCAGTTTTCAGTTTCATTTATTTGGTATAGCCCCGTGAGCCATTCGGCTCTTGAATCGGGTGCAACCGCAACAAAACAAAAAATAAAAACATGAACAAGAAAACATCTTCAAGTGACTATGCGCAAACAGAAAAATCGAGGAAAAAACTGCAAAGTCTTCCAGAAAAAAAGCACCGTACACGAACGCTGTGCAAAAATCCCAGTGGGATGCAAGTCAAACAACAACAACAACAACCACAACACAACTTAGATTAAGGCCATCAGTCTTACTCCGTACTACAACAAACAAACATGGCCAAACCAAAAAAACTTTTCGAAATCACCAAAATAAAGCCATAAGCAATGTAACAGTGGTCATATAAACTGTGACCGAAATTTCACAATAAACGACGTAAACAACACGTACTACCAACCCCTGTAGCCATAGCTGGCTGCATGAGTCACTCCACAACAGCAGGAGCATCAGTAGGAGTATCAAAAAATTAACCCGTAAAAACAAAGTTTTTCACTATAAATCCTTTATATGCGTGTTCAATGGGCCACAACCCAGCCCACATTGGTCTTTGAAACGGGAGTCTTCTCGTCCTCTGGCTTGAGATGGCTGCCACCTTTGGGTCAGATGATTGCCTGCCACCATTGAGCAATTGGTAATTAAATATCATTTTTTTTCCTAAAAAGTGTAAATTGTCACGCACAACGAGTCTGTGTGCAAAATGTCAGCTCGATTGGATCACGGTAAGTGGGTTAAAAAACGACCGAAAGATTTGCACGGTCGTAAGTGCGCAAGAAAGCAAGCAAGTGAACTTAATATAAAGGATTTTAAAAATACAACGATTAACGCAAGCTGCAGAGTTAATTTCGCGAGCAATGCATTAAGTGAGTTTCCATTATTGTGTGTAGTTTCCACGATTTTCAAGACTCTCAGTGGCCGTTCACTTATTTTGACAACTTTTGTTAAAAATGCTCATTAAAATGTGAATGGCTGGCCAATAAATAGAAATACAATGCTATAACCGGTGTCCTTTAAAGCTACTCGTATGATGTTCTTGGTTCTTTCGGTAAAGTCACGTAGAATGGAAATAATAAAAATAAAACAATAAAATAATTCTCACGTTTTGGCCACAACGCAAGCAGCCGTCCTCAGGTGGACAGACCTGTTCTCCACCTGAGGACGGCTGCTTGCTTATTATTTCCATTCTACGTGACTTTACCGAAAAAACCAAGAAGATTAATCCCTGCAGTCACGAAAGCTTTACATCGAAATTTACTCATATGATGTTCAATCTTGATTTGAAGCTTTCGTGACCGGTTGTTTCGGTAAAGTCACGTGGATAGAAAACATAATAGAACACGACGTTTCGATCGCCACACAAGCAATCGTCATCAGGTGGGATATGATGTTGAGTGATTATTCATACTTTTATGACCGATGGAAATTTCATTGAAAAATAATAACATGTTGGCATCTATGTCCTCATGGAAGCATCATTAGTTGTCCGACTACAGTACGTGGTTTTAATTTTCCAACGGATTCTTTTCTATTTTATTTAGGGGCCGTCCATAAATGACGTCACGCACCTAGGGGTGGGGGGGGGGTCAGACATTTGTGACGATGTGTGACGAGGGGGGGGTGGTTTGCGAAATGTGACGTCACATTAAAATGCGCAACTTTAAATAAATATAGACAACACGTTCTACTTAATTAAATAGACTTTTTAATAAATGTTTTCTCATACAAGTGCAGCGCCACATTAAATCCGCACTACAATGACAATAGTTTAAAGCGATTTGAAGCATGTTTTATTTTTTGGGGGGGGGGGGGAGAGCTTTGTGACGTCATATTTGAGGGGGGGGGTCTGACTTTTTGTGATGCCGTGTGACGAAGGGGGGGGGGGGGTCAAAAATCGTCCAAAATCGTGTGACGTCATTTATGGACGGCCCCTGAAACATTTAGGTGGTGCAGTCGCATAGTAGCTAGTGCACTGCACGCATCATGATCATGGTGACCAAAGTTCGACTCCTGGTCTTGGCTAACAGTAGTATTCACTGATACCTGAACTGGTCCTACATTTTCCCTCCCCTAACCTCCCATCCTCTGACCAGCGGGGTGAAGTATGGTCAAACAGCTCCCATCATGAGCATGGCATTTGAATGTCTTCTTCCAGCAGTTGGTTGGCCAAGCGCTGATAATTTTAAATGTAATGATTACATTTATATTGTTATATGTAATTTCTTCATCTCATAGTGTTTAACTATGCCATTTATATTCCAACTAGCCTTTCGCTAGTTGGAATATAAATGGAATAGTTAAACACTATGAGATCAATAAATTACATATAACAATATAAATGTACGGGTGTATTGCAGTAAATCTGAAACTTGCAAGCCAAAAGCAGACCGCGACGTGATATATTAATTGCATCAATTCGTGTGCAATTTGTCAATGGCGCGGTGACACAGACCTATTTCATTTAAAGGTTATAATCCCTTGTTCATCATGACGTCCTTTTTACTTCGATGTCTCAACAACAGCGTGACGGAGACCACGTGACGTGAGGGTTCTGCCTTTGTAGTGAGGGTTATGAGTTGACGCCGAGGAGGGTGGAGGAGGCGCCTCGTCCCCCATGTGGAGTGACGCTAATTATTATGAATGTCGGGGAGAGGTGTCCATTTGGAGGACGTCACCTTATAATGGTTATTAATGAGGGGGGCTATTCGATGTGGAGTCACGTCACCTGCTCATGATTATTAATGAGCGGGGTTCTCCATGCGGAGTGACGTCACCCACTCATGAATATTAATGATGGGGGGTGTGGCATGTGGAGTGACGTCACACGCGTTACAAACATACATTTTTGGCTCGTTATAGTAGTAACTCGGGGTTGTTCACAACCATTTCACCAAAAAAATTGCACATGAACGACGCATTCACGCAAGCACCCGATGCTCTGTTTTGAAGTTTAAAAATGAAACATCTTTGAATTGTATTATGTTTTGACTTTGATAATTGTATTTCTTCATTAAAAGCTTATACCATTTTACATCTGGAAAACTTAATTGAAAAGGACGTTTTGTGTGAATTTTCTCTCGTCGTTAAGTAGATGGCCTTGCTGGGGGTTCGGTTCGATGCGGACTTTCACCTGTTTGGGATGGCGGGATTGAAATAAGGCGACATCGAGCTGGCCATGCGAGAAGACCGCCGTCTGCAGATCGATTCCAACGTAATCAAACGTCTGTCTCTGCGCCTCCGTCGTTCATGCAGGGGGCGCGTAGGTTTGCAGCTCCCCCTGCATGAAAACGACGGAAAGTGCAGCGTTCATCACAGATAGCTAAAGTTGTGCGCTTATATAAGAGTATATATTCTTGATCGTTATTTTCAAGACTGCACACTGCTGTTTTTCACTGAATATATATTTGGATGGCATTTAGAATTATAATATGTAATAGACTAAGCACTGCAATTACCTGTTTCTAAGACGTACTTTTCAATAGAGTTATCCTTATATCTCTAATATTGAAATAGGCATAGCTAACACACTGACAAATATGTATGCAACAAAAATTGGCCATATTATCCCCACACAGATTTTCTAACAATATTTGGTGCAATGTGTTGGATAAATAGAATTACTGTACTAGGGTATAATTTGTATATGTCCGGCAAAATTAATACAATTAAAACACAACACATTTAACGTTAAACGTTGATTGCAAGAGCAACTGCTTTCATTTTTAATTCTTCCACTACGGGAATAATTGTTGTTAATAGTCGTACCCATAAAATAAAGTTTTACACACTTTAATCCATCACATATCAAACATTCAGAGTCCACATCCATCAGCATCTGCCTGGTTATTGATGTATTAATAAATACTATGCATGTAAGAGCACTTGAAAGGCAATTACTGTCAGATTCAATGTGAAATATTTAATGAGTATGCAAGCACATAAAGCTATTTTCGGATCATGATCTGGCAAATTAATAACTGTGCACACTTTCGCAAACGTTCTAACCACTGAATTATCGCTACTGTAGACGTGAATATTCGAGATTATCGATGCATTCCCCTCGGCGATTTTATTGTCACAATTCAGCACCAGGATTTAATTCCAGGAATAAATCATTTTTACTACATCAACAGTAGCAGTTGCATGGGCCACATCAACCCATTAATTGTAACGTATACAATAAAAAAACCACACAATCGTTCTTACACATGAAATTCAATGCAAGCACTATGAGCTTCAAGATCAATATTAACTATTGACTCGGTGCATCGTTGCACACAGCAGTAGATCTATAAGCATACCTCTTTTAAGAGTTGTAGTCCTGGACAGTGATATCTGAACTGATCTTGGGCACACCCATGACCAACCCACACTGACCAGCATATAGAAGTATGGTCAGACAAACCCCATAACCGATATGGCATAAGGTGGTCTGCATCTGTCAACGTATTGACAAAATGCTGTAAATGACAAATTGAAATTGTTTTTGTCATATCTCAGATGCTGAACTTGTGCCACCTCATGCGTTATAATCTTGCTCCTAGAGGATGTGGAGGATTCTAAACTGAATCCCTTGCACAGTGCTTGCTTGGTTATACCCTGCAGTACAAGACATTGCATCTCAAGTCGACTCACTAGCTCGTCTCCGCGCTCTCAACTGGCTCCCCATTGCCAGTAGGGTCACATACAAGACCGCCTGCCTCTGCCACAATGCCTTCATATCCGCCTGCCCGCCGTATCTTTCTTCATTATTGACAACTTGCAGCTCAGCACACGGCAGATGCCTGCGCAGCGCGACTCACGACCTCCTCTCGATACCAAGATCTAGGATGGTCATGTCTACGTGCCGCTTCTCGGTGGCAGCCCCAACATTCTGGAACGATATCCCTCTGCACATTCGCAGCATCACCTCAATCGCCTCCTTCAAGAGACACTTAAAAACTCACCTCTACAATCATGCTTTTGAGTGACCCTGAGCTTGGCTCCGCGCCTCTGAGTTGCGGCCACTACGTCTGCAAATTTGCGCGCGTTACAAATTGTATTATTATAATTATTAAAACAAGGTTCCGCCTTTAAAGTGTCTTCACTATAGACATTAAAGATCATATTGCGCTATTTGATAACCGGTGGTCACATTAAAATTAAGGTCCATTCATATTTTATTACACCTGTTCAGCATTCGAATATCAGCACAGATATTAACATGAAAAAATTGGGTTAATAATGATCCATTTTCAAGACATCATTAGTCAGTGTATGTAATAATGGTGACGTTAGACTTTCCTTAAATTCCATAATTGTGAAACGTATTGCAATAAAAGTAACACGAGAATTGGAAATGTTTCCCATTAAATTTAAGCTTTTCATTTTCATACCATGCCATCCAAACCTCGATGGCACTTCACTCCCTCTCTTAATACTTCCAAAACGTCAATAATTTTCTTTCCAGCCTCTCACTCTTCTCTTCTCATCACAACCATTATCTCTCATGTTTCTTCTGCCCTCAACCTTGGTCTCACCTTTGGCTCTTCCCTCACTTTCCCCACCCATATCTCTACTACAACTCGCATCTGCCGCTTTCATCTATTCAAGATCAGGGAAATCTGCCCTCTCATTAAAATTTCTGCCACCAAATTCATGGTTCATTCTTTGATCTTCAAGCGTCTGGACTACTGTGATTATCTTTTTCTTGGTCTCCCTGCTTCTGCCCTCACTCCCCTCCCACAAATTCAAAATGCGTCTGCACGAGTTAATTTCAATCTCCCCCTTAATTCCCGCACTTCGCCTCTCTCCTCCTTAAACTCCACTGGCTTCCCATTTACTACACCGCTGACTTTTTAAATATCGATGCTCGACTTTAAATCTATACATGGCCTTGCCCCACACCTTATCTTGCTTCTCTCATCTCCATGTCCTCTCTCGTCTTCTTCGTTCTGAATCTTGTCTCTTTGTGTTCCTCTTTTTCCCTGTGCCCAATCGTGTTTTCGGATTTTTTTTCCCATCTTGCACCTATCCTTGCCCTCATTCCATTCCTCTTTTAAATCTTTCCTCTTGATTTGAAGCTTCCGTGACTTCAGGACTTACTCTTTGGTTCTTTCGGTAAAGTCACGTAGAAAGAAAAGAAAATAAATAATAGAATATGACGTTTCGATTGCAACACAAGCAACCGTCATCAGGTGTGAATGAATGCAAGCTCGGAGAGAGACACATATACAAAGATACACAGACACGGAGAGAGACGCATACACAGAGAGAGAGAGACAGAGAGACACACAGAGAGACAAACACACACAGAGAGAGACACACACAGAGACACACACATGGGGGAGAGACACACAGAGAGCTTTCCTCTTCTCTAGTGCCCATTCTATTTCCTCCCCTTCCGTGATCCCTAAGTACCCTGTATCGCTGTCACTCATTCCTCAATCCTTCTATGCCCGTCAACTGCATAATTCTATTTTGTCATCGTTTTTCAAGCTAAGTCAAGTGCCCTGAGTGAAGGCGTTAAATAAATTAGATTAGATATACAGTATACTTCCTTGTACACGTACATCCATTTGCCAATCCACTGCTGGATGAGGGCCTGTCCATGGTTTAAGGGCCATGATATTTTGACCATACTTTGCCATGCTGGTCAGTGCGAGTTGGTGAAGCTTTATTTTAATGATCTTAAATAATTGCTGCAAATTAAGGTGTTCATCGCATGTGAAACTATTTGTCTCTGGGATTTGTACATTTTCACATGAAAAAGCTTTGCGGATATGCAAATTTTGACATACCTTGTGCTAGGAGATGAGATGAATCTCATCAGCAGCTTGTGTCAACATAGGGATAATCCCCCAGACGATTAATTAATGTAAATTCCTCCCCTAATGAGATGAACACATCCTGACTTGGGTACAAATGACACATCGCTTTTAAATACAACTTTAAAAAAATAATGCATAACATTTTTTTTTCACAATTCTAAAAGTCTAAACTCTTGACATCCAACAACATGTTTTAAAAGCTGTTCGGTTGATAAGGTACCACAATGAGACATTATACACATGTTTTGAAAAATATGAATTACAGGACCATGTGTAATATGAATACTGTATTAAATATGCCTTCTTTTAAGAATAATTGTATTTGCATCACATGAGTATGTCCATGAAAAATGAAATTGATTTGTGCAAAATGACTGAACCCATTGTTTTTAATTGCAAACCATTTTTTTTGTTCTGACCATTTTTCTCTACCACCCACAGCTGAGTCGTGTACAGGCTTGCGTTCTGCAAATATTGGTGGCATGTTTAAAAAAAAAACATTGTTGAGCAGTGGTATAAGTGAAGGAGCCAATGGCATATGTGGGGCACATTAGGAATGTGTGGAGGAACACGGGAGAGTGATTCAAATCATACTGTGCGCCTACAGGCAGGCCTAGCTCCCACCAACGGGCACCTTAATTGTCTTCCCTCCCTAGCCACTCACTGTGAATCAAGTATAGAACCACTGGGGTCTAGCATGAGTGGATAAGGACAAAAACACATTTTATTGGAAACATAATAAAAAAATATGTAGCTTAAATAACTTTAACGTTAAAATCGCTGTGCATACAAGATTGAAAGAGCAGAGTGTGCCATGCAGATGGGCAATGACGGCCTTGTTAAGTGAAGGTGCAACAGCCCCCTTTGGGAATAGACAGCTCAATAATTGTTTGTTATTTATACAGATGGCAGACGACAGCGGTCTAACAAACCAACTGTTATCACACGGCTTAACAACGCTTGATTAAAAAGCCCATACGGCGTTCAAGTAATAATTTAGTACAAGCGTGCATAGCACCATCATGTTTTTATACGTGTATAAATATAATAAGAACGCAGTAATGATACCTCCCAAAACACATGGCACTATGAACAGATTGGCGCAGTTTATAATTTAAGGGCCAACATAAGCAGACATCACACAGCACTGAATATATATTTCAGCTTTCACGTACGAGAGATGAAATCATTTGTATTGTCAAATCTTAACCTGTTAACCTGTGGCCTATTATAATAAACCTGTTATCAGTACAATGATGCAATTTTGTTTTACCTTTCTAAAGCATGCATTTTGAACCATAAATGTAACAATCATTGACTTTTTTTCACCATAGCAGAGCACAGTTTCAATACATTGCTGTTCTTGATTACACAAGCATGTCAAGAGCTGCCAAGGCTCTTTGTAAAATATGCTTCATGCAATAAGCTCCTCCACTTTGTGAGCAAAGCAGTGATATCCATATTTCAAGAAGAAATCATTTTTCTTTTTGCATTATTTTATTTTGAGCATCAGCAGCTGGCTTTTATAATTTTTTTATGCAAAGCAAAATTAAAAACTATGCTAAAAAATAGAAACAAAACGGCAAAAAATGTATAAATAAACATGCGCAAAACACAAACATGATGCGACAATAAATAATAAATTACTACAAAACGAGTGAAGCCAACGAAAACAAAGCATTGCATCCAAATCAAACAATAGCTCTGGTGAGAATTTTCAAAAACCCTTTCCATTGACATGCGGCATTAGACCTCAGTTTAAAAAATATATAAATTTGCAACCATGGCAAACATAAATATTTCAAAAAAGGGACGTGTTACTCTTACTCGTGTGTTTTTAAAATATATTTGTACTGCTTTTCAGTACATACATTTGCTTTGTTTCCCATAAAACTTCTTTGAGATGGATAAAAAAAATAGATGGTAGATTCAGGTTGGAAGATCAGCTACATAAGCAGCGATTGCTTAATCGAGCTTTGACAGAATAAAATCCAATCAAAAGCTAAATACTGTGGAGCAAAATCAAATACAAAACCATCAAAAGCTGCAAATGATGCACCCTCCGTGTAGAAAGCCTTTGACATTAAAGCGGTGCTATTTCTGCATTTTGTTGCCAGAATATGAATGAAATCCATTAATAACTTGACATTTTTGGGTGATTTTTTTTTGCTGCACACAGCGGAGAAGATACACGCTCTGCAAGCGTTCACGTCCAGCCCAATATCCCACACTCGCTAAGGACGTAAAAGAGGAAGAAGACCAATCAAGATTTTACCCCACTGTGAGAAATCTGCCAATCAATTCACAGCAGTGTACCAATCTTACCAGTAGGTGGACAATGGATGGCAATGCAATTCAGCCAGCTTTAATCGTTTCGAACAGTAATTGAGCACAGTACTTCACATACGTTTAATAAAGGTGCTTATAAAATGGTTGAGCTGTGCGGCGTTTAAGAAAATAACTGCAGCTAGCTTACAGACGAAGCGACACTTGCAAAAAATCTCTCCGTTGCACAATAAAAAAAAAAAATTCGACGCAACAATTCTTACACTTGGACAGCGTATAAACATTTTCACAATAAACATTGCTGGGGGTAACGCCACATAAAATGTAGCACAGGCCACCGTGTGATTCAAGGTCGTAATTTTGAATTCCCCGCAAAGCCCAGGGAGTACTTGGTAGTTCACATAAATCAGCTCCGGCGAGCTACATCACAGGATACGGGGGCTGCGGGCCTGTAAAACAAGAATCACAGAGAAAAGATATTGCGGGTTAACGCTGAACCATCACCGAACAATTACTAAAACAATATCACCATTCATATTACTGCACGAAAGCTAATTTAGCGGTTTAGCTTTATTTTAATGATCCATAGCAAGGATAATTTAGCATTATCTCCATGTAATGAGTACTTAGTTATAGCTAATTAATGTTCGGGTAATATCGTGTCTGTGAAGTAAGCATGAGCTTACAGTGATTTCGCGTCCGTGAAATGTTAACTGCGGTGTAATTACAATGCAATTAACTGTCGATGTGCCTATTCAGATAGAGCTCAAGCTAATTGTTTTAAACTGAGAATTATAATACGTAGATATCACACAGAGACAATAAGAAACATACGTTCATAATTTCAGAACTGCAGGAGTGGTCGAAATGGACCAAAATGGACTGAAGTGGGCTGTACGCCATACAGCCACTTTTCAGAAAACCCATCGTGTATACCGGCACATGCAGAATGGTTCCTACTTCTATTCTACGATGGGGTTTTTTGCCGAGAGGAAACGGCAGCGATGGTCCATGGGCTGCAGGGCGAATAGGGTTTAATCAAAGACAATGCATATATTATCCAAGCATGTTTGTTTGCATGTTCACCACAAGTACGTGTGGTTGATTCCTTGCAAAAGGTATCCATTAGGTGTTTGAACATCTTAACACCTGTTTTATTGCCAGAAAGGGTAAAATCTATTCTTATTTTTTAATACTTTGACACTAGTAAAAAGATTTCATTTTATACGGGAATGTTTCCACTCGCACTTCGACATGTGTGTGCGAGCGATGTGTGTGCGTGTGCCTCCCGCCCCCCCCACACACGCATACACATTGGGGGGAGGCGAGGGAAGCAGTGTTGAAATGCTCAACACACTACACTGAGATTCCACTGACTTAGGTTTGATTCCCAACGATGGATATCATTAACTATACATTTCGATTTAAAGCTTTCGTGACTGCAGGAATTCATCATTTTGGTTCTTTCGGTAAAAAAAATTTAACAAAAATGTTACGTTTTATATTTATTATTTCCCTTCTACGTGACTTTACCGAAAGAACCAAGAAGATTAACTATACAGTTTGCATTTAAACATAATCTAAATGTAACTACATTTCAAGATGCTGTATAGAACAAATGGGATTATGGGCATCCTGGGGAAATGAGACCAGACTAGTGATGTTTAAATACGGAAAGAGACAGTCAGTCATCGGCAGAGTTATTTCTGAAACTGTGATTGGGTCTCCCGCAGGTCAACGTGACCTCAACTGAGAAATAACTGGTGCAGATAAATCCTGGTGACCTGCGGAGATAAAGATGACCCAGGCGCAATGTGGACTACATGATCCACCCCCCCCCCCCCCCCCCCCCTTGAGTGCTGTGCCAGCCTTAATAAGTGTGCACGAGCAGTACTTATCCCAGTAGTCTTACAAGGTCTTTGTACACACGTGCATATGCATTTTTATGTGTACATTTCTGGCTATAGATAACCACTGGCGGAGCCAGTGGGGGGTGGCACGTGCCCCCCCAATGATCCAATCGAAATCCCTAATTTCAATCGGAACATTGGGGTTTATTAGCAACTAGCTTTACTCCCCGGCTTCACCCGGGGCTTGGATTCTTGTCTTGGATAAATACACGGCCTACGCGGGGGGGTGGTTGGGGGGAATGCGTGACGTCAGCAGGCACACTGCGTGACGCTGCCGCATGCGGGTGACATCACAGATGTGACGTCACCGCTCACTTGACGTGCAAAATATATCCATTATTGCGCCCCCCCCCCCCCCCCCCCCCCCCCCCCAAATACAAAAGTTTATTTTTATACATTTTGCATCGTGTACAGTCTGGAAGCTACCCACATGCCAAATTTCAAATTTGTTGCATGCCGGGAAGTATGCTAAACATTTCAAACAGACACACATATTCACAAATTTCCCTTTTATATATATATAGATATAAAAAATAAATCCCCCACTGCCAATGTGTAGCATATTATTACGTGCCAGGGACTCTATGAGATGATAGGATAATAGTCTGAGTCCATAATTGGCAATAAGTAACGGCAAAGCAGTTATAAGTGACTCACAGAATTGTGCGCAGTTGCATACACAGTACACGAATTCCCTGAAGGCATTCACCTTCAGCGAGCGCGATGCCGATCACACACGGTTCGAATTCGACCCTCGATCGATGGCTGCGCCATCGCCGCACACGAGTCGAATGAAAAGCAAGGGACAAGTCCTTACTTACTAACAACTCCTATCATTTTTCATTGCTGGAGGGGTTGCCACCCCTACTTGAAAATCCTGGCTCCGCCATTGTGGATAACATCAGTGACGAGTGTTATCTACACCTGTCCTGGGCCTCTCATAGTTCAACTCAGCCTTCAATGAGCACTTGATGCAATGTGTGACAAGAGCATTGGAGAAAGCCACCTTCATGTGAGTGTCGCGCCAGCCTTGGTATGTGCTCGCTAAAATAACTTGCCTCTGCAGTCCATGACGCTAAAAAGATCATTTGTTGTTTTCCCGACCCCCTCCCCCCAACCCTACATTTACTGCGATGTATAAATACGTGTGGTTCAACTAATCACGGGAGAGGCCACCAACGAAGGGAGCATGGCCTATCAGACATTCACCGCAGCCGAACCGCGAGATCAGATACTGGGCAGGAGCGACATGATGAATAGCAATGGCTTGGAGGGGCTTTCATCCGACAAGGAATCATGGCTGCACGATAATGATAGATAACAATGTGTAACCATTTTTTGGGTTTTGTTCCTGGGTAGTAAGTCTTATTTACGAATTGCTTATGCCTCAAAAGTACAGAAAATGGCTATTATTCCCCACAAACTTTGCTTTTGTGACCAGGAAAGTGATATTTCAAAATATACCTATTTTCAATGAGAAAATGGGCAAATTTGTGTCTTTTCGTTCACATAAAGTCAGAAAAAACAACATATGAATCAAAATTAACATGTATTTATACTAAAGTAATACAAAAATTACTACAAAAGATTTAGAAGTGAGTAGTTTTTCCGAGATTTACGATTATACTGTAAATCACTTTCATGATTCAGCCCCCAAATGTTGTCTCCCATCATGTTCTTGTTATACTGTCCTTGGTAGCGGCGTTCAAAGTCCAGTATATCCTGGTGTAAGTGCTCGCCTTGCTCTTCCGAGTACGCTCCCATGTCCGAACCATCAAACACATCACCGACGAGTGTGCCATCCACACACACCCTGGTGGTATCGCTGCAATCCATACAGTGTCTATTGCCACCTTGGATTGGTTGAAGGACCTTAACATTCAACCATGACATCATCTATGCAAACTGTTGCTTACACGCCAGATGAAAGAAGTGTTTTGTAAGAGTTCAATCCTCGAAAAACGCAACGTTGCCGACGAACAAAACGGCCCTACCTGCATTGTATCCAGAGGGCCCAGTCGGGTACGGAGGGCCCTCAGGGGCGAACAACGGGCCACGTGGTGGCATGGGCCCCACGTGGAACCCAGGCGGAGCGGGGTAGGCACCCTCCTGCAAGTGCGCACCAGGCAGGCACGGCTGCGGCATGGCGAGCGGGTACGGGGGGTTGGGACCGGCCGGATAGCTCGGCATGGGGTACGGGGCTTGCGGTGAGGGGTACGGGGCATGCGGGGAGGAGGGGTACGCCGCTTGCGGTGGCCCCGGTGGGTACGGTTGAGGCTGAGCCGGCGGGCTGAAGGCGCCTCCCGGTGGGCTTGAAGGCAGCGGCTGCACCGGTTGCGCTGGCGGGGCGGCTGCCGTTGGCAGTGGGTCCACGGGCACGTCTGTTGCCGGCGCCGTCGCGCCTTGTTGCACTGCAACGGCAAGAGGAGGGCGGAGGATTTTTAACGAGAAACATTTTCAACAACACATTCAGAGAAGGGCATAATCAGGAGGCACGGGATGAACGCAATCGGAATGGTAAACGTATGTAACCGTAGGTGGTCCCTTGTTGTGTGACCAAAAGAAAGTTAGAAAAGTAGAAGAGAAAAAAAGCATGCAAATAATTATTGAGAAGAGGCAGAGAGAAAAGGAAAAGAGGTGATTGACAGGTGGCAATTACGCAAATGTGGTGAGAGCCAGGGCAGGAATTTATGAAAAGCTTTCCCTGGAGGAAGCCGGGTGCAGTTGTGAGTGTGGACACTGTGCCACCCCATGACGAAAGATCCGTGCACCTGCCACCCCAAGCCTTCCCGATTTACGATGTTGACATTGAGCCATTTCAAAAACAAATACATCTTTAAACATAATGGGAACGTATGTTATTTTTGAACACCCTTTTACACATGCGCGTGGGCGAATGGCATTTCTAATATTGCGAGAAGAAGAATATTTGTATTTGCATGCGCAGGCATATAAAGTAATAAAAACAAATTTATAGACCACGAGGGCTTCGTCACTACCACCACTATGATGTTGAGACCCAGAAGGCGAAACCCAGTCCAGGATTTGCTTGCGTGAGCAAATAATTGTTGCTGGCTAATGCATTTTAAGTAGAATGCCCGTATACCCTACTTAATACACGGTTCTTCACATGCGCGCGTGCCTGAACATTATTCTTGATGTCACCGGAGGAATAACATTTGTCGATCCCGATGTAGCCGTGTAAAGGAAGATACTACTAATAATTAAATAATACAATCGAAACCCAGTAAGGGTTAATCAACACCACCACCATTCATATAACACCTCGCCGACAGCCAGGGCCCTCCCTCCTGTAAATAGCAGCACTGGGGCGCTTTGTGATCGCTCAAAACGAACGCATCCCACGCACACCGCCTGCTTCTCGAGCGCACTCCCGCAGTTGGCAACAACACGCGCCGACTACGACGACTTACAAAACAGGTGAATACAGTTTTAATCTCGCCCAGCAGAGAGTTCGTCAGCTTATCCACCACACACCACCACTTGCAGAATTTATTCTCACGCCGCTGAAGTGCAATAATGCGAGCAATAATCATTTAAGCAGAACTTCCGTTTTGCGTCTCCAATTATAGATACAAACGTGTTGTAGTACAATTATAATACTACGACGGTACTGCTGTTTTATTTACCAGATAAAGCCCACTCAGCTATTCGCTCTCTTTCACAGGCGACCTGGCCACACATGATAGGTCATCGAAGTGGCGATTACCATCACATGCGGGAATTTATAGGAGCAGCCAAATAGTCGGAACCCAGAGAAAAATCCACACAACCATAGGGAGAGAAAACGCAAGCTCCAAATATACAGGAGTCAGGGTCGGGATCGAACCCACAACCTCTTGCATAGCAGGCAAGGGAGATAACATCTCGCCACCATGGAGTTCAGCGAATATATGTTTTACTCATAAGGCCCCACAACAACACGTAATGGGGTGCCAATAACATCTCGTAACCCAGCAGCATTTGTTTAATAAGCAAGCCTTTTGTTTATGAAATGCTGAAGGTCGAAACCGGCCCAGTATTCTTGCTTAAAATGTATCTGAATAATTTTGGTCTGGAAAGGCTGATGGGCTAAACAATGTTTGTATTTTATATGTAGAGACACCGAATGGAGTTATGTTTATATATGCGCTCACCCATGCTCCACAACAACACATCATGAGTTTGATCAAAGGTTATGTTTATTTTCTTTACATATTTTCTTGTCAGCATGATTTCAGCAATAGCAATGTCTAAGCAAATATATTGCCTGCAGCACATATGTATTGCACTTCTTTTTTTAAACAGTGAGAAATAACAAGGCTGGGATCTCCTTTCCACAAAAGCCCTACACAAAGTCTACCATTCAGCTGCATCATGTGATTTAGATTCAGACTAAGTACTACTTCTATTGAACTTGCTACCACAGCGTTCCTTATGTTATGCATGTGCACGGCATACACTGCTGTGAAAGGATTTTCAAAGTAATACATTAGCATGCTTTTTTTCTCATGCACTCTTGGCAAGCACACAGTGGCCACATGTTACACGAGAAGGTCAGAACAGTCTGTGGAAATAGTCGAAATGTATATCCATTATAATCAGCAATATTGACAATGCATATACGTGGTATTACACATGCATGGTGATTTGCAAAGTGGCGGAAGGTTTGGTATCGCACCCAATTATAACTATTCATGTGCAGAATATCAGTCAGACACAGAGCATAATATTACGTGCAAATAAATAGATCGCCTTGTGTTCTGTATTTCCACGCAAAAAATGTTTGTCGTTTGTTGGATTATTGGGCTTTCATGTTCGTGGAAATGAGCAGCATTTGTTCAAGTATTCAGATTCTGGAGAATTTTCATCTATCTAATACTCACAACGTTCATAGTTTTGCTCGTTAACATAAGTTCCGGAGGCCGATATATAGGCTGACAAAGTAGATTATATCTTTTTTGTGTGGTGATATTAAAGGAAAGTAATTGTTATTTTTTGTTTATGTAACCCAGAATGCTGCACCCTTTGAGTGTTTACATTGCATCACATGACATCACCATGCAGTGCACAGGATGTCAAACCCTTACCTATTGTGCCACTTTGTGCATGTACACAGTGTGCATGTATAAAGTGTGCATGTAAGAAGTGTCCATGTACTGTGTATGTATGAAGTGTGCATGTACGAAGTGTGCATGTATGAAGTGTGCATGTATGAAGTGTCCATGTACTGTGCATGTATGAAGTGTCCATGTACTGTGCATGTATGAAGTGTGCATGTATGAAGTGTGCATGTATGAAGTGTGCATGTATGAAGTGTGCATGTATGAAGTGTGCATGTACTGTGCATGTATGAAGTGTGCATGTATGAAGTGTGCATGTATGAAGTGTGCATGTATGAAGTGTGCATGTATGAAGTGGGGCAATACTTTAAGGCCTGTCTGGTGGTGGAGGGTGAAGAGCTCTAATTGTCGTTATTCCCTCACGATCTACCTCTTTGTCAATTCATTGCTAGATGAGGGCATTCCAAATCTGTGCAGGTCTTCAGGATTATTAGACCATACCTCACCACACTGGTCAGTGAGGGTTGGTGAAGGTTGCGTGGAACAATGTTTGTTTTCTGCACTCCCCTCTGCCGCTGACAACGTCAATGGCACCTGTGCCTGGTACAGGTGCCCATCCAATCACTATCCAGGCTCAACCCTGCTTAGCTTCAGGAGGTCTGACGGGATTGCCTGATTTAGTGCCTTGTCACTCTGGAATATTCATTCAGCGCAACAAGGTATGCTTCGAACGGTGGTGAGGCTAGAGAGCGGTGGTTCTTCACCTGGGGTGCATGCACTCCCTGGGCCTGTGAGATGCCCTTTCTGAGAACCAAAAGGGATGCAGGCTGCAGAAAAGGGGAAAAAACGACTGCTATAAAGTGTGAAGGTGATCGCAACTGCACCCGGTGTAGCTACAAAGTAGGGGGGACAGTCGGTGGGCCCTCACAAACAACGACATGCCACTGGGGCTTAGAGAGTGTTTGGTTATTTGCATGTTGATTTATTAATAGATAAAATGCGAAAGCCATTAACGGCCAACCCAGGAGCACATCAGCACTAAAATTACGGGCACCCCACAGACAACAACCACAACAATCAGAGCGATTATCATACGGGGAGAAATTATAGTGAATTAATAGCGTGGAAACAAGACCCACAGGCTACGCTGTCTCAAGGTCGCCAAGATTTCCCTCTCCATAAAAATACAAAAGTAAAATTATTTTTACACATGTCATCAGCCACACGGCCTTCTGGGATTGTGTAATTTCAGCAGCATTCGTTGAAGACAACGGGAACACTGGATGGGCTGCATACAAAAATAAACTGTTATACACTATGAGACCTCCTTTACCAGTATCAAAATATAGTGTTGTGGTTATTGCAAACATGATCCCTTGTATAAAGGTGTCATTTGTTGTACCAGATAAAAGGGTAAAAACCTATTACTATATTTTTATACTGGTAAAGGAGGTCTCATAGTGTAAATGCTTACCCCGAGCTCTCAATACTCTGATAGTGCGCTGTTTTTGAGTTGATACGCCTTTTGGCGTCATCTGGTCCAACACCAATGGAGACTAGGCTCTAAGAAAAGCTGTCTCGGGTGTGGACCAATCAACTTCAAGGACAGTGCATATCATTATCATTATCAGAGTTGTTTCTTTTTGTTTGCATTTTGACTGCTTGTGTTGTGGTTATTGCAAACATGATGCATTGTATAAAGGTGTCAGTTTTTGTACCAGATGAAAGAGTAAAAAAACTATTACTATAAACTGTTATATTTGATCTGGAAAGAGGTGTATTGTCCTCTTCTTATACTTTGTTATCTATATTCTCCACAAATACGCTAATTATTACGTTGTGCTACGTATTGCATCGTTTGCTTCAAATATAACAGAGAGGGCCTTTGTTCATAAATATCTGGCAGTTTAGCAGCATTTCAAGCAAGCCTGGCTCTGCCGATGTGACACTGTCAAATCCAGCTTGCTTGTGTTGAACCAATGTGGCTGAAATTATACACTCCCAGAAGGTCATGCAGCTGATGGGATGACACTTTTATAGAGTGTCCGATATGTAACGAAGGCATATTTTCTTATTTCTGACAACTTGGCAAGGCCAATCCTGAAAACGTCTTGATATTCGGCGAGTCTTAACACGGTAATAATATGTACAGTATAATAATATATTATTGTTTTCCCTTTCCAAGAGCGATTTGCCCACGTTGGGAGCCACCCCCTTGCAAGCTCTGCTGAGGTTTTGGAATTTGTTCATGTGCAGCCAGCCGTACATAGGTGCACAACTGAGCACTGCCAATTTTGGTCCGAAGAAAGCACACAGCTGGATCCATGCGCAAAACGGTGGCGCCTTCACGTCGGCCAAAAAAGCCTCACCTGGAAGCGTAGCATGATGGTTCTCACGAATAACAGTTTAGTACACATTTTGACCAGTGTTATAGTGCAAGTCTATCAATAAATACGTGATGTTTCACAGACGTGTGTGGTCAGTACGAGGCGATGTTGCCGTGGGTTTCTACTCAAATAATTAATTAGCGATTATTTTTTTGAAACATGGGAGATTTTTGGACTATCCTGATTCTGAATACATCACGGTATCTTTAACGTCTACTGTGAAGCAAATGTCGCAAATTATTTTAGTATATTCTGTACACCCTCAAAATTTAACTGAATCTATCTAAGAAAAGGCCAGATCGCCACCGTATAAGAGGCTGCTTTGAACGCAAAGTAAAGCCAATGTTTCCTCCCCACAACAATAGCTCCTCACAGCAATATTTGATATAGAGTTAAACAGGGATTCCTGCTCCTGTTTGCTTCTTCGTGAATACCAACACAAAACAATCCTCTTTTCTCTCCCTGGCTAATGGGGAATGTAGAGTTTAAATCCCAAGAAACAGAGCTTCTCGATCATGCTGTGATAACAATTGTCTCTTGCGATGTCTGCAGTCACAAGAGCCGCCTGGAGTGTAACGATTATCCACCCCAACCCCACCAATGCCATGAATCATGGTGATTAATGTTCGCATCAAAAACGATTTGTTATATTTTACAATATGGTTAAGTTAGCAGCAATTAGAGCTTGCAGGTGGCTTCGTGACTCCACTATGCACGACATATTCGAAGCCTACAAACGTTGATTCTTACACATTGGCATCGGATGCACGCATCATGGTATTAAGAAGCGGCATTCATTGATGAATTGTCACACTGCTCGTCATAGGTAAAGACCCCTCCACGAGATGGATCTGTGGAATGCTCCTCTAGAGGGTGCTGTGGCCTACTCTTCCACGCCAGCCAGAAGAGATGGGAGTATCCACACTTTACCCCAACACACGCGGACCTGCCGACTGGACCGATTTACTGCAGTAAGCCCCATTTATAATATTGCTGCGTCGAAAGAGGTGGAGGGCAATATTCTTTGGGTCTTTCGGTAAAGTCACGTAGATAGGTTCAAAGAAAATAACAAAAAAGTACGACGTTTCGATCGCAACACAAGCAGTCGTCTTTTTTTTTGTTATTTTCTTTGAACCTATCTACGTGACTTTACTGAAAGACCCAAAGAATATGAATTCCTGCAGTCACGAAAGCTTCAATTCAAGATTTAGGTGGAGCGCATTTAAATAAAAGCTGCACCGTTGTTTCAACTGTCGCGTCGGGAGATCGACCTGTGTATGGCAAGTCGAGCGCACGAACCATTACGCCAAGGCACAGCATCCCCTACACCTCTGGTTAAGCGCATCCTTTATCAAAGCTTGCCCCATGCATGTGCTCGGCTGAGGAATGAATGCTCTGCGCCTGGGCTGTGCACCCCACCCCGAATCCCTCCACGGTGGAATGCGGTGCAGCTGTGACAAATGCACCGCTGAAGCGTTGAAAACTAAAGCAGGTGTGGTGGGAGATAAAGAATAAAATCATCGTTTTGTTGACGCCGCACGCATCTGTCCGTTTGATGCACGCAAGTAAAAATATGTATAAAGAAAAATGTTACAGCTCGACGGCAGCTACCTTGCAAAGAAATATGTTCTGAAAAAACAATCTTAATCCTGAAAAATGTCAGTGGGTGTTTTATTTGGCAAAATATGTTTTCGTAAAAAGCGTTGCGCCTGACATGAGACGACTTAACAGTTACTCTGACTAACAAACTCCATTACTCCCCATTTTGTCCCAGAAACGTATTTGTTCAGCAGAGTTCTAGTTTATTTACCACCACTTATTCCATTGTCAGCATGCTGTGCCACTTCGTGAAGCCATTTCTACTACCCCCCCCCCACTATCTCTGTCTCAGCTCTTGGCCCTGTTCCCAGACAAGTGTGACTGGCGGATGTGCCCGTGTGTTTTTTTGCTGCGCACCATCAATCTGTTCTCTTCTGTATGTTCCCGAGACGGGCAGTTCCCTGTACCCAACGGCGCACGTGCGCGTGTGTGTCCCTCACACTCTCGCCCCATGTCGTACCCTCACATCGCAGACGAATCAGATCAGCAGCTTGCAAGCGGTAACTTTTCGTGGCAGTTTTTTTTCCCCACCCTCAGGACTGAGTGAACGAGGGTTATTGCAAACCGCTGCACAGGGTAAATTCTTACGATGGAATATCTTCATAATAAATGTTTTTGGGTTAGATTGCGTTATTTATAAATGTGTCGTAACCCTCCACCACCCGACACGGTCAATCAGCAAAAAAAGTGTCACGTTGACAAAAGACAAAATAGTTCACTACTTTAGCCCACCGGTGTGTTGAAGAGTGAAACCACAACATTTATAATTTTTGAGTACGACGTTTCGCTGGTAATTACATCTAGCATCATCGGGCAATTTTCCAGAATGCTGAAGCCCTCATTTGCTCCCGGTCTTAAATAGAGCAGCACATTTATAAATAACGCGATCTAACCCAAAAACGTTTATTATGAATAATATTGGTCGCGAAAGCCGACGTGTTAAACTGATGGAATATCCACTTGTCGTCATTGAAGCAGGCTTCGGAGTACCAATTTAAGATCGGAGCAATACTGGTTCCAGTACCATGAAGGAGAAATTATTCTTCTATTAGACTTAATATATATTGAGTGGAGGCACAAAAATGTAATACTATATATGTATACGGAATATATAACTACCATATTAATCGTTAATACTAACTTATAACACAAAAATAGAAAACTGATGTTTCAGGCAATAGCTCTTCTTCAGAACAGAGATGCCAGAAATATTAAGTGACAAAGAGTTGGAAATTGCGCTTTATACTATTTTTAATTTCATGCCCTACGTTTCAAGAGTTTGTACCGTCGATTTACAATCACCTCCGATGAGTACGGTTGGCTACGTAGAGTGTGAAAGAAGTTCAACATAATACGAGCGGCTATACTCATGAAGAGGCAAAGTGGGACACGTGTTTACAATATAGTTGTAGCCAAGTTCTTCTCAATACAAGAGCAAAGGAAGAAAAGCTCACAGCATTGTTAACTGAGGACTTGTAAACAAATGCTGTCATATGACTCTTTAATTAAAACGAGCAACCTTGCATGCACACACACGGGGTTTAATGAAGCTTGGACTGGTGCCTAAATTAAGAAGTGCCAGTGCCCCCGACTGTTTAACGAGGCCTTAACGTGCCTCCTCTCTCAATAAATCGTCCCCCCCCCCTCCACCACCTTGCATGGCGCCTGGGCATGGCAACAAATTGCCAGACAACCAGTAGCAGAGGTCGCAAATGGGTTTTGATTCCTTACCCGTACCCGTACCCGGCTGCACCAGGGTCGCAAATGGGTACCCGTACCCGTACCCGGCCGGGTATCGGGTAGGGTACGGGTACCCGATTGCGACCTCTGGGATGAAGCCATGTTGCAGGCGTGGGTGGGTTGAATCTAGGAACTTGAATTGTGAGAAGAGACAAGACGTTGGGAAATGAGTGACAAACGGTTACTCGATAATTGGTTCTTTACCCTTCTATCTGGCAACAAAACTGACACCTTTTTGCAAGGAGTCATGTTTGCATAGACCGCAATACCTGCAGTCATAATACAAACAAAAGAACATAACTCTGATAACTGCAGGTATTGCGGTCTATGCAAACATGACTCCTTGCAAAAAGGTGTCAGTTTTGTTGCCAGATAGAAGGGTAAAGAACCAATTATCATATTTTTACTGGCAAATGAGGTCCCCATAGTGTAAACGGTTACTCACCAGTAACTCACGGCCTACCCGTACCAGGCCGCACCAGGGTCGCAAACGGGTACCCGTACCCGGCCGGGTACGGGTAGCTGGGTATCGGGTACCCGGTTGCGACCTCTGACCAGTAGTGGCCGTGCATAAGCACACTAAGCAAAGGCTTAGGGGCAAAAGCAGCTCAAGGGGCCCAGCGATCACAAGTCGAAAAGAGGAACACACCAACTATCATCTCGAATGCAGATACTAATAAATATAAAAAGGCGATTAGCAATCAATTCATCTGTCTCGTCTACGTCTTATTTGCAGCTCTTGTCTCACTACATCTCATTGAAAACGAATTTCTCGAGAACTGCTTTTGTGTTTAGTTTGTTGTCCTTCCCCCGTTTCTCCCGATGAGTATAGTTCATTGGTTCTTTCGGTAAAGTCACGTATAAAGAAAAAATAATAAATTAAATAATAACATACGACGTTTCGATTGCAACACAAGCAATCATCATCAGGTATAATGAAATAGCGACATAAAATCTAACCAGAAAAAATTATAGACAGACATATAAGCAGACAGATATCACCAAGATACACACAGCGGGCAACACAGGTACAGAGAGGGGTGATCGTCTCTGTGGGGTGGCCTTAAATAGACAGAGGGGGGCGGAGGCAGCGAGAGGGAGGGGTTAGAGACAAAATTTACATGTCAATGAGTGCAACAAAAAGGAGTGAGCACTCATTGACATGTAAATTTTGTCTCTAACCCCTCCCTCTCGCTGCCTCCGCCCCCCTCTGTCTATTTAAGGCCACCCCACAGAGACGATCACCCCTCTCTGTACCTGTGTTGCCCGCTGTGTGTATCTTGGTGATATCTGTCTGCTTATATGTCTGTCTATAATTTTTTCTGGTTAGATTTTATGTCGCTATTTCATTATACCTGATGACGATTGCTTGTGTTGCAATCGAAACGTCGTATGTTATTATTTAATTTATTATTTTTTCTTTATACGTGACTTTACCGAAAGAACCAAAGAATAATTCCTGCAGTCACGAAAGCTCCAAAGTTAAGATTGAGTATAGTTCACTACGTACGGTGCGAGAAATAAATTCAACGTACATACATACATTGCCTACATCTGTCATTTCGCTAGGCGTTTACCTCGTCTTTGCATCGCTAATCTAATCTCATTTACATCTCTATCCTTTGTCCACATTTCTCTAATCTTGCAACATCCATTTCTCCTGTCCATCTTTTCCCTGTCATCTCACTTCTTACACTATGAGATCTCTTTTACCAGTGGCAAAATATAATAGTAGGTTTTTACCCTTTTAACTGGTACAAAACTGACACCTTTATTCAAGGCATCATGTTTGCAATGACCACAACACAAGTAGTCAAAAAAGCAAACAAAAAGAAGCAACTCTGATAAGGATGATAATATGCACTGTCCTTATCAACTTCAAGGACAGTGCATATTATCATCCTTATCAGAGTTGCTTCTTTTTGTTTGCTTTTTTGACTACTTGTGTTGTGGTCATTGCAAACATGATGCCTTGAATAAAGGTGTCAGTTCTGTACCAGTTTAAAGGGTAAAAACCTACTATTATATCACTTCTTCTCGTCCGTCGGCCGTCCACAGGGGGTCGACCAAGAGGCCAAATCAAACTTAATCTCCGCTCTCTCTGGTCTCTGGCCACGGCAGTCGCTTTGCGTAGTGCCGCAATTTTCTGTCCGAGCACCCTCTTTAATGTTGTCCATCCCGATTAATTTCACGGTCATACTCTACTCCGGACAGATGATTTGATGACGCCACGTTGGCAGTGGCGCACACGCACAGCTAACAAAAAGCACTCGCACTCATCACCAACACTGTTTCTGGTAACGGTCCTTCTTTACAGCACATCAAATGTGCTACCAAGAAAGCCCATGATGCTATGAATAAAGTATTGAATGTTGCGCTGCACTCTGATGTTGTAGGAGTGTTGTTATAACAATTAGTGTTGTTATAACAATTCTATATTTATTTAAAGTTGCGCATTTTGATGCGACGTCACATTTCTCAAACTCTCGTCACACATCGTCACAAAAATCTGACCCCCCCCCCCTAGCTGCGTGACGTCATTTATGGACGGCCCCATAGACCACAGCTCCCTTGTGCGAGCCTCACCTGCCGTGTAGTCTTGCGTGGTTGGCTGAAGACGCTTGTAGATGGGGCAGCAGGGGCACACGCAGCACAGGATGAACGCCACGATGATGGCGATGACGATGAAGATGACAGGGAAGGCAAATACGAAGCCCTGCACCATCTTGCTCGCCGTCAAAAACTAAAGGGGACATTGAGAAGAGCGGTGCCAAGAACACGGGGTATATAAAAAAAACAATTACGTAAAAGCAATACGCGTTGTCAGAAAACTGCAGGGGTTGTTCGCTGCTTGATGAATTGGTGCCCGTTTATTTTTAAATCACAATTTTCAACTTGTAAAGGACACAGTACTCGCTCACTCTCGAAGAGAGACACAGAATGACTCAGAGGTGCGAGCAACCACAGACAAATGGAAAAGGCAGCCAGATGTTGAGCCGGTGCCAACAATTACCCAATCTCTGCGGTCCTCTATATATTAAAACGAGTTGTACTACCCGGCTTCGCCCGGGACTTGGATTCACCACGCCCGGCCGCCGTTGTCTCCCCAGTGGCGATGTTCACACACCACATCAGTTACTCGTTTGAGGCTGAGTCGACCTAGGGGAGGCCCAGGACCAGTTAAAATAATCGTCACCGGTGAGCGGGAATCGAACTCGGGTCGCCAGGATTCGTAGCGCAGCGCGCTAACCACAACACTACAATGCGTTACGCTTCCACGTGCGCGGGTCACGTGACAGATTTGACGTCACAGCTCACTTGCCGTGCAAAAAATCTATGCGTTATTGAGCTCCCCACCCTCCCCCCCCAAAAAAAACACAGAAATGTATTTTAATCATTTTTGCATGGTGTACAGTCTGGAAAGTACCCACATGGAAAATTTCAAGTTTGTTGCATGTCGGGGAAGTACGCTAAACATTTTGAACAGGCACACATAATCACAACTTTGCCTTTTATTTATATTTATGGAGATATTATTGCCCAATTAATACATGTGGGTGGAAATCACTTACGCAAGGTCACTGATGATTAGCCGCCTCGAAACAATCGTATATTATTTCACTTGTGTTTTTTTAAGACACCCATAACTGGGGCATGCACAGGCAAGTCGTGATGCTTTGAATGGCTTGGCAATGGGACATCGATGCAGCAAATTAAAAGAGTTATTCTTTCCATCGGCATGAAAACAAATAAAGGCCACATGCGGTCTCTTGTTTCCTTAGCATTCCAGAAAATCCACATTTAAGAATACAAATCGTGTATGTGTATGCACGTTGAACTTCTTTCGCACCGTTCGTAGCCAACCGTGCTAATTGGCAGAGGTGGGACAAAGTCATTGTTATGCAAGTCCAAGTCGAGTCTGAAGTCATCAAATTCATGACTCGAGTCTGACTCGAGTCCAAGTCACATGACTCGAGTCCACACCTCAGAGGTGGGACAAAGTCATTGTTATGCAAGTCCAAGTCGAGTCTGAAGTCATCAAATTCATGACTCGAGTCTGACTCGAGTCCAAGTCACATGACTCGAGTCCACACCTCTGCTAATTGGAGGTGCGATGATGCTGCTTTTGTGGTGGTGCACAAGCAGGAGTGACATAAACACGCAACATTCCTCAATACGACTGCGGTATTAAACAAAAACATTTCTAATAGGCAACGTTTTAGCCAATGGCATTATTCATAGCACATGGATGCCAGAGAGATGAGTGAATACTACTAATAGGAGTCTGCACTTGTTAACATCATGGGGACCGATACGAATAACATTTTAAAAACTTTTTATAATAACCTGCTTTTAAATTGGCGCTTGAAGAGTCGCACTATTAACAGTAGCTATTGAGTAACAGAAAGCCCCTATTCAGTGCTTAGCAATACGCTCACTGCTTCGCACTGCTAAACAAAGGTTGTTCATGATTTGCTGCCCTCTGCTGTACACGCATTGACACTCCAACAAGAATGCTCATGTACTCTTTGGTTTTTTCGGTAAAGTCACGTAGGTAAAAAATTAAATCAAATAAATGAAGACAACTAAATTAAATCACGACGTTTCGGAGGCAACACAAGCCTCCGTCTTCAGGTGGAACACGTCACAGCTACGTGACTTTGCCGAAAAAAACTAAGAGTTTGAATCCTTGCAGTCACGACAGCTTCAAATCTAGAATTAATGCCCATGTAGTTGACATCCAGACCGCTTGACAAGCGTTATGCACACCAGTCTGTAATGTACACGGTGTTCCAATGTCTTGTGACCACAAAATTAATTAAAACATTCCCATTTGCATATTCGTTTCTGTTTGAAATCAACTTTACTTTTAAAAATATACGTGTTCGAGAATGAAATGGGTGTCACAAGACATCTGGACCACCGTGTACAATTAGCGGACTGGTAAACACAGACCTTGCAAAGTTTGCAGTTTTTCCTCATTCGAATTGCATAAACCAAAATGTGTTTCTCATATTTTGTATCGGTGACATAACGTTGGACGCGGGGCAAAAGCACAAAAACGTAAAACGCAACACATTTGCCGACAACACTGCATTAAAAATATAAATGAAGTCACGTATAAAGATAAAATAATAAATTAAATTAAATACTAGCATACGACGTTTCGATTGCAACACAAGGAATCGTCATCAGGTATAAATTCAATAGAAACACAAATCTAGTATACTCAGAAATGTAATGTAATACAACAGAGAGTCGGATAACATAACAGTCAACACCCTATCTGGTTGATTACGTTCTTCCTGAGAATGCTAAATTTGAGAGAGAGATTAAGCACAGAACCAGAAACATAGACAGACATATAAGCAGACAGATATCACAGAGCTACATAGAGAGAGAGCAAACATAGGCACAAAGAGTGCCTCTTTAATTTAATTTATTATTTTATCTTTATACGTGACTTTACCGAAAGAACCAAAGAATAATTCCTGCAGTCACGAAAGCTCCAAATTAAGTTTGAATATAAATGAATTATGTATATGATTTCTGTTATGAAAGATGATTTATTGGGATGTCACCTGTTTTATACACTGTACGCGATTGTATTTTTAAGTTTTGCCACTGAGAGTTTTCCCACAAGCTTATGCAAAGCTGTACATTTACGGATAAATGTTGCAAGCATGAGGCACAAGACGAGAAAGTATAAGATTGCCATTCTCACTGAAGTCGCATGCAGAAGTTGTTTGCACGCTTTCATTTTACGAAGCCAATCATTTTTAACTCCATCACAACTTTCATCGAAAAATAATGTAAGCACTTAAGTCATTTAACAATGCCTATTATGTAAAGTAGGGACGCCAATGCATTCTAATTGTGCCAAAATGAAAGCGAAGTGAATCTTATTTTTTTTAACTCACTCAACCTTGCCTTAAAATAAAAAATAGATGTATAAATATGTGGCGACGTTTCGGGCAACGGCCCTTTATCGCACAGAATGTGCTGATTATATATTTATTTTTCCCATTTAAGGCAGTGGTTGACGGCTGCGTTGAGTTTTTATTTTAATTGTGTTTGCGAATCATAATTCGTTTATTTCGGGTTAGATCGTGCACCTATGTAAATTTTTTGTAAAAAAAAAACTGGCATTATACCTACACGATGATTTAACCCAAAATAAACTCATTATGAATCATATTGATCATGAAAGCCTGCCCAAAAAATGAATTGTTCTTGTGCACCACTGCCAATGCAGCATCAACTAATTTGATCAATCTTACAAATGTTATAAATGCTGCGTTTGTTTAAGCAAAACTCGACTTCAGAATGTCAGCTGTTCTGACCAAATATAGAAAACGCAATATAGGGAGAGAAGAAAAGGTTTAGGCATGACAGGACATTATTATACTCTTTGGTTCTTTCGGGAAAGTCACGTAGGTATACCCACGTGGATTCCTGCAGTCACGAAAGCTTCAAATCAAGATAGCACATTATTATATTGTCTGCCTATGATTTTGTTTTGTCTCCTGACACGACGTAGTAGTTTCCCGACTCGTTGACACATCTGAATGTTGTCAAACTGAGAATAAGTGGATGTTGTGAAATTATGATGATCAGAAAACAGTGGAATCGTTTACATTGTTTTTTAAACACATTTGCTGCTTACCGATTGTTAAACGTTTTTCCATGAAAGTTTCTCTCGAGGGGAATTCGAGCTTCCGTTCTAGACAGTCACGGATATTTGTTAAAATCATTGGCCAGTTGTCAACCAACGCTCATAGTGCTGGCCACACAAGCCTGTGCAACTGTATAATTTGCAAAGTGTGTTCATTCATTGGTCCTACGATTACAATTAGGTTGTGTCAATGGAAGTTATCTATAGCACAGGTGGTATTGGTGGCACTGAGGTTAGAGAACCAGGGATCGAATCCACGCAGCCACTCACGATTAAAGTTGGTTCTCAAAAGTATAACCAGTTGATGGTCTCAGAATGGTAACTAATGATCCTATAGAAAACCACCATCTTGACTACCATTCAACAAACTATACCTGCAGGCCATTAACATCTGTCCTCGTGTGCAGAAAGAAACCTATTAAAGTTCTCTTAAGCGAGTAGCTTCCACAGGGTGATGCACTGATGTGTGTACAATTCCAAACCTTAAATACTTTTATCTCAACGACACAGCGTCGCGAGTACAATTTGTAACAGACATTGCCATCGTTGGGGAAATGCACACAATGGCAGCACCACGGAACGATGCAGAGACAGATGGGCAGCGTGACAACTCGATCCCCCCTCTCCCTCTGGGTGTGGTGCGATTGGAGGAGGGGGCGGCTGGGGAGAGTGGGTGGCAGACAAGATTAAGAACGAGTTATTGTACCAGATTTGCTAGGGCACTGTAGTTCGCGTTGACAGATGTTTCCTCTGCAAGCTACTCGCGAGACCGACGTTTCCTCGGCAACAACCCACACCCACCAACGAGGCCATAAATTTGGTAGGTACGCAAAAATCTGTCAAAACTTGACCCCTTCCCCACTCCCTGTAGGTACGCGTACTTTTTAAATTCTTTATATTAAGTTCGCTTGCTTGCTTAGGACCGTGCACATCTTTCGGTCGTTTTTTAACCCACTTCCCGTGATCCAGTCGAGCTGACATTTTGCACACAGACTCGTTGTGCGTGACAATGCATTTTCGTGAAAAAATTTTCCCAAAATTTTACACTGTTTAGGGAATTTTTTTTAAATATTTAATAACCAATTGTTTAATGCTGCCAGACAATCATCTGACCCATAGGTGGCAGCCATCTCAAGCCAGAGGACGAGAGGACTCGAGCCGCCCCGATGCCACGCATATAAAGGATTTATAGTGAAAAACTTTGTTTTTACGGGTTTACTTGTTACACCCCCATACACACACAAGCGTACGCATTTGGGTTAACCCCCCCCCCCCGTCCATGCGTACGTACTAAATGGAAGGCCTCCAAGGAGGCCGTAAGGAGAGCCCAGTTCATTGATAGTGGTGTTTGGTTGTGGATTTAAATATTTAATGGCCTTCGAATTACGACCGCAAGATGCGGTGGCCATATGGCCGCTGACGGTGAACGGCTGCATTCTGATTGGCCGTGGCGACAATAGAAGTCCACGTGTTTGTGTTCAACCACGTGGCCTGCGGCAACGGCGTGATCATTTCAAGAATGTAAAGGTTTCGCGTGGACGTCTTCACATTGAAGGGCTTACAAGAGGGGTGATAATTATTGGCGAAAAAATATAATTTGCCAGAACCGAGTGACTACGATGACGGGTCTCGCGGACAATGCAAAGTGCCAAAAGTCATGAAGTTGCTTTCAAAGTAGACACGTTATTTATCAGAGGTGGGACAAAGTCATTGTTATGCAAGTCCAAGTCGAGTCTGAAGTCATCAAATTCATGACTCGAGTCTGACTCGAGTCCAAGTCACATGACTCGAGTCCACACCTCAGAGGTGGGACAAAGTCATTGTTATGCAAGTCCAAGTCGAGTCTGAAGTCATCAAATTCATGACTCGAGTCTGACTCGAGTCCAAGTCACATGACTCGAGTCCACACCTCAGAGGTGGGACAAAGTCATTGTTATGCAAGTCCAAGTCGAGTCTGAAGTCATCAAATTCATGACCCGAGTCTGACTCGAGTCCAAGTCACATGACTCGAGTCCACACCTCAGAGGTGGGACAAAGTCATTGTTATGCAAGTCCAAGTCGAGTCTGAAGTCATCAAATTCATGACTCGAGTCTGACTCGAGTCCAAGTCACATGACTCGAGTCCACACCTCAGAGGTGGGACAAAGTCATTGTTATGCAAGTCCAAGTCGAGTCTGAAGTCATCAAATTCATGACTCGAGTCTGACTCGAGTCCAAGTCACATGACTCGAGTCCACACCTCAGAGGTGGGACAAAGTCATTGTTATGCAAGTCCAAGTCGAGTCTGAAGTCATCAAATTCATGACTCGAGTCTGACTCGAGTCCAAGTCACATGACTCGAGTCCACACCTCAGAGGTGGGACAAAGTCATTGTTATGCAAGTCCAAGTCGAGTCTGAAGTCATCAAATTCATGACTCGAGTCTGACTCGAGTCCAAGTCACATGACTCGAGTCCACACCTCAGAGGTGGGACAAAGTCATTGTTATGCAAGTCCAAGTCGAGTCTGAAGTCATCAAATTCATGACTCGAGTCTGACTCGAGTCCAAGTCACATGACTCGAGTCCACACCTCAGAGGTGGGACAAAGTCATTGTTATGCAAGTCCAAGTCGAGTCTGAAGTCATCAAATTCATGACTCGAGTCTGACTCGAGTCCAAGTCACATGACTCGAGTCCACACCTCAGAGGTGGGACAAAGTCATTGTTATGCAAGTCCAAGTCGAGTCTGAAGTCATCAAATTCATGACTCGAGTCTGACTCGAGTCCAAGTCACATGACTCGAGTCCACACCTCAGAGGTGGGACAAAGTCATTGTTATGCAAGTCCAAGTCGAGTCTGAAGTCATCAAATTCATGACTCGAGTCTGACTCGAGTCCAAGTCACATGACTCGAGTCCACACCTCAGAGGTGGGACAAAGTCATTGTTATGCAAGTCCAAGTCGAGTCTGAAGTCATCAAATTCATGACTCGAGTCTGACTCGAGTCCAAGTCACATGACTCGAGTCCACACCTCAGAGGTGGGACAAAGTCATTGTTATGCAAGTCCAAGTCGAGTCTGAAGTCATCAAATTCATGACTCGAGTCTGACTCGAGTCCAAGTCACATGACTCGAGTCCACACCTCAGAGGTGGGACAAAGTCATTGTTATGCAAGTCCAAGTCGAGTCTGAAGTCATCAAATTCATGACTCGAGTCTGACTCGAGTCCAAGTCACATGACTCGAGTCCACACCTCTGTTATTTATACTTTGTGTGTGTGTCCCATAGGTAAACAACGGTCACCTGGACTGCGTTACTCTAGGACGGAGGGCCTTAAGTCCTTCACGTCGGTGGAGTGCAAGCCACACGGTACAGCAGCGTTGAAACGAGCAGTGTAGACCGATTATCTCGGCCAGGATCCATCCACTGATGAATAAGTTGCCTCACCAAGCCGTCTATTGCAATCTAGCCATCTACCGAGCTCCTACACGCAAGCTAATCTCACCCGTGTCATCTCTCTCGTAAAGGCATCTTCTTCCCTATGGCTGCAAACTCACATTCAGTCTCGGCCACTAAGCGAAGTGTCCAAGTCTACCTCTCTAAACAATGTCTCTAACTTGGCTTCGTTGACTTTATTCTCTCACCATATGTACCTCTTATCGCTTCTCATGTCTGTTGAAAGAGAGCTTTATAGCTCATCGGATTCCTCCAGTATGAACGTTCTGATCCTGCAATGCCAAACATACGCCTCTCCGTGATTCTTTCCAAACTTTTCAGGCTTTTTTTCGCTTTTCAATGTCAAGTTTCTATGTCGAAGTGGCTAATATATACACACACAGAGTTAAACCTTTTTTTTCTGGCACATCCAAAGTTCTGCTGCTCTCTTGTCCACCTCGTTACATATTTCATAATTGTGATTCCAGTCAACCTTCAATAACTAAGCGTACATAATCGCTTGTGGATTTTTTAAAATCGCATGTGTCCCTCCAAATTACATTTTCAATAATCTACACTGCTATGCACCAATATGTTCAGGGTGACCATGCACAGCAAGCCAGCACTATGGCAATGGATTCACTTGAACTCCGCACACAGCTGACACTTGTGTGCAAAAAGTTCCTTGGAAAGTAAGCACTATAAAACGACAAAGAAGTTGAGACCAACCGAGTATCAAACTCACGTGAGATGAAGCCAAACTTACCTCTAATCTCTACTGCAGAAACTTGCCGAAGCTTCACCGCAGCACCGCCGCGCTGCCGCCGTCAACACAGATGAACAAGTCACACAGCTGCTGTCTGCCTCTTTGTGTGTTTGGCTGTGTTCTGTTGTGCATCGCTGGGCCTTACGGGTTGGGCTATGCCCTCCCCTCCCTCCGGTTGGGTTGGGCTATCACACAGCCTGTTGCTGTGCTTGCGGTGTCTTGGACTTGAGTGAGTCACGCTTGCGTGGTGGGGGAAGCCACGCCGCCTGCCCGGGCTCGAATCTTCCCTTGTCCACACAAAAAAAAACCAGATGGGCTGCATGCCCGAGCAAGCTTCGCTTGACCCAGGCCTCGTGGCGATGATCAGAAGCACGTGTACCAAGAAGGCTAACAGCTTATTTCACCTGTGTGAGCACGTGGATAGGTAACGACGGGGGGGGGGGGGGGTGCACGTTTGATTGGTGGGCAGCACTGGAGTAGGATTGTGTTGGAGGTGGGGAGAGGCGGAAGAATTGGACACCTAAACAAATGTTGTGTTTGAAAGGTTGGGCCGCAATATATATTTTCCACCCATTGGCGAAATTCAACACCTAGTTCATTTGTTATAGAATTGAGGGCTGGAAACAAACAGGGAACTGGCAATTGCCACTTTCTTAAGCGTGGCTGCAAAAATGTACATTCACGCACGTGTAATGTCGTTTAAATGCTACATTACTATGCCACATACATTTGATATACAGTGCTTCAATTCTTCTGCCGCACAGGTTTGATTAGAACACAATGCGTAATGCTTCCTCGTGTCTCAGACTCTGTTGATGTCAGCGCTGATTGCTCTGCCATCATTCTTTCGGTAAAGTCACGTAGAAGGGAAGTAATAAAATAATACAAATAAAACATAATAAAATAATTCTCACGACGTTTCGGGGAGACAAACGCTGTCTCCCCGACAGACCTGGTCTTCACTTGAGGACGGCTGCTTGCGTTGTGGCCGAAACGTCGTGAGAATTATTTAATTATGTTTTATTTTTATTTTATTATTTCCCTTCTACGTGACTTTACCGAAAGAACCAAGAAGATGAATCCCTGCAGTCACGAAAGCCTTAAATCGAAATTCAAAGCATTGTTTTGTGTTATCCTGGAAATGCTTTACATGGTAGGTTATTTCTTACGACAATTCGAATGCGGCTTTATTTTGTGATACGTTCTATTCGCGAGTGCATTCTGCACAGTGCCCAAAGAACCACGGTTTTGTATGTGTTGAATGGGTTCCAGCATTGCTGCAAATTTGTCATAATGCACATCAGCCGTGCGAAAACATTCATAAGGCCCGTGACTATATATACATTGCTATATTCTTGGTCCTTTCGGTAAAGTCACGTAGAAGGGAAATAATACAATAATATAAATATAAAACATATATTTATATTATTTTATTATTTTTCTATCTACGTGACTTTACCGAAAGAACCAAGAATATGAATCCATGCAGTCACGAAAGCTTTAAATAAAAATGTATATACATTGCTGTTAAGAATAGTGGACACATTTTAATTTCAATGTCACAAATACAAAATATTGCTGCATGACAAAAAAGTAGCGTGCTGCTTAAATGCGTGGCCGCACCGGGAGTCGAGTTACATATAAACTGCCTTGTTATATTAACGACAGGTGTGGAATAAAAGCCACACATTCTCCCCTCCTGCGATCCATTTGACAGACAACGTGTTGCTCCATCCAGGATGTTCTGACCGCAGATAGAAGATAGTTCCACACATTTTCAGTGGCGTGACGAGTGTGGGGGCAGGGGGTGCCTTGCCCCCCCCCCGCCCGCCCGCCCTGGGTGGCCAAAACTACGAGTTCGGGCCCCCCTTGAAAGCCACCGTGAGAAATGTTTTCAAAAATGTAGCATTGGAAGTCATACAGTTTTTGTTTACGGAAACGAAACGTAATGTAACATTAATACATGTAATTGGCTTTGAGTGACAGGAACTTGTGTAAAAGAACACTGGACACAGTAACTCCGTTTCTGGGATATTCATTTCATTCGATTACATTGCAAGTAGGTAACTACTACGGAGCTGGAGTGGTTTGCATTTTGCGAAGATGGAGTGCCGCTACGGCGTTTAATGTTCGAGACCGTTGAACGTAATGATGATGATGTGATTGGGGCAAGAGGAGCCGCGATATTTCACAGCCTGGGTGCGACCGTGCGAGACATCTACCTGACCTGCACCCCTTGAGCTGATAATGTCACTACGCCACTGATAATGTAGTTACTACGCCACTGATAATACATTCCTGCGGAGGGAGCTGGTAGGAACGTTGGGTTGCTCGGTCAATGGCCAGGGTCAACGGCGGCGTGGTGTATTCCGCAAATATGCCCGACTGTGAGGGCGGGCACAAGCCGGCGTGAGTAGGTTAAACGTTGAGTTTTTTAAGGGCACCACGAGGTGACCAGCCCCTCCCCACCCAGCCCCACCCCTTCCACCCCACCCAGCCCCTCCCCTCCCCACCCAGCCCCTTCCCACCCTCCCCTGTCCACCCAGCCCCACCCCTCCCATTTTTGTATACACGACGGGCGGACACAATAATCCCCTGTGGGCTGGTGTAACCACTGAGGTTCCTACCAGTATAATGTAGTGACTACGCCACTGCACCTTGTATATGGGCACGTTGAATGTTGGTAGGAAACAACAAGTGTGTCTGAAGGTACAAACTCGTTGGATGGCGGGGGAGTTGGATAGCGGGTAGGAGACAGCTGCCCATTTTTTGCTCCCACCATGGTACACCTCTGGTGATTGGACCATAATTGAACAGTGCTCGTCGGGGAGGGGGGGTGAAGGCGGGGGAACATAGAGATACAGTACAACAATTGATTTTTGCTGCACCGCCCTCTACTGTCCACAACGTAGGCACATAGTCTCTAGCACCTGTTATGCAAGATGCTGGTCCATCCAAGCACTGTGTTGGTTCATCCCTGACTATTATTCCCAGATATGATTAGATTCAGTGCATTGTAGATGATCTTTCATGGGATCTCCTTTGCCAGTACCAAAATATACTAATAGGGTTTTTCCCCTTTTTTTTTTCTGGCAACAAAACTGACACCTTTTGCAAGGAATCATGCTTACATTAACCACAATACCTGCAGTCAAATGCATTTGACTGCAGGTATTGCGGTTAATGTAAGCATGATTCCTTGCAAAAGGTGTCAGTTTTGTTGCCAGAAAAAAGGGGAAAAACCCTATTAGTGTAGATGATCTGTTTATAGGTTGCGTTGTTTTTCACTAGCCACATATTATGCTCTGTTATTCACTCTACCCATTGTGTCAAAACAAATTATACAATTATTTAAAATCAGCAGGCATTCTTTAGTCTCAAATATCCAAACCAAGTTTGGCATGGGCATAAAACAAAAAGTAAACCTTTACTTTTTCTTACGGAGTCCAGAGAATGAATGTCTGTCAAAAGGAACGAGGATTATTATGGGTTTTAATTCGGGAAGTTATATCTATAGCCAAATCTAAATCCAGGACAAACTCATGCTGAAATTCCCACCCTAATAACTCCAGCCAGCACCTGTGTGGCAATCGACTGAAAGCAAAAGCGTCAATCCGACAACAAAGGTCGACCAGTGTTTGCAGCTTTAACAGTTTAAAACGGCAGAGGCAGCACTGAGTCAACCACTCATTATGATTATCTTTATCATCTCGGCACCTGCAACCATGCATGCTTCGGTGAGGCGGTTCATACCCCAATGCCGTGGCCCTGGGCAATCTCCAATCGGTCAATGTCAGTGACTTTCCGGAGCGTGCAGGAATCCCAAAATCAGCCCCAGGACACCACCTGCATTCGTCCGGACACCAGAGTTGCTTCCATGAGGTTTCTCCGTCGTTTTCGTGTTTCGTATGGCGCGGCGTTGATCGGCAACATTGACATATTTCACGTCCGCCGTTGGTGAGCGAAGCCAGTGGATGGCTTCAGGAGTAGCCGCATGGTGAACACCTGAAACGTTACATTTTGATTTAAAGCTTTCGTGACTGCAGGGATTCATCTTCTTGGTTCTTTCGGTAAAGTCACGTAGAAGGGAAACAATAAAATAATAAAAATATAAAACAATCAAATTATCACGACGTTTCGACTGCAACAAAAGCCATCATCATCAGGTGTAAAATCCACAGCAAGAAATACAAAAAAGTGGCGGTTTTTTCAAATTTTCTTGCTGTGGATTTCACACCTGACGATGATTGCGTGTGTTGCAGTCGAAACGTCGTGATCATTTAATTGTTTTATATTTTTATTATTTTATTGTTTCCCTTCTACGTGACTTTATCGAAAGAACCAAGAAGATGAATCCCTGAAACGTTGTCGGGTGAACGGTCGAAGCGGGCCAGTGGCGTTGCAATGTGGTCCATGGTTTGAGATTGGTGACCGCAGTCGCCCTGTTGTCCGCTGGTGTAAGCGATAGCCACGCCTGTCAACGGTGGGTGAACTCCACGTGGACCAAGAACTCCGGCTGAGGTTGGTGTCAGCGGTGACCCGGTAGAGAGCAGCGTGACATTCAGGCATGGCCAGCTGCAAACGAAATCGCACCTTTTTAGTCGACTAACTAATATCTGCGATAATATATTTTTACAGCGATTAGGTTAGAAGTGCAGCACTGGAGTGAAGTTTTTAGGTTGTCGTGAAACTCAACTGCAAACATTGATGGAATCATTAAAAAAATAACCCGTAAAAACAAAGTTTTTCACTCTAAATCCTTTATATGCGTGGCGGCTAGAGTCCTCTCGTCCTCTGGCTTGAGATGGCTGCCACCTATGGGTCAGATGATTGCCTGCCACCATTAAGCAATTGGTAATTAAATATAATTTATTTTTCCTAAAAAGTGTACAATTTTGGAAAAAAAAATTCACGAAAATAAATTGTCACGCACAACGAGTCTGTGTGCAAAATGTCAGCTCGATTGGATCACGGGAAGTGGGTTAAAAAACGACCGAAAGATTTGCACGGTCGTAAGCGCGCAAGCAAGCAAGCAAGTGAACTTAATATAAAGGATTTAAAAATAATGAGTTAGCAGGCTGTGTTATTCGCTCTCACAATGCACTGAAGTGTGCCACAGGAACTTGGGACAAAGGAGGGCAGTTTTCAAGGACAGATGAAACAGTCCTATGACCATGAACAGAGAAGGAATAAAGTCATCAATACAACCCCAACAACATCCCAAGCCGTATGATCTCATTTTAACAGGCAAGCTATTCACTCTTGGTATAAAGACCCATGCAGCTACTGTAGTGGATTATCCTTTGGTGATTAAATAAATACATTAAGCTCTGTTCGTTATTTTTTTGGCGTCATTTGGTCCAACCCATGTGAGACTAGGCTCTAAGGAAAGCTGTCTCGGGTGTGGACCAATCAACTTCAAGGACAGTGCATACATCATCAGAGTTATGTCTTTTGTTTGTATTATGACTGCAGGTATTGCGGTCTATGCAAACATGACTCCTTGTAAAAAGGTGTCAGTTTTGTTGCCAGATAGAAGGGTAAAAAACCAATTATCAACTCTGTTCATTATCCCGACAAAAATAAAAGTTTCGTTTCCTGGCCTATTGGCCTTGTAATGGCTCCTATAGTAAATACGCCATACGTTTATCAAGCCTGGCCTTGTTGATGACTCCCAAACGGGTTGAAAACTAGCCCAGAGTATATTTGTATGAATTAAAGCTGCCGAGGGGAAGTGAGATGGAGCCGTAGTAGTGCCACTGCACTGTGGACCCAAGCGTGCCTAGTTCAATCCCTTGCCGTGACCAAAATGAGCACGTGAGAGTTATCTGAACTACTTTGATTAATTTGCATTTTTTACCTACGTGACTTTACCGAAAAAACCTAAGAATATTATCTGAACAGCTCCGAGGCTCACCACCACCGCCTTTAACGCTGAACATTCTGACGGTGCGTGGTCAAACAATTCCACACCCCCACCCTCTATGACTGCCACTGCTTTAGGGAAGGCTTTATCCAGTGGTGAATTGACAAAGGGCTGTATGTTACTTATTTAAAACAAATATATATATACGTTTGCAAGACGAACACGCGTTCACTTTTAGTTTGATTTTGGTCGCCATTACGAATATGAGCCAAGAATGTGTGTCCCGCGCGTGACGTCACTCCACATGAGCCCCCCCCCCTCATTAATAATCATGAGCGGGTGACATCACTCCACATGCCGCACCCCTCCCCAATAACCATGAGGGGGTGACGTCACTCCACATAGGGGCAACCCCCCCCCCACCTCATTAATAATCATGAGCTGAATAATTTTTCTATTGAATATTTCAGAGTTACTGCAATACACCCGTCCTTGGACGGACAAACAAGCTAGTTAATTACAATTGACGAGCTTGTTTTGGATTTTAAAAATATCATGATGTACCATCAAAATGACAACACCTCTAATCGTTTTTAATGCATTTACTCAAACCTCAAATCCCCCCCCCCCACACCCGAAAATGGAACCCGTTAATTTGCTCATTATTTTCCTTCCAAATTAATTATCACGGGTAATTATCACGGCCAATTTGGACGATAACACAGACACACAACGTCATGCTTATTTGTTTTCATTGTTATTGTATTACTATTATTGGAGCATTCATGTGTGGAGTGGGGAATGGTGGTTAGGTGCTTAGGTTGGAAATGGTGGTTAAGTTGGAAATGGTGTTCTTCTTGGTTCTTTCGGTAAAGTCACGTAGAAGGGAAGTAATAAAATAATAAAAATAAAACATAATAAAACAATTCTCACGACGTTTCGGCCACAACGCAAGCAGCCGTCCTCAGGTGAAAACCAGGTCCGTCGAGGCGACAGAGTCTGAATGAAACAGCACACGGGCTTAGAGCATATATATAAGCTGGGCGCATTGACAAAGGAATTTGCATATCAACAGGAATTTAGCATATTTATGGGAAATGCAGGACTGTAATTAGTACTGCATATGCATGTGCATTATGCAGGATTAACAGCATCAAAGGGAGCTGCAGTTGCTGCTGCTGCTGCAGTTGCTGCTGCTGCTGCAGTTGCTGCTGCTGCTGCACTTGCTGCTGCTGCTGCACTTGCTGCTGCTGCTGCACTTGCTGCTGCTGCTGCACTTGCTGCTGCTGCTGCACTTGCTGCTGCTGCTGCAGTTGCTGCTGCTGCTGCAGTTGCTGCCTTATCCATTTTAATATAACACTATGTATTATTCTACCCACCCTAATGTGTATCATACTGCTATATGTTTACTGTACAATTACGACACCATACATTACTCTGCACACTGCACCATGCCAGTGAGTGGAACGCGGTCTGAGAGTCACCGTTAACGTGAACACAATCAGTTAAGATCCGAAATGGTTTATTACGTCCTTCCAATGATTGCTAAGCCAGAATCCATCTTCTCGGTTGAAATTGTCTCTGTGTTTGTATATGTGGATCGCCTCATGAACGAATCTCTCATGATAGCCAGATGGCTTGCAGAGAACCTCTGTCTTGGAGAAGTCAATGTCATGTGAGCCCACTGAATTGTAACAGTGATCTGCCACGGCTGAGGTGTTTGTCCTACCGTGTTTCAGGTCTGCCTTATGTTCACGGATGCGGTCCGAGACATGTCGTTTGGTTTCTCCAATGTAACTGCTACCACAGAGGCAACTTAGTTTGTAGACGCCAGGGTACTGTATGTCTGGAACCACATCTTTTACAGACGGGACCAGATCACGGATTTTATGTACTGTGTTGAATCGGACCTGGATCTTGTGTTTAATCAGGATTTTGGAGATCTTTTTTGTGACCCCAGCAATGTAGGGTAAGGTGATGGTCTTGAAAGGCTCCTCAACAGGATCCTTCTTGATGGTTGGAGTGATGGCTTTGCGGATTGTGTAGTCGGAGTAACCATTAGCCTTAAGAGCTTGGCGTACGTGTTTGAGTTCACTGGAAATGTGTTCATGGTCGGAGATGCATTGGGCTCTATGATATAGAGTCTTGATGAGGGAATTCTTCTGGGATGGATGGTGGTGGGAATCCGGTTTTAGATAAGCATCCGTGTGGGTGGCTTTCCTGTAGACAGAGTGGCTCATTGAACCATCAGGTCTCCTTTTGATTAGGACATCCAAAAAGGGTAGCTTGCCATCATTTTCGACTTCCATGGTGAATCTGATGGCTGGGTGTATGGAATTGATGTGGTCGAGAAATTGGTCTAGAGCAGGCCGGCCATGTGGCCAGATGACAAAAGTGTCGTCTACGTACCTCTTCCATAAGGTCGGGCGTAGAGTGGCAGTCTGGATGGCGTCCGTCTCAAATTTCTCCATGAAGATGTTGGCTACAACCGGAGATAGGGGAGAGCCCATTGGGGTGCCCTCAATTTGCTTGTAGAAGGTTCCATTCCAGGTGAAGTATGTATTGGTTAAGCAGTGTCTCACCAGGGGGGGTACCCCAGCATTCAGTCCTTGATGAACCAAGTCTTCAATGATTGCGATGGTGTCAGGCACAGGCACCTTGGTGAACAAGGAAACCACATCAAAGCTGACAAGCAGGTCGTCTGGGGACAGGGCAATCCCCTTGATTGTCGATACCAGGTCAGCAGAGTTTAGTACTGCAGAGGTGGTTTTTCCAGTGAAAGGCCGTAGGATTTCGGACAAAAAACGAGCCAGTTTGTAAGTGGGGGAGTTGATAGTAGAGACAATGGGACGAAGAGGTGTATGGTTCAATGAGCCACTCTGTCTACAGGAAAGCCACCCACACGGATGCTTATCTAAAACCGGATTCCCACCACCATCCATCCCAGAAGAATTCCCTCATCAAGACTCTATATCATAGAGCCCAATGCATCTCCGACCATGAACACATTTCCAGTGAACTCAAACACGTACGCCAAGCTCTTAAGGCTAATGGTTACTCCGACTACACAATCCGCAAAGCCATCACTCCAACCATCAAGAAGGATCCTGTTGAGGAGCCTTTCAAGACCATCACCTTACCCTACATTGCTGGGGTCACAAAAAAAATCTCCAAAATCCTGATTAAACACAAGATCCAGGTCCGATTCAACACAGTACATAAAATCCGTGATCTGGTCCCGTCTGTAAAAGATGTGGTTCCAGACATACAGTACCCTGGCGTCTACAAACTAAGTTGCCTCTGTGGTAGCAGTTACATTGGAGAAACCAAACGACATGTCTCGGACCGCATCCGTGAACATAAGGCAGACCTGAAACACGGTAGGACAAACACCTCAGCCGTGGCAGATCACTGTTACAATTCAGTGGGCTCACATGACATTGACTTCTCCAAGACAGAGGTTCTCTGCAAGCCATCTGGCTATCATGAGAGATTCGTTCATGAGGCGATCCACATATACAAACACAGAGACAATTTCAACCGAGAAGATGGATTCTGGCTTAGCAATCATTGGAAGGACGTAATAAACCATTTCGGATCTTAACTGATTGTGTTCACGTTAACGGTGACTCTCAGACCGCGTTCCACTCACTGGCATGGTGCAGTGTGCAGAGTAATGTATGGTGTCGTAATTGTACAGTAAACATATAGCAGTATGATACACATTAGGGTGGGTAGAATAATACATAGTGTTATATTAAAATGGATAAGGCAGCAACTGCAGCAGCAGCAGCAAGTGCAGCAGCAGCAGCAAGTGCAGCAGCAGCAGCAAGTGCAGCAGCAGCAGCAAGTGCAGCAGCAGCAGCAAGTGCAGCAGCAGCAGCAACTGCAGCAGCAGCAGTAACTGCAGCTCCCTTTGATGCTGTTAATCCTGCATAATGCACATGCATATGCAGTACTAATTACATTCCTGCATTTCCCATAAATATGCTAAATTCCTGTTGATATGCAAATTCCTTTGTCAATGCGCCCAGCTTATATATATGCTCTAAGCCCGTGTGCTGTTTCATTCAGACTCTGTCGCCTCGACGGACCTGGTTTTCACCTGAGGACGGCTGCTTGCGTTGTGGCCGAAACGTCGTGAGAATTGTTTTATTATGTTTTATTTTTATTATTTTATTACTTCCCTTCTACGTGACTTTACCGAAAGAACCAAGAAGATGAATCCCTGCAGTCACGAAAGCTTTAAATCGAAAAATTGGAAATGGTGTTTAGATTGGGTGGAATAGTTTGGTTGGAACAAAACGGTTAGCTTGAAATGGTTAGGTTGAAAATGGTTCGGTTGAAAAAATCGTGGTTAGGTTAGAAAGTTTCATATCACAGTGTGTGTATGGGGGAGTTGATGGCGTTCAAGATTATTGCAGTCCCCAGGCACGGCAAGGGAGCCGCTTTGCCGTTATGCGGAGTCCACTGGCTGAACACGTTCCTTCTCCATAGTCATTGAAACACACATCGCCATCTACAATAAGGTACTATAAAGTTTCTGCTTAAGTGAAATTTACGGGATATTTAAATTAATGTGTAATTTTTTTAATATTTGTGTTACTGTCACTGAGACTGAAAGAACATCTCACGGTTATTGCTATTTACCGTATCGTGTTCATGGTTGCTGTTGTGGTTGGATTGTCAATACATTGGACTTGCAAACCAGAGGTTACCGGTCCGGTTGCATCCCCCGGTCGCACAGTTAAAAAACATGGGAACATTTATTGAACATCACCCTGTCTGTTTCTATCCACGCAGCAGTATGTGGGCACAACCACAGTTAGATGATGGGCAGGTCGTGTGTGGTTGGGCAAAGCGTGGGTTCTCCCACCTCTTCGAAAACGTCTAACCAGCGTGGAAGAGTAGGCCAATACATACCATCTCTAGAGCACCCTCTAGTGGAGACCCTTCTGCCCACAGTGGCATGAACAAGCACTTCATGGGCTGCACTTGCCCCCACCTACCCACCAATTGTTTACTTTAACCACGGGAAATGAAGGAAGACCTTATTTAAAGAAGACTACAAAGTTGGGCTCGAGATAAAGATAAGCAAACATAAAAGGCAAGCACTACAAGTTCGCTAAAAAATTGGCGATGTCCGTTGTGGAGGAAAACACTTCTGGAATCGCATCAGAGTTTGAATGAATGTCTAGGGCAGTTATTGAAGGCAGACCAGGACACAAAAATAAAAAAAATGATTGAATAAAAGGCAGGCGAGATAGTGGAAAACCGAACATAACATTTCACGAGCAACACTCAAATGTAGATTGTCTTGCACGTGCAGATCAGAGACATGGAAATTGACACATACAATGGACCATAAGCAAATAAATTATGTAAAACCATGGTAAAGTGCACGCTTGAAATTTACACCGAGAGACAAAGGAACACATAACACAGGGAACAAATTAGAGACGTCATACGAAAACCATTGGAACCTCATTTGCCAGTAAAAAATATGATAATTGTTTTTTTACCCTTCTATCTGGCAACAAAACTGACACCTTTTTTACAAGGAGTCATGTTGGCATAGACCACAATACCTGCAGCCATAATGCAAACAATAAACATAACTCTGATAATATATGCACTGTCCTTGAAGTTGATTGGTCCACACCCGAGACAGCTTTCCTTAGAGCCTCGTCTCACATGGGTTGGACCAGATGACGCCAAAAGGCGCACAACTCAAAGACAATGCACCATCAGAGTATGAAAGCTCGGGGTAAGCATTCACACTATTGGAACCTCATTTGCCAGTAAAAAATAAGATAATTGTTTTTTTACCCTTCTATCTGGCAAACAAACTGACAGAAATTATCAGAGTTATGTTTTTTGCTTGCATTATGACTGCAGGTATTGTGGCCTATGCAAACATGACTCCTTGTAAAAAAGGTGTCAGTTTTGTTGCCAGATAGAAGGGTAAAAAAACAAATATCATCATACGAACAGTTAACAGGAGCACGTGGGCTTCGGCAGGACACGTGGCCGATGGTCGAGACAAACGGTGGGATGTGATTGGTTTGTTGTCCCCCCCGCACCTCCGATTATGCGAAAGCAGTTCGACATACAAACGAATGAAGGAACTTCTAGTGCAGCCCAACGTCGTGATTTTTATTTTATTTTTTATTTTTTACCTACGTGACTTTACCGAAAAAACCCAAGAATATGAATGAAGGCACATGCCTGAGAGGACATCCATCGTGGAGATGCAACGATGAATTCAGCTCGCGTGCAGGAGCCATGCAAATGGCTGATTGCATCATGAGACGTACCAAGATGGAGATGGCTAAAGAAGGGTACGTATACGTATGTACATTGCACTTTTTTCACACAGTAGGTAGCCAACCGTGCTAATCGGAGGTGCGCGGGGGGGGGGGACAACAAACTAAACACACAAAAAAGCAGTTCTGAAGAAATTGGTTTTCAATGGATGTGACCATGGTTAATGACGCTGACAAATATGATAATTTAGCAACAGTAGGAGACGCCGAACGAGACAAATGCCAAGATGTGGCCGTGCTACAACGAGGTTACCGAATGGAGCACGAAGCTGCATCACACACGAGTTGTACTACCCGGCTTCGCCCGGGACTTAGATTCACGACGCCCGGCCGCCTTCGTCCCCCCAGTGGCGATGTTCACACACCACACGAGTTACTCGTTTGAGGCTGAGTCGACCTAGGGGAGGCCCAGAACCGGTTCAAATAATCGCCACCGGTGGTGGCCGTGAGCGGGAATCGAACTCGAGTCGCCGGGTTCGTAGCGCAGTGCGCTAACCGCTACACTACCGCTCCCGCCACACACGTGCGCGCGTCCATAGGTACACACACACGCGCTTGCTGCAGACACACACAACTTTCAGGGTGCGTACGGCAGGAAACGACTGAAATAATAAAGTAGCAATGCTGCGCGAAGAACGCCTTAGACCTGCAACACTTTTGTATGGCACTTTACTCGCGGAGGATTGGGGAGGGGTGACATCAGCAGACACACTGTGTGACGCTTCCGCATGCGGGTGACATGACAGAGATGTGACGTCACAGCTCACTTGCCGTGCAAAATGTATCCATTATTGCGCCCCCCCCCCCCCAAAAAAAAAGATAGAAAAGTCTATTTTTATAATTGTTGCATGGTGTACAGTCTGGAAAGTATCCACATGCCAAATCTGCAAGTTTATTGCATGTCGGGAAGTACGAAAAAATTGAACAGACACACATTCAGAAATTTCCCTTTTATATATATAGATTACAGTAATGTTCAGAAAGAAAAGGAAACAGGTTGAGTATCCTGCATACCTCTCTAAGAAAACAAACCCCACCCAGATAACAACAGCGATTTGGCATTTCACGCTTCAGCAAACCTGGCAAAACGATGTTGTCAGCAGCGATAGTGCAGCTTTCACTGTATTTCTGGAGGCGCCACGATGGCGAGATGTTAACTACCTCGCCCGGTATACAGGAGGTCGTGGGTTCGATCCTGACGCCTGTATATTTGGAGTTTGCGTGTCTCCCTCTTCGTGGTGACGTAGAATTTTCTCCGGGTCCTCCGGGTTTCCCCTCCAAATTGAGAATGGTGCGTTTCGAATATTTGGCTGCTGTGTATTTCCACGTGACAGGCCATTTCGTTGATCTATCATTTGTGGCTCGGTATATAGCTCAGTGGGCCTTACCTGATTAAATAAAAAAAATTAGTTAATTCGTCAGTTAAATAGTTAGTTTCTCGTTTGAAATTGTCACATTGTGCAACAGTGTTTTTCGCTAATTTTCAGAGGCCACTTTCACCAATGTGACATCGTGCCGCGTGCCCCACAACGGCTGGGAACTCGGTGTTTCAGGTTTAACGTTGGCCTCTTCCAGGATTATCAACACATTCAACTCTGTGAGTCACTCAGACGTCGCGAGCTCGATCGCTTCAGCTCTGTTCACACCCCCTCACCCTCTCTTCACTTCCCTCTACATCCAGAGGAAACACGATCGTAAGTCCAGATACAGTACGTAAAAAACACGTGGTTGCGATAGATAATACTTTTACAAGCTAACATTGTACAGCTTCGATATTTATATATTTTGTATTTCCTACGATTATTACAATAGAAAACGGCCGCAATGTTTTCACGAAAAAAAGACACGAGGCTGAAGTTGGGGCAATTGAGGGATGCCACAGACCTCCTGTGCCGCTTCCAAGCCAAACCCCGTGATAGTTGTGACGGCTGCTGTGGTGACGTTATGACTGGTGCCACAGCGTGAATCGTGCCTATCAAAGACTAGTCCACAGGGCCCAGTTAACCAGCTCAATGGTGCCGAATCGCCTCGGTAAGACCGCTATGGGAATACCACTGCGCCCACCGGCCTGGTTCGCAGTTTGTGCTAGCTCGCGTCTCAGTGGGGGCATTGGGAACGTTGCATCCCTCTGCTCGACAAGCACAACTTCACCGAAACCACCTCTGCTCATACTCAACACCAACGTCTCTCTTGCCATATTTGCAATGTCAATGGGAGGCGTGCTTTCTTGGTTTTACAAGCCGGGCTTGCAAACCGGGCTTGCCGACGGCTCAGATTGTGTTGCCGTGGCAGCCCTGCTGGGCTGACCCAATAACTCTGATTCTGGTGTACAACTGAGCTAGCGCCAGGGGGCCCTGCCAAGCCAGGCCAGAACAGCTCAGGAGGACACAGGTTCTTTTTTCCACTGCAGAAGCAGAGCCGAGCCGAGCCGATAATATCACGCCAATGAACTTGTCAAGACACACGTACATATGTATGTATGTGTGGTTGAACTTCTTTCGCACCGAACGTAGCCAACCGTGCTAACCGGAGGTGTGGGGGACGAACAACAAACTGAACGTAAAAGGCCGTTCTGAAGAAATGAGTTTTAAATTTAGATTTAAAAGTGCCTTGCTCCAGTGGCTTCCTAATATCGGAAGGAAGAGCGTTCCAGACGGCCACAGAAGCGCATCTGAAAGCGGGCGACGGAGTGGCCGTTTTTGTTCGATGGATAGCCAAAAGCCGCAGCGAGGAACGACCCGAATTCCGCGTGATGGATTTATGCTCCTTGACGAGATTCAGCAAGGTATTGTGGTTCATTTGTGGCACGCACTTTCTGTGTAATAAAGTCGCACTCATTGTACACAAAGTAGATGACAAGGTGATGCTGTGTCCTAACGGTTTACTGACTGGCAACACACAAAGTGATGGTGTCACTTTCCCGGCTGCTGGCCCTGCGTGGCTGGCACCATGTCAGATCCAGACAGCTTGCGAAGCCAGGTTATCATGGTTTGGTCTCAGCTCGGCATGGCAAATGGCCAGTGGAAACAAAAAAAAACTCAAAAAGCGCCCACGCCATGAGGGCTCAGTTGTGCCCTCCTCACGAAAAAGGATTAAAGATGGGCTCAGAAAGCGGGCACATAATTTCATTCACTTTCATAGAGAGGTTACGCGCTTTTAGCTGGGCGACCTCAGAACCAGTCGTGATATCGCGGTGTCAATGTAGAAATAGTACACATGGTTAGTGGCACCTTTAACTTAGCCAACTTCAGATGATTGTTGGTTTTACAAAGAAATGGGGGAAAAAATATTAAAATACATATAATTCAAGGGTAGTCTCATCTATGAACAAAACTACATCATATCACCCAAACATGTAATCTAATTCAATACGCAATTCCTGCGTGCTGAATTTTACATTCAATATGCTCTAGATTTCATGCACGTGTAGTATTGTAAAGGACGGACTAATAAACTTCTTTATGGCACACTGTTTATTGTCTTTAATACAGTCCCCTACACACACAAAGGGGTATACGGTCCCGTTACCCTGAGGAGGTACAGCCTCCAGACCTTGCACAGCTCCACACTCACGCTTAGCTCCTATTCTAAGGAGGTACAGCCTCCGGACTGGGCAGGCTATCTAGTCTCCCCGCTATCCTAGCGTCCTCCGGCTTGGACCTAGGGGAGGCACACCGACCCGCCGCTGGCCCGGCGGGTCCCCGACCTCTGGTCGCTCAGGACCTTCGCCCTCACAAGGGCAGGAAGGCTGGGAGCCAGGGTCCTCCCTATCCAGGACCTAATCTCCCCCGACCACTGGTTACACTGAGCCCTAGCCCTGATAAGGGCTGGAGGGATTGGTCCAGGGTCCTAGATGTCTTCGGCCGACTTGGGTCTTCGTGTAGCAGAACTGGCCAAGAGCTCTTAGCGCTCCGGCTTTTATACCGGTTCGTGGCCGCGTTGTCCAATCCCCGGCCACCTTGTGGAACCCTCCGATTGGTCCTTCCCAATCTGGCGTTTGGATCCGACCTTACCCCATTTGACCCTGACCGTTTGATCGAGCGGGAAAACCCTGTTTACGATCCGCTCTCTCACAGCTTGCGAACAGAGAGTAGTTATCACCACTACACACGCAAGGGTAAACTGGCTAATTAAATGCACAATCACGTTTTTTTTTCACTTACCCGGAGGCATCTGTTGTTTGGCAAAAACAGGTACATTCTCAAGCTGTGTGAGCAGCAGAGGCCATGTGGCCACGTGGTATGTTTTCACTTTGCCGGCTCTCTTTGTGATGTACTCCCAGCAAATGACAAGAGAAATAAAAGAAAGATGGAAAGGCATGGCACATCGGACAGCACTGAAAATATAAACGCCTGGCAAGTGATTTTACAGCAAGCGATTGTCTTGCGGACTGTGTAACAAATAAATATGCATTTAGCGAATGAAAGTATTTTTTGTCCATACAAGCCACAACTTCAGACCTGTGCTGTGATGTGCACGTCTCAAGATTTACACGACCCTTTCACAAGCCGCAGCTAAGCTGATCCATCGTGAAAACACATCAAACCTGTCAGTATTGCACATTCTCCAATGCTACATGCAATCCGTTTGCATCGTAGCCATCGCACAGCTTACTTCAGATACTATACGTCTCAAACGTGTCATGCTGCAGAATTGTAACGCATCGGAGTGCACATTGAGACAGTGGCATACTGTGCATGCGCTCTTCCACGAATGTATGTTCAACTTTTTTCGCACCGTACGTAGCCACCCGTGCTCCTCTGAAGTGCGGGGAAAGGATAACAAAGTAAACACAAAAAGCATTTCTAAAGTGATGAGTTCTCAATCTAGATTATTTAAAAGTGAAAAGCTCCAGTGGCTTCTTAATATCGGAAGGAAGAGCATTCCAGACGGCCGCAGAAGCACACCTGAAAGCGCGCGACGCAGCGACCGTCTTTGTTTGATGGTTAGCCAAAAGCCGCTGCCAGGATCATGCGACACACTCCCAAGGGGCTGAGTCACATTCGTGGGATAATTCAACATTTTTAAAGGGATGGCGTTTTGGTTGGATTTCCAAGAATGCCGTGGAAAACTCTATACATTCTCGGGACAAAGCAGGAGAGACTTTTTACTTTTATTTGATTTCAACTATGCGAGAACCCAATGAGACTATGGGTCTAATTTGTGTTGCTTTTTAGCCACTTTTTTCATTCCTCCGCCATTTTCTTTGGCAGACCGATGGCCGTTTTCACATGAGATGGAAAACAGCTCTCAATGTGTTTTTGGGTTCTACCAAAGCACAGCTGTACAAAAAAAACCCTACAGAGTCGTTCTGCATTTTGTAATTCATGTGCGGCCAATTCTACACAAATATCCACACAATGGCACCAACCACGACTCTTTCCACGACTGTGGAATGGCCAAAGGTGCCTGGGGTTAGGATGGATGGAGTCGCATCAATTGTGATTTTAGGAAAACTGGCAAAGGGAGCACTGGAACAGGGCATGGTGGAGGCCCATTCCACACAAGTTCACGCGTTTTCCACGCATTTGTTTGTAAAATTTGGAGCAAGAACTGGCTGCTCTCAAACCTTTACGAGGCCCACGTACACATCACGGTGACAGCAATGATGAAGAAGACAAAACAAGATTATGATATGATTATGACATTGATGGATTACCACTATTATGGTGATTACCATCAGGAAGGTGATTATATTTCGATTTAAAGCTTTCGTGACTGCAGGGATTCATCTTCTAGGTTCTTTCGATAAGTCACGTAGAAGGGAAATAATAAAATAATAAAAATAAAACATAATAAAATACGATTCTCACGACGTTTCGGCCACAACGCAAGCAGCCGTCCTCGGGTGAAGAACAGGGCTGTCCGACAGACCTGAGGACGGCTGCTTGCGTTGTGGCCGAAACGTCGTGAGAATTGTATTTTATTATGTTTTATTTTTATTATTTTATTATTTCCCTTCTACGTTACTTTACCGAAAGAACCAAGAATAAGGTGATTATAGTTACGAATTACGTCATGATGCCGTAGTCTTTAACGCCGTCATTATCGTCAGCAGTACAAAGCTCTCTCTGGTATTGCACTACGTTCCACGCGTCGACAGAGGGCGAAGTAACAAATGAAATGACTGCTACTAAAGAGCTGAGCGATTTCTTCTGCAGGCGTCACGATGTTTCCGTGGGTGAGCCCTTTTAGTTAAAATTTCCTCGGAAGTTGGTGAGTGGGATGCTAACACGGATTCAGTCATGGAAGATGTGTGCACTAGAATGGGATGATTTCGATTTAAAGCTTTCGTGACTGCAGGGATTCATCTTCTTGGTTCTTCTCGACAGACCTGTTCTCCACCTGAGGACGGCTGCTTGCGTTTTGGCCGAAACGTCGTAAGAATTATTTTATTATGTTTTATTTTTATTATTTTATTATTTCCATTCTACGTGACTTTACCGAAAAAACCAAGAAGATAGAATGGGATGATTCGGTTGTGATGCTACTTCGACTCTTCGCGCAGACACGCGTCGACCAAACTGCGGCAATGCTTAGCTTAGTATCGCCAATTCCAGGCAACGCAGAGGGGCAATTCAGGCTGATTCTAGATGGCCGCAATCATCAAATGCCACTCTGATTCAGAGCTGGCATTCGGGCAAGATGGGAGGGCGAGCTGGGCCTGGTCGTGGTGGTAACCTGTCCCGGTTTTCCCAGGACATCCTCTTTTTGAGCTTAGTGTGCCAGGAAAACCAACACGTTTTCGTAAGGTATATAAACAAGCCCTCATTTTGTATTTGATTCTGAGAATAGAATAGTGATTCCATGCTGGGAATCATGGGGATTGCCCCACGATAATGAGCATGCCATAACTTAGTTTTTCTTTTGGCATCCAATGCATTTTCTCAAATATATTCCAATTTTGAAATCTCTTGTCAAGTCTCAAATCTCATAGTGAACAGTACATGACGGTACATTATAGAAGTGCCTCTTGAGCACGTTAGAGCCACTTGTGGGTCATGTTAGTTCTCCTTATATTCACACCTCTAGTACATCTCTCACGTGGCCTGCAATATAATACGCGTTTATCACATGGTGATTACACATTTTTTAAACCCTCGGAACCATAATGTGCCAGTTGAATTTACAAAACAAATGTTATAGTTTCTGGTAGTTTGTTGGTAAAACAGACTGAGACCATGAACTCACTCTACTTGAAAACCCTGGTTCAATCACGTGTCATTGCCCTTCATTTGAATGCAGGAGTACTGTACTCAGCCGACCTGGTGCCTGGGCGCTCTGGCATGAAGCCACACAATCACCTTTGTCTCATGCCCATTCATATCTGCAGCTGCTGTGCAACAGAGTTTTGATTTAGGACCCAGATCTCAAATTAGTACCATGTCATTCACATTCAGCACAGAGTTCTGGTGTATTTGTCCGATTAAGGATGGTGGGGGGGAACAGAGACTTCTGGTGTATGCAACACGAATTCATCGTGGAATGTCATACAATGCCGCTGTCAAAAAGTTTTGTAGTGGAAATACATATCTCTCCTTCTTGTGCACGTTGTCTATGGCTGGTCAGCTGGGGGATGAGCCCCAAACAGAATTTGTTTTATTTGTACTTTAGCTGGAAAATGTTTCGCACTTCACGTGCCATCATGTATTGCTTCACCACACCCACGCAAAATGGGTGCTTATCATCTCAAGCTCCCCCCTCCCGTCTTTCTGGATAACGAATCACATTTGCAGAAAAAACATGAATGCACTGCAACACCGTACTGTACACTGGCAAATCATTGCAAGATTGTATTGGATACGAATACGGTACATCAGCCGTAATGCGTGATGGCGATGGTGGCAGCTGATACAATATTACTGGTAGTAACCTCCTGGTTACACCAGCCCACGGGGGATTATTCTGTCCGTCGTGCATTTCAAATATGGGAGGGCTGGGTGGGGCTGGGTGGAGAGGGGAGGGTGGGGAGGGGCTGGGTGGGGAGGGTGGGGAGGGGCTGGGTGGGGAGGGTGGGGCTGTGTGGGGAGGGGAGGGTGGGGAGGGGCTGGGTGGGGAGGGTGGGGAGGGGCTGGGTGGGGAGGGTGGGGCTGCGTGGGGAGGGGAGGGTGGGGAGGGGCTGGGTGGGGAGGGTGGGGAGGGGCTGGGTGGGGAGGGTGGGGAGGGGCTGGGTGGGGAGGGAGGGGAGGGGCTGGGTGGGGAGGGTGGGGAGGGTGGGGAGGGGCTGGGTGGGGAAGGTGGGGAGGGGCTGGGTGAGGAGGGTGGGGTTGGGTGGGGGGTGGGAGGGAGGGAGGGGAGGGGCTGGGTGAGGAGGGGCTTGTCATCCCGTGGTGCCCTTATAAAACTCAACGTTTTACAGGTAGGAACAACAGGTTCCACACTGCCCACCAGGGATTATTTGTCTGTCGTGCATCGGAATGCAGCCCACCCATGCACCCCCCACCGACCGCCGAGCAGGGCCACGATTGGTTGAGGATGTCGGGGAGGGTGGGGGGAAGGTAAACACGCCCAATCATCCAACTCCCCCCCCCCCCCAAACGCCGAGCGGGGCCGCCATTGGTAGAGGTGGGGTATAAACACGCCCACTCATGCAATCCCCTCCCCACCGAATACCGAGCAACGCCGCGATTGGTTGACGATGTCGGGGAGGGTGGGGGGTAAACATGCCCAATCATCAAACTGCCCCCCCCCGAACGCCGCGCTGAGTGTGTGAGTCTGAGTCTGAGAGAGTGTGTGTGTGTGAGTCTGAGAGTGCGAGAGTGAGTGTATGTGTGTGTTAGTCTGAGAGTGAGTGTGTGTGTGTGAGTCTGAGAGTCTGAGAGTGAGTGTGAGTCTGAGAGTGTGAGAGTGAGTGTGTGTGTGTGAGTCTGAGAGTGTGTGTGAGTCTGAGAGTGTGAGAGTGAGTGTGTGTGTGAGAGTCTGAGAGTGTGAGAGTGTGTGTGAGTCTGAGAGTGTGAGAGCGAGTGTGTGTGTGAGTCTGAGAGTCTGAGAGTGAGTGTGAGTCTGAGAGTGTGATAGTGAGTGTGTGTGTGTGAGTCTGAGAGTGTGTGTGAGTCTGAGAGTGTGAGAGTGAGTGTGTGTGTGAGTCTGAGAGCGTGAGAGTGTGTGTGTGAGTCTGAGAGTGTGAGAGTGAGTGTGTGTGTGTGAGTCTGAGAGCGTGAGAGTGTGTGTGTGTGAGTCTGAGAGTGTGAGGGTGAGTGTATGTGCGAGTTTGAGAGTGTGAGAGTGAGTGTGTGAGTCTGAGAGTGTGAGAGTGAGTGTATGTGTGTGGGAGTCTTAGAGTGTGAGTATATGTGTGTGTGAGTCTGAGAGTGTGAGAGTGAGTGTGTGTGTGAGTCTGAGCGTGTGAGAGTGAGTGTGAGTCTGAAAGTGTGAGAGTGAGTGTGTGTGAGTCTGAGAGTGTGAGAGTGAGTGTGTGTGTGAGTCTGAGAGTGTGAGAGTGAGTGTGTGTGTGAGTCTGAGAGTGTGAGGGTGAGTGTGTGTGTGAGTCTGAGAGTGAGTGTGTGTGTGAGTCTGACAGCGAGTGTATGTGTGTGAGTTTGAGAGTGTATGAGTGTGTGTGTGAGTGTCTGAGAGTGTGAGGGTGAGTGTGTGTGTGTGAGTCTGAGCGTGTGGGAGTGAGTATGTGTGTGTGAGTCTGAGAGTGTGAGATGTAAGTGTGTGTGTGAGTCTGAGAGTGTGAGAGTAAGTGTGTGTGTGAGTCTGAGAGTGTGAGAGTAAGTGTCTGTGTGTGAGTCTGAGAGTGAGTGTATGTGTATGTGAGTCTGAGAGTGTGAGTATGTGTGAGTCTGAGAGTGTGAGAGTGAGTGTGTGTGAGTCTGAGAGTGTATGTGTGTGTGAGTCTGAGAGTGTGAGAGAGTGTGTGAGTCTGAGTCTGAGAGTATGTGAGAGTGTGAGCGTGAGTGTGTGAGAGTGTGAGCGTGAGTGTGTGTGAGTCTGAGAGTGTGAGCGTGAGTGTGTATGAGTCTGAGAGTGTGAGAGTGAGTGTGTGTGTGTGTGAGTTTGAGAGTGAGTGTGTGTGTGAGTCTGAGAGTGTGAGTGTGAGTCTGAGAGTGAGTGTGTGTGTGAGTCTGAGAGTGAGTGTGTGTGTGAGTCTGAGAGTGTGAGAGTGAGTGTATGTGTGTGTGAGTCTGAGTCTGAGAGTGAGTGTGTGAGTGGGAGAGTGTGAGATTGAGTGTGTGTGTGAGTCTGAGAGTGTGGGAGTGAGTATGTGTGTGTGAGTCTGAGAGTGTGAGATGTAAGTGTGTGTGTGAGTCTGAGAGTGTGAGAGTGAGTGTGTGTATGTGAGTCTGAGAGTGTGAGAGTGAGTGTGTGTGTGAGTCTGAGGCTGAGTGTGTGTGTGTGAGTCTGAGAGTGTAAGCGTGAGTGTGTGTGGGTCTGAGAGTGTGAGCGTGAGTGGGCGTGTGTGTGAGTCTGAGAGTGAGTGTACGTGTGTGTGAGTCTCAGTTACCTAGAGTGTTATACAGGTAGGAACAGCAGGTTCCACACTGCCCACCAGGGATTATTGTGTCCGTCCGTCCGTCGTGGAGAGAATGGCTAGGTGGGGAGGGAGGGGCTGGGTGGGGAGGGAAGGGTGGAGTGGGGCTGGGTGGGGGGTGGGAGGGGTGGGGCTGGTTGGGGAGGGGCTGGTCACCCCGTGGTGCCCTGATCAAACTCAACATTTAACCTACTCACGCCGGCTTGTGCCTGCCCTCACAGTCGGGCATATTTGCGGAATACACCACGCCGCCGTTGACCCTGGCCATTGACCGAGCAACCCAACGTTCCTACCAGCTCCCTCCGCAAGGAATGTGTTTTTACGCCTCCTTGTTGGGTGTGACAACATTATTTTATTGTTGTAAGTTTTAGTTTTATTTAACTCAAGACATCAGGATGAGTCATTTGCATGTGAGCCGGGTCATCACATCGTCAGGAACAAAAGTACAGTGGGTGAAGCAAACATAAATCAGGTGGGACATGATGACGCTTGTGTTGCGCCCGAAACGTCGTGATTTATTTGATTTTCTACCTACGTGACTTTACTGAAAGAACCAAGAGTATGGATTCCCTGCAATCACGAAAGCTTCAAATCAAGATCAAACATAATCGTGCCAGAAAATAACTGTCAAAATAAAAAGAAACTGCTTAACATAAATATATTTAAAATATAATACATTCACTGTAGCGTAAGTTGGCTCAGAATCAGAAAGGGTTTATTCGCCATGAAAGTTCGCACAGACAACGAATTTCCTTTGGCAGGAAGGTGCATACATTCAACACATTGGAATCTTAAATCTTAACGAAGTGGTGTACAAGTCTAACTATACTAAAGGTAATACTAAGGGGCTAAAGTATGTAAATAAATTTAATAAAATAAAATATTAAATTTTAAATAGCTATATTATATAATATAAAAATACAAATACGGTAACATAGTATGGAAAGGTATCATTGTGCTGATAAAGTGTTAAAGTCTGTGAGTGCCCTTGGCCTTGTGCGGGCAGATTGTTGATACTAATCGCATAATTAATTACAATCAAGTTACAGAAACATTAAATAAATTGGGATGTAAAAAAGCCATTGAAAGAAACTTCACGGTAGAGGTTCATGGAGTTGACGCTTAATAAAATCGTGACGAACACACACCAGTTTCGATTTAAAGCTTTCGTGACTGCAGGATTCATATTCTTGGTTCTTTCGGTAAAGTCACGTAGAAGGGAAATAATACAATAATAAAAATAAAACATAATAAAAATAAAACATAATAAAAATAAAACATAATAAAATAATAAAAATAGAACATAATAAAATAATAAAAATAAAACATAAAATTAAATTATCACGTTTCGACCACAACGCAAACAGCTTTCTTCACCTGAGGACGGCTGCTTGCGTTGTGGCCGAAACGTCGTGAGAATTTTATTTTATTATGTTTTATGTTTATTATTTTAGTATTTCCCTTCTACGCGACTTCCCCGAAAGAACCAAGAATACACAAACCAGTTTGTGTAATTAAACATATACTGTTGGCATTGCAGCAGCAAGGGAATGCTCAATACATGCTTAAACCACACCACCTTCTTAGCAGTACTGTACAGAACAAAAATACAGGATATATATTCTTTCTTCACCTGAAGACGGCTGCTTGCGTTGTAGCCGAAACGTCGTGAGAATTGTTTTATTATGTTTTATTTTTATTATTTTATTACTTCCCTTCTACGTGACTTTACCGAAAGAAACAAGAAGATATATTCTTTCTTTTCGTGCAATTGACGGATGCGTTCAGTTCTTGTTTGCGTTGTTCATGGTGCACGTGTGCACCATGAACAACGCAGACGGCGGCATCATCATCATCATCACCCCCACTGGATTTATTCTACCAATCAGACTGCCACGCGAGTGAGAATCCAGAGTCATTTCTTGGCATTCACGTCGACCGACTCCGGGAAACAACCCAACCCTACACACACACGCAGAGAGAGGCGCGAGAGAGAGGGGGGGGAGGCTAGGAACACGCATCGCCTCGCCCACACACACATTTCTGACCCACAGCGGCTTTGCCTGCATCTGCGTTTGGCGTTCAGTCCTCTGGAGCGGAACACGGCCAACGCGAAAACGCCACCGACGATGTTTCTGAACGCGCATCAGTTCCTGCTGCCTCTGTCCGTTTGCGTCCTGGGTCTCGTTGGTGAGTAAAGGAGAGCGCTCGCGATGTGTGGCGGGCCTGAATGTTCGTGTCGTTGATGAGTTTTTGCCTTCTGTGCAAAGCGAAGCAGAGGGGGGGCAATCATTTCTCATGTTGTGGTGTCACGACGTTTGCTTCTCGACAGCCGCTGTCGAAGGGAACGTTGCCATCTGCTGTAAGGTCGAGAGTGTCAGCTTCATAATAAAGGTTTTTGGGTCAGATCGCGTTATTTATAAATGTGTCGTAACCCTCCACCACCCGACACGGCCAAACAGTAAAAAAAGTGTCGTGTTGTTTCAAAGGACGAAATAATTCACTTCTTTAGCCCACCGGTGTGTTGAAGAGAGAATCAACAGCATTTTAAAATGTGAGTAGTCCGACGTTTCGCTGGTAATTACAATCAGCTTCATCGGGCAAGAATGGTGAAGCTCTCCTGTTGCTTCCGGTCTTAAATCGAGCAGCCTCAGCAGGGTGACGTCTTCATTTAATTCAATCTGGGGCAGTGATTCGAGGCAAAGAGGGGGAGGGCATTGCAATTTTATAGATTGGTAATCATTCAATTGTTATGCATTGGTATTTGTTTCCCTTATAAGGAATTGTAATTGTATTTATTTAATAATACGCTTCCAGGCCGCACTAAGCCTGTCAGTTTTGTTGCCAGATAAAAGGGTAAAAAAAAAACTATTATCATATTTTTTACTGGCAAATGAGGTTCCAATGGTGAAGCCTGTAGCTGTCAGAGCGATTGAAGTTATTTCTGTTTCTCTCAATTTCAATGGATTCTCTAATTAGTCTTGGCCAGTAATAATTCGTTTTACACAACACTTCAACGTTATCAAAATCAATTGAGTGTCCTTGTTAACAAGCATGCTCTGCCACTGCCGACGTAAGCTTTCTGGCAAAGTGAAATTAACAGGTTATGTTTTAAGATAAAAGGTTATTTAAAAATAAAAATATATTTTTTTTACTGTAAGGAAGGAAATACGATCCACATGTATATATTGATGCGTACGTACAGTTAATCATGTTTCGGGATGCTGGTTTAGCATGCACTTCCGGACGTTGCAATCCAGGTTCGATCTCCGGGCGCGGCATTTGAAACAATTGCAATTCCCCAAACTGCAGCTGTCCCCTCTGCTGCATGGCACAAGCAAGTCAATTCGGCAATTCGGCAGGCCGCCGTGTGGTGGAGGGAACACAATGTGGGTGCTCGACTCTAAAATCTCTCCTATAGACGCCTCGAGGGCGTGGAAGAGGAGGCCAAAACCGAACTTGGAGAAGCTGTAGCTTGCGACTTAAAGCTTTCGTGACTGCAGGGATTCACATTCTTTGGGTCATTCGGTAAAGTCACGTAGATATAGGTGCAAGGGAAATAACGATCGTTTGTGTTGTGATCGAAACGTCTTAGTTGTTTTGTGTTATTTAAAAATATATATATTTTAAGGGGCCGTCCATAAATGACGTCACGCACCTAGTGGGGGGGGGGGTCATACATTTGTATCCAAAAATGGGAGGGGTGGGGCTGGGTGGAGAGGGGAGGGTGGGGAGGAGCTGGTGGGGAGGGGCTGGGTGGGGAGGTGAGGGTGGAGGGTGGGGCTGGGTGGAGGGTGGGAGGGGTGGGGTTGGGTGGGGGGTGAGAGGGGTGGGGCTGGGTGTGGAGGGGCTGGTCACCCCGTGGTGCCCTTATAAAACTCAACGTTTAACCTACTCCCGCCGGCTTGTGCATACCCTCATAGTGGGCCATATTTGCGGAATACACCACGCCGCCGTTGACCCTGGCCATTGACCGAGCAACCCAACGTTCCTACCAGCTCCCTCCGCAGGAATGTGTTTTAACGCCTCCTTGTTGGGTGTCGAGATTTTGTTCGGCTGGCTGCTCTTTAGTCATCATCATCATCACCATCGTCACATCATCATCATCACCATCGTCACATCATCACCATCGCCGTCACATCATCACCATCGTCACATCATCACCATCGCCGTCACATCATCATCATCGGCCCGGCCAGTGGTGATGATGTGATGGGGAATGGAGTGAATGTGCCCAAGATCGCATCTTGGAGATGGAGTGCTGACATCAGCTTGTGTGCGGTTTGGAGAGCCCTTTATCCAGCAGTGGATTGACCATGGTTCTGATGACGTATAATAGTGAACGTTTTGTTATTTATCTACATTATTCAATGTGTGTCATCTCACAAAGGGATTTGGCGAGTAATTCAGGAAGTCTGTTCAGAGATAACCCCCCCCCCTCCACAATTTACGCTGGTTATGCAGATGTGAGACTTCGTTAGGGGGAAGTTAACCAGGAGACGAGAGGAAAGACGTTTCATTTGCAAAGGGAGAACTGGTTAAAATGGTATAAAATGCATAAAAGGAAGATGTCCTGCAGCGAGACACTGACATTTTGGATATTAATTAAAGTGCTTCTTTGAGTGCGTGATGCACACGTGTGTATAGGGCACAGGGAAACGCCTATCTGCCATATTTTCTACAAAAATTATCCACATCCCCAGTCGATCTGCACAAGCTCCGACACCCTACATTCCGTGTTTATACGCCAGAACCACGTGGTACATTCATTCTGATTATCTGCATTTTTCACGGATACTTAGATTTTCTGAAAGTGGGACAGCAATCACCCTATTATCAGTGTCAAACCGCGTGTAATTTCGTGGATATCTGGAGCAATGTTTTAGTTTTAGAATGTCTCGATAATAGGATCTGCCAATGTGTGCCGACCCCCCCCCCCCCCCCCCCACATTAACGCAAGCAACATGATCTTTATGGCTTTACGAGGACTTAATACGACCTTTCCTGAGCTCTATCCGATGGCCCCGTGCTGGATGGTAGCGCTCCCACATTGAGCTCACCTCTGTCAACTCATCCAAAGGTCCTCGCCCACGTCCTTTGTTGGCCAAGTCCTTGACAGCAGAAGTGCTATAATGATCGCACGGAGCAAGTAGCGCCTCCTCGAGCTGTTGTTTATGTGCCATCTCACAGGACAGATGGGGTAAGGGGCCGTCCATAAATGACGTCACGCGATTTTGGACGATTTTTGACCCCCCCCCCTTCGTCACACAGCGTCACAAAAAGTCAGACCCCCCCCCCAAAAAAGTAAAACGTGCTTCAAATCGCTTTAAACTATTGTCATTGTAGTGCGTATTTAATGTGGCGCTGCACTCTGATGTTGTAGGAGAAAATATTTATTAAAACGTCTATTTCATTAAGTAGAACGTGTTGTCTATATTTATTTAAAGTTGCGCATTTTGATGTGACGTCACATTTTTCAACGCCCCCCCCCCCCCCCATCGTCACAAATGTCTGACTCCCCCCCCCCCTAGGTGCGTGACGTCATTTATGGACGGCCCCCTAAGGCAGGTATCGGCAGCGATATCGGGCCTGTGCGCGACGCTTTGGTGTCCTTGTTGGGCGTATCCCTCCCCTCCACGCAACTGGAAAGTCCAGTTTAGTCGTCCGTGTTTTGTAACCTTCATTTTACCTCTTTTAGAATAAGGTCAAAGGGGCCGTCCATAAATGACGTCACACACCTAGACATTTGTGACGATGTTTGACAAAGGGGGGGTGGGGGGGTTGAGAAATGTGACGTCACATCAAAATGCGCAATTTTAAATAAATATAGAATTGTTATAACAACACTAATTGTTATAACGACACTCCTACAACATCAGAGTGCAGCGCCACATTAAATACGCACTACAATGACAATAGTTTAAAGCGATTTGAAGCATGTTTTATTTTCAAAATGGAAATATGGTTTTGGGGGATGGGGGGGCAGAGCTTTGTGATGTCATATTTGAGGGGGGGGGTCTGATTTTTGTGACGCCGTGTGACGATGGGGGGGGGGGGGTAAAAATCGTCCAAAATCGCGTGACGTCATTTATGGACGGCCCCAAAGCGAAGCTATGTTCTCGGCGAATATAAACACGCCGTGCAGATTCCTTGTAGCGTTGCAGTGTGTGTCAATGACCCTTAACAAAGGGGCACAGTACACGAAGAATAAGGAGCGTCGAGTGGCAGGGGATTCCTCCCACCTTTCATTTGTACTGTGAAAGTGAAATGTTCAAACCATGCCCCGGAAGAGGCAATGGATTGTGCATCACGTTTGCACAACACGTGCCACTCCAAGTTAGATAACTCATTAAGGTGGGCCATTTGTGAAGTCTCATGCTGGTGCGAAGCTTAAGGTAATTCAACTTGCTGTGTGGAGTATTGCAGTTTATAAGAAACAAACAAAAATCGTATCGCTTCCTGCATTTGTGGAATTCTTATTATGCAATTGAAAACTCCACTGTAGAAACGCGTTTTGTAGGGGCATGTTGATTTTACTCGGGTCTCTAGAAGCCTCAGGGAATGTTTCGTTCCTGTATCGTGGATTGAAAAAAAAACCCGGAAATTAATTCTGAAACCAATTTGTTCTTGTCCAACTTCCCATTGTAAAAGTGAGTTGCTAAGTCGCAATGAATGGGCAACCATCAAATAAATAACATTTAATTGAGTTATCTTTTATTTATATTTAAAAGAAATAAAATGTATTTAAAATAAATACATCTTTATTTATTTGAATCTTTTATTTATATTTTATTTTTTATTTATAACTTTCTTTACCTACGTGACTTTACCGAAAGAACCAAGAGCATGGATCCTTGCAGTCACGAAAACTTCAAATCTTGGAGGCAACGTGAAGCAAGAGGAGAATTCTGACTGTGAGGCAGAGCGAGGCAACTCCCAGGAGTTTGTGGAAGTTGAGGTGTGGGTGGACTTCTTAGACAATACAAAGTCAAATGGAGACCCGGTTAGATGTGTAAGCTTGAGACAATGAAGCTCCAACAAATGCACTTTTGTCACAGGCCTTTAATTAAAATAACGTGAAGTTGCACACTCAATTCCTAGGTTCAACCTGCAGAGTAAGAGCATCATAGAAAGTTAGATAAAGTTGTGCGCTTACCAACGTAATGGAACGTCTGTCCCTGCGACTTGTTGATTGTGATAGCGTATGCGGGGAGAATGGGAAATTGTCGTCGTCGCAAAACAAATGGCAAAGTCGTGTCGGTGGGGGCCAAGTGGATTTTGGGAATCAACACCGAATCGCCTCGTTCTCTCTCTCAGCGTTCATCATAGACAGATAGAGAAAGCACTGGAACAGGGCAAGGTGGAGGCCCATTCCACACAAGTTCATGCGTTTTCCACGCATTTGTTTGTAAAATTTGGAGCAAGAACTGGCTGCTCTCAAACCTTTACGAGGCCCACGTACACATCACGGTGACAGCAATGATGAAGAAGACAAAACAAGATTATGATATGATTATGACATTGATGGATTACCACTATTATGGTGATTACCATCAGGAAGGTGATTACCATCAGGAAGGTGATTATATTTCGATTTAAAGCTTTCGTGACTGCAGGGATTCATCTTCTTGGTTCTTTTGGTAAAGTCACGTAGAATGGAAATAATAAAATTATAAAAATAAAACATAATAAAATAATTATCACGACGTTTCGGCGAGAGTCTGTCTTCTCGACAGACCTGCTCTTCACCTGAGGACGGCTGCTTGCGTTGTGGCCGAAACGTCGTGAGAATTATTTTATTATGTTTTATTTTTATTATTTTATTATTTCCATTTTACGTGACTTTACCGAAAGAACCAAGAAGATAGAGAAAGTTGTTTATATATAAACATCATTTTACATCTGGAAGACTTAATTGAAAACGACATTTCGTGTTAATTTTCTCTCGTCGTTAAGTAGATGTCCTTGATGGGGGTTCGGTTCGATGCGGACTTTCACCTGTTTGGGTTTGCGGGATCAAGATAAGGTGACTCATGCAGCCAGATATGGCTGCAGAGTTTGGTAGTACATGTTGTTTACGTCGTTTATTGTGAAAATTCGGTCACAGTTCCTATGACCACTGTTTCATTGCTTTTATGGCTTTATTTTGGTGATTTTCGAAAAGTTTTTTGGTTTGGCCATGTTTGTTTGTTGTAGTACAGAGTTAGACGGATGGCCTTAATCTAAGTTGTCTTGTGGTTGTTGTTGTTGTTTGACTTGCATCCCACTGGGATTTTTGCACACAGTGTTGGTGTACGGTGCTTTTTCTGCAATATTTTGCTGTCTTTTTCTTGGATTTTCTGTTTGCAAGAACCGAATAGCTCACAGGGCTATACCTAATAAATACACTTTAAACTTGACACAGAGCTGCTGGCCGTGCGAGAAGACCGCCGTCAGCAGATCGATTCAAACGTAATCGAACGTCTGTTCCTGCGCCTCCGTCGTTCATGCACAGGGCACGTGTAGGTTTGCAGCGCCCCCTGCGTGAAAACGACGGGAAGTGCAGCGTTCATCATATTCATCACGGATAAAGTTGGGCGTTAATATGATTAATGACACTGGTCAACAATTTTTTTTTCTGGACTGGACTTTTTGCAGCTGTTTTAGACTAATTTCAGGGTGCTGATTCCAAATCTGATCTCAGATTTGCTCTATCACATCTCATTTTTATGCTATCGGCATACCCCATTTTCATTGATTTTACCCGAAATTAACTCTGTCACTTATGATTGCAAGTTGTTGCGAGTCAGTGACTGTTTTAGTGTTAAAATATGGTGCTGTATTTTTAGGATAGTGTGTTTATAATATCATTTTATGTAGATATCCACATTTAATTAATATTTTTCTTCTGCAGTTTTTATTGAAAATGCAATATTTGATATCTCAACAACCTGATGTGATAGACAAAAACTGATGTCAGATTTGGAATCATCACCCCAAAATTACCTTAAAACCTTATGCCAGAAAACGTGTGTTGACCAGTGTAATTGAATACTGCATATATCTCTTTGTCTCTCTGTAAGAAAATACAATGTATGTGTTTTAGTCTAACGACTCACGGCCTTTCCCAATCAGTGTTATCCACCGACATCTGTTTCAACAAGCTCTGGGCCAGTTTTGACATTCAGTCAGGCTTGTTAACAACAAATACGAATTAGGTGCCAGACACTAATGGTGAGGAAACTTCATTTTGAAGATGGGGCCCTGTTTAACACGAAAACATCCAATAATGAATTAAATTCAATTGTTTGTTACGTTTTGATTTAAAGCTTTCGTGACTGCAGAGATTCATATTCTTAGGTTTTTTCGGTAAAGTCACGTAGGTAAAAAATTATCACAGCCCGACAGCTGTATCAAGTACTTGATACAGCTGTCGGGCTGTGACGGTTCCACCTGAAGACGGAAGCTTGTGTTGCCTCCGAAACGTCGTGATTTTTATTTTATTTTACTTTTATAATTTTAATTTTTTACCTACGTGACTTTACCGAAAAAACCTAAGAATATGAATAAGAACCAAGAATATGTTTGTTACGTTGTTGGTTTGCACATTTGGTCATATACTATCCTCTTATGAGGATAGTATATGACCATCAGCCATGATCAACCCACTGCTGGATGAAGGCCTCCCCATGCCGCCTCCACTTCTCACGACCCCGCGATGCTGCACCTGCACTCGACCGATCTCATCGCTCGATCTCCACGGCGGACATACCCTTGGACACGTTCCATTCCTCTGCTGCTGCCGCCGTTATTATTCTTATCCATCGTCCCTTACAGCGACGTGTCCTACCCAATTCTAGATTTGAAGCTTTCGTTACTGCATGGATTCACACTCTCAGTTTTTTCGGTAAAGTCACGTAGGTAAAAAATGAAATTAAAATTTATAAAAATATTATTTTATTAAATATTATTTTATTTTCATTAATTTCATTTCATTTTTTACCTACGTGACTTTACACGTAGGTAAAAAATATAATTAAAATTAATAAAAATATTATTTAATAAAATATCATTTTATTTCTTATTAATTTTAATTAAATTTTTTACCTACGTGACTTTACCGAAAAAACTAAGAGTATGTGTCCTGCCCAAGCCCGCTTACCCGTCTCAATAGATATCATGATTTTGTTAACCGGCATGCGTTCTCGAATCAATGGTTTCCCCTTTCTGCCTCTTGAATTCCAAGCGTGCATCTCTCAATGTTTTTTTTTATTGCAATTGCACTAAGAACCTGGAATGTTCCTGACAGGTGTGGCCTGGGGGGATGGCAACTGCCTGGCTCATCAGATGGCGGAGGGGATGTACATCCCTGAGATCCCATGCATCTGGCCAACCTTCTGCTGCGGTGACTGCAACGGTGTCTACTGCTGCATCACTAACAGCCTGCGCATCAGTGACTTTCATCAGGAGATCTGCAACATGTTCCATATGAGGTTTGTTAGCGCTGCACGTGAGATCGCAGGACAACTTCTTGACAGCTTGTGCCGTTGTATACACAACACAACATTAACCAATAATATTGCCGATGGCACTTTACACATTTTTTTGTGATACTGCGTTTGAAATTGTGCTTAAGCACATATAACAAAAACACAACACATTTTAAAATATAAGTGATCCTTCTACAGAACATATGAAGCAGGGTCATTACCAACACGTTACAAATGACAAATTATTCGTGCATATTTTGACTTATTTTATTTTAGGTTGAGTTTTAAGATTTTGATATGCAGCACATTGGGCTGAATCCAACTCGTTGGGGGACTTTACCTATATGCGAATATGTCGAAAGGCCTGATATGTGAACATCTATAGAAAATGACAGTTACACCGTGCATAAATAAGCTGACTTGATCAAAGTAAAAGAGCAGACTGCTTCACACACGCGAATATGCTTTACCATGCTTTCAGAGGAAGCTAATTATTAAAGGTTAAAAATAACATTACTGATTGTGAATAGATTGAAATTGTGAACATCCAATGACAAAGATCCCTCATACAGCCTTAACAGACTGTTGGGGCAAGTGCTGTTAGCGAGTAGCACCTATGAAGGCCGGCACAGCACACGAGAGGGGGGTGGGTGGCCAGCACAATACCCGTCCGCCTTTGTCTCTCTAGTGGCCATGTTTACACACCGCACTCATTTGAGGTTGAGTCGACCTTGGAGAGGCCCACGCCCACCAGGACCGGTTCAGATATTTGTCACCGTTGTTGGCCGTGAGCGGGAATTGAACTCGGGTCTGCCGAGTTTGTAGCGCAGTCCGCTAACCCCCTAGACTATCGCTCCCCAACCACAAGATGACAGCTACGACTACACAAATAATGAACTGGGTGGGGGGCAGTTAATTGGACAGGGTGGATGTGTGACAGTCGGACAACATGCGACGTCCTGTGGGGCCGTCCATAAATGACGTCACGCGATTTTGGACGATTTTTGACCCCCCCCCCCTCGTCACACGGGGTCACAAAAAGTCAGACCCCCCCCTCAAATATGACGTCACAAAGCTCTGCCCCCCTTCCCAAAAAAAAACATGCTTCAAATCGCTTTAAACTATTGTCATTGTGGGGCGTATTTAATGTGGCGCTGCACTCTGATGTTGTAGGAGAAAACATTTAGTAAAAAAGTCTATTTAATTAAGTAGAACGTGTTGTCTATATTTATTTAAAGTTGCGCATTTTGATGTGACGTCACATTTCTCAAACCCCCCCCCCCTCGTCACACATCGTCACAAATGTCTGACCACCCCCCCCTAGGTGCGTGACGTCATTTATGAACGGCCCCTGTATTTAAAAATATATTTTTTTCAAATGATATTTCAATCAGAGCCCAATACAGAGCATAACTCACGACGTAGGGAGGAGGTACAGAAACTCCGCGGACACACGTCCCAAACGCAGTGGCACCTGAGTTTGAGAGAAGGAGGGGAGATTGGCTCGCAGCCCACGACGAGTGTGGGCTGCGAGCCGGATACGTGTGTCCTGCATTTGATTAGTTGAAAACAAGGAAAGGAGTAGTGACAAAGACGAGGCTCTCGTTGGGCAAATTCTAGAAACAACCGTTTCATTAGCCCATAGTGATGTTAATATTCCACCCTGGAGAACTTAATTTTAAACGGTAAGTGAAAACGTAAAATTCCTCCACCAGGTGGCTCGGTGATGGAGCGAGCGGCTTGCAATCGGAAGGTTGCGAGTTCACATTCCGTAAGGGGGGGGGGGGGGTTACTCAGCCCATCGTCCAGAGATGATACAATAAACATCATTTTGTGGGGAAGTCAACGTTGGTTGTCAAATGTAAAGACTCGCCCCCCCCCCCGCCATAGGAATGTGGAATGTTCACGAGTGGCAATAAAAAAGAGATGAGCAGCATCTCATTGCTCATCACCTTCACTTTTATTTCATCTCCCAAGATCGGGCGTTTTCTTGGGCATCGTGGCGGGAGTCGGAGTCCTGATGCTCCTGCTTGTGGTCCTCATCTGCTGCCGCTGCTGCTCCTGTTGCTACTACTACCGCCACCGGCAGCAACCCTACGCATTCGTGCACAGTAAGACCCCCCCGGGAGGAGGGCGACCTCCCCCTCCGATGCATCTTCTTCCACGACCATAGGGGAACCAGAACTTCTTCAAGCCCAGGAATGGTTCACGAGATGCATGCCGGCCCGGGTTCATCTCCTCCTCCCACCGTTGATGAACTGCGAGGCTCGTGCTGCATTTCCATGATCGATGGAGGGCAAGCGCGAGCCCTGCATGTTCCAACGGCGACCCAGCTTCAAAAGCTGTGTGGCTCTGTGGATTGGGTTCCTCCCAGTGACCAAGACTGGGACAAAAAATCGTGCCAGGCATTTTTAAACAAACCGGCCCAAATTCGGGCTATGGGAAATCATTTATTAAAATGTTTCAATGGGTTGTGAGACAAACTGTACTCTCGTAGCAGGATTTACGATGTAACTTATTGGCGTGGTTTTGCCGCGCGATCTCATTGACCCACTTGGGCTCGTCCAACAAACAGATGGGCCGGTGATTCTTTAGGGCTGCCGAATATGGGACTCGATGCCAACTGAAAGCGTAAATAAGCAATGAAGCATACACAGAGGCAGTGAAATATAAAAATAATAATAGGTATATATATTTTTGACTCTGATCACATTTGCAATTTTCCCACAGCCCACCGGCCCTGGAAATTGACCGGCCCACCAGCAATTTGCCCGATGGACTGCTGCCCTATGGCCTGTCCGGATCCATCACCCAAAACCCCCTCCCACTCGATGTATTTATTTAAATACGGTTTAACATAAATTTAACACGGAGGATTTCGTGACCAATTTTCCAGTCTTGGGCCTTAAAAGGAATGTGCATCCATAACGGAGCAGGGAGTGGCAGGAAGTGGCACTTAGAGGTTAATGTAAAAAGCACTTATTATGAATTAATCTTTTACATATGCTTGGATTCAATTATGCTAGTCTAAGCAATGACCTATTGTACGTGTACATGTTTGCCATGTTTGTATTTAATTATAAAAGCCGTGCACCTCCTTGGGATTGGTCCCTTCCCCTCCATCCTACCTACCCCCTCGTGCCATTTTTTAATATTTTTCAAGGTTTAATGCATTCTGGGGTTAGCTTACACGGTCACAGGCAATAATCTATTCCGTTTGTCACTTCCATCTTAAATTTTTCTATGAAAAAAACACACAGTCTTGAAGTTGACCTTGGCGAGTATTCCATTGACTGGGTGTCCCTTCTGTACTAACCGTGTGACCTCACAACTGGTTCCGAGGGCAGCCCGTGTTTAACCGTGCAGCTCCATTCGTTTAGGGGACCACGCAGCCCGAAAAAAATTTATTCGTCTGCTAGGACTGGTAACGTCGCACTGTGAATCGCGTGCCAGACGCACTTGCCAGGTCCGTACACCAGATCAGCTTGCATCCGAGTGGTCATGGGAACATTGCATCATCCTCCCCGCCTCCTGCATGGCTGGAGGTTGGGATCACGTTGACTTAAAAAAATATTAAATATAAAGAGATCGCTTACCGACTAAATAACTATTTACTTTTGATTTACCTTAGACAATTTAATGGTAAAAAAATATATGTGTATTTTTGAACCTTGCGTTTTTAACACGAACAAAATGTTGTGGATTTGCTCTCCAACACACCGGTGTGCTGTACTAGTAACGAATTGGCACGTTCTGTTTACGTGACAAACCTTACTAATTGGCTGTGTCGGGTGGTGGCGGGTTTAACGAAATTTTTTATCATTGCGATATAACCCAAAAAAACACTATTAAGGATGATATTGGTCGCGAAAGTCTACGTTTTAAACTGAATACTATTTTCAACTTGAGGTCCACCAACCCTCGCCTCCACAGTGCCGGATTACAGAAATTGCATTGCCGCCACCCCCAGAATTTTAACATGCCAAGTTGAAACAAAACGTGAGGATAAGGATTTGTATTTACTGTATTGCATTGAAATGGCTCAACAACTTGAAGCGCCTTGCATCACACGTCATCGCAACTATTTCGTTGCCCTGCTGCAGATTATTCATGGAAATCCCCACAGTGGCAGCTGTCTCTGAGACACAAGGTGTAAGCAGCGCCTGCCTTAAAACTGGCAAAAGCTCGCCAGCAGGGGGTGATGTTGCTCTATTTTAAAAAATTCTCAAGTTCAAGTTCATTTATTAGGTATCGCCCTGTGAGCCATTCGGCTCTTGAATCGGGTGCAACCGCAACAAACAAAAAACTAAAACATGAACAAGAAAACATCTTAAAGTGAATATGTGACTAAGTGCAAACAGAAAATCCAAGAAAAGACAGCAAAATATTGCAGAAAAAACACCATACACCAACGCTGTGTGCAAAAATCCCAGTGGGATGCAAGTCAAACGGTTTAGTAGTTTGTGAGTAATTAATCAACGTGCTGCAAATTTGCACAACGACGCAACCGCTTTCTTGTTCCCTCTGTGCAGTCCAAGAGCCTCATAACAGAGAGGCGTTTCCAGGGGACCAGACTCTCTATCCCCACCAGCCCACCTACTACGTCCCCCCCAATGCCAACTATGGGCAGTACCCGCACCCTCCGCCTCCTGCCCCCGCGGCCGGACATCCTGCAAGACAGTGGCAAGGCTGAGCCCAGAGAGGCTATGCGGTGGGGGGTGGGGGCGGCCTGGTGCGTACGTGGATGCAACAGGTGGGTTTTTTGCTCCAATGCATTTGCATTTTCCCCGCGCAGTAATCCTTTCCCGCTCCGAGACATCTGGAAGTTGGTGGGGTGTCTCGTTCACCGCTGAATGTCCGGAACCTGCAAGCGGTTCAGCGTTCATCTTATTTGGAGAGGCATAGCGCCGTTGTTTTTAAAGACGGTGTACTCACCGCAGAGAACTTCTATAATAGCTGGTGCCAGACTGTGCCATGCGCCCTCCCGCATGGCCTTGTCAGAGCCTCGGGTACGTCTTCCGACCTGAAGATGTAACGATAAATATATAATAATAAAAAATCTGATTCCAGAACGGAATCGGATGTGACAGGGTTAAGCAGTACCTGAACTTGAAAGAAAGATAAGTAATATTAAAAAAAACTTTTTTTAAACACGCTTTTATTAATGTACTAGTAATTGCAGAACTCCACAATTCCAGGAAGTGGCCCCGAAGCTTGCCACAACGTAAGAGGCCATGGTCATTTACAGCCAACGTCAGATGACTGTGGACAATTAGACCCCAGTTGAAACATAACATATAAAGAAGAATGTTAAAAAATATATATTTTTTATGATAGAATATAGTATTGTCATCAGTATGACATAAGTATACCAAGTTTGCAGTCGATAACCACATTGGGAAGTGGGTTAAAATTGAGTTACAAGATTTGAGGATACAACAACAACGAAAGAAAGCGTGTAAAAAGGGAAATCCTAATGGGGCAGCCCTACAATTTTTTGCTCATGCCATTGCTGGTGGAAGCCTCTACACGAAGAGGGTGCTCGCGAGTGCCCTCTATAGGTTTGTTTGGCCGATGCTGCCATGCTGGGCAAACGTCTTTACCCCACCAAAGGAGACCTGCTAATGAACTCACCGATCTTCTTGGCTCTTTCGGTAAAGTCACGTAGAAGTGAAATAATACAAATAAAATAATTCTCACGACGTTTCGGTCACAACGCAAGCAGCCGTCCTCAGGTGAAGAACAGGTCTGTCGGAAAGACTGCTTGCGTTGTGGCCGAAACGTCGTGAGAATTATTTTATTATGTTTTATTTTTAAGAATTTTTATTATTTTATTATTTCCCTTCTACGTGACTTTACCGAAAGAACCAAGAAGATGAATCCCTGCAGTCACGAAAGCTTTAAATCGAAATTGAACTCACCGATGTACCCATTTATACTCCTAGGCAGGGAAGATTTAAGGAACTTTCCCCCATAGTTTCAACTGCTGAGCCGAGTAATCGAACCGAGGACCTCTGGATTGCAAGCTCAGTGTGCTGCTAACCATTACACACCACTGCAGCATCTGCTACAATCTGAGCATTGCTTTAATCGTAATCCTAGATTTGAAGCTTTCGTGACTGCAAGGATTCATATTCTTAGGTTTTTTCGGTAAAGTCACGTAGGTAAAAAATTCAAATTAATAAAAGTAAAATAAAAATAAAATAAAAATCACGACGTTTCGGAGGCAACACAAGCTTCACCTGAATACGGAAGCTTGTGTTGCCTCCGAAACGTCGTGATTTTTATTTTATTTTTATTTTACTTTTATTAATTTAAATTTTTTACTTACGTGACTTTACCGAAAAAACCTAAGAATATTAATCGTAATCCTAAATGCATTTATTGAATTAAAATTATTATCTTCACACGCAGGACAATTCTTTTGGAAGGCCTATATTTGTATCCATCCTATTTGGTTTAAATATATATTGCACTTGTTCAGCCAAAAAAGGTGAATTAAAAACTCTGTAACAGTGCAATATCGCAAACGCCTCACTTTGAAGTTTCAGTTTCCAAAGATCAGCATGATTTTTGGATAGAAACGTTTCCTCCGTTAAAACGTACACGCACCACCTGTCACAATACTTCCACCCAATAATGAAAAACACTCGTGTTCTTTCAGTGTTAGATCTAGGGAAGGCGTTGTTAATGAGCCACAATTAACCTTTATTAAAGAGAGGCATATGCTCAAGGTGCCTTATTGTAATATTGTTTAAAACCATAGGCGGAGTTTGACTTCTATATTTTTAGAGGCAGTGGTTCGCTTTGTCCCACCCATTAGGAATCGTGGGTGCACAAAATTTATATGTGAGAGAGGGCCGCTTTGCAGGGAGCTGCGAGGGTCAGGTAAATGCTCACACCTATACAAATAAGTTTCTGAAGTCACCTGCGTGACTGTGGAAAGCGATGAACTCAATTTAGATTAATTGTCGGTCATTTGTTGTTCTTTTCTAGGAAGCCACAATGCAATGTCCCCGCAAATAAAAACAATTATTGGGAGGCACAATGCGTGCCCTGCATTCAGAGAGAGACACACCGGCTCGAGATCGGTGAAAATTCCGCCGTATGTTTGTCTTCATGGCTGACGTTCTTGTTGTATTCCACTTTACCCACAGGTCAGGAGCCTGGCTCACCTGCTCAAGAAAGCACGGAGAAAAGAAAGCAGAAGGGCTCAAGCAGATGTTGTTACTGTACATAGTCCACGAAATGGATATACTTTAAATCTTTTGCCTTGCGAATAATAATTCTTTATTGATTTGAAGCTTTCGTGACTGCGGGAATCCATACTCTTTGGTTCTTTCGGTAAAGTCACGTAGGTATAAGATAAAATAGATCACGACGTTTCGGGTTTTCCCATATGATGACGGACGCTTGTGTTGTGCCCGAAACGTCGTGATCTATTTTATTTTATACCTACGTGACTTTTACCGAAAGAACCAAAGAGTAATAATTCTATATACAGAACAGCACTCTATTATACTCTGTCCTGCCAGCAGATGGCAACACATTCTTTCTGTTTGTTGATTTTTTTTTAGTCGGCCATAATAGGAACTAATCGGTGTTCTAACATTGAAAACACTTTTGTGGTCCTAATTTCTTTGCACGATAAGCTATTCAAAAGAATAACTTAAGATGTTTTAACTGTAACATTGTGGGCATTTTAAACCAAAACAACAACAATAACGTTTCAGTGCCTCTGGTCATACAGATAATTTAGATATTCGGTCTCAGCACATGCTTTTCCAGAGATGAATGCTCGTGGTACGGCATAGACGAATGTTCAACCTCGTTCGCACTGCACGTAGCCAATCGTGTCAATTGGAGGTGCGGAGAAGGACAACAAACTAAAAAAGACAACTCACACAGTACATTTAAACGTAACATTTAATATGCAATGGTTTACATGTGTTGCTGTTTGCTAGCAATAGGTCGGTGTGGGGATATATCGATTAAATAAAGGTTTTACCAAAAGGGACCTTTTTCCGCTTAAATGTTGAGATGGATGACGGTTGGCAGCCACAAGTCTTAGCATGGCTGCCATGGACCTTGGTGCTCGGAATGATACGAGGGGGTGGTGGCCCATGTTCTCTCGCTGCCCCCATCACGTCTCCCAACGATGTAGGCAAAGGCTATTCATACCGAATGTAGCCGGTTGTCTGACTGCAACTGCTCAGATCGAGGGAACGCTTTTAACAGGAGCACCACGTGATGAGCACGCCATGTGCACTTGACATTGCCGACCCTAACTAACCTTCACTCTGACGAACCCTAGTCCTTACGAGCCCTAACCCCAAACCTGACTAACCCTGACTAACCCTAAACCTCTCTAACGCTATTCCTAACTAACCAGAACTAAAGTTACACCCTCATGAAACCATAGCCAATAACCCAAACCACCCTCGAGAAATGGACACATTGCCCACGCCTAAAGCCGGTGGTGCTCTGCCCCTTGCCAATGACCAGTGCCCCCCCCACCCCCCAATCTTCCAGTCCTCTTCCTATCCTGGTGTAGCGTGTAGGTATACATTGCACCTGGCTCTTTGGGCTAATTATCGGACTGCGGTCCCTGGAGCAATTCCACCACCTGTACACTCGGTTGCTACCCAGTGTGATAAAGCAAATTCAGCGTGCACAGCTGCATTTGTTAGTAGGAGGTGGTGTAGCGAGTGGACTCATTTCCCATCTGTTTCCAATCTGTACGGGGATAGAGTGTTGCCCCCTCCTTCGCGCGAGCCGTGGACTTTCTGCGGGTGCTTCGGTTTCCTTCCACTCATCCTCCAACTCGTCATTGATCGGCGGAAAACATAAACAAATACGGGATATTTTGAATGCAAGTCGTACGACTCGGTGTGGCTTTCCGGCACACCTAAGTACATTCACATTAATAAAGTGTGGAGGCTTCAGGAAGCCCAGCTCCCAATGATGGAGGGAGAGGAAAAGAGTAAAATGCTAGGTTGAACGTTTATAATGACCACATGCCATGGCTAATGAAACCTTTTACGATTCAAGTAAATTACGTGGTATATCGGCAATACAAATTCGCTAAAAAAGGAACTATAGCTCATGCAGCAGAGTGGAACAGTGACTGAGGCGAGCTGGGAGAGAGCAAAACGACACCCACTTGAAATATTTCTGCTGTCAAGGACAAAGGAACGTGTGGGCTATAGAGGGATCCCCATTTATTATAACCCCGTTACGTTCTTCTGGGAAATTATTTCGAAACCCACAAGCACAAATAAATACGACCAAAAATCTGGACCATTTCTGTGTTTTGCTTCTTCCTAGAAAAAGAATGTTCACACGGAATTAAAAATGCTGCTGTGTAACGTTATCATTTTAGTTTTAATGGCCATTAATGGCAATAACCGTTATCCTCGTCATCAGGCTAAATGAAGGTCTACCCCCTATCAATGCCATTACATAGAACATTGTGTAGTTGCGATTTGGCTCACGTGCGCCTTGATCCCATCGTTCTGTACGCTCTTGGCTGCCTCTCTGTTGTTGTTCATCCATTCGTTGGCATTTCACCACCGGGTTGGTCTCACACAGTCGGCAATATTTCAATACCTCTTCAGGGTGGCATGATTAATTAAATTACGGATTCATATTTATTCTTCAGCTCATGATATACACATTGTCTGATGCGCCTCTCCGATGAGCAGGGTTGGCTACGTATAGTGTGAAAGAAATTCAACGTACATAAATGTTTTGCGGGGTATATATGTTGTTTGTGGGGGGAAGGGGGGTTGATGCAGTGGTCCTTCGAGCCCGAGTGTGGATCTTAACAGTGGCTCACGTCATTGGCGAGTGATGTTTGAGTCGGTCCTGAGGCCCACCCCACATCACGAACCAACACTGACCATAATGGTGAAGTATGACCATATAACCCCCCACGATCCACATGGCATTATTTGTAATGAAAATTTTTTTTCTCTTCTACATAATATAATTCCTATGCAGCTGTGCTGGACTCATCTTAATGCAAAACAACACTTTCATGCATGGTTAAATTTCTCATTAAATAAGTTCCAGGGCCTTCCAATCCCAGACCTAGGAGATTTGTTTCCGGTGCTCAGTCATGAACAGCTTTGGTTGAAAATTAAACCCTGATTTCATGATTTGTATTTCAGTGGCTGTCATTGAAGAAGCCTAAACCAGTAAACTGCCATGTACACTGAAACGTGGCTTTGCCTTGTGTGTGAAAGATAAGGCGGGGACAATATTTGAGCTGCTGGATCCTACTTAGGGGCCGTCCATAAATGACGTCACGCACCTAGGGGGGGGGGGGTCAGACATTTGTGACGATGTGTGACTAGGGGGGCGGGGGGGGGCTTTGAGAAATGTGACGTCACATCAAAATGCGCAACTTTAAATAAATATAGACAACACGTTCTACTTAATTAAATAGACTTTTTTACTAAATGTTTTCTCCTACAACATCAGAGTGCAGCGCCACATTAAATACGCACTACAATGACAATAGTTTAAAGCGATTTGAAGCATGTTTTTTTGGGGGGGGGGGGCAGAGCTTTGTGACGTCATATTTGAGGGGGGGTCTGACTTTTGGTGACGCCGTGTGACGAGGGGGGGGGGGGGTCAAAAATCGTCCAAAATCGTCCAAAATCGCGTGACGTCATTTATGGACGGCCTCTTATGCAATTCGCAAAACGATCTCCAGCATCAGAACGGCACGCTTTTAACCAAGAAATGACGTGACATACCATGTTTTTGCAAGTTCCATTAAACTTTGATTTAGTTGCTTTAATATCATAACGCTAACTTCGCATGCGTACACATACGTTGATTCAGCACTTTGGCCACGATCCCAGCACATTGGAGGGGAATGGTTGGTGGCGAACGTCGATTTGTGAAACTCTCAAAACTGCCGGGCTGTGGTGTGATCAGACGATGGCAATATGGCAAGTAGGTTCATTAACCCATCTGTGCAGATCTTTACGTCTCGAGCACTCCGATTCTCTCCCACATTCCACTCATTGACAGAATTAGCAAAACATCAAATTGAAGGACCCTTCCAAAAACAAAGTACAGTATTTGAGATTCAGCGATACTTTTCCCAGGTACGTGGACATTATACTGGTAGGAACCGCCTGGTTACACCAGCCCACAGGGGATTATTGTGTCCGTCGTGCAGGGAGGGGCTGGGTGGGGAGGGAGGGGCTGGGTGGGGAGGGGAGGGTGGGGATGGGCTGGGTGGGGATGGTGGGGCTGGGTGGGGAGGGGCTGGTCACCCCGTGGTGCCCTTATAAAACTCAACGTTTAACCTACTCACGCCGGCTTGTGCTCGCCCTCACAGTCGGACATATTTGCGGAATACACCACGCCGCCGTTGACCCCGGCCATTGACCGAGCAACGCAACGTTCCTACCAGCTCCCTCCGCAGGAATGTGTTCATTATCATTGTTGTGATGGAGTGGCAGCACAGTGGTTAGCGTAGCGTGCTATGAACCCTGCCAGCGGTTCTTAACCTGGGGTGCACGCGCCCCCTGGAGGTGCGAGACGTGGCCAGATTTATTTAGAAGGTAAATCATCGAAAACACAAGACTATGCACGGGCACGTAAGTACAACTACTTTTTTTCACCAAAGCGATGTATTTATTAACATAGAAAAACAAAAATTACGATTGAGAACCATTAAAGGTTAAGAACCCCAGAACCCAGCGAACGGAGTCCGATTCACGGCCACGGCTAACGAGTGGAGAGCAATGTTTGAACTGGTCCCGAGCCCCCTCTCCTCAGCAACCAGCACTGATCAACGCGGTGAAGTATGGTTAAACAATGCTCTTGACTCGACGCGGAGTGAAAATCTTGATTTGACAGCGGATACAAAAAAAATTGCCTTTCCATTATTCATAAATACAATATTGTAATAACGTATTGCTGGCATGACGAATCATAATCCACTACCAGCGTTCAAAAGCCACCAGATTTGCTGTAGACACGTTTACCCTACTAACAGATGCCCAGTTATGCATTGCCATTGATCTTTGCGGAACTGTCGATATAGTTCAGTCAGCAGCTGAGGCGTATGCTGTAGTTCATTTGCAGAACTGTCTTAAACGCCGCTGAAATCCCTTCAAAATGATCGCCCCTCTTGACCCCAATCAGTTGGCCCAGCTCAAGTGAGCCGTAATCCGTGATTTTTCCAATGTTTAGCATCGTTGGGCACATTTAACAAATTATTGGGGGGACTGGGGTGTGAGTAGGTGGGCATGGGGTGCGATCGTTTTGAACATTTATTTTAAAAATTGCGAATACACTACCGACATGTCGCCACGCATGCCACTTGTGATTTTGGTGTGTGCAATTGCAAAATTAAAATCGTGGAGTGGCGGCACAGTGGTGAGGTAACAAACCCAGCAACATGGGTTCGATTCCCAGCCACGGCGAATACATCTCTGGTGAACTCGAGCATCGTGAAATAAGCACCAATGCAGTTGCAAGACATTCGCACCTGGAAAACAAATCAGCTGGGCATGATGCTTCCAATACAAACTGCCTTGTGTTTTGTTCACGCCTTTATAGGTGCTCAATAACAGCACTTGCCCGAACAGTCTATGAGATTATATTGAGCATTCATTGTTCTTTGAGTTCGAAATGCCAACGGCAAAACCACGGCATTAAACTTAAATTTAGCAGCTGAAATTCGACGATCTAGTAAGCAGAAAGCGTGTGTCTTCCACTTATCCAGAGTTCTTTAGAAGCCCACAATTGCGAGCGGCTTATTTACATTTACGATGAATTTAGACATTCAGTTACCGAAAAAGCTCCTGCCACGTGGCTTGGAAACGTTGTGCAATCATGCGGAGCTGCACGCCGTCGAACGCACAAACGCATCGGGAGGGCTTTTTAAACACAGCCGCAAAAACCCATGCGAATGGCATATTTAGTTTCGCACGTAGGCTTTCGCTACCAATATTATTCATAATAGAGGCTTGTGGGTTAGATTGCGTAAATATAAATGCGTCGTTAAATATAAATGCGTCGTTACTTGTGTTTGGAGAGTAAATGCACAACATTTTACAATTGTGGGTTACTCTCCAACACACCGTTGTGCTAATCTTAATTTTGGAGCTTTCGTGACTGCAGGAATTATTCTTTGGTTCTTTCGGTAAAGTCACGTATAAAGATAAAATAATAAATTAAATAATAGCATACGACGTTTCGATTGCAACACAAGCAATCATTATCAGGTATAAATGAAATAGCAACAAAAAATCTAACCGTTGTGCTGTACCAGTAACGAATTGCCACGTTTTGTTTACGTGACAAACCTTTACTAATTGGCTGTGTCGGGTGGTGGCCGCTTTAACGACGACACACATTTACATTTACGCTAAACTAACACCACAAACCCCTGGTGAATGGCATATCTACTTTCGTCCTCCGCGGTGATGTTCACTTCGTGTTCCTCGCTCACACCTCGTCGCAAGCGAGCAGCGCATCCGTTTGCATATTCCCGGGGCTTGTGCTGATGCACGATCCGCAGGAGATTGATTTGCTCCACTCCCTGGGCCACCGGGAGAGGAGGCATCGAGTGGCGCTGATAGATCGGCACGCGGCAATGGAGGATGCCATCCGGACGAGCAATTTGTATCGGCGCAGAGGCCCGATTGAGCTGTCGAGTTTCCACTTCGAGGTGGGGATGGGGGGAGGGGGAGGGCAATTAGAACTGTTTTGCTGCCTCTACTTAAGATTCTACACGAAAATGTCTCAACAATGTCGACATTTCTTGTCTAAAGTGTTTAACAAGACACGCAATAAAACACATTATACGCGTAAATTCCTTTTGCATACATGAAGGGTTTTCTTTTTATAGTTGGGAACATCCGTCATGAGAACGGCGTGCGTGAGTTGGCCGTTCAATCCCATTAAGTGTCACGCTGCTTCAAGTTTGAGAAAATTCTAAGGTGTCCTATTTTGGGTCTTTGGCGTTTAATCACGTACATTTTCTTTGTCACAGTTCCTTAAAGCGAATGTAAATATTTACCGAGCTGTTTCTTTCACAAATGTGCACAGCACCCAAAGTGTGATTAACTAGCTACATCGTATTGGGCAAAGAAAGCATTTCACAACTTGTAATATTGGTTAAGAGTTCAGCTAATTGGCACTTTGTTCCATTTAATTGACGTTTTTTTTCCAAAAGGGAACAGCCCATGAGTTTAAGAAATATATAATTAGCAAACACAACGATGCTGGCATGTTTTTTTAACGCTTTAAGCCTCAAGACAGCTGTAATGGCTGTGAGAATAGATATATCTATAATTCAGTCAAGAATATAGTGCAGTATATAACGGATCCTTTTGGGAGTCTCGGAGCACTTAAAACCTGAAAAGCAGGAATGCTTCAAAGCAAAAGCACAGCGTGTAACACGAGGCACAATACGCCTTGTTCGGCTAACAGATCCCATTGGTCGATGACATAAAATTTCCACAAACTGCAAACTTCGCAAAGTGGAAATCATAAAACTTACCACTTTAAGCCGAGACTAGAACAGCACTGCACAGGGACGCGTAGCTAATTTTTGTACGACGAAATATTGGGGAGAAAATCATTTATATTAAAAAAGTAATCTTTAGAATGTTTTAATTTACAGCTCTTTGGTAATCCACTGCTAATTAATGCTTCCCTGTGTAAAATTATCCGTATAATGTACGGATCATAGTTCGTCAGATTGATCAATGTGCGTTTGTGAAGGCGTTTCCTATATCTGTCGGATTCATAGCGCAGTACATTTACCACTACGCTACCTCTCCAAACATTGTTAATATAAGTGGCATTATAATATCCGTGCTAAATTCCATGATTAAACTTTTTCATAAGGAGTTTCCATTGCTTTTAAAGAAATGATGGATGCGTTGTTGTCTTACAGCCAGCTATGATAGAGATAAAGTGGATACCCTTGATCTTGAGGTCATGTTTTGCTTTATATTTGTACCCTGCCCAAAGGGAGTCATCAAACGGCTACTGATGGCCCAATAGTCTCATTTCCACGGGATCACACATTCATCTGCACACATTGACTTTTCTCAGAGTGCACGTGGGGTCTATCTAAGCCTCCCAATGTAACGTAGACCATACGGACCATTTTTTTGGTCGTTTTGACGACTAACATATGTAACAATGACGAATATGATAATTAATTTAACAGTCATATCAAGAAACATGACAGCTGATAGAAAATATTTTGTAAGTTTGCCAAAAAACTTCATTACAGATATGAGTTGTTAAGATTAGCCTTTGAGTGATTACCCAATTAATACACTGAAACAAATTTAAAACGTTATAGCAAAGTCGCACTCCAATTCTTGACCTAATTTTTAAATTGCTTATAATTTCTATTCCTCCCCCTTCTCTGTAATTGCTGCAATCAGCTGCTTTGAAATGAAATTCAGGCCGATACAAATGTAATTGTCCAATTATTATCAATTAATATTGATTTGAAGCTTTCGTGACTGCAGGAATCCATACTCTTTGGTTCTTTCGGTAAAGTCACCTAGATAGAAAATTAATAGATCACGACGTTTCGATCGCAACACAAGCAACCGTCATCAGGTGGGACAACCACAGCAGAAGAACTGCTGACATCAGCTGGTGTTGCGATCGAAACGTCGTGATCTATTAATTGTCTATCTACGTGAGTTTACCAAAAGAAGCAAAGAGTATAATCAATTAATTGCAATTTTAGAATATATTTTTTAAGGATTTAGTTTTGTTCGAAAGGCATTTGTTGTTGTTTTCTAATGAAAAAATATTGTTGTCATTTGAAAAACTAAAAATACAATGACGAATTCCCATTGCTTAAGTTGTTGGATCTCAGATCGCAAGTCCTGAGGGCACATCCAACAGTGACGTTTTCCATGAATACCATCCAACAGGTGTTTGTGTAAGGTGTAGCAAAACCATGAGCATACAAATGTAAATGATCAGTCAAATTGTAAAAGTGCACCTCAGGGTATCGTGGAGAATGGAGTGTGAAATAAGTATAACCCGTAAAAACAAAGTTTTTCACTCTAAATCCTTTATATGCGTGGCGGCTAGAGTCATCTCGTCCTCTGGCTTGAGATGGCTGCCACCTATGGGTCAGATGATTGCATTGCACCATTAAGCAATTGGTAATTAAATATAATATTTTTGTCCTAAAAAGTGTAAAATTTTGGGAATTTTTTTTCACGAACATTAATTGTCACGCACAACGAGTCTGTGTGGAAAATGTCAGCTCGATTGGATCACGGGAAGTGGGTTAAAAAACGACCGAAAGATTTGCACGGTCGTAAGCAAGCAAGCGAACTTAATATAAAGGATTTAAAAATACTCGCTTGTCTATATTCTTGGTTCTTTCGGTAAAGTCACGGAGAAGGGAAACAATAAAATAATAAAAAATATAAAACAATAAAATTCTCACGACGTTTCGACTGCAACACAAGCAATCATCATCAGGTGTGAAATCAACAGCAAGAACATTTGAAAAAAGTGGCGTTTTTTTCTTAACGTCAGCACCACGGACAGCGATTTGGCAGTTCTTCAGATGGACGAGTCCATCTATGTTCGGAAAAGAGGAGGGGGGAGAGGAAGAGAATGGAATGCGGCCTGAAAGTCACCGTAAGCGTGAACACAATCAATTAAGACCCGAAATGGTTGATCAAATCCTTCCAAATTTTCTTGCTGTGGATTTCACACCTAATGATGATTGCTTGTGTTGCAGTCGAAACGTCGTGAGAACTTTATTGTTTTATATTTTTATTATGTTGTTTCCCTTCTACTTGACTTTACCGAAAGAACCGAGAATATGAATCCCTGCAGCAGAGGTCGCAACCGGGTACCCGTACCCTACCCGATACCCGGCCGTGAGTCACTGGTGAGTAACTGTTTGTCACTCATTTCGGGGAGGGTACGGGTAGTGAACGGGTACCCGTACCCGGCCGGGTACGGGTACCCATTTGCGACCCTGGTGCGGCCGGGTACGGGTACGGAATCAAAACCCGTTTGCGACCTCTGCCCTGCAGTCACGAAAGCTTTAAATCAAAACTCGCTTGTCTGTTTAGTGCGAGGCTATTCTTCACCACAAATTTTACTCAAGCAAAAGCGCAGCCCCCGCAATGGCTGTCTCACGCCGCTGCCGGCCGAGGGGTCTCCACGTGAGGGAGCTCTAGAGACAGGCCTCTACAGATGGGGAATTTGGCCTACTCTTCCATGCTAGCCAGACTTCTTGGAAAAAAAACGTGGGAGTACTCCACACGTTACCCTGCCACGTGCGACACGCTGATCGATTAGCTGCGGTGTTACCCGTTTAATAATGCTGGGTGAACGGACATGGGGGGGGGGAGGATTTCAGAAAACTTGCACCATTGTTTCGACTGGCGTTCCAGGAGACTGAATCGAACGGACAATCCTCTGAATTGCAAGTCCAGTGTCCTTACGATTACCCATCCAAATGACTGTCTCATGCACACTCACGGGGGTTTTTCGAGGCTCACGTGTGGCGCTTTATAGAAAAGAACATATCACTGAAGAGGTTTTAAGAAATGTATACACACACGTATTTATATCAATATGCTCCGAGTAAAATAACACAATATGGTGGTAGGCGCTTGATTTTGGGTCAGTTGCCTGAAGCAACGCTCTTTTTAACGGCCAAATTCGTAGCGTACAGTTATTTTGTTGATTTTATTTAACCACGTAAGATCGCCCGGGTCACTAGAAATGATAAAAAGCAATACAACTAAACACGGCGAGGAAAATTAGACAAAATCAAAGCAGAATGACAGCACTGCAGGAGAAATAAAGAAATGGCAACACAAATGATGATCAACGCTCAATTAAATCTCCCTTCTATGTAGCTTTGTTTAGTCAACTCACTAAATCAGTGAAAATAACTCCAAACGCCAAGTCCTTTTCTGCGAATGCTACCTCTGCACATGCATCCACAGTATCGATATTTATGCCATTACGGTTCTAGCTCTATTGGCCGATGACTTTTTATCCATTGTGTTTTGTTTTTCTAGAGGTTCCAAATTTTTCACGAGTGTCTTGCTTTTTACGAAGTGTCATTTGACCCAATTTGGCACAGCAATATAGCGCGGCGCGTCCCAAGCCCTGGCAGTTTATTGACCACCACGAACAGGCACATGCAGTTGCCCGGATCAATTGCAGGTTATCAATCAATAAGCTGTTTGCCGTCCAAGCTTTAACCGCGTCCATAACCCCCCTCCAAAAACCATAGCAGCTGTTTTAATATGATCACACGCTCATATCTGCATGTGTAAGATGCGGCGAGAATCGGCTACGCGACAATGCCCCCCCCCCCACCGTGAAATCAATTCGGGTCAAAGTTTAATTTTTCGGAGATTGATTTGCCTGTCACGGCCCTCCAAAGTAAGTCCTTGGCGTAATTGGGAAATATGCGGAGGGGGAGGTGGGGTGGGAATCTTGCAATTTTCCGTGATCATTGTGGCGTGCGCTTCTGAGGCTGCTGAGTGCGAGGTGTGATGCTGGTTCTCATGGTAGTCTGCTAATCTTGTTAAGCCCGCAAGATATTCTGTACGGTTCTTCCCTTGAAGGTGACCTCGTCGGGCCGGGCCGGGCCGGGGGGGGGGGGGGGGCTTTGTCCTGCCACGGTTGCGTACGTTGCTCACCTGGCATTTGCGTGCGCACGGCTCCGTACCTTGTGCTGATTGCACGGTTTTCTTGAAATCCATGCCAATATTTTTTTTTTTAAGGGGGTGGCAAGATTCCGTTAAAAATATACAGCGGTTCAATAAACTCCTCCGGGCATGCCTAAACGAGCGTGCGGGTTACATTCAGACCAAAAGAAGAGGGCACCCCCCCCCCCCCCCGCCGAAAGTGTCTCAAGTCTCGGACAATGCCCCACCGGGATTTGATCGACAGGGGGTGATGTTGATCCACCGGCAGAAGCGATCGGAAGCGTTTCGGGCATGAGCTCTAGCCCCCCCCCCCCCCCACACACACTCCTTGTGCAAGATGTGCATTCGCGTTGTGCTGCGAGAGATGTACAACACTCACATACGAGTGTAAACACCGCGCTCCTATACAGCTTGGAGGAAGGAAACAAGAACAGGTTCATATGAGTGGACGTTTGCTTGTTGACACGCAGATCTCAATTTATTCAATGTGCTGACTTAAGACAATGGACATCGCACTCAGATTGTAAATGTTGTGACTTGGCTCTCCAACACACCGGTGTGCTGTACGAGTAAATAATTGGCAAGTTCCGTTTACGTGACAAACCTTACGAATTGGCTGTGTCGGGTGGTGGCGGGGTTAACGACACATTCATATTTTCGCGCTCTAATCCCAAAACAGCTGTATTATGTTCGACAATGGTGAACACACTGCCGTATGAGGGCCACTCCTTGCCAAGCTAGCGGTGGATATTGTACGAATATCCTTTACTATGCTGGCCAATGTGAGTTGGTGACAACGTGGAGCACAGATGTGGGAGCATAGAAGTAGAGTTCAACGCTGGCTTTTACAACACTGCCCTTGACTGCCCACTACGTAGCCCTGCTGCCCTCTGATAACCTGGCGCTGCGTGGGGGTCAACCATAGGAGCATGAGCCAGGTGCGCACCTGCTTAGCTTCAGAGATCTGACTTGACCGGCTGGATTCCAGGTGATTCGCTCATTGGCTAATTCATAGTTGTGTACACGTTCTGCGCCAATCCACTGATGGACGAAGGCCCCCTTAATTCTAGATTTGAAGCTTTCGTGACTGCAAGGATTCATATTCTTAGTTTTGTTTTACTTGATACAGCTATCGTGCTGTGACGGTTCCACCTGAAGACGGAAGCTTGTGTTGCCTCCGAAACGTCGTGATTTTTATTTTTATTTGACTTGTATTAATTTTAATGTTTTACCTACGTGACTTTACCGAAAAAACCTAAGAATATGAAGGCCCCCTTCATGGATGTTATTTGACCATACTTCACCACGCTGGTTAGTAGGGTATGGTGATGCGGGGAGGAGATAGTGGGGGGCAGGACTAGTTCAGATATTACTTTGTCACAAATGTCAGGCACGGTTGGGCATCTATCACTCTCAGGTCGCCAGGTTCCTCGTTCAGTGCGCTAACCACTGCGGCCACCGCTCCGAACACTTAATTCTTCACGTGGGGAGAATACGTCGATCAGAAGCCAATGCAAGTTGCTGCGCAATGCACATCTGTCACAGTACATTAACAGAAGCCTGACATCTAAAATGTGTCATTTTCTTTAACATTGGCTTAACCTCAATAACACCGTGACTAACGCGCATAATTGTATTTTGGTGTGATGATTAGAATTTAATGAAAAATAAAATTAAGGATAAAGGACCGCATATTTAATGTTGCAAATTATCAAGGGGGGAAGGTGATGTTGGCAGGCACTTGTTCTTCGGTTGACTAGAACCATGCACTTGCACCCTTCCCAGAAGCACTTGCAGCGCCGAGTTGTCGCGTAATTGACACAGGCTCCCTCAGGAGAGGGAAAGTACATATTTATCTTGGATATTTTTTGAGTGATGGAATTACAATGATCTGGTGGTGATCGGTGGTGCGGTGGTTATCACGAAACACTGCTCACCCAATAATCTGAGTTTGATTCCCAGCTATGGCTAACACCAGTGGTCAATCATACCGGCATTGATCATGGGTCAAAGGACTCCACGTGTACATACAACTAAAGTAGAACGCCATGCGCTCTCTGCATTTCAGCAACTAATTACAGCGCACACGATAATGCGCCTGCATTTACATACGTTCTTTTTCATATACCATCATCATTTTCAGCCATGATCAACCCACTGCCAGGTGATGGCCTCTACCATGTCCTTTGCCATCCCTCTCGTAAGCCACTGTCATTGTTCCAACTCCACGGTGGGGCCCGGCTTTGTGGATGGGTTCCGCATCTTTGACTGCCACTTCGTAGCCGTATCTTGCCCACCAGCCAACAGAAGTCAAAAGCAAAGTGGGGCCGTCCATAAATGACGTCACTCACCTAGGGCGGGGGGGTTAGACATTTGTGACGATGTGTGACGAGGGGGGGGGGCGGGTTGAGAAATGTGACGTCACATAAAAAATGCGCAACTTTAGATAAACACAGACAACACGTTCTACTTAATTAAATATACTTTTTAATAAATGTTTTCTCCTACAACATCAGAGTGCAGCGCCACATTAAATACGCACTACAATGACAATAGTTTAAAGCGGTTTGAAGCATGTTTTTTTTTTGGGGGGGAGGGGGGGGGCAGAGCTTTGTGACGCCGTGTGACGAGGGGGGGGGGGGGGTAAAAAATCGTCCAAAATCGCGTGACGTCATTTATGGACGACCCCTAGTGCTGTGTGCCCAAGCCCCACCCTTTACACAGTTACCTCGGACCTGCATATACTCTCAAATATATACACACATTTGTGAAATACTGTGAAACGTAATATTCTTTGAGGAGGCGTATGTTATTATATGATCGATTTTAGTTTTTCAATTACATTTGCTAAATATACGTTTTTATGGAGGGGGGGGGAAGGTCGGGGAGAAAAGGATTTGTTTGCATTTCTATGGAAGCTTCGTAGCAGTCTGCATGATAAAAGAAAATCTGTAGAGCTGTGAGCGGCCACATTTCATGGCCCTGCTGTTCTCTAACCACCGTCGCAAATCCAATTCTAATAAGCAGCTGCCTCTCCTCTCGTGTACACTCCAGACTACAATGCACCTCATTTTGAATAATTGTTTACTCAATGGCAAGATTATCCACTTTTTGAGGCTACGTTAAGACGATACGTAAAAGCAAAATAAAATAAAAAGACCTTAACAAAAAAATGCTAAAGCTGTTCAATCCGATGCATATTTACGTTTGGCCTCCCCATGGCATTGCAACTTGGAAATTCTCACTGAGTCTCAAGACTATTTTCAAGAGGGTCCTGCAATGAGATGTTTGACCATTCAGTGAAGTGTTCAATCGGTGTTTGGCGCGCGGATGTTAATCAGAGTTCCAAAAGAACCCCACAGATACAAGCGCACGAATCCCCGCAGATAAATTCGATAATCCATTACTCTACCGCCATCTCCTGAAAACCTTGCTGTTCACTCCTCCAACACCTGGAATAGCCAGGAAATATCTCTCTCACTCTCACATCCAAATACGAACCAGGCTCTAACCTGCTTAGTTTCTGACACCTGGTAGAGTTGATCGTAGTCACATCCATAATGGTGAGTGTGACAGCTTCAGATATCATCTTCTTGGTTCTTTCGGTAAAGTCACTTCCCTTCTACGTGACTTTACCGAAAGAACCAGAAGATGAATCCCTGCAGTCACGAAAGCTTTAAATAGAAAAGCTTCAGAAATGTAACAGGAACATGTTTGCTGGCAATTATTATTTAAGTATCAAATTGATTTTGTGTAGTTACGGAATGACGTCAACATTGTATGTCATCACAAATGACACATGGCAGTGTAAAGTAAACAGAAATTTATTATGTCCTGAAGCTGCTCCAACTGGGAACAAATGGAATACATCATACGAATGACTGTGCACACATGAATAATATTCAACTTGCAGGAGGCTAGTTTTAATTAGCTTATGTTTAAAAATAGTTACTAACTCCGAGCAGTAGTGTTGTTATTGTTTTAGAATTTAATGATACACAATGCAATTTACCCTCAACAAAGCAACCTACATGAACCCAATCTCGACAGAGGTGGCAAAGAAAGCAGGGTTAAGCCCTGGATAGTACTTGTGTAGAGAGGTTCCCACGGACGTACTCGAAGACGGAGGAAAGTTAAGGGCTTTCGCCAGGGTTTATTAAAGCTGTTACAATAATACACAGCAGGGTACACAACTCCCAGTGGCTAGGGGGGTCCTACTCTGAGTCCGGGTCCCTGCCGGCTAGCTCCGGTCTCTCTCTCTCGTGTCGGATCGTGGAGTCTGCCGACTCCACCGAGCGGAGAGAGAAGCACCTCTACGGCTACCACCGGCTTCTCCCCAGACTCACCACTCGATCCCTCTCTCTACCCCTGGTTCCCTCTTCACCCTGCTTACTCTACCCGTTCCCACAGTGGCCCCGCTTACGTCACGGGGTGTCCCTTAAGTACCCTAGGAGACGTGACGTCATCGCACTGAACGGCACGCCTGACGTCACGTCCCCATTTTACTCCTCTACATTTGTATGGGAACACCACCACGGCCTGCCAGACTTGGCAGGCATGGGCTGTTGATTGTCACTCCCCATCATACACGCGGGTTTCCTCTGGGTTCTCAGCTTTCATCCCACATACTAAATACTCACCAAATGGAATTGGTCAAAACATCCCAATGCAAGACACTTCTGAATATAAGAGGCTGGGTACTCTCAACAAAAGGCTTTCCTGTGTAAACAATTGTAATGTTTTATTAAACACAAATATGTGTTCGCACCGTGGAAGGGAGTTTGTGCTAGGAATGATGCACTGAGCAATACGATAAAGTGCTAATAGGGACTTCTCAGGAACATGAAACGAAAGGCTGTATTTGTGTTTCTCTCCTGGAAAAGCATGAGAGTTTAATTATTTTCCCAGTTAAACCGTTCGGATAAACACAACGTTATTTTATTTCTTAATTTTGGAGCTTTCGTGACTGCAGGAATTATTCTTTGGTTTTTTCGGTAAAGTCACGTATAAAAATAAAATAATAAATTAAATAATAGCATACGACGTTTCGATTGCAACACAAGCAATCATCATCAGGTATAATAAAATAGCGACATAGAATATAACCAGAAAACTATAGACAGACATATAAGCAGACAGATATCACCAAGATACATAGAGAGAGCAACCCAGGTACAGAGAGAGGTGATCGTCTCTGTGGGGTGGCCTTAAATAGACAGAGGGGGCGGAGGCAGAGAGAGGGAGGGGGTAGGGAAAACATTTACATGTCAATGAGTACGAAGGGAGGGGAGTAAGGTAAGCAGGCTTAGAGGGAGACAGAACACACTAAATTAAATAACCTAGCAAAGTATCGAAATGTTATGTAAAACGACACAGAGAGTCGGTCAACACACAATTAACGCATTGCCTGGTCGATTACGTATTTCAAAGATTGCTAAGTTAGAATTTAAGTGTGAAAATTCCAAAGAAAGACAAAACATAAAAAAGAGGAACGGAGACACACAGACAGAGCAGAACCTAAGAACGATACAAAACGAGTGTAGACAGAGAAAATTACACTAAATATACAGGCAGAGAGAGAGAACAAGAAACCCAGAGAGAGAGAAAAAGGTAAACTTGGAACTTCCCCGTAGAAGTGGTTCAATCTTAATTTAGGACCACTGAGCGACCTGGCAATAAATAATCACTCGATCGAAGTGGCTTATCACGTGGACATTTTAGCAGACAAATATTCTGCGCGCCGGAAAATGATAAACGGCGACCTCTGGATTGCAAGTCCAGCGCGCTAACGGTAGCATCGTGAGAGCCATACCAACGAGAAAACTTCCATGTGATGCATACGCTGGCTTTTGTGGGCATTTTATACCGCTTGAAGCTTGTACTGTGACAATATGAATAATGCACAATGAGCTTTCCAGCCCAACTCTTTAAAAGGCCCTGACTGCACAGAGCTTGAAAGCTTGTAATAGACGCGGATGCTTCATTAAATTGACGTGCAAGTACGATCTCCTCATTTATCTTTAATGGACAGAGGAACACTGAATACATCTTTACTGTAACGCCGCAGTTTGACATTATGGTCAAACTGCTAAGCATTAGCAAAGCTGGTGTTCTTGTGAGAAAGAAATCGAGTAGTCTGTCCATTGCATCACTACCACATCTTTTTTTTATGGCATCCGACATTCATTTATCGAGCGAATGGAAGGTTTTTTTCTTCTTCTAATTCTAGATTTTCTGCAGAGTGCCATCAGACGAGAGAATTTACCGTGTTATTTAATTTCGCCAACGCTTATTTACATGGGCGGGGAGAAATCCCAAATGGATATCGCAATGTGATTTGAGATGACACAACATTCATTGTAAACAGCAATTAAATCCTGGCAAAAAAAAAAAACGAATCCTTTGAGAATCCAGCAAGGAATGCAAGATGGGAATTGGAAAGCCTGAAAAACAACACCAATTAAAAACAATTTTCCAATTTCAAATGCTTTGCTATATTAATGTCAAGGCCACATATTGCTCTGCACGTGATGTGTTTCGCTCAAGCAGACGGTTTATGAGTTGTGTCACTGTCCAAAAAACATCATCAGCATCATCAGCATCATCAGCAGCTGCCTTTGTTGAAATGGATGCACCAAATTTACAAGGCGAACTTACCCATCGCTGTGCCCTCCTTTTTAAATCCTATTGCACCGTGTGGCAGTATTTATTACGCACAGCGGCACATTTAGAGATTCCCTCCAAGGGGCAAGGAAGATCCATTAGCTTCTCCAGTGTTCGGAAGCAGTCAGATATAAAATCGTCTCTGGAGTAGAAAATCCTGGGAAGTAGCTGCAATAGCCCCATAGGCTTTGCAAAGCCACATATCCGACCAGCTGAGGACTGGGGTTTCGGGGCAAATCCGTGAAAAGGTCGGATGTGTGAACATCTATCGAAAGAGTTACGCCACCACGCACGCACAGGTAGTTTACTGCCCAAAAGTAAAGCGCAAACTGTATTAGACATAGGGGAACGCTTTAGTGCGTTCGAGAAGAAAATGCGTGAGAGATTTGGGGCAACATTGCTGCACGCGAAAAAAAAGTCAGATTCGTGAACGTTTATAGAAAATTACATTTTAAACCGCTCCCAAATACCGCACTGGGTAATGGCAGCTGATATGTGAATGCGGTATTATGTGGTCACGGCTGATACGTGACGTTGTGCTATACGCGTAGACGTCATGGGCCAATGGTCATTTCCCCCCCATCGCCTCTGAGACCCAGAACATTGGTATGTCATTCATATTTACCATAGATACATTGAATGGTTAGTCAATGTATTTTCTATTCAATGTATTTTCTATGGCAGCGACTTGTGGTTTGCCATCGGACAAAGACGGTCACTGCATCGCACGCTTTCAGATGCGCTTCTTTTGCGGCCGTCTGGAACGCTCTCCTTTTCAATATTAGGAAGCCACTGGAGCTAGGCACTTTTGAATCTGGATTGAAAACTAATTTCTTGAGAACTGCTTTTTGTGTTTAGCTTGTTCTCCTTACCCCGCACCTCCAATCAGCACAGTTGGCTATGTACGGTGCGAAAGAAGTTCAACATACATGCATTATTATTGTTATTAATGTACGGGTCTATTTAAGATCTGCCTCTGTAGATCGATCACCAAAGTTCCTTTTAATCATTGTTTTGCATTTTTTATATTGCAAATGCAATACAGATAGGATGACTAAACAAACTAAAGCATTGCCATGTTCTGTCTCTCAATGTGGAGACTCGAAGCCTGTGTAATGTACAATGATGTGTGCACAAGCCACGGTATAATATATCTTTTGCTGTGAAAAGAAACGAATATATATACGTACGGCTGTATATATATATCCCCCCGTGTGCTTCCGCGACTCAGCACTGCATTTTGAGATACTGATTAAGCATTAAGGCACACTTTATTACCCACTGACTCTTTTTGACAGACGTCCACATCACCGCACCGCACTTCTAATGCCTATTGATTCGTAAACTTTTGTGAAATGCATTGGAGGGGGCAGCGGGGGTCGAGGTGCAGAGGGAGAGGGGGTTCCCGCAATCATGAGAATGGACTGAAACACAGTCTTTAGTTATAGGTCGCACCAGAAGATTTTTTATTTTTCATCTAAAGAATATAAACATTTTCAAAATGTGTTGTTCCGAACACTTTTTATCCTCCACTTTGATTTACCTTATCACGACAATAATCAAGCTGAGATGTGACGAACGGGTCCTTACTTATAACATTTGGCAGTACACCAGCACTGACTCTGTTGAAACCGGGTCAAGTTCAATGCTGCTAAAATTGTGCCCTCCCACAAGGCCGTGGGGTTGATGAGGTTGTGTAAATAATGCTTTTATAGATATATTTTGAATGCAGAGATACATATATAAGAAGCAGACGTGTTGTATGAGTAACTATTTTGTTATGTTTCATAGAAAAAAATCTAAGCGAGCATCAAACTTACTGTGAGTGGAAGTGGTTTGTGAGTTCTTGAAAGGATACTATTAATCATGGTTTAAATACCTTTGTTAATCCACTGATCGGCGAAGGCTTACACAAACCACGTTGGTCGTGAACCTTGTTTGACATAATGAAGTGTGCTAGTCAGGGTGGGTTGGTGAAGGTGGGACCTCGGATCGGTTGAGATGGCACTAGTCACTGATGTTAGCCAGGAATTGAACTTAGGTCACCAAAGTTCATAATTCAGTGGGGGGGGGGGGGGGGGGGGGGGGTCAACCTCTGCACCACTGCTTTTACCCTTGAAGGTATGTCTGTCCATGAATTCAGAACTTTCTTATTTAAAAGTAAAAGTCGTCTCAATAGTAGGCATTACTCCCCCACTTCTAAATTGACTCGAAACTTTTATTGAAATATGTACCGGAAGTTTAAATAAGGTACACCTGGCTTACTTGATAAAAAAAAAAGTTTCCTAAATATAATAAAATTGTAGGTCTATGCGAAAAAACACGTTTGGCCTCCATTAAGTCGAAATAATCATTTAAATCAATCCATTCTCCTGGCAGAGTTAGCAAACCAATTTAGGGCAAGCGATACAACTAAATTAACAATGGTTTTTTTGGAGGGGAGAGGAGAGAGACTCCATTGGTGCCTACACAAAGTCTGGGCATGAGGGTATAATTCAGGCTTCTGGTCTCTTGTTATTGGTGCGATGCCTAACAAATGCATTTCAAATGCGCCTGCATAACGTGCATGTGGGTGTATTTACACTGGCATTGTATATCAATAAGAAGTCCTTGAATTGTGATATTGTGTCACAGATGTGTCACACATTTGCATCTGGTGGAGCAGGCTCTTACCATTGTCTCCCAACTTTAAGCATCACACTTCATGGAGAGCAAATTACTGGGGATTATACATGTTTTTGTTATTGATTAGCATGAAGCTTAAAGTGACTTTGAACGTTAGGCTGAGCCTCGACTATGAATGGAAGCCGATCATCCTCCAGGCCATACATTTAGGTGGTCCGAATTAAAATATTTAGCTTTTATTATTTGTTTTCCTGGTTATTAGGTTAGACTCAACTACATTTCTGCTGGATTTCAGCTTTCCAACATTTCTCGTGCATTATTATTGTTTTATTAATCTTAATGTATCACAGACTTAAGTATAATGATTATTATTAGTCTTAGACTGACTAGAATTTATATCAATCACTGACTTCGGCAAACACAATCATCTACATATACATTACATTTAGTTCGTAAAATGTTGCAATTTAAGCACACGCAAAAGCAAAACGGACATCCGGTGCTATCATCCCAACAATCACGTAGTGCATAATACAGAGTTTTTGGGTTAGATTGCATAAATATATAAATGTGTCGCTAAACCCGTCACCACCCGACACAGCCAATTAGTAAGCTTTGTCACGTAAACATAACATGTCAATTCGTCACTAGTACAGCACACCGGTGTGTTGGAGAGCAAAGCCACGACATTTACAATGAGTACGACGTTTCGCCAGTAATTACAAGTAGCTTCATCAGGCGACAACCAGATTTGCTGAGAAATCCTCCTGTTTCGTTCCTTGATTCTATATTTACGCGATCAAACCCAGAAAAACCTGTATTATGCGTGATATTGGTCGCCATAGCCTACTACGTGTTAAAATCACGTGGTGCTTATGGCCACCAACCTTCCACCCATTACAGCACCTCATGCTGAGCCGCAGAGCAAACTGTGATAATAAAGGACACACGCCCCCACTGCCTGGACAGTATACTGGGCTATAACTTCATAGAAAAACCATCACCGAAAAACGATAAACGCAATGACAACAATAATGATGGGAATAATTTATTATCATGCTTTGTCATTCCATGACCAGATGACGGCCTCCTCATGCCGTGTCAGATATTGAGGTTGTTTTAACCATACTTCACCATGCTCTTTGGTATCGGTTGGTGAAGTGGGGGGGGGGGGGTAGTTCAAATACCACTTGAGAATGATGTTAGCTATGATTGAGAATCAAACTCACGTTGCTGGGTTCGGAGCATATTACATGAACCAGTTCATCCCTTATTGTTCCCGGTTTGAAGGCTATACCACTGATAATGGCGTGGTGGTATTTTACTTGGGATCAACATTGATAATAACCAAGTCACAACCTTGGCTTTTGTGGTTTAACGTTTATTCCTAAGGCTCAGCCAGACTGGAACTCATAAGAACCGTTTTGGTTCAGAATTCAAGGCTTGCCGGGTTGGTGGCAGTACAATTCCAATGTTTTTTTTTACATGACAGCAAAATACAAATAAAGTAAGTGCTCACTTAATGGAGTGGCTTTCCAGCTCGTTTAATTATTTAGAAATTACAATGCTTTCACTCTGCATAATGGTGTATAACACCAACTAAATTGTCATTCAATTTTTAAGTGAGAATTTTTTCTCCCCACCGTATTTCAATTGCCTGTCACGTCTCACTTCCCCACCCCCCTTGGGGAGCAAAGTATATGAAAAAGGCAAGGTCAATATATTTTTTTCATATAAATCTCTCTGATTGACAGTTCATACAGATGATAATTAGTCACAAGGGCTGAAAGAAAACGTTAAGATGCTCAACACGAACCTGTCTTCCATTTGATAAAACATCTTCTCGATGATTGCTCACATATTTACATTGCACATTGTTATGCACTCACTCAGATGAAAGCCCTGCGGTAAGCAGCCAATTTTTTTCCGCCCATTTTTCACCCAAATTTAAATCAACCCATCAGCCACACGCTCCCAGGGGTTTTGACATAGGGAAGCTCACGTATGCCTCACACGGTTACATGCAAACGTGTTAGAGGTACAATTCTCTAGTGGCCTTTTTACATTTTCTAGGGCCGCTAAAACAACATGGCCACAGTGATATTCAAAGGGATTGTAGAAGCAGAAGGTGTGCATTTTTTTCAATTTGACCGAACCTTTCATAATGCGATGCAAACATGAAAAACCAGAGCAGTCAATCGCCCCGTACAAAATGTTGCACGTTGTACAGAAATGAACCGTCATATCCGGCTGCCATGCACATGGAAGGACAATTGTTTTTTTTGTGCTCGGCCTGCCATTATGTCATCAATAGCACTCGCTGCATCGATGCATTGGACTTGCATTTCCTGAGATGAGCAAACGGAAAGTGAAACGGCCAACGTTCGCCCCGTGTCGTCAAGAGCCGATTCATCAGAACGAAATCCCACCGTCCCACGTACGCTTTTCAAAGCGGTTGCATTCTTGCGCGCGCGCGAAACTTAAATGGCCCGGTTAACTTAAGTAACGCGCCGAGACAGCCTCGGCAATTAAACGCTGCTCGAGGTGCACAAGCAGAGACTCGTGCGCTAATGGAAATGAGGGATGCGTTTAATGTGACATGACAACATGCAATCACGGCCAGGCACAGCCACTGCCGGGCGTCGGAGCCCCGACTATATAAATCATACCATTAGACGTGTTATGACAAGGGCACTCAAGAAGTACTCAAGACATGTCCTCCCGTGCGTTTGGACACGCTAATGAAGAGTGGAAAAGAAAGCAGCGCTCGTTTGCGTGTGCACATGCAAATTCATCATTCTATCGTAACATCTTGGTCCCACACTGGGAATCTTGAACGGAGTGCGAGGAAGTGCGATTCTCTCGGACCTCCGAGTGCTCCTCAAAGCTTGGGGAGAATCTGAGAATCCATTATGCCCCTTAGCGTTGTGGAAGAGAACGGATGAGTGTGCGTTAATCTGTTTCAGCCTATAGTTTGAGCAGAATTCTGAGTTCAGTGCATTATGCAACATTGCACAGAAACTCGCTCGAGTGGGTGTGGGGAGCTCTTAGTTGAATTGAGCACTGTGCAAACCTACGGAGCCATTCATTAAATTGTTGATGGCACTCTTGAGAGACAAGGCAACACATTATGCTTCCACTATTCCTGACACGGTTATGCAATTTAATATTGGGGCGGTATGATTTATTTCATAAAATAAATAAAGAAAAATGCACGTCTCCGCTAATGGATTCACGTGATGGAGTCAAAGATAGACGTCTCTATGAGCACAGAAATGACATAAAAGTGCCCATTGAGTCCTTGCAATACGATCTGTGCAATGATCGATTCCATCCTCTCCTCGCGAAGTGCACTGGATGTGTGTGTGTGTATTTAGTTTGTTTATCTTCCCCCGTGCCTCCGATTAACACTGTTGTTTTCAATTTCGATTTTCGTGACTGCAGGGATTCAACTTCTCGGTTCTTTCGGTAAAGTCACGTAGAAGGGAAATAATAAAATAATAAAAATAAAACATAATAAAATAATTCTCACGACGTTTCGGCCACAACGCAAGCAGCCGTCCTCAGGTGAAGAACAGGTCTGTCGGAAAGACAGCGTCTGAATGAACACCACCAGGCTTGGCAGCGTATATTTAAGCTGGGTTGGAGGGGGAAGAGCGCCTTGACAAAGGAATTTGCTTCGTACGGCGCAAAAAGAAGTTCTACATAAGGTACATACATGCGGCGTCGATGAGGGTTTGGGTCAGTGGGTTTGGGGGCAGTGAGTGCAGATGGCCGGAGGGAGTTGAACAGGATTTCATATTGAGCTGGACATCCAGCGGCGCATTGGAGCCACGCGTTGGCAAGTCGCCCAGCAGCCCTGCGCTCTCTTCATGCCAGACAGCACTCATTCTTCGTCGCATCGATTGCTTCCCGTCCTCAATGATGCCACGCTAGAGAAGCGCAGGAAAAAAGTACTCTCCCCAAGTCTCCGGATAACTTCCAGACGCGAGTCACATGCTACCAATGCATATTTATTCCAGAGAAAGAAAACTGCATTTCCCAGCAACATTTCATCTTGCAGAATCCACTTACCACTAATAAATAAATAAGTAGATCCATCCATCTACAGAATTTTAATGTCTTAGTTTCTGCTCTTCCTCTTCACATTACTTCCCCTCTCTTAACCAATATAACTTCACAATCAACAGCTGAATATTGTGTTAAACGCTGCTGGAATGTTCACTGTAAAAAAAAAAAAATAGGAATGAAATTAATGAGTAATGGACATCCTTTCTCTTACTTCAGACTTATTTTAAATTATGGCTGCACATTTCTTTTGTTTTTATATTTATAATCAATATATATTCATATATTGCAGATGTAACCATTGCCAACGCAACGTGCTGATACCTTCTCCCCACGTTAAAATGACAGAGGACACAATGCACGAATAAAAAATATGCCTTGATCCCCCACTCGCGACTTTATTTGAAAGTGCACGCTACGAACCGTGTATTATACATCATAAATGAGGAGGAGTGACCGTGGTTAGTGCATTGTATTCGGAAACCGGTGACCCGAATTGAGTAAGTTTCTTTTATTTAACCAGGAGAAGTACACCCCATGGAAGTACACACAACACATTGCGTGTTTTGCAAGGGCGATCAGAGATAAAGTTAACATCCCAGCCATGGCTAACATCGGTGTGGCATAACATCTCAATCAGTCCTGGCCACCCTCCTTCACCAGCCCCAATGCCGATCAGCACCGTCAAACAATCCCCATGAACCAGAGGTGTGGACTCGAGTCATGTGACTTGGACTCGAGTCAGACTCGAGTCATGAATTTGATGACTTCAGACTCGACTCGGCAAAATGTACAAAGACTTGCAACTCGACTTGGACTTGCATAACAATGACTTTGTCCCACCTCTGAGGTGTGGACTCGAGTCATGTGACTTGGACTCGAGTCAGACTCGAGTCATGAATTTGATGACTTCAGACTCGACTCGGCAAAATGTACAAAGACTTGCAACTCGACTTGGACTTGCATAACAATGACTTTGTCCCACCTCTGCCATGAACCAAGAAGATGAATCCCCATGGCCGGTACGTCACGATGGGCTGGATGGGTGGGGCCATTGACCATGGATGATTGCTGATGATGACACAATTTTTAGATTGCGTTTTCGTTATTAGTACAGAGCTATGGAGAGAGATGCACCTCGCGGCACCGCGATGTCATCTTATTTCATATTCATAGAGCGTCTTAGCTCAAGGCGCTTTACGTAGTTTAAACGGGGTAACTAAGAGCCGAGCAATGAGTGACCGTGACAGAGGACACGTGGGGGTCACGAACGGGCAGGGGAGGAATGGGAAAGAGTGGTGGGGCGAGAGGAGTGAAGAGGGATGGAATGGGCAAATGATTCGAGGTGAGGTTTTAAGATAGGAACGAAAGGAGGTGAAGGAGGGGGACTGCTGCATGTACAGGACGAGTTTATTCTCGTGGAAAGATGCAAGGAGTGAGAAAAATCGAAAATGACATTGTGCGCAGGGGGAAGGAGGGACAGAGAAAGACAGAGAATATTGTGTCATCATTTGGTATCCTTTAGAATGTACAGCCCTTGAGTATGTTAGTCTGTGGAAATTATATTGAGTAAACATTAGACTTCATGATGTTGTGATGCAATTTAAAATGAATTTATTATAACCTTCATTATCATCGTCATACAAGTTCATATAAAATGGTACTGTAAAAATGTAGATTCATATTTAATAAAACTAATCGATGTTTTGCTCAGTATTCTGTATTTTCTCCACACCATACATTACCACATTAACAAGGAATGATCTCAGAATACATGAATGCATATTGGACCAAACCATATTATTATTATTATCAGGCTATGTTAGTAAACTTGTTTAACCAGGAAAATCTCACTTAGTCTAAGACTCATATTTTAAGTATTATACAATCGGGACAATGCTATTATGTATAATCCCAATTCACTCTTTTGCAGATAAATGTTAAAATTGGGATATTTGGTCAATGCCGGTTACATAGCATGATTTTTTTAAAGCTTGTTTTATCAGCTATTGGAGAAAACCTGATAACTCGGAGATAATCCACACAGAACATGGGTAGAACATACAATTTCTCACACAGAACATGGGTAGAATATACAATTTCTCACACAGAACATGGGTAGAACATACAATTTCCCACACAGAACATGGGTAGAACATACCATTCCCCACACAGATAAGTGCCTAAAAGTCGGGAATCGAACCCATGGTATTTCCCCTGTGAGGCACAGGTGATACCACTATGCCACTGTGCCAACTCGGTTGGCATTACCATATGCTCCTGGACGCTACCACGGGAATGATTAGCACATAGGACTGGTACTTCAGAGGCCATTCTATCGGCGCAGCAGTTGGGACAAAGGGCAGGTTGATTGAATCCATCCAGCTTCTATCCACTCAGCGGCATAGGGGGCCGTCCATAAATGACGTCACGCGATTTTGGACGATTTTTGACCCCCCTCCCCCGTTGTCACACGGCGTCACAAAAAGTCAGACCCCCCCCCTCAAATATGACGTTACAAAGCTCTGCCCCCCCCCCCCCAAAAAAAACATGCTTCAAATCGCTTTAAACTATTGTCATTGTAGTGTGTATTTAATGTGGCGCTGCACTCTGATGTTGTAGGAGAAAACATTTCTTAAAATAGTCTATTTAATTAAGTAGAACGTGTTGTCTATATTTATTTAAAGTTGCGCATTTTTACGTGACGTCACATTTCTCAACCCCCCCCGCCCCCCTTCGTCACACATCGTCACAAATGTCTGACCCCCCCCCCCCCTAGGTACGTGACGTCATTTATGGACGGCCCCAAAGTACAACCACCGTGAGACATTTAAAAGGTTGAGTGTGGCGAAGCAGTGTCAGGACTCCCACCCGATTGTGAGACGTCCGCCCAGCATGGAAGAGGATGCCAAATAATATGTAACTCTCGATTTAAAGCTTTCGTGACTGCAGGGATTCATCTTCTTGGTTCTTTCGGTAAAGTCACGTAGAAGGGAAGTAATAAAATAATAAAAATAAAACATAATAAAATAATTCTCTCGACGTTTCGGCCACAACGCAAGCAGCCGTCCTCAGGTGAAGACCAGGTCTGTCGGGGAGACATTCAGACGCTGTCTCCCCGACAGACCTGGTCTTCACCTGCTTGCGTTGTGGCCGAAACGTCGTGAGAATTATTTTTTTATGTTTTATTTTTATTATTTTATTACTTCCCTTCTACGTGACTTTACCGAAATAACCAAGAAGAATATCTAACTCGATAGGGGATTCTCCAACGTTCCCTCCAGCAGAGGCCCACTTCGCCTAGCAGTAGCATTGAGCAGGCAATTGCATGGCTGCACCTTCACCTTTTTTGCAAACACTCTTGAGCAGCCCCACTCACTTAGCCTCGAATACAAGCAGCTGTTATTTATTCATTAAGATTACACTCCATGATGTAAAAGACGCTGCTGCTGTTTACAATGAGGTATTACCGACAAATGCGTGCAGCTCCCCGAGCCCCAGCTGATCTGCGGAGGCATTTATCTCTCCAGCAAATTCTTGTATTTCACCCAGGAGATGCATAATAGAGGGGTGGGAGGGGGGTGAGGGAGCGTGGCGGGAAGGAAATTGGGGTAAGATGTGCGGAGCCCCAACCATATACGACTCGGAGCCAAGACGGAACGGTGCCGGCAGGGTCAGCCTTGGGAGAGGGTCACTCACCCGGCAGGTAATGTCGGGCGTGAGTGGCTGGAATCGAACCTGGATGAAAGCGCCCGGGTATCACTAAGCCACCCTGCCCACCTTCGCCCGGGGACACCGGTTTACATTGGCTTATGGCATCACCGTGTCAAGTGCGCTGCATGGCAATTTCTGCAGTGCCTGCGCTGCAAATGAGCTTCTCAGCTACCACCGGAGTCATCGCTTTCAACGGCTGCTGTCACTCTCGGCCTCTAGCCCCGCGTGTCAGCCCCGTGTTCATAAAAGGGGGGGTACATTTCAGGATGAATTACAGTTGCGTGTCCAAGCTGCTGACTGACTTGGTCTTGCAGGGCTTGCTCTGGCAGTTGTGTTTTATTTCCCTCCCTCCTCTTCCTCACGACCACAGCCAGCCGGTCATAAACACCGTGCCTTTGTGATGAGTTGACACGTGGAGGTTTTATTATCAATGCGGCCGCTTAAGCCTGCCGAAGAGTGAAGATTTTCCCCCTCAATGTTTAGAGTGATGACTATAACCTCGCTGTCCTCTATTTGACTTTAATGCTCTGGGCCACAATTTGGTTCTGGATGAAGGATAGGCACGCAAGGTTTACCCATAATAGAGGTTTTTTTGGGTTAGATCGCGTAAATATATTGAAGCTAGTTGTAATTACTGGCGAAACGTCGTATTCAGTTTGTAAATGTTGTGGCTTTGCTCTCCAACACACCGGTGTGCTGTACGAGTGACGAATTGGCACGTTCTGTTAACGTGACAAACCTTACTAGTTGGCTGTGTCGGGTGGTGGCGGGTTTTAACGACACATTTATATATTTACGCGATCTAATCCCAAAAAAACTCTATTATGGATGATATTGGTCGCGAAAGCCTCCTACCACGTGTTAAAGGTTTACCCTCCTGGGAACTTTAATACTTAATACTGCTCAGCCCTCTGTCTCTACCTGCCTATCAAAATGTAAGCTTTTTAAAAATAATTCTTATCTTAGGGGTGGAAAAATACCGGACACTCAGCCACATTGGAATGCTGCATAGAAAACGTGACTTGGAAAAGGTCATCAATTTTGTAAGTAACTTACGGTATCGTGTATATTTGTAAGTTAATGTTTTTGGATGAGTGCTTTTCTGAATTTTTTTGTCGTTGCTAAATTCAGTAATGTGAAGGACGCACGCCGCAAAAAAAATTGAAGGCAGCATTAACAGGCAGCTGGAACACGAAACGATTTAGCCAGCATTATCTTTAACAAGACTCTGCAGTGGGAGGTACTTAACCATTAGAACTGTTTATTTATTTTTTGCCAACAAGCACGCCTGCACACACACACGCACGTGCACGAGCACTATCGTACCCAGTGCAGCAGTCATGTCCTTGAAAATCGCACTCGGTTTTATGTTCTGTTGTAAAAAAAATATATAACTGGTTTTAATAACCCACAATGCATCTACTGGGTAGAGTGCACATTACAGAGCGGACTATATTAGAGGGCTGAACACCTGGACCTGAATTATAACCTGGTTGAGAGTATTTTGCTATTTTGTTTTAACCTCCACTAATTCAACGACAACACAACTGTTATTCAAATGCACACAACTAAAGTCTCTGGATATATATCTTTTTCAATGGGTAAACTAAAAATCACTTACGTTATTAAAAATAAATCTATTCATTTGTTGTGATTAAAATGTAAAATACAAGTGTAAACTGGAAAACCAAAATAATGTTTTATAAGATGCAAAAACACGTAATTTGCTTAATAATTCAGAGGCTGTAAACAGTGATAAACAAATAACAAGAACATTTACCCAACTTTTAATTTCAGTCGAAATGTATTTTCTTATTAGTTTTCAAACAAAAAAAACAGGGTCCATATGTATGTAGAAAGAAATAATAATAAAAAAAAAGATATTACATTTGGGTAATACGATAAATGAAGTTCCAAAAAAACACACTCATGAATAGCTATTGAAATTCAGAACAAATGTCCTTAAATCGCAATACTCGTGTGTAGTGACTGACTCAGAGACACTGAGAGTAGGATGCACTCTATACTTTTTGTTTTTTTCGGTAAAGTCACACTTTAGCTACGTTGTCCCCACCTGAAGAAGGACGCTTGTGTTGCACCCGAAACGTCGTGATTTAATTTTTTTGTTTTCATTTAAATTTATTTTATATTTTATACCTACGTGACTTTACCGAAAAAACCAAAGAGTATGGATTCTTGCAGTCACGAAAACTACAAATCTAGGATGCATTTTGTTTATCAACACGGCCTTAACAGTTAACACTTGGTAACTACGGTTCCCAGTCAGGACAGCTGGCAGACTGCCTAACTGGCGACGCCGAGACGGTGAAGACGGTGACGGCAACGAAGACTCCAGCAGCACGACGCAGGGACCCAACTCCAAACGACAGCCCCGAGCTCTCGCTCAGCACCCCCTTTTATGCTCCCAGCCTGGCCTGGCTCCGCCCCGACCACGCCCCCTTTCTAGAACCTACCGGCGGGTTCCCGGGATCCCCCGCGTGCCCCTTCTGTAACCTTTACCCGACATCCCTCTCTCTGGTCTATCACGTGACCTGCTGTCAGTCAGGGCTGCTGTAGCTGCAGACCCCCTTCCCTGCCAGCAACAAGCGTTATGCTGCTAAGTGACCGATTCTATGTCACTACACGTGTAACCCTCTCACCACACGTTGCTAGTGGTTGTTTTGGTGCAAAAGGGACCAGACAAAGCGGTTTGCTGTGCACCCAACTGGTGGCTCAAAATGGGAAAAATGTTGCCTTAAAAAAGAATTCACAAGTTTATGTAAGGTCCAAGGGAATAAATGGAAATTCCCATGGATTTCTTTGGTCACTCAACAGTCTGCTGGTATTCGGGTTTACTATGCACACACCGCACCGTAAAAAATATATGCTGCTCAGTGATTCGATAATAATAATTAATATAATTTTAATTTGCAACGTGCTCGATGATATTCGCCCCCACTGTCGTAGAAAGAGAACGACTCAGAGGCAAGACGAAGCACAGATAAGCAGGAGGGCGCTAGCCACGCGAAGAACTGCCTCTAACAATTGGCCCAAGCTCTGCGGTCCTCTGTATGTTCGGGTGTTATCAGACAATTAATGAGCGTTTACAGATGGAAGAAAACCAGGGCACCCGGGAAAAAAGATATCCCACGTGTGGCAAGGGGGAAACATTAAACAATGTTTTGTATTACTGCATTCTCCTAGCGAGCCAGGGTATATGACACCTCGACGCCCACGGGAAGTTAGTTTTACAACATTCGTACGATCCACCCACCTTTTCCTTCCACAGAGCTGGATAACAAGCGCGCATAGCCACCGCCACCCACTCACACAGCACGTGCGGCCCTTTGGTCAATGCACTGTTGAATGATGGCCTCGCCATGCCATGCAGATGATGGTGGTGGTGGTGGTTTGATCATACTTCACAATCAATCAATCAAAGATTGATAACGCGCCGTATTCAGCAAAAAAGCTGCAATGGAAGCACGGATGGTGGTAAGAAATTAAACAAAACGTGAGGAGCTGCATAGAAAATAAGTTTTGAATTTCATCCCCAATCTCTCGCCCGTTTCGGCCTCCCCTCCCTCCCCCCTCTCGGATCTATATAATGCCTCGTCACAACGGCACGCTTCTCTCTCTCTCACCTGTAGACGATTGCTTGTTGTCGCGATCGAAACGTCGTGATCTATTATTTATTTTCCTATCTACGTGACTTGACCGAAAGAACCAAAGAGTAGACAATACGTGTTTTTTGGTCTGCTCTAAAGCGCACCGATTGTCACGGTCGAGCGAACTTCAGTCGGCAGAGACTGTTCCAGGCCATCGGGGCTGCAGATGAAAAGATCCGTTCTGCTTTCCTTAGCCGCGTGAAATTTCCACACACAGCAACCCAGGCCGCTTAGATCGGTTTTCAGAAAGCTGGGTGCCCAGGACCAGTTCAGAAAGCACCCACAGCTGCTGATTTAAGCTCTGAACAGGAATCAAACTTAAATCTCTTGGCTCCGAGTGCAGTGCGCTCACTCCTAGGCCACTGCGCTCTTCCACAACTATTCACGTGGCATTTATGTGTGGACGAGAAGCTAATGCAAGTTGCATTGCATGGGAGCAGAGCGGTACATAGTATAGCAATGGATGATGGAGCACTGCTCCCTGCTGCACACCACGTAGCCCCACAGCAGCCTATAACAACCTGTTGTGCACCGCGGTCACGCCATTCAAGCAGTTGTAGCCCTGCTTAGTTTCCGAGACGTGACGCGTATGGGAGACTTTGCGAGCGATGTGGTTGTGGGGTAATGCTGAGGTAATGCAGCTTACACCCGCAAATGACTCTGAACTCATAGAGGGATAACTGAAGCTAAACCCGGCACATTTGCATACGAGAGCTATTAAATTGGTAAGCTGTGCCATCCAGCAGCCAATGACCTTAACATTGACTCTGTGAAAGTGCCAACGTGCCCACATTATATATTGCTACAACACGCGCACACTCTCCCTTAAATAGAGTCTCATAATCGATAGTGCTTCTACCAGTTTCGAGAAAAATTATGTCCCATGCGGTCGTGGCTATAGATCAAGTATACTGCGAGCCTGATTTATTTCTTTCCACTGCTCATATTACATGGACAATTGTTTTCATTTGTATTAAATAAATACGCAATATGTATACATTCTGAAAAAGAAGGAAAACAACACATCTCCTTTAATTTTCAATTATTATTTTAACCATAAATAGATGGAGATAAACAGAAATGGTCCTTTTTATGCAAGTCACCAAAAAACACTCAAGATTTTGATCTAAGGCCGTGTTACATATACTGAGATACGAATTAACGACCCACATTTCACCTAGACTATACGACGTTAGGTTGTGTTTAAGTTTAACGTGAACACACGGAACAAGTTGGCCACGAGCAGGCCTCGAGAAGACTCCCGCCCACGATTCAGGACAAGCTGCAGTGCGATTGTGGCCAGCAGCCTAAACTATGAACCATCTAGGGGCCGTCCATGAATGACGTTACGCGTCTAGGGGGAGGGATGGGGTGAGAAATGTGACGTCACATCAAAATGCGCAACTTTAAATAAATGTAGACAACGTGTTCTACTTAATTAAATAGACGTTTTAATAAATGTTTTTTCCTACAAAATCAGAATGCAGCGCCACATTAAACACGCACTACAATGACAACAGTTTAAAGCGATTTGAAGCATGTTGGTTTTTTTTTGGGGGGGGGGCAGAGCTTTGTGACGTCATATTTGAGGGAGGGGTCTGAGTTTTTGTGACGCCGTGTGACGAAGGGGGGGGGGGGGGTAAAAAATCGTCCAAAAATCGCGTGACGTCATTTATGGACGGCCCCCCTATTATGCCACCGCAGTCTGCGCTCCTTCGTGGAAGGAATAGCAAAACGACACGAACTTTCTCCTAAAGCCCTCTCGTCGTGGCTAGCAGACTTCCACATTGGCATGTAGCTCCTGAGCACATTGCTGGCATGTGCGATATAGAATACACCTACGTCACCCAGGGCACGTTAGTGGCATTATTCGCCGAAAAAAAAATTAATCCGTAAAAACAAAGTTTTTCACTCTAAATCCTTTATATGCGTGGCGGCTAGAGTCCTCTCGTCCTCTGGCTTGAGATGGCTGCCACCTATGGGTCAGATGATTGTCTGCCAGCATTAAGCAATTGGTAATTAAATATTTAATATTTTTTTCCTAAACAGTGTAAAATTTTGGGAAAAAAATTTCACGAAAATTCATTGTCACGCACAACGAGTCTGTGTGGAAAATGTCAGCTCGATTGGATCACGGGAAGTGGGTTAAAAAACGACCGAAAGATTTGCACGATCGTAAGCAAGCAAGCACGCAAGCACGCAAGCAAGCGAACTTAATATAAAGGATTTAATAAGTATAACCCGTAAAAACAAAGTTTTTCACTCTAAATCCTTTAAATGAGTGGCGGCTAGAGTCCTCTCGTCCTCTGGCTTGAGATGGCTGCCACCTATGGGTCAGATTATTGTCTGCAGTATTAAACAATTGGTAATTAAATATTTAATTAGTTTTCCCTAAACAGTGTCAGCTCGATTGGATCACGGGAAGTGGGTTTAAAAACGACCGAAAGGTTTGCACGGTCGTAAGCAAGCAAGCAAGCACGCAAGCAAGCAAGCGAACTTAATATAAAGGATTTAAAAAGGGGCAAAGACAGTGATAGATATGTCCAGGGAGAGTTCAGTGTGTGTCAACATTTTCCCCTCCAATACACACTTCGTCCGTAATGTGTATTACGCCACGGTGGCGAGATGTTAACTACTTCGCCTGGTATACACGAGGTCGTGGGTTCGATCCCGATCCCGACTCTGCTGCCTGTATATTTGGAGTTTGTGTGGTTTTTTCCCCGTGGATTTTTCTCCGACTCCTCTGGTTTTCCCCTCCATATTTATCTGGCTGTTATAAATGTCCACGTGATAAGCCACTTCGATTCAGCTATCATTTGTGGCTAAGTCCCTTCTGACCTGGTAAAAAAAAAAAGTTTATGGTTTAGTTTATATTGGGACCCCATATTTTGCAGCAATCAACTCCGAAATGTAAAAATGGAGCCAAAACGGCATTGTGCTTACACAACATATAATGTCTACATTGATATTATGGGTTGGTAGGCAGGGGGTGTGATGTTTTATAGCATTATCTCCAGATCATACGTTGCTTCGGGGTGTAATACGCATCTCAAACTCGTGTTCCATGAAGTTGGACAAATCTGGTCTCACACAAACCCACTCTCAACTTGTGTTTTGAAATACAGGGAGAGAGAAAAAAAGCACTTCATCGTCTGGAGGAAAATTACATCGGTTAATTTGCATTTTTTCCTCTTCATTTGCACACATCTATTTGCCGTGCTGCATATTAAATATTCAGTTGAGGCTGATGTTTGGTCTGGGTAGCATTGTTCTAGAAAGTGAATGCACAAGGGCTTGCATGATGGCGGCTGGCAGGATCCATTAGCGTCCTTCGCGTGCCGTCTAATCACTTAAGCTGCAGCAGGTGACGGCTTCTCCCCTGGTACAACAAAAGCAGATCCACCAGAGGATTGTGCTTAATTTCTTCCCTGAATTCAGCAAGCCAACACGGAAAGCGTTAATGACTCTGCCTGCAGATGCCTGGCTGTGGAAGTCGCGTTGCTCTTGTGCATTCCTTCTCTCTCCACAGCCAAGGTCAGCCTGGCTTAAGCGTCACATGTGCTGGTGAAATCTTGGCATTTGGAGGATGCTGGGGTTTGTTTTTTTATGAGGGTCAGGAGCATTTATGGGTATTAATGTGGCGAGGGCACTTTTGGGGTGGCAGTTTTGTGCCAGAAAGGCCCCACGTGTTTTCAGCAACAACAAAAAATGGTAATTGACTTGACTGCGAGAATTACGAGAAGCGATATTGGCCGATGGTCAAAGAATAACGGTGGAGTGGCAGCCAATGAATGGAGTGCGTCCCAGAGGACGCCCATTTGAGTAGATGGAGCGATGGAATCAGCTCGTGGGTTTGCGATCACATCACAGGATCGCGAGATATCTTCATCAAGTAGGGATGCATCATAGCTGAAGACGACGAAGATATTGAACTGATATATATGTATGCACTTATGGCGAACTCTGTCATTCTACTGCAGGATGGGTGCCTCCTGTGTTATTTGACATACCTCACCATGCTAGTCATCGTGGGTCGCTGAAACATAAGAGTACAGTAACATAACAGATGTTTGCTGCACTGCCCTCTGCTGCCCACGTGGCTTATAACACATCTTTAAATGCATGGTAGTCGCTCATCCAAGTAGAATACAGGATCAAGCCTGCTTAGTTCTTGACATCTGATGGAATCACGTGCATTATGAATGTAGCAATATTAGCAATTACATTCTGCACAAGGCAAGAAGTGTACGCACTACTTCTAAAAGGCACGTATTTGAAGACGGAGACAAATACAGAACGCCTTCAAATAACCGGTCCCATAGTTCTCTGCTGCAAATGTCACTGACACTTTCAGTGAAAGTTTTTTGGTTAAAAAAACGTCCATTGCATATCATGGAATTTGATATTTATTTTAAACCACTAGCCTTGTCAGCCCTAAGAACAGGACAGACTCTGTCTTCTCGACAGACCTGTTCTCCAGCTGAGGACGGCTGCTTGCGTTGTGGCCGAAACGTCGTGAGAATTATTTTATTATTTCCATTCTACGTGACTTTACCGAAAGAACCAAGAAGAAGGGTGTCATCTGTTGACCAGGAGGGATAATTACGGGTATGGGTGCGCTATATTATAGCCAACCATAAGGGAGCGTAACTGGGCTCAAGGTCAGAGGCGGGGATCAGTCGGAAACCTCCGAGAACCTGCAAGAGAGTTCTAAAAGAGGGCGTGGCCAGAGGCGGGGCTTGGCCACACTGAGAAGTATAAAAGTGGGACGTAACAGGAGGTTCGGGGCTGTCGTGGGGGTTCGGGTCCTGGCTGCCGTCGCTGTCTTCTCTTGTTCATTGTCCGGCCGCATGGCCGATCCGCTGTACGGTCCCATCGTCGTCGTCGCTGTGTTAGTCAGCCAGCTATATAGTTCGACGCTGGCGATGGGGTTGTATGAGTGGATCAGCTGTATGTAGCCCAGAGTATCTGTCGCTCAGCGATTCTGCCTGTAAAGTGTGATAAATAAACAAGGAGCCCTCTACACGTCGTGTTTGGGAAGTCACTCACTACACATGGAAAATGTAATGAACAATTCTTAGCTAAAACATGTGAAAAGCGTTTCGCTTCATGTAATCAACGCAGACGATTAACTTTTACTATCAAGTAAAATTCAATCAGAAATGTACACATTCGCGGCAGTGGAAACATTTCACGGAAGAAGAAAAACATGTTTTTGCTTACTTCGCTTATTAAATACAAATTTTATATTTCTAAAAAGTCCATGTACTAATCATATATAAAATACAGAGTATAGTAAAAGTCCTCTTATTCATCGCAGCGGTGTAGGGAATGGACAATGTGCATCCTATTATGCGTGATTTTATCCGTGAAATCACTACACTTATCTGAGGATGATGGGAGGAATTTTTGCCAATGAACTCAACTTCTAGAATGCTGGAAGGGGAAAACATGGATAATCACGAACACGAGGGAATAATAAGGCATGCTGATAATATGAGTTTTCAAGGACCCTATCAGTTCTGTGGGGAAAATAATTTACGCATGACAGGATTGTGCAGAAGAGGAATTCACCTGTACTTGGGACATTCTTACAACTTATTTTGACTCCCTTATTTATATGTGGGCGTCTGCTTAAATGTGTGCTTAGAATTAAGCGTGGCGAGTATTAGAGAAGGGCAGATAGGCATTTCACAATTCCAGAGCTGTCTTAATAGAAATACAAAATATGATGGATAGAGTTGAGAAAGAGTGTCTCAGCTGAATACAGAACACTTAGCAGCTTGCTCATGCAGATGGAATCGGGAATCATCAACGTATATTGAATTTTTTTTGAGTCTATCCGGATTCCCTGAATTCTGTGGGTTGGCAGAAATTAATGCAAAAGAATGGAGATAATAAAAAAAGTATCCACAATTAATTGCATTACACGCAAAAACCTATTGCAATTTGTTGGAAAAAAACTAACCTAATAATCTTGGAAGCATCATTTGGCTCAACGCGACCCCTTAAACAATAGTTATGTACTTTTTTTTGTTTATTAAGTACATGCACCACAGGATTTTTATTCAATGTCGAAATTGAACATTTCACACAGACAGAATGCAAAAAGCAATTGCACTTCGGGCAAAAATAAATTCCCATGTTACAACGCATGCAGAAACTAGCAGTGTTAATGACATTGAGAACAAAATAACCATCGCCTTGCTGATAAAAAAAACCCCAGCAATTTCCTTGTGTCCACGTTGTTAATTTAAATTCAGATATTTACATGTTAAACGTCGACAACATTATGACAGCGCTCTTAAGTCAACGCTAAAACCTAGCAGTCAATGACCTACTATTACATTAATGAGCATTTTCAGCCCTGGTAGGCGGTACAATTTCCCCACATGTAAAATTGTCACCCGAGGTTATAATGGCGCTTGGCCGGCAGTAATTGATAAATAGGGAATGACCCCCAAAGGGCAGCGGTGACAAATACTGCAAATTTTTTGTCACCTAATTGTCTCCCACACCCCCCCCCCCCCCCATTTAATGTGACTCTGCACACGTACGCACACTGATGGTATTCTGAGCATCTTCACCTTCAGCGCCGGCAACAACATTCACCAAGGTGGAAACTTGGGAACACAATCTGGAAACGTTTCCGTGAATGCATATTTTGAGCGGTATCGCAACGATAACTCGATTCAATTAATGATCGGATTGCGGTTTCACAACAGGAGGAAAGGTGCAGCCCTGACGTTACTTGTTGACGCCACTGCTTGACACGAGTGTCTTCTTCACAAGAGGGAGCCTCTGGAGTTGCACCTCTTTGCGGGTATTCTGGCCAGACGTTTTGAAAGAGGTTTAAACTCATTGTTTCGTGCCAAACCAACTTTTCAACAAAAAAATAAAAATGTTCTAATTCTGTCTTAATCTACAACTATCACAGTCATCACCCTCCACTCATGTTAGCTACGTTTGGAACTTGAAATCAAGTGTGTGGATTCGTAGCATGGAACACTGACCTGCATTTGTGCAAAATGTGCTCTGTGTTATAAGCACAGTAAACAAAGAACAATACTTAACAGAGGACATCAGATCCATTGCTAACTCCGGTCATTCTTAAGGGATATTTTCGATCGAGATGAAACACACTGGTCTTTCATCCCACTGATACGTAACAGTTGCACACTGAAGATGCGACCGTCGTGCAGCTGAACTGCAGGGCGCCAAGATAAGAATTGATGCTTAATTGACAATTACGATTAAGCTCTGTTGAAGACCTAAGCCTGTTTGGAGATTGGTGATGCAGTACTTGCCGGACTGCCCCCCAAAGCCAACATTGGCTGCACGTATTTCTATCCTGTGCGATTTTATCTGCAGTGGGTACGTTTTCAATTGGTTGTGATGAGCCCTCTAAGTCCATACACGTGAATAAGACGTTTTGAGGCACTTGTTGACAAAGAGCTGACGTGAGGTTAACCAGATGCTCATACGAGTCAGCAGTAATGAAGGGGTCCGGTCACTCACACTGTGGCACGTGGTGGTGCGCTACTAGCAAACCGCGGCGAGATGATAACTATCTCGCCCGGCATGCAGGAGGTCGTGGGTTCGATCCTCGACCCTGACGCCTGCTGTATATTTGGAGTTGGCATGTCTCTCTCCCCGTGGTAGCGTGTGGATTTTTCTCTGGGTCCCTCCGGATTCTTACTTCCAATTTAGAAACATGCATTTCGAGATATAGCCAGGAAGAGTTCAGTATGTGTCAACATTTCCCCCTCCATACACACTTCGTACATAATGTGTATGACGCCACGGTAGCGAGATGTTAACTACTTCGCCTGGTATACAAGCGGTCGTGGGTTAAATCCCGACCCTGACGCCTGCATATTTTGGAGTTTGCATTTCTCTCTTACGGTGGTCGTGAGGATTTTTCTCTGGGTCCTCCGGTTTTTCCTCCACATTTAGAATCAGCGTGCGTTTTGAGCATTCGGCTGCTATACGTTCCACATAATAACCCACGTTTTTTTTAGCTATAATTTGTGACCAGTTCGCTTCTGAAAAATAGTTATATAGCTGAGTGGGCCTTACCTGGTATAAGGAAAATAGTTGTAGGTCATTGCTTAGATAACGGAGAGGATCCATGGAATTTGCCCGCACCCCAGAAGCTTCGTCATGTGACCAAATATATTGCGTGACCGTTTCTGTCTTCAAAACAATTCCATTGTTTCAGTAAAAAAAAAGAAGGTAAAAAAATGACCAGTGGAAAAATAAATAAATGGGTACAATGAGAAATAGAGTTATTATCGTAGTTGCAAGCTGCCCATCTACTCAGGTACCGTGTTAAAGGAATCAGAATATTTATTTGGAATCTTGGTCACGCATTTAGAAAGTTGCACTTTTATAAAAAAAAATCCACTCAAACGGGATTCTGCCACACTGAATGTGTAACATCCTAAACGATTTCATGAAAAATCTATTCTGCCTAATTGAGCATTTAAACTTTTTTAATTGCACATTGAAAGAAAACTCTGTATTTAAAAACTACATGAAACATTCTGCAGAATTACATAAATTTAGGACGATATTTTCTACTCTACACTAAGCACCGTGTACTGTTAATAATTCTTATACGAGGATAATTGTCGTGATGCTATGGTGTTGTCATTTCTAGGTTCAAGACGATATTACAAGAACTTAATCTAAAGATAGTAATCATCAGCAGCCATGAACTATCCACTGTTGAACTAAGGCCTTATTCACTGTTAATGGTCACGTGATGCCAAACATATCACCTCGTTCTTGGACATGAAGTACCGGTGAGGACGCTTGACGCCGAGGTTGAGGCACACGTATGTTTATTCACAATATGACAGTGGGCATATACACTCTCGAGGGGGTATCGGCCCCCTCACCCGTATAACTCGGGATACACCCCTAGCTAACTCTGTCCTAGCCCCGAATCCTCCACTAATGGGCTAGGGGAGGCTAACTGGCCCGACACTGGTAAGTCGGGCCCGGTACCCGGAGTTCCAGACCAGCTCTTACAAGAGCACCCGGCTCTGGCTTTCGGGACCACGCCGCTGGCTCAATCCTGTCCAGCCCTGAAAAGGACATCGAACCAGGGGAGTCCAGGGCTCTATCTAAGACGTCTTCAATCTTCTTCCCTTAGCTTAAACATAACTGCCTTGAGCCCTTTCAACATCCCCTTTTATACCCAACCCCTCCCTGAGGGGTGGGGCCCCGGGGGATCATAACGTTCGAACCAGCCCCCCCCAGGGTGTCTGGCTCGGACGTCGTAGAGGGCACTTGCTCGTGCACTTACGTAGCCCCGCCCACTGTGTTTGTTTTCCATAGGCTGCCATGCATAACGGGCCCTCTCTTTAACACCCCTACAGACATAAGCTGATCTTATGTTGTAGTTTTTTTCATTGTTCTAAAACTCTGTCTTCCTATTGCCAGTTCTCTTCAGCCACTTCACATTCGGGATTTTGTAAGCACAAGGAACTCTTTGAAGAACCATCAAATGCTGGAGCAATTCCATTGAGATTACTTAACGGAGAAGGCAGATTTAAAAGGCTACGAATGCACCCTATGTCTCAGAAAAATAGACTCCTTTATGTCCAGTAGACATAATGGAGCTTAATAAAAAAAAGATGCACCCCCTCCTACAACAGTTTGACAACTTTTTGGACTGACGTTTATCTGCAGCCGGGTCGCAACCTGTCTGTCTAGGTTTTCCCAGGGCATCTTCTTGTCGAGATAGATAGCTGACGTGGGAAATCCGTGCCTTTTCCTGGAAACAAAACGATCAAGAGATTAGATTTTGTTTTATTTCGGCAGGAAGGGCCCACTAAGCGGTGAGGCTCTACTGCAAGGGCATCTTGGTTTTTTTTGTAATTTGCAGAATAATACGCCACTCATGACAGTTAATATAGAGGTAGTTCTCCCTTCTAACTGGTATCATGAGATATTATTTCTCTTCTTCTCCTCATTGTATATTCTGGTTTATTACCTCTGAGGTTGCAATCGTAATCTGCAGATGCAGAAGAAATGAATGATCTGGAAACCAAGCATATGAATAACAACTTTGATCAGATTGCCGGAGGGAGCAAAGGAGGTTACCGTCAAGCGATGCTATTTATTTTACCAACTGCCATCCCCTGACCGCGTTGCAGCCTCTGGAATTAAAGGCTATTATAGGGCTGCTGATTCGGTGATTTTGAAAATCTACAAGGTTTAACCACATTTTTCAGGACACATTAAAATCCACGCCACGCATCACCCTACATCTCTTCCCCTTACTGTGTTGCTAAAAATCTAGTTCATCTCGGTCACAATATTCTCTCAGCATGGAAGTCTAAATGGACGGGACGAGCTGAAGCTCAGTCCAATCATTACACCGTTTGATTCTGGAAGAAGGGCTCGCTCTCATATCACTACGCAGGAATCATTTCGAGGTGTGCGGGACATCTGCTCCCAGCTGCACCACCCAGCTAAACCGCACGGACACTGTAGAGAGATTAACATTTAACATTTTCCCGCAGCTGCATTACATTTTTTTAAAAATTCAAGCACTGCAGCAAAGTTATTCCGCATCGCCCCGGCCCTGTTTTCTACAAAGACGCAAGTGAGCTTTCTTCCGCCTTGCTCCGTGCGGGTGACTCTGGCTTCAAGAAGACGTGACCTTACATTGCACCCAGGGTTGCCCCCTACGAGGAACGAATGACTTGGATATTAAATTGCAGGAATACTTCACCATACCGGAAGAGGGGAGAATTACATGATAAAGCAATGTCTTGAACGATTCATTAGTCTGCTGTTGACGACAATACGGAACTTTTAATGTCCCAGGAAGATTTGAAGATTTCGTGACTGCAAGGATTCATATTCTTAGTTTTTTTTCGGTAAAGTCACGTAGGTAAAAAAAATTAACTTAATAAAAGTAAAATAAAATAAAAATCACGACGTTTCGGAGGCAACACAAGCTTCCGTCTTCAGGTGGAACCGTCACAGCCACGACAGCTGTATCAAGTAAAATGCAGCTGTCGTGGCTGTGACGGTTCCACCTGAAGACGGAAGCTTGTGTTGCCTCCGAAACGTCGTGATTTTTATTTTATTTTACTTTTATTAATTTAAATGTTTTTACCTACGTGACTTTACCGAAAAAACCTAAGAATATAAGTCCCAGGAAGACTTACAGATTGACCAGGCCAGCTGCCTCAACAAGGCGATTATTGTGGGACAATCAAGAGGAGGGTCGTGTAAAGATGTCGTGGCAGCCATCATCTTTGTTAAAGTGTGGTCACGGTACCCGTTTTGTCACTAAAATTATTCGTTGACCAACTTTGTCTTCCATGGATTCTCAAAGAACTGGGGCACCTGGATATATTTTGTCAATACACTGCTGGATGTAAGCCTCCCCACGACATGAGGCATGGTGGGCTATTCCGTGTGTATATATAGGGTGTTTCAAAAGGATGGACCCAATTTCAAAGCAGTTTATTTCACGATGGCAACATGTTACGATAACACAAAAAGCTACAAACGGTTTAATGAGTTATTAAGTTTTACTAACCGTTTTATAAATGCTCTATGTGCCCTCCACCTGCTGTACGGACGAGAGGCCGACCGAAATACGGTTTTCCTCTGGGGTGCGTGGTCGCTCCGTGCTCTTCCCCTTACATCAACAGCATGTTTCTCAAATTGTCGGTACCAACGACGAATGCTCTTTGACATTGGCGGATCAATGCCAAAACGCTGTTGAAACGCACGCTGCACCGCAATTACGGATTGTCTTGCTGAACTGCAGAACGCAAAACGCCCCTTGTGTGTTGTGGGGTCACCGTCTTGCGAATGATTGAGGCTAGGGGCTGTTTGTGCACTGGGAGAGGCATCTAGCAGTAATCATTTGAAACTCTATGCCCAGCCCTCTCTATGCCCCGCCCTTTCAAGTGGTAAGAGTTTCATTCATGGGCGGTTCGTGGTTGCAGAGATAATAGCGATTTCAAATCGGGTCCATCTTTTTAAAACACCCTGTAGTTATCGCTGTTATAATCACTAATAAACACATTTGTGTGATTTTCTTCTTGCGAGTTTGCTATATATCTTTCATTTAATAACGAACCCACATGCATAACCATTTATAACTGCCATTACCATGTGTATTATTCTTGTCCTATTTGTGTGCTTCAATAATTTCCACAGGCAGCTGATTTATTAGTGTATATATAGTAGTTAGCTTAATGTTTGAATTGTCCGTCAACATAACCGGTTCCATAATACAGTTTTTTTTGGGTTAGATCGCATAAATATCTAAATGTGTCGTTAAACCCATTTAAATATTTACGCTATATAACCCAAAACACCTTTTTTATGGATGATATTGGTCGCGAAAGCCTACGTGTTAAACTGAATAACCGGTTCCGTTAATCAATTTATTGAGGCTATTTTCGTAAGTGGGCCACTGAAATTGCCTCCCCTGTTAATGCACTGTAATGGGGGCTTGAACTGTTGTCACAAATTCAACCGCAGTTAATTAACGTTGTAAACTTTGCGTTCATTGAATATTTACTCTTGGTTCTAAATTGATATCTGTTGAGATTAGCAAGTGTGCGTTTGCGTTGGTATCAAAAGACAAAACGTTGGATGTTTTTTCTGCAACGCTTGAGAGTTTACAATGCTTGGATGCCCTCTAAGTGGAAGATTCAATCTCAATTACCTTTCAGCAATTTGGCATGACATGAAGTGGGATCAGATAGGCAAGTTTAATTAGCAGTATAATAACAATGATGGAAATGCTAATAGATTTTACAGTAATTGAGCATTATCATCAAGTAACGCTATCATATTTCTGTGACTTCCCCCCATTAAGTGTAGATATTATGTTCTAAATAAGTAAGTACTGCTTTGACACATACTCTTTGGTCCTTTCGGTAAAGTCACGTAGGTATAAAATAAAATAAATTAAATCACGACGTTTTGATCGCAACACAAGCAATCATTATTTGTTTCTTTCGGTAAAGTCACGTCTAAAGATAAAATAATGAATTAAATTAAATAATAGAATACGACGTTTCGATTGCAACACAAGCAATCATCATCAGGTAAAATGAAATAGCGACATAAAATCCAACCATAAAATTATAGACAGACATACCAGCAGACAGACATCACCAAGATACACAGTGAGAGCAACACAGGCAACTGTGTGCTCTCACTGTGTATCTTGGTGATGTCTGTCTGAGCAACACAGGCAACTGTGTGCTCTCACTGTGTATCTTGGTGATGTCTGTCTGCTGGTATGTCTGTCTATAATTTTATGGTTGGATTTTATGTCGCTATTTCATTTTACCTGATGATGATTGCTTGTGTTGCAATCGAAACGTCGTATTCTATAATTTAATTTAATTCATTATTTTATCTTTAGACGTGACTTTACCGAAAGAAACAAATAATGATTCCTGCAGTCACGAAAGTTCTAAAATTAAGATTGGACAAGCAATCATCATCAGGTGGGAAAACCACAGCAAGAAAATGTTTACTGAAGTGGGAGAGAGATACCGTGGCAAGAGGTTATATAGGTGTAGTGGTGATACACGCTGACAGTGGAGATCGTGGGGCAGCGTGTGGTGATTGGCTGTGTGCCGGTGACGCGCGCTGACGGTGAGGGATCACAGGGCAGCGCGGGGTCATGGGTTATGTGGTGGTGATTGGCTGTGTGTTGGTGACGCGCGCTGACAGGGAGTGATCGTGTGGCAGCGCGGGGCGATTGGTTGTGTAGTGGTAACACGCGCTGGGAAAACGGATCGTAGGAACAGCGCGCCGTGATTGGTCGACTAGTGGGCGCTCACATCGTGGTCCGCAAGAGGGCTATATAAGGCGGTGCGCGCGGGCGCTCGGGGAGTTGGTGACCAGCGAAGATTGAAGACGGCGGAGGAAGAGATAGGGCCCTGCGGTACCTAGTCCCGCTGTCCTTGTAAGGACCGGGGCTCTGTGTGACCCAGAGGCGGGACCCTGGGACCCGGGGCCGAACGTCCGTGTGAGGGCCGGCTCTCGGGACCCAGAGGTTGTGACCCACGCCCAAGCTGGGGTGGGTCTGTAGGCTCCAAGGACGTTACGGGGCTGGAGAGTAGTGTGAGCATGCAGTGTGAGCCATAGTCACTACACGTGTCAGTGGAGTGTGTAGTGGGAGAGGTAGTGACCACACGTGTCAGTGAAGTGTGTGTAGTGTGAAGAATAGTGACCACACGGTGTATCGAGACAAGTCAAAGTTTAATAAAAAGTCTGCTACCCGTCAAGAGGTTTCCTGCCGTCATTCTGAATACTTCATAGGTAAGAGGGGGGATGGGCAAGGGAGTGGGGGAGGGGGAGGGGAGCGTTGCGTAGACGCTAGGAGAGGAAGACGTGAAGCTAGGACGGGGGGGGGAAGTGGGAGGCTGAGAGAGCTGGGGATGCGTGGTGGGGGGGGGCTACAACAAAGCAGCAGCAGTGCCGATAAAGCCAACAACCACAATGCAGCAGCAATGCCAAACGCTAGGGGTGCAATTAACTCGGCAAAAGACTAGTGCCCGGTAAATATGATGGAACAGTCATAAAGTATTTAAAGTTTTACCTGGTTAATAACATACTTCCAATGATTGTTTAATTTGTATCCATTTTCTCGGTGGAAGTTATGTCTATGTTTATATATCTGGATGGCTCCATGAACAAACATTTGATAGTAGCCCGAAGGTTTGCAGAGCACCTTGGTCTCGGCATGAGAGCCTACAGCGTTATAGCAATGGTCAGCCACGTCGGAGGTATTAGTTCTGCAGTGTTTCAGATCTGCCTTGTGCTCGCGAACACGGTCCGAGACATGACGTTTCGTTTCCACCATGTAACAATCACCACAGGTGCAACTTAGTTTGTAGACTCCCGGATACTGCTTTGACCAATAGAGACGGTTAAAATTATGTTTGTTTTCCTAAGAAGGTATTTTTAAATCCTTTATATTAAGTTCACTTGCTTGCGCGCTTACGACCGTGCAAATCTTTCGGTCGTTTTTTAACCCACTTCCCGTGATCCAAACGAGCTGACATTTTGCACACAGACTCGTTGTGCGTGACAATTTATTTTCGTGAAAAACAAATTAAAAATTTTTACACTTTTTAGGATTTTTTAAAAATATTTAATTACCAATTGCTTAATGGTGGCAGGCAATCATCTGACCCATAGGTGGCAGCCATCTCAAGCCAGAGGACGAGAGGACTCTAGCCGCCCGTTTCAAAGACCAATGTCCTTATATACGACTTTCCTTATATTTAATTTAAAATACCAATGTGAATAAAATGAAACTCTTACTCAAGAAAAACTGAAATGAATAATAAAATAAAACCGATGCCACGCATATAAAGGATTTATAGTGAAAAACTTTGTTTTTACGGGTTAATTTTTCTACGAGTATGTCACTCATACGTACCATTTGTCGACGGGAAGAAGTTGTACGTATATTTTGGTAAAAACTTATCAGAGCATGTTTTGTTCTTGCATGTTCACCACAAGTACGTGTGCTTAATGCAGACTTGATTCCTTGCAAAATGTGTTTATTTGGTGTTTGAACATCTTAACACCTGATTTATTGCCAGAAAGGGTAAAACTTATTCTTATTTTTCATACTCTGCTGTAAGGTTCGCCCCCCCCACAAATCCTCTTTGTTTCCCTGGGGTAATTATCACATTTCTCTTTGCCCCCATTGTGTTGAACTCGAGCCCTCTGGGTTCAAAAGTGTGGCTCTGACGCGACAGATCTGGAATAGGCTTACTTCGACTGTGTAGTGCTATACCCGCGTTTGTTGTGCGCCATTGTTTCTTTGATTGTGGGGCATCGGCGGTCTCCCTGTCAGCACTTTGTTGACTCTTACAACATCCCAATTTTAATTTTTTTGCTAATATCTTGGATCATCAACCCAATAGTGTAGGCCTCGGTATCTTGAATTCAGCAGTTTCGCCATAGATGATGTGCCCACGTTAATTCTCAATCCCATTGTTAAATTCAAACGATGAAATATATGTTGGAGCTCTAGCCTAGCACCCTGAAAGAGTTCTGCCGACGACAACGCAGTGAGGATCAAAGTGGGTTCACCAAGGGCAGACATTCAGCCATGAAATACAAAAGCCCGAATCAATTCGATAACACGGTAACAGTACAATACCGACACGTAGAAAGGGAGCTTTAGAACAGACAACGAAATGGCTCTTGAAAGGGTGGAGTGGGAATTTGTTCACCACGCGATATATTTGCGGTATGGTCAACTTATGTACTTACACCCGTCAGTTCTGGTGAGCAATAACGGATTGAGCCTCCAGTGCTTAGCTGTTATAATCCATAATGCAGAGATAATTCAATGAGTTAAAATTGTGGATACGTCATAAGATCAGTCTAAATGCCGATGGTATTTTAATAACCATTACACACTGAATTTCGATTTAAAGCTTTCGTGACTGCAGGGATTCATCTTGGTTCTTTCGGTAAAGTCACTCCAAGCACGTGTGCTGTTTCATTCAGACGCTGTCGCCTCGACAGACCTGGTTTCACCTGAGGACGGCTACTTGCCTTGTGGCCGAAACGTCGTGAGAATTATTTTATTATGTTTTATTTGTATTATTGTATTACTTCCCTTCTACGTGACTTTACCGAAAGAACCAAGAAGAAGAACATTACACACTGATGTAAATTAATCACCCGCCCTACCATTAATTATAGAGAACTGTAGCAGCGCTTCTGGATATATATTCTAGCAAATCAGAAACTATCCACTTGCTCTTCTCACGCTGTAGAGTTGTACCTAATCTATATCCATCTGTATTCACCTGGAGATGAATACACATTCAACATTAGAGAGTGCGCAATACTAAATCGCCTCACGCAATTATATACATGCCAATTTATTCAGGCACTTTTCAATATAAGAAAATAAAACGCCGTAACTGTGATTCTTTTGAAATCTCTCTTTATCCACGTGAACCTAAATAAAAAATGACGATACTTGCAAGGATGTTACGAGACTTCATGATGATAGGCCTACCTACTAGTATGTTGAACTCCTTCAAACGGTTGAATTCAGTGGCTATCTGCTATTGTGATGCACGATACACTTTCTCTGAATTAAGATGTAATATAATTTAATCTAATCTAAAATATCTTGAGGGAGGGAGGCACTTCTGGATTTCTGGAGGTATTAACTGACAGTCTGGGGGCAGCTGTTGGATCCGTTAAGAAACTCGACTTGAAAAATGTGAGACAAGATTTGCAAAAATATTTTTCTCTTGAACGGCTTTTTTTTCCTCTTGCTCCCAACATTTCCCCTCAATCATTACACTGTGTAACACGATTTTTGTTCCTGGGTACTAAGTGTTAGTTTCTAATTGCTTATGCCTCTGAAGTATAGAAATTGGCTATTATTCCCCACAAATTTAGCTTTTGTGACCAGGACTTTACGTGCAGGAATGACACAAATGCACACATTTTCTCATTGAAAATAGGTACATTTCAAAATATCACTGTCCTGATCACAAAAGCAAAGTTTGTGGGGAATAATATCCATTTCTGTACTTTTGAGGCATAAGCAATTAGCAAATAACACTTACTACCCAGGAACAAAAACACATGTTTTTGTTACGGTGTTATATCCAACCTCTCCACGATCTGCCCCGCATAAAGTAAGTTGAAGGGTCTTCCTAAACCGATTAACCTCCACCTTTAAATCCGACATTAGCTCCATCGCGAAAAATCTTCCCAGTTAGATTGGTAATCACGGATTTACCTGGCGTCTTTTGGAAGTGTCAGGGTCGCCCCGAGGGTACCTCATCAACTTAATTATACCGGTAACAGCGCAAACCGACAGCTCCACCGTTCAAATGAGTAACCGTAGTGCCTCAATTGCGTCGCTGTCAAGACGCACAAAGGCTGACGCGTTCAAACGCGAGCTTCAAACCTCGCTAGGTTCGTCTTCCCACGGTTATGCGCCGCGTTTGTTGACACGCGAGTGGGAGGGAGGTGCCGGCTGTCGAAACGGGTTTAAAAGGGGGCTCGCGGACCGGGAAAATCGAGCACAAGAGTTGGTTAGAGAGCAATTTGAGGGTGGAGGGGGGGAGCGTGGAAAATTAGGCTTGGAGAGATCAAAGAGGGAGAATCAATTGAGAGGGTTCGAGGAGGCTTGGGATGGGTATATAAGGGCTTGAATATAGCATATGAGGGGTTCACTCGGGTTTGTACACCATTATTTGTTGTGGTATTGGCTTAAATGATCAGCCCTTAGGCAACTATGCGGTTGAGCCACTTACAGAAGGAAGGCAGGAATCCCCACGACTAGAGATCTCGATCAGTATTAACCACTATGGGGCCGTCCATAAATGACGTCACGCACCTAGGGGGGGGGGGGTCAGACATTTGTGACGATGTGTGATGATTGGGGGGGGGGGGAGAAATGTGACGTCACATCAAAATGCGCAACTTAAAATAAATATTAACAACATCACGTTCTACTTAATTAAATAGACGTTTTGATAAATGCTTTCTCCTACAACATCAGAGTGCAGCGCCACATTAAATACGCACTACAATAACATTAGTTTAAAGCGATTTGAAGCATGTTTTTTTTGGGAGGGGGGGGGCAGAGCTTTGTGACGTCATATTTGAGGGGGGTCTGACTTTTTGTGACGCCGTGTGACGAAGGGGGAGGGGGGGTCAAACATCGTCCAAAATCGCGTGACGTCATTTATGGACGGCCCCTATACTCTTCAAGAGGCGTGGGGTATTTCGATTTAAAGCTTTCGTGACTGCAGGGATTCATCTTCTTGGTTTTTTCGATAAAGTCACGTCGAAGGGAAATAATAAAATAATAACAATAAAACATAATAAAAAATATAATAAAATAATAAAATAATATTATAATTGAATTATGTTTTTTTATTTTTTTTTATTTCCCTTCTACGTGACTTTACTGAAAGAACCAAGAAGAGGCGTGGGGTAAACACAACATTCCAAAGTGACACCTTTTCAAACATTTAGAACATTAAAAAGGAGGTCTTCCCAGAATGTTTTAAGTGTTAAACATATCATCATCGGCCGTAATCAATTCACTGTTGTGTGCAGGCATGTTCTTATTCCATCACCATAGTTCTCAGTACTGTGACGTAACAATCCACCAAAACGCCTGCACATTGACCACATTCATCGCTCCATTTTTTTACACGCTTTCATTTAACTCACTCTGTCTGTTGTTGTTGTCGTTGTTGTTGTCGTATCCTCAAATCTTGTAACTCAATTTTAACCCACTTCCCAATATAGTATCGACAATCATTGGCAGGATGTTATTAACCAGGTAACGCCTCAACTGGTTGTGGTTGTTTCCATCGTACATGCCGTTTACTAGTAATTTTTCATTTATTTTCCCCCCGTGTCCCACACTCAGCTTCTCACTTCTAGCCCCGCTCACTTACCCCCCCCCCCCAGCCTCACGTCCTCTTTCCCCCTAGTGCTCACGCAGCCCCCCCTACCCCACACCCCCCCTCTCTCCCCCCTTGCCTTCCCCCTTTCTTACCTATATAACCTCTTGCCACGGCAGCTCTCTCGCCTACTTCAGCATTTTCTTGCTGTGGTTGTTCCACCTGATGAAGATTGCTTGTGTTGCGATCGAAACGTCGTGATTTGTTTTATTTTATTTTATACCTACTTGACTTTACCGAAAGGATCAAAGAGTATGGATTCCTGCAATCACGAAAGCTTCAAATCAAGAAAAAACATTCTCTGATAATATCGGCATTGTCCTTGAAACTGATTGGTTCACACCAGAGACTGCTTTCTTTTGAGTCCTCGTCTCAAACGGTGTTAGACCAGAGGACGCCAAAAGGCTGCGCCTGTTTCAACGGCACTTGGCGCTACCCGCCGGAGTGATCCATTTAACCACACATGGAACATATTGCACTCATGTCCACTGCATAAAATATCCCTTCTTGATGAATCCATTATTGTCCCGCGTTGCTCTCGAGGCAATTGGAAAACATACGGGACGTACATTTCATAATCATGTCCAGGTGTGTAAAATTTGAATAGCACTGCACATTTTTTTTTTACTATTTTAGTCAAGCCTGCATGTGCAAGCTCAATTAGTCATCATCCTGAAAGTTGTCTCCTTAGTCTCACGTCTGGCATCGTCGTTCTCTCTCAGCGTCGGCGCACAACGTTAGAAATGTGTCTGTGCCACGGCGAGGCTTTCGATACGAAATGACTTAAAAGCTCCAACATCCTTTCGCATGCGCCCGAGTGAGATGTACAATGCAGCTGTTGTTGAGCACCTTGGCTCAGTGGTGAGGGAGTGAACGGCTGTGCCTGATAACGCACCAACAAGGGGTTATCACCCTGCGATGTGTCCTCGTGTTGAGCCACTCTGTGCTTGGGCAGCTCCGTGGAAAGACGTCGCACGTGACGCTGAACAACGCACGATACAACGAGCACAACAACTACAACAGCAACTACAACAACAACACATGTTTCTAGATGTGAAGCTTTCGTGACTGCAATGATTCATATTCTAAAGTTTTTTCGGTAAAGTCACGTAGGTAAAAACATTAAAAAGTAAAATAAAATAAAAATGATACAGCTGTCGTGGATGTGACGGTACCACCTGAAGACGGAAGCTTGTGTTGCCTCCGAAACGTCGTGATTTTTTTTTATTTTATTTTACTTTTTAATGTTTTTACCTACGTGACTTTACCGAAAAAACCTAAGAATACAACACATGTTGGTAATCTATAATCATTGTCTACTCATCCGCTAATAGATCTCGGCTGACCAGTTACGGTGAAGCATGGTCAAACAGCTTCCACGACCGATACACAGTGGCGATGGGGCAACTTGCTTTGTCGCGTAAAACTCATTAAGTCTCAATTTTAACGAGATCGGTTGTTTTGATATTATCTTTATATTTATACAGGTAGGAACAACAGTTCCACACTGCCCAACAGGGATTATTTGTCTGTTGTACATAGCCCCTCCCAAACATGTAGCACGCTCCCGGATTGGTTGAAGTGCGTCACGTGACCGCGAGCTTTCTGTCGTGCATGAATGCGCTGTCCAACCAAGTTCCTACCTGCCCACTCCGAAGGAACATGTTATGGCGCCTTTATCCAAGGCGCTTTACAAGGGTTTTGAGTGGTACAATGAGGGTAGCCAAAGGTGATATGGTGAATAGGGATGGGGTATAGGGAGGGAGGTTAGTGGGTACGGGAATTACGGTGGGTACCTAGGGATGGAGGGGAAGGATGGGGCCAGGGAGAAGAGGTTGAGGTCTTGAGGGAGGAGCGGAAACTCGACAGGGAGAGGGTGCTTCTCGCTGCTTATTGGGGAGGGGAAGTTTGTTCCGGTGCAAGGAGGCAAGTAGGGAAAAGGAGCGGTAAACGGTGCTTGTGCACAAGGGAGCGGGGGGAACGGTGAGGAGTTGGAGGCGAGATTGAGAGCGGAGTGGGCGGGAGGGGACATAATACGAGACATCGTGCATTACGTCCCCTTTGCCAATATAATAATACTTTCATTTTTATATAGCGTCTTTTATGCTAATATCATCCCATAACGCAGTGTATAAATTATGTATGAGGATCAAATCCCATATGCAGCCACTACCAAGCAAATGAAAACCCCATAACCAAGCAAAATAAAAAAATGAACAAATTAATAATGTATGTTGAATTTCTTTCGCACCGTACGTAGCCAACCGTGCTAATTGTAGGTGCGGGGGAAGGACAACAAACTAAACACAAAACGCACTAATTCTAGACTTGAAGCTTTCGTGACCGCAAGGATTCATATTCTTAGGTTTTTTCGGTAAAGTCACGTAGGTAAAACATCAAAATTAATAAAAAATAAAATAAAGATCACGACGTTTCGGAGGCAACACAAGTCTCCGTCATCAGGTGGGACCGTCACAGCCAGCTTGATGCAGCTAATCTGGCTGTGACGGTCCCACCTGATGACGGAGACTTGTGTTGCCTCCGAAACGTCGTGATCTTTATTTTATTTTTATTAATTTTGATGTTTCACCTACGTGACTTTACCGAAAAAAAAAACCTAAGAATACAAAACGCACTTCTAAAGAACTCAGTTTAAAGCAAAACAAGAAGCACAAAAAAGTGAGCGAAAGGAAGACATTAGTCCATTAGGGTCACATTCCAAGTCCACTATACTGTGCCAACTTCCCAACCCGCAAAAAGTATTTACGTTCACGTGTTTTAGTTGTTGCTCGGTAACGTTTGATAAAACAACATGTGCAAGGCTTCTTGCGGCACTCATGTGAAAGGAATTTCTTTCAGATAGCTTGAGACAACTCAAATGATGCAGACAACGACGAGAAATGTATTTAGTCACGCGGTTAACTTTTTCCATTCTGTGAGTTCTCGTTTGTTGTGTATGTCGTTCATCGTCCACCGTATTGTCTGAAAGCACTTCCTTACCGAGACATGAACTCGAATGCCCCTTTTGCTCTGACTGTCTAGCCATCAACTGCATGGGTGGCTTGACATAAATAATACACGACAATGATAACACTGGTCAACACACTTTTTCTGGCATAAGGTATTCCAAAGGTTGTAAGGTAATTTTGGGGTGCTGATTCCAAATCTGGCATCAGTTTTTGTCTATCACATACGGTTTTTGAGATGCCAAATATTGCATTTTCAATAAAAACTGCAGAAGAAAAATATTAAATAAATGTGGATATCTACATAAAATGATATTATAAACACACTATCCTAAAAATAGAGCACCATATTTTAACACTAAAGCAGTCACTGACTCGCAACAACTTGCAATCATAAGTGACAGAGTTAATTTCGGGTAAAATCAATGAAAATGGGGTATCCCGATAGCATTAAAATGAGATGTGATAGAGCAAAACTGAGATCAGATTTGGAATCAGCATATTCGTAGGTTTTTTTCGGTAAAGTCATGTAGGTAAAAAATTAAAATTACTTTCATTAATTTTATTTTTTTACCTACGTGACTTAAAATTACTTTCATTAATTTTAATTTTTTACCTACGTGACTTTACCGAAATAACCTAAGAATATGAATCATTGCAGTCACGAAAGCTTCAAATCTAGAATTGAAATCAGCACCCTGAAATTAGTCTAAAACAGCTGCAAAAGTCCAGGCCAGAAAAAAATGTTTTTATTTTTGTTGACCAGTGTTATATTTTCATTGTACGTTATATATTAGCAACTACTGCACTTCATTCTTAAGTCATCAGCTCCAGAAGAACTATGCCCAAGTCACGCTAGTGAAAAGGAAAAAAAACATTAACCCGTAAAAACAACATTTTTCACTATAAATCCTTTATATGCGTGGCGGCTAGAGTCCTCTCGTCCTCTGGCTTGAGATGGCTGCCACCTATGGGTCAGATGATTGCCTGCCACCATTAAGCAATTGGTAATTAAATATAATTTATTTTTTCCTAAAAAGTGTACAATTTTGGAAAAAAAATTTTCACGAAAATTAATTGTCACGCACAACGAGTCTGTGTGCAAAATGTCGGCTCGATTGGATCACGGGAAGTGGGTTAAAAAACGACCGAAAGATTTGCACGGTCGTAAGCGCGCAAGCAAGCAAGTGAACTTAATGTAAAGGATTTAAATACATGCTAAAGCCTGAAACTAGGCAAAGCCCACCAAAAAATAGATACGATTGCAACATTTAATCATGGCGAAGAATTCACACACACGTGGGGAAAACACACGCAAACTTCCAAGTATGCAACAAAAAGTATTCCACCAGAGCCTACATAATTCACGGGGTGGTCTGCTCGGTGTGTGTGTGTGTCATGTAGAGGTGGGGAGCGATAGTGTAGCGGTTAGCGCGCTGCGCTATGAACCCGGCGACCCGAGTTCGATTCCCGCTCACGGCCAACACCAGTGACGATTATCTGAACCGGTCCTGGGCCTCCCCTAGGTCGACTCAGCCTCAAATGAGTACCTGGTGTGGTGTGTAAACATCACCACTAGGGAGACAAAGGCGGTCGGGCGTGGTGCTGGCCACCCACCCCCTCGTGTACCGTTGCGGCCTTCATAGGTGCTCGCTAACAGCACTTGCCTCTACAGTCTGTTAAGGCTATATGGGGGGTCTTTGTCTTTGTAGAGGTGAGCACAGTGGGAGCTCCACGTGAAAGTGTGTGCACGACGCGACCCATAAATCCTGCAAAAGAGTCGCGAATGTGAAAACTGCAGGTTTCAGAGGGGCAATTTACAGCACCATTGCATGCCTGACTCTTCGACAAGACAGACTCACTATCCACAGTGAGAATCTCAGCATTTCATGTTTCCATAGGGACCATGAGCATGGCCAAATATAAAACAGGCTGCCCGAGAGAGGGAGGGAGGAGTGCCAATCAAATCTTGAGATGCACCTGAAGCCAGTTCAGTTCTGCACAGATGTGGAAAAATAGCTTTCGATGAAGTAACTGTTGTAATTGTTTAAATTTGAAGTGTGTGCGTGTGTGTGTGTGCCCTCGTCAGAATTGCAACGGGCAAAGAAAATAAGTATAACCCGTAAAAACAAAGTTTTTCACTATAAATCCTTTATATGCGTGGCGGCTAGAGTCCTCTCGTCCTCTGGCTTGAGATGGCTGCCACCTATGGGTCAGATGATTGTCTGCCAGTATTAAGCAATTGGTAATTAAATATTTAAATTGTTTTCCCTAAACAGTGTAAAATTTTGGGAAAAAATTTTCACGAACATTAATTGTCTCGCACAACGAGTCTGTGTGCAAAATGTCAGCTCGATTGGATCACGGGAAGTGGGTTAAAAAACGACCGAAAGGATTTGCACGGTCGTAAGCAAGCAAGCACGCAAGCAAGCACGCAAGCACGCAAGCGAACTTAATATAAAGGATTTAACAAGAGGGCAAACAGACCCGAGTGAAATTTCAATTTGAGTCAAAGTGATTTACCTCACCCAGATAGGAATACTGCATGCACCTATACGGGTGATATGTTGCAAGCACAACAACGCAATTTAAAAAAATAATCAATCTGTTATTATTGTTATTCTTATTTACCGCTCAAATGAGAATACGTTTCAAATATTTGGAGTGAGCCTTCTGATACGACAGGCAATATGTTCTACTGTTGCAGACGTGCAAAGCGAATGCGTTATTACCATCTCTTCCCCCGACGTTATTAAAACATTGACAAGGAGAAGATTGTAAGCACCTGGGGTGGTGCCGCGGTGCCGTGAACCCCGCGACCTGAGCTAATTCACAGGCCTTGGCTGAACAACATACGGCACAACCCCCCGAAAACCACATCGGAGACCGAAATGAGCTGAAACCTTTCCTCCACAAGTTACACAGCAACTTGAATAACACACCAATGCCTTAATTTTGATTTAACGCTTTCGTGACTGCAGGGATTCATATTCTTGGTTCTTTCGGTAAAGTCACGTAGAAGGGAAATAATAAAATAATAAAAAATATAAATCTAAAAAAATTCTCACGACGTTTCGACTGCAACACAAGCAATCGTCATCAGGTGTGAAATCCACAGCAAGAAAATGTCTGTTCAAACGCCTTCGGAAAAAGACGTGGCAAGAAAATGGAGCTTGAACAGCAGCCGCATTGTGGCAGTAATGAAACAATCGGCTCAATTAATAACGAAACATTTTCCCGTTGATGATTGATATAGCTGACAGAGAACAACTGTGGATCCATTTAATTACAGAAGCGACTGTAATATTCCCCAAACAGCAAGCGGGAGGCTGCGTGCGGGCTATTTATAAATCAAGGGATTTGTTGAACGAACGAGGGGGCAATTGAGAAAGCGTGCGGAAACAACAACAACAAAATAACAACAGCCCATATTGCTGATAAATGGCGAAGGGAGAGTAAGCCTGTGTATATTTTTTAATTCCATGTTTAACTTACACTTAACACATGCATATGAACACAATTCCACACGTGTGTATGGTTTTTTTACGATCGAAATGTGCGTTGAAGCTATTTGCGTTACCCGTAATCAATGCACTTTTTTATTTAATGTTCTAATGAGCATTTAATTAAACACATATCAATGATGCCTAGCAACCAATTCCCCAAATATTAAAATTAGGATTATTAAAAAAAATTGTTTTCTCATGAACGACTGGGAATAAAAAAAAATATGGAAATTAAATTGCCATTTGGCAACACGGACGCGTTTCTAACAAGTTTATTCGTGGGTGCCATGAATACTTGAGGTGATAAACCTCATTGTATTTTTATAACGTTGGTTTCGAATTTCATTCCACTAGCTCATGGTTCAACTCTGATATGACTCGCATATGAAATTGGGGGTATAGCGATCCGTGTATTCACAATGATAATAGTAACAACAGTTAAACAAATACATATTTGCAGCACTTTTGTCAATCCACTCCTGGATAAAGGTCTCCCGTGCCACGTGTCCCGTGGAGTTTAACCATACTTGCACCACGCTGGTCAGTGCGAGTTAGCCAAAGGGGGAGAGGGGGTTCCGAGGACCTGTTCTGATGGTAGCCGTGGCCTAGAATAAAACTCAGATCGTTTGGTTGATAGGTGAGTGCACTAACCAGAATGCCATCGATTAATATTAATTAAGCTCCATAATACATTCAGCCTGTGCGAGACTGAATGTTTTTGATTGGCATATACTATATATGATCCCTGAAACCACCAGTAGCCACCACATTCAATTAAATGTAAATAAGTATAACCCGTTAAAACAAAGTTTTTCACTCTAAATCCTTTATATGCGTGGCGGCTAGAGTCCTCTCGTCCTCTGGCTTGAGATGGCTGCCACCTATGGGTCAGATGATTGTCTGCAGTATTAAACAATTGGTAATTAAATATTTAATTTGTTTTCCCTAAACAGTGTAAAATTTTGGATATTTTTTCCACGAACATTAATTGTCTCGCACAACGAGTCTGTGTGCAAAATGTCAGCTCGATTGGATCATGGTAAGTGGGTTAATAAACGACCGAAAGGTTTGCACGGTCGTAAGCAAGCAAGTAAGCACGCAAGCAAGCAAGCAAGCACGCAAGCAAGCAAGCGAACTTAATATAAAGGATTTAACAAAGTTTTTCACTATAAATCCTTTATATGCGTGGCAGCGAACTTAATATAAAGGATTTAAAAATATATTCGCCTGTGGAGGACACGGGGATCGATCCCGCGACCTTTGGCATGGGAAGCGAGGGCACTACCAACTGTGCTACTCAGCCACAGCCTGTGGAAGGGTTATGCTCTGGGCTCTTATACTGTGACGTTCAGCCAAAGCGATGAATCAGTTCTATTTGAATATATGTAAAATAAAAAAATTTTGCCTAAAAAGTGTCAAATTTAGGGAATTTTTTTTTACGAACATTAATTGTCTGGCACAACGAGTCTGTGTGGAAAATGTCAGCTCGATTGGATCACGGGAAGTGGGTTAAAAAACGACCGAAAGATTTGCACTGGTCGTAAGCAAGCAAGCAAGTACGCAAGCAAGCACGCAAGCAAGCAAGCACGCGAACTTAATATAAAGGATTTAAAAAACAACATATGTAATGCAATAAATTGATCGAATTACAGGGGCGGGGGTAAATTGTAACACTCCTGATATAAGGCCACAGCAGTGGTTCGCTATAGAACACTGATATTTATTGAACAGTGGGACAATGTCGGGGACGTTGAAATATGCCGGTGTAAATTGCTTCCGTTTAAATAGGCTGCACATTCAACCTCACACAAGCCACTGTAACGCAGTTGTCGATCTCCACACATGTTAGGTTACGGAGTACATGTGTGTGTGCTCTGGCTTTTATTTTTTTATATAAATTCTGGACACGTTTGCAATAATTTTCGTAAATAATGTGAAAAACGCAATGGACCGCGTCTTTGCGCAAGAGTTAAAGCTGTCGCTGCTGCTGGTTGCTGCTGCTGCTGCATGAACCACACCAACTGTGCCAGTGGGCCTTGTTGTGCCATGACCCTGAGCGTTCTGATAAACTCGATAAACACAGCTAATTGTCCCAAGCTCACTCCTCACTGTGCTCATTTATCACACGAGCTCACTCCAGCCACCTGCACTGCACTCGGACAGAAGACGGGGGGATGCTGGGATTGGGTTTCTCTGAAACGACAATCAATTAAATAAGAGCATTAAAATGAAGCTCATCATATCGATGTCACCTCTTGCTTAATGTCCAGAATTTGTATTCATCAGCCACTCATTAGTCAGTGACTTTCATTAAACGCTTGACATTAAGGGATAAGTGCACGCAATACTTTTCCCCCCTGTCCTCCGCACGCTGACCTTTATTGGTGCGTGCGACCACGAAACACCATCCAGTACCCTCTAGTTTTTTTATTATCAGTAAAGACGTTTCGTATACGCTTAAAGGGACCAATTGGGTGGAAATGTATCGCGAAATGTAACCAGGAACCCCCCACCCCATTATTGTTATTATTATTCCATTCACGAATAAGAGATGTAGACACACTCTGTCAACTCGCATAATTGCAGCATGAGCAGACAAAGATCAAGATGTTGATTATAATTACGAGCACGTTAGTGTCGACGGCCCGACTCGAATGCAGTCCGTTGCCTTCTTAATGCGGCCCACCAACTTGACGACTCTGGCCACATGCCGAGATATAATTCAGCGATCTTCCGGCAAGCTTGCGTCTCGATGTGCAGACGCAGCGAATTCCGCGCACTCGCACGCACGGCGCTCAGGAGGGCCACTGCTCTCTACCTACTCGACTAATTAAGCGGGGTGTGTTTTTTTTGTTGCACATTCACTTACACGGCAAACTAACGCAGCCTCCAGGTGTTGGTACAAGGAAGCCACAATTAAAATTTGCACTTTTTTTGTACAGCGATGCACTTTATTCCCCCGGCAGATTTGGGATTAAACGGCGATTCCTCATTTATACTCGTAACTCTTTCTTAGATTGCAGCATTTTTTCGTCAATTTAGCAAAAAAAAAACTACCAAACAGCTCTCGGATTGTGGCAGCATGTTTCTTTTTAAATCCTTTATATTAAGTTCGCTTGCTTGCTTGCTTGCGTGCTTGCTTGCTTACGACCGTGCAAATCTTTCGGTCGTTTTTTAACCCACTTCCTGTGATCCAATCAAGCTGACATTTTGCACACAGACTCGTTGTGCGAGACAATTAATGTTCGTGAAATTTTTTTTCCAAAATTTTACACTGTTTAGGGAAAACAAATTAAATATTTAATTACCAATTGTTTAATACTGCAGACAATCATCTGACCCATAGGTGGCAGCCATCTCAAGCCAGAGGACGAGAGGACTCTAGCCGCCATGCATATAAAGGATTTAGAGTGAAAAACTTTGTTTTTACGGGTTATACTTATTTATCTTGACGTCCGACGTTTCGTTCCACACGCTGGAAGCTTCTTCAGGATACGATTTCCCTCCTTGCACAGAAACTTCGAGAACGTTGAGTGAAACGCTGGCCACGTCTGAGAGCCACACCGGCGCAGCCGCGAAAACCCACACAGTGGTATCAAGAGCTGAGCTCATTCTCAACTAACTTCAAGCATTGCACCCAAGGGGTAGAGTGTGACTAACTGGCACGTGTCACCTAATATGTTGTGACGTGCACACAGTGCGGCCGAGTGTACTCGAGATGCCCCATGGGCATCAGTCAGTCGGCTTGGCTGACATTGAGTCCCTGAGCTGCTATGCCACACGTGGCTTCTTCAGAGCCTACAATGGCACCGACCCACCCTGTCATTAACATCGGGACAATAGAAAAGCCCTCTCCCCCCCCCTGATTAAACCAAAATCCAAACACCGTACTTCATGTTAATTTGTGCATTCTCGGATTTTTGGGAGTGAAAATGTTACGCTGATGGGACTTTACTCTTTGCTCATGCCTGAATGTCACAACAGAGAGAATAGTATATGTGTTTTCGTTGTGAAAGCAGTTGTGTTAAAACATTATAAAAAATTGTATGCCCAAGTATATGATGCATGAAATATCTTCTGTATAATCCATGAAGCCATAAGGGAATGCGTAATTATATTGGGCTATGAAAAGACACGCTCCTTGGCTGCTTTATGAATCAATTTTTCTAAAATATTTGTTACCGTAAGGACAATTATTCTGTTCAATGCGACAAGAGCTGATGGCAAGCCAAATAAAGTTTACGACTTTAAAATACAGCAGGCGCAGCATACCAAGGTGACTTTAAAAAGTATTTAATTTACGCACACACCTATTAACTCTGAAGTCGTCCTCGAGAGGAGCAGGCCATTATGTGTCTGATAATAACCAAATATCCTTTTGAAAATTAGCCCCCAAATTCATTAGGGACATTCAATAACAATCACGTCTTGACCATGACTTGTGACAATTCATTTAATCACAGGAGGGGGTGCATCGTTGCAGCTCTAACATTAAACTACAACTTAGCCAAAACAATTGTATTTAAAGCTTTCGTGACTGCAGGGATTCATATTCTTGGTTCTTTCGGTAAAGTCAGGTAGAAAGGAAATAATAAAATAATAAAAAATAACTAAAAATATAGTTTTATTTAAAACATGATTTTTTTTATAAATGTTTATTTTAAAAGAAAAAATATAATGTAAAAAAAGAAACATTTATTTATTGTTTATTATTTATTTTATTATTTCCCTCTACGTGACTTTACCGAAATAACCAAGAATATTAATCAAAACAATTGTACTTACCAGGTAAAGCCCCCTGAGCTATTCACTGTTTTTCAGAAGCGACCTGGCCACAAATCATAGCTCAACGAAGTGGCTTATCATGTGGAAATGTATATAAGTCAAATAATCTAAACGCATGTTTCTAAATGTGGAGAAAAAACCCGGAGGACCCAGAGAAAAATCCACGCAATCACGGAGAGAACATGCAAACTCCAAATATACAGCAGGCGTCAGGGTCGGGATCAAATCCACGACCTCCTGCATACCAGGCGAGGTAGTTAACGTCTCGCCACCACGACATGAAGGCAGGCAAACTTCTCTTATCTGAGACCCTTCTTACCTGGTGCTCCTATTGTCATTGGGAGTTATAGGGTCAACGAAAACCCCCACCAATCACCATCCTATTCTCCCTATTATTATTTTTTACCCCTTGAATGAATGAGATGAAATTAAGCCGGCAGAAAATAGGATCTGTGATATTGGCTCCCCACATTAACGTGGTTGAGACAATTTCTCATTGACACTATTAAAATTCATCTTAACAAGGATAATATCCTGTACGTGCAACTCTGTGTGGCATAATGCCTCTTTGCCTGAAGCGGAGGGTGCTCGCAGGCAAAGGTAATTCAAAGTAAAAGTTGTCGTTATGGAAATGAAAATGTTATATATTGCACTTCTGCAAATGTCCACGACATATTCTCAATTTGGATTTCTTTCCAGAACAAATCGGGGTTTCTCTTGGCTCCTTTACCCCTGGTAACGATACATTGAATTATTACAGTGAAGAGAAATTGTCTGAGGATTTTCTCAATATCGTTTGTCACGTTTTAATATTTTAACTTTTTTAAAACAAAGTCCCTTTTTTTAGGACCTATTAGTAAGAGTGGCAATGGTAATTTTCGCCTCAATTAAAACTTTTTCACCACAAGGATGCCTTGCTGTGTGGAGTTTGCATGTTGCCCCCTGTTGTGCATCGGTCTTCTGAGTTCTCTAGTTTCCTCCCATAAAACCGTACAACAACAATTGGTATTTTCCAAACACCCTACCCAATACAGCGCTGACATTTGGTTAACTATAGCAGCATCGCCCCCGTATATTACGACAAAAAAGTAATATTTAAAAATATATTTTTAAAAAACAAGCTTTAATGAAATGTACCGTACGAGTAATGGCAGAACTCCACGACTCTATGAAGTGGCCCCGAAGCTTGCCATGACGTAAGGGGGCCGTGGTGATTTACAACCAACGTGAGATGAGTGTGGACAATTAGACCCAAGCCGAAACATAACATATAAAAAAGATTGTTTAAAAATATCTATTTTTAATCGTTAATGATAGAATGTATATATACTATTAGGTTTTGTCGGTAAAGTCACGTACGTAAAAAATGAAATTAAAATTAATAAAAATAAAATAATAAAAATAATAAACAAAATCACGATGTTTCGGAGGCAACACAAGTCTCCGTCATCAGGTGGGATCGTCACAGCGAGATTTGCAAATCTGGCTGTGACGGTCCCACCTGATGACGGTGACTTTACCGAAAAAACTAATAGTATGAATCCTTGCAGTCACGAAAGCTTCAAATCTAGAAATGATAGAATATAGTATTGTCATCGGTATGACATAAGTATACCACGTTTGCAGTCGATGCAACATTGGGAAATGGGTTAAAAATTGAGTTACAAGACTTGAGGATACGACAACAGACAGAGTGAGTTAAATAAAAGCGTGTAATAACAATAAAACGAGAATTGAGACAGTCCAGTTTTCCTGGATACACAAGTGTAATAATCAAACTAAACTTCGGGATATAATATTGGCATTTAGGTAGCAAAACCAATCTCGGTAAAGGTAATCAATTCCACATCAATATATAATGCGTGTTACTGCTAATAAAGCAGGGATAATATTAACAATACATGTATATCGTAACCCTCAAGAGGTTGGATGAGAATGAATAATTTAAAGCAGAGGGCATTAAAATTAATGATTAACCAGGGAGAATAGAGAGTTTCGTTTATCATTAATTATGCGTTGTATCTGAGATGGCCAGACAGCAAAACTATCATTTAACACTCAACCAACATACACTTTAATTCAATAAATCATCGTATGTGCACATTTTTAGTTTTTATTGACTGCATCACTTACCAGAATCTTCTGTGTCTGCTTTGCCGTGAAACACAGTTGTCATGCCTATCAGCCATTCTGAACTTATCAGCTGAAAGGTTGGCCGTGCACATTCATTTTACAGCATTCACTAGCCGCCGTGGAGGTGTAATGAGTGAGTTTTACGTATTCACAAGCACGACCATTTGATTAGCACCGATTTCCAAACGGTAAACCGTAAGGATTTTTTTTTAAAGATTGCCATTTATGATGCCTGCCTCGAGTATCCAGCGATGTTTTTGCGTGGCCTATTATTGGAATACAGTACAGATATTCATATCAATCCTATTCCTCAAATCTGTAAAGCTTCAGGCTGTCCTTTGACCCCAAGCATCTGCCTTGCCGCAATGCTCATAGATTGAGCTCGAACAAAGCTACGAGATAACTCTGCAGCCACCGTTGGCAGATACATCCGATGTAGCCATTATGTTGTAAACAATAATACGAATATAAATGCAACCACCTATCCAGGAAAGACTCATTGGATCTCAATACTCCTTTATCACGAGGCTCTTGAAAAACGGCCCTCTTAATGAGCCAGGCAGAACCTTCTTGAAAAAAAAAATAAAAAAACTCGCTGGGTAAACGAGGTGTACGTCAATCCACTGCTGGATGAGAGCCTCCACACGCCGTTTGGGTCGTGGTGGGTAATATAACCATACTTCACCACGCTGGTAGGTGCGGGTTGGTGAAGGAAGTTGACAGCAACATAGGCATGGGAACAATGAAGTGTTGTACAACAATGGCTTTGTTTCTGCATTTTCCTATGCTGCCCATTATATAGCCCCGCAGCCCATTTTGCATCAATAAAAACTCATTGAATGGAGATGGCTAAACAGACCAATATAGGACCACAAAACTTGGGCAATTGTTGGTGTTGGCTGTGGTTTGCCACATCAATGAATGAACACTGCATGTTACACATTCTTACAGAGATTAGAGATGCAATTTGCATGAACGACACTTGTATAACAACAAAATATATAATGGGTCATTATCAAGTATAATCGTGGTCACCCATCCAAGCACTATCCATGCTTTAGCTCTGCTTAGCTTCAGAGAGGTGACACTGGTAAAAACGCGTCACATAAGCTTGCACGTGATGAGTAAGTATTTCGTTGTCCTTGTCGCCCCCAAAAAATAATAATCCATACTGCTTTTAATCCATAGAAGGAACTTGTAACCTTGACTTGAGAAGCAATGCAAGAACAACACGCGATACGCACGTTGATGTATAACTCCATGCACACAAGAGCGAAGGACACTCAGAGCACCCTGGACACCGTCTTACTTGTCACCTGAATGTCTTCCTTTGCTGCAGGATCCCTCGATCTGACATTCATCAATAGGACAAAAATCTACAGATCCATCAACCTCTTTGTTAAATAAATAGAAAACGTGTCGCGTGACATTGTAAAGCATAGCTGCTCACCGCTGTGCTGTAATACGGTACATGACCTACACGGGTACTTACCCAACATTCTATAGCCCAATAACCGAATCAAGATGTCTTGCGATAATAGCGACAACAACAAAACCATTTTTGCGCTAATTGAAAGTCGGCAAAAACATTGGAAGTAACAGTACGGCTTACAAAATCATAATCGCATGCACCGGCCTAATGCCTATCACGGCGAGAGCGGTTGCGAGCTTTTGAACGTGAAGTGCCGTGAAAACGCTCCATAGTTGACACGCAAAGACAGCCTCACACGGGTCAACGCATGGTGGACCTTCATTTGTTCTACAATGTTAACGCTCCATGAAACCAATGCATTAAATGGCTGCCCGTTTAAATCTTAACAGCTCAGGGCAAAACCGGGGCAATTGGACCGAGATGTGCTTCCATTCCAAGGGATGAACACATTACACTCAACGTAAAGCTATTCTTAATGGATTACACCAGTGGTGCCTCCTGTCTTTTAAACTTTGGGAGCACAACATGATCAAGGCGTGTAAATTGAATTGAATTCGGAGGTGATTTATATGGATAAAAAATAAAGAATGTGCGAAATTTTATTTGCAAAATTAGTGGCGGCAACGGCTTGGGGGACAGGGGGGGAGGCATTCATCCAGAAGTGGACTGACCATGGCTGACTATGATGACAACGATGAATACCCTCATAAATAACGCCATCTTCTTGGTTCTTTCGGTAAAGTCACGTAGAAGGGAAATAATACAATAATATAAATAAAAATAATAAAATAATTCTTACGACGTTTCGGCCACAACGCAAGCAGCTGTCCTCAGGTGAAGAACAGGTCTGTCGGAAAGACAGCGTCTGTCGCTGAACAGGTCTGTCGCTGTTCTTCACCTGAGGACGGCTGCTTGCGTTGTGGCCGAAACGTCGTGAGAATAATTTTATTATGTTTTATTTTTATTATTTTATTATTTCCCTTCTACGTGACTTTACCGAAAGAACCAAGAAGATGAATCCATGCAGTCACGAAAGCTTTAAATCGAAATTTAAATAACGCCATGTTTTTTTTGCGATGTTTCTATTTCTTATATATATATTTTTCACATTTTATATTATTCTACAGTAAACGTTCAGTGAAATAGTTGCCTGAAAAAAAAATAAAACTCCATGTGTTTTAAAGCCAACAAGACAACTTTGTAACAACGTAACACATTCATTATGAGTCTAATAACAGTTGCACAACATGAAGAAATAAAAATAAAATATCTACTACACATCAACTGTTCCCAAACAAGGTGACTGTGACAAAGTGATTGCATTGGTACAGATGAATTACTCCTGGGGCTGCAGCATAGATGACCTTTAAAAATGCTTCACCTTTGTAGTTTAATTTCTAATGTATCTCACTGCTTACAAAGAAAAAGGTTTCTGTGCATGGAGTCATTGATGTTATTGTAATGGCTGTCAGTCACTAAATTGTATATACACAACTGCAAATATCTTACTCTGTATGTCCTAAAATGCTTGGTAAATTTAAGCAACCACAATATTTACGCTCAGGAGTGCCACACAAATATACTGACTGCAAATGTCTTCTATTCAAATACTTATTGTGATATAGAACTTCAACTGTGTGTATTAATGAGTGGCACGTATCTTAAAATGTACTACATTTCTGAACTGTGTGATATTTGAAAAGTCATAAAATGCCCAATCATTGACCATGCTGGTAAAATTGCAGAACATGTAATTGCCTCTTATGCATTTCCATTTGCTAATGGTAATACGCGTCCTGTGGTAATCCATAGCAGAGCATCATATTGTTACGTTTGATACGCCACATGTGCATAGTGCTAAACGAAACATGCTAATTCAGTTTCATTGTACGGTTGCTCTACATTTTGATGTCTGAATTTAAAGGTATATTATTGTGAGTTAGCCAAGGGGTAATCAAGCTTTCATATTTCTGCTTTATTGATGCTGATGTTCCAAAAAGAGCTTTCAGATATTTGTTAAGCAAATACAAATTAGCACCCAACAGCACTCTCTTATTTACCAGTACACCCGGAGGAAGGTATGAAATTGAAATGTTTGTAACGTTTTATTGTCTGTTTTCAACGCGGAATTCCCTTTGGCAAGGTGCACACAGTCGTATCGTTGCGGCAAAACTATTTCATATTTATTTAGTTCCAATAACACAGGGAGGCTAGATTGGTGGGGTGAGAAGGCTAACGGTGGCAAGGTTATTACTGAAGGCGAGTCTTGAGACAAAAAAATCAAACCTAAAGATGACTTATGTGCTAATAAAAGCATTCCCCCAAACTGAAAGGTAGAAAATTGGTTAAATTGGAAAACATTAAATAATTCAGGTTTTTATTTAACTGCGTTTTTTTCTCATCGTCGACTGCTGAGCATTTGATTTATGTTAAAAATCCCGTGGCAAAGCAAATTCATCTACGCCTGGCTGCACGTTTGTGTTGTGTATTAAACGAATTTTGTTGTTCATGCTTTAAAAAATATTCGATACCACTTTTTGTGTAGGTATGTATGTATATAGAACTTCTTTTGCATTGTAGATAGCTAACCGTGATTACAATTGGAGGTGCGGGGAAGAACACCAAACTAAAGCACAAAAAGTAGATCATCTATATAAATAATTCCCTCTATCCTCCCTCAATGAATGCATACACTTCTGTGCACATTGTTAAGGAGGAGGAAAGAAAATGGAATTGCAATTCCTCAGCCACACCATGAAGTCAACGTTAGAGCTCAAATTCGCTTGGCACCGATTTAAATCGGTCTTCTTTTGAAACACGACCTAAAAGCTTTCGCATTTTCTCAGCAGGCGACTATGCCACTTGTACCAGCAGCAGGGTCCTTGTTAATTAGGTCGGAGGAGGAACTAAAAGGCGATGTGCCGCTAATTTATACTCTGGTGAGCAACACATATATTCGCGAACGTCAGAGCCAGTAATTATGCTGGAGGCGCAGAGTGAGTTCAGAGAGGGCCACTCAGGAGCACGTGCACGTTATTCTATTATGGTGTGGTGACCGCAAGCAGTATAGAGCGATTGTTTGCACAGTTTGGCACAGCTCAGTAAGGCCAGGTAACATCCTAAGCACAGTATGCTTTTGTTGTTGTTGTTGTGACAAGTTGTGACAGGTTGTGACGTTTTTGTATTCGCAGCAGCCAGACGACGAACTGTGAAGAAAAGTTGTTGGCATCGTGCTTGAGGTAGGTTTAGCTGCACAAAAGAGACGACTGGTGGCATTTGAAGAGTGAGTTTTGTGAGACACACCAGACAATGACCCATTGGAGCAATTCCTTTACTCAGCAAGGCACAGGGAAATCAACCAATACTCGGCAAGACAAAATGAGTGACATTGGAAAGATACCCAAGACCAGGCAATGAATTCCTAAACATCACTCGTAATGGTCTGGGTGATGTTTGTATTAAATGTTGTTACCTGTCTAACTCTCAATGGAAATGGTTTTTCTTCACTGTCACAAGCGCTGTGGAGAAAGATTACTTAAACATTATTACCTTTCTTCGTCATGCTATGGTCTGTTAGGGATGCTGCTGTGGGGTAGTGGTTAGCACACTGAACTTGCAGTACAAAGGTTGCCGGTTAAAACAATGATGTGAGTTTCCCAGATACAGGTAGTCCTCGACTTACGATGGAGATGCGTTACGACGACCCCATCGTAAGTCGAAAATATCGTAAGTCGAAGATGGCCTAGCCTACCCAGGAGTCTTAAAGAATGGTGATAATTTAGCAAAACAGAGAAATTAACAGTACCGTAATGTATAAACTATGCACTGTATGTATTTATTAATTGCAATACTGTATTGCACAGTAAAATGTGAAGTAAAAAAACCAAGGTCAATTATTAGCCTACCTATATGAACTGCAAATTAATCGAAAGTTTGTTCAGGAAACAATCCTATCTGCTATAAAAACATTTAACATGCATTGAACGTATCGTATCGTGGTAACCCTAAAACGAAATCGCTAAAGCTACGTATCATAGTGTAGTGTATAGTGTAGTGTATAGGGTAGTGTATAGTAGTGTAGTGTATAGTGTAGTATATACATACATTGAACGTATTTTAACGTATCATGTTGTACTGTACTCACCAAGATTCTGTCCGTCGTCTGCATACTTGAACGATGTTAGGTTGTTGATGACATTTTTGTCGTATTGCTATCGCCATCGTAAAATCGAAATATCGTAAGTCGGAGCATCGTAACTCGGGGACTACCTGTATGTTGGTACAACGCAGGTTGTCGATCGGCAGGCCACGTATCACGGTTGTGTTGAGTGTGGGTACCCCCACGTCTTCCAAGACGTCTGGAGTGTGTGGAAGAGTAGGCCACGAACACTCCAGAGGGGCACTCTTCCAGCAGTGGTGTCAGCAAGCAGTTGCAGGGCTGCACCTTTATATTTATGTCACCTATTAAATGTTTGCATAGCGATGAAAATGCAGCTTTCAACAGTGCTCCTGTCAGCTTGTGACAGTTGAAGTCATTGCTTGAAAAAAAAAACGTCAATGGAATCGTATGAATACCAGGATATATTCATTTGATAAATACATATGTATGCAAGCAAATCAGTATGGACTCATAAGCAAATAAACTAGTGCCTCTGCCCTTCTGCCAGGATGGAGCAGTTAAACTACGTCCTTGATTCTAATTTTCAGCCCACAAAAATCAATGTCACCGAACTACTTAACACAATTCATGTGCAAAAGCAATTATTACTGGCGCAGAGAAATGCATAGAAAAAGTATTGATCTGCATCAATGGTGACACGCTGGCTTATAGGCGAGTCACATTGACCGATGCCCCCCTCAGAAACGCATGCGTTGCACACAGCGTCCACACAGCACCGCCGTGCTACGGGGTGTGCCATTCACTGGCCCCACGTGGCCGCGTTGTTGGGACGAGCAGTCAGATTTCGTTTTTTTTTACAATGTAATTTTTGTCAGATTGTTAGGCAACTATTCTAATGGAAAGAATTATGTTCGGAGTAGGTGGACGAGATAGGTTGAGGAATGAAGAAATAATTAAGATACCGATGGGGGTTCACTACACGCTGTTATTAAAGTAACAGACATCCAGTGGACATTGGCAAGATACACATCACGAGAAGAATTGACGAGAGATGAGAGACGCAATTAACGACGGAGAGGTGTGCAGAAGCAGAGGAGGAGTTTGCGGAAGAGATACAAATGTAAACAAAAACTTCAGAGGTTGCTCACAACTGGACTGGTGCAACTAGGGAAATAAATAATTGCAGGAAATGGACAATGCCTTTGCCCAGCAGTTGTGAAATTTTAGACTCACAACAAAGCCCAATTTTAGATCTAATGTTGTGTTTTTGGAAATACTTTTAAATTGATACAAATATGATAACTCTCATTATTTACGTACTGAATTGAAATATTTGAATGACGTTAAATATTAAATCAATAATTGCAATGAGCACATTTTAATATTTTATATAGCGTAAGCTAAAATGATCGAAAAAGCAATGAAGTCACATCAGTTCCTTTGATGTAATACTTTCGGAACAATACAAACACAAGCAAAAATTGTGACCGTCTGAAAAGTCAAATTTGTACTCGATTTTATTTTACTTTTTCAGATTACATAAATTATGTAATCCCCAGCAAAAGACATGTCCTATAAACAGGTCCACTGCCCTGCCTCTCACTGGAACATTCGCATACAGATGATACAGTACTACAAAAAGCTTCGTTTTATTGTTTGACGTAATATTATATTGACCAGATAATTATTTGAGACAAAAGTCCGCAAAAATAAAAGCTGATTACAACTAACTCAGTTGAGTTTAGGGAAATGCGCAATTTTCTAAATTACCTGACGATAAATGTAATGCCATGTTGTAAATCTACTGCTGGATGAAGACCTCCCCATGCCGTGCGGGTAAAATAAAGTATTTACCACATCGCTCCACGCTGGCGAGTGCGGTTGGTGAATGCCGTGGAACACAGATGCGGTAGCATAGAAGTACAGTACAAGGGATATTGCTGCATTGCCATTTGCTGGGATCAACCCTCCGATTAACTTTCAAGATCTGGTGACTGGGCGAATTCTGGGCGATGTGGTTTATAGTGTGAGCCCTTGAGTTATGTAAAAAAAAAGAATCTAACATTCAACACAAATTATTTGATTGTGCGTTCGTGGTTGGTGCACCAGGCACAGATAATAAACAACAACACAAACAACTCAGCACATTCGTCAACAACACTGTCATGAAAAATAAATGGTGACGTCTTAGGCAGCACTTTTGAGGATATTTATTAATAATATAATACATGGTATAGGTACGCCTGCCTGCCTGCCTGTCTGCCTGTGTACGGAATGGGTATTTGTATCGGAGCGATGAGTTCACACTAACGAGGCTCGTAGTGCTTTGAAGATGCCACCTTCAAAAAGCCACAAATGCCGTTGAGCATCCAGAAAACCCCAAGTGGTACCCACAATACAACGCAAACTTAGGTCTCACGGAATCCACGTTCATTATAAAATACAGCACTTAAAAGACTCTGTGTTGCCCTAATATATGCAACCCATCAATGTGTGATGTTGTGTGTTTTGAGACAATGTTTTACATTTTTGACAGTGAAGTTGGTTTCTAAGAAGTTATTTCTCTGCACTGCTGCCACCGGCGGTGTGTCATGCGTTGGGACTGTGCAACGGTCTGGAATAAATACGATATCTAGGGCATTACAAACCTATACGCCGATTTTTGTGATGAAAACCCTGGGGCTGGCCCAGCACACGCTGACAGGGCGATGTCGCTCGGCTGGCCTGGGAACGTCTGGGATTTCCCAGGACGAGCTATAGCATTTAAATGTATTTGGAAAAGGATTCAAGTGCTTGGCTGATATTGCTCCCACGCAAGCACAATGATGTGCGGCTGCTGCTGCAGTGCTCATAATTGTCATGAAAAAAGAAATATCGCCAATAACTTTAACAGTTCCCACGTATTCTTGGTTCTTTCGGTAAAGTCACGTAGAAGGGAAATAAAAAAATAAGAGAAATATAAAACAATAAAATTCTCACGACGTTTCGACTGCAACAAGCAATCATCATCAGGTGTGAAATCCACAGCAAGAAAATTTGAAAAAAGTGGCGGTTTTTTCTTAACGTCACTTTTTTCAAATTTTTTCACATTTTCTTGCTGTGGATTTCACACTTGATGATGATTGCTTGTGTTGCAGTCGAAACGTCGTGAGAATTGTATTGTTTAATATTTTTGTTATTTTATTATTTCCCTTTACCGAAAGAACCAAGAATATGAATCCCTGCAGTCACGAAAGCATTCAATCAAAATTCCCCACGTACTCTATTTTACTGTATTACCGCCGCAACCCCCCCCCCCCCCAACCTAATTGAACTCACAATTAGGAGAATGCGACATTTGCATTTGGCAAAAAAAAAATATTTAATCAAATACCACAAACTGATTGCCAGTACAATGACTTAGACAAGTGCTGCCACTTTTGTTAGATACACAAAGGAGGGGGTTTCAATTAAATTACCAAAAGCAGGATAGAATTACAAGTACAAAGTGTGTAGATCAAAGCTTAGTGAGTAAAAACAGCCAAGATATATGTTTTATTCATAATAAGGTTCAAATCGCTTAGTAATTCTACATTAATGTTCATTGCTTAATCCTTCATTTACAAAACAAGCCAAAGATCCCCGTAAAGCCTTAACGCACTTTTGGGGAAAGTGCTGTTAGCGAACACCTACGAAGGCCGACACGGCGGCACACGAGGGGGTGGGTGGCCAGCACCACGCCCGGCGAAGTCACCTAAGGCTGAGTTGACCTAGAGGAGGCCCAGGACCGGTTTAGATAATTACAATTGTTACTCGTGTTGGCCGTGAGCAGGAATCGAACTCGGGTCACTGGGTTTGTAGCGCAGCGCCCAAACTGCCACACCACCGCTCCCCACTTAGACAAAGATCCTCCCTGTAGTCTTAGCATACTGTTGGGGCAAGTGCCGTTAGGCAAGCACCTATGAAGGCTGGCACACACACACTTCAGTGGCTGTCATCAATGTCTGAGATGGTTTCAAGCTTCACGAACAAAGTACTAACTGCAATTCTGAGGATCAATTGGGTCACTTATTATATCATTGTGCTTGCTTTCATGTTTTGTGAAGGAAATCAAGTCACATTTCATAGTGTCAGACAACAAGTGCATGGCAACTCTGGCGCTGTGATGATCTCTTAGTACGTAGAAGATAACGTATACTTACAGAAGTAATATACAGTAGGTGAACGAAGATGAAATATGAACATGAAAAAAATAAATTGAAACAATGGGATCGTTAAAGTAATTTTCTTATTTTAATAGATCTTTATAAGCCAAGTATTCATTTTGCAAAGCGACTATATATTCTAAAATAGAGTAAAATACTGCAGTGGTTGAAATAATAGTGAGCAAATGGTGCGTGCTGCTGTGGTGCGATGGTCAGCACACTGAATTTGCAATTCAGAGGTTACCACAGTCATTTGACAGGCAGCAAGTCGTGTGTGGTGGAGTAAAGTGCGAGTACTCTCACCTCTTCCAAAACATCTGGGCCGCGTGCCAGAGTGTGCCAAAATCTTCTTTAGACTGGCTGCCTAGAGCTCCCTCTGGTGGAGGCTCTTCCACCAACAGTGGTGGAAGTAAGCAATTGCAGGGCTGCACCTTTATTTTCACCATCATCCAGTCCACAATACCCATTAGCTGTATAGACTACATCTGCTGGCACTGGATAAAGAAAAATGCTACCACTTTTATATTTGATTAAAGTATATAGCTCCGACCGTTTGAAGGCTACACGTGGAAACTGCTAATTTAGGATAACTGTCCTTCAGTCTCAATGTTATCACCACTGAGTGTCCTTACATTTTGTTGTCATTGTGGAGGTCGTGTTTGAGTAAGAAACTTCTCTTCAATGAAAAAGGAGACCCCATTTTAGAAATAAGGTCAAGGAATGGACCAGCCAGGAACAAAAAAACGCTGCAGAATTAAGTCGGCATATATGAGACCAACTTAAGGGATCAAATTGTCTAAACTGAAATCCACTGCGGTAAAGAACAGTGGGATGTTAGTAAACATTCTTTCTCACTATTTGGCAAATAAGAAAACGTAACCTTATTTTCTATTAAGGTAAGGCTATCATTTACAAGAGATGGCTTTGACTTTTTAGAGGGACGGAAGGGGATAGATTTACATATTAAGCACGGAGGGAAATCCACAACAGACCGTGAGCACAAAAGTTAGAAAGAAATAGCGTTATATAATATTGAATGTTCATGCGCCATTTATGTAGCAATTCAAATTGAGCTCAAGCTGTCCCAGGGAGAGATACAATAATCAATGAAACCTGCACTAAATCTATAACAATGAGACACAATGCTGGAAAAAAGATCACAAATGCCCTTACTTTTTTGGGCCAATTTAAAATATTTCATTGCGTAGTGCCCACGCAAAAATCTGTTTGCTATTTCCTTGTGAGTATCAAGTCATGATAACAAAATATATATTCACGAGTTTATATAATTGTTGTTATTATTATTATTCCTATGTTTGTTTGTCAATGAAAGCATAATTGAGTCTCAAACTTTTTTCAGAAGGGTCCTACCAAGTTTCCACAGTAGGGGACAATGCTGCTATGTCTAATCCCAATTGAGTTACTTGCAGATATTTTTTCAATATTGGGATGTTTGGCCAATGCCAGTCACATGACATGCATTTTTTGTAGTTATGGGAGGAAATAGGAGAAGCCAAAGGAAACGCATTCAGAACAGGGTGAGAACATACAAACTCCACACAGAAGAGACACACGAGTTTCATACATTTAATTAATAAATGTAGCAAATTATTTGGCAGTAAGCATCGACAAAAAAAATCACTAGTGGAATTACCAAGGAATTATGCTCCATATTCACACATACGCCCTTTTAAAATCCCATGTAAAAATAAATGCATGCTATTTTCTTGCGTAAAATGCACTTGCTTATTTAATCCACATGAAAGCTTTCCACAGTCACTTAATTTTCTCGCTGCTTCAGCAGTTCCACTGCTGGATTATCTATTCCGCCTGAGGACGACCGCTTGTGTTGCGATCGAAACGTCGTGATATATTATTTTTATTTTATTTTTCTACCTCCGTGACTTTACCGAAAGAACCAAAGAGTATTCATTTTCACAGTTAATTCAGTGTACATAATATGCGCGGAGGCACTTATAAGATAACTACCGAAATGAAAACTATATATATCTGCGTTCTTCCAACACCCTGTCTATGTGATACCATTACTTTGTAAGTAGGGCACCTGACAGTTTCGGCAAAGTCGTTCGACACCCACTTAATTACATTGTTGATGCTTGCAATTTACTTACGTAACATGTAACGGGCAGCCCGATCAACATGCCGAACAACTATCTATTTTGCACACGCGTTTTGTTGTTGTTGTTGACAAACAAACAACGATTGAGACTGAAAATGCACGCACGTATATCCCCGCCCCGTGTGTTATCCGTGGGCCAAACTACGCACAGCACTGTCTGATTTTGAACCTACGAAGAGATTCATTGGGAAACTCAGGCGATCGCTCGCTACTTCTCACCAGAGGTTGCAACCGGGTACCCGATACCCGTACACTACCCGATACCCGGCTACCCGTACCCGGCCGGGTACAGGTACCCGTTTGCTACCCTGGTGCGGCCGGGAACGGGTACGGGCAGGCCGTGAGTCACTGGTGAGTCACCGTTTGTCACTCATTTCCCAACGTCTTGTCTCTTCTCACAATTCAAGTTCCTAGAATCAACCCACTCGCACCTGCAACATGGCTTCATCCCAGAGGTCGCAATCAGGTACCCGATACCCGTACCCTACCCGGCCGGGTACGGGTACGGCCGGGTACGGGTACCCGTTTGCGACCCTGGTGCGGCCGGGTACGGGTAAGGAATCAAAACCCGTTTGCGACCTCTGCTTCTCACGCCGATGAAGAGGAGGACGGGCAGGAGGGCGGGCTGCCTTCTCCCGAAAGAACCAGCTGGCTTGTGTGATCCCTGGGCGCCCAATCATCTTGGCTGCCGGCAGTGCAACAGGGCATGCGATCACACGCCGTCACGGGTGATCTCTCACGCGTGCTTTCCCCCTCACCCTGGCGAGGGTAAGGTGCCACAAGCTTCATTAGGGATCCACGTGGCATTTCGGGGCCCCTGTTGTGCACCTTCTGAGAGACAGGCAAACCCTCGCAAATGTCAGCGCTCATTATGGGCAGTGACGGGAGTTGTGTGTCTGTGTGTATGTGGAGCGACGCTCTCGCCGGAGCTGGAGGCTGACTTCTTCTGCCAGCCTCCAGCGGATTTGGAGGTGATCAGGCAGGTCGACACCGGCGTCGGATTAACGCCGGGGGGTGGATTTAGGGGCTTCAGCCAGCGGACTTGGATATTGATGGGGGTGGGGGGCAAACATGTATACTGTATGCCTATTCATAGTGGTTGAAACTGCAACACCGTGTGCGTGATTTTTATTTGATATCAGCGAGGCAGCAGGGATTCATCTTCTTGGTTCTTTCGGTAAAGTCACGTAGAAGGGAAATAATAAAATAATAAAAATAAATTATATTATTTTATTATGATTTATTTTTATTATTTTATTACTTCCCTTCAAGGTGACTTTACCGAAAGAACCAAGAAGATCGGCGAGGCAGTTGAAGCAATGGGAAAGGTTGTTAAATCCACAACTATCCAGCCAGCAGTGAAATGGATGATCGAAGTGCAGTGTGTGTGTTGAACTTCTTTCGCACCGTACGTAGCCAACCGTGCTAATCGGGCGGTGGGTGCACCGCAATTAGTTTATTGGCTGGTTGCGTGTAGCCAAGACGCCTTGATTGTGTGGAAGAGTAGGCCAAATACCAGAGGGGCTCTCTCTCGAGCTCCCTCTAGCAGAGGCCATTCTACCAACCAGTGGTGTGGAGCGAGTAAGTAATAGGATTGCACATTTACTTTCCTCCTTGCTGACGGCGTTTGAAAAGCAACTCTTACAAAACGTTATAACTGCACTTCAGTAATCCATTCGACGGCATCGGTAGTTGCCTGATGTATTGTCGCTTCTGTGCCACTTTCCAGTGTCACCGCACAGTGGGCTGTGGTCGGGTGAAGTGATGAACAGATTTCGCTTCTCGTTCACAGGAGGTTGGACGCCACTTTAATTTTGCCATTCGTGAGGACATTGCATTTACCTGTTGTGCGTTTGTGTGAACAACGAATGGACTTAGCGCAGCCCCTCGTGCCTTCCACACAGACAGAAGCCGGAAAAGAATCCCAGCATATTTCTTGGTTCTTTCGGTAAAGTCACGTAGAAGGGAAATAATAAAATAATAAAAATAAAACGTAATAAAATAATAAAAATAAACAGAACGAAATAAAATTCTCACGACGTTTCGGCCACAACGCAAGCAGCCGTCCTCAGCTGAAGAACAGAGCTGTCTACGTGACTTTACCGAAAGAACCAAGAAAATGAATCCCTGCAGTCACGAAAGCTTTAAATCGAAAAATCCCAGCATTGGTTCTTCGACTGGTTGCTTGTTCGGGACTTGGGGCTTTCAGAAATGTCTCCTTATGACGAACCTTCACTGTCGCACGACGATAAATCGTACGCGTAATTTGTTAATTGAATATGTATCGTCATAACGTACATTACTTATGCGCCCAAAGGAAAATAACTTTCATCTTCTTGGTTCTTTCGGTAAAGTCACGTAGAAGGGAAATAATAAAATAGCAAAAATAAAACATAATAAAATACAATTCTCACGACGTTTCGGCCACAATGCAAGCAGCCGTCCTCAGGTGAAGAACAGGTCTGTCGGAAAGACAGCGTCTGAAAAAAAGGAAAATAGCTTTGTTCGTATCAACTTTGTTTTAGCTGTGCACAATTCGTATCTGACACAGTAGCGCGGTTGGCTAGGTACGGTGCGAAGGAAATGCAACATACACACGACCAAACAAAACAAGGACTGAAATAACGGAGGCGAATAGCCACGGAGTGTTCGGTATTACGCATGGGGTGATGGTGGTAAATCAGTAAAGCAACGGAAATGAATTAACAAGCGGGGCTCCACTTGACCCACCCCTGCCAAAAAAGAACTATAACAGCCCTGGGCCATCATCAAAGCTAATTTGTCCATCATAGACTCCTCAAGCGACTCTACGTGGATTGGTCCACGGGCAAGAACACATGGCAGTGCTTGGCACATTGCAAGCCCCCCACCCCACACACACACACACCCCACCATGTGATTGCAAGCAACTTGGGAGTGAATCAAACTGGGCTCGTATGAGTGGTGACACTTGACCGCCGTTGCACTAATTAACCTCCAGAGAGAAAATACCCGAGCGGAGATGAAAATAAAAACCCGCTTGCAAGTCTTTGTGTGCGTATCGGAGTGCTCAGGGCAGAGGTCGCAAGCGGGTTTTGATTCCTTACCCGTACCCGTACCCGGCCGCACCATGGTCGCAAACAGGTACCCGTACCCGTACCCGGCCGGGTACGGGTAGCCGGGTATCGGGTAGGGTACGGGTATCGGGTACCCGATTGCGACCTCTGGCTCAGGGTGATGGCATGCCCAAGCTGTGGCTCGTTTGTTTGCAGAGGTTTAGAGGTTCGGATATACCGGCCGCCCCGTTATATTCGAACCGTTATTTGAAAGAGTGAATAATCTCCGATTAGCGCGCGCGGTTGGCTACGTACCGTGCGAAATAAGTTCGACATACGTACAACAACATACAAGAGTAGGCCAAAAAAGATCCCTTGAAATCATTCGCAACAACATGGCATTGTGTGTTGGCGTCATAATCCAAATATCTACGAAAATCACCAAGGAATGTCCTTAATGCTCGTGACGTCACTCCACATCGACCAGCCCCTCTAATTAATGTTCATGAGCAGGTGACGTCCTCCAAATGGACACCCCCCACCCCTCCTCATTAATAATCATGAGCGGGTGACGTCACTCAATATAGAGTACTCCCCCCCCCCCCCTCACTAATAATCATGCGCAAGTGACGTCCTCCACATGGACCCCCCCTCATTAATAATCATGAGCAGGTGACGTCCTCCACATGGACCCCCCCTCATTAATGATCATGAGCAGGTGACGTCCTCCACATGGACCCCCCCTCATTAATAATCATGAACAGGTGACGTCCTCCAAATGGACACCCCCCCCCATTCATAATAATTAGCGGGTGACGTCACTCCACATGGGGGGCCGAGGCGCCTCCTCCCCCCTCCTCGGTGTCAACTCACAACCCTCACTACAAAGGCAGAACCCTCACGTCACGTGATCTCCGTCACGCTGTTGAGACATGGAAGTAAAAAGGACGTCACGATGAACAAGGGATTATAATCTTAAAATTAAATAAGTCTGTGTCACCGCGCCCTTGCAAATTGCACACGCATTAATGCAATGAATATTACGTTGCGGTCTGCTTTTCGCTTACAAGTATCAGATTTACTGTAATACACCCGTCCTTGGACAGGGAAAAAGGCTAGTAAAAAAAACTGTAACTGCAAAGTACTCATTTAAAATATACATTGCAATTACCTCCCCCCTACTGCGAAAACGTGGCACGACCCTCCTGCAAATAGCCATGAGACTATCCTGGGTAAGACAAGTGTCATAATATAAAAAAAATGCCGGTTGTTTTTGGGAAAGTTAGCAGGCTTGCCCCAGCTGGTTACAGCCCAGTTACTTAATATTGCGTCTGGCACACGAGAACTAATGAGCAGTCATCTTAGCTTCTGGATGATCCCTTGGTTCATTCAACAGCAGCCAATGTTGTGCTCAATTAGCCATGTTCATGCATATACAAATGGGCGTAAAGTGGCATGCATACACATGCAGTTTCACGCATTGTGTCTTGTTCAAAAGACATGTGTGCGAGCTTGAAATTTGCTTTGCATGTCGATAGGACATTCCTCCCGAGCAACAATAACATAAAAAAAATAGCAGAATATATTTTGCTATTTAATTAAGCGGAGAAAGCCTGCGACAGGAACACGCTACCATGGGGCCTTTTTAAGGATGTAAAAGTAAAGCAACATGTGGCTGTGCAAACAATTATTTGCCAACGACGGTCAAGAGTTTTGGAGGAAAGACTGGAATGTCAATCAGGACAAAGAGTCTGATTAGCATAAGCAAATTGGTTGTCCATGCTGTCAAGTGTTCTGTGGGCATCGCCGCTTTGATTGAATAAAACAGATCAGCAACGAAGCAAAACACACGTGCATTTTTAAACCGATGGTTTTCGAGAACGTTCACAGTTTGCTTGAATTATTGTTTCTTCTCTTTCTTCTCCTGTAATGAACTTCTAGAATCTGCTAATGAGGTTCTACTTAGATTTAAAGTTTTCGTGACTGCAGGGATTCATCTTCTTGGTTCTTTCAGTAAAGTCAGGTAGAATGGAACAATAAAAATAATAAAATATTATTTTATTGTGTTTTATTTTATTATTTTTATTGTTCCATTCTACGTGACTTTACCGAAAGAACCAAGAAGAAGAGGTTCTACTTATGAAAAAAAAGAGAAAAGCAGTATTCTATCACACTGAGGAAAGTCTGCGTGCTTTATGAACGATGTGTTTTTTGGATAATGTACATTCAACAAGGAAGGTGACACTTACTCTTGCTCCATGTGAAAATATAAAGACTATTCCATCGGCTTATTTATGGGCTTTCCAAACCAATATTATCAAAGCAGCATTTGTTTTAAACAAGCAATCTCGAGACCAGTTTTGACCGTTTGGGGTCTCATCAGCAGAGTCCGGGTTGTTAAACAAAATGGTTTTGGATTAACCAGATGTTGTCGGCAAGAGCATTACATATTACCTACGGGAGTGCCGTTCAATGCAACAAAGTATTGACCTAGGCAAACTCAAAATGCGTTGCCCTTGGAGGATAACGGCTAAAAGCTAATCTAAGCCGAACTCCATTCTGTTTCCACATAAAACCGGCTTTTTGTGTTGCATAAGTTCACAGATGGAATGCTACATTTTTCTATTTGAAATTTCAATGGATGTAAAACGTTCCATTAATATGAAGTTTTTTTTCCTCCAGAGGTCAGCGAGTTGAGACCGTTCGAGTGAGATCCTGAGTTCAAATCTGTGCAGTTGCCCAGTGGATAAACTGGGTTCTCAGGTGCAGCGTGTTCATGTCCTCACGCCGGCCTTCAATGAATGCACAAGAAAGCATCGTATTAAAATCGGATTTGCACTTTATTTGGTTAAATTCCAGCTCAGAGAATTTAACAGAAATTGCTTTGACCGTCATGCTTCAATCTCATTGTGGTAAAGTGAAGGATTTTGATGGATTTTTCTGAAGTCATGAGGAAGATTCCTATTGCGGGTGTGCTGTTGTACATGCGGTGCACTACTCTCAGAGATTTGTCAATAACACTGGTCAACACACGTTTTATGGCATAAGGTATTCCAACGGGTTTAATGTAATTTTAGGGTGCTGATTCCAAATCTGGCATCAGTTTTTGTCTATCACATCAGGTTTTTGAGATATCAAATATTGCATTTTTTATAAAAACTGCAGAAGAAAAATATTAAACAAATGTGGATATCTATATAAAATGATATTATAAACACACTATCCTAAAAATACAGCACCATATTTTAACACTAAAGCAGTCACTGACTCGCAACAACTTGCAATCATAAGTGATAGAGTTAATTTCAGGTAAAATCAATGAAAATGGGGTATGTCGATAGCATAAAATGAGATGTGATAGAGCAAATCTGAGATCAGATTTGGAATCAGCACCCTGAAATTAGTCTAAAACAGCTGCAAAAGTCCAGGCCAGAATTTTTTTTTTTGCTGACCAGTGTTATTTATATACCTCATGGTATGATGCCTGATAGCACAGTTAAAAAAAAACATTGGGGGTAAAGAAGGCACATAATGTAGTACGTTTTCAGTGTTCATCAAGGAATATACTTTGCAATCATCGCCACCCTCCTGGCAGACTCATACCCACATGCAGGCCAGGTACTGATTAATTTTGTGCCCAGAGATCGCTCTGAGATGCCCCTAACATATAGGGTTCTATTACAAAAATACATCACTCTCATTATCATCATTTAACAGCAACAATGAACGTGAGCAGGGGTCTTAAAATTATCTATATCTGTCCGTCGCTATAACGTCAAAGGGCGTACGCATATTTACGTTATGGATACATTTACGAAGGTAGCAGTTACCGTGGCCAACTTTAAGAAATGGCCCAGGTGCGTGAGAGAAACATGCAGTCTGATGTGTGCACGCAAACGTGTGCAACGAAACGCTACTTGGCACAGAGGCAGTGGCGCGCAAGAAGAAGTACTCAATTCATCGTTTATAATTGCCACGACGTGTCAGTGCCACCTTCAAGGTGAAGGTGGCCCCGCATGGACACCGTCGCAGCCACCCACTGCCAACTTCTGTCGAGTTCCACGCGTCATCGGCGGAGCGCTGCAAAGCAATGTCCACGGATGCGCTTCTGCGACCGTCTGGAACGCTCTTCCTTTCGGGATTAGGAAGCCACTGGAGTTCAGCATTTTTCAGAATTTTAATTGAAAACTCACTCTTTAGAACTGCTTTTTGAGTTTAGTTTGTTGTCCTTCCCCCGCACCTCCGATTAGCACGGTTGGCTACGTACAGTGCGAAATAAGTTCTATATAGATACGTAGAAGGTTGGAGAAACTTCACTTGTGGTATAGAAACGATTACAACGTTGTACAACTATGTGATGTTCGAATGCTCTACGCCTTGACTTCAAAGCCAGCCACCATGCAGGGGTGTTCAACCCTCATCTCTGCAGCATCCTTTCACTGTTCCACAAGCACACCTTTACCCAATGTATGCTGAACTTCTTTTGCACCGTACTTCGCTTTTTTTGTTTGTTGTCCTTACACGCACCGTCCGATTATAATCACGGTTGGTTATGTACGGTACGAAAGAAATGCAACATACATACCGTGCTAATCGGAAGTGCAGTGGAAGGAAAACAAACTAAACACAAAAAGCAGTTTTTAAGAAATTAGTTTTCAAATGTCATCCTCCCTCCACACGCTCTCTCTCTCTCTCTCTCGCTCACAGAGCTCGCCAGGCAATTCCATGTCTTCTCCTCCAACATCTCCCCCCCCGCCCCCAAGACACAAAAATCGTATTCCTTTTATCCATAACACCCCCCCCCCCATCATCCCTCCTGTCCATCACTTCCAAATGAATCGTTAATTCCTGATTAATGAACCTCTCATTTAATCCATTTCAATTGATCATTTTGGCTACTCGCTGGCTTTTCCCGTTCATCAGGCCTGCTTAAGAAGAGCCTTTAAACAACCTCCACGATGCTTCTGTTTCATTGCACACATCTAAGCGCGCGTCAGCACATTCGTGGATCGCACAGCGGAGCCCGATGGAGTTGCTGACCAGCAGGATCAGTAAGTGAAGACAATCTTTGATTTTGTTTTCCGTAACAGTGCTAATTTTTTTCTCTCTCTAGAAAAGCTCCACCAAGTCTCAAAAGACTTCTGTTTTTTTTGTCTCTTCTCCAGGAGGGTCCTGCATTGGGATGCTTGTCAAACTCTATTAATGAGAGTTTGCCACGTGGTTGGAAACTGGAGTACCCTGAATAAAATCTACGCATACGAGTGAAAAGGACTTTGGGCGAGGTAAGTATAGCTCAACTTCATCGTTTATTCATAAAGTTCATACTCATAGAGGCTCCACTCCAGAATGCGCCCAGAGTTCTCTCAGGCCTCTTATATATCCTGTACACCCCCCCCCCCCTTTCTAGCAGGGTCTCCTCTTTCTTCCAACCACCTTTCTCCTTTTCCAACGGTTATCAACCGTTCCTTATTCATTTATCTTCCCACCTCTTCCCTTTGCACCAATCTGATTTTAATGATCTGATGCCTTCCAATCAAATTGATGTGGTGGCGTCACCGGCCAAGTCGGTCGTCAGTGGCTCTGATACTTTTAAACTTGGCCTGCCTGTGAAGTCGTTAAGACTTCTGGTAGACCCCCCCCCCCCCCACACACATACACAAGGTTGCCGCCAGTCCTCACCGTTACACGAGGAAATAACACTTGGGGTGTTACGAGTCATCTTCTTATCCTTTCCATCAGCTTCTTTGGCGATGGGGATCCCCCTGCTTGTGTCTGCTCTTTCCTCATTCTCTTGCACTGCTCATGTCTAAACCTTTCTGCTCAATGTCCTTCTTCATTGTGTCTACCCAACACAATTCTTGCTTTTCCTGTTAGCTCCCTCCCATAGAATATAGGAGGTAGTGGATTAGATCCCCACCCTGACACCTGTATATTTGGAGTTTGCATGTTCTTCCCGTGATCGCGTGGATTTTTATCTGGGTCCTCCGGGTTTTCCCTCCGTATTTATAAACATGCGTTTAGAGTATTTGGCTCATATACATTTCCACGTGATAAGCCACTTCGTTGAGCTATCATTTGTAACCAGGTCGCTTCTGAAAATTAGCTATATAGCTCAGTGGGCTTTACGAGGTAAAATATAAATAGTTTCGTTTTTTACTCTTGCTCCATCTACTTCTGCATGCATTGCCAATGTATTCGTTCTGGATCCGATCTTGATACGTACCCAATTCACTGAGGCGTCGATACATTGTATTTATTAATTGAACAATACATGCGTATAATTGTACGTCTAAAGGATCAACGTTGTTATATAACGTGTACATTATATGGAATCCTTTGAAGTGTAACTTCTGCAGCCACTTGTGGCTGCTACATTCACCGCAATGTTACAAAAGAATAAACCCTTAGAAATATAGATAGTCAATCCATCGGCAGATTTAATACACTGAGTCGATACGGAGACAGCCCATTGTTTTTGTCTCAGTATTGTTGTGCAGTTTCCAGACAACCTCGCAACCACGGGCCCATGCCATCTGCTGTGCCACTTGTGGACTCCCATCCAATAAGCAATCAGCCTCAGCCGTGCTTAGCTCCTGAGATTTGGTGGAATTGGACAAATTAACAGTGATTTAGTATTTCACATTGAAGATATATAATTCTAGAGCAACAGTGGCGCCGTGGTTAGCGCAGTGCAATATGGACCTGGATTTAACACGTAGGCTTTCGCGACCAATATTATTCATAATCAACGTTTTTGGGTTTAGATCGCGTTATTTATAAATGTGTCGTAACCCTCCACCACCCGACACGGCCAATCAGTAAAAAAGTGTCATGTTGACAAAAGACAAAATAGTTCACTGCTTTAGCAATTGCCCGATGATGCTGGATGCAATTACCAGCGAAACGTCGTACTCATTGTAAATGTTGTGGTTTCACGCTTCAACACACCGGTGGGCTAAAGCAGTGAACTATTTGTCTTTTGTCAACGTGACACTTTTTTACTGATTGGCCGTGTCGGGTGGTGGAGGGTTACGACACATTTATAAATAACGCGATCTAAACCCAAAAACGTTGATTATGAATGGACCTGGATACCTCAGTTTTATACCTGGCCACGGCTAACATCACGAGCTAGTGCTATCAGAACCAGGTGTGGTTACCCCCCCCCCCCTTCTCCAACCCGGCACTGACCAGCATGGTGAAGTATGGTTAAATAACTTGACATGTAGGTATGTACTATATGTTGAACTGGTGAGGCAATGGATTGACAGAAGGTTGAGTAATATTATACGGTTAATTGTTGTGGGTTGATGTTTTCTCAGAGCTGTTGCAAGCTCATTGCTATACATATTGCCATGTATTATGGAATGACAAATGAACAGACGTCTGTCCATAATGTTAGCAAAAAAGGTAATTCCAAACGCTGATTACTTCCGGAAAATGCCATCCTTAAATCAGCAATCCTAATTAATTTGATTTGAATGTTTTTTTTTATCCCACTCTTCTGTACCGGTGGGGCCAATACAATCCCAGTTGCTGAAGGCATCCGCAAGACGCTGTGGTAGAAAACACCAACACGGCCTGTGTCCCTGCTGAAAGCAAACAATCTTCCGAGAGTTCGCTGAAACAAGGCGATCAATACGGGTATATCTTGAAACGATATGTGGGTGCAACAACCCTGGGGCGTCTCTGTAAAGGAGCGGAATGCGTGATCACTCTTTCATAGCATAAAGCTGTTCCAGTGCTCACACGTCCGAATGAGCTACAGCGTTATTCGAGGGCTGCACATGCAGCGTTTTTTGGTCCTTTTGATGGAACTCGATGGATCGTCGTTGTATAATCCAGATTAGCCCGATTGCTCCTCTCTACATTCATGGCCTCCTTCAGCCATATATTCCATCAAGATCATTAAGATCTTGATTTAAAGCTTTCGTGACTGCACGGATTAATATTTTTGGTTCTTTCGGTAAAGTCACGTAGAAGGGAAATAATAAAATGATAAAAATATAAAACAATAAAAATTCTCACAACGTTTCGACTGCAACACAAGAAATTATAATTCACACCTGATGATGATTCCTTCTGTTGCAGTCGAAACGTCGTGAGAATTTTTATTGTTTTATATTGTTATTATTTTATTATTTCCCTTCTACGTGACTTTACCGAAAAAACCAAGAATATCATTAAGATCTTCAGATAAGGCATTGCTCACTATCCCACGGCCGAGGCTTCACGCCTTTGCGGGGTGACGGTGCCTTCGCAATTGCGACGCCTATTCAAATCTCGACTAAAAACGTATCTGTTTAAAGTGGCTTACTCTCTTTAGTTATTTTTAAACGTCTTTCTCACCTCTTGGTTGATGTTAAGCTATTGCCGCCGTTTCCTGCATGACGATTGTTTAAGGGCGCTTTATAAATGTTAATTATTATTATCATCCCTAATCGAGGTTTTTTTTGGGTTATATCGCGTAAAAATATAAATGCGTCGTTAAAACCCGCCACCACCCGACACAGCCAACTAGTAAGGGTTGTCACGTAAACAGAACGTGGTCAATCCGTCACTAGTACAGCACACCGGTGTGCTGGAGAGCCAAGCCACAACATTTACAATCTGAGTACGACGTTTCGCCATTTACAATCTGTAAATGTTGTGGCTTGGCTCTCCAACACACCGGTTAGTGCTGTACTAGTGACGAATTGGCCACGTTCTGTTTACGTGACAACCCTTACTAGTTGGCCGTGTCGGGTGGTGGCGAGTTTTAACGACGCAGTTATATTTACGCGATCTAACCCAATAAAACCCTCTTATGGATGATATTGGTCGCGAAAGCCTGCTACGTGTTAAACGATTATTATCTCACGCTGAGAGGGGAAGCATGCACGACTCCAATGTGTTCCCGTTGCACCGTGTACTCTTCAGCATGGTGTCCGACGTTTCGCCACACAGTGCTGGGAGTTTCTTGTGGAGCTAAATTGAGCATCGTCATTTCTTCCTAAGCATAGACTTCATCCGGGCACTCTGGTTTCCCCTGGCATGCACGTATGAGTAACAATAATAAACTCGCTTTTCTATAGCGCAATTCGTGCAAGGCCTCTACGCGCTTTACACGAAGCTTAAGTTATGCAGAAAACCTGTTGTTAAACAGGTGAGATTTAAGACGCGATTTAAAAAAAGTGTAACAGATACAGACTAAATCTTGATTTGAAGCTTTCGTGACTGCAGGAATCCATACTCTTTGGTTCTTTCGGTAAAGTCACGTAGTTAGAAATAAAATAAAACAAATCACGACGTTTCGATCGCAACAAAAGCGGTCGCCATCATCGGTAACGTCACGACCGCTTGTGTTGCGATCAAAACGTCGTAATTTGTTTTATTTTATTTTTAACGATGTGACTTTACTGAAATAACCAAAAAGATACAGATTCTTTCATAGGCCAAGGAAGGGAATTCCACAATCGAGGAGGCTGGCTACAAAGATACCTGTCTTCCATCGAACAGAGTCTGGTCTTTCTCTGCTTACACCAGTGTCCTCCCAGAGAAAACACAAACAATATCGTCTGCCTCAACCAATCATTGTCAAGAACCAGCAGCAGCAGCAGCAGCAGCCGGCAACGCTGTACAAGCGAGGGAGATGCCGATAATTCTCACGACACGTTTGGACGCACAGTGCATCCCAAAGAGCCACATCGCAGAGCTATACAGGTCAACTGCGAAACCTACACAGCAGTTGAAAGATAAACAAGTTGCATTTAATTTCTAACGTGCATGTTTAATATTCACATTTTATGAATACATATTTGTAGGATTGACGTGGATCTTTTCTTTTGGATCTCTGTGGAAACATGAGGATGTATTTAAATGCAAACACAGGCACTGTGAATTCATCATACATGCGGTGAATGTATATGTATGCTAAACCTCGTGTGCTGTTCATGTGCTAAAAAAAGTCCATTGTGCTTAATATCGAAGGACACACTTTTGCCAATCCCAAATAATGGTTTTAAATCAAGAAGCAGGAATGTCATCCCACATACCCATGAGTGTGGGCAGCAAACCTAAAGGGAAACATACTGTGAATATTTGAACACTCTGAAAGGGCATAGGTATGTTCCTGAAAATGTCACTCTCGTCGCTGGCAACGCATGGCAGATAATTCACGGGAAAAAGGACATTTTTCTTCATGTACTAGAGAGGGCAGCTTTTAGTAAACATCATTACAATCCGTTGTTCTAATGAGAAAAAATGAATCAAGCACTTGTTTGACCTTGATCTCCAGCTGGCATATGAATCAGACACTTTTTAAATGTATTCCCAAAAGCAACGATCCCATGATGATGAAAGCCATGGTAATGATGATGTACAGACATTATTGGGGTTTTTTTCATGATGGGGGAGGGGGGGGGGAGAGATTTAGATGAGGGTTAGAGGGAGACAATAACTCAAAAATAATCGACCTTTCTACAAAGCTGCTTAATATTTGTCCTCACATTGTGTTCATGGAAACTCCCTGGGGAGCAGTGCCTTGGTTGCCAGATGGCCTGACCAACTGGCGTCAGCAACGCGATGTTCAACTAAAAGTTTAACGTCGCACAATTGTAAGTGGGCATCCATGCACACATCGCTGCCGCTGCTGCCAGATTAGCGGCTGTTTGATTGACAAATTACGCTGCTCGTACGTACATTCAACAAACAAAAACAAGCATAACCCTGTACTGCCAGAGGCAATAGCTACAGTGGCAGGTATGTTATCAAACCATGCGAATACCCGACGTGTCTGTGAATACCTAGACGGTGGTTTAATTGCAAGCAGCGATTTCCACGACAGAGAGATTCCGCCCGCGTTGGCATAGTGTGCTCAATATTGACTGAAAATAGCTATGAAGCTGCCTTCAGTTGAAGGGGGCAACAGAAGATGTCAATGCATCCTTAGCTGGTTGGTGGTGTCTCACATCTGAAATGAATTTCAATGGAATACTGGCTTGAACAGTGGATTTTAATTTTTGCTGGGAAGATGGTGAACTTGTATAACTCTTGACAGAGGACTGCCATCGTTGAAACTCTATCTGTGTTATCTCCCCCTTTTTTGAAGCCGACTTCACATTATTATACTTTAAATATATGAATAAACCATTCCTTTACAGTTGGAAGTTAATTCTGGGGCTGTCCAGACAGGCTGGGCTCCACAGCATTCGGTAATTTATTTTGTGCCATGCGCACGCTCACCAGCGGTTTATCTGACAGTTTTCAAGATCATATGTGCACTTCTTAAATGTCGGCCACTTACGAGTACTAAAAACGAGACATTTCTTTCAGATATATTTCGTCTGATGTTCTAGCAGGCAAATGAATGATTTTTACCTATAAACTGGTGATGTGCATCCCGTACCATGTCTGACTGACCAGTTAAACAACTTACGTTGCAATGTCCTGCCATGTAATTAATTTAAATGTTATTTTTTTCTCTCTCTCTCTCTATCGTACACCTAAAGCAAACGTATTAGTGGCGCTGCACGCGCATGGGATTCCACACGACAACTTCGATTCCTTCCAGTTGGTGCACATAGCCACGCGTTTTTAGACTTATCATCACCTGACAGCAGAAGAGGCATTCGGTACAGATGCGTCATGGCAATGGGTGCTGCTGCGGTGTTACGGTCAGCACGCTGGGACTTGCAATCCAGAGGTCGCTGGTTCATTCCCCCTCCCCGCAACAGCCACTGTACACCCAGCAGTATTAATCGTTGCACCGCAGTTAGTTAATTGACGGGGTGCATATTGACAACGTTTTTTTGTGTTTAGTTTGTTGTCCTTTCCCCCACACCTCCAATTAGCACGGTTGGCTACGTACGGTGTGAAACGAGTTCAACATGCATACGTGGGTTAAAGTGTGGGTAATCCCATCTCTTTTAAGAAATTTGGATGAGTAGGCCAAATACCCTCTGGAAAAGCTCTGTAGAGCTCGCTCTGATGGAGGCTCTTCCACCAGCAATGGCACGAGCAAGCAGTTGCAGGACTGCACTTTTACCTTTTCCCTCAGTAACTAACCGACTGCTTCTATTAAATACAAACATTTCAAATATCCTTGCATGTATTAGCAAAACAACTTCATCAACTGAAACGTTACTTATAAAAATGCCCTAATTCTGTAACACTGACTTTATCTAAAGTGAATTAATAATTTGCGAATGTAACGTTTGTCCATGAAAAACAAGTACGTACCTGCATTTAAATGCTGAAACCCCAAAGTAGCTTAAGACCACAATTAAGGATGTCTTGAGAAACTGATCGATGTTTGTGTGGCCCGTGTAGCTTTCAGCTGGAACATAAATGCTTTGGGAAAAAGCACAAATTAACTGAACCACTGGAACTGACCGTGCAGCCTTCCATGCATTTTAAACTGTGAAATCACATTGGTAATTCACACACATTCGGACGGAAGAACGTTATAGGCCATTTCCATCAGCCATTCAAAACAAAAGTAATCATGAATTCATCGTGAATTATGTATATCTACACTTCGTGATACTATCAAACCAGGAGGGGGGGGGGGGGTGAAGTAACCCTGCTTAAATTCAGCTCCGAAACCCCACTGAGAGTTCTGTTCTTAAAGCCACCTGCAGCATTCCATGGAATGCTCCAAATGTAATGTTGCCCGCTGTGACGAAGAGTGTCATCCAAATTAAATTACGCAGGTGTGGTTTGTTTATGCGAAACACACCAACGCAATAGGATCACGAACCCTCTTTGAAAATTGGCATTTGTGCCGTGTGGTACAATCATTTGTACGGATGAGCAGCTGGCAATGAATATGATATAATTCCAACGTGATGCAATATGCAAAGCTCATGATCGAGACATTTTTTTCATCTCACAATTGTATGTATTACCCTTTTTCAATTATTTTAGTTGTCTCTCATTTACACTGAGAGACAAAAAGGAGAACGTACATCGGTTAATGACACAATTCATACCGTTGATAACGATAAGTAGGCAAGGCATATGCCTAGCAGGAATGATGTTTAATGGTCAATAATGATGGCGGAGTGGCATACGGCAGGTTGTGCACCAAGGATATGGAGCAATGAAATCAGCTCGTGTACAGGTGCTATGTGGATTATTTCATCGCCGGATCGTGGGAGATCGCGGTATCTGGGGGCCTTAACGCAGCAGTGGATTCATTATGGATAATGATTATGACTCCAATAGTGTTATCGGTGTCATGTCACTAGAAAAATAAGCTTATCTTTCAAACTCTTCAGCTAGCAGTGCATCACCCCGTGTCAGAGAATAACCCTGCAAGGTACAATCACTAATTTCGAAGTCAAAGGTATCCACACAAGGGTTACATGTTTTTACGCTCTGTATCAACAGTATTGATGAAATGGAAATCAAACTGAGATTTTGTTTAAAATTCAAAAGCTGGAGTAAGCAGAATAAAGTAAAACATTTTTTTTATATAGAATGTGATTTTGTGTCTGTGTGTGCATGTATGATTCCACCAGGCTGAGAACGTGAACCCTGCTTTATTCACAATTGATGAAATTCAGATTTAAACCCAGGCTCTATGTGGTGGCAGCTCAATACTCCTCTGAGCCACCCGGCCACCTAAAAAAAAAGACGTTTAACCGGTATGGTAACCCCCCCCCCACTGCCGCCCCCACAATTAGGATAACCACACATATGCCAATGCAGCAGCTTTGGCATATGTGTGGTTGAGATGTCAACTACCTCGCTTGGTATACAGGAGGTCATGGGTTTGATCCAGACACCTAACGCCTGCATATTTGGAGTTTACATGTTTCTCTCCCCGTGGTCGTGTGGGTTTTTAGCCGGGTACTCTGGTTTTCCCCTCCACATTTATAAACACCATGCATTTAGAGTATTTGGCTGTAATACATTTACACATAAGCCACTTCTTTGAGCTATCATTTCTGGCCAGGGGGAAAAAAGAGCTATATAGCTAAGTGGTGCTTAATGGTTAAATATATATAAATGTTTTAAACAAGTGTTTCAATAATAGAGTTAATTAAGGCGATGCCACAAAGAATCGCAAAACAGTCGAGCTCCAGGTGCTGCTGTACATAAATCACGTGGACCGTTAACCCTTCCCTCTGTCGTTCTGCACCACGCAGCAGCAGGTGGCCCAGATTGCGGCATTTGGACATCTCACACCCCCCCGCCCCTGCCCGCACCCTTTAATAGCGCGCGCAAAAGATTGCCACCCGGGAACACGTACCCGCCAAACGTGGGCCATGTCAAACTTCATTTTGTTAAAACGAAGAATTCGTGGATACCCGTGATGGAATTAAAGGATTGATCGAAAGGCTCAAATGGATTTTCGAATGCTGCAGTCTGGGTGCGTTGTCGTTTCCGATTCAAGGCCACAGTACAAAGTGGCTGGTGACGAAAAGCGTCATGGACTGCGCGTTAGTACCTCACTCCGAGGGTATTCATCCATTGTCGTCATTAAATGTCTTAATACTGTACAGGGTGTTTCAATTTCAAAGCAGTATATTTCACGATGGCAACATGTTACAATTACACCAAAAGTTACAAACGGTTGAATGAGTTATACAATTTTACTAACCATTTTATAAATGCTCTATGTGCCCTCCACCTGCTGTACGGACAACATCGAGATGATAGTTGAATTCACCCCAAACGCCTCTCAAAGTGTCTTCTTCCACTGACGTCACCGCTGCCGTGATTCTGTTTTTGAATTCATCCAGATTAGTCGCTAATGGTGGCACAAAAACACGGTCTTTGACGTATCCCCAGAAGAAAAAGTCGCAGGGTGTGATGTCTGGGGATCTTGGGGGCCAAGAGTGTAGCGCCAAGTCTTGGGGTCCCGTGCTACCTATCCAACGTTGAGGCAGCACGTCTTGCGAATGACTGAGGCTTAGTCACATATTCACTTTAAGATGTTTTTTGTTCATGTTTTTGTTTTTTGTTTGTTGCGGTTGCACCCGATTCAAGAGCTGAATGGCTCACAGGGCTATACCTAATAAATGAACTTGAACTTGAGGCTCAAGGCTGTTTGCTGGGAGAGGCATCTAGCTGTAATCATTTGAAACTCTATGCCCCGCCCTCTCTATGCCCCGCCCTTTCTAGGGGTAAGAGCAGGGGTCCTCAAACTTTTTAAACAGGGGGCCAGTTCACTGTCCCTCAGACCGTTGGAGGGCCGGACTATAGTTAAAAAAAACTATGAACAAATTCCTATGCACACTGTATATATCTTATTTTGAAGTGAAGAAACAAAACGGGAACAAATACAATATTTAAAATGAAGAACAAGTAAAGTTAAATCAACAAACTTGCCAGTATTTCAATGGGAACTATGGGCCTGCTTTTGGCTAATGAGATGGTCAATGTCCGGTTCCATATTTGTCACTGCTAGTCTTAACAAGTGATGCAAGTGTGCATCCGTTAGTCTAGATCTGGTTGGAGATTTCAAATGTTTCATTCTGGAAAAAGTCTGTTCACAGACATAAGTGCTGCCAAAGATGGTTGCCATTCTGAGTGCATGGTTCCTGAGATAAGGATATGTCTCAGAGGGGAGATATGCATAGACATTATGAAGGCTGCTTGACTTGAATGCGTCTTTCAGAGAGTCACAATTCTGCAGGTCAGCCAGTTCCATTTGGTAAATTGTATCCACATTTTCAATGTCAATAGAAAATGGGTTACGGAAAAGCTGTATGTCCTGTTCATGGAGATGAAGCTCTTTAAATCTAAATTGGAACTCCTTTTGCAATTTTCCAGTGAATCCACACATGTTTTGTTTGGGAATGCAACCAATGGTTTTTCCGCTAACAGGTTTTGAGTTGTGGGGAGATGGCAGAAGTTTTCCTCCTTCACTTGTTTGATGAGGAGGCCTAATTTTACTTCAAATGCTTTGACATGTGATTGCAAATCACAGATGAGCTTCCCCTTTCCTTGAAGTTGCACATTGAAACTGTTGAGTAGCTCTGTTACATCTGTCAGAAAGGCAAGGTGCCATTTCCATTCTGCATCATTGAACTCTGGTACTTCTTTGTTTTTTGAAAGCAGAAAAGCTGTAATCTGTGGAAGTAAGTAATAGAAACGTTTCAAAACTCTCCCTCGACTCAGCCAACGGACTTCTGTGTGGTACAGAACATCTTCATAGTCAACATTTAGCTCAGACAGAAATTCCTGAAATTGTCTGTGGTTTAGTGCATGAGCTCTAATGAAGTTAACACAAGATACCACAATTTTCATAACAGAGTCCCACTTCAGTGATTTACTACACAGCACTTGTTGGTGGATGAGGCAGTGTATGGCTATTGGATGAGAATGGTTATGTTTGTCCATCTCTTGGGTAATGCGAGCAATTACTCCTTTATTAGACCCCACCATGCTAGGAGCACCATCAGTTGTCACACTGGCTAGTTTAGCCCAGTTCAGCTCCAAACCATTCACAGTTTGGTAAACCTTTTCATAGATATCCTCTCCTGTAGTTGTTCCTTTGATGCTTTGCAGTGCAGCAAGCTCTTCTGTGACTACGAAATAGTCATTCGTCCCACGAATAAAAATTAGAAGTTGTGCAGAATCACGAACATCATTGCTTTCGTCGAGTGCCAAGTAAAAATAGGAAAGTTTTTTTGCAGAGTTTTGCAAATGCTGATTGTCTCCCATGTCTTCAATCCTCCGTGTAATTGTAGGTCCTGAAAGACTCACTGTACTAAATAAATCGGCCTTCTCTGGACACATCTCTTTGGCAACAGAAAGAAGGCATTATTTGACAAATTCTCTCTCCACGAATGATCTGCCAGTGCACGCTATTAGCTTGGCAACTTGAAAACTTGCTCGCAGTGATTAAATATTTAGCTGCTTCTGCTTCACAAAAGTATTTTGCTAAGTTGTTAATGTATTTTTCAGTTTTAATATTTTATCTTTTCTCACTTCTCTGACCAAACAATCATATTTATCTTTATGTTGAGTTTCATAGTGTCGACGTAGTGCTCACAATTAGTGACCATGGGCCGGATAAATGTCCTCGGCGGGCCGCATGTGGCCCGCGGGCCGTAGTTTGAGGACCCATGGGTAAGAGTTTCATTCATGGGCGGTTCGTGGTTGCAGAGATATAGCGATTTCAAATCGGGTAAATCCTTTTGAAACGCCCTGTATATCTGTAAAAAGAAAGATGCATCTCTTAAGCGTGTAACATTTTATGTGTACCGCGAGTGGGTCATTTTACTACTCGGTACTTTTATTCAACCGATGAATCGATTCCCTAACATTGGGGTGCAGCATTCTAAAGCATTGACTCATGCCAGGGTTTATATTACCTGCAAAGTATGTTACCGTACATGAGAAGAAATGATTCTCGCAGGCGCGCGATTCGATGCGCGTATCATAAGAATCAATTTTTAATCAACACATTGATGCATCGTTACACATCTAATGGCACTGCGAGCCATGCCCAGCAGCCATCCGTTGCACTCTCGTGCGGTCTTTCTCAACTCCAGCTTTCTGTGATTACCACCGATGAGGTGCATGCCGTGTGCAATGGGTTGGTTTGCATTTGAACAGAACGATTGGGAATCAAAGTAGGCAGACGGTGTCGTTGAAAAACACTGCTCTGGGAGCTCTCGGGTCCTACCGGGTGTTGCCTGGCGCAATGTCTGACTCAACGGAACGATTCATTGCCTAAAGTAGTTCCCAGCACGTGGAGCGAAACGTCGGACATCGTGCTGAACAACACGTGGTTATGACCCGACAACGCATCGGAGAGGCGTGCAGCACAACCACAAAGACTTGCTCAGCTGGTACTGCACGAGGGTGCTTGATAAAACAGAGCCAGAGATTTGTTTCTCATATTTTGGGTACATTTAGTTACGACATGAGATTATATTTACTTCCACAGGGAGGCTGACGACCCACCAGATTCAATGTCTACTTATGATGAAGGTACAACCAATTGATGATGTACTTGGCAGCGCACCATTCAGAGGATCAAACACCGACTCTCAAAATCGGTGAATGATTACTCTCAGCCATAGCAGCACCGAAAGCAAGTGTTTGTGTCCAAGTTATGTCGCCACGAAGAAAAGTGTTGTTGATAAGAACGACTACGGAAAATATACAGCCACGAGAAAACATACTGAAGAACTGGGGGAGCATTTGAATTTATTTGCGGAGAAACGATGGAAGATCTGATTATATTTTATTTCACCAGTAATGCTCCATGGAAAAGAACGTTAAATTTTTGTATGGCATTGCTTTTTTTGCATTGAACGAGTTCCAATGTTTATTTTATGGAGGCTTTTTGCCAATAACATCTGGCAATCCGGCCAGCATTTGTTTGAAGCCTGACTGCTGATGAGACCCAAAAGGTCAAAACTGGTTCAGCATTTGCTTGCTGAAACAAATTCTGCTGGTTATTATTTGTCAAGAAACCCGACAGGCTGATGGACTTGTATATATATATATTTATCTATATGTAGATGCACAGAATGGAATGCTGCTTTTATTTGCATTTGCACATTACACGGCAACGCAATATGTGCTTGTGTATGGGAATCCACAACAAAATGAATGATGTTGTAATATAGCCAAGTGTTAAGTATTCTAACAAATTACGCAACTTTATCCATGATGGGTTTTCATATACGACGTGTAGTATACTATTTATGTGCAGCAGTAGTGCGTGTGTTTGTCTATATAGACGTGTGTTTATGCTCTTTGTGTTATGTCCTTTTGTCCTTTATAGCATAACTTCCCGACACATGAGCTTTCCAATCAACACCTGCTTTGTGATTCTGGATATCTCTTGTCAACAAAAACAGGGAAACCAACAAACCTATCTAACTGCACCACAGCCGCCATCTGTTTCCACCTCTCTGCCTCCCGCCCACCCTCTTTTATTATGTGATGCAATCAGATATCCAGATGATTCAATTCTTCAACACGCTTGCATGTTGTCGGTGCCGAACCTTACAGCCCCATCAGACTCTGCCAAGGTGGAAATGGTCAACACGTTTTGGGGTAATTCACCGTCGTATTCCACGATAGTATTTATGGCCAGGTCGCTTCTAAAAAAAACAGCTAATCGCTCAGAGGGCTTTTATTTGGTGAAAAAAAATCAACATTTTTATTTGTTGAGTTATTTGCTTACCTTTCCGAAACGTTGCACTCCCATCGTGTGTTTTTTGTAGCGCGTTTGTTGTTGTAACTTTCTGACCCGACCTTTCTGGACGTCTGTGGAAAAAAGAGCTTTATAGCTCATAGGATTTCTCTTCCGGTATAATAGAGATTCTGATGAGGTCTAGCTGACACAGCATGAGGTTCAGCATCCGTCTGGCTGGAAGGACACTCCTTGATGATAAGATGATAGTTTGAGATTATCTCCCCCCCCCCTAACTACACACACCGTCTCCCTGTGTGTGTGTGCCATTTTTTTTTCTGATAATGACTGTCTCCCCCATCTCTTTGTGGTTATAATGCTCTTTATAAATTGGTCAAAGTGCCTTATAAAGACTGCACGCATAAAGAGGTAATGTTTTATGCGACGAGATTCAGAAAATAAACTTACCTTTTGGTCTATTTGAAACAAAATGATAAAAATGTGCACGACACCACCAATTAAAATAACTATGATTTTTTTGTATAGGGTACATGAAAGGAGCATGATTGGTGAAACTAACTTGTAATCAATGCTATCATCCACTTATTCAAAAACGTCGTCTTGTTTTGCTATGTTCATGGTTGAACATAATAATTGTGCATTCTTCATTTGACAAAGTGCACACGGACACAACACAATCTGATTAAAATTAAAAACACGTTTTAAACACTCCATTATGTCCATGTGCTGGAGAGCATTTGTTGACAAGCAAACAATTAGTGGAGTAAAATAAAAAGGAAACATATATAGAGACCCTGCAAATCTATCAAACAGAAAAAATAAATGTTTAACATCAGCCTATCCAGATTTACAACAACAACAACAAAAACATCAACTCTCAAGAACATCAATAAAACTAAATTAGTTTTACAAAATGTGATTGCAATAAAGTAGTACGAAGCAACAACGTATTCTTGGGTTTGATCCAGACAGATTTTTGACTGTTTGTCGTATCACAACCATGAATAGGTCCTTCTGAAGATCGTTTTTAATGCACGTGTTGCTTCCCGAACCAGCTACATCTCACATAGTTATGAGCAATAACAACAAAGCTAACCGTATACTTCTGGGATTTTAGGCTGTTAAGGAGCTTTATTTTTCTTCCGTGATGTTCACCATCACTCTCTTTGGACATGACTGAATGAATTTCCATTATCATAGATATAGACTTTCGTGGTTATAAGTCATTGGATGAGTGTTAGTTTCTCCCTCAGGGAAATACTTGTATATTTGGTCAGGGATTACACATTTCTCTCTTCGTCCATACATTACAAATACGAATATGAGATTCATATCAAATGGAAGATTCTAACTTCTAGTTGTGAAACTACGATTTGTCACTAACGCAATGAGTTACGTGGATGCCCGCCAAATCACAAGCTACCCATTGCTCACTGATCGAGCCACGATTGGTTGCCTTGAATACCCTCGACGTTCAGCTATAGAACTCGGATTGCAAGGCCCAAGGGCACGCCTCTCTCATCTATTTTTACGTTCCTTCTTGTCCTCTTCATTCACAATCTTCTCTGTCTCTCTTTCTCCCTGTGTCCAACATCCTTCTTCCTCCTTGTACCCCTCCACTGGAATAGACTTCCCCTGTACATTGAGCAGTCACCCTCCTGAACTTCCTTCCATTCCTCTCTTAAACCTCCATCACTTCTCTATGGACAATGCCATTCCCCCTTCCCCTTCCGTCCCCTCACCCCTCCGCTCCGTCCCTCCCCTGCCCTTTCGTGACCACATGTGCCCTCTGTCATGGTCACTCATTCCTCAGTCCTTGCACGTCGCTGCCTTCTAAATCACTTCATTTTTGTTACCGCCTTTTAAGCCATGTAAAGTGACTTGAGAAAAGGTGCTCAATAAATAATATAAGATAAGATAAACCGGCGGGCCGCACTACGTACTGAGCTGCACGTGGCGGGGAGACCAGGACTCGTAGTAGAGTTGGATCTCGCAGAAAGCGGTCACCGCTGGTTGGATCATTAGCTTCACCCAGGGAGGGCCCAGGCACTGACAAGGGGCACGACACGAATACTGACCCATTGCCCCCCACCCCCCCCACTAACGTCACGCCTTAGCAGCCAGCAATCCCAGCTGATCAATACAATGAAAGCTTGGAGGCTGGGTGGTGTCGATTCACTCCGCCGGCGATTTGATGAATTGCCAGGATTTAGGGTTATGGTTTAATTCTGGAATAAAAATGTTCGTCTGCAGTTTTTTCCACATCATGTGTATTGTTCTCATTTGCACACTTTTCCTTCCCATTATCCATCTATGCCTAACGATGATTACAATTGTATTAACCATTTGTTTAAGAAAACAAAGAAAGAAAATACCTGCTCGACGAGTGGATTTAAGAGCTGAGGATCACTGCACATTTTCTAAGTCGCACTCGTCAATGCTTGAGGTGTTTAGGGTCCGGAGTGAATGCCTAAGGCTCCAGCATAATTATTATACTTACACGTTTAAATAAAGCAGTATCATGTAAAGACATCTCTCATGCACCATGTAGCTGTTATGCAACAGATGAGGTTTAGGTAATGTTTGATGATTGAGAGAGATGTATTCATTCTTCGGTTCCTTTGGCAACGAGTTCCAGGCGATGGGTCCAGAGGTTGAGAAAGCACGTGGTCCAGCAGCCAATCTACAGCAACTTACCGAAGATCATGAGAGTATTGTGAGAAACATCCCAAGCTGTCCTTCAGGGCTCCCTTGTTAAACACACACATACAATCTGAATATTGTGAGTAAGGGGTAAGCTCGAGGAAGGAAGGTCTAAAAGGATGCTCAGGGAAAAAAATCAAGGCTTTGGTCAGCGACTAGGATGGCCACATGCCGAAATGAAGATAAAAGCGCAGGATCGGAGAGGATGGAGGGAACTTGAACCGAGAAGCTGACTGCGGAAGAGAACCCAAGAGAGATATGAGATAAGTGCATGTGAAATCTGCAAAAAAAAATTAAGACTGTTGCATAAATTTTGATTGGGACAAGTGTCTCTGCCTCGCTCTGCGCTGCGTTGCACCACTATCTGAATAGTTAACCTCACATTCAATAAACCTTCAGAGCCAGGGTGAACATCCGACTCCAAACGTATTTGATGAATAGAACGAGGTAAAACTGATGGAAAAAGACAGTACAAAATACAGCATTTGTTAATACTTGCAATATCGATACAATGAATGAACACAAGGAGCATCATAACATTGTCTTAGATAACATGAAACTCAACAATAGGTCCTGGATGGACCAGACACCTACACTAGTGTAGGGATTATTACGGGAGAAACGGCGGACAACAAACACAGGGGTGTCGGTACTCACATACACGGGTGGTCACACCGACGTCCGCATCCGTTATTGCCCACGCCCCCAGCCCTCGGAGGTGATCCCTATAAAAGGTGGAGACCCAAAGAGCTCGAGGCAGTTCGACACGAAGCTGACCAGTGAAGATCCAAGACTCGGAGATTAGGCCCTGGGACTCCCCGGTCTCGCCGTCCTTATAAGGGCCGAGCCGGGTAAGCCAGCGGCGCGGCCCAAAAGCTTCCAGACCGCTGCCCTTATCAGGGCAAGGCTGGTTAGCTGGTGCCGAGATCTGTGCTTGCCAGGGCCAGATCAGTGAGCCTCCCGTAGCCCAGTAGAGGAGGACTGGGGAACAGGACAGAGGGCTTAGTACTAGGGTGGGTTTCCCATAGTACGGGTGAAGGGGCCGATACCCCTTCAACTATTGTGCCTGTCCCTGGATTAATAAACAGAGTGTGCCTCAACTTCGACATCGTCTCCTCGAACTTACTACATCTGGTGTTGGAAGTGGTCCAAGCATGGATACGAGACAGAAGACTCGTGCCCAAGACCCAGGAGAGGATGACGACGAGGGAGGGGCGGTGCAAGACATCACCGCCGACGTACCTGCACAACCGCTGCCGGCTCCGACATCGGCGGGGTCGTCGGAGGGGGCCGGGACGTCGACTGACGAGTTGGCGTTGGCTCACTCACGGCTGGCGGAGCTCCTGTATGCAGCGGCCGCCATGCTGGAACAAATAACTCGCCTGGGGCCGGGAGGAGCGACGCGGCGGGAAGATGGACAACGCCCGCCAGAAACTCCCGCCTTTACAACAGCGAGGAGACTCGAAATTCCCGCCACGAAGACAGTAGGGGCAGAGGGAGGAGCCCCAGCTCGTCACGCGGGGGACGGAGCCCAGCCAGCAGCCGCCACGTCATCGGCGGAGGCGGGTCGCAGTGGCGGCCTATCAGGGGTTGCAACGTCACCACCATCGGACGCCAGCACCGACCAAGCCCCGACCAGCACGTCACTGACGGCGCGACACCAATTAGAGTCCGCCATTACTCGTACAGTACGGGGACGCGATACGGATGCTGCAAGAGGTTCGGAGACGGAGCCGACATTCCAGCAACGCCTGCCGGCCCTGCAGGTATTCGTAGCAAGCGACGGCGATTGGGGGGGGTTCCAGCGCCGGTTCCTGGCCCACCAAGAAATGGCGGGCTGGTCGGACAACGAGGCGCTGTGTGCTCTCCCGGCGATGCTGGACGGCGACGCCCTGGGCACCCTCACCGCTGCACCCAAGTCGGCACGCTCCACGATTCAGTCGGCGCTGCAGCTGCTGGCCACGGTTTATGGGCCGCCTTCCGATTGTCGCCAGCTCTTCTATGAACAGCAGAAGGGCGACAAGGAATCGCCACTTGCTTATCGCACGGCCCTGCTGTCATTGGCGAAAGACGCTTTCCCGCGTATGGACGAAGAAGGGATCGATGCGATGGTGGCCGAGAAAATTTTGCTGCTGGCCGACGATTTGGACTTCATCATCCTAGCACAGGATGATGCGGATATGTCATCATTGCGGGCTGCAAGGCACATTCACGCCAATCTCATCTCCCAGCGGAGGAAGGCAAACAAAGCAGCTGCATGACACACCGTGGCGGCGACCTCTTCCGGAATGGAGGGGGCCTTCGCTGCGGATCGTTCTGCAGGATGGCAATCTGCCGAGCGACCGGCTCGGGACGTTCCGAGCCACCGAGATCAGCCCAAGTCCTCTGGAGCGCTCGTCGTCTGCTACAATTGTGGCCTCCGGGGCCACGTGGCGTCCGGATGCCGGGCTCCTCGACAGCGCGGAGTGAGACCTGGAGCTGCGGACGGCCCTCCCCACAAGCCTTCGCAACATCCTCGGGCAAGTCATGGCACCCCACATGTTCGGCCTGCACACACACCCACTTTCCTCTCACAAGGTCCGACACACCATTCTCGGGGTTTGGGTGCTGGTGCGTCGGGTCGCGGCATGTCGGGGAGGGCGCTCCAACCGGGCCAATGGTCCGAGTTGGCTCACCGGGTTGTGGCTGCGTCGGCAGGGTCGTCCGTTGTCGCGGGGCATATTGACGGGGTGGAGGTACGGCTACTGGTCGATACGGGAGCTTCGGCAACTATCATTTCGGATTTGATTTATAATATCCTGCCCGTTCAGAGTCGCCCGTTGCTCCCTGTCGACATACCGTTTTACGCTGCGAATCGGGGCTCGTTGGGTATTATCGGCCAAATTCGAGCACAAATTTCTATAGGGGACATTAAACTATCTGGCCCGGTGTTCGTCTCCTCCTCGCTGGCTATTCCGTGCCTGTTGGGGACAGACTTTTTGGCCAAATTGCCCATCAAAATTCTGATTGACCAGCGATGCATCGAGCTTCCATCGCACTGAATAGCTACACAAGAGAATAAGCTACTGTGTTCAATAAGGTCATATCGTGTAATCACCATACTGCAGCCTAAATGTACAATGCTGCACATAACACTGAATTGTGGATGAGATACTTATTCATCCTTGCTCTCAAGATCACATTAAAGTTACATGGGTACAAGTCTGACTCGACTTATTCAATTACAAGTAGCATTCACAATAATGCAAGTGGCAGACTTCGTTGTTAACTAGGCCTCCTATTTATCATAACAATTTCACAGCATTATAAAGGCATTTACAGCATTATAGCGGCAATCCTAACATTATAACAGCATTCCCAGCATTATAGGAACATAAACGAACTTACAGACAATGCTTCTTTAAAGTCCCACAATGAACAGATGCACCTGTCTTCACTGAGACGCAATTTTTGTGCCTCCATTTTGTACTCTGTGTAATGGCTGACACCCTGCCTCATGGCTTAGAGATTCTTAAATCGTAACTTCCTGGTCACGTGACCAAACTCAACACCATATCCGGAAATTCCTGTGTACGTAAACCCCTCTGACTCCAGTGTGACGAGAGGTGTGACACGGATTACTACTTATCTTTTATATGTGCTCGTGTTTAATTTATTTCGCCTTTAAAATATATACGATTGTCAAACAGGCACACAAATCTTCTACATGATGGGATTCAAGAGTAATACAAATATTTTTTTTAAATCTTTAATACTGTGTAAAGTAAAAACTATATTATCTATCTTTGTCAGGTGTTAGAATATGATGAGACAAGTAAAATATATCGGCTTCAGGGTCAAAATCAGGATATTTATTAATTTTTCTTGGGTCTTTCGGTAAAGTGACATAGATAGGTTCAAAGAAAAAAAACTACGACATTTCGATCGCAACACAAGCAATCGTCATCAGGAGAAAAAATTAGCGGGAAAGCTGCTGAGGCAGGATGTTTTAAAGGTTTTAAATGGGTGTAGCCCAAGGGTCATAAGCGAAGTGGGCGGGGTTAGTGATGTTAAAGTGACAAATTTGCATGTAAATGTAAGATCGGAGAACTACCTCCACAACGACGAAACTGAGGAGGTGGCCATTGTATTGTGAGAGATTAGCATGTCAGCAGCTTTCCTCGCATATTTAGCTTACATTGACATGCTAATCTTTCACTTTAACATCACTCGCCCCGCCCACTTCGCTTATGACCCTTGGGCTACACCCATTTCAAATTTTACAACATCTTGCCTCAGCAGCTTTCCTGCTATTCTTTCTTCTGATGATGATTGCTTGTGTTACGATCAAAACATCGTAGTTTTTTATTTTATTTTTTGTTATTTTTTTTTAACCTATCTATACGTGACTTTACCGAAAGACCCAACAATATGAATTCCTGCAGTCACGAAAGCTTTAAGTCAAGATTTATTTATTAATTCTGGAGGAATCCCATGAGCTATAAAGCTCGTTTTCACAGATGTTCAGTCGGGGTAGGTCAGAACGTTCCAACAATGAGGATGAACGTTATGCGAAGCCCCATGCAAGTAGCACACCACTCACCTCAAGCTATTTCCATCTGCACCTCAAGCTTCAAAGCGAGCAAGAGAAAAAAACAGTTTTGGATTTTTTTGTTGGAATGCCATCCCCCCCCTCATACCAACGGCTGAAGAACTCTCTTTGGATAAACCTTTGGTTTTCTTTGAAAATGTTTTAAATGTAACGGCACTTCCCGTATTATGCTGAAGCAACAGATTGAGCATGCTACATTGTGTGGACGTAAAGTGGGCCTCGGATAAAGCTCAAAGTGTGTAGCCATTAATAGAAGTGGCATTTCTGTTCTCATTTATCCTCACCCACCGAGAAAGGTTTTTGCAGAACTTTTTACCTCTTCTGGATTATTCCTGTCGAATGAATAAACAAAGAACAAAGATCCCCGTATAGCCTTCACATACTGTTGGGGTAAGTGCTGTAAGCGAGCACCTATTACACACCACCGCAATGCGTTAGAGAGGGCAAGTGGCTGAATTTGAAAATGGTTTTTTTTTGCATTAGCTGCAGGCACGACTTCATTACAAAAAGTTGTGAGACCACAAATGTTATTTTGCACATTCGCGCAGGAAATGTAGAATCGGAAGTTATAATAGGTGCATCAGCCGGAGCTCTTGACACTTTCGCAAACGGAAATTGTGTGCGGCGACGACAAATTTCAGCTTACGCCCCGACAAACGCATCCGGGGGAGCAATAGCAGGAGCATGTCGATGCGAATAGCGTCACGCGACGATTGACGCTCCGAACTGCGTTTAGCCGTGCGTAGCCATGGGACCAGACACGAAGAGGACACGTGACCCTCTTGCCAGGGGCGGCAGCACCAGATGCCTACGGATGAGAAGTGACCACGCGCACACCGCTTGACCGCAGTCGTGACACCCGCCGCCGCACCACACTTTCCGTGTGTGCTTCGTACAACAGCAGCCTCTCATCCCGTCCCGCATACTGAGTACGAGCGCACGGGGGAGGGGCGGGGGGGTCCTCAGCGCCTTCATTCCGAGGTTATCAAAAAATAAGAATCAAACAATTTCTCTGGCCCAAACGCCGGTTGCTGCTCCATCAACTGCGAGCGAGGCCACTGAGGGGGAGTGATGATGGCCTGTGACCTATTTATCAGCACAATGTAACAAGGCAGTCGGCATTGCTGGGCTTTTAGAAAGTAGACGTTTACGCGATGATAGACACCAGGCAGAATCACCCGACCGCGTCTGTCACAGGCGGTGGATATTTTGGCAAGGGATGATCGTGCTTCTCTTCCCAACAGCACAAATAGAAGGCAAAATAAATGACACGGGAACGACACAGCCGGTATGACCGAGCGGAGCTAACGGAGCACCTAGTTGTGACTGGAGACAGGAAATAAAAGCAGAGGGAAGGGGCAGAAGAAAATAATAGAGATAGAACGAGAGAGCAGTAAAAAATAAAGTCAAGGAAAGAGGTGGGATAAATGGCAGATGCACTTGTAGGGCACAGATATCAACTCAGAAAAAGAGTCCACAAACAAGGGACCAGACCTCCCGTTTTTAGGTAGCAAACTCTGCAACAGAGCCCCAAGATGTACATCGGACGAACCTACTTAGAGTGGCGTCACAGAGAGAACGCTTTCTACTCTGCAGATGAGCAATCGCTTCAAACGGTGCCAGCTTGGTGGGAGTGCTCTGTTGTCGAATGGCATCTCAGCCATTACTAACATGGTCAGTCAATGGCATGGAATGTAATTCCTGTTTCAATATTCCTGGGCACACCCGAAGCACAGGCCTTTTCTGGAGTAAAGATGTTGCCCTTTGAAAGGCACTGGGAAACACGTGAACTTTACCGCAAATTAAACTAATAAGGATTGATAAGTATTATCCTTTTATAAAATGCCGTGGCATAGCACAAATGATTACAACTCTCTGTAATCCATTAGAAGGCAGCTCAATTTCCTTGCCATCTTATGCAATACGGTGGTCTGTATCCTTACAAGTTACCAGCTCAAGTCATCTGTGTTATTCATTCCCCTGTGCAATTTCATTAATTTAAACCAAAAATAGCCAGAAGAAAGTGCCGTGACCACCATACATATCACACTGATAATCCTACAACATGCTTTAATTCGTAACAATTTAAATATTGTCCAGGCCTTTGTCAAATAATTGCTGGATGAAAGCATCCCCATGCAGTGTCGATCATGGGACCAGATTGGGAGGTGGGGGGGGGGAGGGTACTATACTTCACCACGCTGGTTATTACGGGTTGGTGAAAATGGGGTGGCAAGGATTTGTTCACACATCACTCATCGCTGAAAATAGCTGTAGCTATAAATGGCCAAGTGTAACACTCACACATGACAGGGTTTCTCTACTTCAGCAGTTCTCAACCTCAAGTCTGTAAACTTCCAGCATTAGAGCCGTTTATATCTTAACAATCAATATACTTACGTGCATTACTCATTTTCTCCATATGAGATGAAATTTGGTATGCACATCGATATGGGAGATTGGCTCGCATGCAATGCCTCACTGCTATAAAAGTATTTGCCTCGCTACTTTCTTTTCTCGTTTATCAAGGACACAATCAAAATAAAATACAGATGTTTTTTTGTACACACATTAATATGCAATTTGTTGGCCACAAATGACCACTTTAAACAATGTAACTTTTAAACATTGAACTTGGCATGATCTTCGATCGCTGTTGTTACACTTTTGGGTGATCATTTTTGATTCTGGGATTACAATGCATCGCGGTGAAATGATGGTGCTGTAGTTTACGCACCGCACGATGAACCCGGCGACCTCTGTTTGACTCCTGGCCGTGGCTGACAATCAGCAGCAAGTGAACTGAGGTCTCGATTTAAAGCTTTCGTGACTGCAGGGATTCATCTTCTTGGTTCTTTCGGTAAAGTCACGTAGAAGGGAAGTAATAAAATAACAAAAAGAATAATAAAACACAATAAAAACACAATAAAATAATATATTTTATTGTGTATTTTTAAAAATTATTTTATTATTATTATATTACTTCCCTTCTACGTGACTTTACCGAAAGAACCAAGAAGATGAACTGAGGTCCTTAGGAAGCTCCCAGCAAGCGAAGCAAAACCATGCAGAAGAACACGCGGTACAAACATTGAAACTCGTCCCCCCCCCCCCCCCCCCCCCCTGGCGTGATTTTATGTCGGAGGACTTTCCTTTGTTTTAATGTTTTGTTGTTGTCATGTTTTTGTTTGCATCGTTGCACAGCAAATTGGCTTCCATTAAATCCGACATTTGCTTCAAATGTGGAGCGCGATATCGAAATAGGTTACTTTTTTATCTACTCTAAAACATTTAGTTTACGTAAAAGAAACATATGACAAACGCTCAAATGAGTTACGCATTATATCACAATTAGGCACGAAGCGAAGGGGCAATTCAAATGGAAAGTTTGTGTTCACACCGCGAGCCCGGGCGGCAAGCGGTGAAAATCAAAGCGACAGATTCCAGGAGGCCATTTGTCGAGGTCATTGCCTTCATTCTGCAAGAGCAGCCTCTTCTCCTCCATCACACAGAGGCGTGCATCCATCGCGTTATCCTGGCAAGGTATGGGCACCATCACCTTTGATCGCAATTTTTTTTTATCCGTATCTGGTGTAGCGGACATCGCATCTGAGTCTAAGAGAGACGACACCCTATGGAGATTTGTTCGCAAGCATGTGCGGCAATTATCAGGTCTATTTTTGGTTTTATTTATTGTCGATACGCCCCAACAGCTTGCTGTGTGCTGCAGCTGCACGCGTGACGTTTCCTATCGTACTTCCATCACCCTTCGGGTTCGTGCCCAGTACTTTCTTGCACAAACATGTACCGCACGTTGTGCTGGGGTTTCGTTTTTTTTTTGTCGCGATGCTTAAGTGCGACGCGGTAATTTAATTTGAAGTCTTGTCAAGATGTTGGGATGGGTGAAAAACAGTTGGAATGTTAAATCAAGACGACGTGCACATCAAAAGTGATGGAAACTGAACATAAAATTCCTGTGATTAACAAAATTACTGGAAGCCACTCTAGGTATGCTTTACACTGCTCTGTGTCTGCGAATGGTCCAATGATTGCCGATGTGATGAGGCTTTTCTCATATTTAAGTGCACGTCTATCAGAGGTAATATTCCCGAACAAGATGCTGTGATGAGTCTCTTTTCCTTCAAGAGCATGCTTATTAATATTCGTGCTGTGCTACGTGTTTTTTTGTTATTATGAAATGGAACTGAATATATTAAAGAAAATAACAGTTTCGGTAATGTTCCTTTTTTTTGGTATTCACAATGTGGTCTTTTTCGGATAAAATAGAAAGTTTCACAAAGAAAAAAAATCGATGAGGGTAGTGATTTTATTTCCTCCCCCACCCCGTTTGTCACGTGGCTTCTGGTGGGAATGGGGTGGGTGCCGGAGGTCACAGTGAAAATCCTACTGTTGTGAAAAAGCACACGTGTGATATTTACAGTTTTTTTTATTATTCTTATTATATGGGTCTAAGAGTGAAAAACTGTGAGCATGAGCCCTGACACAGCTTGAACACAGGGTCACAATACTAAACAACCATTACGAAGTGAACAGAACCCCATTCACCGCAGCTCGCTCCCAAAGCCGGCGCTGCTCCATCAACAATACTCAGGTGTATGGGGTAAGGCAGGAGAGTAAATGTGAGTAGAAACCTACAAAACAACAGGTGTTTTGTGAGCATCGGCCTGGAATCTCTCTTCAACCACTGCACAGGGGTGGTCGTAAACCGTCAATTTACAGCGGATGGGGTTGTTATCGAGCACAGATTCTTACGACTCCCCCACTGAGGTTGTCGATTTAAGAGTAGCGGCGTATTGCTCGCATTAAAACTCTCCTCCACCGGCCACACCTGGTGTAGATACATTTGGAAAATATCGCTTATCTCCACGAGCGTGAGGGTGTTATGACTCTTGTGTGATGCAAACTTCCAGGTTGCGATACGCGTGGCACATGAAGCATAAGCAAAAAAACAAGACAGCCAGCACCTTGCACAGCGCTATATGTTGATGTTTTCCATCAGCTCTATTCAACGCTCCCATTCACTGGAGGTTGTCGCCCGAGTCCTGCCTTAGACGTGTGTGTTGCTCTCACTCTCATGCACAGCATGTCATAAAAAAACAAAGATCCCCCGTGTAGCTTTAACAGACTGTTGGGGCAAGTGCTGTTAGCGAGCACCTACGAATGTCGGCACGGCACACGAGGAAGTGGGTTGCCAGCACCGCGCCCGACCGTCTTTGTCTCCCTCGTGGCGATGTTTACACACCGCACCAGGTACTCAATTGAGGCTGAGTCGACCTCGGGTCGCCCAGGACCTGTTTAAATAATTGTCACTGGTGTCGCCGGGTTAATAGCGCAGCGCGCTAACCACGACGGTACCGCTCCCCATGTCATCCACACACACACACTCGCGCGCAGAAAAATTATCCAGTTCATACTGAATTGTATTTTCTAATGTAAGCTGGTAATCTTCGAGATGCGAGAAACGTTATTCGAAATCCGTGGGTTTTAAGAAAAATAGTGGTAGTGGGAGTAGGGAGATGCTGTGTTAAAAAATTCAGGAAGCATTTTCTAAGTGAAAAAAATAACCGCTTGCAATATATATTAATTATACAATCGAATTTGCAAATATATTTCGGCAATATCCCATGAAAAATACATACTACATATTTTTATTCACACCAGCAGATATAACCTCTTGAGACGAATGGTCTATTTTTAAGGGAGATCAGAGGCAAAAAGGAATAGAGTGAACGTGTAACATAATTAACCTGATATCAATACGAATAGTAAGGAATGAAGGTGAAAACATTTAACAATACAATCATAAACAATTATGATATATATTAAACGTAAATTAATACACAGGAAGATCAATGTTACCTGAACAGAGAGGTGTTGCAAAAATATTTTTCCGTGTGGTTCGCATCCCTGCCAATAGATCTGCTTATTTCGAGGGGAAATTCCCACGTCGATTATTCCCACTTAAGGTTCAAGGACCAGGAGATAAGGCTCCAAGTTTATTTTGCTCATCCAGGTGAGAACAGGTCAGACAGGGATAGTCGCATTTGCACGAGTGACTTGGGTCACCAAGATTACAACAGGAAACACATTCCGGCGGAGGGAGCTGGTAGGAACGTTGGGTTGCTCGGTCAATGGCCAGGGTCAACGGCGGCGTGGTGTATTCCCCAAATATGGCCGACTGTGAGGGCGGGCAGAAGTAGGTTCGTGAGTAGGTTAAACGTTGAGTTTTATAAGGGCCCAACGGGGTGACCAGCCCCTCCCCACCCAGCCCTACCCCTCCCACCCCCCACGCAGCCCCACCCTCCCCACCCAGCCCCTCCCCACCCTCCCCACCCAGCCCCTCCCCACCCTCCCCTCTCCACCCAGCCCCACCCCTCTCATTTTTAGATGCACGATGGACGGACGGACACAATAATTCCCTGTGGGCTGGTGGAACAGGTGATTCCTACCAGTATAACCGAAAATTAAGTAGAGCTATGAAGTAAACAGACGTCACATTGAAATCGAAGCAAAAGCAACCACTTTACAGAAGAAATCGAAACAAGACACGAACATAAATCTCTACTACATAAAGTAAGTGTCCTGTAGCGAAAGTTGCCTCTGAAAAATCTCCTTCATAAACCATTCGTAGTAAAATAAAGTTTGAGAAATATCAACATGGATTTAGAGTCACTATTGCACTACACCAGCATGTTAACAGAGAGGGATATGCCACGTAACATTGCAGGTGAAGTTATATACAGATAGATTGTATTTATTTCAATAGCAAGGGCCCAATAAGCTGTTTTTGGGTGCCCTGCGACGGTAAAGATGTTATACAGTACAGATAATACTGATTTAGCAGCTTAGCATCAAACTATGATGTATATGTAGGACTCGTACTCCAGTTGTCTTTCTCGTTCCGTTTATTTACACTTAGAGTTCACATCTCTTCCACATCACCGCTCCGTGTCTCCCCGTTCGCTCCGATGCACTGCTATCACTGTTACCACTGCTATCACTGTTACCACTCCTACCACTGCTACCACTATTACCACTGGTACCACTGTTACCACTGCTACCACTGCTACCACTGTCGTATCTTCTCCACTCACTCTTGTTCCTCTCTTCCCCGAGCCTCGATCACTCCAACTCCCCCACCAAACCGAACCCCGTCTCTACGTTCCGCTGTCCCTCTTATCCCCGCACCAATTAGTCCCTCTTAATTATCTCACCCCCCGCTTTACCCCTCGCCCCCAGGCCCCCAGCCTCACGTGGCCTTGTTATTCCCGCCTGAGCGACGCCAGTCATTAAGCACTCATCCTCTTAGCCAATCACCGGCCTGTCTCCTCGGTTACCCCTAACACCTGTCGCCAATCTTAACGACGTCCTCCTCACGCCCGACAACAACAACCCTGTCCTCAGATACCCCCCACTGTACACTGCTCGCTTGCATAACAACAGAACACACACAACGCGTGGCGCGTCATATTTCAAGTCCTACATATATATGGAAGAGTATCCAAGGATATTTTTGTGGCAATAAAAATACAGAGATAAGTAATCACGTGACCCTTCCTGCGCTAAAGTCCATAACAGAGCCACATGCTGAGAGTGGATATGTCCTCACCGGTTGGAGCCAAGGCCTGTGCTGTGCTTTCTCCCTACCCCCATTCTCCCTAGCCCCATTCTCGCCAGGCTTTTGTGAAAGATTTGGGTGGATCTCAGGAGGGTGATATCCTGGTAGCCAGATCTTTTTAAGCTGCAGGAAGTTGGCTTCCCACGCTGGTGGTGCTGATATTGGACAACTCCTGGCTGCTTTAAATCTACAATCACCTTCTTTCTCCGCTGGGTTGGCATAGTGCTGATGCTCAGTTGTTCGAGCTTCCAGCGGGGACCTTGAGCAGTGCATATTCAAGAGGCATGGTCCAGGCTCTTCTAGTTGCAGACCTGCCATGGGTGAAATGTATGAATACTGTACCAACAGATGGTGTTCAGCTACTACTGCCAGAGCACAGGTGTGGTAACTCGAACGCACCCGGTTCCATTCATCTTAGATTTACTGGCTCGGGAAATTGAGACTTTTTAGAAAACGGGTTTTTTTTTTGGCAGCCATTTTCCAAATCAGTCTTGCAGTTGTGACTCCGTTTCCTTTATTTTGCCATTTGACGTTGGGGGATGCTGCTCGGCAGACTCACGGTCAGGCAACCGTACTGCCCTTGGGATCTTCTTCCAGTGTTGTCCTCACTTCACTATCTATCCCCCGTACGAGCGATTTGCATCAGCCAGGTAAAAAAATCTGTCACTCAGAAGATGGTTTTGATCGTGGCTGTCACCTCTGCCAGAAGAGTGCAGGAGTTGCAAGACGTTATACTGTGAGCCCTGATATCTGATTTTACAGAAATAAACAGGGTCGTTTAACCAGTGCCAGCAAGGCCTGCTTTGCTAGCCTAGATATTGTTAGAATCAGAAAATGAATTTTTTAAAATAATTTCATATATATTTTCATTAATGCTCTATGTATTTTACAAATTTCGTTCCCATCAGTCTATTAACGTCATTTCATTGCTAATCTCTCCCTCAATTGCGCTGCTTACAGTGTAGCTCATAAATGAGATCTTTTATCCAGTCAGATTTTCCACCTGTGCTGTCTCCGTCTCTCCTGGGGACGATGTTGTTGGCATATTTTTTAACCAATCAGATTTAAAGTTTGCCATGTTGGGCGTATTCTTTGACACGCCGGAGACTTCTAGCTGGCCTAGCCGCCTACGTTAGCATTTTTCGTGTGGCGTGATCGGAGGGCCAGTTAGCTAATTGAAGCTAGCACATAACACAGCATCATCTAAGATTTATGTAAACTTTTTTTCGTGACGTTTACATTTTTAGATGTCGTGCTTTAGATTTTTTTCTGTGGGGAAGCCTGTTGAATTCTGATTGTGTTATTTGTGTTTTACGGCATTTTTGCTTTCTTGGTGGTCGTATGAGTAAATGTGACTGGTTGTTGTGAGTTTGTTCTTGTTTCTTTGGTAATGACATTGATTTGGGCGATGCGATGTCTATTTGTGATGCAGCATCCTGTCATACTGCGTAATAGTGGTACATCCTTGATGGTTTCAGTCACCATGTATTCATGTCTCTGCACAATTAGTGTATTGTAACTCCCATAGGTGTTGAGCCTCGTGTTAAATCACTTCATTCCACTCTATAAAATTATTGCCACTGTGAATATTGGGTGGTTACGTCGAATGACAATAGCCTATAGCCCTAGTGTCATGGTGAGGTTATTCGAAGGCGGTTTAATTGCGGGAGAATAGCACTGAAGGCCTAGGTGTAAAATACACGGCCCGCCACTGCATTTAACACACCCATGTGACTTTCTTGTCAAAGGTGATGTCTGTAAGGGCTCTGAATGAGAGCACTGCTCCCTGTCCTGATGTCTCAATCCATCCTCTGACTGTGGTTGCCCCCACTGAGGTCGTAAAACAAAGACCCGAGACAAATCAAGGGAAGAAGAATATGGCACAATACCGGAAGAGGGGAGAACTGCACATATAGTGTTTTAAGTTGAGCATTATTCTGGAACTAAAAAAAAAATGGGTTGTTTAATCCATCTGGAAGAATTCAAGATTTTCTAGCACGGCTACCTGGGAAACCAGGACATGTGGGAACCCTCTCTTATGATAAGGACAGTTGTATGAATGTTACTTGATGTTCCCAATGCTATCAGGTCTAAACTAACATCTATACCTGGTTCCACTTCACATCGACATTTTGTCCTTTGCGGGAAAAGATACGTGGCAGGGTTTAAGGGATACAGTACATCTTGTGCCTTTTGTTATATGAACTGTAGGGCCGGAAGGCGGCAGAGTGGTGCAGTGGTAGCAATTGTACCTCGCAGTAAGAATGACCTGGGTTTTATTCCCGACTAGAGCGTCTTTTTGCATTGTACGTGTTTACGTTCTCCGCCTGTTCTGGATTGGTTTCCTCCAGGTTAACCGGTTTCCACCCATAGATTACAAAAAAAACACAGAATGTGATTGGTGCTTGCCAAACATCCCAACGTACAATCCCTGCTGTGCTCTAACAGCCTCCGTTTCAGTTACTGACATTTGCAGAGCAGCCACTTGGGCTTCTCATATATATGTGTAATGGGTTCCGGAGACACTTGTAGAGGTAACTTCTTTATTACAATACAACACTCCAGCAGTCCTGATACGCTTGTAATGCGAGCAAGGATTGAGGGGGGCAGAGTCTGGGTCACGTGAGGAGAGGGAGGAGTTAGGGTCACGTGGGGGAAAGGATTTAGGGAGAGAACCGGAAGGGGTTCGGGGAGTTGAGACGGAGTAAAACGGGAGGAGGCCACGCTGGGCAGTACGGAGAGAGTGGTGCGATCGCCACGCGTTGGGAGACGTCGGCACCGTCAGCCATCGGTGTCAGGACGCAGAGGGCTAGCGGGCTGTGGAAGGCTAGCTGCAGAGCGGAGCAGCAGTGTGGCTGCAGGGCGGAGCAGCAGTGAGGCTGCAGAACGGAGCAGCAGGGTGACTGCAGAGCGGAGCAGCAGTGTGGCTGCAGGGCGGAGCAGCAGTGTGGCTGCAGAGCGGAGCAGCAGTGAGGCTGCAGAACGGAGCAGCAGGGTGACTGCAGAGCGGAGCAGCAGTGTGGCTGCAGGGCGGAGCAGCAGTGAGGCTGCAGAACGGAGCAGCAGAGTGGCTGTGGAGTGATCGTCGGAGGAGACGCGGGCCTGAGCGAGGACGCCGTGAGAGCGAGATTCTACGAACCCAAATAAAGGACAATGGAGATCGAAACTGAGGAAGAGTCCTTTATTATACTCTGTTACAGTCTAGGTACACAGCCTAGGTACACAGCCTAGATACACTACTCTGGCTACGCTCTGGGGTCCTCCGGCTACAATTACCCTAGGGGAGGCTACCTGACCCGACCCAGCCAAGGTGCGGGTCTGGACTCTGGCTTCCTCGGAACTCGCCCTTACAAGGACGTACCACCACTGGCCCTCACAGCGTCCCGGCCCTTACAAGGACAAGCGGGACGAGGGGGTCCAGGGTCCTAAGCTGGCTGGCTGGTGGGTCTTGGGTCTTGAGCTGCGACTGGCCCCGATCGGCCAGGGAGCTGTCCTTTTATTCCTCGTCCCCAACGAGGGGTGGGCTTGTGTGCGCCCCCAGATATCCCACAGAGCACACACAGCCCCCCCGTTGGTGGCACCAAGGGGCTTAACTGTCTGGGGTGCCTGGGATCCTAGCGCCTGGCGCCGAGGGCTTATCTGTCTAGGGTCCCAGAGCCCCCAGCAGCCCCTCCCCTCTTATGGCACTACATATGCAATAAACATTACTGGTGAGACATGGAGGCTCATGCTGAGGAAAGGTTTGGTGAAGCTGTGCCGTGCTCGGTGGCTCAGGGTTATGTCTCTGGAAGGGCTGCCGGCCATTTGCATGGGGTTAGTTGTCTGCTCGGCGGAAATTGTACGGTGCGTGTCTCGTTGTGTAAAGGGGCCGTCCATAAATGACGTCACGCGATTTTGGACGATTTTTTATCCCCCCTCCCCTTCGTCACACGGCGTCACAAAAAGTCAGACCCCCCTCCCTCAAATATGACGTCACAAAGCTCTCCTCCCCAAAAATAAAATATGCTTCAAATCGCTTTAAACTAGTGTCATTGTAGTGCGTCTTTAATGTGGCGCTGCACTCTGATGTTGTAGGAGAAAACATTTATTACAAAGTCTATTTAATTAAGTAGAACGTGTAGTCTATATTTATTTAAAGTTGCGCATTTTGATGTGACATCACATTTCTCAAATCCCCCCCCCCCCTTCGTCACACATCGTCACAAATGTCTGACCCCCCCCCCCCCAGGTGCGTGACGTCATTTATGGACGGCCCCAAAGTAACATGTGTTGGGTTGTCACCGCTAAGTTTTATTTGAATAACACAAACACCAGCATACCGGGTCCCTCTCTCCTCCTCCTCCTCGGGCCTGTGATTCTGGGTGCTTTTGCTGTGCCCCCTTGCATATCCTGGCTTACCGGGCCGCTTTGGTGCACCGTTCAATCTAATTCGCAGTCTGGCACTGCAAGTATTTGCGACAAGCCATAGTGATAAGAGTTTTAGCCACTCCAGTTTCGACGAGTCCTTCTTTCACAGGTGGCAAAAGTGCATTGATCGTGCGGTTTAGTGCATCGAAAAATAACATTGGTGTGTGTGTAGTGGTTTAACGCGCGCCAAGGGGGGTAAGTGTAAACACGTGTGGGCTGGGAACAGTGGGGTCGTGCTGGGAACAGTGGGGTCGTACCGGGATAGGCTGGTGTTGCTGGGGGACAATGGAGGAGACAGAGACAGCCCGTTAGGCAATTAGGGATGCAGGGCAGTGATTGGCCGGTTGTTGTTGTCAGGGACAAGGTGGCGCCGCTAAGTCTGGGAATGGGGACAGGTGGCGCTGGGGGCGCGGGGCGTTAGGGGGGACGCCAACTAATTAATTGTGAATTAATGAAGAGGGGGATAAATAGGGGAGCGTCAGAGCAAGACGGGGAGTTGTGCTGGGAGCTGGACGGAGTCGGTCGGAGCGGGAGAAGAAGAAGAAGTGTAGAGTAGCAGTGGAGTGAAAGAAGAAGTATAGGGTCGCAGTGGAGTAGAAGAAAAAGTGTAGGGTCGCAGTGGAGTGGAAGAAGAAGTATAGGGTAGCAGTAGAGATGGAGAAGCTGAACGAGAGAGACAGTCGGAGTGAGACGGAGAAGCCGAACGAGAGAGACAGTTGGAGTGAGACGGAGAAGCTAAGAGAGAGCGACAGTCAGAGTGAGATGTAGAAGCCGAGAGAGAGTGACAGTCGGAGTGAGACGTAGAACCCGAGAGAGAGCGACAGTCAGAGTGGGACGGAGAAGCCGAGAGAGAGTGACAGTCGGAGTGAGACGGAGAAGCCGAACGAGAGAGACAGTCAGAGTGAGATGTAGAAGCCGAGAGAGAGTGACAGTCGGAGTGAGACGTAGAACCCGAGAGAGAGCGACAGTCAGAGTGAGACGGAGAAGCCGAGAGAGAGTGACAGTCAGAGTGAGACGGAGAAGCCGAGAGAGAGCGATGGCTGGAGTGGGACGGGGAAGCAGAGAAGGGAGTCGGGAGAGACGGAGAGAGAGAGGGACGAACGGAGCGAGCGAGGCCGGCGGAGCGCGGCGAGCGAGCGGAGAATGCACTAAAGGATGGTGGCGAAATGTGCTGTGTTGGACAAAATAAAGTGACAGAAAAGGAAAAAGTTGTCCGCGTAAAGTTCAGCACTACATATGTAAACAAGCGGAGACTGCCTCTCATGGCGCCTGTCTGAATGCTGCGCTTTCTCTGAAAAATAACCTAAGTCAAGGTTTATCTATAACCTCTCATACGAGCCGACATGCCCAGGACACATTTGATATACACAGCACATTGCAGCTAGCATGCTCGGACTTGCAATGTGTTTGCACTTTGGACACAATTCTATACATATGTGTATATGTTCTTAGGTTTTTTCGGTAAAGTCACGTAATACTTGCAGTCACGAAAGCTTCAAATCTAGAAATATGTATATATGCACAGCGCGTGTATACATTTCGGCAACCTGCAATTTTTATGGACTTGTGAACTACAATTAAATATGAATGCACCACTCTCTGCGTAAGTGTGCACTGGTTGTCAGGTAAACGTGAAAAAAATTAACCTCATATGTGCAGGGTGAGCCCCAGCCACGGTCCAAATGTCATGCAGCAGCAGTGGCGTGAGTGACGCGAACATTGAATATCTTGCAGTGAGGCCAATCAGTCCTCGCTCTGCAACCCTAACACGCAAGCACTTTCATGTTCATGGCCGCTGTGCGCGTAACAAAGCGCCCGTGGCAAATGTTGAACGTTCATTTTCTTTCTTTTTTTCCATCTCGCGCACACTTTTCAAACGATGTCGCGGAAAGTGAGAGCAAAAAAAAAGATTGCATCAAGCCGCCGTCAAGGTGTTCTGCCCCCTCACAAATATCCGCACGTCCGTGGAAGCAAAGCACGCACTTAGCCCGTGCTGCGCCCAGGACGTACAGAGAAGCACGGCCACCGAGCTGCACTGAGCTCCCGCATGCCTCGAAATAGATTTTTGTAAAATCGATTAAGTACGACACACGTACTTTATTTATTTCCTTTAAATGGATTCCCTTTAACATTTTCAACAACAACAACGACGACGCAAGAGTGAATAGAAGCGAGGTGCACAGTGGCACAACACCGACGCACGCACCGGAGATGCGGGGGTGTTCCTCGGCTGTGATCTACGCAACAGGAAATATACAAAGGGATAAGAAGAGATAGCAGCAGAGGCAAAGGATAGCAAGAGGAGGGAGGGAAGGGGGATGTTTGGGGGGGGGGGGGATTGATTGAGGTTACGGAACGGTGAGAAAGTCAGGTCCGAAACGAATCAGCAAAGGGACCACGTCCTCGTGGAACCCTGTTCACGAGGAATATTTATGCCTCGACTCCAGTTGTTCATAATGAAGCAGTGGGTATGGCTCCGCAGATGTAGCTTCTCCCCATGTGGCTTTCTTAACGCTACGTCGCCACGCCACAGCAGTGATACTACATTGCCAAGTCAGCAACTGTTTGCTTGCATGCACAGAATTGAATAACATAACATGCCGTAGTTTTTAGTTTTAATTCACCAAACGACATTGTCGAGCACGGTGAAGTATGATGGTATTAACCCCCACACTCACGTGGCACGCAGAGGCCCTCATACAGCAATGGATTGACAAAAGGGCAGGACATGCACACGTTTTTTTTATTTGAAGCTTATGCATATTTAAGATCAGCCTTATAGACTGTTTTATCCATTTGCTCAGCTTTGTAAGATGAAGTGCTGAAAGGATGTGAATTTCCACAGGGTATTCAATCCCATACACATAACGTTCAACATTACGTAAAAATAATAGAATACAAATTAAATTGTCATGTAAAGTCATACTGGGAGTGGTTTATATTATAATGAGCAGATTACACTCGTTCGAATCTGTATGTGACGAGATAACAGAGGGTCATCAACACAGCCCAAAAGATCGCCGGCTGCCATCTCCCCACACTGGAAGAACTACACAGTTCACGTTGCATCAAAAAAGCACAGAACATTATAAAGGACTCTTCTCACCCTGGACACTCACTGTTTGAGCTGTTGCCATCAGGCAGACGATTCAGATCAGTCAAAACAAGGACAAACAGATTCAAACAGAGCTTTTATCCTACAGCGATCACCACACTCAATAATGCTAATTAATTATTAAGTAATAGTGTTTACAATTGACTGTGAAATAGAGATGTGCAATGACAAAATGTAACCTTATGTGGGTATATTTGGGCTGTTTTTATATATAGTATAAATTGATTATCTTTCATTTAATTTTATTTTTATTTTCTTGTTTTGTTTAATTTAAATTTATGAATGATGCCCTGACTGGTGAGCATTTTAAATTTCGTTGTACTGGTGACAATGACAATAAACGATCTATCTATCTAACACATCATAACAGTAAAAGTAATGCAGGCTGGAAACAAATAAGATTAACAACACGCAAATCGTGTGCAGCATTGTGTGTACGAACGCTCTCAGCCTTATCCAGACCACCAGCTCCAGAGAACTGCATTTGCCGTTCTGAAACGCCAGCACGTGTGCAAATGTGCGTAAAATTCCCACCTCTGTGGGATGGTGAGACTCCACGACTGCGTCGGTTTTCGCGATGGCGTAGCTCGCAGATGCGTTGCAGAGTTGTCCGACGCGCTAGCCCCGTGCCTTGCCGCTCGCTTCGATGTCCGACGACGTTTCGGTTCGTGCAGAAGATCTCTGCACGCGCAGGAAGATGTCGGGCACCATGTGGTGAAACCAGAGATGTAAAACCACCTTGCCTGGTGTACAAGGAGGTCGTGGGTTCGATCCCCACCCTGACGCCGATATATTTGGAGTTTGCGTGTCTCTCTCGTCGTGATCGTGCGGATTTTTCTCCGGGTCTTCCGGATTCTCCCTCCACATTTATAAACACGCGTTTAGAGTATTTGGCTGCTGTACGTTTCCACGTGATAAGCCACTTCGTTGAGCTATCATTTGTGGCCAAGTCGCTTCTGAAAAAGACCTACATTACTCAGTGGGCCTTACCTGATTAAAAAAAATAGTTTAGTTTAGTAGTACGAATGCATATCAATCACTGCTCGCAGTTCACAATTAGCATGACTGACGCCTAGATACCAACTTCTTATTCATCATTGCAAGTCGTTGAAATTGAATATCTGCACCACTCCATTGTCTGGTAATTGGTAAACACAGCCAAAGATTCCAGTCTATGAGCTGTCTAAACAATACTCTCCTGGAGCACATCAGGTGTCCTTACTGTGTGCGTACTGCACTCAATTGTGGGTGAATACAGAGGAGGGGCAGGGTGTGAAGGAATTTTACACGCAAGCATGGTTTCACCATTTGCATCACCACACACACGATGCTGGTTTAACCATTGTTCTATACGATGACATTTTGAGCAGAATGTCACAGGAAGTGACTGACGCTCCTCGGCACATGGAGCGAAACGTTGGACACCATGCCGAACAACACGAGGGCATAACCAGGAAACACATCAGAGGGGTAGAAATTGCATACTGCAGTTGGGATCCTTTCCCCCGATCACTCGCTTGAAAGAGTGCCACGTACGGGCACCACGAGCACAGTCGGAGGAACATGCGGCTACCGAAATGCTCCTGTTATTTGTTTGCGGTTTACACGTTTATCTTCTGTGCTGCAAGGAAGAGATTCCCCCTTAATAGGGAGACCCAGCCGTCCCACTGGAAGGGAAACGAATGGCTCTGCCAACAGCCAAAATGCCATCTCCACGAGCAAATGAGACTTTGCCCATGGGCTTCGGATCATCGGAGAATCTGAAAACATCAATAAATGCGAATGTGCAATAGAACGTCTGCCACCGGATAGAAATGGAATTGGGTTAATAATCAACTCAGCAGAGCCCAGTTCAGTCAAACTCAGCAACATAAATTCTCGATTTGAGTTATCGAGGGTGCTCTGAAAATGTGACATCCAGGACTGAGCATCATTGTTAAGACAGTTTAACACGTGGTAGGAGGCTTTCGCGACCAATATCATCCATATTAGATATTTTTGGGGGGGTTAAATCGCGTAAATATATAAATGCGTTGTTAAAACCCGCCACCACCCGACACAGTTAAACAGAACATGCCAATTCGTCACATGTACGGCACACTGGTATGTTGGAGAGCCAAGCCACAACATTTACAATCTGAGTACGACGTTTCGCCAGTAATTACAACTAGCTTCATCAGGCGACAGCCAGATTTGTGGAGAAGTCTTACTGTTTCGTTCCTTATATAGAGGAATAGATGTGTTAAACACGAAGCTGCGCTCTTGCGCAAAGTGGGGGCGGGGGGGGGGGGGTTTACTGAGTCAACATACATTATGCATGTGCATTATGTGAGCGCAGAAGCGTGGTCACCACATCTACGCCTCTATATAAGGAACGAAACAGGTGGACTTCTCCACAAATCTGGCTGTCGCCTGATGAAGCTAGTTGTAATTACTGGCGAAACGTCGTACTCAGATTGTAAATGTTGTGGTCTGGCTCTCCAACACACCGGTGTGCTGTACTAGTGACGAATTGGCCACGTTCTGTTTACGTGACAACCCTTACTAGTTGGCTGTGTTGGGTGGTGGTGGGTTTTAACGACACGTTTATATATTTACGCGATATAATCCAAAGCACCTCTATTATGGATTATTAATACTGTCCAACTAGAGCTATGAATAATTATGGATAATATAAATAATAGCACAATTACAGACCTTTTAAAACCCATGGTTAACAGTCCTCCGACGCCATTTCAATCATGTTTGTTGTTTGACTATACTTCACCATGCTCATGGGGGTCAGGAACCAGTACAGATATCACTCATCGCTGATATCTGTGGCTGGAATCAAACTCAGGACACTAATTTTAGAGCGCAGCGCGCAAACAATTTCCCTGTCACTCCATCAAATTTATTTTGAATAATATTGGAAGACCTTACATGATTCGGCATTGGAACACTTCGTGAGTTTTGAAATTTAGAAAAGTACAATATATTGGCAAGGATTACTAACATACAGCACTGGTTTTATATTAGTACCCCTAGAGGCATCAACAATTAAGACGCTTTGTGTTTTCTGGATGTATTGCGTGCAGGTAGTCGACGGAAGCTTCCCGGAAAACTGAAGAAGCTTCCAGAAGGGGCTCCTCAGCACGCGGAGTGAATCGTCAGACATCGTGTCGAACGGCGCGCGGCACAACCCAAAAACACACATCTGAGAGCTGATACAACAGGGCAATCGCGACAAACCCTCGCAGTAGATCTTCTTTTTTTATTCCACCATTGATTTTTGTAACACCTATTTGTTGAAGTGGAGGTAAGGGAGCGGGTTTGGGTTGGCCCTGCCTCATTTAATTTAAACACTCTTCACAAAATAACTATAGCACACTGCGTGTATGGAGTTAGTGCAGATGCAGCCAATGCTTTTATTGGAAGGAATGGAGCACTTTCTCTTTAATGCAAGGGGTCAATTTGGCCGTAACACCTGCGTGCGGGATATATAGCGTGCAAATGTACGCCAGCCTGTTAACCTCATTGATCCTGTGCTGGGAAGGATTTATATCGAGGGCTTTACATTAGAGCCGGGAGAACCTCTTGATCACAATCCAAGGGATTGTTTAGCCCGATTAAGACCGTGGGCTGATCCTACCATAGATCGTGGCCAATTTTTTTCAACGAGCCAGAAGTGGGAGGGAGGAGTTTGCGTCTTGCCAGCGGTTGAGAGGCATCGTGGTCCCAGCCCGTGATATGGAGCAGAGGAACACTCGCCATGGTGACCGAAGGGGCTATTAATGAACACATACAATTCCCTCCGATGTTCCCTTCACCTCACCTAACTAAAGCCCTAAATCCAAAATTGTAATAGGTGCAGCAGGATAAAGCGCCTGATCTTGCTCCTTGAAGATCACCCGTAATGAAGCAAGCATGAGCCCGGGCACTGTGTCTGTGTGTGTAACGAGGCTCACAGTTACACCACGCAGGCCTCGGAGGACAGGGCCCGTCCAGTGACGGTCCTGGCAGAAGCCGTGAGCTGGCGGGATGGTTTGTACCATAGCACCGTGGAGATCGTTAACCGTGGCGAGTGAGCTCCCAGACCTACGGGGTTTGAGCTAGGCTGTACCAGTTGACCGGTAAATGCCAACCAAGGAGGTAAAGCATGAACGCTACATATGTGGCCAGGTGGCTCAGCGATATCATGAATGCCTTGCAGTCAGATGGTTGCACATTCGAATCGTGTCTTGGGGTTGTTGACTGAGCCCCGTATTCCTTTCAGGGTCGATGCAATTATTACCATTTTGTGGAGAAGACAACAGTGGCTGTCCTATGGACATACTTGCGCCCAACATCAGAATGTGGATTTTTTTTACCATTGTCTCAGAGCTGTAAACAGGTGATGAGCACTGCCTCAAAGTTAGTTTGAGCAGTAAATCACTGACACATTTGACCATAAACCAAATGCGTGTGTTGGTGACTTAGTTTGTAATGTAACTGCAATTCTGTTAAAATACTTAATATTTTGCAGTCCCTATACGTTCGTAACAATCATAAGGTTATGCATCATTTTGCATAAAGAATATAGCTTGATGCATATATGTTACGAGCAAAATTGCTTCTTCCCTTTATTGTCTTTTTATCGATGTATACAGTATATATATAAATCATGCCATTGTTGGCATTTAATGAGATAGAGTATCCATTCAGAACTCTGTCCAAGAAAAACATATATCTGTGTTTTAGACAGTAACCCATGGAAATATTTCACAAAAATACTTCTGAAAATACCTTTATATTTAAACACGATGGGCGACACTTGATCACACACGCTGCTACAGAGAGAAATGTTCATCAAATAACAGTCACATATATATAGTCTTCTCAGCAATGACATTTAACCAAGTAAAGTTCAACACCCTAACTTAACGCGATGCCTTTTTGTCTGGTCATTGACGATTGGACTGAAACCATAAACTCATCACACTTGTTCATAATCAAGTTTTTTTATAACATTGGTCGCGAAAGCCACATTTGAGAGCCTGGTTTAATCACAGGCACCTAAAAACCAAATTTGAACCCAAAATCTCAGCGGTATCAGTTGAGTGCTTTGACCCCTGAACAACCTGCCCCCCTCGAATATTGTATTGGAATTTCAATTTAAAAAAAAATCTAGGCCAACCTCAGATTATCATATATATTCAAAAAAGGGTATGCTTGTTCAAATGATCACTGGGTGATGCCCATGTATGTTAGTGGTCCAGAGTCAGTTGCAATTTTTTTCCATGTGAAGACTATTGCCTTCTCATCATCATCATCGTGCATGATCTATCCACTGCTGGATGAAGGCCTCCCCAGGCCATCATCATCTTCCACTGTCTTGTAAAGAAACAATTTATCTCGCTCCTGCACATGAGCCGATTTCATCGCTACATCTTTATTCACAACTACCACTTTATTTTATAATGCAGTATCACACTAGTTTGTCGGCGATGACTTCATTAACTACACAGTTTACTCAATACTCTCATGTGCTTTCCAGTTTTTTTGTCGATGATGTATGTCTTCGATTGTTTAGTGAACTTGTTCTATGTGATTTACAATTTAATTAATTTTCTCCATGACTTTTCTCTTGCTCATATTCATCATTTACTGGAGACTCTGTTCCATTGGTTGTTACAATGACTATGTCACCACTGAATCTGAGATGACTAATATATTCTCCCTTCATATTTATGCCTTTTTATTACACCATTGTTTCTCGGAACCAATTTTCTTCACATCAGGTCGTAATTTTATCAGCCGCAGTGATATGATACGCTGAGTCAACCGTATATTCCACCTACTGAGGTGTATCGCAGTCATTATCCTCGTGGATAAGGCGGTGCATGTGCAAAGTGGTGGAAGGGCCAATGGAGAGCATCAGCCTGCCCAACGGACGGACTGCCCTCGAGTGTACTTTGCAAGAAGCAGCATCACGTGCCCCTCTGAGAGTGCGTTTGTGACTAGGTCTTGAAGAATGTTTGTCTTCCAAGGCCAAGCAAGAGCTCATTTTAACCAGAATAAACCTGGGACATGTGGTATCGAGGATTCGCTGTGTATGCCTAGAGTCGTTGATATAGGCAAACAACTAAGCATTTTTACCATTTAATCTTAGGGGGAGTTTAAAATATTTCAAAAATGTTTTCCCCTCCTTTATATATATATTTTTAAAATTGGGAGTTTTAAATGGTTTTGTTAAACGAAGCAAGATCTGGGCAACATAATATGTACCATTGTTATTGTCTGAATGATCACTTGTCTTCACACCTGTCGCTCGAAGCAGAATGAGCTTTCAGGTCATTCAAACAATACAGGTTTTTTTTATTTAAGGTGTGCAGTTATGAAAAGATGCTCACTCCATCTGTAGAACAGGCTGGTGACTGGCGCGTATTGCATGCAGCAAATGGATTTGGAATGTTTCCAATTGTCTTTGCATCCAAGACACAGTGTGGTAAATGCAATGCTATGCCTTCACTTGTGTCTCAAAGTAGCGAGCCGTATACCACCACAAATCACCAACCTAACACTGCCCACCCCCCCTCAACATCTCTCACAGGATACATCATTGACCGACAACAACAATGTTCCAAAATAGGGAATTATCTTGGACAGCGACGTCTAACCTGCAAAGGTTACACGTTGCCGACTGTCACCTCACGTGTTATGCATTGCGACTGATATGTCACGACAAGCAAAAAAGAAAAAAAAACAATGGGCATTTCGAGAATACAAACGAAGTTGTGATTTGGATAGGTTTCTACCCTTTCTGGCAATAAAACAGGTGTTAAGATGCTCAAACACCAAACAGAAACCTTTCGCAAGGTATCATGTCTGCATTAACCAAACAGACTTGTAGTGAACATGCCAACAAAAACATGCTCTGGTAATATATGCATTGTCCTTTAAAAGAATTGGTCTACACCAGAGGTCGCAACCGGGTACCCGATACCCGTACCCTAGACGATACCCGGCTACCCGTAATCGGCCAGGTACGGGTACGGGTACCCGTTTGCGACCCTGGTGCGGCCGGGTACGGGTACGGGTAGGCCGTGAGTCACTGGTGAGTAACCGTTTGTCACTCATTTCGGGTAGGGTACGGGTACGGGTAGGGAACGGGTACCCATTTGCGACCCTGGTGCGGCTGGGTACGGGTAAGGAATCAAAACCCGTTTGCGACCTCTGGTCTACACCAGAGACAACCTTCTTTAGGGCCCATGTTGTTACGTTGTAATTTATTAAATGTATCACGAAGCAAAACATTTTACGGAACTAAAACATTTTACCGGAGCACCGAGAAAGTAAGACGTTGAAAATAAAATAAAAACACTTTATTTTCCAATAAATAAATAAAAGTTCACATTCAGACTGTGGCTTAGCCATCGAGTGTGCAGGCGGTGCAACTATCGAGGCCCAGGGCGCCAGGCTACGAGAAGGGGGCTTTGGGGGGGGGGGCACAAGATGTAATTTATTGCACCAGGGCCTGTGCCAACCCACGCTCAGTCCAAACCGCTCGCATCAAATCTGCATATTTCCAGGGTCACGGCGCACAACTCCATTAGCCTCACAGGCTCAATGTTAAGGCTCCTGCCGTATGGGGATGCCTTGCAGCGGACACGCGCCGCATGAAGGCGCTCCGCTCAGATAACATTCTTAACGATAACCGTAAATGCACTCCGCTCCTTTACAATTACTTCAAGCGAAAGGAAATTCCGACAAACGGCAGCTGGCTGGATATGCGTTACTTAATTTACGAACGGCTGCGGATGTTGGAGGTGGTAAAGATGGATGAGGTTGGTGGTGGTGGTGGTGGAGGTGGTGGTTGAACCTTCAGAAGACAGGGCGGGCGGGGAGGGTGCCCTTATTCCTCGCAGGTTTAGCAAACAGGTCACACGCTGTCTCAGCCGATGTGAGAGAAAATGTCTTGTGGCATGCAATACGCGGGCGATGGAAAATTTACGTCAAACGTATGGCCGAATGGTTTTCCAATCCTCCACCCCCCCAACCCCCCTCTCGAAAGTAATAATTTGTGACAACACCGAAGCACCTATATGCCCTATTCAATTGCCGCATTAAACAAACAAACAATACCCCCCCCTCCAACAACCACACCGGGGCATGACAATGGCCACAATCAACTGTTGTCATGGCTACGCTTTAATGCGCAGGGAACAAGACCACGTGCGTTCGTTAAACCGCGCGTTTGTGAAACCTTTCCAATGACCTGGTGGCCCTTGCAAAATGTATATATAATCAGCAGGCGATCTATGGGAAATTATGTGCTTGTTTATTTGTGTACTTCCAATGCCCATAAGCATCTGGCAATTCATCAGTGTTGCTTCAAGCAAACCCGACTCTTCTTTTGAGACGCTGAATGTAAAAAAATACTGGGTCCAGAGTTTGTTTGTGTCGAACCGTTGCTGCTGAAATTCCGGAAGGCTATGTGGCTGGTGAGATGTGCACAAAATACATTTTACTGGTAGGAACCTCCTGGTTACACCAGCCCACAGGGGATTATTGTGTCCGTCCGTCCGTCGTGCAGGGAGGGGCTGGGTGGGGAGGGTGGGGCTGGGTGGGGGGTGGGAGGGGTGGGGCTGGGTGGGGAGGGGCTGGTCACCCCGTGGTGCCCTTATAAAACTCAACGTTTAACCGACTCACGCCGGCTTGTGCCCGCCCTCACAGTCGGGCATATTTGCGGAATACACCACGCCGCCGTTGACCCTGGCCATTGACAACGCAACCCAACGTTCCTACCAGCTCCCTCCGCAGGAATGTGTTTATTTTCATGTGGAGGGACAGATATGGGACAGATATGGGAAATAGGCATGTTGTCTGATTATTTATTATGTAGTATACATCCTGCCTCTATGTTATTGATATTCTGAAGCATAGTGGTCATTGATGGAGTAAGTTAAATTAAAATTGATGTGGTTGATGTCATGGAAACAAACATCTCCTGCATGTCAAAACTGTACCTTAAAAAGCACTTGTACACACACAGTAATGTTAACTTAAAAACGCCATTGCTGACGGAAGGGCCTCCGCTTGAAGCAGCGCACTGGAGAGGCCCTCTGGATGGTGTTTGGCCTACTCTTCCACGCTGGTCAGACATCTCGGAAGAGGTGAGGGGAGACCCACACTTTTACTCCACCCATATGCGGCCTGCCGATTGACCAATTGTGGTACACCTATTTGCACCGCCGGTTGAACAGAGGCAGAGGGATTTAAGAAACGTGCCCACTGTTTCGACTACCGCGCCCCTGGAGGTGGAATCGGCGAATCGAACCAGTGACCTCTGGAATTCAAAGTTGCAATGTGTTAACTATTGCACGGTGGCAGAATTCCACGCGATGCAATTAGGTTTAATTTAAGGGGGGTGTAAGCGTGGGAGCCATGTGGCAATGTTTGAGAGGACCTGCTTTATCACAGCTCAAGGCCAAGAGGGTCATGTCATAGCCCACTCAGGAGCATGACTCAAATCCTCCTCTGCCGTTTTTACACTTCAAATCCCTCAGCTTGAATTCCCAGACTGGCAGCAGTAAGCCATTGTTTTGTATTGTGTCCTGGAATAAGCTTACAACACGATTCCCCATCGTACCCATGGACCTTTGGCTTCCAGCTATCCTGTATGTGAAAATGTGTTATTCGGTGGCAAATGTAACAAACAACTGGAATAATTGGATCTTGTTGCATTTGTAACAAGTGCATTGTAATATAATTACTCCATTTATTTGTGTATTTTTAATGACAAGGCTGTGTGTCAGAGGCAACTGAAAGGAAATGTACAGCTTGGACGTAATTGTGGGATTCGCAAGAGAACAGCTGCCTCAAAGACACATTGATGAATAACATTTGACAGAGTTCAATATAACGAAAACAATAACACTACAAGGGCTACTTCGGTCCACGGAATTATTGGAAAAAAAGAAACTGCCAAATAATTAAATGAATCCACATGGGACCTTTGTATACGCACCTACTATCTTTACACTAATAGGATAGGGAAAAAATGTTTTTCATTTTAATTAGTGCTTTCTCATGCCTCAATTAAAGAACAGCACTGATTGCATGTCAATAGTAACATCACTTTCTGGTCGCCTGAGGTTTTAATTAAAAGTAATTGGTGATTTATAAGAGCTGCTTATAGCCTTGGAAGCGGAGCTGCAAACAAGTGTTTTTTTCTCTCTTTTTTTAGAAACCTCAGTGGATGTGCGATTATTGTGTTAGACCATAGCAAGGCCCTGGTATTAAAACGATGCACGCTGCTGGCCACGTCCAAAGTCATGCAGAGGAAAGTGAATGGGTTTGCATGTAACTGACGATATCAATTCTGGATGCACAGAGATGTGTACACTTTGGAAAGACATGGGCTGTATGTGCGTGCGTGTGTGGAAGATCTGGACACAGTCCTATCATGCCCAAGCAGCTTCTGTTTGGCTGGATAGAGGATGGCTAAACGGGCACGTCTTGGGGCAAGAGAAGAGATGGATTACTGCGGCACAGAAGGACATGGAGCTGGTTGGACCTGCTGATGGCTGAGAACAACGGTGTCAAGATCGGCCTCTGTGAAGGACACAACTAACTGGACAGTTTGAGGCAGTTGCCCTCCAACAATAGCGGCGGGCAGAGGAGCAATGCTCACAACAACAAGCAGAGAATCAGGCGGATAAATACAACAAGCTGGCATCGTGGGGAGCACAGGTGGTACATCTGCAAGCCTTCTCACTCAGTCAATCCATGGCACCTGGGTCTGTCCAATTATCATTTGCCGGCGAGCCTTTGACACTTCATGTCACCTTAAGATGAAGCTATTCTAGATTTGAAGTTTTCGTGACTGTAAGGATCCATACTCTTTGGTTCTTTCGGTAAAGTCACGTAGGTGAAAAAATTAAAAAATGTAAAAAATTAAAATACAAATAACAAATACAAAATATAAAGAAATCACGACGTTTTGATTGCAACACAAGCAATCATCATCAGGTGTGACAACCACAGCAATAAAATTGTTTTACTGAAGTGGGAGAGATGCCGGAGTTAAGGGGATTTATATAAGTCAGAGAGGGGGTTGTGGGGGGGCGTTGCGTGTGCGCTAGGGACTGGGACGTGAGACTGGGCAGGGGGGGGAGTGGGCGGGGCTGTAAGTAACCTGACGCAGTGCCAGGTGCGCGGGTGGGGATGAAGCAGAGGTCGCAAACGGGGTTTGATTCCTTACCCGTACCCGGCCGCACCAGGGTCGCAAACGGGTACTCGTACCCGGCCGTACCCGTAACACTACCCGTACCCTGTACCCGGCCGGGTACGGGTAGGGTACGGGTATCTGATTGCGACCTCTGGGATGAAGCCATGTTGCAGGCGCGGGTGGGTTGATTCTAGGAACTTGAATTGTGAGAAGAGACAAGACGTTGGGAAATGAGTGACAAACAGTTACTCACCAGTGACTCACGGTCTACCCGTACCCGGCCGCACCAGGGTCGCAAACGGGTACCCGTACCCGCAGCATCAACATCCTGGCACCAGACAAACTCCACTCTACACCCTGGCACCAGACAAACTCCACTCTACACCCTGGCACCAGACAAACTCCACTCTACACCCTGGCACCAGACAAACTCAACTCTACATCCTGGCACCAGACAAACTCCACTCTACATCCTGGCACCAGACAAACTCCACTCTACATCCTGGCACCAGACAAACTCCACTCTACATCCTGGCACCAGACAAACTCCACTCTACACCCTGGCACCAGATAAACTCAACTCTACATCCTGGCACCAGACAAACTCCACTCTACATCCTGGCACCAGACAAACTCCACACTACATCCTGGCACCAGACAAACTCCACACTACATCCTGGCACCAGACAAACTCCACTCTACATCCTGGCACCAGACAAACTCCACTCAAACATCCTGGCACCAGACAAACTCCACTCTACATCCTGGCACCAGACAAACTCCACACTACATCCTGGCACCAGACAAACTCCACTCTACATCCTGGCACCAGACAAACTCCACACTACATCCTGGCACCAGACAAACTCCACTCTACATCCTGGCACCAGACAAACTCCACTCTACAATGGGAGAGTGGTGGTAGGAAGCTTGCAGCGGAGCAAAGAATCCATTCCCTGCGGAGTGCATATCAAGAGGAATTTAGCATATTTATGGGAAATGCAGGTATGCGATTAGTACTACTATAAAATGCGTAGGAGGATTGGCGAGGGGTTTAAAGTCATTATGCCCATGCATTATGCAGGATTAGCAGTATCAAAGGGATGGAGTAAGGTTAGAATTAATAAAGGGAAGGAATGTTAATAATATGGCGCCGCAGCAACTAATATGCTTTTAGACTATACATTGTAATATTACACTATGTATTATTCTACTCACCCAACTGTATACCAAACTACTGTATATTCACTATACAATTACGATACTATATATTACCTAATACATTGTATTAAACATTACACTTTAATACTAATTATTATTATACAATATGCTATACACTATACCATTGACCGTCGCGTGCAAGGTACTAAGAGGAAGCAACGAAATATGTCAATGGGAGAGTGGTGGTAGGAAGCTTGCAGCGGAGCAAAGAATCCATTCCCTGCGGAGAATACAAGATATATAGTCAATGTCAGTGAGTGGACTGCGGTCTGAAAGTCACCGTAAACGTGAACACAATCAGTTAAGATCCGAAATGGTTTATTACGTCCTTCCAATGATTGCTGAGCCAGAATCCATCTTCTCGGTTGAATTGTCTCTGTGTTTGTATATGTGGATCGCCTCATGGACGAATCTCTCATGGTAGCCGGATGGATTGCAGAGAACCTCTGTCTTGGAGAAGTCAATATCATGTGAGCCCACTGAATTGTAACAGTGATCTGCCACGGCTGAGGTGTTTGTCCTACCGTGTTTCAAGTCTGCTTTATGTTCACGGATGCGGTCCGAGACATGTCGTTTGGTTTCTACAATGTAACTGCTGCCACAGAGGAAACTTAGTTTGTAAACGCCAGGTTACTGTATGTCTGGAACCACGTCTTTAACAGACGGGACTAGATCATGGATTTTATGTACTGTGTTGAATCGGACCTGGATCTTGTGTTTTACCAGGATTTTGGAGATCTTTTTTGTGACCCCAGCAATGTAGGGTAAGGTGATGGTTTTGAAAGTCTCCTCAACAGGATCCTTCTTGGTGGTTGGAGTGATGGTTTATAGCAATACAGTATATAATTTAATGTTGGGGTTGTCTATGGCAGTATATAGTACGGTGTAGACTCGTGTGATGTAAGAGAATAAAGTTTAGATGGAAGCATATTATATTTTTTACGACGTAGAATTGTAATGTATTACTTACTGTTAGTAACTCAGCTTATTGTAGAGTATATTTAGTATACTGATGATACTATGTAGTTTATACTTTAGTTGTTTACGTGGTGGTTTTAGTTACTGCAGCTACATACTATTAACACTCCTTCCCTTTATTAATGCTACCCCTATCCCCTCCTTTTGATGCTGCTAATCCTGCATAACGCACGGGCATAAGTAGTACTAATCACATACCTGCATTTCCCATATCCCCTCCCTTTGATGCTGGTAATCCTGCATAATGCACGGGCATAAGTAGTACTAATCACATACCTGCATTTCCCATATCCCCTCCTTTTGATGCTGGTAATCCTGCATAATGCACGGGCATAAGTAGTACTAATCACATATCTGCATTTCCCATATCCCCTCCCTTTGATGCTGCTAATCCTGCATAATGCACGGGCATAAGTAGTACTAATCACATACCTGCATTTCCCATATCCCCTCCCTTTGATGCTGCTAATCCTGCATAATGCACGGGCATAAGTAGTACTAATCACATACCTGCACTTCCCATAAATATGCTAAATTCCTCTTGATATGCAAATTCTTTTGTCAAGGCGCCCTTTCCCCCCCTTCCAACCCCGATTAAATATACGCTCCAAGCATGGTGCTGTTTCATTCAGACGCTGTCTCCCCGACAGACCTGGTCTTCACCTGAGGACGGCTGCTTGCATTGTGGCCGAAACGTCGTGAGAATGATTTTATTGTTTTATTTTTTTTATTTTATTATTTCCATTCTACGTGACTTTACCGAAATAACCAAGATGATGAATCCCTGCAGTCACGAAAGCTTTAAATCGCTCTAACTAGCATTTATCGTTTTAAAAAATTCCATGTTTTTTACCCCAGTAATTTGTATGGGTTAAGGGTAAAAGGTAAGGTAAAGGTAGGCTCGTTATTTTTTTACCTTTTACCTTACCTGCTAAAGGGTAAAAGGTAGGGTAGCGCGATTGTATTGTGGTAAGGTAAAAGGTAGGGTAAAGTTTCTCTTGTTTTTTTTACCGTTTAACTTTTACCTTACCTTGCCGAGGCCTAGATGAAGCTAGCCTGGCACAAGTGCCATCGTGACATCACAGCCACTTAGTGGCTAACGTCAATTATTGTTTTTGTTGTATACCTCTATGGGTGGCGAGCAGTGATGTAGTGACTAGCGGGACTGTACTTAGAACCCGGCGACTCGAGTTAGATTCCCGTTCATGACCAATAAGTCCAAAAACAATGCAGATTAGTTGTCAATACATATGTAGTGACATCGCAGACGTCACATATGTAGCGACATCGTGGATGTCACTGGGTAATGCCGGCTCTAGCGAGGAACGGCGTGCGATGCATTGCCATCGCAGACACCCCGTATATGTGGGTATAGTACCAGCCCTTGTGGGGGCTCGGTGAGCGCTAAGTCATCATGCTGAGTTTCACCACGCGTGGCGTGCAGTGCCGACCCCTACAGGACTGGGGTGTGGGAGTGTCAGCCATGGAATGAGGTTACCCCAGGCCATGGCACTCTGGTTGACCCTGGAAGGCACGTGACGAGTAAGATCTACACAGGGGCCCCACGTGGGGGCTGGCGGTGGTCACGTGCCGGGCGAGATCCTGCTAGAGGGTTCGAAAGGGTGGTCCTGACCAAGGGCGGAGCCACCCACGGCCAGCGAGCATATAAACCGGGTCCGCAGAGGGACCGGGGTTCAGCGTTGCTGTTGTCATCTGAAGATCTACATTCTACGTCCAAGAAGAAGTCACCAACACGTCGACCTGGACTCAAGCTGGGGTCCGGTCCGTTGTAGCTACTCCCAGTGTAACTATTGTAGTTAGCCTGGTGGTTCACCATCATAGGTTGTTATCTGGTAAAGGGGCAGTTAACCCTTTTGTGTTAATGTATTCATAAATGTGTTGCCTCCAAAGAGGACGTCTGCGACTCAGTTGAATCCACTACAAATACAACATGAAAATATTGGCAAATCATATACTCGACCCATCATTTACATTTTTCAAAAATCTTTTATTTTTAAATGTACAAAACTATTATAGCCAGAGGTACAAATTGTTATAGCGTCTTATATTGGGTAGATTTTGAGATAGCTCACGCAGATTCTCACTCTCGAGACGTGTGCACTGAGCTGAGGTTGAATGCTTGAAATAAATACAAAGGGGAATTATTTATTTCCGACAAAAAAACAACTGCTATTTCACAGCCGATTTTCAACCGGATATACATATGCAAAATCATATTCAGAGCATTTATATAAATGTATCCGCACATTCAATGCTTTTTAAACATGTTGCCCAGACTGTAAAATGTATGGAGTGTTCTCAATGCATAATAAATACAAATCAACAGCCCTTTGTCAATTCACTGCTGAATGAAGACCCATTTATGTCATGGCAATAATGAGGGTTGTTCGACCATACTTCCTCATGCTGGTCAGTATGGTATGGCTAAAAGGGGGATGGACTGAGAACTGATTTACCTATCACTTGTCGCCACTGATGGCAGCCGTGGTGAGGAATTAAACTCAGGTATCTGGGTGCGCTTACCACTCCCCCTCTCTCAGTACATCCCCATTGTTTAGTTCATGCTTGACTGCCGACTCATCAGTAGCTGCTGATGTGCAGATAGAAAAAGCATTTCTGATAGGGAATGAACTAATACCATTTCAATACGCTTAGAAGGCAATACATGAGAATTAAAAAAATATATGATTTCCTAATCTCAAATTAATATATTTTTTATTAGAATTTATTTTCATTTGACATTTTATTTGCTTAATTCCAGCCATCATTTGGATTAAACTTAGAACCACATTTCCTTTTATAAGCCATCAAAGCTGAGTCAATGAGGTAAATGATTAAAGGACTTATGGCAAAGCTATGTCGATTTCCAGCCTGTCTTTTGCTCTGGTCATTTTGGTAGCCCTATGCGCATAAACATTTGATATTTAAATGTGTTGAATTTTGCAAATGCATTTTCCCTACACCTCATTTATAGGTTGGCTTCACGTAATTAAAACACGCGATAATTAATGTTATACGTTTATTGCTCTTGATAAAACATTTTGCACATTCTCCTTTGCTGACCCGAGGATGTTGGTTTAAGTCTTCAGAGCAAATTAATTCAGATATAGGACAGAATCTTGAAATAATATCCCGAAATGCCGGTACATGCTCGTGATTAAGTCATATCATTCAAAATAGCTTTTATTGTGTTTTTGTTTTTTTACAAAATCTGCGGCAGTAAAAACAAAAGGGGGGGGGGGGGGGGAACCTGACATTCCTACAATAATTTTGTCAAAGTGTAATGTAGCTCTCAGAGACACCGTATTGTCTTCTGTATATTTATTAATAAAAAAAAGTTCAATGACAACTCAACACGTAGCCGCGAGTGACTCCGTACACTTGGGTATTGACACCAAACTTAATTTGGAGCTTTCGTGACTGCAGGAATTACTCTTTGGTTCTTTCGGTAAAGTCACGTATAAAGATAAAATAATGAATTAAATACTAGCATACGACGTTTCGATTGCAACACAAGCAATCATCATCAGGTATAAATGAAATAGAAACAAATCTAGTATACTTAGAAATGTAATTTAATACAACAGAGAGTCAGATAACATAACAGTCAACACCTTACCTGGTTGATTACGTTCTTTAGCATTCTCAGGAAGAACGTAATCAACCAGGTAGGGTTTCATCTTCTTGGTTCTTTCGGTAAAGTCACGTAGAAGCTTATATATAAGCTCCTAGCTTGGCAGTGTCTCATTCTTCACCTGAAGACGGCTGCTTGCGTTGTAGCCGAAACGTCGTGAGAATTATTTGATTTTATTATGTTTTATTTTTATTATTTTATTACTTCCCTTCTACATGACTTTACCGAAAGAACCAAGAAGATGAATCCCTGCAGTCACGAAAGCTTTAAATCGAAATTTAACCAGGTAGGGTGTTGACTGTTATGTTATCCGACTCTCTATTGACACCACTCTACTCGGAGACAGCACAGCTCCCAGTCTCAAGACAACTTGCAGACGATGGAGAGGCGACGGCGGTAGTTCCACACACAAAGCAGCCCCAAGCCTCCACTCACGCTATTTATCCTCGCCCGGTCCGGCCACGTCATATTCCTCAATCCTCCTCCTCACCGCACCTGGCCCTGCCGCTCACCGCCCTTCTCATACGTCTCCGCCATTGGATCCCGTCCAGAGGTCGCAAACGGGTTTTGATTCCTTACCCGTACTCGGCCGCACCAGGGTCGCAAACGGGTACCAGTACCCGGCCGGGTATGGGTAGGGTACGGGTATCGGGTACCTGATTGCGACCTCTGGGATGAAGCCATGTTGCAGGCGCGGGTGGGTTAATTCTAGGAACTTGAAATGTGAGAAGAGACTAGACGTTGGGAAATGAGTGACAAACAGTTACTCAACAGTGACTCGCGGACTACCCGTACCCATACCCGGCCGCACCAGGGTCGCAAACGGGTACCCGTGCCCAGGCCGTGTACGAGTAGCCGGGTATCGGGTAGGGTATGGGTATCGGGTACCCGGTTGCGACCTCTGATCCCGTCTCATTAATCCTCATCAGCTCGTCCATTAGTAAACCATGGACCCGGAGAGCCGCAGAGTCATTACAAAAGCACTGCAGCTTGAAAAGCACCACGTTAAAAAGGACCAAAATAAAAAGAAAACCGCCAGCAAGGGTTCGAGTTATAAGCGAGCCGTGTTCTGTCAGGCTTGGCTGTATCATACTTTTTTTCATACTCTTTGGTTCTTGCGGTAAAGTCACGTAGGGTAGAAATCAAATCAAATAGATCACGACGTTTCGAACGCAACACAAGCGCCCGTCTTCAGGTGCGATGTCTGCTGCGAGCAGCACGATGCCTGCTGCCTTTTTCAGTCAACCAATAATGTGTTATCAACTTTTTAAAACTTCAAAACCCCATTCGCATTTAAAACATTATTTATTCTGCATTAATCGAATCACACAGCAATACATTTGGTGACTACGTGGGCATTTAAAGTCATCGCGACTGACGTTCCACATCGCACCCGGTTTGTTGGCGGTGCCAGTTTTGCAAACTCCATTAAAATTCAAAAAGCAACTCCATTAAAATTCAAAAAGCAACTCCATTAAAATTCAAAAAGCAACTCCAAGCCCTGCGCCTCCATCCCCCTCCAGTGCATCCCCCTATCCCGCACGCGCACCTGCGAACTGCTTTCCACGTGGGCACGTTGCCTGCTCGATGTTGCGACGGAGCGAATGAAGCCACACGGGACGGTGGATAGCTGCGCTTTGGTGATTTGGCACGGGCGAGGGCAACGACGCCGAGATGGCCGCAGCCTGCGTGGATTGTGAGCCCCCGTGAGTCATCACGCTGCAGCCAAATTGCCACTGGTGATTGCCAGTCGAGGAGGGTCTGAAGGGCTGTTTGGCTGAGTGCAAGATCACCGAGGAGCTTCGATACAGAGTTACTACGCCTTGCTGCAGCCAAATGTATGCGGAAACAGCGTTGGACCGAATGGCCACTAACGCTCGTTTCGTACGAAGGTTATGTAAGATGCAGTGACAAGCAATGGGACCGGCGAAGGTGTTAAGTCTGAAATAATTATTTTAATTATATTTTAATTATTTATTTTTTACCTACGTGACTTTACCGAACACCCTAAGAGTATGAATCCTTGCAGTCACGAAAGCCTCAAATCTAGAAGTGTTCAGTCTGACCCATTGCACATTTAGTTAACCACCAAGATCCAGAGGTGCTGATGAAGAGTGGATGCATGTTGAACGTGTTTTGCATTTGCAGTACTCACATGCTATTAATATTATATTTTGAGAAATCAAACTCCACACATGGGAGAATTAAATAAATGTTCGAAGGAGGCCCAGTGCATGATACAAATGAAGTGCAGGTCTTTGTGTAAGCACTAAAATACTTTCGTGAAAATCTATACCGGACAAAATAGAGTGAAGCACTTCTGGTACTAAAACTGTGTGTCTCCTTCAGAGCTTTAATGTAAGTCTTGACACATTACTTCAGTGTTTCTGACTAATGCGAACGTGAATTACCACCGATTACATTTTTATTCTGAGATAATATTAAACCGCGTGAAAATATGCTCAAATTACAATTACAGATTTGAAGCTTTCGTGACTGCAAGGATTCATACTCTTTGGTTTTTTCGGTAAAGTCATGTAGGTAAAAAATACAATATTTCTTTATTAACTCTCTTCACTTACTACAGTGACTTTGGCTGTAACGGTTCAATCTGAAGACGGTAGCTTTTGTTGCCTCCGAAACGTCGTGATTTAATTGAGTAGATTCTAGATTTGAAGCTTTCGTGACTGCAAGGATTCATATTCTTAGGTTTTTTCGGTAAAGTCACGTAGGTAAAACATTAAAAAAGTAAAATAAAATAAAAATCACGACGTTTCGGAGGCAACACAAGCTTCCGTCTTCAGGTGGAACCGTCACAGCCACGACAGCTGTATCAAGTAAATGACAGCTGTATCAAGTAAATGATACAGCTGTCGTGGCTGTGACGGTTCCACCTGAAGACGGAAGCTTGTGTTGCCTCCGAAACGTCGTGATTTTTATTTTATTTTACTTTTTTTAATGTTTTACCTACGTGACTTTACCGAAAAACCTAAGAATATTAATTTAGTTGTTTTCATTTATTTAATTTAATATTTTTACCTACTTGACTTACCGAAAAAACCCAAAGAGTATTACAATTAAACTTTTAACTATCAACATTCTCCCTGAACATTGCTCTATCACACGCATTGATTGTGTATTTAACCTCCCCCTGTCTCTGCCCCCTCCCTCCCCCATTGTCTAACGCACTCATTGTACCCCCTCTCCCCCCTCTCTTTCCCCCCTATCTCTACCCTCTTCCTCCCCCCCCCCAGTGTCTAACACACTTGGACTGCGCCCTCGCCTTCAGCCCCCCCTCTCTCCCTGTCTCTGCTCCCTCCCTCCCCCCATTGTCTCCTACATTTGCGCCGGCTGCCTCGTCCATGCTGTTTCACTTTGAAAGCCCTCATAAGCAGTTGCATTTGGAGGATTGCCCCCTCTTTTCTCTCCGCCTGATGAAAACCGCTTATGTTGCGATCGAAACGTCGTGGGTTTTTTTAGCTTTTATTATTTTCAATTTACTATTTTTCTTTTTTCTCTTTTATTTTATTTAGAAATAAAAAATATCACGACGTTTCGATCGCAACGCAAGCAGTCGAAGCCGACTGCATCAGCAGCTTCTCCCCTCTTTCTTCCGCCTGATGACGATTGCTTGCGTTGCGATCGAAACGTCGTGATATGTTTGTTTCTATATACGTGACTTTACCGAAAGACCTAAAGAATATGAATTCCTGCAGTCACGAAAGTTTAAAGTAAAAGGTGTGATGTTAAAACACCAAACAGAATCCTTATTCAAGGAATCCAGTCTGCATTAACCACACGTACTTGTAGTGAACATAACCAGAAAGGGTAAAACCTATTGTTATGTTACACATTTAGGTTAATCAGAATGTTTGCTTGTTTCCACCCCCAACTCCCCGCCAGGTTAATTTGATTAATATTAATTGATTGGTTGTTCATGGGCTTCGTAATAGTCATACTTGTCATTGTTCAGTCATCCAAGAAATTACCATAATGCAGTTCCTAGGCTGTGCTTAAACAGAGTGCTTCTGATTTAAATAGGTTCTGTTAATTCCGAATGCCCACTGTGACCCACAGAGTTAACGTGATTGCTTGGGTTTAAAACCTCTATTAAATTACGTCTATAGGGAGCACCTGGCATGAAGCAGTCAGAAATAAGTAGCACAGTTGATCGCCACGTTGGGTTTCAAATTAATTTTATTGGTGAAGCCAGTGGGACAACGCTGTTGGCAAAGCATTGCACTTGATGGCACATTTTTGTAAGCGATCTTAAAGCCATGGGCTCATTTTCATAAACGTATACGGTGTTGTGTATTAAATTGGCACACGTGACCTGAACAAAAAAATATCCCACACTGGTCAGCAATAGAGGCCATATCAGGGAACCTTGTAAAAGGCGATTTAGAATAACAAATTATATGGGTAATTATATGGGTAAAAAGTATAATATGTATTCCAAATGTGTTTAAATTGTGCTATAGGCATCATGTCATCAGACAAAGAATCCATTTAGAAATATTGCAGATGAGTGCACCCAATTTGTCAGAGAATTGCTAAAGAAGCAACTTTTCACAGGGTTTTTGAAAAATCCTTCAAGTGGCCTTTTTATATATTTTGTTTTATCTTTAACACAGCAGCGGTTGCACTCTCCAGTAAGCAAGGCCTCGTGACATTCAGGTTCATATATATTATTATTCTCAGAGTTAAAATGTGGCCAAATTAAGTAACAATACAAACGTCGGCATCCATGGCGACTGGGCTGAGTCCATCAAATCGCTCCACTTAAGAACGCAGTTTCGTCACGCATGACTGAAGCCCAGATTGGAACCCAGTATCTCAGTCATGTTGGTAAATCGGTCTGACCCTAAGGCAATCAGGCCACCACCAATATATTTGAATGGATAATCGTTGGCAATTAATAACCTTCTTGAGGCATTGCTCACAGTTGTGACGCTCCTGCCATGCAAGAGATCGTTGATTGACAACAGGGTGTTTTGCCTGTGTCCATTGGTGCCCATAAAATCCCACAAATAACAAAACTTATTGAGATATATCCACCTTCTCATTGACCCCCCCCCAACCCATTGATAGATAATAACGTCTTCTTGGTTCTTTCGGTAAAGTCACAGGGCTGTTCTTCACCTGAGGATGGCTGCTTGCGTTGTGGCCCAAACGTCGTGAGAATTGTATTTTATTATGTTTTATTTTTATTACTTTATTATTTCCCTTCTACGTGACTTTACCGAAAGAACCAAGAAGATGAATCCCTGCAGTCACGAAAGCTTTAAATCGAAAGAAAGATAATAACGTCTTTCTGCAAACGGTTATACACGTAAAATTTATGAAAATAATAATAATTAGTGGAGAAAATCAGCATTACAAATCATTGACATACGTGTCGAAGAAAATTAGTAAATGTTAAAGAGTGTGCATGAGCTAATCGGCTGATGCAGAGCTCCATCAAGTTCATATCAAGTTATGTTCATAAACAGTGTTGAAATTCATCTTAGATCGAGGCATCCATTGTATTGAAATATATACACATATTGGTTACAAAGGCACAGTGGCCTATCATTTGATGTTATGGTTAATTGCCATTGCCAGGTAATACGTTCTGACACACCCTATTTAACTAAGCTGCTGTAATTATAATAGCATTAAATCAGTCGAGCCTTCATGCGCTGTGAGTGGACTAGTGGCCACGGGAGGTAATGACAGGGGAGTTAGCCTACAGTGGGAATGCACTGGTGGCCACGGGAGGTGGTGACAGGGGAGTCAGTTGTGAGTGCGATGGGACTGGTGGCCACGGGAGGTAATGACAGGGGAGTCAGTTGTGAGTGCGATGGGACTGGTGGCCACGGGAGGTAATGACAGGGGAGTCAGTTGTGAGTGCGATGGGACTGGTGGCTACGGGAATTATAGAGAAGGGAGCGTGGCCAGGCGACGGAAGAGCACGGTTGAGTCTGCCGGTAGAGCGAGCGTCCAGAGTCAGCGAGAATGATCGAGAAGGGGGGCGTGGCCTCTGACTGGTAATAAAAGGGAGAAGCGTGGGAAACTCAGGGCTGTTGCAGTGGGGATATCTGCCTGATGTCAAGTGAAGGTGTCTTCAATCAGAAAAGTGTGTCAAGTCGTCATTACAAAAGTACTGGCAACTTACTCAATACCAAGCTCACTGTTCTTGCGTGACTTTACTTAACGGCTCAATCATCGGCACAATACTGTAATCTCTTGATCTTGTTGAAGGGTCGAAAACGCAAAAATGCCATGGACATGTCCACACTCGTGCGGGTGTCTCTGAGCCACAGCTCTCTGGTGTGTTTGTGGTTTGAACTGTGTGCTCCCCAGGACGATGTTCGACGTTTTATTCTTCTTCCTCCTCCACTTGTACCTTTACAATTCAAATGCCGAAGTTGCAACGATATCAGTTCAGATCTTGAAGAAGGTTCCCGGCCATCGTGCCACACAAAAAACCGCCGGACAACCCCAAAACACCTCGGAGAGGTATGCAACACAACCCGCGAAGACCAATGACAGTTTAACACGTAGGTTTTCGCGACCAATATTTTTCATAATCAACGTTTTTGGGTTTAGATCGCGTTATTTATAAATGTGTCGTAACCCTCCACCACCCGACACGGCCAATCAGTAAAAAAGTGTCACGTTGACAAAAGACAAATAGTTCACTGCTTTAGCCCACCGGTGTGTTGAAGCGTGAAACCACAACATTTACAATTTGAGTACAACGTTTCGCTGGTAATTGCATCCAGCATCATCGGGCAATTCGCCAGAATGGTGAAAGCAGTGAACTATTTGTCTTTTGTCAACGTGACACTTTTTTACTGATTGGCCGTGTCGGGTGGTGGAGGGTTACGACACATTTATAAATAACGCGATCTAAACCCTTAAACGTTGATTATGAAGACCAATGTATTTGTCACCTGGCGATATCTCTCAAAGTGTTGAGGGTGTCCGGACATCCCTGACACACACAGTGGCTGCTTTGCTAGGACTTCTATCTGCCGCACGTTGCACGATTCACGAGATGCTGTCACCGTTCAGTCTTAGAAAGCACAGGAACCCTGTAATGATGTATTCAGAGCATGGCCTGCAAGGCAAGAAGCACCTCTAACCAAATGCAAATTCATTCTGCTTGCATCACCGGAGGCATTACAGCTTCACTGTGGGGTAGCCCTAAGACACACATATATATATACACACTCACGGGCAAAAATGAATTTTGAATAGATGCACACCACTTTATTATTCATTGGAAGGGTATTGCATGAAAAATGCTGTTATACCCACTTTATGGAGGTGCTTAAGGGTTTGCCATGGACAGCAGCAAGTTGCGCAGAGATGAGCTCCCATTGATTAGCCATTGCTCTGTATCATATCAAGGCCCGTAGCCATGGAGTCAACATTGGGAGAGACCAAATTTTCCAGGGGTTCTGGGGTCCCCCCCCCCGCCCCCCAGAAAAAAAAATCTAAATTTGGAAACGAATTTCCTGCCATTTGCTGCCTAAAATATTAAAAAATTCGCTAACACATAGGATAGACTTTTTATTACTTTTTTACAATAATGTCTAATAGTGTATTGTATTACATTGCTGTTTTTTTCTTGTTTTACCTTTTATTGTTTCATTGTATGTAATGGCAGAGATTAGGGATTAATAAAGTACAACCATAACCACAATCATCTAAACAGCAATCTATATTATATCAATATATTGGGGGGGGGGATATTTTGAGCATATTACGGCATTGTATCATATAATGCTTTGATAGACTAGGCTTTTGTTTACTCTCTAAATAGACGTCATTGCAAATTTGTGCTCTAATAATAATATTCAAACCAATAGAGTGATGCAAATAAATTACAGGCACCCTTTGGGATTTTGGTAAGATTCTGTAATACTCGCAATTGCAAACTCCAGTGCCATGATGTGACATCATGAAACCATCTTGCAGATAGATATGATAGAAATGATACAGCACAGTTTCAAAGCATTTTCAAAAGCAACGTATCTATGTGATGTGGAGAAAACTATACAGTATTTGTTTTCACACATATTGTTAAACTTTTAAAATCTCTACATTCACATTCAAGATGCAAATGAATGGTGATCTGTCTTAAGAAGCAATGTTAGCGCTTCAACTATTGCACTCTCATGGGAAATTAATGTGCAAAACAAGCTTTCCTCAATATTTCAAAAAAGTAGAGAGAGTCAGACCAGTCTGTTTCACAATGTATCGCACTGTTTTGTGCTATAGCATTTAAAATATTTCTGAAAATCATGATCATCATCAGCCATCATCTGTCCAATGCTCGATGAAAGTCTCCAAAAGCCATCACCATCTCTCAGTCTCAAGATTGCAAACATCCATTTAGCTCCCACATAGGAGCTGATTGCATTGCTGCATCTCCTCTGCAGTGGACAGAGTCTTTGGCATGTTGCCTAGTTAGGCAGCCACTCTGTCAATAGTCTTCAACACTAACCATGATCGCTTCCACGAGCGGCGTATCCTGCCCAAGCCCACTTAACTTTTTTTTTACTTTCAAAATGTGTTCCTCATTTCTTTCTTCCATTGTATGAGATAGGAGGATGTTACTATCTATGTTATCCTTCAATGTGAATAGTAAAAGTGAATTCAGGAATGTGTCTACAATGGGTTATACTGCACACTGTAAATGCATTCCTGAGACAGGAGAACGAGTAGGCAGCTGACAAAGCATCAATGAGGAGTATGTGATTCCCCCTGATGTGAATGGGACTTCTGCAGCTACTCTAATTTAAGGGTATATATTTTCTTACTCGAGTCGCCGTAAAAAATAAAATAAAAATTTGCAACAAGGGGTTAAACAATTTGTCGGAAAGGGGATATCAAAACCTTGCTAATTTATCATCGTTAACAATGTTTTCATATACAGTATATATTTGTCATTTGATATGATAAATAGGCGATCTCAAATATAAGAGTACAGTATAGGTACATTTGAATAAATTAATGGTTTAGGGTTATGTGAATCAATTCAGTTTCTGTTGTTTGCAAGAACAGAAAGTATATTTTTCAAGGAAGACCTGGGTACAAAAACAAATGAACGATACCAGCAAAGGTTCGAGTGAAAAACAAAGAAAACGAGATAAATTATACAAGAGAACAACAACAGGTTGTGATGCGCGACGAACTTACCAGAAAACACATTCCTGCGGAGGGAGCTGGTAGGAACGTTGTTGGGTTGCTCGGTCAATGGCCAGGGTCAACGGCGGCGTGGTGTATTCCGCAAATATGCCCGACTGTGAGGGTGGGCACAAGCCGGCGTGAGTAGGTTAAACGCTGAGTTTTATAAGGGCACCACCAACCACTCCCCACCCAGCCCCACCCTCTCCCACCCCCTACCCAGCCCCACCCTCCCCACCCAGCCCATCCCCACCCTCCCCTCCCCACCCAGCCCCACCCTCCCCACCCAGCCCCTCCCCACCCTCCCCTCCCCACCCAGCCCCTTCCCACCCAGCCCCACCCCTCCCATTTTTGGATGCACCACGGACGGACGGACACAATAATCCCCTGTGGGCTGGTGGAACCAGGTGGTTCCTACAAGTAAAACTGTTAAAATGTCAAAACGACATCAAATGTGGAATTAAACATTATGATGGCAAATATTATCATAGTAACACAACAATTGAAGGGTACCATATAGAAAAAAAAATACATAATTGAGACACTGATGATGAGGGATTAATGATAGAAGACCTATTGAGGCCATGGAAGCTATAAAAAAACAGCAACCACGCAGTCTAACATGAAAGGGCAGGCCAAGTTTTCGGTGGCCTACAGACCATTGAAGATTGATTTGACCCTTAAGCCATTAGGACATTATTGATCTTAACCTTTTAAATTACATGCGTCAGTCACAAGACAACAAGATTCTCCACTTGTACGCATTACAAAAACGCGACACATATTGGCTGGTACTGCGAGGAAGTTATAATGGTGATCAATATTTAAAATGCTCTGTTAATATTTCAATATATACCATTCATTATGCGTTAATATCAATATTTCAGCATTGCTCCTATTACCAAATCTATATAGAAAAAAATCTACAGATATAAAACAGATTACAATGTTTGCAGAATTGTTTGGTAAAATTGCTTCAGTAAATATTTGTTGACGAAGAACCAATTGACGTATTTGCAGCTCACAGTCCGTGACGAACACATTCCTGCGGAGGGAGCTGGTAGGAACGTTGGGTTGCTCGGGCAATGGCCAGGGTCAACGGCGGCGTGGTGTATTCCGCAAATATGCCCGACTGTGAGGGCGGGCACAAGCCGGCGTGAGTAGGTTAAATGTTGAGTTTTATAAGGGCACCACGGGGTGACCAGCCCCTCCCCACCCAGCCCCACCCCTCCCACCCCCACCCAACCCCTCCCCAGCCTCCCCACCCAGCCCTTCCCCGCCCTCCCCTCCCCACCCAGCCCCTCCCCACCCAACCCCTCCCTCCCCACCCAGCCCCTCCCCTCCCCACCCTCCCCACCCAGCCCCTCCCTCCCCACCCAGCCCCTCCCTGCACGACGGACGGACGGACACAATAATCCCCTGATGGCAATGCCCATCACAGGTCCAAAACACCAGCTCCTCTGCGCACAACAACTACGGTTTGTACACATTGACACGAACGTCAACTTCGTTCACAAAATTAATGATGAAAATTTTAATAATTTCAGTGGGTTTGTTGTTTCCTTTCAGTCAACGATGACTATGAGCGGATGGAAATGATCCCACATGACAAATGACTACGACTCGCCACCAAAGATCTGAGCACAGCCGATTGAGACGAGACAAAATATGAAGTCGTCTGAATTCGCAGACTGAGATAATTTAGCAACATTATGCAAGACCGCAGTGCACTGAAGAGGACCAAAGATGGTAATTGGCTGTATGTTGCATGTGTATTTAAAAACAAAAACATATTTAAGGAGTTCACTGATTGTCTGAAATTATCATGTTAATTTTGCACCCTTCACTCTGATGTTTAATAACAGAGAGGGGACGAAATGTTTGACCGCTTTTGTCAACTCCACCATGACAACAACGAAATTAATCCAGAGGCTTAAAGCTTGTTTCACACTCGAATGTCTGTTTTGTTTGTGTTTTAAACGCCGACTGAATCAACACTGATAATGTACACACCTGAATTACGTGCGTAATCTCGACGTCAACACACGGCGGACAGACGGAATCTGAGCAAGCGGTGTATACAATGGTACGAGAAATGCATTTTTCGGAGGCAACAAAAACGCAGCCCTTGAGGCAGCTTTCACCAGGCAGGCCACTCGCATATTGGCAGAATTTGATTTATTTATCGCGCAAAAAATAAATGGAATGCTGTGGCAGGGCAGGGCCATCTGCGGCAGCAAAACACCGCTGAGAACTTTGTGGTGACGAAACTTCCGTGGCAGTCTCAGTGTGCTCAAACGAAGGCACTCTCCCACTCTCCCTTCGCGTAAACAACAACAACAACAAAAAACCGCGCACGAAATTTGCACAACCACGGCCACGCGTATTTATCCTGGCAGACGTTTAAATTATTGATTGTTGTGCAGTAATATTTTATGTTAAAATGAAGGGGGAAAAAATATCCACAGTCAAAGAAAGGAAGTTTTTAATTAAATGCCATTTTCCCAAAAACTCTTGCCTGCGGTTGTTGTTGTTGTCGTTATATTCATTGGAACAAATAAAAGCAAGTAGGAACAGAAGAGGGGTTTTTTTCTCCTTCTATTTTAAATATCAAAAAGCTTTTGATGTCACCCAAAGTCTCAGGGATTTGGCCATCGTTTCACTTCGGCTCTCCAGCCAATGACGGTGCGGCATTCATGGCTGCCCTGCTGTAGCAGGCGAATCACCAGTGATGGGATGCAATCTGAAACACCCGACGATCTTCGTTTGTAAGTTTCATTCAATTAGCGCGTGTTACGATTGCACTTTGAGGAACACAGGCATTCATTCCCTCCACCCATCGAGTAATATATATAGATGTGTCGTTAAATCCGCCACCACCCGACACAGCCAATTATGAAGGTTTGTCACGTAAACAAAACGTGGCAATTCGTTACTAGTTCAGCACACCGGTGTGTTGGAGAGTAAACCCACAACATTTTCCAATTCGAGTATGAAGTTTGGCCAGCAATTACAACTAGCATCATCAGGCAGACAGCCAGAGTTGTGGAGAAATCCTCCTCGTGCTTCGTTCTTGAATAGAGAGGTACATGTGATGCCGTCACTTGTGAGCCAATCAGACGTGAAGGCCGGGGGGGGGGGGGGGCTAATCTCCATATATATAAAAGGCAAAGTTGTGATTGTGTGTCTGTTCAAAATGTTTAGCGTACTTCCCGACATGCAACAAACAGGAAATTTGCCATGTGGGTACTTTCCAGACTGTACACCATGCAGACATTATAAAAATACACTTTTATTTGGGGGGGGGGGAGCTCAATAATGCATATATTCTTTGCACAGCAAGTGAGCTGTGACGTCAAATATTTCACGTGACCTGCGCATGTGAAAGCGTAACGCATTGTCGTGTAGTGGTTAGCGCGCTGCGCTACGAACCCGGCGACCTGAGTTCGATTCCCGCTCACGGCTACCACCAGTGACGATTATTTCAACTGGTCCTGGGCCTCTCCTAGGTCGACTCAGCCTCAAATAAGTAACTGGTGTGTTGTGTGTGAACATCGCCACTGGGGAGACAAAGGCGACCGGGCGTGGTGAATCCATGTCCCGGGCGAAGTCGGGTAGTACAGCTAGTGTATGTATACAAATTAGAATGAATAACTATTACCGGTTAGTTTATTCATATACCTTTTCCTCCTGTCTCTTGGGGTTGCCTTCACTGTGTGTAAATCTGCTATCAGGGTGGAGTAATTTGTGAAACACGAGTCTGATTGACAACTAATTCCAGTAAAGTGTCTGCGTATTGTATAGGAACCAAACAACAATCATCACTTGATTATGGCTACACTGCTAATACATACAACCTCGCTGTGGTGACTGTCATCTGCTACTTGACACGTTTACCTGTGCATAGCGAATCTAACCCAATATTCATTATTAGAAGAATCATGATTAGAAGAATCACGATTTCAGCTTCAAATGCGCCGCACAGTATCCGCTCACTCTCGACGAGAGAACGATTCAGGGGCGCGAGGAATCACACGTAAGCGGGATCGTGTGTCCAAATCCCACCCCCTCCCCAAGCTCTGCGCTCCTCTACGTATGAAGGCGTTACGCACCAATTAACACGTGTGTGTTGTGTGTCACCCTCTGATGAAGGCTGCACTGCTGCTGTGTAGAGCTGAGTCGTGTCGGCCTGCGACAATTTAAGCACGAGGTTGCCAATTTCCGCTTCTGTTGCGCTCCGAAGCTTGTTAAATATATATGTGCCTTTTTTCCACTGTGCTCTCTCTCTCCCTCGGGATATATGCATGAAATCTCAATGAGCATTTTTGTTTCACATGGACAGACAATGTGCAATTTGGGGGAAATTGTGAGGGTAAAAAAACGAACAAGACACAGCTGGAAGGACTTGCATATAGTGTCTATACCAGATATACGTGTGCATTCCTCTATATAGAATGCTGCAAGCAGTGTGTCGTGCAAGTGAGTTGGCCTTTACCCTTTTCACCTGTTGCATGCTGCATTGGTTTAACTTCCACATAAAAAAGAAATGCACTTTGACCACTGAGGGCTCACAAGGGAAGCACTCTGCGACCGCGTAGCCCCCCCACTTGATTCTCTCTCCAGACTCGCCGCCTGCAACCGGGCGCAGCATTCTGCCAGAGAAAGCGAGGGCGACACGAGAGTGGATTTTACGGCGTAGGCCCCAGCTCGTCACCGCGTCCACGACACTGGTGGCGAAAAGGGTTAAAGAACAAAGGAGTGGTGCAGTCCACGGCAGTGCCTCAAAGTGGTAACTCAGAATCTCGTGCCTTGGTGGCGCCCTACAGAGGCCTGTAACCTGCCAATTAGTGTGACCTACGAGGCCAAAACTAAAGGCAGATGCAGCAACAGCACTCTATGTCAGCAGCACCAAAGTTAACATTTTCACAGGGGAGGAATGCTGTTTTAATTTATTCCCAGTGTTTTAGACGGTGAGGTAACTGCCACTGTTGATGAACTGTTAGCACAGCAAAGCTTATTAACCAGATGCTGCCGAATGTATTTGATCCCCCAGAGCGACATTTAGATCAGTGAGGAAGTTTCTTTATTTTTAAAGGGGGAGAATGTTTTTTTTAAATTTATTCCCAGTATTTTAGCTGGAAGGGTAACTGCCACCGTTGATAAACGGTTCGCACAACAAAGCTTACTAACCAGATGCTGCCGGATTGTATTTGATCCCACAGAGTGACAGTTAAATCAGTGAGCAAGTTTCTTTATTTAAAGTTAAAAATTTCGGGGGCAAAGCGTGGGTACTCACACTTCTTCCAACCCTGTCTGGGGAGCATGAAAGAGAAGGCCAAATACCCTTCAGGGGGGTACCCTCGAGTGGAAATGCTTGTTTAGCACCGACATGAACAGATAATTGCAAGGCTCCACATTTACCTTTCATCTCCTTTACTTAGCTAGCATATACGGCTATTAACCTAGCAGCTGCAAGAGAATGGTTAATTCCAAATTCACCACCCGTGGAAATATTTGGATTTGATTTTTTTTCATGAAAGGGCGTGTTTATTTTCACCTATGCACAATTTATCACGGCTGCAGTTTAAAAATGCATCACGCTGATGAATGCGGCATTTGACTACTGGGGCTGTGGAGACGATGGTTGTTTGCACACAAAGTTGTTGAGTTACCGCGACTCTGAGCGTGGTTCTTTCAAGTAAACTCAAACTTGCTCTGCAGACACATTTAGCACGAGAGAAGATGATACATTATTCAAACATCAATACGACAAAGGAAGCAGGCCGACTTTTTTTATCATTAAACCGTGCTTGAGTTTACGTCATATGAAGTAATCTGACATCTTATGCACATTTTACCAGCAAACTACAAACTAAAATCAACATTTGTGTTTTATGAATGTACAGTATGGCACTGTACTCTTCTTGACTTGTCTTTGGAAAAATAAATCCTTTGTCAACATTACTCTAGAGCTGAATATTTCCACGGAAATAATCATCACATTCATTTGACTCTGGGTCTTTTGCAATGGAAATGAAATCGTACTCTATTCTCATAATGTGTAATCCGCAAAGACATGGAGAGATTATTACGTTTTCATTTCATTTCAAATAACTAGCAAATAAATGCATTTCTTTGTAATCTTGAAGATAAAAATGAGCCGGATGATCTGCCCTAATATTGATATATTAAACTAACATGCAGCACTATGAGACTTTGCGTCGCACAAATGCTTCCGAAATGAAAGAAAACATAACTTTGCTACATCTTCAGATGGTTGTTTTAAAAAAACAGCTACAATGAATAATTCTCAAGGTCACACTGACCATGACAATGAGGATTTAAAAAAATGCAACACGATAGTCCACTGTGATGATCAGATTTTGTTACAGGGAATTTTATTAAATTAAATTTGCCTTTTGAACGGCCTTCATGAAGGAATCATATATAAGAACTAGTGAACATTGTTTCGATTTAAAGCTTTCGTGACTGCAGGGATTCATCTTCTTGGTTCTTTCGGTAACGTCACGTAGATAAAATAAAATATATTATGTTTTATTTTTATTATTTTATTACTTCCCTTCTACGTGACTTTACCGAAAGAACCAAGAAGATAGTGAACATTGTGTTTTTCCTTAAGTGGGACTCCTCTGTGCGATTTGTTCCTGGGAAGTCAGTGTTATTTTGTAATTGCTTATGCCTAAAAAGTATATAAAATGGCTATGATTCCCCACAAACTTTGCTTTTTGGGACCAGGACAGTGATATTTTGAAATTTACATTATTTCAATGAGAAAACGGGCGAATTTGTATCTTTTCGTTCACATAAAGTCAGAAAAAACTACATATGAATCAAAATTAACGTATTTCTACTAAAGTAATACAAAAATGACTACAAAAGATTTAAAAGTGAGTAGTTTTTCGAGATTTACGATTATACTGGAAATCACTTTCACGAATCAGCCCCCAAATGTAGTCTCCCATCATGTTCTCGTTATACTGTCCTTGGTAGCGGCGTCCAGTATATTCTGGTGGAAGCGCTCGCCTTGCTTCTTCGAGTACGCTCCCATTTTCTCCTTGAATTGATCAAGATGAGCATCAAGGATATGGACTTTGAGGGACATCCTACAGCCCATTGTGCCGTAGTTCTCCACTAGTCTCAACGAGATCCACATAGTTTTCGACCTTGTGATTGTACAGGAAGCCACAAATGACTGCGATAAAGCTGTTCCAAGCCGCTTTCTCCTCACGTGTGAGCTTCTTGGGGAATTTATTGCACTCCAGGATCTTCTTTATCTGTGGTCCGACGAAGACACCGGCTTTGACCTTTGCCTCAGACAGCTTAGGGAAGAAGTCTTGAAGGTACTTGAAGGCTGCCGACTCCTTATCTACAGCTCTGACAAATTGTTTCATAAGGCCCAATTTGATGTGCAGTGGTGGCATCAGCACCTTCCAGGGGTCCACCAGTGGCTCCCACTTGACATTGTTCCTCCTCACAGAGAACTTGGTCTGCTGTGGCCAGTCCCGCCTGTGGTAATGCGCCTTGGTGTCTAAATGTTTTCTTGTAATCTTTGTATCACTTTAGTATAAATACATGTACATTTTTATTCATATGTTATTTTCTACCGACTTTATGTTAACGAAAAGACACAAATTCGCCCGTTTTCTCATTGAAAATAGGTACATTTCAAAATATCACTGTCCTGATCACAAAAGCAAAGTTTGTGGGGAATAATAGCCATTTTATGTGCTTTACAGGCATAAGCAATTAGGAAATAACACTTACTGCCCAAACATTTTGTTGTTACACAATGTAATCAGTTAATGATGGTTCAAAATGTAATACATTTTAAAACAATATTGTTTCTACCACATTTCTTACTTTGTTGACCTCATTACAGAGAATAAATGGATGAAAAATTATGACTCTTTTATATGTCATTCCTGGTTTTCCCCGCTAGATTTGCCCAAAATGAAAATTGCTGCAATCATCAAACAACTGGCTGCCTTTTGTGCTGCCACTTATTTTTTTAATAGAGCATCGGACCATTACATTACCACTATTTCACTGTCATTAACATGAAAGTGCTTCAGAAATAAATGTTCTACATAATTAAACAAACCTAAAACAAAAATATGAAATATTAACAATAAAATATTAGTAACTCTAAATTTAAATTCTTCATTTGAAGAGCATGATGCAGTTTGTCACGAAATAATGTCTTTTTTGCCAGTGAAATGCAGATATATTTCTAGCTTGTCAGCGCACTGACATGACGCAGAATACAGGGACCGTGGGGCTTTATGTTATACATTTATTGAGCATTAAAGTGGCATTGCAAATGAAGCAAATAATTGCACAAGTAATTAAAATTACAACAGAAGGACATTTGGGCCATGTTATTGCCCACCAGGGCATTAAGTCACTATTCTGGACGACAGCAAGACACCAGCAATGCGTAAAGCTACCAAAAACAGCCTCTCATTTATATACAATGAAATACCCATCGAAATAACAAAAATATTATAATGTCCAGGAATAATGGTTATCACACTGAACATGCAATCCAGAAGTTGCAGTTCGATCTCCGGGCGCAGCAGCTAAAACAATGGGGCAAGTTTCTTTAAATGCCCGACCCCTATTCACCCAGCAATGCAGCTGGGTACAACACAGTCAGTCGAATGACAGGTCACATACATGGTCAGGTAAAATATAGGGACTCCCATCTCTTCTAAAATATCTCTCCAGCCTGAAGAGTAGGCCAAGTACCTTACAGAACAGCTCGATTGACCTCCCTCAAGTGGAGGCCCTTCTGTCAGCAGTGGAGTTAACAATAAAGTCCAAAGCAAGAGAGCTTTAACTTTTCCCTTTTATCATATGTTCCACTTAACACGATGCTTTTAACACACCAATGAATTAGGAAAATAGATCAAGGTGACCTTTTGCTTGATATCTGCACCTGTGGGTTGCGGCCATATGCTTGCTACTCCCGGACACCGTTAAGACTGGCACCCGTGTGTTATTTTTTTACCAAACTTTTTAATGGTTGAGGCTATATTAAAGAGATCAAGATAAAGATAGAGTCCTGCAATTGCTTGCTCACGTCACTGCTGGTGGAAAGGCCTCTAGTAGAGGGAGAACTTGTGATCCCGTCCAAATGATACTTCGGCCCAATTTTCCACGCTCGTTCAGACATCTTGGAAGAGGTAGGGGTTAACCGCACTCGACCCCACCGCATGCAACTTGCTAATTGACTGACTGTGGTGAACTCATCAATACTCCTCGGTGGACAGCATCTGTGGGGTTAAGTAACCTGCCCATTTATGTTTTTAAATTCTGTGCTGGGAGATTGAACCAGCAGCCTCTGGATTGCAATCCCAGTGTGCTAACCATTAAGCCATGGTCGCCATTGATTAAAGAGACGTTTAACATAGTAGTAAGAAGGAACTAAGGTTTGGAATTGGGTTAGCAACTTTTTAGAGGTGTTGAACCTGAAGACTGCTGTCATTGAAAAGAAAGTACATTTTGATGTTTTCTCCCTCCTCCCTAATTTATTCCAATTGTGCCGTTAGCATCATGACCTACAAAATAGAGAAATCTACCTGTATGGTTATAGAATGGCTGCAGAATATTTTTTTTCACGGAACTTCTGGCAAAAACATTATTTTTGCATAATTCATACAGTTGGGGTTACAATTTCCCTCACACTGCTATGAGAAAATTCATAACGTGACAGTCTAACCAATCATCAGCTAACCAATATATATTTTTAATTGTTATCCAACATATCTATCCATCAGTTCACCGATATTTTCTATATTCTCGGCTAAACATTTATTATATTAGGTGCAAAAACCAATATGTTGCAATTTTTGTGTGCATCCAATCATTGGAGACGACGATGAGATCACCAATATACTGCATTTGAAATCCGACATTGTACCCTCAATCGACTGTATTTAGTTCCATGGGTCTCTATGTACCGTTTTATATATGAGTGTTCGGTGATGCGTCTGACGTAGATCCAGTTGTATATAAACGGGAGGCTTGGCTGCCTTTGAACCCAGGGTTTCAGTGGTTGCTTGCTCAGAGCTTTTGACATCTGATCCACCTGGTTCAACTCTGCTGTTGATGCAGGACAGATGGGGTTTAATATATTGTAATGAAAGTCAGTAAGAAAAAAGAAGCATTTGCCACCATTCCCAACTCGACAGCCAAAAACAAATTAGTGGAAATAAATGTGACTGGATGCCCCGCGTGATGGTGAAGAAGCTCGCACACAGCCTGACATTAAAGGGTTTCGGCACACAGAGTGAGGTGAGAAACATTGCGAGTCAAAGTGCCCTCAGAGACTAGAAGACGTGCACAACACAGAACGAGCAGTCCTGCGTTCGGCACGTCATTGGCAGCTGTCCAGACAGCCGGATATTGCCAGCATTATAAAGTACCAGTGGTTACAAATATGAATATAAGCACGGAAGTACGGATTAGATTACACAAAGCAGATACGACCATCTGGAGCTGTGGTTTACAGGTGTGTTGCGTTCGAACAGGAGGAATTATTCCATAGAACAATGCATCATTTGTGCTGCCTAGTGGTTTGTGTGTTTGCCTGTGGCATCAAGATTTGCGAATTAAAATTTAACTCCAGCCTTTTGCTATGCCACTATAATTGTCCAATAATAAATGAGCACAAGTCGGGGACAATATATGAGACTTGCGTGAAATTAAGGAACATCGCCGGGACGACGTCTACCATGGAGATGGAGCGATGCAATTCGTTCATGTGCAAGGTGCTCGCAAGATTATCACATCACAAGAACATAATAGGTGGGCGATGGCTTGGGGGGCGGGGGAGTCCTTTATCCAGCAGTGGATTGAACATGGCTGATGATTTTGATGAAATCTCAAATGTATTTTTTCTTCAGCTAAGACTATCAAACAATTGCTGCAAATCTCTACCCGGTACATAGATGATGATGATGATGACAACAATGATGATGATGATAGTAACAATGATGTTGATGTCGATGATCCAAGCCATTAATTGTTCACTGAAATATATATTTATTGTCCTATGTTTAAGAAGTAAACCTCAGCGGCGAATGCATTTGATTGCAACAGCAGAGAATGAAGACTGCATTACCCGATAGCTAATCATCGAACAAAAACGATGACTGCCTCGCGGGCTTTGAGCTACGCTTCTGCGGCCGTCTGGAACGCTCTTCCTTCCGATATTAGAAAGCCACTGGCGCTTTGCACTTTTAAATCTGGATTAAAAACTAACTTCTTGATAACTGCTGTTTGTGTTTAGTTTGTTGTCCTTCTCCCGCACCTTCAATTAGCACGGGTGGATATGTATGGTGCGAATGAAGTTCAATATACATCCATACAGTAACATGGAGTGCAGCACAGAACAATAAAATGTGAATTGATTAAACGTTGAAATGCATGTATGATGAGCTTCTTTCGCACCGTACGTAGCCAACCGTGCTAATCGAAATGCAACCTCTTATTTCAATGCATGGTGGGCAACACGTGCTTGGGGAAGGGCTAAGGATCAGGGGGGAGCAGGGTAGGGTGGGGAAGCGGCTTGCCAAAGGCGGAGTAGACAATGAAGGGCGAATGCCTGTATACAAAGAGGGGGCAGAGAGTAGGTAGAACAGATGGTGAGGGAGAGGAAAGTTCAGACAGCCAAGGCCATTGCAAGACAAGGAGCAACCAACCTGAGTTTGGATGTTGAATGTGAATGTGTCACAAGGCTGGCTGGATTACAGCCTAGTGGGATGCTGTTGGCATCAACGGCGCGATATAAAATGAGAGTACCAAAATAACTCAGTGCACTCAACAGTCTTCTTCTTGTTGTACGGCTGCTGATGTAGATGCACAACAACACAGTCACGTGGGCAAGCCCGACAGCTGCGTCAGGGGCAGCGGAGGGTATCGTGGCTGGGGTGTCTTCGTATTTGTGGATAGGGCATTGCGTCGTTAAACGTTTTATGGTCTGTTCTGGATGACCACAGTCGCACACTGGAGAGTTTTTGATTTTCCATTTGTGTATCAGGTATACGCATCTGCCAAGCCACGACGTCTATCCCATAGAGTAGCAAGAGGCAATATGGGAGAGCTAGGTTTGAGAACATCTTGTTTAGGCCCATATCAACACTGAGAGTGAGATTGCAATTACATATTTAATTTCTCAGATTGATGAGAATTCATCACATTTAGGTGCATGCAAGCCTGGTGGCAGCAGCATTCTGGAGTTTCTAGAGTGTTCACTGGGGGGGGGGGGGGGAGATTTTAGGAGGCTTTTGGGGAGGGAAAGAATTGCAGTCGTAATGGCCAGTGACAAAGGGTATGAATTAGGGTCTCAGCAACGTATGTAGATGAGAAAATCATAGATGCAGGAGATATTGTGCACGCGGAAGGTAGGAGGTCTTGGTGGTTCTTAACCTTTGCTGCAGCCTTGCACCTTCTTCTATTCGCAATCGTTAAAACAAAAGTATAATGTTAATACATACATCGGTTTGATGAAATTAAGAAGTTGTTTCGGTTTTCGATTATTTACCTTCTAAAAAAAGCTGTCCATGTCTTGCGCCCCCAGAAAGGGCATCTCGTACCCCCAAGGGGTGCGTACACCCCACGTTAGGAACCACTGCCCTAGATACTTGAGAGATAAGGAGAAAAAATTAGCCCTGGATCAATAGTGGCACTAATTTTAACACAATTCCGTGTGAAGATAAAAAAGTGTGCGTTTGTGAAGAAGCTTAGTTTAATTTGTTACAAAAAAGCCAAGTTAATAGCTTAACACACAGGCTTTTTTTTAAACACTGCGATAAACTTCAAGCGATATAACGACTATTCTTATCACACCATGCAATGGTATTAACTCATTGTGTTGTTGTGTAAAATTATGGGTAAATGCTTATATATTAGGGCTAATAAGACCAATTTTTTTGCTTAACAAGTCTGAATCTGTTCACGAGACCAAAAGGTCAAAACCGACACGGAGTTTCCTTGCATAAACAACTAAAAGGTAATTTTACTTGCATTCCGAGAAACAGCATAGTGTTCTGCTCGTATTTACGCTTCACAGCCATAGCTTGTTCTTGAGCCAACATTATTTTCGAAAGTAACACCCCTGGGAAACATCCTGACCGCTGCACCTCGCAAGATACGCAGTCAGCTTGAGTATGAACGGAGGGTGAAATATATTAATGCTAAATAAGTGGCACACACACAAACAATTTAATTCATCACCACTGAAATGTTGACCGCTAATAAAATGGAGTTGTGGCGCGCAGAATATGACTCACCGCGTACACACTTGGGCATGCCATTTAATTTCCGAGTGTGGTCACTAAACTGGCAAATTCATCTTTATTGGATGGAAAACTGAACACGTGTGACCCGCCATTCATTCAGCAGTTTTATCGCCCGAAACTACTCCTCAGGTTGAGGAGGAGGCGTCATCAAATTAAAGTTCTGGGTTGCTTTGTGGGTGCAACTTTAAAGGTATTAAAATACATGTCTCGTCGTCAGGTTCGATGTGATTAAATCTTACGTGTCATATAGGCCGGTCTCATAATGTATTGGATCCATCCCACGCACTCCCACCTCTATTTTTTACTTACAAAGTACATCAAATGCGTGATACTGCTCGATCCGTCCGCCTACGAATGCGATGGACTGCAAGGGCTACGCAGAATAAATAAGCTGGGGCTTGTTTTTAGTGCATTCGAGCATAATTAAGTTGTCACTGTTGAAACACATGTTGACTCTTTTCAGCTTTGGTTTAATTAGTTCAGTGATTGGATTTTTGTTAATATAATTTTGTTAATTTGAGTCTTTTATTCACGAGTTGCAACGGCTGCTGCATTGTACGATGTATTTGCTTCAGAATTAACACGTAGGCTTTTTTTCAAATTAGATTTGCAAAAATAAAAACATACATAGATACTTTTACATTGCTTTTGTTTTTTACGTAATACTGCTTAAAGAAAGGGTTTATAATTAACTTAATATTTTATGAATATATATCAGCAGAGTATAACAACAGTGCAGTTAATTGGGACCAAGGGCTTATGCCGAAAGTGCTGTATTTGCGTGAATTGTAATGAAAGGGCTATTTATCTAAACTAATGATTCATCTACTCGATTTACTTTCACACGCATAAGCAAACAACAAAAGAATGCTGCATTTACACGTGTGCATCACTGTTAATTAAACCAGTCCCTTGCACTGGAAAACAGTTATATTGCAGCCATTTATAATTACCCCATCCTACAACAACCCCCCCCCCAAAAGAGAATCAGTTGATACGTAATTTAATCAAGCGGGACTTACAGAACAGTTCAATTAACATTCAGCCACGTCCCAATGCGTCGCCAGATATTCTTCAAAATCCCCATACCGGTGACAATTATACAAATGCATTTCTAGATTTGAAGCTTTCGTGACTGCAAGGATTCATATATTTTATTATTTTATTACTTCCCTTCTACGTGACTTTACCGAAAGAACCAAGAAGAGGATTCATACTCTTAGTTCTTTCGGTTCAAGTTCAAGTTCATTTATTAGGTATCGCCCTGTGAGCCATTCGGCTCTTGAATCGGGTGCAACCGCAACAAACAAAAAACTAAAACATGAACAAAACACATCTTAAAGTGAATATGTGACTAAGTGCAAACAGAAAATCCAAGAAAAGACAGCAAAATGTTGCAGAAAAAAACACCGTACACGTAGGTAAAAAATGAAATTCAAATTAATATTAATTTAATTTTTTACCTACGTGACTTTACCGAAAGAACTAAGAGTATACAAATGTAACCCACGGTGTAGCAAATTTCTGCTGCTGCTGCTTCCAACTCATCACAATTTTTGGAGGGAATAAAATTGGCCAAGTAACGTTATTATTACTATTATCCTGGATCTCTATGACTACTAGCAGTGACTGCAAATGTTCTGTCGCGACTTTGACACGGCCGTGGGAAAAGGTTTCACTGCGTGCACTCGGAGTGGCTCTCCAGTTCCGCAAAGTACGTGTCCTTCATCCGCAGCTCGTACGGTACAGGTGTGTCGGTGTAGCATGAAGGTTTGACTTGCATCCCACTGGGATTTTTGCACACAGCGTTGGTGTACGGTGCTTTTTCTGCAATATTTTGCTGTCTTTTCTTGGGTTTTCTGTTTGCACATAGTCACATAGTCCCTTTAAGATGTTTTCTTGTTCATGTTTTTGTTTTTTGTTTGTTGCGGTTGCACCTGAATCAAGAGCCGAATGGCTCACAGGGCTATACCTAATAAATGAACTTGAAATGAACTTGAAGATTGCTTCATTGTACGACATGCAGGTGTGAGCACTTTGCATATTCCTCCAAACGCAACGTAACGAAATGCTATTTAGACATTTTCGAGCGATTTCTTTGACAGCCGCATCACATAAACTGGCCTCTCTGGGTCTAAGTATATATTATTTACAACAACAACAAAAAACTCTGCGTGTTTGCTGACATTTCTTTAATGCCATCTTGGGGATTGTTCAGCTCTAACAAGCATGTCTATTATGATTGAAAACAACCAAAAATGCAATGGTTTTCGTTCTTATTAAGAATTTCGCACAAATGTACTGTATTCACTATATGCCACGATTATGTAATGTCACAGCTGTTTATTTATACAAGCAGAGAAATTACGTGAACATTTTTCAGCTGAGAAGCATAATTAAGGATAAATGCCACTACAAAATAGACTTGCTTCAGTCACAGCATAATGAAACGAGATTTTTGTTTTACACTAAATAATGGTCATGAATATTGGTTAATTGGTCAGTCCGTTGGCTTGCCAGCATATTGCACAATGTCCACAGTTTCCTGGCACCTATTACTATTGTTAATGCCCTCCAGTTCTGACCCGGTGCCTCTGCACAGCATGTCTGTGTAGAATATCGGACCTTCCTTGCCAGTATCAAAATATAACAATATATTTTACCCTTTCTGGCAACAAAACAGGTTCTTAGGTTTTTTCGGTAAAGTCACGTAGGTAAAAAAATTAAATTTAAATTAATAAAAGTAAAATATATATAAAATAAAAATCACGACGTTTTGGAGGCAACACAAGCTTCCGAAACGTCGTGATTTTTATTTTATTTTTTATTTTACTTTTATTAATTTAAATTATTTTTTTTACCTACGTGACTTTACCGAAAAAACCTAAGAATATGAATCCTTGCAGTCATGAAAGCTTCAAATCTAGAATAAAACAGGTGTTAAGATGTTAAAACACCAAACAGAATAATTTTTCAAGGAATCCTGTCTGCATTAACCACACGTACGTTTGGTGAACATGCAAACAAAAAAACACCTATTGTTATACTTTGATACTGGCAAGAAGGTCCCATATTGCTGCTGCTCACCCCGAGCTATAAATGCCCTGATAGTGGCATTATCTTTGTGCTGTTCGTCTTTTGACGTTCTCTAACACTTTGAAACTAGGCCCTAAAGAAAGCTGTCTCTGGTGTGGACCAATCAGTTTCAAAGACAATGCAAATAATTTTAGAGCATTCTTTTTGTTTGCATGTTCACTTAGAGTACGTTATTATTATTATATGTCTGTATAAATCTGTGTTAAGCGTCCATATTAGTAACGTTACTTTTTCAACTGTTCCTTCTCCAGTAAGTGCCCAAGTGAATCCTGACCGTGACGATCAAAGCCAAACCACGACGTCTATCCCATATCATCTTCTTGGTTCTTTCGGTAAAGTCACATAGAAGGGAAGTAATAAAACAATAAAAATAAACATAATAACATAAAATAATTCTCATGACGTTTCGGCTACAACGCAAGCAGCCGTCTTCAGGTGAAGAATGAGACACTGCCAAGCTAGGAGCTTATATATAAGCTGGGTAGGAGGTGGAAGAGGAGCGCCTTAACAAAAGAATGTGCATATCAAGAGGACTTTAGCATATTCATGGGAAATGCGTAGGAGGTGGGCGGGGGGGTTTCAAAGTCATATTAAAAAAGTCTATCCCATAGCCCTCAATTGGCTCGGCAACCTCGACATCAACGAATAGCGTTGCTAATCACCCTGCCATGTGACAACTAAGAACGTGAGCCACTTGTCCTGGTGTTGCTCAGCAAGGCCTTCATAGAAAGGGCCTCAATGTGGTGAGATGCCTCACCTGTTATACAGGAATTCGTGGGTTCGATCCAGACACTGACACCTGATGTATATGTGGAGTTGCATGTTCTCCCTGTGGTCTCGCGGATTATTCTCCGGGTTCTCAGGTTACTCCCTCCACATTTAGAAACATGCATTTCGAGTATTTGGCTACTATACTGTACATTTCCACGTGATAAGCCACTTCGTTGAGCTTTCATTTGTAACCAGTTCGTTTCTAAAAAAAGCTATATAACTCAGTGGGTCTTACCTGCTAAAATAACCATAGTTTAGTTTAATAGTTTTATGTATCTTCATTCTTCATTAGAGACTTCTTTGCTCGCGTATTTTGATGCTCTCTGCAACCTTAGTCCGATCGGATCGAGCTCGTTTCCTCGAAATTCTTAACATTTGCATCATGTAATTACGTTTTTCGACTTCCCAGGGTAGTGGTGAGACTCCCGCATTCTTCGCAGCTCGTTACATTCACTCCACGCTTTTTCCTGTTGATTTTTGTATTCGCTATCCAAGCTTCCAAGGTGTTTTGATTTGCTGAGTGTATCAAAAAATGCTACCATGCAGTGCTCACAGGATGGTCTCATCATCATATTTGAAAGTCACGCAATGTGTTATTTTTTGGCATTCACATGCAGTCCGATTCTCTTGGCTGGCACCAAGGTGGTCTGATACTTTCCCAACCTTTTAGGCTCTGCATCTTATCAGGGTCACTATCGCTCCCAAGGCCCACACACTTCTTTTGTTGTATCATGATGTTGTTTGGGCCGAGGGGGTCTCCCCTTCCCCAAGACTTCACAGATAATGCTCAGCAAAAAATATGGACACTTACGTCTTCTTCACTCAGCTTCTTACTTGTTAAATGTTGCTACACAGTTGGGCACGATGGCATCTGGCGAAGTCTAGGTTTGGCCAGTTGGCTAATACAATACAACCCAACCGAGTCCTTGTCATAATAAATGCCAGAACCAAACTCCATCTGATTGCCCGTGTTTATCTGTCGAAAGTCCAGGGAAATTGTGAAAAGGAAGTCATTAATTATCAACGTAGCACTTCTGAACAGATGTCATAAAATCACCTCCATCAGGTGAGATCACTTGGTTTAGCCTTAGTGGTGTTTTACATATTTCATGTGGAGTTAAATGCCTTCCGATGATGTGCAATTTTACTTACAAATTTTCAACATATTTCCTCTGTGGATGCTGTCACAAGTTTTTGGAAAGCGTGTCCTTTCTGTAATTTTCCTCAATGCCATATGTTTGTGCTAATGTTGACCTGTCTCGTCTAAACCATTTAGATTTTGTGTGAGAAGTGGTTTGGCCATCGAAGATGATTGCATTATAAAGCTTAACTAGCACTGAGTTGAAAGTAAAATTACTCAATTTAGATTTCACATATCAATCATCGCCGCCGACGACAGACTAAATACTGAGTCAATTTGTGCCACAAATGGACATCTGTCACCGGGAGGATCCCATTCAAACATTTGAGTTGTGATGCAAGCTGCTTTTAGTGTATTTAGCACTCTCAGATGTCCTGGCATATAGGGCGCTATCGTAAAAAACATAATATTATAAATGTCCCTGTACTTGTTGGATTGTGCAAGAGCAATGCTCATTACTATGGGCACGATGTTGCTTGCTTCCATCATTGAGGATTTCTCAGCCGCGACGAGTGCGCGCTTTCGTGTGATTCTTTTGAACTGTGTGTGTATTTTGCTGATGATTTTAAGTGAAGCTTTTACAATTGGATGGGGCTATGGAGATGCCGCTTGCACGAGGCAGGCAGAAGCGAGGGGAGACCGAGTCTGTCCCATGGAGGATCCGATGGGTTGAGATGTGAAGACGGTGGATGTGATTAGAGAAGAGGCACAGCGGAGACGCACGGGGAGAAATACAATCTGAGAGGCCGAATTCATGCTAAAAAAAGAGGAATATTTCAAAGGTCACGTCTGGCCTTGATTTTGTGAGTGTTGTAGAACATATCAAGCTCTATCCCGAAACTATACTTTGTTTTAGCTTTGCGGACTCTTCTACGAAGTTCTTGATGTCGTCAATTGAAGCTTTTGTAGGAGCTGTTGATTGTTTCCTGCTTTGGTGGAAAGATGTATTATCCATCTTCAGCAAGATTTTCCTCCCACTAAGTCAATTATGTTCCAGGCAATTTCGCAATTGTCAAATTCAACTGGTCGTTTTACTTAAGCTTCATATACATTCATGTGGTCTCCTCTTTACATTTTCTAGTTATTCTTTATACTCTGCAGTCTATTAGGGCATGTCGGATGATTGCAGCTTATTCAGAGAGGGCTTCGAGAATATTTTACTTGTTCATATTTGCTTGACCTGTTTTACATTTTTTTTCAATGTTTCATATTATATCTTTTCAGCAACGAATTCATTTACTCTACTGTTGCTAAGCAGATGTTTTCACTTTTTTTTATGTGTGTCATATATTTCCAGCAGTAAAATAATTAATACGACCAAACTTATTATTCTCCACTTCTATTATATCACATTAGATCAAAGACACCGGATATGCTCTTAGATCTATTATGTGTATAAAACATTATACTTTGATTTAGAAAGTGCATGTATAAGCATCTCAAAAATACAGTACAGACCAATCATATGAACATAAATAGCACGTAAGAAAGATGATGTAATTTATATCTTATTATTCAGGGTACAAATAGTTTAATGAGCTACACTTTGCCTTAGCCACACGTCTATCACAAGGCAATCCTAGAGTTGGGCTGCAATACGATTATTTAGGTAGTCAATTACTCTACCAATAATTGGTTCTATAACTCTTATAATCGGATAACATGAAATTAGCTGGAGGTGGGGGAAACTGTCACTTCTGTTTCCACATGTGTCACTGGACGGGAGGTGATGAGCAGTGCTTTGGCGATCTCATTAGCAGCATCATCATCATCGCTACCTGTGTAACGCTGGGCATGGCTTGTTGTAGTCCCAGTAATCGAGCACAAAAAAATAGTCGAATACGATGTTTGATCGATTCGTGAACTCAATTAATTTGCCCCAGTTCGAGATGACTCCTTTCCCTAAGAGTCAATATGAACAACCCCATTGCTACGGCAAATTATTTGACGATGCTGCCGTTGGCAGTGGTGCACAAAGCACATTTATAAAAAAAACAATACAATTTACAAAAAAACTAAAACGTGTGCACATGTGCTCTATGAAGAAGGGCCACTGCCAGAAATGTCACCAACTACAGTAGACTCTCGATTAACCGCTCTAGTGATAAATAGGTATAAATTATGTTTAAGTAACGAAAATTTGGAACGAATACTAACAATCGACTGATCGATGCGCGTGCTCAGTGATAACACTTTCCTGCTCTCGCGCAGAAGACTCGGCCCACTAAGTGGATAGCAGAGCCATGCCAATCAACATCAATCAAACTCCGCCCACTGTCATAAAGATATGCAACTACTGTACTGTAGAGGCGATTACGTGCATTTTGTATTAACCGGAGCAAATATTTGTTTGGTTCAAGCACATGACTTGTAATCAACATTTTCAAATATTATATTTTTAGATGATTAATTTGGGCTTAAGGGCAAATTCATGAGTTATTAATTTACGTCAAAATCTCAGGTGCACGGTGAACCTGCAAATCAGATAAACTGCACGCGGATAAATACAATCGAGAGTCTGCTGTATATATATACTGTATATATTTAAAATTTTAAGGCAGTGTTGTTTGATGGGCATGTTGAGTTCGTTGTGACAGCAGCTCTTAAGTGCTCTCACAAATTAGTGAAAAACTGCCGCCGGATCAAACACCGATGTTGGGGAGTTTCTTCTCTGCGTAAATGTGCGAGAGAAACTAGAGCATGCTGCACATGAGACTCTCCCCCATCAATGAGGCCACGTTAATTTTTCACGTGTCCACCAAGTGGCTCCTAGCAGCAGCCGCAGAGTTGCTGGCTCGGTGCTCTGACAGAGTGCATTACCCCGCAGAGGCAATCGGCCTGCTCCGTCTGAAAGCAAATTGTAATCGTTGAGCCGATATCAGCACACAATCTGACCCTTGTCTTACATAAGCTGTGTGCAAAAATGCAATCCGTGGTGTCAGTTGTCCGTCCGCGCACATGTGTGCGTGCTTTGGGTGCGCGCGTGGGCATTCGTGCGCATCAAAATTGTATTAAACGTATTCCCTCGAAAATGTATTTATTTCCTTTTTGCAAAGTTTGTATTTATTTGAAATAGAGCATGGAGCAAAAGGATTCCAAAAGTGTTGGCACACAATGAGCACATGCACTTCAGACATTTCATCTATTGACTTGTGAGGAATAATCCCAGTTAAACCATACTCTTGGCAATATTTGCCAGGGCTCATCCACGCATAAATGTGTTTTCTTTAAAAATACAGCAGAACATTCGGAGTCATTTCGAATTGCTGTCACAGACCACAATGCCAAGACACTGATGCTGAGTGACCTACGGGTGACTGAACGTTGGGCTGACACGGAGGCGAATGAAAAAAAAAGCCCACGTTTATGCCTCTCAGAGAAATACATTTGCATCTGTTGCTTTCAACAAATGCGCACATGTATAATCATGCGTTTGAGTAATTAGCAAAATTACGTATGAAACATTTTTTAAAGGAAACATCTGTTGATGAAAAGAATGTTTTTATCCACCCACATACCATGGCACCTCCAATTAGCACGGTTGGCTACGTACAGCGCGAAAGAAGTTCAACATACATACATGGATGCACGTATGGTGTACGGATGGAGAAACGTGCAAGATTTTGTTTTACCAAACTTTCTATCTCAGGCATGCCAATGGGCTCAATATGCAGCAAACACCAGCAGTTCACTTATTTCTAATTTGTACGAGGGCGCACTTATTTCTAATTGTGGTTAGAAACCTGAGAAATAAATAGGTTACTGGAATAAGTGCAGCCATTGCATTGCTTGTCCATGCCTCCACGAAAAGGGAGGTGTAGAAAGCCCCTTTGGAAGGTACTTTTGCCTACTCTTCCACTCTATGATAAAAACACAGAGCTGTGTGAGCTACTTATCGAGCCCTTCTACAGAGTGTTGGTGTACGGTGCTTTTTCTGTAATATTTTGCTGTCTTTCTTGGATTTTCTGTTTGCACATAGTCACTTTAAGATGTTTTCTTGTTCATGTTTTTGTTTTCTGTTTGTTGCGGTTGCATCCGATTCAAGAGCCGAATGGCTCACAGGGCTATACCTAATACATGAACTTGAACTTCTAGAGGGCATTACGGCATTTTTGCCAACTCTTCAACACCGGGCAAACGTCTCGAAACACGATGGGAGCACCGAAACGTCACTCCATCACGTGCTCGCTGTCGATCGACATCACTGTGGTGAACCCATTTGTCCTGTGGGGTGGACAGAGGCGGAAATGGGATTTCATAAACGTGCAACATTGTTTCAGTTGCCGCGACGGGAGATCACACCGGCTGCCTCGGGATTCCAATTCCAGTGGGATAACCATTACCCCACGGCAGCAATCAAACCTTAGAAACATAAATAACAATAATAAAAATAAATAATGCTTGAGTTTTCGTCTACAAAATTGCATACAATTGTAATGAAAATATCAAATGTTCACTTAATGGATTGTCTGTGAGGTTGCCTAAGGCTTCTAAATTTTGAGTTTCTCAGATGTCTGATAGAATATTATCATACAAGTCATTCATTTTCATTAAACGACCACGATGAAATTAACTATTAATCCATGTATAATGTTAATACTCTGGCCAATAGTATTCATGAGGCATAAATACAACATATATAAATGAATAGAGAGCATTTGTTTTGTTTACAGTGTATGTCGTTAGAATATAACAACATTTTCAAAATAAGATGCGAGTGTTGAAAGAATGTTAACTATTTCAATGTGTGACTAATTTTTAAAGATATTTATCTAAACAATGAGAGATTAAAGTATTGAATATGTGTAAAAATAATAGCGCTCATATTTTCATGCACGGGTCTTTCTTGGATGTTTTATATATATTTAGAGCTATATTAAACATTAATCTCTTGATAAACATCTGGCCAGCTTTGGAGGGGTAAAATTACTCTGAGAATGGCTGTCTGGAGATTTTTCTTCTTGGAGATTCTTATGTTGTATATGTTGGGTATGAAAATTTGTTATGTTGTATGCGTGCGTGGGTGAAATTATTATGTTGTATATGTGGGTTATGAATATTCAGTGGAAATAATAATAATTAAATGAAATTTGGCCAAATGTGTAATTATCCGGAAATATGTTAATTTATGTAATTACGCACATTTTAATTATGCCAATTCGAGAGGTAATCGTATTAATTATGCGAGTGGGTGTAATTATGATAATGCAAGTCGTTATGATAACCAGACCCCGCCTCGGTGACGAGGGTGGGTTATCGATCGGAATAAGGCAATTAATCGTATGCGGTTATGCAGGTGTGGTGTAAGTATGCAAGATTAACTTAGATTAACTCGGCATCGTTGTCTAGGTTCGTCTCATTCTCGCTTTAACATTCCCAGAGTGGGTATTCGTGGTTATATTTAGGTCCCCGGTTCACCCCGTTATCGCTTTAACATTTACTGAGTATGTATTAGTGTGTTTATTAAGGTCACCAAGTTCAAATCTCAACGCAGAAGCAGATCTTATGCATAGATTTCAGGAAAGAATCACACAACCACTTCTGTATTGATCAATTTATTACTAATTCAACCTTAACTATGATATAGTATGCGAACTCTCAATCCCGGAACGTCAATACGGCATCAATACAGTATCATCAACGATTGTCTGATTTCACTTTGACAACGGCACATGGATCCCGCATAACGCGATGGTTGTTAGTGAGAGAGAGAGTCGTTAAAACATGCAAATACTATGCTAAGAAAACCTTAACGTTAATGAATGATTATACTCAATATTGTTCACGCAGTACCGCACTCCTTATTGATCATACGCAACCCTTATCACGTTGTTAACACCTTGGGTCACGGAACAGTTGAATATTCTGTAGAGGATGCGAGTACGTGCGGCGATTATGACTGAAAGATACTTGAAAGATTATACGGCGATAAAAAAAAAATTACAATCAAAAACAGTTATTATTCTTAAAGGCACCAATCTCAACAGATACATCGGCAGGTTATCTGACAACAGAACGGCTCGGAGTAAGGGCCTGCGACGGTGCTCCTTTTCCGAAGCTCGTTATCTTATACCAAGTTTACTAATTGGGGACCGGATCACCTGATAAGGGTCCGGTGGGCCACCACTCCCCACGTGAGCGTGGCTCGGCGGAAGGAGGTGCCAAGAATCAGTTCGTATTGATGGATCTGTTGGGAATTTATGCGATTAAGAGTACATCCCACTAAATATTAAAGATAAAAATTAAGAATACTCTTATAAACGACGGAGGGCCATCACTCGGTCTCGTTGTGATGCTTTCCAGCCACGGATGGCTTATGGGTTCGAGTGTTTTTGAGTGGTAAGAGTTGTCTTGAATAGTCAGTGTTCGGAGTCGATTCTTTAGGTCAAACAGACGCCTGGTGGTCGTGTGGTGAGGGGGCGGTGCGCGTCATACGTATCAGTCGATCCCGTGGCGAATTGGTTCGGATGGCTGTTGATACGCTGTCGCAGTTCGGAACCCGGTCGGTAGGTGGCGCCCACAACTCGCTCGTAGCGTGCAGCTCTGGGTTGTCGCCGATCCGCGATGCTCACCACTCCGGTGGCAGTAGAGACCCCCGATTCGGCAGAGGTTGACGAGCTGAAGATGAGTCGAGCCGACCCGCTGGTCGCAGCTCGCTCCTGGGTCGACCCGCTGGTCGCCCTCGCTCCTGAGTCGACCCTCTGGTCGCACTCCTGAGTGGACCCGCTGGTCGCACTCCTGAGTGGACCCACTCTGGTCGCACTCGTTCCTGAGTCGACCCTCCCGTCGCACTGGTTTCCAATGCTCAGGATCCTTTACTTTATGCCGAAAAATCCCCCTGGATCCCGCCCACAAGGCGGGACTTCTTTCGAATTTTTTTTGTGTCAGGATCTGTCCGTAGGCAGGTGTGTCCATGTGTGTGTCCGTACGTCCGTGTGTCCTTGTGTGCATCACTGACGGTATATTCGTTGTCACACTCCCTCCATAAAACCCACGAGCAAACAATCAGATGTTACAAATTGCCTCGAGGTCGTCTCTCTGTCTGGGCGCAACATTATCTCCTGTCTGGCCTTCCCCATGAACCCAAAACACAGACGTCACAAATGTCTCATAGGCGTCTTTGTTCGCACCACCTGGAGGGAGGGGCAACGCTCTCTCCGACCCGGCGCACAAAGAAATGGCCAAAAGTTTTAAGTTAACATTTGTCCCTTACTATTTCACAGCCATGATTCCGCATGTAACCCAAGGTCTGTCGTTTCCCATCGTGGTGCCCGACCCAAGTGGAGGCGTCTCCCCGAGCGTACACACACTCCCCTCCCGCGCTGCGGGGATACAAAGACGGCCGGGATCTCCCTTTCTCTCCGACCCTGGGTTTAACATCGTTTTTTTACTATGTATTTATATTCGACCTGGTGGTGATTCATCCCGTTATCCTGGCTTTTCCATAAGTTTTACTTTTGTCTTTTCATGCATATGCTTCGGGTCGAGTTGTATAGAAAGCATTAAAGTATGGAAATAACATTTCATATTGACTTAATGATGGTGATGGTTCAGTAGGCGTACTTGTGACCTGGTTTAATTGGAGTGGGTGTGAATATCAATAACTTTAGCCTACCCTGTTGTTAAATTCCGACTTTAACGTTACTTTAATAGCAATACAGAATAATTGAGCTTTTTGTCTTAACTAGGCGAACGCGAACTTCTGGTGACCCCCGCAGCCGTGTTATTTAGCTGGGTCTGCCCGCCTTGAGAGATATACAACATTTTTTTTTAAATCAGCTCTCCCCTGTCCCTCCAACCTTCTGCTCTGGGAATGTTATTCTTAATTTCAGGTCCAAGGCCTCTTTGGGTTTATCTTTGTTTCCTCAGCTGCAGGAGAACAAGGCGTGCTTCTACCTCCCTTCCTGTGTGCACGTGTTCTAATTAGCTCGGAATCCCTAACACACAATCAGTGATGATTCCTGGCTTTCTGTGGTTATGACTTAGACAAAGGCCCTCTGCTTCCTTTCACTGCCTTTGCCTTGAAGCAAGGTTGCAATTCTGTCATCCTAGCCCTCCTCTCGTTCATTACTTAACAACACCTGGTGTTTTGCAGTTTGGTGCGCTTTGGTGTGTTTCACTCATTAAAAAAACAAGTAAAAAGATAATATATAAAAATCATCAAATATTATTAATCTCAATTATGGAAGAAGGGTTAGGATACAACACTTACACCAGCAGTGGCATGAGCAAGTGACGACAAGATTCGCCTCAACGTTGCCTCTACCACTCAACTTAGGTTAAATCGGGTAAATATAAATGTGTTGTTAACCCACCACCAACCGACACAGCCACTCAGTAAGGTTTGTCACGTACACAAAACGTGCTAATCAGTTGCTACCCGTGCATTGGAGAGTAAACCCACGACATTTCCAATTTGAGTACGACGTTTCGCTGACGATTACAGCCAGCGAAAGCCTACGTCAGGGGTTGGGAACCTTTTTGACTGGGAGAGCCATAAAAGCCAAATATTTCTAAATATATTTCATTGAGAGCCATATAGTATTTGTAACGTATAATAAATTAAATGTCTTACTTTTAATGCGACTTCTGGTGCTGCATGGTTTTGCTGATGGCCTTGTAGTCTGGTTCATACGTGGTGAGGTTGAGCTTCATGCAGGCGTGACCCGTGAAATTTATCTTCAAAACTAATTTCTGTTTACTTTAAAATGACACAGTATTATTAAGCAATATCACAAGTATTTTAAAATCAGTTCCAAACTGAATTTCTAATTATTTTTTATTAATTTTTCAACTCAAAATTGTCTGGGAGCCATATGCCGTCACTGGAAGAGCCATGTATGGCTCGCGAGCCATAGGTTCCCGACCGCTGGCCTACGTGCTAAACTAAAACGACCGATTTCACGATAACCTGGATCAAACCGACGTGCATTCCCTTCTTCCGGCGAGGAAGGACCAATCACCTGAGTTGATTCCCCAAATTAAAGCCATTAATCATGGCAACAAGGAGAGGATCAGGGCACTTCCTTTTTCTTCGTTTTTAACACTTTGTGAACAGACAAATATTCAATGCTAATAATGAAGATCGATGTGGCTCCCGGCCGCACACTCGTGGAGCGATTGCAATCTTTTACAATTTGCATCGCGCTCGTGTCAGCACAATCGCGGAAAGGAAAAAAAAATGATTCGTATCAAAAGTTCACAGAAATTGATTCCCTGCGAAGAATACTACTTGTGCCAAACGGATACGCATTCCACGAAAGTATAGGGAATATATTTAATCGATCTTAAATTACGATTACAGATATTACTATTTCACGTGAAGTTTCGTTTCCTCAATGGTATTTAAGTCGGCTGCGTGCACGACTCATCTTGTGTCCAGGGTTGTCGTCATCAGACAGTGTTGTACCGAATTGGATGTACGTATGTTGATCTTCTTCTTTCGCGCCGTTCGTAGCCAACCGCGCGAATCGGAGGCGCGGTAGGGCACCTGTGGAACACGGCACTCTGCATCACGCTCCGGTAGCTCTCCAGTGCGTTGTTGGGTTGTAGCGCGTTTTGTCGCGGAGAGAACCCAAGCTTGAGACACATCGCAGGGCCGTATGGCACGAGCCCCCCCCCCCCAAAAAAAAAACCACCCACGCAGCGCAAAAAAAATCTCACTCACCCCTTTTTTTCTCACAACAATTATCTGTGGCCGTTGATTTCAAATTCGCAATGCCGTGAACTTATCGTCCCTGTCCTTATCACATTTTAATTGACTCCAATTAAAAAGGTAATTGGTTGGGGTGTACCGTTGTCGTCGATGTCGCTGCCTCCAAACGATGCCGACACGGGCGTCTCGAGGTCATGGCATTCGCGGGACAATCTCGGCCGTTTGGGCGAGGAGGTTTACGAAGAAGATCCCATGGAGGCTGTCTCCTCTTGCGAAACGGCAGTTCTGCTCCTGCTGCTGCTCAGGCATATGTTTGTGCACACGATGAGACAGAGACGCATATTCGGTGCTTCAATTTATGCACACGCATATGCCCAGGAGCATATTTTGGTGATATTAAAATAAGATGATTGGGAGTAATTGGTATAAAATTGCTGCATACTGCTGTGAACCACACAGCACAGCACATTTTCTTATCATTATCATATACATCCAAACATGCCAGGTCCCGGTTTGCTACATTAATTGCCACGAAGCAATGCCAGGTTGCCACGTGATTGGTATGTTTTTAATAGCGTGCCTCCTGGGTGGCTTTGAAGGCTGGCAATGACTCGTTGCCTCTGAGACCAAGTCGTGAAGGTTTGAGGCCTCATCTCTGCTCCCATGATGACAATGTGCAGCAGGTACTTGATATCAGCGGGACGTTAAGACTGATGTCCCATCTGTTTCCCCATGAACGCAGAGCTCCCACAGCACTCTAAGAAATATGAGGCCAATGTGTAACGTGCGATGTCCAAATGCACCTCCAAATTTGCTTGCAGCAGTAAAAAAAAAAACAGACCGTCCCTAATATGAATACTAATGCATCAATTAATGTTTCTTTGAACATTTTTTTCAAGGTTATAGAATGTAAAGGTAAAAATGTAAAATAATAGAAAAAGATTCACCTTCCTACCGTTTCATGATAAATCCTGCCTCATTTCCCACAATTCTCCTGGGTGAACATTAAACAACAGGATGTTCTGAAAGCTTTTTTCCTACTAAGTGACAGCCTTTTATCATAGCCAAGCTATTCTGTGAAATTATAAAATTCTGTCTCTTTAACCTGTAACTTTCTGTATATTTTAGACTTTTTTTTAATACATGTGATTGTAATAATGACAAGAGTAATTATGGTTATGGTGTGGATGCCTATCACAAATGCCATTGCATCTGAACTATGGGAGCAGCTCACAATAACCTCGCTTGCTTTTGTCTTTTTATATTTCTGGCTTTTCCTCTAGCGTTTTTTTTCCAATTGTGCTGTCAAAATCAAATCGTGAAACAAAGAACCCATTCGAAACTCTCACAAAGCAATGTATTTCCCCATGTGAGAGAACAATCCTCAGAAGTGGATGTCACAGAACTACCTCTGGAATCTGTTCAAGTAATCTATAATCACCACTAGACGACACACTTTCCCGCACACCATGCTAGAGAGAGCAATGGTCATCAAACGATGCTACAAAACTGATATTTTGTATGTTGAAAGCTGCAGTTTAGCCAAAATCAGTGCAGAACCAAATTGAATGCGAGTTTTTTTTGTGTTCAGTCATTCATGACCAGGTTGAGTCCATCGCCACGCTACACTCGAGAGCCTGGTTTGAATCACAAGTGGATGCACGCATTCAAGACCCAGGCTCTCAGTGGTGCCAGCTCAGACCTCTGACCTCTGTTCCATCCGGGCACCTCTCAGCCTTACTGAGCACGTGTGAGGTGGCAGCACCTCACACATGCTCGATATTATTTGTCACGAAGCAATGCCAGCTTATTACATGATTGTTGTGTTTTTAATAGCGCACCTCCTGGGTGGCTTTAAAGGCTGGCGATGACTCGTTGCCTTTCAAACTAAGTCATGAAGGTTTGAGTCCTCATCTCTGCTCCCATGATGACCATGTGGAGCAGGTACTTGGAACTGCATATATATTTAAAAAATGTAACATGTTTTTTGCTGTGGATTTCACACCTGATGATGATTGCTTGTATTGCAGTCGAAACGTCGTGAGAATTTTATTGTTTTATATTTATATTATTTTATTATTTCCCTTCTACGTGACTTTACCGAAAGAACCAAGAATATATAAAAACAGTTGAATGCTTTAAACATGTTTTCAATTACGCATCATTGCTTTTGGCATCCAAATTCGTATAAGATGGAATAAACAGTCAATATATGGGATGCTGCTGGGGTGCGTGATGGTTATCATACTGAAATTGCAATCCAGAGGTCAACCCCTTGGATGTCCCATTGCAGCAGTTGGAACGATGTGCGATTTAAACTGCCCCCTCGCCACCGCTGTCCTCGCCGGCAGAATACACGTGTAGTGACATAGAATCGGTCACGTGGCAGCATAGCGCTGGCTGCTGGCAGAGAAAGGGATCTGCAGCTTACAGCAGCCCTGACTGACAGCAGGTCACGTGATAGACCAGAGAGGGATCTGGGGGAAAGGTTACGGGAAGGGGCACATCGAGAACCCGCGAGTAGGTTCCAGAAGGGGGGCGTGGCGGGGCGGAGCCAGGCCACGCTGACAGTGAAAGAGGGGCCCCGGGAGGGGACCTCGAGGCTGTCGTTTGGAGTGGTGTCCCTGTCGTGCTGCTGCTGCTGGAGTCTTCACCATCTCGGCGTCGCCAGTCAGGCAGTCTGCCAGCTGTCCTGACTGGGAACCGTAGTTGCTAAAGTGTGAACTGTTAAGGCCGTGTTAATAAACAGAGTGCCTCCTACTCGTAGTGTATCTGAGTCAGTTGCTACACATGGGTGGATCCACACAGGTAATGTGTGGTCACCTGTGTGTACTCCCACCTCTTTCAATACATCTGGCCAGTGTGGAAGAGTAGGCCAACACTCCCACTAGAGGGTCTAGAGCTCCCTTTAGTGAAGGCTCATCTGCCAGCAGTGATATTAGCACGCATTGCAGGGCTGTACCTTTACCTCAATATTCAATATGCTACTCAATTTGGAGCCTGATTTGATATAATTAGATACATTTAAGGTTTCTAAATGTAACATATTTTTGCAAGTTACATTTTATTATGAAGATGACTGAGTTGGTCTTCACTAGGCATACCACCATGAGCTGGAATATTGTTTTCCATATTTAAGGGCATCAAATGTCGGATAATAGCATCTGTGGTTGTTGGCATGACCTATTTTATGGATCAATGAGTAAATAGCCAGACCGTATGTTCAGCCATGCTTCAAATATATACATTTTCACATATCTCCTGAGGTGTAGGAAACACGTGTTTGTGCCAGGATGCTATTTCATGTTGTCACCTGACGAAGTTTTGAGCAATTTTTACTTTTAAAAATATATATCACGGCTATTTTAATGGTAATGTTTTATGATGTGCAATTAAGTGTATTAAATATACTTCAGTGGAGATGATGGTGATGATTTACTGCATTGCGGAATGATTTATGATGATGATGCTTATCTACTCCAGTTTGGAAGAATGATGATAATGATGATGATGACATTTATAAACATTGGGTGAGGAAAATAGTTTTCTAACTAACCATTAAATACCATCACACGTACTATATGAAACATTTTAATGGTGCACATTCAAATTAATCAACTTATTGTAAATACAATTACTTTGGAGTATCCCAGTAAAATGGTCTGTAAGACCTATATAGGAATGTCAGAATACAATGAAAGCCAACATATCTACAATGTATTATTTGCTTGTTTTTTTTCTCTCCTAATGTTGGTGCCTGTGTTTTCCAAGCTCTTATAGGGCCAATGGTGCGTAGTCAATATTCTTCGATGGCGGTGTTTCGGTGAGATGGGAATATATTATTGGTGTCTACAATAAAAGTATCTTCTTCCTGTGTCTCAAATGTTATTTATCCAAATAGAGCACAATTATATATGCATTTTACAGTGTAACGTTTTCAAATACATATATGTAAATGGTCATATTTTGTTGGTAAACAAATAAAAACTATTAACCATATTTTTGTTTTTATTTTATCAGGTGAGGCCCACTGATCTATATAGCCCTGTTTCAGAAGTGACCTGGCCACAATTGATAGCTCAACGAAGTGGCTTATCATGTGGAAATACCAGGCGAAGTAGTTAACATCTCACCATGATGACATTTTATTTATTCACTACCTCTTGCTTTGCCGGTCTTTCAAGTATAATGCATTGTATAATTTACTGCCTTACGTAAGCACATCTATTGCTTTATTGATATTCTTGCTCTTTGAGAAATGCGAAATGTTTAACTGTATTGTCCCAAGATAATGTACAATGGTCAATCAATCCCACAATGACAGTTAAGCAGGTCCATGTAAAACAATGACGCAGTATAGTCTAAGCACAAATCACTAAAATTGAATTATGATCCATATTATCAATAGGGGCAGCAGATGTACAGTTTTTTTTGCTGATGCACTCTGTGTTACTCAACGTGTGACCTGGTTTCCACGGAAGGGTCAATATTCAGTAAAGACCTTCTCACAGATTGACTCAGCCCCACATCAATGCCCATTCTGCAAGTGATGAAGAAGGAATAACAGAGGTCAGTGGTGATGTTGGTCACCCCAATCCCTCTTGTTCCAAAACCTAGATACGTGACCCCAAGGGGAATATGTACCTTGAGTTCGTGTGATGTGAATATTAAATCTTTCTGGTTTTATTTTAAGCGTTCAGCGACACAATTTCCAGCGAATTCTTTGTTGCGTGCATTGAAAATTACAAATTAGGAACCCGTATTTATGTATTTGTTAAGGTGAATAAATGATGTATGGATTTTGCAATCCTCGTCGGGTTTTGTTGTTGTTGTTGTGTGGATACATAGTTAGGTATTTATGAGGGGAGATCTCAAGAGGACACTTCTTATTAACTCAACCAAAATTTCAGCAACCAATAATATCAAAGCTTGCACCATAATCGTCTTCCTCTATTTCAAAACGACACAACAGCGCAATATATCAAAGCTCCAATGCAAATGCAGGTTTTAGTCCTCATTTTTGCTTTATTTTAAGTAAACCCAACCCCCACCAACAGTAATTCAACGAGTTATCATGATTCAAGCTCACAAAATAATTTAAGAATCAGTATTTATTAATGTATCATGGGGAATGGTTGAATATGTATGGTGCGAAAGAAGTTCAACATACATACATGCGTACAAAGGTGCAGCAATGGAATTGATTTGCTTATCAAGCCCCTGGCAGCAGGGCCTCCACGACTTGAGGGGGCTTCCCCTCGAGAGGGTGGTTGTGACCGTGCTCAGCCACCCTGGCCAGACATGTTGGAAGGAGGGTGGGAGTATCCTAACTTTACCCCACAACGCGCTACCAGAGGTCGCAAACGGGTTTTGATTTCTTACCCGTACCCGGCCGCACCAGGGTCGCAAATGGGTACCCGTTCCCCTGGCCGGGTACGGGTTCCCGTTCCCTACCCGTACCCGTACCCTACCCGAAATGAGTGACAAACGGTTACTCACCAGTGACTCACGGCCTGCCCGTACCCGGCCGCACCAGGGTCACAAACGGGTACCTGTACTCGGCCGCACCAGGGTCGCAAATAGCCGGGTATCGGGTAGGGTATGGGTATCGGGTACCCGGTTGCAACCTCTGCGCGCTACCCGCCGGTTAACCCTTGCACGTGGGATATTTAAAAAGAAAAAAAATCTTCGACGCGTCATAAATTGATGCAGCGTTCCACCACTTATATATATATTTTTAAAAAACGCTAGTTATGTAAGTGTTTTTCCGCACAGGATTGTGTATGCAGCCGACGTTTTTCTTCCCAAATTTTCGCAGGAAAAGGAATTGAGAATTATTAATTAATAATCGCATTCAATGACATTTATATAGTGTAAATAAGCCTGAAGACTTTGTAAGTCCAGTCCATCGTTATTGTGCGCTCATCACACGTAGTAAGCCTTTTGGAATAGCAACACCGTTTTAAGTCTGTTGCAAAACTGTCTCAGACTCCAGGATGGATCCCGGACATCTGCCGGTAACTGGCTCCAGATCTTCAGGTGGGAGACCATGATACTGCGCTGGTGGAATATCAAATCATTTGATTGCAACGTAGTGTTTATCTAACATACAGTTAGGTAAACAGTTTTATGCAATATTATGGTTTGTTGGTTCCACATTATTTCTCACACTGAAAAAAAACTCATTCATTATCAATGAGTTCAATGAGATCAGTGACTAAATGACTGATTAAAGCGTTACTGACTGTGATGTTTCCATCCTACCGGCCTATGTCAGCTGTTATTTCTGTCTCTCTGTGTGTGTCTCTCTCTCTATGCCTCTCTCTTAGATCTCTCATGCTCACATGTCCTTTGCATTGCACTCTCATGCCTTTGGATTGCACTCTCATGCTCACATGTCGTTTGGATTGCACCCGTTGGGTTACACTCCCTCGTCGAGGAGGCCGCTCCCCTAGCGTACAGTTACATGCTAATTTCTCACATTAACATCATGCTAATCCCTCACATTAACATAGCCACTTCCGTGCCCTCATTGAGGAGGCTGCTTTGGATTGCACCACTCTTCGATTTCACATTAACATGCTAATCTATCACATTAACATCATGCTAATTTCTCACATTAACATCATGCTAATGCCTCACATTAACATAGCCACTTCCGTGCCCTCGTTGAGGAGGCTGCTTTGGATTGCACCACTCTTCGATTTCACATTAACATGCTAATCTCTCACATTAACATCATGCTAATTTCTCACATTAACATCATGCTAATGCCTCACATTAACATAGCCACTTCCGTGCCCTCGTTGAGGAGGCCGCTTTGGATTGCACCACTCTTCGATTTCACATTAACATGCTAATCTCTCACATTAACATCATGCTAATTTCTCACATTAACATCATGCTAATGCCTCACATTAACATATCCACTTCCGTGCCCTCGTTGAGGAGGCTGCTTTGGATTGCACCACTCTTCGATTTCACATTAACATGCTAATCTCTCACATTAACATCATGCTAATTTCTCACATTAACATCATGCTAATGCCTCACATTAACATAGCCACTTCCGTGCCCTCGTTGAGGAGGCTGCTTTGGATTGCACCACTCTTCGATTTCACATTCACATGCTAATCTCTCACATTAACATCATGCTAATTTCTCACATTAACATCACTAGCCCTGCCCACTTCTTTATGACCCTTGAGCTACACCCATTTCAAATCTTAAAAATAGTCTGCCTCGGCAGCAGACCATGCTTTCCCACCTCATGACGAACGCTTGTGTTGCGCCCGAAACGTCGTGATTTATTTTATTTTCTACCCACGTGACTTTACCGAAAGAACCAAAGAGTATGGATTCCTGCAGTCACGAAAGATCAAATCAAGATCGCTACTGATGATTATATATTTTTCACTGCCTGCAAACCCCCCCCCCCCCAACTATAATTTCAATAACTATTTGGAACAAGCTCCAATAGGCAAGCTTTTGTTTAAGTCACGTATTTGCGGAATGAAATTTTTTGCGCCGTAATTGCCACTGGTCATGATCCGGGGGTGGGGGGATGTTTCATCATAAAGATGCACAATGCTGAGCGGGGAGAAATGTAGTTTAACTGCAAGACGGTTGAATAAGAACAACATTGGTGTACTGTCTTTTGATCGAGATTGTAATTACATGTACAAAACATTCTATGATAATCACACTCCCCTTGTTTTAGTTTCCCCAATTGAAAACTTGGAATATCAGCCAAGCCATTGGAGGTTAACAAGCTGTTACTAATTAAACAAGAGTCCGCAAAGTGTGAACAACTGTGGACATTTTATTTTAAATTCAGATCAGTTAATGGGGCATGTCGAACTCGAAATGTTCCACATCATGTAAACTGTCCTGGTTTTAATCCAATTGCCTACACATGTAAAACTTTTTTTTTTAAATAACACTTTCAAAGAAATGACAAGCTCTTCGTTACATCAGCCTATCTGTCTTCTCTCTCAATATATTATTTTAAAGAAACTGTGACCGCTGTAGAGAAGCAGCTTAAAAATGAGATCTTACTTTGTGTTTTCCCTTCCCCCCATCCCTCCCCTCACATCTTCTGCCATCGAGATCTAATTTGAAGCATTTGCAAAACATTTTCTGGTAATGTCATTGGCACCCATCGCCATTCGTTCGCCTGCAGAGAATGTGATCGTGCTAACAAATGCTTATTATCAACATCATGGCTGCATGATGGATTAGGTGACGCATTTGTCGACTTATCATCCCAGGAAATGCCCACTGAGCTATGTATTTCTGGTTCAGAAGTGACCTGGCCGCAAATGATAGCTCATGTGGAAATAATAAAATAATAAAAATAAAACATAATAAAATAATTCTCACGACGTTTCGGCCACAACGCAAGCAGCCGTCCTCAGGTGAAGAACAGGTCTGTCGGAAAGAACAGGTCTGTCTGAACAGGTCTGTCGGAAAGAACAGGTCTGTCTTTCTGACAGACCTGTTCTTCACCTGAGGACAGCTGCTTGCGTTGTGCCCGAAACGTCGTGAGAATTATTTTATTATGTTTTATTTTTATTATTTTATTATTTCCCTTCAACGTGACTTTACCGAAAGAACCAAGAAGATGAATCCCTGCAGTCACGAAAGCTTTAAATCGAAATGTAAACGCATGTTTCTAAATGTGGAAGGAAAAATCGAAAGACCTGGAGAAAAATCCACGCAACCACTGGGAGAAAATGCAAACTCCAAAATATACAGGCGACAGGGTAGGGATATAGAACTCACGATGTCCTGTATACCAGGTGAGGAAGTACTGGTAGGAACCACCTGGTTCCACCAGCCCACAGGGGATTATTGTGTCCGTCCGTCCATCGTGCATCCAAAAATGGGAGGGGTGGGGCTGGGTGGAGAGGGGAGGGTGGGGAGGGGCTGGGTGGGGAAGGTGGGGAGGGGATTGGTGGGGAGGGTTGGGATGGGTGGTGAGTGGGAGGGGTGGGGCTGGGTGGGGAGGGGCTGGTCACCCCGTGGTGCCCTGATAAAACTCAACGTTTAACCTACTCACGCCGGCTTGGGCCCGCCCTCACAGTCGGCCATATTTGCGGAATACACCACGCCGCCGTTGACCCTGGCCATTGACCGAGCAACCCAACGTTCCTACCAGCTCCCTCCGCAGGAATGTGTTTAACATCTCAACACCGTGGCGCCTAATCTCTGATAAGTGAACATCAGCTTCTTTTGGTGCCAATGTGGCTCAAGTGGTTGTGTGAGCGGCTCGCAATCAGACTCTAAATTCTGGTTGGTGCTTTCACTGCACTCCATCATCTCTCTGGGATAGATACAATTATTACAATTTCGTGCAGAAGTCAACAATTGTTGTCCCATTGAGATGTTTGCCGCTTGCCATAGGAATGTCGAATTTCCACCAGCAGCTCATGGCTGTGAACAGATGATTGAGCAGCGCCTCAATGCTCATTGGAGCAGAAAATAACTTTCACTTGTTTTGTGGCCAACCCTTTTTTTGCAGGGAGGTGGCAACAGTGATGAAGCGGCAAGCACGATGGTGCTGCTGCTGCTGCTGCTCCTACACCACTGGGCACTATTTCACTGCCAAACGGCCACAGCGTGCGAAATGAGAGTTGGTGGGCGCCTGGAAAATGTGTCACAGCCACACACTGATTTGCAGCGCTCTTTTTCAGCCAAAAAAATGAATCCACAGGCTTGAGGCTCTTGAGAATTAATTAAAAGTGAGAGGCTGCGTGGGGTATGAAGTATGTGCACCCAAATTGGGGTACAAATCCACATGGTACATTTTCTTTGGTGGCACACGATAACAATACACGCTCCTAAGGGTTATTGCCTTATTAACCTTTGTTCTCCAGGCATTGATTTTAGTTTTCGAATCATCCCCGATGTTAAACTTAGTCATTTTCACTCTGTTATGGTTTCAAGGCTGTGATGTGTAACTGAAAAAGAAGACCGAGAGCAATATTTTATCTATTGAATGAATATCCTTTGAACAAAAGAACAACACTTTATCAACGGCAAGTACAAATTGCAAATATAACTGGCCGTTGAGTTTTTTGTTTGTTATCATTGACTATGGGTTAATGATTTTAAGTTTGAGCTCTAAGGGAGGAGAGTTAAACAAGATTAATTGTTTTGCTCATTCTTTAATGGTTCTTACATTTTAATTAGTCTCAAGGTCCCCAAAGCAGCCAATTGATGGGTGCATAGCAAAACACAAGTACATCTGATATTGACAGTAATATTTAATTTCATGGTGTCATACAGACGTGTGACTTTTAACCCAATGACAGTTGGTGAGTTGAAGCGAAAGTGCCAGTGTGGGAGTGTGCTTGTGATATAAGAACTGAGGTCACACTGACAGACTGAGGGTTTGAGAACTGAAAATGCCACCCATGGCTGAGAGCAGTGCTCGCGGCTCTGAGTGGAAGAAACATCACCGCCATTCAACTTGCCCCTTTAATATGTAAGTCAACGTTGAAGTCAAAGTGCTCCTCTGCCCATGTGAATTTTAATGGTGGTGATGAAAGTCTACATTCTACCCAATGGCAGGGAGCAAGTCTCCCTGTTGTGTGACAACCATCGTTTAATTTCTATCAAAGAACTCAACACTTTCATCAATAACACTGACAGCTGTGATATGAAGGACCATTGCCCAATTTGTCGCCTATTTTACTTTTAAGGCAGTGTTATTGATGAATGTATTGCGGGCTTTGTTTGTTATTTGTGCTGGAGTACCATTGCCAAAGCGGAATTAACAAATAATGTTTTATTTCTATCGAGTGATGCTTCCTCACCTTGTTATTACAATTTTACCGACCCCCTTACCATGGAATTTCATATTCATTATTCTCGTTTATAAAATATGATTGATAGAATTAAGTGGTCAAAGGTAGAGCAATCTTTCCTAAATCTGGCTTGCTCGTATGGTCAATTGTCTTATACGTCTTCCTTTATTCTGGTTCAAGTGATATTCGTCAGAACTCTATAGAAAGTGATGTAAGGAGAGGGAACTTTACAGGAGGGTGGTGACTGCAGAGATTGAATGATGAGATCAGATCGTGTGCAGGAGCAAAACTAGATTTTGACCGTGTGGCAATGACAGAGGACGGCCTTCATCCAGTGGTGGATAGATAATGGATAATTATAATTACGAGAAACAGTGGGATAGAAATGTCCACATATGTAGCTATTCTTGTTTCTGTAATGACCGGAATTTATGTATGGATACCTTTTGCATTAAATGCTTTCGTGTTTATACATGTGTAATGCGGGCGTAAATGGGCGGGGCGGATATGACGATCCGAGAGGGAGGAGTCAGGGTGACGTGGGGGAGAAGTTATAGCGGGGAGACAGGAAGCTATCTGGGTGAGTCGGGGGAGTGAAGGGTGGTGAACACGTTGGGTGGTCGCCGTGCCTCAGCCTGGTGGCTGAGGGGCTCATGACGGCGCCAGCCAGCGGGGTGGAAGAGAGAGTGGAGGATTGAGGTTGGAGATGGCGAGATAGCCACAGAGGCCACGAAGGGCTGAGGTAGGAAGTGGCGAGATAGCCACAGAGGCCACGAAGGGCTGAGGTAGGAAGTGGCGAGATAGCCACAGAGGCCACGAAGGGCTGAGGTAGGAAATGGCGAGATAGCCATAGAGGCCACGAAGGGCTGACATTGGGAGGTGGCGAGATCGCCACGTACGGAGGAACAGGGAGCAGCGATGGAGCTGCTGTGGGGGCAGCCGGAGGGCTGCACCAAGAGCCTGCAGCGGAGCTGCAGGAGCGTGGAAGGCTACGGGAGCGAAGGCAGATGTGGGGCTGCCAGGGAGAGAGTCTCAGGAGGAGTGCCGTGTGGGAAGGAGAACGCGAACCCCAAATAAAGGACACGGAGTCAGAGAGAAGTGTCTGAGTCCTTTTATTACACTGGAGTCAGAAGTGAAACGGCATCTCAAAACAACTGAGAGAAAGAAGAAAAAAAAATATTCCTGCTACATCATCCGACGACGACGACCTTCCTCAGACAGTGGACCTGCCTGCGATGGAAGAGGAGATCCGTTCTGGAACGAGTACGGGTCCGGGTGAGCAAGGTGTCGCCGCGTCGGTGGACCTGTCTGTGCCGGAGGATGCCAACTTACGATGGAGACAGATGGCGATGCAGATGGGGACCTTGAAAATCGTGCTGGCGCAACTGTGTGAGTTCACCACGCCGAGGACGACGTCGGGGAGGCCCGGTGGTGATCCGCAGGCCTCTGCCTTTCCTGCGCTGCCAGCGCCATTGCCACGTGGCACGAAGACGCCATCTTGGGCGTGGCAGGGGAGAAACGGCGGGAAGCCGCCATCTTGTCTTCACCGCGGCGGGAGGACGCCGCCATCTTCAACATCGCGGCGGAGAGGCAGCCTTGCGCTGCCATCTGGAGGTGCCGCGGGGTGAGCAGCCTGCTGTGAGCTGCTGTTTTTCGAGGGGGTGCTGCGAGGAGAAGACGCCGATGCTGCAGCTGCTGGGGCGGGAGCTTCCCGTCCTGGTTCGGGTGCGTGACAACGGAGCCGTCAAGTCGCCGAACGAGTTCTGCGAGGCGTCTCAAGTTGCCACCCTGCCGTCCTCTTCTTGCTGCAGCCCCGGGCGAGTCATAACGATACGCACCCGGCCTTAACACACACCTCACTCATCTTTCGAGGGCCGGGGGGGGGCTATTTTGGTTTTCTCTTATGACTCGATTGTGCGGAGCGCGGTTCGGACTGTGTGTATGTGTGTGTAATAACGATGAACGCGCTATCTGCTTGTTGCTTGGTGTCAATGTAAGTGTGTGCGTGTGTTGAGAATGGACGGAGAGTCTGCTGTATTTGCTGAGTGTCAAATTGTGTGTGTGCACTGCTGCGTGGAGTTGTTATCTTGATGGTGAAGTTAATTATTAACTTGGGAGCGTCGGGTATCTTGCGCTGTATTATTTGTGGGTTACCTTGTGTGATGGGCTTAATTGGAAAAAAAAATATTTTTTTTTGGTGTATTGTGCTGCGAGGTGCTGTGTGCGATGCGATTGTTGCAAGAGAGAGAATAATTGTGTTGTTGCTGCAAAGTTACGACAGGATTAATGGTGTGTTGGTTGCCTGCAGATCTGCTTGCTATTGTGCTTAAATGTACGCGTGTGATCGCGATATGCTGATTGCATGTGCTGTTATACCGTTCTGTATGGTTATGGGGTGCGATGCAGTGGTTGACTATTGGAATTGAGATTGTTATTATATTGTGCGTACCTGTTGGAAATTGGTAACAAATTCGAGGGGGACCCAAATATTTGGTTGTATGGTTGTTGTGCACACGAGATTGCGTGTATATTATAGAGGGGGACCCAAAAATTTGGTTGTATGGGTGTTGTGCACACGAGATTGCGTGTATATTATAGGGGTAATTGAGCTTTTTGAGAATGAGGGTGCGCGATGACGCCGTTGTGGGTGGCTTAGATGTTAATGCTAATGGGATCGTAAATTGGCGCCAAGTGGCGTCGCGTATTCGGTTGATCGCATGCAACCACGAGTTGCTTGGCGAGTTGGGTTGTGTAACCAATGTGGTTGGTAAAATATTGGTTAAAAATTCCACGATATGACAGCTGTGCGCAGCAAGCTGGGGCTGTGCGTCTATCGTTGGTGGGGTTGTTATAACGTGACGGGGGATGCGTCTTGTGACCCCCAGCTAAGGGAAGCTGGGGTGCACGAATGGAGAAAACTGGCCACGTGTTCGCACGTTGGGCCGCCATTTTGCGCGCACGCGGGGTATGGCGACGATGCGCTTTGCGGAAAGGGCCGCCATTTTGAGTGCGCGCGAGAGATTGCGCGAACGCGCTGGGCGAAGGGGGACGCCATTTTTGAGCGCGCGGGAAAAACCGGGGTGGGGCAAATATTCCATCTGTTATGCCTGCCATTGTTGATTGGGTGATGCACGAGTTGTGGTCACATCGGCCTATGGCTGATGGCTGACCTGACAGCCCAGAGGCGAAACCTCCGTGGTATGTCTTAAACTAATGGGCCATGTGCTCATATGGCTCGGGGAGTCATGGTTCAGTTGTGCGGTGGCAGACTGAACCTGGTGTGCCGGGGGCTCACGGGATCTGGGTTAGGGTGTTATTGTCTCTATAAGAGAACATTGCCCCGTGGGGGGAGTACAGGGGGTCTGGCATTGCTGGGGGATGAACCTTCCCTGGGCTATAAAGCATCGGACTATACGAGGCTGGTGTGTGTCCATCTCTGATGGGATAGTAAGGGAGGAGCGTGGCCGAGTTGCTGCTCATCCCCGAAATTGCACTAGCTGAGAGTATGGTCAGTGGATGTTGCTGTGGGTTGACGACCACGGTGGGGGTTAGGGCGAGTTAAACGTTACCGCTGGGGAGCGTGGCTCTCTCCACGCGAGGGTGTGCGATTAGGTGTTTTGTTGGGTTGCTGAGAGTGACCGTGGGTACATGCTGTGTACGTGCGATGTCTGTGCTGGTCCTCAAGGGAGGACTGCTGGTGGGTAAGAGCAGGAAATTTTGTTGTTGTTGTTGTCACGTGTAAATAATATTGTTGTTAAAATGTAAATACTGGGGCATCCATTGCGTTATTTTAGGTATTTATGGGGAGTTTTTTTTAAGCGGGCTGAATTTACATCATCTCCACTACCCTGAGGCCGGGTGGCTGTCGTGTACGACATGCGGATGTGCATTGTTGTGCTGTGCCTCAGGGGATTGGATTCTCCTTCTCGTCACAGATTCTTCAGCTCCCGTCGCACTGGGTGTTACCTGGTGTGCTAGCTGGATGAGGACTTGAAGGAGCAATTGAGCGCCGTTCGTCATTCTGCTCTACCACTTGCTCTTTGACGTTGGACTTGAGCCGAGCGGATGGAACTGCAACATGGACACGCACTAAAACATCACATTTCTGGGTTGTGCGCGTTGGCCGTTCTTGCGTGTCAGTTGCCGTTTTGTTCATTGTGCCATTCTTATTCTTGTTGATGTTGCGCGGAGGACAGGCCGGTGTTCTGGTCCAGTTCCTGATACCTCCCCTTTCGTTGCTTGTGTTGTTGTTGTTATAATCTCCGTTGTGTCTGGGGGACTCCTGATTGTGATGCCTTCGCCCGCATTATTTTGTTCTGTTTCAGCCGAGGACGGCTGGGATTTTCTCTACGGTGGAGGGTAGTGTAATGCGGGCGTAAATGGGCGGGGCGGATATGACGATCCGAGAGGGAGGAGTCAGGGTGACGTGGGGGAGAAGTTATAGCGGGGAGACAGGAAGCTATCTGGGTGAGTCGGGGGAGTGAAGGGTGGTGAACACGTTGGGTGGTCGCCGTGCCTCAGCCTGGTGGCTGAGGGGCTCATGACGGCTGCCAGCCAGCGGGGTGGAAGAGAGAGTGGAGGATTGAGGTTGGAGATGGCGAGATAGCCACAGAGGCCACGAAGGGCTGAGGTAGGAAGTGGCGAGATAGCCACAGAGGCCACGAAGGGCTGAGGTAGGAAGTGGCGAGATAGCCACAGAGGCCACGAAGGGCTGAGGTAGGAAATGGCGAGATAGCCATAGAGGCCACGAAGGGCTGACATTGGGAGGTGGCGAGATCGCCACGCACGGAGGAACAGGGAGCAGCGATGGAGCTGCTGTGGGGGCAGCCGGAGGGCTGCACCAAGAGCCTGCAGCGGAGCTGCAGGAGCGTGGAAGGCTACGGGAGCGAAGGCAGATGTGGGGCTGCCAGGGAGAGAGTCTCAGGAGGAGTGCCGTGTGGGAAGGAGAACGCGAACCCCAAATAAAGGACACGGAGTCAGAGAGAAGTGTCTGAGTCCTTTTATTACACATGCATCTGTAAATTGCATTCATGCATTGTGCAGTAAACTTCTGCTTCAGGGTTTTATTGTACAATCTAAATAATTACACTCAAAATCAGGGGCGCCAAAGTGTTACCAGATCGTTAACCTAATAAAATGTTACTGCATGTTTCAGAATTTCCATTGCACGTCCCCAGTATATTTTCGGAGCACGTATATTATGAATGTCAAGCACACTCGGCCAGATATAATTGGGCCACAGTTTAGCAATTTGGGAAAACAAAAATGCTTGATCAAGCACTGCAGACTTGCATTTTAATTTGTTAAACTCATCTCCAGTGGAAGTTAAACTTGGTCTGTGATCAAATTCTTTTTTAGACAATTCTACAAAAGGAAGGCTGTCATGGATGCCACTTTTTCAAAGTCAAACCCATGAATAAGTGGCCAAGTTGCTACTATCCAATGACAGCCCTATTTTGTCAAAAACACATGCCTTGTGGTAGGTGTTAATTGCCTTTGAGCTGATGAACAAAACCACGCCCGGTGCAGATGTGGGAAATGTTTGATAATTAGTGATGCACGGGGAAATCGCTGCTTTTGTCCAACTGTTTAAAATAGCTCTCATTCTAATCCTGGTGAATTATAAAAGGTCGATAAAGCTCTCGAACAAATTTACTTTCATTTGGAACGCAGGATGTATTTATAACATTTCGATAAAATCAACAATACATATTTAATCGGCACTAGAGGACAACGGAATGTGAGCACTCCAGCAATGAAGATAACAATCATGATTTTTAAAAAGACACTTGACATATACGCACATATTGCAAGACCAACATTGTGAGGTTGTACAACTCAACGGACACCTTGATGCGGTCCCTCGAAAGGCAACTCGATTCGCGTGTTTTTGTCGCGTTTAATGTATGCCTTTTAAGCACTTTGCCAAAAATAGAAAGGAAGTCATGGAACAAAGTTGCAAAGGTCACTGAGAGCAGCACGTGACCTCATTCCACCTCTCATGTCACGTGACGCCCTGCAGCAAGCTCCGCACACCTGTGCGCCGTGCCGAGCACGCGCGCGACTATTGCCTTGAAGTGCCACGTCCGTGCGGCGATTCAAAAACCCCTGTTCGGTAATGGGTCAGCGGTGACACTGATTAATGAAGTTAAACTCGCACGTAATTTCCCACCTGTGGGGGGGGGGGGGGTGGGCTTCACGAGCCTGAGATAGCGCACGATGGATGCCCTGGCTTTGCGCGAGACGCAGGCGAAAAAATAAAAATACCGCCTCGCCGTGAGTTGGGGCTCAAAAGCTCAGCAACGCTGAGTTCCCGGCGCTGTTTCCGGCGGCCCGCTTGAATGTCACCCACGTGTCCCTGGCGCGCCAAGTGTCTGACATGCGGGAATTTGCTACCCAATTAAAATTGTCAAATGCGATGCTACGTTGGCAAACCGCTTTGTTTACCAGATTATGATGATGATTTGTATACCTGGCAGCGCCACTGGTAGACAGATGCCATTCCAATGCACTCTTTAACAATAAATACAAAACCCCAATGCCACAGCCAGATGGGTTGGACATAACCTTCATGATAGATAAAATGGCACAAAGGATATGGGCCACTGAATAATCCAAAGATAAGGTAAAAACAGAACTGTAGCCTTATCATAGAGCCATTGATTTTTTAAAATAAATTTGTCATTCTGCTTACAACTCTCATAACGAAAAAACTAAAATCGGTACTAAGGATGAGCAGTACACAAACAAAACAATCAGCACATCAGCAATTCCCTTTTCCAAAATTCTAATTTGTTTTTTGAGAGGGCATGACCTGACCTGCAGAGCAGACGTAAATATTTAAATGGAGTGATTGGTTTGCTGTTATTGCGTGCGAGAGATAGACATGTTTTGACAGATCGATGAATTACAATGGTTTGAGTCATCAGCATACTGCTCATACGACTGCTGATTATACGAAGTTATCTTTCATTATCATCATCATCATTTCATTATTGATTAATCTTAATCGCTTTGTTCATCATTACACTATTATCCCGAGGATGAGCAACTGTGCAGCGGATATGCTACCAAAAGTCATTATACAGTATATAACCCTGTTGCACACAAGTGGGTAAGACAACAACACCTGCAGTGGTACATGCCTTTAGAAAATCATAGGAAATTACTTCTGCAAACGTATATTATTTTATTTATTATCCCCCCCCCCGCCCTATACAAATGTATTCATATTGAGCTGTCATCATCGTGTTACGCCTCGAGCAATCAGATCAGGGCATGGCTCGTGAATGACATTTATCCCAAAAAAATCCGTCAGGTGTGTTTCAAAAAAACAAAATGTATACGGTAGAGAGCACAGTTTCCCACGTGCTTTCCAATGATTGACACGGTTGGCCAGGCACCTCCGATTAGCACGGTTGGATACGTATGGTGCGAAAGAAGTTCAACGCAAATACACACAATGAGATTGCAACATAACAAGCGCGGTAGAGGAGTTCGATTTTCAGAGACACGAAGTTTGTGAAATCGTCGAACAAAACCAAACGAACGTAATGGGCTAACTAGGTGCAGAGACCGTCAACTCACTCATTTTAAAACCTGGCTTAATCACGGATGATTTTTGATTTGAAGCTTTCGTGACTGCAGGAATCCATACTCTTTGGTTCTTTCGGTAAAGTCACGTAGGTTTCAAATACAATAAAATAAATCACGACGTTTCGGGCACAAGGGTCCGTCATCAGGTGGGAGAGCATGGCCTGCCACGTGATGACGGACGCTTGTGTTGCGCCCGAAACGTCGTGATTTATTTTATTTTCTACCTACGTGACTTTACCGAAAGAACCAAAGAGTATTAATCACGGATGGCTGCCCACATTTAAACCACGGCTCTCAGAGGTGCTGGCATAGCGCTTTGACTGCCGAGTGATCTCTCCTAATTGATTGATCGTATATGGTATAATCTCCACCAATGCACTTTTTTATTGTAATGCTAATGCATTTAATACAGCATAAGCGGAGGCTCAAAATAAGATTGTGCGAATGTTTTTTTATTTATTACCCTGATACATTTTTTACCAATTCTAAAATGTATGGGCAGGGAGAATGCATAGCTGATATATATAGCTTTCATTTAATCATCTCCAGTGCAGACTTTGTGACAGAGAAGGGTGACATGTCACTGTAGATACCCCTGAATGATTACGTAAAAATCACGTAACAAAGATAACATAGGTTAGGCAGAACAACTTCTTACAAATATGGGACATTTCAGGTCAGGCTTGCAGAAATAATGTCTGGATAAGGTTGAAGCCAATATCACCATTATCTACGTAATTGTTTTAACAATGTGTGACAGTTTAATATTGTGTATTTTTTTCTATGAACTTATATTTATTCGATAATGAGGCAATGATAGCCCTGCACTGATTTAATGGAACATAATAGAAACATAAATCCAAATGCAGCCAACTACTATTAATAACCTAATTGTTGATGGAAGTCTGCATGTCAAATAAGTGTGTGAAATAAGACATGTTTTCTCCTAAATTATTTCACATCGCGAGACAATATCGTATATCGCATTATTAGATGGGGAAAACTTTCATGGGATCAGAATGTATGGACAAAGAAACATAAACCATTTTTATTTTATTTTACCAGGTAAGGCCCACTGAGATACTGTATACGGCTATTTTTATATTAAGCTCCTGAAAAGAGCTATATAGCTAAGTTAGCCTAATCTGGTAAAATACAAATAGTTCAGTTGAGTTTAGTTCTGCTTGAGGCACCCATAATCGAGCTTTTTTGGGTTAGATCGTGTAAATATATAAATGTGTCGTTAAAGCCCGCCACCACCCGACACAGCCAACTAGTAAGGGTTGTCACGTAAACAGAACGTGCCAATTCGTCACTAGTACAGCACACCGGTGTGTTGGAGAGCCAAGCCACAACATTTACAATCTGAGTATGACGTTTCTATAAGGATCGAAACAGTAAGACTTATCCACACATCTGTCTGTCGCCTGATGAAGCTAGTTGTAATTACTGGCGAAACGTCGTACTCAGATTGTAAATGTTGTGGCTTGGCTCTCCAACACACCGGCGTGCTGTACTAGTGACGAATTGGCCACGTTCTGTTTACGTGGCAACCCTTACTAGTTGGCTGTGTCGGGGGGTGGCGGGCTTTAACGACACATTTATAAATTTACGCGATCTAACCCCTAAAAATCTCTATTATGGATGATATTGGTCGCGAAATCCTACTACGTGTTAAACTACTTAAGGCACGTTTGCACATTCATTTTCATTGAACTTATCCCAATTATTACAACCTGCTCTTTGATGCCTCTCGTTTGTTTTTAATCATTATACATACTCTGGTAGATACCGCTGAAAGAAGTTGGGAAAGAATTAAGTACATAACAAATTAAAACCATTTGATGCAGTTGGGGGTATCTAATACATCGCTCTTGTGTAATATTGTGGACAGAGCTAAAGGGAAATGCCATGATTGTCGACATCTTTGAGAGAGGACGTAGGACAGGGAGCAACACACACAAACACTCTGATGTGTTTTCGAGTTGTGTCATGAGAGATATCTTTAACTGTTTAGAAAACGATGTATATAATGTATATTAAATTACCAATATAATCGTAAACAATTATTATGACGATGACGATATGAATGCTGCATGCTGCAATTCGTGTATTCTGGATGATTTGACCAATAGTTTATGTTTGTATTCTGGATTGGTTCCCTTGCTAAATGTGACAATTATTAGCTAATCACAAATATTTGAATATTTTTTTCACTGAATTATGCGTTACATTTATATATCTGCTTTTCGTGTTTCCTGATAGCTGCTCATGCAGCATTTCAAAGCATCCTGGAGTGCAATACATTCCCCAAGAAGCTCACTAGTAAGGAGAAAGCGGCTTGGAACAGCTTTGTCGCAGTGGTTCGTGGCTTCCTCGGCAATCACAAGGTCGAAAACTACATGGGGCTGGTTGGGACTGGTGAAGAACTACGGCCGAATGGGCTGTAGGATGTCCATCAAAGTCCATATCCTTGATGCTCATCTTGATAAATTCAAGGAGAACATGGGAGCAAGGCGAACGCTTCCACCAGAATATACTGGACTTTCAACAGCGCTACCAAGGACAGTATAATCAGAACATGATGGGATACTTCATTTGGGGGCTGATTCGTGAAATAGATTTACAGTATAATCGTACATCTCGACAAACAACTCCCTTATAAATATTTTCTTGCTATTTTTTGCATTACTTTAGTATGAATACATGTTAATTTTGATTCATATGTTGTTTTTTTCTGACTTTCTAGATATCTGCTCATGCAGCATTTCAAAGCATCTGTTATTACTTAACGTATACTAATTGCCTCTCAGGTGTAGTTATTAGATTCATCTCCAAAATTCCAGCATCCAAGGGTCAAACAAATTTCCGAAAATAAAAACAACCAAAATGTTTGACAACTTAAATAAAAAACATAAATTAGAAGCTTCGCCTACCCTAGCTTTGCTTATTTGGTGAAATAATGCATGAGGACATATATATGAGAAACTAATTACTTTATTATGTAAAACTAAGTGTCACTTAAAAACCTGGGGGTTACACAGCAAGATTAATGACCCTATAATGGTTTCGTGAAATTTGTAAAAAAAAAAAAATTCATGAAGTCAAAGAATAAAAGGTAACTTTTCTCCCCCACCGTTCCTTCTTCTCGCCTAGGGTAAATCGAGGGCAGAGTTGAACTATCGACGCAATCGAGACTCGGTATGCCCCCCCCACCCTGTCTTTGTCAGAGGAAAGTTTCCCTGACGAATTTAATAGCAAGGATGTGGCATCAGCATGACATCACGCGTCACTTTCACTGAGGATATTTCAGACGTGCCCAGAGACGTGGACTGTAGAACAATCCACGACAATAAAGTCATAGTATCCATGCCAGGTTTTTAAATGTTACACGAGCCCAGAGGGAGAGTGCAGTTACTGATTGAATGTTATTGAAAATACCGAGAGAGCAAAACCTGGCATGGAATGGCTAATCCATGCGAATCGTGTTGTTCCACCAACACTGCTTAAATTATAACATGATGCAAGAACCCTCGTTAATAGTCTTTTTTGGTGCTTGAATTGCGGTTTAGTTAACACTTACTCGCCCATCTTCTATGTCCAGGGTTTTTTCAGGAGCTTTAATAGATTAAAGGCCGAGGGCATAACTTGTGACCTATACAACTGCTAATCAGTCCGTCATTTCCTTTCTAAACTCATGCCACTATCTCTGATATCCATCGTATCCGGCCATGGCTGAAGGGAATATTTGAGTGAGCAAGTCTGATTAAATATGTTGAAGTAAGAAAATTAATCAATACATATATACACACAAAGGAATGCAATTGCAACCGTGTAACTTATATTTGTGTGTAAGCCCTTTGCTGATGAAAACCAATGAAAAGTAGCTCATTCAATCCTAATTCTTGTATTCAAGCTGATTTCAGAGATATAAAAAAAACATTACCATCGCAAGGCAAGCCATTCACTTCCACACTATCCAAAAATTTCTGTCGACATTTCCACTGCCGCTTGATACTCTCTCAAATGTATTGGCAGCATGATAACTGTGCCACGTAATCCATTTAATACGCCTAAATTAATGTTGTCCAAAGCACCCATGACTCGCATAAAAGGCACCAGCTGGATTTTACGAGTACACCCTCTAATTCCCCAATGCTGAGGGCTTTAACCGTAGCTCCTAATTACTCTGAAATCCAGGCGAGGCCTGTGTATTTTTGCTAATGTATTTTATGTTTTGTCTTTGTGAACCACCCCGCGATAATTGCTTAGCGGTAAACACATTGAACTTTGAAGAGGAGAGGTGGAGGGGGGCAATGTTTTTAAGTAAAGGCAAAGATCCCCCTTAAAGCCTTAACTGACTATTCTTATTCAGAGGTTTTTTCGGTAGTCACGGAGGTAAAATGTTTAAATTAATTAAAGTAAAATAAAAAAATAAAAAATCACGACGTTTCGGAGGCAACACAAGCTTCCGTCTTCAGGTGGAACCGTCACAGCACGACTGCTGCATCAAGTAAGAGAAATTCCAAGAAAACAGTCCCTGTATATATACTGGTTGAGAGTGGGAGGAGCCATTGTGAGGTTCGGTGCGGCTGAAGCACGCTGTTAGGAATGAGCCTTTGTTGCGTAGACTGGTTGAAATGGAAGGTTCCAAGAGTTATTAAGGTGCGGCTGATGTAACTGACTGATGGGTCAAGTACGACTAACGAGCGCATATGAAGGCTGCAAAGCACACCAGGGGATGGCTGGTCAGCAACATGCCACGGCCGCATTCATCTCTACTCTTTGGTTCTTTCGATAACTGCTTCAGCAGTTTTTTTCTTGCTGTGCGTTGGTCCCACCTGATGACGATTGCTTGTGTAGCGATCGAAACGTCGTGATCTATTATTTTTTCTACCTACGTGACTTTACCGAAAGAACCAAAGAGTATGGATTCCTGCAGTCACGAAAACTTCAAATCAAGATCGCCTTCATCTCTTTAGTACAGGGGTCGGGAACCTTTTTGACTGGGAGAGCCATAAAAGCCAAATATTTCTAAATATATTTCATTGAGAGCCATGTAGTATTTTTAACGTATAATAAATTAAATATGTCTTACTTTTAATGCGACTTCTGGTCACGGGACCCGTGACCCGAGAAATTTTATCTTCAAAACGAATTTCTGTTTACTTTAAAATGACACAGTATTATTAAGCAATATCACAAGTATTTTAAAATCAGTTCCAAACTGATTTTATTTTTATTATTTTCTTATTTATTTGTTTCAACTCAAAATTGTCTGGGAGCCATATGCCGTCACCGGAAGAGCCATATATGGCTCGCGAGCCACAGGTTCCCGACCGCTGCTTTAGTAGGTGATATTCACACAACGCAACAGGAACACACTTGACGCCGCATCGCGACCAAGTCGAAGCCCAGGACCGGTTCTGATAACACTGTGTAACACATTTTTATTTATTTTTCGTTCCTGGGTAGTAAGTGTTATTTCCTAATTGCTTATCCCTCAAAAGTACAAAAAATGGCTATTATTCTACACAAACTTTGCTTTTGTGACCAGGACAATGATATTTTGAAATTTACCTATTTTCAATGAGAGAACGGGCCAATTTGCGTCTTTTTGTTCACATAGTCAGAAAACAACAATATTAATCAAAATTAACACGTATTTATACTAAAGTAATATAAAGATTACAACAAAACATTTAGACACCAAGGCACACTACCACAGGCGGGACTGGCCACAGCGGACCGAGTTATCTGTGGGGAGGAACAACGTCAAGTGGGAGCCACTGGTGGACCCCCGGAAGATGCTGATGTCACCACTGCGCATCAAATTGGGCCTTATTAAACAATTTGTCAGAGCTGTGAATAAGGAGTCGGCAGCCTTCAAGTACCTTCAAGACTTCTTCCCTAAGCTGTCTGAGGCAAAGGTCAAAGCCTGTGTCTTCATCGGACCACAGATAAAGAATATCCTGGAGTGCAATGAATTCCCCAAGAACCTCACTAGTAAGGCTTGGAACAGCTTTGTCGCAGTGATTCGTGGCTTCCTGGGCAATCGCAAGGTTGAAAACTATGTGGAGCTGGTTGGGACTGGTGAAGAACTATGGCAGAATGGGCCGCAGGATGTCCCTCAAAGTCCATATCCTTGATGCTCATCTTGATAAATTCAAGGACTACATGGGAGCGTACTCGGAGGAGCAAGGCGAGCGCTTCCACCAGGATATACTGGACTTTCAATGCCGCTACCACGGACAGTATAATGAGAACATGATGGGAAACTTCATTTGGGGGCTGATTCGTGAAAGTGATTTACAGTATATTCGTAAATCTCGAAAAACTACTCCCTTCTAAATATTTATTAGTATTTTAGCATTACTTTAGTATAAATACATGTAAATTTTTATTCATATGTTGTTTTTTTCTGACTTTATGTGAACTAAAAGACACATTTGCCCATTTTCTCATTGAAAATAGGTCAATTTCAAAATATCACTGTGCTGTTTCGATTTAAAGCTTTCGTGACTGCAGGGATTCATCTTCTTGGTTCTTTCGGTAAAGTCACGTAGAATGGAAATAATAAAATAATAAAAATAAAACAAAATAAAGTAATAAAATAAAATAATAAAATACTATTATTTTATTATGTTGAATTTTTATTATTTTATTATTTCCATTCTACGTGACTTTACCGAAAGAACCAAGAATATCACTGTCCTGGTCACAAAGCAAAGTTTGTGGGGAATAATCGCCATTTTCTATACTTTTTAGGCATGATCAATTACGAAATAACACTTACTACCCAGGAACAAAAATTGTGTTACGTAGTGTAATCGAACTCAGGTCCCTGGGTGTTGGTAAAAGCCACGACAAGCAGCAGCAGCAGCAGTCTCTGGCGAGTGGTAGCAGGAATGTGTTCTTATTCCATCTTGTGACGCCCCTTGTAAAACAGAAGTCCCCAGCGAGGTTCACGGATGCATCACACCTTGCGTCGTTTTTCTATGCATAACTTAAAATTAGTTACGTCGGTAAGCACATCACAGGGAAAAGGTTCATGAGTCTTACTTGAAATGATGATTCTTGGTTTCAGGTCTTTTTTTTTGCGTGTGTGTTTTTTTATTTGGTAGGAGTATGCTTCTCATCGAATCACTTTTAATGGCGTATTGATTAATTGATGGGACATTGCATCATTTATGACGTCTTGAGTACTGAGTTCAATTGCACACCAGCTTTGAATAGGTTTTTTTTGTTGCCAAAAATTATATTACGCAAAGACTTCATTATTTTTAAACTGTTATTCTTGAGGGTGGAAAAAAATACATTTTAATGCGTCATGCTCTTGCTGCGTTTTATGTCTCCGTGATAATTCCAATGCCAGGTGCTCCGGCATCACCCGTGTTAGTGCGGCACACTTGCGTGCTTTTACGATCCGTGTCGTGGTACGGAGACTGATTTTTACCTGTCATAAAATATTGGCTGGTGTCACACACACTGCGTCAGGGCCATGCATTCCATGGCATGCGGTTGCTCACGTTCACCAGCATGATTAACGCCACTGGGCCGTGAGGTAATGCTTATAATCGCGTATTGTCAATGTTCAGAGTGAAACAAAAAAAAACTAATTAACTTACCTTGTAACAATTCTATATAATATAAGACACGGGGATAATTGTGTCAGCTGACACCACTTGCTGTTAGTGGTGCATATCACAACCCGTTATTTGAACACATTGTAGATACATGTCAACTTAAATATGCAAGGACATGTTCTCAAGTTAATAATTCCCACTCTAAACGTACACTCGTGTGGCGAGCCGTGATGTGTGTTGCACGTGGGCCACGAAACTGTGCTGTTAAATCAGTCCGTGAATTGGGCTTCGGCGTTTAGCTACAGAGCCCGCGCTGCAAGTCCATCTCATCCTGTGCAGGTAGCGGTCCTGAAATTGCGATTAATGCGTAAACATTCATGGGTGACCGCCATATGCGCGCGCCTCTTCTCTTAGCAGAAAGAAACCGTAATGAAGCTGTAATGGCAATAGACACACACAGACACACACGGTTGGGGCTCTGCATTAGCTGAACGCACACACTCACGGAACGCGCACTCAGTCTGTGTCGCTTGCAAGCAAACCCGAAGATGCGACGCGCAATCTTATCTAGCGAGGTTGTTTGTGATGTTGTTGTTGTTGTTATCGATGTACACCTTTTTTATGCGCAGCTAAAATATTACGCAACTGAGCGCTGGCTGCGTTATTAATGCGGCGTTGACGAGAGAAGATGTCTTCGTGTGCGTTTTTCATTTCCGCTCTGTAATTGTGATGATCGCTGCGTTTCGGACGTACAGACGATTGCCCCTCGCTCTCGCCGTTTGCCGATCGAGCGACCGGGTCGCGCTTGCAGCGCTGAACGCAAAGGAGGAGCCGTTTCGCTTGCGCTGTTCGCTTCTCTTCAAGAGGGGGAGTCCTACGCCGAGGAACCGTAGGACAGGGGGGGGGGAGTGCGGGAAGCAGCTCATGGTCGGGGAGAGGGGGGGCGCACGGGGGTGGGGGTGATGCCTGCACTGGGTGCATTCGGCGTCCTCCTACGCACTATTGTAGCATCATCTTGAGCTCGGATCTCTGTCGCTAGCGACGCCGTAGTGGTGGCGGCGGTGGTGGTGGTGGGGGCGATCGGGTCGATAGCCGGAGCCAATGTCATCATCTGGAGCCGGCACTCCGAGGATGGCAGCAGGGAGGGACGCGAGCTAGCCGGAGATCCGAGCGCGCGCGCAGCGCTCTCGATCTGCTCCTTCTGCTGCTGCTGCTGCTGCTGCTACGAGTGAGTGCGTTGCGCCCCTCGCTCCCAGCATCACTACAAGCGCCCGCCTCTACCCCCCCCCCCCCCCCGCTGCTCGGCTTCCAGCGGGCGCTCCATCCCGTCCCTCCGCCTTCTTCCGAGGGGCAGCAGCGCCGCTTGACGCCGCGCACACCAAACGCTCACTCCACTTCTTGGGCAGCGCCGACTTTTCCGGAGCCACGCCGGATTTGGTGGGGGGTTTTTTTTACGCGTTATTCTTCACCTTGGTATATCGCGGTGACCGTTGTCATTAGCGGTAGTTTACTTGGAGATTGTGGAAGCGGAAGGCGATAGCGTTGAGGCGCAACGCAGAAGAGAGAGAAGAGAGAGATGGAGGCGAGGAAGCCACCGGCACAAGCGGCGAACTGTCTGCAAGAGCTCACGAAGCTGATCGGGGCGCAGCAGGAGGTCATCGAGCGGCAGCAGAGGCGCTTGGAGGCTCTTGAGAGGCTGGTGGCGCAGCTGGGGCGAGAGAACGCGGCGCTCAGAGCCGGTCCCGAACAGCAGCAGCAGCCCCCTGCTGAGCCGTGCCTCTTACGCTCCGTGGCCACTCTACCCGCGATGAAGGCTGATTCGTGAGTCGCACCTCACCACCACTACCACCATGCACCCTCCCACCCCCTTCAACAGACTGTTGGGGCAAGTGCTGTTAGCGAGTAGCACCTTTGACGGCCAGCACGGCACACGAGGGGCTGAGTGGCCGGCAAAAAACGCTCGGCCGATTTTGCCTCCCCAGGTACTCATTCGAGGCTGAGTCGACCTAGGGGAGGCACAGAACCGGTTCAGATAATCGTCACTGGTGTTGGCCGCCAGCGGGAATCGAACTCGGGGGTTCGTAGCGTAGCGAGCGCTAATCCACTACACTACCGCTCCCCAGCCAGACACACTTACACACACACGCGCGCACAGGCATGCGATCCAGCCACGCTCCAATGGTCGAAGCGCGCTCTTGTTCCTTGTCGTTCATCACGATTGCGGTTGTATGTAAGGCAATGAGGTTGTCGTGGTGGTGGTGGTGGCAGTGGATTGAGTGCCGGCATAGTAGTTCTTGTTTACCTGTATAGATGCTGACGCTGCGTGCTGAGAAGTGCTCGCAGTAAAGTGCGTAACTGTTTTATTGGGGAGTGTGTGTGTGTGTGTCCGCGCGCATTAAAAGTGAAGCGTGCCGAGATCTACGAGAATGTGTGGTGGGTTTATTTTGTTCTTTTCCCCTTCTGCTATCCGCGAAACTTAAGTTCCACGAAAAAAAACCCCCACTGTTAATGCGCACTCGCTTGCGCGTGGTAGAGAGATGTCATCGGAATATATTCGACTGCACAACGGGGAGGGCCCTGCCGACGTTTTACTGGTTACCACAAGCCATAACTATGGAGCTGCGCCATTAATTTGATGGACGAGACAAAAAAAAACACACACGCACGCAGTGTGGCGCATCAATAAACAGTGCGATACTGGGGCTCCAGGATTTTTTTAAGTGTCCGGCAACACAATACATCATTAGTACAACACACAGCAGCGGCCACGAGACCCCAGCCGTCGATGCATTTCATACGGTGCGTCACCTGCGGACGAATTTGCATATCGCTCAAAGGTAAATAGAAGTAAATTATACGTGGGGTGTTTGGTTTTTATTTAAATGGAATGTATATTTGTTTTACTATTGAGATATCCCGGGTTTGTTTTGGTCGTCTCGTGAACGAGCTCAAGCAGAATCTTAACTGGAACTGGATTTGTTTGCTTACACAAATACTGCCGGATACATTTTCTTCGGGAAAGCCAAAAGGCTGATGAGCTTAAACATGACGGACGCAACACAGGACTTGTGCTATCGCCACACGCTGCTTTTAACCGGTAGTAACTCTATAACATCGCATATTGAATGCTTATTTTGTTTACCGAATTGTTATTGTGGGTCTAAACTATGAACTTGCAGAGCGTGGACTGTGCGATGCTGTTGTGTGAAATCAAAACATGGTTTTGGCTGTACCCCATCGGCCTATTTTTTATTCGAAGATGGAGAGCAGACGACATGCTGTGCTATTGTCGTGATATTTCCAAATCAGTTAACTTAGTAACATCACATCCAAGCAAGTTGAGTGTGTCTAATCATTGCCATACACTCTCATAAAAGTCAAAAAAACTTTGCAATACTCAAACGTCGTTCATATGAAGCAAACTATACTCACATATTTAAGTTGAAGTTTACGAGAATGGTAATACAGTATAACAACGTTTAAATTAAGGATGACTAAATAGACGCAATGGCTAGCACGATGAGATCACCACCTCGTGTCCAGGTGATACGTATATTGTTACATCGACGGGATCGTAGGAGATCAAAACCTGGGTGAAAGGCCTTCATCCAGCAGTGGATTGACCAAGGGCTGCCGTTACTGATAATGACGAACGCATTTTGTCTGCAGCGCTCAGCAATCCAGACTTCGACCCTCGGGGGTCATCCCCAGTCAAGGTGAAGGCGACATTTATTTGGCACATGATCTCCTCTCCTCGGGCTGAGCTCTACAAATTCAAACCTTTAGTTGTTGTTGTTTTGTTTTAATACGATCAACATACTGCGAGTTGCAGGCTCATTAATTCTAGATTTGAAGCTTTCGTGACTGCAAGGATTCATATTCTTAGGTTTTTTCGGTAAAGTCACGTAGGTAAAATTTTTTTATTAAAATTAATATGCGCAACGTGAATTGCGGGGGGGGGGGGGGGGGTTAAACTCGCAGTAGACGGACGCGACACTCGGGGGACATTCCCCGTCCGAAAAGAAACGCAACATCCCGTGCGGACGAAGCGCTGCGCCGTCGTTGATCTTTGGGGGGAGGAAGGTGGCGCGGCGATTTGCGATGCACGAGGCTCACGATAGAGAGAGAGAGAAAAACAATCTTTACCTGCGTCCTTTTACTGCCGAGCGGCGGGGTGGGTGGGACATCGCTTTGCGGTTTGATCGATCGATCCATAATCTGTTGGCATTGCTTAAATGCGCTGTATCGATCGGAGAAATTGATATTTATCACTGCGCCAGGCTCAACTGTTTTGTTAGTCGCTTGCATTGTCGCGCGCCTCTTCCTCGTGCGCCCGCAGCGAATTACGCCGCATGGATCCGAGCGAGCGCTGCCGGGCCCCACGGCATTTATAATATCGTATGAGCGGCAATACCCTTCCTTCAAGTTGCTGCTCGCTGGCATTCCGAGCGAGCGAGCGAGATGCCATGCGCGTTCAGGGATGCGCCCAAACGCGGCGCGTGCCACGCATGAATTAAAAACGAGAAGAACGATGCACGATGCGCGTGGATTGTCTGCGACACGTGCTCGTCTCCGGAGGACACGTTTGGTCCCAACCTTTTGATGCACGCGGACTAAGTATAGGTGCCTAATCGTAACACAATATGCGAAAACAAAAAAATCCCCGAAATTATTTTGATAATTAATCAGCCTTACGAGTGTTGTGATCCCTTCTGTACAGCGAGTGAATGTTTTAACGCTTTCAACATTGGTTGGAAAGCTTAAATAGCACCGGTTAAGAATACGTAATACACACCTACACACGCGCGCATATATATTTCTTATAATGAGCACATTTCCTCGGGAAAATACATACCGTCTGCAGAATAATAATAATATCTGTACATTTGTCAAAAGTGGGGTGTGCTTAAGCAGGCGACGCACCGCCACTTCTAAATGTACCGATGAGCCACGTGAATCATTTAGCGCGTGCACGTGGTGGAGAGGCATTGGAGTGGCATAACTCAGCCACGATCACGACTGACTACCCAAGCTCGACGCCCAAGATCAGTGGCGAGTATGTGAACTGGTGCTGGGCCTCTCCATGTATGTCAACTGAGCCTGAAATGAGTACCTGTTGCTGCATGTAAATAGCATCACTTGTAAGACAAAAGGCAGCTGGGGCGTGTTGTTAGTCACACCACACCCTCATGTGCGGTGTTCGCCTTCACAGGTGCTCACTAACAGCACTTGGCCCCAACAGTCTGTTAAATCACCAGGGGTTCCTTGTCTTGATGGCTGTGCAGAATAAGTTTGCATTCCGGTTTTAGTTTTGTTATAGCACGAATTTCAGAGCCCGAAAATGTACCTTCATTCTCAAAAAAAATGTGTTTGGTAGATAAAGAGACAATGTGATGAAATTAACTAGTTTGCAGGTGCTAGGTGGCTTATTATATCACAGGATTGTGAGAGAAAGAAACGGCTTGGGGAGGTCTTGATTTATCAGTTTATTATCATCATGATGATGAGATGAAGGACAATAAAAAAACATCCAGGCAAATCTCGAAATTTTGAGGCTATCTGAATTGCTTAAAGGCAGTCTTTGAAATGCCCAGGCACTCCCAATGAATTCTCAGGGAGTCTACCTGAATTTTGAGTTTGTCTCTAAATTGTCTGAAGCGTTTCAGGCGATTTTCTGGAAATATTTTTCATAGCAATGTGTAATTGTCATGAATTGCAAATGATTGTGCATTGTTACATAAAAGAACAGACAAGATGGACTACAATTCCCTGAGCATGTTCTGTGCTAGATGTAATGTTGTTATTGTTATTATTCTATTGGGATAAAACACACACAAAACATCGCATTTGTGCATAATTAAATAGAGTAGTGATGAAGAGATTCAGAAAGTCGCCACCAGTGAAAGTGCCAGCCGTTGCAAATGAATTAATTTCAAAGTTTCTGCCCTGTCCACTTCACACGTGCCTATAGCCCCCGTTGTGAACTGTGTTTTGCGTTCATTGCGTCATCGAGTTTCCAGACGTGAAACTTGTATTGTTGGTGAGGTCCGCGGGAATGGATCGGCGGGGTGACATTGAGAAACGTGGCGAAGCGTCCTCATTACCTTGATCGCAAGTCCTATTTTAATTCCGCAAATCAGACAACTGCTGCATAATGAGCGGATTAGTTTTCTATTTCTCTCCGTGCACATCCTCCCTTCGGGGAGCTTAACCACCCCGTTTGTGGAGATTAACACGTGGGAAAGCCAGTTTCCTGCTGTTTACCAAGGCACCACGTGGGGAAACCTTTTTTTTTTGCAGATTCAGTTCCTGTAGGGATATGTTTTTCTCTCCTTGAGGAAGTCACTTGGGGAGGGGAGGTTGGGGGTGGTGACGGTGGAGGGGGAGAAAAATAAGAGACCGCAGCGATGTTTGCGGCTTGTTGCTATGTGAGAGGAAGGATCACAATTGCCCTTGCTTGAGGGCATCTTAGAAGCAAGGTCATAATCTCCTTTCTGTACCTCGCGCCAGGGTCAAGGCATGACGTTTCTCGAACCCTTTAATGAAATTTGCTTAACCGGCAGCAGGAAACGATAACGGTCAGTACATTCCCGCACGGTGCATTTATAACAGTGCGCATAATTGATGTCTACGTTTTGACTAGATAGTAAGACGTTGCCAAGAGCCACTTTTCAATGATTGAGCTCTAATGTATTGAATCACAATGTGTTTGTTGACTGTAATTGCATTTTCATGATGAATGGTGTGTTTTTTTTTAAGTATTGCAATGCACAAAGATAAATGGAAATATACGCTTTCAAGAAATTGACTTCTCTTTCGTTTATTGAAATTTTTATGAAACAAGACTGGTCGTAAAAAAAGAAACCCCCCCATCTAAAACGGGATTAACCCGATGTCCTCTCACGTAAATTCTCGCCGAAGCGTATGAAATTTGCTGAAGGTATGACTTCATGAAAATCGTGTGAGAATACGCTTGGATGTTTGAAAAGAACACGCGTTTTATAAACTGATGGTGGTTACAATCGATTGTGAATAAGAGTGACATTTACTTCCTGTTAAGTTGTTTATTTGGCGCACATATTTGCCGACAATGTTCCTGGTTCTTGTATTGAATTAAATACAGCTGCTTGGAAAAGTTAAGTCAACAAGTACTGGTTTTTAATATGTAGCAATGACTGAATGTTGTAAGAAATAATGGAGATTTTCAGCCATTCTCAGTCCACCAATGGATGAAGGCCTCCCCATTCCATGACAATCATGGGGGTTTTCGACCATACTTCTCCATGCTGGTTGATGAATGGGGGAGAGGGGCAGGTGCGGTTGTCATATCACTTTAGCACTGATTTTAGCCATGGCAGGGAATTGAACTTGGATCGCAGGGTTCACAGTGCATTATCCTGACCACACAAGCACCCCCCCTCCTTATTTATGGGCAACAACTGCAGACTGTATCTTTATTGATGATAACTTAACCGCCCCCTTAACCTGTTGTGGACTTACCAAATCCGATGGACTGTAAGGTAGCCAAGAGACGGGACCGCAAATGGATTTAATCTGCCTGAGCAGAGCTCTGGGTGTTATCCGCTTATATGTGTGTAGGTTTTTCCAGGTGATTTGGGTTGTCTGGCAAATGCTCGTTAATGGAATAAGGCAAACATCCCAGTGCAGGACCTTCCTAAAAAAACGAGTCTTAAGCCGCAGTGGGGCTTTTCTCGATGAACAAGAAAGGGCATTAATCATATAGCCAGATATGAGATTCTAAATGCTGATGAGACCCAATAGGTTAAATGTCTTTCCTTTTTTTTCCTTCCGGCCAAACTCTTTAAGATTTGTGTTTGCAATCATGCGTTTGCACTACGTTCATACATTTTTTAACGCATACATATGACATTGTAGTCGATGGTGTAATGTGAACCATTTTCTTCTTCCGATGTAATTGTCTGCTGAAAGAAGAGAAACGACGAAAAAGAGCAGGAGACAGACGAGATAGCCGCCCGCTGTTGTCACGTGACGACACTGCATGCACGCGCGGCCGGTCCGATTCCCAAATGCGTTCAGCGTTGACTCCGCGAGCAAGCGAGAAGCGGGGTAATTTGCTCGTTCGGTACAGCACATGTTGGCGAAACTTTACAAGTTGGTGTCCATTACCGTTCAACTTCTGATGGAGGTATTTATGATCGCACACCGGGTATGACGTCTAATATGAAAACTCCACAACTGTAACCGTGTGGTTATTAGCACGGTTGGCTACGTACGGTGCAGTGTGAAAGAAGTTTAACATGCATACAGAGCAAAAGAAACCGACTCTGCTCAACGGATTTAACTCGCAACCACTGTCACCGCAGCTATAGGGATAAACGTGTAGCTTTGATCCTTAAGCATTAAGGACTGCGGCAGAATTTTTCAGGAAAAAAATTGTACTGTATAAATACACCTTTAAAAAAAATGAATAGCATAATATTGCTGGTAATTCCATTTCATTTCATGTTCGGAGCTGTTTAAAAAAAATCGGATAATTTCTGGTAGATATTAAATTTTAATTAGACCCATGGGGTGGAGGCAAAATGGGCAGGGTTAATTAGTCAAGTTGTGGTGGCTTGGATTATAGTCAGTTCGCTGCATAAGATTAAATGAATTTAATTGAGATTAGGGGATAAAATCCGACTGTTATGTAACTGTACGGCTGTAGGAGCATTTTAAATTCGATTTAGGATGGTTCCCGTCCTTGTGTCTGGATTATAATTTAGTTTTTGCCGAATTGGATTTTTATTCCAAAAAAAATCCCATAACTCACACTAGTAGTAAACTCACACTAGAAGCTGTTACAGTCTTTTTTTGGGAAAAATATATAATTATTTACCTCTGCCATGGGAATATGGAATTTCTACCATGGGCACAGGGCTGTCAACAGAAGATGAACATGACTCCATGCTAATTTGAGTGAGAAACCATTTAGATTTTGTTTACACCCTCGATTATAATTCAACATAGCTCTTTAACCAGGCTGCTGTGCAAACATATGCATTGTTTTTCTTTAGCGGTATGCATACCATAATCGGAGACATGGGTGGGTGACTAAGGAGGCTGATTCACTGTCAGGACACGAGGCACTAATTCCATACGCTTAGGTTCATATCCAGGCAATCACAAGTTCTTGAGTGTTGCAAGTTGAATGCCTCGGCCGTAATCACCACCGGGAGTAAACAATTTCCAAATTAAATCAGGTGTTTTAACTTAATGCAATAATGTTCCAGATCTGAGGATTATTGTTTGACGGCACGCACAAAGGTGCGTTATATACCGAGTGTAGATAACTGGCCCTATAGAAGCGACTTCAGAAGTGTTTCCGTGATGTCATACGCTGAAGCTATTCTCTGGGCAAGGTGATGCACTGCTCGCTGTTAGAGTAATGGTTAGATAGTGCTTCGTCTCGTAACATGGGGCTGATGTCGTTATCTGAATACAACTGTGGAAAAAAATGCTTACAAATAAATAAGAAGCACAATAAAAAATTTGTATCACTTTATTGTAAAAAAAAATAGAAATCTGTAAATTGAATACAAATTCGCCAGTATTTAGAGCACCTATAATGCATATTCATCTGTAAAAAAATGTATTCCAAAGGGGACATGCACCACGGAGATGGAGCGTGCATGTGCTAGAGATAGATTGTTGCATCACAAGACCATAAGAAATTCATTTGGCAGCTTGTTTGTGATGGAAGGCATTTATTAACGGATGAGGCAGAACAATTACAGCTTCTTTTTTAGAATAACTTTTGTTGTTCAGCGCTTTAGAACTTATAATAAAACATGGGCAGTAGGCCTCATTTTCCAACCACTTATATTTCACAACTTAACCACTGCGATTTCGACAGCAACACACACAATGTAAACATGTGTGCGAGATAAATGCATGGCCAATTTTTTTAAATCTATAATATCTATTATTTGTATTTCTTAACATGTAATCTAAAACCATGCTCAGACAGAATAGTGTATGACACAATGTTTTTTTACGTTGTTTCCAGTTTGTACAGATCTAAGCAAATACTATTTTTTGTTGAGCTTGCACAGTTATTTATCGTTGTTATGTTTAGGCTTTTATTGAAGTTGGTAATTCTGGCGTAACTGTTGTTGTTTAGGTTTAAATTATAAGTAAAAAGTACGCGGTTAACCAGATTCATAACGGTAGCATTACATCAATAGGGATGCTGCCAAGGTGGAATGGGTTGGAACGCGAGACGTCCAATCCATCGATCACCTATTCGATTTCTTCAATTCTTGAATCAGGAGGTCCTGTGTGGTGGGGTAAAGTGTGAGTACTTCCACCTAGCCAGTGTGGAAGGTGAGGCGCCGCTGTGGCGAGATGTTAACTACCTTGCCTGATATGCAGGAGGTTCGTGGGTTCAATCCCAACCCTGGCGCATGTTTTCCCCGTGGTCACGTGGATTTCGGTTTTTCTCTGGTTTTCCCCTCCACATTTATAAACATGATGAGCCACTTGGTTGGCCTATTATTTGTGGCCAGCATCTGAAAAAGAGTTTATATATTAGGTCAAACTACATTCTCTGAAATTATTCTCTGAAGCTCTCTCTCTCGTCTGAGTGGCGTGAGCAAGTAATTGCGATGCTGCATTTTAAAATGTGGTGCAAATCCAGAGACAACGGATACCTACTGCGGCCAATCCCGGCCACAATCTAAAAGCCTGGGCACATTTTAAAGCTGGCCATGGATTTTTCTTCAGGTATGATGGTTCTAAAACCATTGGGAAATTAACCCGGAAAGACCTCGGTTTAGGCGAGCTATACCACGAGAAGAAAATCACCTCTGCTGTTCATAAATCTTCCAGTCATGTGTGACCAGTGGAATTAATGTTCTCTGCACAGACTCATTGTACTGCGTGTGGTCAGTCGGTTTGGAACACCTGGGGTAAACGAGGAGAATATTTCAATTCCCTCTGACTGGTTGTTCCCCACCACCACCATCTACCAACGATGTCAAAAATTGAAATGTAATTGCTATGCCAATGCCATATAAACAGTATACAAGTTAAACAATTTGCGGAGTAATTTCATCGCTCACATTTCAAAACCGTTTTGACTATTCTCCATGAATATATATCGTAATGTTGTATTTATTTTAAATGTTGGAATAGGAATACTCAACTACTGTTTGGACCAGTGGTTCTTAACCATTACTCCAGTCTTGCACTCCTTTGGCTCTCCATCGTAAAAAGTATGTAATGTTAATAAATAGACAGGTTTGATTAAACAAAGTAGTGGTATATTCTTGGTTCTTATGGTAAAGTCACGTAAAAGGGAAAAATAAAATAATACATTTTCTTGCTGTGGTTTTCACACCTGATGATGATTGCTTGTGTTGCAATCAAAACGTCGTGATGATTTTATTGTTTCCCTTCTACGTGACTTTACCGAAAGAACCAAGAATATGAATCCCTGCAGTCATGAAAGCTTTAAATCAAAAAGTAGTTGTACTTACGTCCCCGTACGTGATTTGTATTTCGATGATTTACCATAAAAAAAAAAAAAAATCTGGCCACATCTCGCATCCCCAGAAAGGACATTTCGCCACCTCCAGTGGGTGCGTGCACCCCAGGTTAGGAACCACTCGTTTAGACCGTCTCATCACTAATCAGAAGTGTGATCTGTGTCAAAGCAAATACGGAAAGCAAGAAAAGTCTACTTTTTAAACACACCAATCACAGTCCAGACTGTGGCTGTTTTCGTGCGCAACTCGGGCATAATGGTTTGCCATCTTGCAGGAAATGTGTCTTTCTCCGCGAACATCTGGCAGGGTTACGTTTATATTGGATGCCTGACAAGGACACGCGCGACAATAAGTGAGACCACTGAGATATGTCGTGAACTCCCCCGCATCCCACTCCACCCCCTACCCACACCCCCTGCAACATCGGCAAAATTTATTCTCAACAGGTCACAGATGGCACGACTAAGAAAGAAAAAAAGATAAATTACAAAATAGATAATGACGTGAAAAAAAAAACCTAGCGTCTTTGTGCAATTAAGCCGAAAAGTATTCCATTTCGTTTATCATACCAGATGCCTGTTGTAATCTCGCTGGGAAATAAAACAACAAAAAAGAGACCTGCAGGGATTCCGCCTGGGTGTTTTGTACATTCATCATTGATTACCAGGCCCATGTTAAAGAGACCTCCAGCACACCGATGTACCGTATAGTATAAGACGGGGGGGTCTGGGGGGTGTACGTGTCACCGCGTCTCCTGCTGCTGTGTATGCTTGCCTAGGTCACGAAGTGCGCAGTTCGCCTCTGAATGGACAATTGGGCTCCCAACATGCAAAGAGGCTGTCCGAACAGTGTTTCTTACCGTGACATTCCATAAACTTACACGATAATGGTTATTGTTTTGGGTGGCACCTCCCCCCGCACCGCCCCCCCCCCCCCCATTTTACCAACCCGCATTTAGCAACATAGTGAAGTATGGTGAAAATAACTCCATGACCGACATTTGCAAGGTCATATAAATAACTATCATCCATGGGTGGATATAGTGCAGGAAGAGGTATTATATTTATTTATTTTGCGTCTATTATTAATAATCATCATGGCCATCACTGGTCATGGTCAATCCACTGCTGGATGAAGGTTTTCCTATTTCCATCATCATCATTTCCATCGCTCGCGACCTTGTGATGCGCTGATTCATCTCGCTCATCGTTTATTCATAACCAGAAGAGAGTCCATCGAGAATAGCATTCTTCTCTTTCACGGTCGATCCGGGTAAAACAAGCACAAACATAATAATGATGTATTTCTTTTCGAAAATTGTAACAAAAATAGAGTGTTAAACTTTACAAGAATAAACATGAATGCAAAACAGCATGCACAGATTAACGTTGAATAAAGATTGAGCAAAAATAAATAAAGTCGAACATGAATTTAACACGTATAATATTATAATTTAGTAATAGATTTTTACCCTTTTAACTGGCAACAAAACTGACACCTTTATGCACGGGATCATGTTTGCATTAACCACAACACTTGCGGTTAAAATGCAAACAAAAAGACAACTCTGATAATGTATGCACTGTCCTTCAAATTGATTGGTCCACACCCAAGACAGCTTTGCTTATAGCCTAGTCTCACATAATTCACAATATTTTTTTTTGGTCGGATTGCGTCAGTAAAATGTGTGTCGTGTACCCTCATCCACCCGACACAGGTTGTTCTCCAGCACACCGGTGGTGCTGCTGAGGCAGTCATACATGGACACGTTTGTTCACGTGACGACTTTATTATTCGGCTGTGTCGGGTGGAGTGGGCTGTACGACACAACATTTTTACTCACGCGTTCCAACCCAAAAATCTATTATGAATCACAAGTTGAACGTATCAATCAATGATTCCACTGAGCCTATTGTTTTCACAGTTCTGTTGTAAAGCTCTGGGTGTATTTATGCAGTGGAGTGTCTGTAAAACGTTGCTCTCAACACGTGCTCTATATATAAACACATCCTAGCGATATCAATCGCCACATGAGATGTTTGGAGATACAATGTGCACACCAAAGTGAGAACATTTTGCTATCGGTCGAGTTAACATTCAAATCGTACACTGTGCCTGGCGTCTTCTTTTACGTGTGAACTTCCGAAATAAAAGTATGGCTTTTAAAAATCAAATACAAAGTCAGACTCCACTCGTGAATATTTTATATTTGCTAGGCAATCTTTATTATATGCAAGGGATGCGATGGTACCAACGCTGAACAGGTTCTGTATTCAATGACGACAGCTGAGCTCATGATGGGCAAATGTCCAATGCACACAATTATTAACATGGACATAGCCAAACCATATTTTTAATATGAATAAATACAATTATTTTCCAGCAAAGCATGCTGTGTACACTTTGACATTTTTCAGATTTAACATCTCATTCCCACAGCAACCCATTCAAAACACTTGATGCAAAAGCACAAAAGTGTCCCCTGTTACACGGGGCTTGTATTGACAAGAAATTGACTTATTTCAGTTTATCCGGCCCTAAAGGCATTGTCGATTTTTGGCAGTTCCTGTCAGTGCCATGTGGACACTGAACGCGAAAGACGGATTGCAGGGCAGCGCGCTTGCACTCGCCTTGCAATGTGTTTCAGTTGCCATGTCAAAGCTAACAGAACGCCGCTTGTTATTACCTTCTGCAATCTGTACCATAACCGCATGGCGATCCCAACCTTCTGTAGAGGACGGGATGTGTAAGTGTTAGTTATGGGGGACACAGTGGGAGGGCAGCACCGAGAGTGGGGGAGAGGCAATGGAGTTTGACGCTGGCCGCTCTTGGTAGATCACAGCACAATAACAGAACGCAGCAGTGGGGCAGACAAGCTGAGCGACCAGTGGCATCCGTTGCTACCTCCCACCATGCAATTCTCCACTGGTGGGCCCATCCATCTTTTGTGCCTTGTCTTCCCAAATGCCCTCTTTTCTTTTTCCCTCTGTCGCCCTTTGGGACCCTAACCCGCCCACTCTATCTTACACCCCCCCCCAACCCCAACTATCTCATTAGCCGCAGCACTGCCTGCCATTACCCCGTCTTCAAGACAGTGGCGGTACACGTGCTGTATACAAAGTAATCGTGGCGAAGGCAACTTGTGATTAATTGCAGACATGTTAGTGAAGGTGAAGCGAACGGTGAACAAGCAAGCACCATCCAATGTGGTGTGTTCGAGTGTGCATGCATCTACTTAGCTAGCGAGTGCAATCCACTGGATGCATATATTACTGGTAGGAACCTCCTGGTTACACCAGCCCACAGGGGATTATTGTGTCCGTCCGTCGTGCAGGGAGGGGCTGGGTGGGGAGGGGCTGGGTGGGGAGGGGAGGGGCTGGGTGGGGAGGGTGGGGCTGGGTGGGGAGGGACTGGTCACCCCGTGGTGCCCTTATAAAATTCTAGATTTGAAGCTTTCGTGACTGCAAGGATTCATATTCTTAGGTTTTTTCGGTAAAGTCACATAGGTAAAAAATTGAAATTAATAAAAGTAAAATAAAAACTAAATAAAAATCACGACGTTTCGGAGGCAACACAAGCTTACGTCTTCAGGTGGAACCGTCACAGCACGATAGCTGTGTAGGGCTGTTACAGAGGGGCTGTTTGTGTAGGGCTGTTTGCATAGGAGCTAACGGATAACAAACACAGTGGGCGGGGACTCCGCGAGTACACGGGGTGGTGCCCGCAACGACGTCCGCACCGGACGGCGTGAGGGGGGTTGTGATCCTCTAGGGGAGTATAAAAAGGGATGAGCCAGAGAGCTCGGGGTTCAGTCTTAGAGTAATTAGGGGAAGACGGAAGACCGACCAGATAGGCCCTGGACTCCCCCTGGGACGCCGCCCTTATCAGGGCAGCGCAGGCTGGAGCCAGTGGCGTGGTCCCGTGAACCAGAGTCAGTACTCTGGGACTCCGGGTACCGTAGCCCGACTGACCAGTGTCGGGCCAGACAGCCTCCCCTAGCCCGTTAGTGGAGGACTCGGGGTAGGAAGGATAGCTAGAGGTGTATCCCCAGTTATACGGGTGAGGGGGCCGATACACCCCTCCAGTGCTGTACGACCATTGTGTAAATAAACACGTGTGCCTTACTACGGTGTCCAAGCGTCTTCAAGAGTACTTCAGCTGTATCAAGTGAGAGAAATTCCAAGAAACAGTATTTGTATATATACAGGTTGAGGGTGGGAGGAGCCAAGGTAGGCCCTGCATATTATTTTTGTGAGGTTCGGTGCGGCTGAAGCACGCTGTTAGGAATGAGCCTTTGTTGTGTAAACTAGGTGCGGCTTGTGCCCGCCCTCACAGTCGGGCATATTTGCGGAATACACCACGCCGCCGTTGACTTTGGCCATTGACCGAGCAACCCAACGTTCCTACCAGCTCCCTCCACAGAAATGTGTTGCTCAGCTGCTATGGATGCAGTCTTGCTAAACTATAAAGCCTACTTTTTTGTAATGAGTGGCAACTGAAACGGACTAATAGGGGTATTCTTGAAATTTATTTCTGAACCAGGACAAGATATACATTTATAGCTAGAATTATCACTGCTTTATTCATGAAACGACAATCATGTTGCTGTTAATGTCAGGATGCAAATGATCTTGCATCACCATAACTGTGATGTATAATAAAGCAAGGTTATTTAAATCTATAGATATTTGCACATGTCCTCAAGCAAATCCAGTTAAACATTCGTGAAATAGCGAGTAGAAGGAATTGTGGTATAGGTACGGCAATGGCAGGGTCCTGTGATGGACTACGGATGTAAGATGCAGAAAGATTATTGCTGGGCATGTCTGTGATGAACTATATGTGTAGGTAAAGATGCTGAAAGATCATTATCCAGGTTTCCTATCCACATCCTACGGTGCCCTTGCGAGTACCTACGTTAGTGGTATTTTCCATTCCCATGAAAAGCAATGCAGAGGGAAGAAATTGAATTTAAAAAGTACGGTGGTAGGAAAAAAATGGCAAATGCAAAGCATTACAATGTCAAGGATAATATGCTAATGCTTTTTTTTTCCTGAAGAAAGCCACCCCCTCCCCCTAATCCTTGCTGGCAGTCATCAGAATTAAATAAATATATTGCATTTACTCTCCTTTCTTGCTCAATGTATCAGGCAGCGTGGCAGCTCAGTGCTCAGCTAATTGAGTGCTCACCTAATGTATGATCGCGCCGAACGAAGCTCCCCCTTTGTCCCGTGTGTGTGTGTGTGTTCTCTCTCTTCCAGAGCTGTGTATGTGTTCATGTCTGAAATGGATGTGTGTGTGTGTGCAGCGTGCTTGATAATAATGGTCTTCAAGTGTTATACGTGCACCTTCGGCAACACCATCTCTCAACGGTCAACAATTTCGCGTCTCTTTTACATTAAATGGCCAGTTCCTTCTCGATCGGATTCCTACGATCGGCTGGACTGATGGCACGGACGATGTGAAATGTGGATACGTTTGCTCCATGACCTTCCGCCTCATCTAGTTTTGTATCTTGCTGGTATTATTAATTCGTGATTAAATGTTTCACTCTGGAAATACTTAACTCGTGTCTGGATAAAAATGTTTTCGCTTGCTGCTAATATTTACATTGCAAGTAAAAACAACATTTTAAACAAACATCCCATCAATTCTCATTCCACAAACGGATGAAGGCCTCGCCACAACCATATTAAGCCGTGGTGTTGTTTGACCATACTTCACCACGCCGGTCAGTGCGGGTTAGAGGGGGGGGGGGGCAAGACTAGTTATGATACTTCTCCCGCCACGATGTGAGACATGGCCGGGAACTGAATTTGGCTCGCCGGGTTCATGTTTAAGCGTGCCAACCACTTTGCCACCGCTCCTTCCCGAGCATTCTACTTTATTGGCAGTCGTGTAGTATCTGCCTTTTGTATTTGCTCGTATAACTGAGCTCCCACTTAGAAACAAATAGACTTGTAGTCTCAATGGTAACTCGTATCTGGTGATACATACTTATTTACTTCGCACAAAAGTACCCAATAATCAGAACAGACAATGATTTAATTTGTATCTTAACGCAGCAGTTCAATGCCACTTTGTTTGGGTGAATCAGTTACAAATGTGAACTATTAAATGCTCGAGCTATGGAATGAATATTAACAGCAACAACAACAACTTTATTGCCCGTAACACTGTGTGTTCGATATGCAGGGAGAACGGCGTCAATTGAAATGCAAATCAATTCTAAAGCAACTTTGCAATGCACACCGATACATGCTGTGCATTTCACAGGAAATCGCACCGGCCTTCGAGCGTACCAACGTGTATTTGATGTACAGTATATCTCTCAGAGTTGTTTATCATTCCTGTTTTATCGGCATGCCACCCGTGTTGCATATAAGCCGTTCACATTGTCCCTGCATCACTCTGCAGAGGGAGCGGCATTGTGCGGTGAATTGAAAGTACCTCGGACATATTATTTGTTACGATTATGATTGTATACCTGCAACGGCGAAACATTGGTCACCGCCAAATTCTGCTGATGTCGGGGAACGTTAGAAAAATACGATTGTATAAGAATAATGTGTGTGTGTGTGTGCATATATAGTGAATACACATACCCGCTCACATACATCTCTTTCATAAGCACTGTAAACATATGAATTCAGAAGGCACAGCAATGTTTATAGAATGTTTAAATCATCCACTCATTGCCCAGCTGAAGGGCATGGCGATTCATGGCAAAATTATTCCTCAATTATGAAGCAAAGAGAATTATAGAGCCATATAATTTATTTGGGTTGTGATTGTATGTTGGCAGTAACCAAACATTGGTTTGATGCAACATTTTGCCGCCTTTGGTGAACCTTCTGGTAAATAAACAAGGGTGCAAGGGTGATTGAACACATACGCGTGCCTAGCGCGTGCAATAGCGGTGGTTGTGGACTTCACAACGAACCTAGTTTAATGAGTTCGACTCCCAGTCATGCATTAATTCAGTAGCAATTGATATGTGAGCCTGTCCTGGGCTTTGTATAAAAAATAAAATACAGCACCGCCACCACTCCCCTGGTGGATTAATGCTTCCCTAGAACGTGCTGGTCACGGTTTTTTTAACCATACTTCACCACAATGGTCATTCCGGGTTGGTTAAGGCAAACACAGGACCAATTTTTATATTATTCCCCACCGCTGTTAGCTGTGGTTGGGAATCAAGCTAAGGTCATTGGGTTCAAAGCCCTGTGATACTAGTTATGATATCACTCGGCACTGCCCTAAAGCCTGATTGCTAATCAAGCAAAGACAATTGGGTCTCATAGTGCGGTGTGCTGCTCACCACTGCATCGCCACAAAACCCCCGTTGTAGATAAATACGCCGTAAAATGAGTGCCTCGGTGTAATTTATTGTCATTAGTGGGGATGCAAAGGGGGCGTCTTGTGTTTTGCATGCAGAGCTGAAGAGAAAGTGAAATGCCTATACAATTCCCATACGTTAAGAGGTGTCCGGGGTTGGCCCTGAAATCAATGTCGGACTAATGCAGTGGTTTTTCATTAGTATGTACGGTAGTGATAAAGAGTGTTGCAGTCATTAGTAATACACCAATAACTGATTTCAGAGACTTTATCTTGCATGTCACCAGCGGAATCTATTTGGTATAGTGCTATGGACAAAGCAAGCATCGATGATAAAAGATAACATGTAATTCTTTGATTGTATCTCGTGTACCACTGCCACAAGCCAGTACTATCTATAATTCCAGTATCTCTATAATGCCAGTATCTCTATAATGCTGCATTAAGGGTCAATTGAATACAGCATTTGTTCCCAGATGCGTTATTGGGCCTCGCATTTGAAATTCCTTTCATTACTTCTGCATCTCTTCAGGCCTGATTGCAAATGTTTCTAAACCTACCAGAGAATCGACCTGAAACACACCCGATCTGGCGAGATCTCAGAAGCCGTGCCGCTTTGTTAATTACTTGGAAGGGAGACTCCTTGTGAATGGCAGGTGTTGTAGACGTTGAATTGTGAGACTTGCCAGGAGATGGCAGCGGAGTGATGGATTGAATGTAACTGTCACGAGCTGTGACTCATCCCCGCGTATACGTGCTGCATGTTCTTTACGTTCTCCGATTTCATTCCACATTTAGCCAAACAATGATTCATGGGATTGACCAAACATCCCAATGTAGATTCATAATCACCATTCTGGCGAATTGCCCGATGATGCTGGATGCAATTACCAGCGAAACGTCGTACTCAAATTGTAAATGTTGTGGCTTCAACACACCGGTGGGCTAAAGCAGTGAACTATTTGTCTTTGTCAACGTGACACATTTTTACTGATTGGCCGTGTCGGGTGGTGGAGGGTTACGACACATTTATAAATAACGCGATCTAAACCCAAAAACGTTGATTATGAATAACATTGGTCGCGAAAGCCTACGTGTTAAATCCCAATGTAGAACCCCCCCCCCCCCTCCCCTGAAAAAATACTGTCGTCTTCAGACCCATTGAGGCTTTCCTGGGTAAATTAATGGCATTGGTACTACAGTGTTATAACAATGACATAACGGTCAAGTAGTAACAATGCAATACATTTTGAATTGTATAGTCTCTAAATATAGCTGCCGACAATAGTTACTCGACTTGCTATTGACCGTTAATGTGTTAGTTTTAGGTTTACAGTATAAGGTGGTAAGGTTCATGTATGTTCAGTAATGGCATGCTCTTCCCACACCTTGTCACGCTGGCGAGATATACAGGAGGTCGTGGGTTCGATCCCGACCCTGATGATACCTGTATATTTAGAGTTTGCATGTTCTCTCTCCCCGTGGTTGTGTGACATTTTCTCCGGGTCCTCCAGTTTTTTCCTCTACATTTAGAAATGTGCGTTTAGAGCTATTTGGCTGCTATAAATTCCCACGTGATAAGCCACTTCATTGAGCTATAATTTGTGGATAGATCACTTCTGAAAAATAAATATGTAGCGCAATGGGGCTTACCTGTTAAAATGTATATATACACACTAATGACCAGCCTCGACTGGACATCTGTGAAAAAGATCTGTGTAGCTCATCCGATTCCTCCAGTCTAAAGATTCTGATTCACTCGCCAAACGAAACCAGATATATTCACTGAGAAGCCACTTTTTAAGGCCCCACTGACTATTCACGTAAACATGTGTCATTACCACCATCTAAATAATCGTACAGGACATATATATAACTAAAAAGTCATAAAGAATATAAGGGCCCTTTGTCAATACACCGCTAGACAAAGGCCTCCACTTGCCGTGTCAGTCATAGGGGTCATTTGACCATACTTCACCACACTGGTCATTCCAGGTTGATTAATACGACTGCAGCAGTCCCTTCTTGTGCAGCTACCAGTGTACATACATAAAGTCTACTCTTCTTTAGAAAATACAGTTATTTCGGAAGAACTTTGATGAGACTAGCTATGCATATTAATTGCAGTAAATTATGCGAATGCAGAAACCAAAATAGTAATTTATTATTTTAATAAAGTGACGTCGTATTTTCGCACATGATGTCACAGTCTATGGTGTTTTAGATGTAACCATTAAAAATCTTATTTTGTCCCGATTGATATTCATAACCGTGATAATTTATATAATCATCCTGCAAAAAAAAAATGCTACACTTACCTTTGTTGCGAAGCGGTGTGAATGATTATCTCTATTCATTTTTGTAACAAATATTCATAGAGTTATGTACTGCTAAGAAATATAATTCATTTCTCTGTACGTTTCAATATGTGGAGTATAAAAATTCCAATTTATTTTTTATTTGAAAGCCAGAAGGCGTGAAATCCATCAACTTGTCTTGAATTTGGAATTGTCAATGGTTGCCCTCTATTTACAACTTTCCCATACCTACGAATTCGTTTTTTTTCTCCTCAGAAAATAAAATGTAAGTTTTCCCATCTCAAATCCATTTAGTGACAAAATAATTTAGGACATTCAAATTGAAATGTGATGCTTCTGGGGTAACTTTGGACACTTTCCGCCAAATTCAGGCCGAACCAAATTGTCAGTTTACCTACTTCCAAAATGCGCCCAAATACTTTGTGACCAAGACGGCACCTCTGCCGCTGGCCTTTAGACAGCCAGAAGTTAATTGATCACATCCATCACAATCAAGGAGGGCTTTTGTGTGCCGAAGAGTGTGCTGAACGAGAGCCTGGGGACATTTGTGTCTGCTGGCCATTGCTCAGCGCGTGTCGATTGCTCTGCTTGCTGCTCAGTCGGCTGTTGTGCCGCCACGGCTGTGGGTGAGGCTCCATCGCTGAGAGCCTGAAGATTGTTCGTCACCGGCTGTTAGCTGGCGCCTGGGGGAGATTGGGCTGTGTCACGTTGTCGCCAAACCGAATAAAAAAAAATGTCCTCTTGTTTTACTCAGCCTTGTTGCGTCAAGAGGTTGGCGAGAGATACACTTGACCCCCTTTGACGTCCAATAAGAAGTCGGATAATTACGTTTCATCTAAAGTACGGTTTATACATGTCTTTATTCAGGGGTCACTTAAACATTCCTTTACATCTTTCTGCATGTTTTTGCTGAGCCTCAACAGTTTTAAGCGACACCCAACAAAGTTGCCAATTACATATTTTTACATACTTTTGGGATTGGATTTTTTCCAATTACTGTAAATATGTATATCCTTATTAATGTTTCATTGTGAGCTTTTACATTGAAAATATTGACTCGGGTTATTGGGCTAAATTGCGTCTGGAACACATAAAGAACTTTAATAAAAATAAGATGTTCTCATTAGTTGTCCTGGGAAATCTGTCTTCATGGGACATTGAAAATTATCATTTTTGCCAGTTGCATAAGAATACACTCCTCAAGACATTGCACATTCATTAAGTTCTCCCCCTCTTCAATTGTCGTGAAATATTATTCTTCTCATTATATTTCTCGTTTTTTTTTTTATTCAGATGTGGCAACCATAGTCACCAATTGTGGGCTAAATTGCGTCTGGAAGAAATAAATAACTTTAAAAAAATCATATGTACTCATTAGTTGACCTCAAAATTAAATGGAATCATCTTATTTCGAGGTAGTAAGATGGAATCAGCTTATTTTGAGGTCGCTGTCCTGCAAAATCTGTCTTCCTGGGACATTAAAAGTTATGATTTTTGCCAATGGCCGAAGAATACACGACTCAAGACATTGCACATTCATGTAGTTCTCCCCAATACACATATATAATAGCCCAGATATGTCCTTCTGTGACTGTGATTAACGCCCCCGGATTGGTTGAAGTGCGTCACGTGACCACGAGCGGCCCAATTCGTGTTGTTGTGGTGTGCCCCGGCACCTCGGAGGCCCGAGAAGCAGCAACATGACGGACACAGCGCCGGATACGCAGCCACGGAAAGCTGACGGTCGATCCACTCACACACGGCTCACTCATACACACAGCTCACTCACACTCACACACAATCACTCATACACACAGCTCACTCACACACACTCACACACAATCGCATGCAGCTCAGAGGAGACGGGTGAGTCAGAGTGAGGCAGAGCCATGCTCCGTCCACTGCTGCCCTGAGGGACCCCCGTGCTCTCCACTGCTGGCTTGAGGGAGAGCCGCGCTCTGTCCACTGCTGCCCTGAGGGAGAGCCGTGCTCTGTCCATTACATTAGTACTCGAGTTTTTTTTGGTGCTTAAATCCACTGCTGGATGAAGGCCCACAGCACGGTGTGCAAGTGGATCGTAGGGATTTACATGACCAGTCTGTTGGGCCGCCGCACGCTGTGGTTGTTGAAAGATTCTTCTCATTATATTTCTCGGTTTTTATCATTCAGATGTGGCAACCATAGTCACCAATGCCATGGTGGATATGTGGGGAATTAGAGGAATGAACCTGAAGCAAAAACATCTTCATCTTCTTGGTTCTTTCGGTAAAGTCACGTAGAAGGGAAGTAATAAAATAATAAAAATAAACATAATAAAATAATTCTCACGACGTTTCGGCCACAACGCAAGCAGCCGTCCTCAGGTGAAACCAGGTCTGTCGAGGCGACAGCGTCTGAATGAAACAGCACACGTGCTTGGAGCATATATATAAGCTGGGTTGACTTTACCGAAATAACCAAGAAGATGAATCCCTGCAGTCACGAAAGCTTTAAATCGAAAAGAACATCTTCATTGTACATTGAGGCCTCACTCATTACACACAAAGTGCTTGCCACAAACGAACCACAATACCTTGCTGGTCTCGTCAAGGAACATTCACCATCATCACGCGAACTCCGGCCATCCTCGCAACGGCTTTTTGGCTGGCCATCGAACAAAGACGTTCACCGCATCGCACGCTTTCAGATGCACTTCTGCGGCCGTTGGAACGCTCCTCCTTCCGATATTAGGAAGCCACTGGAGCTATGCACCTTTTAAACCATTCTAGATTGAAAACGTATTTCTTTAGAACTGCTTTTTGTGTTTAGTTTGTTGTCTATGTACGGTGGGAATTAAGTTCAAAATACATTCAAGGTGTGTGTAGTTTGGGCACTGAAGTTTAAGCTGCTGCTTGAGTAATCATTATTTAAATAAAAATAATAATGGATGATATTTTCACGGCCACGCTGGACAAAATTTTGTCGCTCCCTTGCCCATTTAACATAAACCCTTGCATTGAAATTAATACCAATGTCAGTGGTCGCTAAAGATATAGTATTATAAATGTTATCCGTATATTGTTTTCGCAATTCATAAAAGGTATTAATGTATGTTGAACTTCATTCGCACCGCGCGTAGCCGACCATGCTAATCAGAGGTGCGGGAATATACTGCAGTACATTGATATGTAATTGATATGCAACGCAGTACATTCATCAAAGCCACATTTCCGACCACAGTTATGTAATTATTGGGAAAATATTTGTAAGAATATTCAGCACATAGTGTGCTTAATTGCGAGCCTATATAATTCCAACATTACATAGTTTCTATATTAGATTTACTACATGCTAAATACTCTACCGAATAGGAAACACTTTGAGATTAATTGTTAGATTTGTATTATTAATGGATGTCTATGTCTTATGTAATATGCATTTCATAGTTACTCATGTATGCGGGCACATGCTCATAAAATCCGGATCCCATGTGATTTTAAATCAAATTTAAAGATGCTCGTACGCCACATGAAATGCGAAAAAAATACATCTTCAAAAAAAAATACATCTTCACTTTTATAACGTTAAAAAAAAAACATTTAACTTTGCAGTCGAATATATTAAAACAAGAAATTGCAACTACCAGCAAAGCTATCTTCAGTGCAATCATTATTTAGGTCACACAGACAGAGCTATTAACATAGACGGATGTGTGCATTCAACGGTACACACTCACTAAAGACGAGCACGCGAATACCACAATGTACCGGCCAGGTGGCTCAGCGGTAGAGTGGATGGATCGTAATCAGTGGTTGGGGGCTGGATGCCTCGGCACATCATCCCCCTAACACTGATGTAAAACTAAAATTAATCACGAAGTTTCGGGCGCAACACAAGCGTCCATCATCAGGTGGTCTGCTGCTGAGGCAGACTTTTAAAAGGTTTGAAAAACAGTCTGCCTCGGCAGCAGACGTGACTTTACCGAAAGAACCAAATAGTATGGATTCCTGTAGTCACGAAAGCTTCAAATCAAGAATGATGTAATAAGTATAACCCGTAAAAACAAAGTTTTTCACTATAAATCCTTTATATGCGTGGCGGCTAGAGTCTTCTCGTCCTCTGGCTTGAGATGGCTGCCACCTATGGGTCAGATGATTGTCTGGCAGTATTAAGCAATTGGTAATTAAATATTTAATTTGTTTTCCCTAAACAGTGTAAAATTTTGGAAAAAAAATTTCACGAACAATACCTGTCTGGCACAACGAGTCTGTGTGGAAAATGTCAGCTCGATTGGATCACGGGAAGTGGGTTAAAAAACGACCGAAAGATTTGCACGGTCGTAAGCAAGCAAGCACGCAAGCACGCAAGCAAGCAAGCATGCGAACTTAATATAAAGGATTTAAAAATTAGCAGTGCACCACTTTGTGGGTAAGTCAACATTTGTTACCTTACGGGAGACACTCACCCCTGCTCAGTGCTGCACGCAGAGGAGATGACCGCCACCTCATTATTAGTTTTACCAAACACATTCCAGCGGAGGGAGCTGGTAGGAACGTTGGGTTGCTCGGTCAATGGCCAGGGTCAACAGCGGCGTGGTGTATTCCGCAAATATGGCCGACTGAGGACGGGCAGAAGTAGGGCGTGAGTAGGTTAAACGTTGAGTTTTATAAGGGCACCACGGGGTGACCAGCCCCTCCCCACCCAGCCCCACCCCTCCCACCCCCCACCCAGCCCCACCCTCCCCACCCAGCCCCTCCCCACCCAGCCCCTCCCTACCCTCCCCACCCAGCCCCTCCCCACCCTCCCCTCCCCACCTAGCCCCACCCTCCCACCCCCCACCCAGCCCCTCCCTCCCCACCCAGCCTTTCCCTGCACGATGGACGGACGGACACAATAATCCCCTGTGGGCTGGTGTAACCAGGAGGTTCCTACCAGTAAAAAACAGCACTTTGACTGGACTCATAATGATATGCATTCTCTCACAAAATGTGTCGTTAATGTGTAGCCGTACATACATTAATTGAATGTTGAGTCGGCCTAATTAGTTATTAACTCGGGTTAATTTCTACGCGGTGTTACACATTTGCACAGCTCAAGTGCACACACTGTGTTTGCACGTGCACATAAAAACTAATGGAATAATATTAGATTTACACCTCTGGAGAGGAAATGGGGGAAAGTATTTAAACGTGAGAGTTGAGATATATCTGTCTCTCGGGAGAAGGTAGCCCAGGTGTTGTGGATTCACCCTTCTGCTTACAGAACAACAAATACAATTGCATATTTTAACATACTCCGAGCATACGGACAATTTAGCTATATATATGTTTTATGATTATTATTATTATCCAATAGCTCCCCAGGTGGACTTCTCGGAAAATAACGAAAAATAAATAGACAAGCCGAGGTAAATGCCATGGGGCAGACGAGCGAAAAATGAAAATTTCTCATCGGCCAAGTGAGGTGTTTCTCACTTGCAGTGGAATTTGATGGTGTCAGCTCAGTCACTAGCGACTGCGCACAAAAAAAATTGTCTGCAAAATAATTTGCCGCTTGCCGCCACACTCTTCGAAAATTCCACGCTCGCTCTCGCTCTCTCTGATCCGCGCCGAGTGGAATTTTCCAGTCCACGTTCCGGCAGGTGTGCTCAGCCTGAGAATTTGTTTAAAAAAGGACGTGGTAAATAATCCCTTGCTATCCATACATTTTTAGCGCCGTGCTGGGGCCAGGCATCACCTGCAAATGCTACTTTTATTGGTCGAACACCATTGTTGCCTCGTAAAGTCCGCTCAGTGTGCCGCGGTACGCAGAGGTTGTCGCCAACGGAGAGTGGCGACAGCACTCTGATGCATCCTCTGGTTGTATCGCGTGTTGTTTGGCATGAGATCCGATATTTTTTCTCCACGTGCTGCATCATCAGAGTGCTTGACAGGACGACCGCAAAACTGCCTATGCGGCAAAGGCGGTGATGTTTTTGTTCATGTCTGGCTTTAAACACCGCTATCTGGAGGTGCCATTGATGTTGACATCGGCTTGAGACCAGCCCATGTGCAGTTGTCAGATGCGTCGTGTGGCATCGAATTGAGCGTTAGAAATGGTGACGGCTCGTGGAGGACTTCATCCAGCAGAGGATAGATGATGGCTGATTTGTGATGATGATTTAGACGTGTAGGAAATATTCCTAACCGCCCTCAGGGAATCGCCACATTAAATAGTTGAGATTCAACTCCGTGAAATGATTCAAGGATGCGTTGCATTTTTAAATCCTTTATATTAAGTTCACTTGCTTGCTTGCTTGCGCGCTTACGACCGTGCAAATCTTTCGGTCGTTTTTTAACCCAGTTCCCGTGATCCAATCGAGCTGACATTTTGCACACAGACTCGTTGTGCGTGACAATTAATGTTCGTGAAATTTTTTCCCCAAAATGTTCCACTTTTTAGGAATAAAAAAATCACATTTAATTTAAAATACCAATGTGATAAAAATGAAACTCTTACTCAAGAAAAACAGAAATGAATAATAAAATAAAACCGATGCCACGCATATAAAGGATTTATAGTGAAAAACTTTGTTTTTACGGGTTAATTTTTATCATTGTGGCGAATGTAGGGGCCCACTGGTGGCTGCTGGGTCCATGTGAACCCATAACGGACACAATATTTACACATTTACCACTGTTCACACATTTCTATGCATGTGCCATGAGATTAAAAAAAGTCGATGAACTGACGTGGCATCGATCGTTAAACCTGTATAGGTATTACACAGTGGTAAGAGAGAAGGAAAAACAGGGCAGGATACCTTATCGCAAACACGGCACATTTTAAAATGCAAGAGTGTGCGTGTGTTGTTGTTTGTATGTTTTCAAAGGCCTGAATGCAAAATAGATTTCCTGGCTGGAGCCAGGGGAAGGTCAGTAAAGTTTTCACTAAATTAGGTGAGCGTGGCACAAAGTGTGTGGACTAATACATATCCCGTGCAATTAACCAGGCCAAGGACCCGATATCCCCCGTTGAGGCACCGAGTAACAGCTGGAGGAATGTTGGTCACATTATAACTTGCCAGTTGTGACGATCATTACTGAAACAGTTACCACGTCAGCGTTTAGTAATGCAGAGCAACAACAACAAAACGTACAATGGAATTGAGTTTCACGCAGAGAAGAGGGAAAATTGCAGGATGTAAAACGTGTTTTGCTACTTCATCAAATTTGAGTCGACAAGCAGCAGCGAACAACTTAGAACACAATGGAAGAAGAAAATGTAAGTTGAATAAAATAAATTTAGGGTTTACTGAGTGCAGTGTGTAATATCTTCTCTTTGCATGCGTGTGTCCATAATTGTTTAAAATTTGCTAAATGTATGTCCATGTGCTGCAGATCAGAGCGATTTAAATTCGACTCGTGAGGCCGCTTGCGTGCATTTAAAATGTATATTTTTTGTTTGCATGCATTGAGTTAATGAGCTTGTGATGTCCTCACAATTCCAATTTAAAATGTTGCTTTGACATTTTACGTAAACCTGTGCATGTTTACGTCTACATTGCACCGCGCATTTATGTTGTGTTCGCGTTGTGTTCACGATGTGTTCACGTTATGTTCACGAGGTGTTCACGATGTGTTCACGATGTGTTCACCGACACTGCCAACCCAGCCACCCGACCTTGATTCCCAGGCATGGTTATCATCAGTGACAAAGAGATATCTGAATTGGTCATCTTGGGCCTCGCCTACGTTGACTCAGCCTTAAATGAGCACTTGGGACAGTGGGTAAACATCATCACTGGGGGGGGGGGGGATAAAGGTAATGAGGTGTGGTCCTTGTGACAACACCCCTCATGTTTCGTTGCAGCCGTAATAGGAGTTCGCAAACAGCACTCGCCGCAACAATCTGTAAGGCCGCACGGAGGATGTTTATCTTCGCTTGTGCTTGGGGCATTTGTCTACACTTGTGGCGTTTTCTCCACCCCAGCCCAGACTCTCGTGGTGTTAATATGAAGGCAAACATTTGTGTCGCATGTTGCGGAATAGCGAGTGGAAAACTGTGCGTAATAGGCGAATAGCAGTCACTCAGTCCATCCACAGAGTGGAATCCTGCAAATATATTGAACTCCTGTGAATAACAACAGTGCACTCATGCCAAATGCAAAAAAAATAACGAAAGGCACCACCGCTGGCCACGTCGCTTGCCGGAGCTAAGAGCCACACTCATGTTGGAGCTCGTGCTCTAGATATTTCACGAGCCTATTAAGCCACGGCTATGATAGATCTGGCACGTTGGTGGTGTGGTGTTTGCTCCAACTTTCAATTCTCTCACTCTTGAACGAACAGGTCTGATATGCGTCATGCATTTGCAAGTGACGTGGGGTAGTGATTTGACAGAACTCGTGACCGAAATTCAGATCAGCTGACGTGCGCGCATGCCACACACATCCGAAGGCGAAGTAGCCCCGCCGCCGGCAATGTCTCGCGCAACATCGAACCTGTGAAAAAGAGCGCACAGGTTTATGGGTGACAGATTTCTCCGCTTTATCGGAATGTCTTAAGTCGGTTGTGGTTGCCACGCGAGACTAATTAAAAGAATACACTGCGTGCTCAGGGAAACCTTCCCTGGGCTAAAGAAACAAAAAACAGATGCTTGCAGTGGGGTTTTTTTTTCTTCTTCCAATACTGCTGCTGGAGTTCGCTGGTTGGAACATCGGCGGAAGATGCCGTCTCGTGCACGGGACCGCCAACCACAGGAGTCGCGGAGTGATGCGATGCAAATGTTTATTTTTTTTACACCTCCAGGTTTGAGCTCTGGCCCAGTGGTTAGCGGATTTGAACGACACGGTTGGCAACGTGTTCCCTTTGCATGCCTGCGTTGGTTTTTAAAGGACGGAAAAATCTCGAGCATATCTTCCAGAGCACTCTAGAGATGATGGGATGGCGGGGAGGGGACGAACACGTGCAAGTGAGTTGCACGTGGGAGGCGACGTGGCCACCTGAGTTTGACTCCCGGCCAAGGGCAAACGTCATTTGCGACTTATTCTGAGCCACCCCTGGGATGACTTTGTCTTGAAATGGCTTGCAGAAGTGTGCTCCATGGACATCTGACCATGTATGTGTACGTATGTTGAACTTATTTCGCACTGTACGTAGTCAACCGCGCGAAGCAGAAGTGCAGGGGGGGGGGGGGGGTTAGAACAACAAACTAAACAGAAAAAAGCAGTTGTAAAGCAATACGTTTTCATTCGGAATATGTATTTATATTGGAGGAATCCGATGAGCTATGAAGCTCTTCATCACAGATGTCCAGTAGGGGTGGGTAAGAACGCCACAACAACAAACAGTACAAAAAAATTATTAGTATAAGGAAGGTAAATACATCACCCAAACACATATTAATTCAACTAAACCATCCCATCCTACCAGGCAAAGCCCACCGAGGTATTAACGATGGCGCACAGGATAAAGCAAATTGACCAATCATCTCACTGGACTTCAGGAAATGGTTTTCAGCGAGTGACGTAAATGCAACAAAATATAATCGGCAAGTCGGTTTAACAAATGGGAAGTTACACTGCTTTCAGTTTTCGTGTCTCTTTATTATTTTGTGTATCCGGTTGTCTAAAATGCGGTCCTATTGTGTTGGAAGGGAGGAAATTGAGCAAGAAGTAATCATATAAAGTGGCCAGATTGTGAATGTTAAGGAAGTTGTATACTTGGGAAGTCTACTGACATGGGACGACTGCAAGAAAGATATATAAGAGCGATGATCGCAAAGGCAACAGGAGTAATGGCAAGATTCAATAACGTCTGGAGAAGCAAGCAAATGAGCTATACCAAACGGAAGATTGAAAGAACATGCGTGTCCATTACAGCTTTGTATGCCTGCGAGACTTGGACATTAAAAAAGACTGACAGATAATCTATTCATCTTCTTGGTTCTTTCGGTAAAGTCACGTAGAAGGGAAATAATAAAATAAAAAAATTAAACTTAATAAAATACAATTCTCACGACGTTTCGCCACAACGCAAGCAGCCGTCCTCAGGTGAAGAACAGGTCTGTCGGAAAGACAGCGTCTGAATGAACACCACCAAGCTTGGCAGCGTATAAGGATCTCAAAGTTATGTGGAATCCCTCTCCGTAGAGGCGGTTAAATTTCAATTTACAGCTTTCGTGACTGCAGGGATTCATCTTCTTGGTTCTTTCGGTAAAGTCACGTAGAAGGGAAATAATAAAATAATAAAAATAAATCATAATAAAATACAATTCTCACGACGTTTATATCAATAGATAATCTATTGATACTCGAAATGTAAGGCTACAGAGGAATACTTCATCTAAGCTGGATCCAAAGAGTGACCAACGCAGAAGTAATACATAAAAAGGTTGCATATAGAAGAAGACCTGATGATGCAGGCAGTGATGAGACGGAAACGGGTACTGTTTGGACACATGTGTAGGATCGACAACAACAGGAAAATGAAAAGTGTTGTTGTTCGACAAACTGGAAGGAACAGGAAAGAAAGGCACCAAGCCATTGTCACGGAGAACGACTCGGTGCCAGAAAGATGTGGCACTACTTGAGCATGTTGGCACAAGACAGTGGAAAGTAAATGACGACATGTGCAGTGAACACTATATGCCCATGGATCGTGATGATGATGCTGATGATTATGTTGGTCTTCTTGGTTCTTTCGGTAAAGTCACGTAGAATGGAAATAATAAAATAATAAAAATAAAACATAATAAAATAATTCTCACGACGTTTCAGCCACAACGCAAGTAGCCGTCCTCAGGTGAAGAACAGGTCTGGCGTTGTGGCCAAAACGTCGTGAGAATTATTTTATTATGTTTTACTTTTATTATTTTATTATTTCCATTCTACGTGACTTTACCGAAAGAACCAAGAAGATATGTTGGTCTTTTTGAAAATACAAACAGCGAGCGTGGGTGCATCAAGGTTTACATTCATGCGTCTGTCCGTCACTTCGTGCGTAAGAGAAGTGCACGGAAGAATCCTAAATAGGCTCCAGGTTGCCACCTTGAACTCCCAAATTAACTACAACTTATTGTGTTCCCCCCCCCCCAAATCATAACTCATTAATTGCGGTATGCCGCGGCTGATTGATTCCTGTGTGGCATTTGTTTGCCGTCGGTGAAATGGCAGCTGCACAACGATTAAGTCGTTCAATCACAGGGCCATGTCACCACTATGATGACCAGCTGTCGCTTTCTTTTTTTAAACAAAGTCGTCGCGTCTTCAGCCTTGCTCGCTCATAATTAGGGGGGCCCAAGTCAATGATGATGTCGAGAACACAATGAAAGAGTACAAAGAAAAAGTCCGTGAACATGGTGGATGACGTAGAGACGTGTAGAATCGCTGCATTATTTTTCTGTTAGTGGGAACAAAAGACGCCTTTTTTTGTCAAGGCAAAGTGCAATCGTTTGAAGGCCACGCTGCCGAAATGTATGAATCAGTTTGCTAACAGCCGATGTGTATGTGTGTGCATGCAATGCAAGTGAACATTCATTTTGTGATTTTTTTTCCCACGGGTTTTTTTTTATTGTCAACGATGATGGGAAATATGATTTGTCAATTATTTTTGACTGGACGCATTTATTTATTTTTTATTTTGGCGTACCAACAACGATAGCAAAATGCAGCATTACAGGTCATCAGTGTTTTCCCACGCAACGTGTACATAATATGGAATTACTTGACCTTTTTAAAAATAAAAAATAACTGCGCTTCAAAAAAACGTACGTTCAAAACGATGACTGGCTCTCGGGTATTTTCCTGGTCAAGAACTCTTTGCCAACCTCAGGGACAGCCCCGTGGTGTCGTGGTGTCGTGGTGTCGTGGGTGGGGGGGGGGGCTACGGTGGCCTGCTCCACACTCCCTGCTGAAGGTTCAGCCCCCTTCTAAACTCATCTCGTGAAATAGAAAAATATTGATACAATATTTGGTGGTATTTAAAAAGAAAAATCGAAGCTTCTGCCAAATGCACTGCTGTAGTTTATTTCGATGAATTTTCAAGCTTCATTTGATATACACTAAATAAGTTGTCTACAAGTAGTTATAAGGGGTGGGGAATAATGCAAAAATTACGACAAAAGACTACTTGGATGCCACTGTGGCGAGATATTAACTTCCTCGCCTGGTGTGCAGGAGATCGTGGGTTCGATCCCGACCCTGGAGCCTGAATATTTAGAGTTTGCGTGTTCTCCCCGTTGTCGTGTGGATTTTCATCCGGGCCCTCCGGTTTATCCCTCCATATTTTGAAACACGCGTTTAGAGTATTTGGCTGCTATAAATGTCCACGTGATGAGCCACTTCGTTGAGCTATCATTTGCGGCTCGCTTGCTTCAGAAAAAATGCAAGATAGTTCAGTGGGTCTTATCTAGTTAAATAAAAAAAAATTGTTATACTTGTTAATGAAGCAATTAATATTGAAGTCTTTACTCATATGCATACGGGCACAATGCTTAACGCAGACTGCAAAAATAAACAAAATCAGATCATTCCACTTGGTGATTAAAATTAATTTAAAATGTGTTTAACGTTTGCTGTGATGAGCCACGCCCTGGAGTTTTTACGTGACCCCCCCCCCCCATCCTTTAAACAAGGCCATCATTTAAAAATAATCCACCTTTGGTCACGTTCTTTGGGATTCAGCTTAAGGCCCTGATCCCATAATTTTAAGCTTTTGTGCAACAACTTCAGGAGCTTCATAGGATTCAGACCCAGGAAGTGCCTGTGTAGTGGCAGAGGCAAGGCTAACGGAAAGGATGCGATCACAGGATATTGCACGAGAGAGTAACATTATGATGATGGGAATTCCTCTGGGATTTCGTGGGGTCCATGGCAGAGACAGGAGTGGGAATGAGCATAAAATGGGAACGAGCAGGAATAGGCATTATAGTCACGGAATTGATGGGAATGGGATTATTCATTTTAACAGCTAACAATAAGGGATGAGAATTGAGTTAATGGGGGAGGGGCGGGGGGTAGATGAGGGGAAGAAACTTTTGCCACAGAAACTGGAAAACGAAAGATGATGATGGTGATGATTATCACTGATTCGTGTAAGAAAACTATCTGGTAAGATAATGTTTTTAGCGTAGAGGACCTTCTTCAGAGGGGAGAGAGAAGGGGAATGGGAATAGACTAACTTAAAGCCAGTCCATCTCTCTCACGTCACTGTGCTCTGTAGCAGGTCCACTGCCTCGATCGTCAGCCTATCATGTGTTTTCTGTTCCAAGAAAGTGTTCATGAATGAACGTAGCAAGGTTTTTAAATCCTTTATATTAAGTTCACTTGCTTGCTTGCTTAGGACCGTGCAAATCTTTCGGTCATTTTTAACCCACTTCCCGTGATCCAATCGAGCTGACATTTTCCACACAGACTCGTTGTGCGTGACAATTAATGTTCGTGAAATTTTTTTTCAAAAATGTTACACTTTTTATGACAAAAATATTATATTTAATTACCAATTGCTTAATGCTGCCATGCAATCGTCTGACCCATAGGTGGCAGCCATCTCAAGCCAGAGGACGAGAGGACTCTAGCCGCCACGCATATAAAGGATTTATAGTGAAAAACTTTGTTTTTACGGGTTACACTTGTTTAGGGTTGTGTTTATATGCCACTGCCAATGCAGTCTCATAATGTTTGGTTTGATTTATCATGACAATGAATGCTTTGTTTCGTCTTTTAGTAATCGGTGCTGTGCTGGTGCCTGTCTCAAAAAACTTCTCTCTATGAAAACCTCATGGGATGGGGAATTAATTTGTTCAAGTCATTGAACAGGAAACTATCTGAACACAGGAACAAGGTGCAGTCCCGGCAATGTCCTGTTTTTGTCACTGTTGGCGGAAGGGATTCCATCAGTGAGCTCCAGAGAGCCTGCCTCGATGGTATTTTGGCCTACTCTTTCATGCTGTGCCAGATGTCTTGGTCGATGTGGGAATACGCACACTGTACCCAACCGTACACAATATACCGACCAGCTAAATGTGGTGTACCTATTTATACTGCTGAATGGACATATGTGGGGGGATTTTTTTTTATCTTGCACCACCGTTTCAACTGCCCCTATGACTGCCCAAAGTCTCTCTGCATGTACGGCCTGAGTTGGGAACAATTCTGAAGGCACAGGATGGGATAAAAGTAAAGTTTAATTTTGATTTGAAGCTTTCGTGACTGCAGGAATCCATACTCTTTGGTTCTTTCGGTAAAGTCACGTCGGTAGAAAAATAAAATAAAAAATCACGACGTTTCGATCGCAACACAAGCGGTCGTCCTCAGGTGCAACAAATAACCCAGCAGTAGAACTACTGAACCAGGAAGAAACACAGCGAGAGAGCTGTTACAACAAGAGGTTGTATATATATGGCAAAGGGCAAGCAGGTGGGGTCTGAGCTGGAAATGAATTCCATCCCTGCACATAAGCACGTCAGCTGTGTCAATTAGCACAACTACCTAGGTGACTTTACCGAAAGAACCAAAGAGTATGTCAAATTCTTAGGTTTTTTCGGTAAAGTCACGTAGGTAAAACATTAAAATTAATAAAAGTAAAATAAAATAAAAATCACGACGTTTCGTTACTTTCATTAATTTTAATGTTTTACCTACGTGACTTTACCGAAAAAACCTAAGAATATGAATCCTTGCAGTCACGAAAGCTTCAAATCTAGAGTATGTCAAATTGAATTCCTGTATCACTCTCTAAATTGCGTCGTCATAATTATCAGGTGGCACAAGCAACTAACAACTCCACGAGTCGGTGAAACTAAAACTTTGTTTGAATAGGCAGGGTTGTGGGATGGTGCTGGGGGAGTGGGGTGTTTTGTTTACGAGGTAGGTCTCCAAGGTTGTCCTGTTCAGGTGTGTACGTATGACTTAATGACTTTATAATTACCACATTTTTTCTGCATATAAATGAACGTGCGGGTGGAGCGGTGGCGCAGTGGTTATATCAGTGGCGGCTGGTGATATTTATTTTTGGGGGGGCGCATTTTTTTTATTTTATTGAGGGGGGCAAATAAATATAAAGCAGTACCAAAAACCATTTTGACTACTTGAATATAAATTTTGATGATCTTTATTTACATTTCAGACCAAAAGAAGTACCAAAAAGCATGTTTCCTACTTGAACATAAATGTTTCTCTTTTATATACATTTCAGACCAAAGTACCAAAAAGCATGTTTCCTACTTGAACATAAATGTTTCTCTTTTATATACATTTCAGACCAAAGTACCAAAAAGCATGTTTCTTACTTGAACATAAAAACGTTAGTTTCATGCTATTATCAATATGGCTGCGGCTACTTTCATGACGTTTGCATTTGTCAGAGAGATGTTTGAGGTCTCTTACCCCCGTCGTTGTCCACAAAACTTCAGTGCCGACACTTTGAAATAAAAGACAGGGAAAACAAAAAAGAGAATTGCTAACATCACATCCAGCCAGCCACCTCCGTTTCTCATAACAAGCGCGGGTGAAGCTTCGTGTGTAGCTTCGTCCTCTGTCACTGGCCTGCTGCTGGATTTGTAAATCGGGTTGGTCCGGTCCGAGATCCTTTATCTTTTTTATTTCTTCCAGCGAAAGCCTTGTGAAAGGGTTTTTTTGTAAATAAATTACAGAATTTGGATGAACTGCTGCCATTGTTTACACAAAAAATTTGATCAGCCTAGCAAGTGTCAAAGTGGTGTCGCCTTCGCACTCGCAGTAGTGGCCTACAGCGTAAATTTGAATGACAGGTGACGAGAACCAATCAGATTGGATAAAATAACATGTATCCAATTCTGATTGGCCAGGGACGCAACGACTTGCGCCCCGAGGAGAATCTTTAAGAAACCAATTAGAGACCAGCTTCAGGTCACATGCTGTCCGAAAATGTAAAGTCTCACATAGACATCCATTTGTCCGGCGCCCCGCATGAAACACATTGAAAAACATAGTTGACCGATTAAAGCCAGTTTTTATTAAATGCTGATGCTTTTCTTACTACCAGCCGGCACATCGTATGAAAAAAATATTTTATTTATGTATTTTTATATAAATTTTGCATATGTATATTTCTTGAATATTGATGGGGGCGGCGCCCCTGCGCCCTCTATTGACGAGCCGCCACTGGGTTATATATGTATGTTGAACTTCTTTCGCACCGTGCGTGGACAACCGTGCTAATCGGAGGTGCGGGGGAAGGACAGCAAACTAAACACGTAAAGCAGTGCTTTAGGAATCAGTTTTCAATCGAGATTTAAAAGTGCAAAGCTCCAGTGGCTTCCTAATATCGGAAAGAAGAGCGTTCCAGACGGCCACAGAAGTGCATCTGAAAGTGCGCGATGCAGTGACCGTCTTTTTAAAAATCCTTTATATTAAGTTCGCTTGCTTGCTTGCGTGTTTGCTTGCTTACGACCGTGCAAACCTTTCGGTCGTTTTTTAACCCACTTCCCGTGATCCAATCGAGCTGACATTTTGCACACATACTCGTTGTGCGAGACAATTAATGTTCGTGAAAATTTTTTTCCAAAAATTTACACTGTTTAGGGAAAACAAATTGAATATTTAATTACCAATTGTTTAATACTGCAGACAATCATCTGACCCATAGGTGGCAGCCATCTCAAGCCAGAGGACGAGAGGACTCTAGCCGCCACGCATATAAAGGATTTAGAGTGAAAAACTTTGTTTTTACGGGTTAATTTTTTTAAACCCTTTATATTAAGTTCGCTTGCTTGCTTGCTTAGGACCGTGCAAATCTTTCGGTCGTTTTTTAACCCACTTCCCGTGATCCAATCAAGCTGACATTTTGCACACAGACTCGTTGTGCGTGACAATGAATTTTCGTAAAAAAAATTTCCAAAATTTTACACTGTTTAGGGAATTTTTTAAAATATTTATTTACCAATTGGTTAATGCTGGCACACAATCATTTGACCCATAGGTGGCAGCCATCACAAGCCAGAGGACGAGAGGACTCTAGCCGCCCCGATGCCACGCATATAAAGGATTTATAGTGAAAAACATTGTTTTTACGGGTTAATTTTTTCGATGGTTGTATCATGGTTTTTGCTCCTTGACGAGATCAGCAAGGTATCGTGGTTCATTTGTGGCAAGCACTTTGTGCGTAATAAGTGAGATTTTGTAATGTATTCGTTCAGCAACAGAATTCCAATGCAGCTCAGTGAGCACCGAACAGACACGGCCGGATCTTTCAGTACCTGTCCTGTTTACGCAGGAAGGCTTCACGGAGTGTCACGACACTTTTTCAGGAGGATCCTGCCAAGTTTTCGCAGTCGGAGCAATTTTGCTACGTGTAATCCCAATTGAGTCATTTGAAGGTAATGTTTCATCAACGGGATATTTAGCAAAATACCAGTTACAATGTATGTTTTAAGCGTTTTATGTTATTTTATCATGCCGAACAATGCGTCGCAACCCGACAACACATTGGAGAGAAACTTTGTTAGTTTCGTATTTCAGAAACTAAACACGTTTAACAAAATATCCCTAGCTCTCCCATTTTTACAGAAAACGAGTGTGTTCCAGCTGGTGGGTTTGTGACAAAGGTGAAGAGTCTGTGCCTCTGTCAGCCAGCAGGCGGGGGCTTGATGTTGAGCGATGGCTGAGTCAAGTGCAGTGTGGTTATAAGGAAAGGTCGGAGGGAGGGAGGGAGGAAATGAGCATTGGATACATGCAATATACTGTGCCTTTCACAGCATTATAGAGGCATTTTGTATCACCCTCAAGCCCATACTGATTTTCTTACCCTGGTGCTGTCTCGAATTCCTTTTTGTATCGCCGCATTTGTTTTTGTTGATTTTTTTCTCTCGTTTCTTTGCTCTGGGGAAATAAAAAAAAGTTTTCCAGAGATATATGAAGGATTTTTCAAGAGTTGCACAGGTTATATATCTACATTCCGCCTATGAACACGGCATTGATGCACCAGTTGCAATAACATTGGCTGTAAATTTTCTTTCTGGACCAATATATTTAGCAGTTACTATTTCAAAAACGAGCTCGAAATGAATGTATTCCGAATAACATTGATCCAAAAATTGACTACTCGAAAATACAATTGGTTTAACCATCGATTTTGAAACCTGTAATCTCAATGTGGTGGGACTTAAAAATATGTCCGAAAAGCAATTGATCTGAATATACTATTATATTTAAAAAAACATGTGAAACTAACAGAGCAGACATGCAACACCAAAAACATGCAAGTATGTGTAGTGAGTCACTTCTGAGACACTTAATAGTAGGAGGCAACACACGTTTATTCTACACCTTTGGACACTGTTCACACACGGGGTAACTATACACGGGTCAGAACAGCCAGCACGCTGTCTGACCCACGACGCCGGAGACGTAGCACCTTCGGTTCCACCCCACTGACAGACAGCCCCTATCGAGCCTCAGGGCTTCCCTTTTATGCCCCCCGGCGTGGCCTGACTCGGCCACGCCTCCTTCGGAAACCCACCAGAAGGTTCTGGGCTATACCCTCACGTGTCATCTCGGTCACCTTTGCCCCACATTTTGTACGTGCTCCACCAGCCGGCCGGGGTGCCACGTCCTCATATGCCCCCTTCTGCCAGCAGCCAGCGCCACGCACCCTAGTGACCCACTCCGTGGCATTGCAATGCTCTGCTGGCAGAACGGCTGCCACACCCTGCTCTGCTGGCAGGTCGGCTGTTACGCCCACATTCTTTCTCTCTGTCAGTAAGCAGCGCTACGCGCCTAAGTGACCCATTCTATGTCACTACACCTGTGTGCTAGTGACCCATGGGGGGGGGGGAGGTCTCCTAGCAGAGAGTGTCTCGATCTCGGCTATAGTCTCGCTGAGTGGGACATCTGAAGTTCAGTGACTCCCTTAACTTGCGGTGCCGCGGTGCAATATGTTAACTCCTTCACCTGGTATGAAAGAGATCATGGGTTTGATCCCAACCCTGACGCCTGTATATTTGGTGTGCTTCCCGTGGTCTTGTAGATTTTTCTCCGGGTCCTCCAGTTTTTTTTCCCTCCACATTTAGAAATATACGTTTGGAGTATTTGGATGCTGTAAATTGCCACACGATAAGACACTTCGTCAAGCTATCATTTGTGGCCAGGCCTCTTCTGAAAAGGAGCTCTATTGCTCAGAGGGATATTACCTGGTAATTAAAAAAATACGTGAGTTTAGTTTAACTTATGCGGGTGTCTCAAGAGGCTCGGAACCAGGCCAGAGGTTTAGAAGGGCCATCTGCCAGATGATGGATGGTGGCTTTGATCAGTGGATATGTACCCAAAAAACACACATGTCAAACTGTGGCCTAGATAATAATAATATTAATGATAATTAGGAAAAATATGCACAAACTACTTTCTTTAACCTCAATGTGATGACTTTATTGAAATGCCCATACCTGGAATCAGGCCACCACAATGCATGCCAAGTGTTCTTCTTGGGCTTCGTTCTACATAAGCAAAGGCGTCAGGCAGAGGTTACAGTGCAAAAAGGCACATTTAGTCGGAGTATCCTTTCTTAGATCAAGCGATGTTTTAAATATGAATACAGGTTTTTACCTGATTTAATTTCCTCTTGCATTTGCATTGATGTTCTTGTAATGGCTTTCTTTTTTGAAACACATCTCTCTTGAAGAGAGAGACTTGTGCTCTCACATGATCAGAAATAAATGTTCTGACTGACTTTGGAAAGGTATTGACTAAGAATCTTGAGTCAGGTTTAAACAAGGAAGAAAATCTTGATTTGAAGCTTTCGTGACTGCAGGAATCCATACTCTTTGGTTCTTTTGGTAAAGTCACGTAGGTATAAAATGAAATAAATTACGACGTTTCGGGCACAACACAAGCGCCCACCTGATGACGGATGCTTGTGTTGGGCCCGAAACGTCGTGATTTTTTTCTTCTTTTATACCTATGTGACTTTACCGAAAGACCCAAAGAGTAGGGAAGAAAATCACGCATATGCGTGGTACATGTTAAGGCTTTCCAAAACGCATTTGTCTTTTACTAGGAATAATCGCGTTTTGTTTCATGTCACTGGACAAAATGGTGTCACACGTGATATGACGCCATTGATCAGTTTGGCTGGTTTTCTCCAGGGTCAGTTCGTAATAGTAAGAACATTTTGGAATCAAATATGATTTATATTGGATTATTATCTGAACGAGAGTTATCGTGATCCCATGTTACAGACAAGACAGACAGGACAGAGCAAATGTGTTCAAGTTTTCAATCTTACCACTATTGAGTTAAACATTGAAAACCTGGCTTTGTCATGAAAATGCCCAACATTTTAATGTTTTAGTTGCACTGTTATTTCTTTCCACTGAAATATTTGCTATTGGACGCATTATTTTTACTTAAGTATTATGCAATAAAATCGCTTAACATAATTATCTTCTTTTACATTAGCTCTGTAATTTAACACACGCATAATAAGAAACAAAAACGGCCGAGAACTGCCTTCCAGTTTCTCGCATGCATAAAGACCATCACACACACACACAAAAAATGCAGCAAGCGAGAACATTTTAAATTTCACGGAGCCTTCAGTTCGAATTAGTGGGTACACTGTGACTCCCTCAAGACTCGTATACAGCGTGCAATGTACGAGGCTGTCAAAATCCATCTGATTAAGGCTCCAAATTGTTATTAGCAACGGCTGTGCTCTATGGATCTTGCCTGAGTGTCTATGTGGGAGATAAGCAACGGTGCGTACCATTATGCTTTTCCCAGCCCATCCACGTTCATATTTATTTCCAGCATTACAATGTGAGATTGCGCGGGGCTTCTTGAAATGCCAGTAATTTTAAACATTGATCACAATATTAAGGTTCAGTTACATCGCTCCGAGAGTGCGCTGGTTTGTGCGTCTTAAATCAAAAGTAAATTTGTTATACTGCTTCGGTGGGTGCTACCGTGGTGTAATGGTCAGCACACTGGACATGTAGTCCAAACATCACTGGTTAAACCCCTCCAGCGGTTGTTAAACAATGGGCCAAGTTTCATCATGGGACCTCCTTTTCCAGTACCAAAATATACTAATAGGGTTTTCCCCTTTTTTCCGGCAACAAAACTGACACCTTTTGCAATGAATCATGCTTACATTAACCACAATACTTGCAGTCAAATGTAAACAAAAAACAATACTCTGATAATTTATGCATTGTCTTTGAAACTGATTGGTCCACACCAGAGACAGCTTTTTTTAGACCCTAGTCTCATATAGTGCGCCTTTTGGCGTCATCTGGTCGAACAACATATGAGACTAGGCTCTAAAGAAAGCTGTCTCATGTAAGCGTGATTCCTTGCAAAAGGTGTCAGTTTTGTTGCCAGAAAAAAGGGGAAAAGCCCTATTAGTATAATGGGGCAAGTCTTCTTCTTTTTTTAAACACCCCCCCCCCCCCTCTGTACACCGCAGTGAAGTTTATCAGCAGGTCGGGTATGGTGGGTTAAAGTGTGGGTATTTTTCACCTCTCCCAAGACGTCTTGGCTCGCGTGAAAGAGTGGGGCAGGCGCACACTCTTGGAGGGGCTCTCGATCGCTGGTGGAGACACACACACACATGTCACACACACACGTGTGTGTGACACGTGTGTGTGTGTAGCAGTGGTGTGAGCAAGCGATTGCACAGTTGCACCACTGGCTTCAGAACTATTGTCCAGAACAATTTGTTGCCAAGGTTGGGTGACAGAGTAGCTGGTGGAGATTGAATGCTTTCCACTGCCTTGTGTGGTGCTCCCTCTTGATATGACTTCGCCATCAAATATAGGCACTTGAATTTGGATTTCGTCGCAATGTTCTCCTCCGAAAGATAGCTTTTCTGCACTCTTTTCTGAAGCGAACATTGCAACTGGAGTTAGAAGGGTTTTTTTTGATATTCCATCATTATTTGGCCAATATCGCGGCACACTGTATGTCCTTTAAGTTGCGTAATTAAAAAATCGTGAGAAATAAATGTCATTGTTAACCAGGAAAATGAAACGACATTCAGGTCTCCAGGCAGGATCCTTGGACCCAATTACAGCATCTCATTAAAGTATCTGATGGCTGCGCACGCTGTGCCAATAGTAAACTGGCAATCAATGCGTAAATGACCACATGCCCATATCAAACCCTCATCATTGCCCTGCTCATCAATGGATGTGCTTAAAGGTGTAAGATATTCGAAACACGCACGTGAAAAGACCACTGTGGCCTGCCAGAGATTAAAAATGAAACGCGTTGTTATCTTCTGTACGCTCCATGCTGTTGCTGTTGTTGAGGATGTAATTAGCCAGGGCGAAGATGGGTAGCGGGAGAATTGTAGTGGATGCTATGGGGTGAAATGTTTACTGCCTTAACGATCACTGATCACTGCGAAATCGGCACCACACTGCAAACTCTCGCCATCTCCTGCGTGCAACTCTTACAATTCGCTAATAAAATGCATCTGTTGTGTTTGTAAATTCACCGCAATGGAAAATAATCGGAAATTGTGATATAAAAAAGCATTGTGCAGCCAAGTAAAGCCACCGTATGAAATGTTAATTCGTAAATGACTGAAAAAAAATAATATCCGTATTTCTGAATGACTTTATAATTACCACATTTTATTCTGCATATAAATGAACGTGCGGGTGGAGCGGTGGCGCAGTGGTTATGTATATATTTTTTTTTTTTATACCTACGTGACTTTACCGAAAGAACCAAAGAGTATGTATGTATGTTGAACTTCTTTCGCACCATACGCAGTCAAACGTGGGTGAAGGACAACAAACTAAACACAAAAAGCAATTCTAAAGAAATGAGTTCATCACACTATACTGTGAATCTGGTAACGTGGGCTCAATCCTTGACCATGGGTAGCATCAGTGGTGAGTGATGGCTGAACCAGCCCTGTCCCTGCTATTGCTTCACCATCCAGCATTGGCCAGTATGGTGAAGTAGTATATCAATAAACCACCGTGACCCACACGCGGTTGGGAAGCCTTAATCCAGCAGTAGATTGACAAAGGGGCTATTTCAGTTGATAAGCTAACATATTAGAAATCATGTTGAACAAAAAAACAATTGTAATCGGAGATTATATGTTTTGAGAATTTACAAAGTGTCAAGCAAATTAATATTGTATCTTTTGCGGCTTAGTTTGTATCGGTCTCTTTTCTTCACAGTCAGCTTCCCCGGCAGGGGTCCATTTAACATAACACCTCCACAGAATTGAGCCACGTTTAAAATTGCACGTGTCAGCGAGTTATAACTAACATTGATTGTCCTTTTAAATGAATATCTGTCATTGCGATCAGGCCACGCGCCTGATTTGGTTGAACGTGGTACCCCTTTATCCGTCCCATTTCTAATCTGTCAGCGGAATCGTGTAGGACAAGATGATAACTTGGTCTGTTTGCCTGCAGGGGTTTGTGTGTGTGGTGTGTTGGGGGGGGGGGTAACACATGCCTTACTTAGCCGGCCTGTCACATCATCTGGAACCTCTTGTCCTTGTCACCAGAAATGGTGACGTGCTGCTACGAAACAGAAAAAAAAACACTTTGTGCCGAAAACAACTTACATTTGTAATTGTAGAGGGGGGGATGATTAATTTACGCGTCTTCAGCCGCCTGTGTTACAATGTTCATGCTAAACTTGGGTTTCTGGCGCAGAGGGGAAAAAAGCAGCAATGACATCTGTTATGAGTAAAAATACATAAATGTGAGTGTGATGTAAGAAACGATCATTTATAATTAATGGTCAATTGTCAAAAATAGCGCGCTCTGCCACCGCGGTTGTCAGTTGCCGTTTTTCACGCGCGGTTCACTCTCATTTCTTGCGACGTCAAATAAGTTTTAATAAAAAAAAGACACCCAAAGCGGTGCCACTTGCTTTGATGCTATACGCAGGATTATGGGACGCTCAGGGGTCATCAAGCAAGAACCTCAGGACTCGTGTACTCAGGTCGATGGTCAAAGTGTCCCCGTGGTATGATTTTATCTTTGCCATGAGCACAATGACATTCATTACGGTGACTTAAGTAAATCCATTTTTTTATTTTATACGTACGTACGTTGAACTTCTTTCGCGCCGTACCCAGCCAACCTTGCTTATCGGAGGTGCCGGGAAGACTGCTTAGAGCCATTGATGTAAATGTTGTCACATTTACGATGTTGGCGCGAAGGTAAATGCTGAGATTTGAAATCGCCACTCGCCAGCTGCCACTGAGGATTACGTGGGTTCTCCGGATTCCCCAGTCACTGCTCAGACTTGCCACGGAACTTAAATCTGTTTCTAGATTTGAAGCTTTCGTGACTGCAAGGATTCATATTCTTAGGTTTTTTCGGTAAAGTCACGTAGGTAAAAAATTAAAATTAATAAAAGTAAAATAAAAATCACGACGTTTCGGAGGCAACACAAGCTTCCGTCTTCAGGTGGAACTGTCACAGCAGGATAGCTGTATTCCACCTGAAGACGGAAGCTTGTGTTGCCTCCGAAACGTCGTGATTTTTATTTATTTTTATTTTACTTTAATGATTTTTTTTTATCTATTTCTCTACACGGAGCAAAACTCTGGGCAATCTCAAAGGACCACTGACATAAACAATTCATTGACATGGGTGGGTATAATGATTCAGGCATTCATCGATTAAAGATCATTATGATGCTGCTAATATATATGCAAGGTTGGTCTTCATTGACTTTAATAAAATATGGAAAGAAATCGCGCACTTAACATTAAAATCACATATCCTAGCAGATAGGTGTTTGGGATAACGGTATCAAATACTTTCAAGCTATTGAAATAGTCAAAGTGAGTCTGAATATCCGAGAGGAAACACCTATCAAATGTGTACTTTTCATTTACTGTATCGTCATCATTATCACTCGTTATTAAAACCGTACCTCCCATGCAGTTCGTCGAAAGTGCCCCACGGGTGGAAACGCTAATTATGAACAGGTGGTAACGGTGGATACGTGGGTCAAATTGTGCCTGCAAAATCGATTATTTCCGATGTATTTATATTTTCCTGTTTTTATAGCACAATAAAGTCTACAAGCACCACAAGGGCAGATAATAATTGTTCATGAATCACATCGTGACCGTGAATCATGACCCCCAGAATCGTGACACTCAATTTAATGATTGTGAAGGTGAATTGTTACATTCATAATGATTGATATTACTCTTTGAAATGAGTGGCACATTTGCATAAAATATACAACATAATGTGAACAAAAATATTCACGTATCTGAGAGGACATACACCGAGAGATAGAGCGCTTAGATAAGTTTATGTATAGCACTGGATTAATTATAGCTTTGGGAAGCCTTCATCCAGCAGTTGATTTATCATGGCTCATGATCACGATGATTCACATTTCATGACATTTTACATATGTGTGAATGATACGTTACATTTTACAATCAGATGACAACTCTGCTCGTTTGTAAAAAAAAATATGCAGTGGCATTTTATTTTGCAGTGCAGAATCATTGTGGACATCGGCAAAGTGAATGTAATTATATTTTCACAGTCATCTCCTAGACACACACTTGAGCGGTTGTGCTTTCGCTGCGTTGTCCCCACCTGAAGACGGACGCTTGTGTTGCGCCCGAAACGTCGTGATTTAATTTAGTTGTTTTCATTTTTAATTTATTTTATATTTTACCGACGTTGACTTTACCGAAAAAAACAAAGAGTATGAATATAATTATTCGACAATACAAATGTTGACCCCTCCCCCCTCCCCTCTAAATTGATAGATCAGAAAAGACAGATTGTCCATAGCTAATATATGTGGGCATAATTGATTGCCAAGGTATTAAAAGTAAGTCGGGTGATGTTGGTAACATGTGCACTAAAAAACAAGGGAATTATGCGGTGCCTTGAATAAAAACAGGCAGCAAATGAAGGAGAATGGTAATTTAATGGCAACAAAATTCTTTGGTTTTTTGATGCACCAGGGACACAGTGAAGCTTAACCAGGCAAGCCATCACCTTAATAGACCATTGTCGAAAATCCTCACATTTCAATTTCCTATCCAATTCCTTAAAGCCTTTGAAGCCAATGCATATTCTGGCAAACAGGGATGTGACAATAGTCCAAGACTAAAATTGTAATATAAGGTTGGTAAAGACAAATCTATTTCCCATGGGCAGTGGAAGAATAAAGCAAAAGCAAAGCAAGCATAAGCTGAGTTCCTCAAGTAGTTCAAGGGGCACTGGACTCATGACAAAATAGAGTGCATCAACCTATAGCTGAATTATAATTTTTTATCAACGTACACGTGACCATAATACGTACATTAATCTCTGTAATCTCTTTCTTGTCTGCATCTGTTTTCTGTCATCTCGCTCAATCTCTGTCTGTCTACGTGTCTCTTATCTCATTACATCTGCATCTCTTTCTCTCTTCTGGCATCTCACTAAGAGTAGTAACATTGAAAGGGATTTTATTTCAGCTTGGAGTCCCCAGTGGGCTGGCACCATCACTATTCATGGAAGCTGAAAGACACAACCAACATGTTATACATTTGTCTTGAACTGAATAAGGTTAATATTCACCATCATTAATATATTATGATTTGTAATAGTTTTTTTTGGTTAGGCCACTTAATAATCGAAGCAAATCTATTTTGTTGAGATCCTCCACTACCCGACACAGCCAAATAACATTTAAATTGTCACGTGGTGCGCAAGCGTTTAATGTGCCAATGAGGATTGTTTTCTCAGCTCATTGAGTTGTTGAAAAATTATTCTCATACGACCAACATTTTAGCAATCAAATTAAGCAAATGCTAAATTTTATTCAGTCGTTCTTCTTCGGCTTTCTAGTGAGATGAAACTATCATGTGTGTGCTGAAAGCTTATTCATGTGACAAATTATTTTGGCCTTGTCGGGGTTATACAGGGTTATTGACACACATGTGGTTAGATCATAATGTGTCCTAACCGAAACAACTAATTTTGAATCGTTATATTAGCGATAAAAACCTACGTGTTAAGTTGAATAGGTTAACACCCTCCCTTCAGAGTAGGTCAATCTAATAAAGCAGTTAAAGCTGAAAAGAGTAATTGAATACAAGCATATAGTGCAACATTAACACAAGCGGAATAGAAAATACCACTTAAGTCACAATAGCTTGCGTCTATTAATAGAAACTTCACCACTGGATGGAAGCAAACAGTAAGTAACGTGTGTGAGGTGAGACTACAATTGGAACGCGTAGGATTTTGGAATAACAAGTGGGATTGATGATGTTTCAAACGGAGATGTTTAATGGCCCTAACACGTGCTGAATTGGCTCGAGCACAGGGCAGGGATATAAATCGACACAGATTGATATAATTCCATCTACGAGGACGGGAGGAGGGTTAATGTAAAAAAAATTAACCCGTAACCAGTAAACCCGTAAAAACAAAGTTTTTCCCTATAAATCCTTTTTTTGCGTGGCATCGGGGCGGCTAGAGTCCTCTCGTCCTCTGGCTTGAGATGGCTGCCACTTATGGGTCAGATGATTGTCTGGCAGCATTAAACAATTGGTAATTAAATATTTAAAAAATTTCCCTAAACAGTGTAAAATTTTGGAATTTTTTTTTAACGAAAATAAATTGTCACGCACAACGAGTCTGTGTGCAAAATGTTAGCTCGATTGGATCACGGGAAGTGGGTTAAAAAACGACCGAAAGCTTTGCACGGTCCTAAGCAAGCAAGCGAACTTAATATGAAGGATTTAAAAAAAAGTTTTTCACTATAAATCCTTTATATGCGTGGCGGCTAGAGTCCTCTCGTCCTCTGGCTTGAGATGGCTGTCACCTATGGGTCAGATGATTGCCTGCTACCATTAAGCAATTGGTAATTAAATATAATTAATTTTTTCCTAAAAAGTGTAAAATTTAGGAAAAAAATTTTCACGAAAATAAATTGTCACGCACAACGAGTCTGTGTCAAAAATGTCAGCTTGATTGGATCACGGGAAGTGGGTTAAAAAACGACCGAAAGATTTGCACGGTCGTAAGCGCGCAAGCAAGCAAGCAAGAAAGTGAACTTAATAATAAGGATTTTAAAAAAGGATGAGGTGAGGTGGGGTGGGGGGAAGGGGAAGATGAGGGTGAGAGGGCTGAGGAAGTGGGGGGCAGTGGCAGGAAGAGATTCTAACTATCTTCAGTCCATTTCCATCTGGGGTGATTAGCATTGCACGTGCGTTTGTGAATGGAGAATAGTGGCGCAGATTCTGAGCCGCATGCAGATGCAGATTCCAGATAATTCCTGAAAGAAAAACTTTGGAGACTGCTTTGAATTCCAGAACACTACGTACAAATGTTTAAACGGTATGATTTTAAACAAATATTTTACTCATCCATTGGGCCGATACGCGGATGCCCGTGTGTGTTTTTTCAGTTGTTCTTTTTCAAATAATGTTGCCCTTCAAAGTTTGCCAAGGTTAGCGCCAGTCACCGACGTGCAAGTTGTACTGAAGCATTTTTTTTCACTTGACTTATATTGCTGGCAGCGGAAATGAGGCAAGAAGGACACCTATAGGTTGGCGAGCGTGAAGGGCTAACAGTAACACGGGGCTAATAGGAAGGGCATAGCCTCCTCGAAACCTATTTACCAGCTCGCATTCACGCAGAGCCTACAGGTAAACCCTCTCAGAGTAGGACACGGAATCATCGTGGACACAGGCAATGCCATGGTACCGTGAGCGGGGCCACGTGGTAGTTCGATGCCACAAGTGAACCGGTGCCCAGCAACCTCGTGCTCTCTCATGTTTTGATGTTAAATAAAGTAAATCAATATTTTATCATGAAAAAAAATATTTTGAAATGATAAAAGCACCATCCTCCGCTAACATTTATTTCAGCCATCCCAAAGAATCTGTTCATCCGCCGCCTATAGATTAGAGAGAGAGAGGGAGAGATGCAATGCTTGCTAAAATGTGTGCACGGTAAAGCATCTGCGATGTTAAACAATGCACCATTCAACGTTGCGAATATGTTTAAAATCAGTATGTAAACTTGGTTCTGAGGTAACCGTATAATTGTGAGCAGCAACAGTTCAAGGGTGTGAAGTGAATGTTGGCCTTTATTAAAAGTTTTATTCTTGTAAAAAAAAAAGACAAATGGCAGGACCTTGTATCAAAACGATGAGCTCTCTGACAGATAAGAGCAGAAAATAGGATGACATTTCAGAAAAAATCTACCGTGTCATGTTGGTCATTTGTCCAGCATTGCCAAAGTGGGAGGATTTGAAGCCATGGTGGTAGTGATGGAAGTAGGGCTGGGCGGAGGGGGGGTAGCATGTCAGACACCGTAAGTCTCTCTGCTCATATTTCTCTCCTATTTTTATTTTGAACCTATTAGATTTATGTTACTCTCTGTCAACACGCACAATATTTACCGTATAGAGTGGAATCACCTAACGTGCTTGAGCCGCTTCAAAATCCCCCCCAGACCTTATAAGTCCCCTGCCAACATTCTGTCGCTGCAATGTGCAAGCTTTTCCCGTGTCGTTTCTTAGCGGGCTCCGTGAAGATTTTTGCCGAACGAGCCTTCGTCGAAGGCAAATTTGGTTAATCAGACACTTCTCTCCACACACGCACGAGCGTAAACCAGCGTATTAATTTATTATAGACTTTTCTTGCGCCGTGTGATCTTTTCCTGGCATGAACGACGTGAAATTCATTTGCCCTCATTCTGATTCCTAATCATAGAAGCGAGGTGCTGTGATGAAATTGAAATGCCATCTAATTTTGCACACGGCAACCGTAGCTGTTTTGCAGTGTGGTGGAGGTGGTGTTCAATGAACACAAACGCTGACCTTTGGCATGTAATATTAAACAATCAATGCAACAACCTCGAAGCGCACTTCCAATAGAGGGAAATAAAGACAAAAATACGTTAATTTGCGTAATATAAAAACATTTGGTTGACGACCAAACAAAAGGCACAAACAGAGGGGAAAACACAAACAGAGGGGAAAACACAAGCCGATGTGAGCGCTTAAATTGGATGCAATGGAGAAATTAAATCTGTCACAAGCATCGTGAATGTGATGAACATGAATATCGTACAATTCTAAAATTATCCGCAAAAAAGGCCACGCTGAAATAATTGTGTCACCTTGGAGCCTGCGCCGAAGGCTTTAGTCAATAGCAAGTAAATGTTGCTCTGCGAAAGTCCACCGAGACCTGTTAAATATGACTTATGGCTAGATCGCCGTGTTATATCGGCCGTGGGGGAGGTGGGGGGAAAGGTATGCACGGTCAATCGAAAGCATTCTGGCTGCTTACCAGTTCCCTTAGGGGATTGTAAGCTAGATTATAGGGTACCAACTCAAGCCGATTAATTTTGTTGTGAAAATAAGATACAGTAAGTATCATTCTATGTGTTCAGTCAACTGACTATGAATTGACCCAACTGGAACCTGTGATGTACAATAAAGCATTTGTATCTGAAATTCCTTTAAGAGCCTGCGATGAAATTGAAAAAATAAACGAAGTCTTCAGTAGGTATCATTTCCAAATCAGTGCAAGTTTGGTCGTATGCCCATACTTCACCACACTAGTCAGTGCAGATTGGTGAAGAGGGTTGCCTAGGATCAGTTCAGATATCATCCGTCATGGATGTTATCTCTGGCTGGGAATCAAACTGGAGTGGCTGGGTTCAGAGGGCAGTACACTAAACATTGTGTCACTCCTCTCCGCTGCACATTAAGTCGTATATTACTGTATTGTTCACGTGGTATGATGCATTCATATTGGTAGCTATCAAATAAAACTGCTTTGCGTGCAGAAAAGGGGTAAAACGTTACAGTTGTACTTTTATGAGTTTTTTGGGGATAAAAATGCCATTGGCTTATACAGGAAAGCCTCATTGAGTCTCAAGGCTTTATCAGGAGGGTCCTGACGAGGTTTGGTTGATCCATTTTCTATGAATGAGCATCATAATATTTTAAATGTACAACAGAGAAAGAGAAAACGGCAGAGAAAGCACTTGAAGCCATTTAAGGTAAAACATATCTCGATGTAAAGCTTTCGTGACTGCAGGGATTCATATTCTTGGTTCTTTCGGTAAAGTCACGTAGAAGGGAAATAAGAAAATAATAAAAATAAAACATAATAAAATAATTCTCACGACGTTTCGGCCACAACGCAAGCAGCCGTCCTCAGGTGAAGAACAGGTCTGTCGGAAAGACATACAGACGCTGTCTTTCCGACAGACTTGTTCTTCACCTGAGGACGGCTGCTTGCGTTGTGGCCGAAACGTCACAAGAATTATTTTATTATGTTTAATTTTTATTACTTTATTATTTCCCTTCTACGTGACTTTACCGAAAGAACCAAGAATATGTAAAACATATCGTAATGTGATTCAAGTTATACGTGCACGAAAGTGCACCATTTGACGTGCGGATAATTCTAGGATGTGTGCAACGCACCACGTTGAGTGACTGGCACATAGACGGGACATTCGCGCAAAAATGAATTTTACCCGTGTCTCAAGACAAAAAAAAAGCCGTGCATTCATAAATCCCTAACGCGTAACCTACACTGTTCACATTTCCAGTAAATGTGACGTCTAATAAATGCGGGCACTTTAAAATACTTTACCTGCCATGTGCCGCTTTACCTAAGACAGTTAAATAATCGAGCTGTCATGTGTGGCGTGGCTGCATGCTGCTCAGCGGTCTTATTTATTCAACCTATGTAAATTCAATAATGAACACACTGTAACACCGATGAATAATGAATGATGATCGAGTTAGATATTTAATTAAACGGCCCGTCCCTGGCAACGAAGCTGACAGCGTGATCGTGCCCCACCACCACCACCGCCACCAATCCGTGCCGCCATGTGGCCAGAGGTGCAAGTGTGTGCGTCTCATCCTTAACGAGATCCCGGGGGGGGTGGGTGGGTGGGGGGTGGGATCAGCGTTGACCTTCAACTCGCAGGTCAACGGAAAAATGCAAACTGATCCCCGATCCCGCCCAAGTGTAAAGCGATGGCCACTTATGGTGACGGCTGAGAGATAACACCAACCCACCAGCGTAGCGGAGTGGCCGAATACTCATTATGTGCCCATCGATTCTCCACGCTTCGTAATTTTGGGGTACGCGAACAACTCCGACGCGTGCTCAACAGTGGGGCCGGTCCCACAAAATCCTATTACGTTCAAGACAATTTACCTCGGAGCTACAGGTGCAAGGGTGGCTTCGAAATAAGGTTCACTCCTTCTCCGAAAATCTAGGAAAGCTTTCCGCGTCGCCAAATGCCATAAAAAAATAAGTGGACACGGCTTCGGCTAACAGAACCACCCCAACTCATCGCCACGGGGCTTTTCGTGTTGCATGATCAAAAGGCCGCCACTCCATCGGAGAAGTCTGCTCTTCATTTAATGATCAGAACACAGAGATGAGTCCGTTACTGTGGATTAGCCTCACGTGCTCAACCAACAGACAGAAAGAGCCATCGGAATTTGGTTTCCACGTGGTTATAACATATGAGCTATGCACTTAAGTTACGTGTATACGCACTCTGTTGGGACAGCTCTCTGTTTTTATTCAGATCACTCTCATGAATGTCTTGGCAAATCACTGCTCCCCCCATCCTGCAAGCATGTCCTACCCAGCGCAGCCGTTTACCCCCACAATAAACACATTCTTGCGGAGGGAGCTGGTAGGAACGTTGGGTTGCTTGGTCAATGGCCAGGGTCAACGGCGGCGTGGTGTGTTCCGCAAATAGGCCCGACTGAGGGCGGGCACAAGCCGACGTGAGTAGGTTCAACGTTGAGTTTTATAAGGGCACTACGAGGTGACCAGCCCTTCCCCACCCAGCCCCACCCTCCCCACCCAGCCCCTCCCCACCCAGCCCCTCCCCACCCAGCCCCTCCCCACCCTCCCCACCCAGCCCCTCCCCACCCTCCCCTCTCCACCCAGCCCCACCCCTCCCATTTTTGGATGCACGACGGACGGACGGACACAATAATCCCCTGCGGGTTGGTGGAACCAGGTGGTTCCTACCAGTACTATCCACAACACTTATCCACCAAGTTCCCGGTCGGACTTCGACATTGCTTGTTCTGTCTTGCCACGAAATTCCCAGCATCCTTCTCGGACACTTGAGCTCGAATGTCTGCAACTCATTTTCGAGCTGCTTAGTTTGGCTCCAACTCTCTGATCCATACAGCAATAGAGATAGCACGCCTGCCTCAATTACCCTTTTCTTTACACGCCGACTAATCTATCTTCTCTTCCAAAGTGCTTTCCATGGCCCATCAAAAACCTGCCCTGCTGAAGCAATGCGCCTTTTGACCTCATCGTCACAGCCCCCCCCCCCCTGCATTATGGACCTTACTGCCTAAGTGCACAGAAATCCTCTCCCACCCCAACCTTCTCACCCCCTGCTGTGACTGGCGATCCGACTCCTTGTAATTATACATTTGCCTCCTTGCTGCGTACATGTATGTGGACTATTGAATGGTAATAGAATGAAATGACGATGCGGGTACAGTACATTGGACGTGGTGACGAGATGGGCTCGTATATTTATTGCACAAATCCGATGCTTAGGAACGCTATGAAGAGCAGTAAGAGCCTAAATAAGGCTTACTTTTAATTATCGCGCGATGATTAGGCCCTATGCAACGTGCCGTAATTCCGTAACCCATGGAAAGTGTAATACTGTACAGCCCATAATTTATATAAACACAACTGGGTAATGCTCATCACCATGGAAGGCAATCGCCAATATTTACAATTGTGTAATGAACAGAGAGCCAACATATACACTCGCAGCAGCAATTCCTCTGGCGTTCAATGTGGTTGATATATGTCACCAAGGGGTTTGAAGTTCACGGGGTTGTATGCTTATATTGTATTCCCTCTACACCCGCCTGATTTAGTTTATTAAAAGGCTAAATGAGTTTCAGCAATAACACTTACATTCCCTTGCTTATAAAGCTTCCAGAAAAGAGTGAGATTATTTTTAACTGTTATTGCACGTCTTTATGATCGCTGATTTGAGCAAAAAAAAAAAAATCCACAAACTCTCTGGGTGTTGCTGGTTGCCGTGCCTTACACGGAATCGTAGAGCATAATCATTTGGCAATTTGTACTGGACGAAACAAAAAGTCTGGTGCACGAAAGTAATGTCTGGTGTATGCATGACCATCACCTCGTGTGGTGATGAAATCGTCTTCGAAATTGGGCGGGGGAAAAAAACGCGTATTATTTAAATTCAAGGGCACCATTCCATTCAAGAAGCTATATCTATTATTTTTAATATTGTGGTACATGTCGCGACTGCAAGGTGTTACAGGCATCATTTACATAAAGGGGCCGTTCATAAATGACGTCACGCGATTTTGGACAATTTTTTACTCCAAAGTCAGACCCCCCTCAAATATGACGTCACAAAGCTCTGCCCCCCCCCCCCCAACAAAAAAAACACGTTTCAAATCGCTTTAAACTATTATCATTATAGTGCGTATTTAATATGGCGCTGCACTCTGATGTTGTAGGAGAAAACATTTATGAAAAAGTCTATTTAATTAAGTAAAACGTGTTGTCTATATTTATTTAAAGTTTCGCATTTTTACGTGACGTCACATTTCTCAAACACCCCCCCCCCCCCTCGTCACACATCTTCACAAATGTCTGACCCCCTCCCCTCCCTCGCCTAGGTTCGTGACGTCATTTATGGACAGCCCCAAAGTATATACAGTATATTCTTAAGTTTTTTCGGTAAAGTCACGTGGGTAGTTTTTTACCTACGTGACTTTACCGAAAAAACCTAAGAATATGAATCCTTGCAGTCACGAAAGCTTCAAATCTAGAATTATATGCAGTATATACATTCCCAATTCTGGAATCTAAAGTCATATCCAAGCTTCCTCATGCCTTGTCGATCCTGCGTGGTGTTTGACCATACGTTTATGCCTTCACTCCCATTTTTTCTACTTTACTTTTCTCTTTTCTATCTCGTTCCTGTTCTTGCCTTTCTCAATTTATTTCTATAGTTTGTTATATTCTATATTTGAAGTTTTCGTGACTGAAAGGATCCATACTCTTTGGTTCTTTCGGTAAAGTCACGTAGATGAAAAATAAAAATAATAATAAAAATGGCTGTTCCACCTGATGACGGAGGCTTGTGTTGCATCCGAAACGTCGTGATTTAATTTAGTTATTTTCATTTTATAATTATTTTTATTTTTCATCTACGTGACTTTACCGCAAGAACCGAAGAGTAGTTTGTTATATTGTTTCTTATATCGTGACAAGGGGTGGCCCTATTGTTACGCACGTCTGTGCCGGTTGTCTGGCCTCGGTCTCCTCTTGTCCTGTGCTTTCCGATGTTTCTTTTGTTGTTGCTGACAATGAGACTAAAATAAAATCAAGGGGGGCCAATGGCTGACTTTACAAGAGGTTTGTTATGCCATTGCCAACTTTTCAGGGAAGGAACATCACCAATCTCCATTGCCCATAATCCCTACAAGATGAGAGTCTCCTTTGCACAGTAGACTTGTTTTTGCTATCAAATATGTTAAGGTCTTCGCTGTAGATCAGCCTAAAATGAATTGGTATATAAAGCAAGTGTTAGGTAGCCTGGCCTGGTCCAAGTTGAGGAATGTCTCCAATATCAGGAGTATAACGATTGTTATAACCTGAAAATCTTAATATTGGCTTCAGGCTACCGAAATAAGAAAAAAAACACATTTGATTACTCTTCTTGGTTCTTTCGGTAAAGTCACGTAGAATTGAAATAAAAAAAACATAATAAAATAATTATCACGACTCTGTCTCCTCGACAGACCTGTTCTCCACCTGAGGACGGCTACTTGCGTTGTGGCCGAAACGTCGTGAGAATTATTTTATTATGTTTTATTTTTATTATTTTATTATTTAAATTCTACGTGACTTTACCGAAAGAACCAAGAAGATGAATCCCTGCAGTCACGAAAGCTTTAAATCGAAATTTACATTTGATTACAGTTTTTCTTTTCGTGCAACTTGCATTTCCTCAAGGTGAAAAGTACTCCGGCTTCATTTGCCTCGGTGCATTATGCAGTGATTTTAATTCATGCCCATGACTTATTTATTTACTGAAAGTTGCAAAGGTACTATGATTTTTTATCACCATTTAAAGAGTTAATTTAGCATTACGTAAGTAAATTATTGAAGGCGGATATCCACGTGGGCTAAAGGGCCTTACTTTTGAGCGGTGTTTACCCTTCGATTCCGCAATGGCTATTCGAGGTAACAATGCTGTAGCCCACGATGGGTGGCTATGCTTTTTGACCTCCAGCATTAACAGTAATTACTGGGCGGACAGATGCAACACACTCGCAAAGCTTAGTTTGAACTCTCTGTGTGCACGTGGTGCGTGTCCTTCCTGACTGAACTAGAGGATCCCGTGAAGAAGGTCACGGCGTACGCTGCTTTATGCTTGCATAGTCCACCCATTGTGGTAACAGTGGAATTATTGAATTAAGTTAAAGATGATTAAGTAGTAAATTGTTTCCTCTGCTTTGGTCACATACTACTGTGGTAAACAATAGGAATCGTATTGGCTGCAAATACAAATGTAGTCCTTTTTTCGGCATGACTCTTCCATCTCCGCCCCCGCCCCCTCTCTCTATTTAAAGCCTCGTCACAGAGATGTTCTCTCTCTCTCTGTGCCTATGTGTTGCTCTCTCTCTCTATGTATCTTGGTGATATCTGTCCGCTTATATGTCTGTCTATAGTTTTATGGTTAGATTTTTGTTGCTATTTCATTTATACCTGATGACGATTGCTTGTGTTGCAATCGAAACGTCGTATGCTATTATTTAATTTATTATTTTATCTTTATACGTGACTTTACCGAAAGAACCAAAGAGGCGTGACTCTTGTTGAACAATTTAGATTAAACATAGTAAAGGTGCAGCCCTGCAATTGCCTGCTCGCGCCATTGTTTGCTGAAGGGCATTTACTAGAGGGCGTACCCGAGATCCCCCTAAAGAGGATTTGGCCTACTCTTCCACACTGGCCAGTCATCTTGCAAGATGTGGGGAATACCCACACTTTATCCCATCACGTGCGACCTACCAAACTAATAGCTGCGTTGTTCACATTTTTCCTGCTGGGTCAACAGAAGTGTGTGTGTGGGGGGTGGAGGGTTTTGGGGGGGGGGGGCAGTGGTGATTAAAACTCTTGCAACATTTCGATTTAAAGCTTTCGTGACTGCAGGGATTCATCTTCTTGGTTCTTTCGGTAAAGTCAGGTAGAAGGGAAGTAATAAAATAATAAAAATAAAACATAATAAAATAATTCTCACGACCTTTTGGCCACAACGCTGCTTGCGTGACTTTACTGAAAGAACCAAGAAGATCTGCAACATTGTTTAAAAACTGCCATGCCATCAGATCAAATTGAACCGGTGACCTCTGGCATTGCAAGTCCAGTGTGCCAACCATTATGCCACAGCAGTATCCCTGACACATTTAGAAACATGGCCAATATACCATGTGTGCATTTTAGCGATACATACTTCTTCTCAGTGTTGACAAAGAAATGCACCAATGACAGTTATTTAGAAGCAGATTGAAAGCCTTTGTGAAATGGTAAAATAAACATCCTTTTGCAAGCATGCCCGGAGGGAAATACCGGGAGAATGATTGCAGGGTGCGATTCCAGTGCAGAATAAAAACACTAAAATTGATTGTACAAAGAAAGAAAATAATTGTGATAATACAAGTGAAAAACATTACCTAAAATTTGATGTCGCTATACATGTCTATAATAAACTACTGAATATTGATATGAAAGCCATACATCTTAACGACTATCAATTTAAATAATTTAATTTAATGAAATATATTTGCAGTAGCTCTTTTAATCTGCCTGCGTTATTAGGTTTTCATTGCTATAGGGAAAACATTCGAAGTGATTTTTAAAGATGACAATAATGGACAAAAAATTGTTCCAGTTGTGAAATGTTATGCAGCACATAATTTTGGCCGAGAGCTATTTAAGTTTGTAATTAGAGGTGGCATGTTTAATATCACCGTAATCAGTACGCGCTGATAATGGTTGTAGGAGATGAGCTGTTTACAGATTGCGAACTTGAAACAAAAAAAACATTACCTTATTCTTACCAGAAAACAGAATCTTTATTGAATTATTTTGAGAATCCCGTAATGTATTCAGCGGAATGGGTTGACGGTAACTCCAGTAATCCTAGAACTGTAATGTTGTTGACCCGAGGATTTATTTTAAAGCATCACTGTAGACTTTAAGACATATATTCACTGACAGCCTAAAATATACAGAGGCATCTTGTCCAGGTCAATTTCATTTCTTGTTTTCTTCGCTACAACCTGAGAGGAAAATTGTGTCCTACCAGCTGTCAGGCTTTCCGGAGAGAATTTTCTGCTGTTCAGATTTGAGCTCGCACTAAATCAGCATCCTCTGCTGTACTTCAATTGATCATCGCAGACAACCATTGGCCATTGCCAGTGCAGATGGGTGCTGTAGTATTGGACCTCTTGGAGGAATTTGGTGGTCTAAGGCTACTCAATTCTATTATCCAAATTACAATCTAAGTTCCAATTCAGACTTCCCGCAGTGTGCCGGAGAGACCGGCACTTTTGCTTGCACACAGCCAACAGGTTAAGTCAAAAGAACACAATTCTGACCCTCAGCCAATTTCCTACAGAGCCCCCTGAGGGAGGTTAAAATCAAGGGATAGTGGTCCTTTTTTCGAGGTCAAATTGCTTTTTTGTGTTTTTACATAAAACGATCTTCACCAGGCCTTGTTTAACTATTAGGTCACAAAATAGGCCATTAATTTGATACGGCTATTCTCTTCTTCGAAGCATGGAGAGATGTATGTTCGACATAATACTGAGAAAGAAGAGAAATACGTGGTTTAGAGAGCAAATGCTAATTAAGGACGTCATATAGACTGTTTAAAAAAACTATAATCGGCTTGGGCTGGATGCATTTTCAAAAGTAATCACGGTTGTGACTTGGCTATGTAATGCCAGTATAGGCAGGAATATGCCGATGAGGGTGGGCCATTGTATGTACAGTGATCCCTCGTTTTTCGCGGTTAATGGGGACCGGAACCCCTCACGATAGGTGAAAATCCGCGAAGTAGGATTGGCCCCCTAGGAATATGTGTGTGTGGGTACCAGAATGTTTAAAATATGTATATTTATACTTTATATATATATTTTTTACTTAAATCTATTTAATTATAAAACCTTAATATTATACATTCACTCTCTCTCTCTCTCTCATACGATACGTATTATGGTGTTCTACACTCACCAATGACAGTAGTATCTTGAGACTTGACTCCAGTAATGACGACGACGACGATGACGATGACAATGACGACGATGACAGACCTGTGCAGTTCGATGAATGTGATGATGAATGATGATGATGATGGTGTTACTGCACAGGTATAATGAGGCCTTTAAATCAGTTCGAAAAATCCGCGATGCACTGAGGCCGCGAAACTTGAACCGCGAAGTGGCGAGGGATTGCCGTATTGTTGAACTTCGTTGGCAATGTACGTAGCCAACCGTGGTAATCGGATGTGCGGTGGAAGGAGAACTAACCTAAAACACAAAAAGTAGCTCTAAAGAAATTCGTTTTCAATCTAGATTTTAAAAAATCCGTAGCTCCAGTGGCGTCATAATATTAGAAGAGCGTTCCAGACGGCTGCAGAGCGCATCTGAAAGCGCGTGATGCAGTGACCGTCTTTGTGGGAAGCGGTAGTGTAGCGGTTAGCGCGCTGCGCTATGAACCTAGCGACCCGGGTTCGATTCCCGCTCACGGCCAACACCAGCGACGATTATCTGAACCGGTCCTGGGCCTCCCCTAGGTCGACTCAGCCTGAAATTAGTACCTGGTGTGGTGTGTAAACATCGCCACTGGGGAGACAAAGGCGGTCGGGCGTGGTGCTGGCCACCCACCCCCTCGTGTACTGTTCCGGCCTTCATAGGTGCTCGCTAACAGCACTTGCCCCTACAGTCTGTTAAGGCTATACGGGGGATCTTTGTCTTTGTTCGATGGCCGGCCAAAAGCCGTTGGGTGGATGGCCAGAGTACGCGTCATGGTTGATGCTCCTTGACGAAATCAGAAAGATATTGTGGTTCATTTGTGGCAAGTACTTTGTGTGCAATTAGTGCGGCCTCATGATGCGTTTGTTCGCCAACTGGAAGCCAATGCAGCTCGGCGACACGTTCGGATCTTGCAGAGTGGCCACTGTGCAGATGGAGCAAGGCAAAACAGCTTACGTTCAGGAGCAATCGATGTGGGTTGTGGCATTGCAGGATTGCGACGGTCGATGACTGCATGTGGAGGCCTTTATTCAGCAGTAGATAGATCATAGCTGATGACGATGGCTCTCAGCTTAGTTACAATGCTGTCTGCTTTGGTGTTTTGCCTACGTCTCTCAGCAGCTGTGGATGATTTATGTAATTGACATGTGACTGTAAAAAAACCCATTGTTTTGACCCTGATATAACTTAACCGCACCATTGTGAGCGAGAAATAAGTAATTAACGACACCATGAAGCAAAACGGCAATGTCTCTACAAGCTGAACTCATTCCATATGTCGTGGTTTCCAGCAGAGGTCAAATAACCAACGCTGTATCGTCCATTACTCAGTGTGCAAGTGGCTCGGCGTCCAGGAGGTTGCGAATCAAAAGAGGAAAACAAAGCAATTGTGATCATGAGCTTCAACAGTTTGCGATCCCCATAGTCGAACGGTGTCTAAAGCAGCCAATAAAAAATTAACCCGTAAAAACAAAGTTTTTCACTATAAATCCTTTATATGCGTGGCGGCTAGAGTCCTCTCGTCCTCTGGCTTGAGATAGCTGCCACCTATGGGTCAGATGATTGCCTGCCACCATTAAGCAATTGGTAATTAAATATAATATTTTATTCCCTAAAAAGTGTAAAATTTTGGAAAAAAATTTTCACGAAAATAAATTATCACGCACAACGAGTCTGTGCGCAAAATGTCAGCTCGATTGGATCACGGGAAGTGGGTTAAAAAACGACCGAAAGATTTGCACTGTCGTAAGCGCGCAAGCAAGCAAGCAAGTGAACTTAATATAAAGGATTTAAAAAGCACTGCCCACCAGTGGCACTGCGTGCATTCCGCACGTGCGCATTTATCAAAGGACATTCATTGCATTGAGCACATGTGATCACATCTCAGTGAATCGCTCACTTGTTTCCCACCTGCTGTGCCACACTGGTGACGTTTTTCGTTCAAGTGTAAATAACAACCTGTCTTCTGTAAAGTGCCTCTCGTCGCTACCCATGTCAATGACTGGGGGTGTTTCTTGTTGAAACCTAGAACATGTTTGTGACAGATATGGGTATATATATATATCCCAGCTGTGTTGGGTACTCTTACCCAAGCATTATAGTGAAGAAATGGACTCCGGAGCACTTTGCGATCATTGACACAAAGCACGTGTCTCCTGGGCTGGTTACGTGAATGTTATGCAGTTTACCTCCGTGCTGTTGTGACGCGTCACGTCATCACGGCAGGTGCGGCGTTTGGAGTCAACGCTGACGAGCCTTAGGAAGCCACCGATCCACATTCGCGTTTCGTCACATGTGCTGGTTTTTGCCACGGCCGTTCTCTTTTTGAGGTGGCTGAATATTGGAAATGCGTAAATCTTCCCAGGACATTAAACTATGCAGCGTTTGGCAGTGGCATATAATAATGCACTGCTCAAGAACAATGCATTTACAGGTCGTTACCCTCTCTCCGAGCATTGTGAGACATTCCTCCTCCCATGGTATTCCCTGGTGTTTCGTCCTTTTAGAGGTGGCAACCCTAATCCACACGATCAATACATTAAAAAAATAACCTTTGGAAGCGAAGCGCCGCTTGAAAAATGTGCACATTTTAACCTTTTGAGCGGCAGGGTTTTTCCAACCAAATTCTACTCCGGCTGATCGTTAAATGATGGCGAGTGCTGTGCATACGGAGGTGCTTGGCGAGTTTGCCAGCACGTGGTGAGAAATGTTTGGCCGTCACCGCACTTCCAGTCAGCACTGTTGGCTACGTACAGTGCGAAAGAAATCGAACAAACACACAATCGCGTTGACCAGCACGCGGTGCAACCACGAACATGCAATGGAGAGCATCGCAGCAGCGCAACCGCGAATATCCACGCAGCGGAGGTGTCAGCGTCTCCGACGATTCGCGGTGAATAAAAACAACAGCAAAAAACACGCAGATCTCAATCAGTCTAATTTTGCCAGTCTTGTGAACTTTCATTAGAGGAGATTATCACGGGCACTTCCAATTCGCACAGGTGGCTGTGTACGGTGCGAAAGAAGTTCAACATACATACGTACAGAACCAGTTTTGAAATGTTTTATGTTGCTCTGTCACGAGGTGTTGTCGTTGGTGCGAGCGCGTGGGCATCCAACGCAGCAAGAACATGATGTCTCGCAATTAGCAGCACAATATAATAAAATGAGGGCACTGAATACAAAAACAACAATAGCAACAACAACAACAACACATACAATGCAACAATATAGGAAATACAACGGAATTAGGTCTTGCCATCTCTGAGGTACAGAAATTAAGATGCACATGAGGAGAGTAGAATATCTCACAATACCAGAAGAGGGGACAAACTACAGTTAATTGCAATGTCTTGCGTGGTGAATTATTATGCGACTGATATCAACTGGGACTTGCAATGGCCCAGAAGGACTTCCCAATTCCTCAGGACAACTGCCTCTAAAAGAGGCCAGGATAAAGCAGCGGCAATCTGAAACGCAATACACGAACACCTAACATAAGCATCTAATTAGTCAACGATATGAGTTACTGATTAGGCAATTCGATGATGACCGTGACATCACGTGTTGTTTCTGTACACAGACACATTTTGTACTGTGCTCAGTATAGATGAGAGATGTGCTGGGTGGGTTCGTCTGGTTTATTATCCACTTGTGGTCACTCTGGGCACGAGTGGGTCGTGCAAAGACAGCGTTGGAATCATGAAAGTTGTAAAAACAATGAAAATAGTTTTGTAAAATGTAACACTTGCTCAGATCTGCCTTTTGTAAAGTGTTCTGACATTGAGATCGAATTAACCATGTCGGAGATTGCATGGGAGTTTGTGAATTAAGGTAGGGAAGCAAGTATGGTTTGTGTGGAAATTTCTGTTGCGATAAATATTACATGCGTTCAACATACACACGTGCAGACTTACAGAACGCAATGCACGTACACAGTAAAAAAAAAACCCTAACGAATTTGCATATGTAATTATTGATCACCCTGGCTACATTAATTTAATAGGCATTTACGGGCGCGGTTTCTTTCATTGTGTGCTTCCCCGCACGATGAGATACAAATTCAAATTAACGTGGATGTGTGAAATTGATTTTCATGCACACAATGACTTATGTGCGTGAAAGGTCGATATCCACGCTGTGCATATTTTTTTCGGTCATTTTGCGTGATAGCCAATGTTTTAAATGTCTCTTGGCATGAAACGCAGCAGCAAATCAGTGGCCAGCATGCATTTATTCATGAATATTTAAAATTCTAATCACCCTTGGTGCTTTTACAAAAAAAAACATTTTCTTTTTTCGAGGTTGGGGGAAGGAAATTATAAGTTATTTTATTGGCTGCAAATGAGTGTCGCAAGAAAATTTTAAGCAGGCTACGCTCCGCACAGAAAAACATGTCCCAAGAGGCTGAGTACACGTAAGATATTCATAAGTTAAGTGGAAAAGTGTTGGAGGTACGTAATTTATGTAAGAGCTTCGTGGAGTAAATTTGAAGCAAATATGAAAAGGACAACCACAGTTTGCATGTTTGAATATACATACGCATATCAGTATATATGTGAACGTTAATTTGCATATGTATATGCATCTGTGCCTCTTGCCTGCTAGAACGTGACTGATTGACACTAAGGAATGGAGTATTCCCTGGTTTGAGTCCCCGGTGCCCACGAGTGTGCACAAGATATTTAATTACATTTTTTGTGTGCTAAATTAGCACTTGGCTCTGGACCGAAGGCATTCCAAGGTAAATTTAACACTCAGCTTCGGGGCACTCTGCACCATTGAACATTGAACACTCAAACCATAAAGCACACCATGAGAAAGTCAGTCTTCTTCAGCGGTCGGCAATGCAGAATATCTGCACTGCCCCAAATGCATTGACTTTACAGTGTAGCCATTTTTTGTTTAAATCGGCTGCTGTAGGTATATGATGACTACCGAACTTGATTCAAACTCGTTAAGAAAAGAAAGAGAGCTAAGGGCAGGTGACGTCGCCGTAAGGATAAATGTCTGATGGTCAAGAATAATTGTGAAGTGGCAGGCAAGCAATGGAACGTGTCCCGGAGGACATCTTCCAAGGACACGCAAAGACTGAATTAGTTCGAGTGCATGATGCGGAAGGTAGATCGGTAACATTGTGGTATTGAGAGAGATGTTGACAGATTTGGGGAGGCCTTCATCACATTGGGTAAATGACCGTCGGTGATGGGGTTGGGCCTTTCCATTGAAATCGGAATAAATCAGAGCCAAAGTATTTCCCTCTTTCTACATTTGACTTAACAAAATAAAAAAATTTAAATGCAATATTATTACGCCACGAGCATCTTGTTTCACCGAAGCAACAGAAAGCCTTCGTACTTTCTTTGAATTGTAATTGCTGTACATAATGAGACACCAAAATAAATATTTACCATCCATGTATTGCATCTATTTGTGGTAGTGGTGGTGGGGGATGGGGGAAGAATAAAAAAATATATATTCGAATTTTACCGTACACGGCCATAGTTTTACAGCTGCAGAAAGCTGCTGTGTCCCTTAACAGTGGTGCTAGAACATGGGACAGCTCTCCACGGCAGCTACGAGACCGTGACATTCGCGATTTCATCTTAAAGTCGTGTTTGCTTGTTTGGTCTCCAGACATTTCCAGTGTTCCGGCCGAGCTTTATATAGACTTGTTGACAGGTTGTGGTCACTTCTCAGTCGGTCGGTGGTCCTTAGTGTCAAGCCATGTATAACGCAACAACGTTTGATGTGAAAAAATATTTCAAAAGTGAAGCCATTACGTGAAATCGTTGACACCGCTGCCATTGTTTAACTTTATATGCGCGCCTAACATTTACGAGGTGAATGTAAAATTTCATGGGCAGCAGCAGGAAATTGTTAGATGAATAAAAAAGATGATGCATTTATTGTTAGTTAATGGCTGCTCATAATTGCGATGCTGTGCATTGACAAATGTCACTGCTTGAACATTTTCTCAGTCAGTGAACCCAGTGAAGAGGATGCTGAAGCTCAAAGGCTTTCGTGTCAATGAGTTCTGAAAACCCTAACCCACTAGGACTCTCAATATTGGGTTACTAACCTCAGAGCGCCAATATCCACGTGGGATCCTATTGAAATGACGGATCATTTTGGATCAATTCCAAACTTTCCCTTAACTTAATTGCCTTATTATTTTGACGCTAAAAACAGTAACAATAGCCATTAATTCTTTATAATTGAACCAAAATGCGCCTTTTGGCAGTAACCAAACACACTGCAGTAATTGCGTGGCTAAGCATGTCTTCTTCTCCCTGCTGTGTGAGCACCGCTGAACAGCTTCCCTGCAGTGTGTGCAAGTGAACAAATCAGCCTTGCTAGAAGAAGAAGAAAAAAACTAGCAACCTAAAAATGCAACTCCTAATTAGATGAATAATAGGAAATTGAATTGCATTATCAGCAGCCATGATGTATTAGCCCACTGTTGAATAAAGCCCTCCCCAATTTGTCGACATCCCTTCACATTTCTGCGACGTAGCAATCCACCCGGCACACGCACACGGGCTGATTTTATTTTATTGTTCCATCGCCTCAGCGGGCATCCTCTCAGATGCATTCCTTTGCTTTGGCCGCAACTCGGTTAAAAACATTTGATCGGGTAATAAATCCCTTGTGTTCTGCCCGCGCTCACTTTTTCTGAACAAGTTGAATTAACCTGAATGTTCCCTGATCCATGTGTTCCTCTTTGTCTCTCAATACAATTCCAAGAATATGCATGCATCTCTGAGTGATTGTTTGCACACTTTTCAGTTTTTTACAATATTTTTGTTAAATGTTATGACCATTTTTCTGTACGCGCTGATTTTCCGGTTTCCAATTTCCAAAAGCACTCCAACCTGCGAATGGCCACCTATTTACAGTATATCATCTTTTTACTCCAGTCCACCTTCAATAGCCGTCCGAGGTACACATTCGACTGTTTTAAAACGCAAAATACCATTGAATGCGTGTTAAATAAAATGCCTCGATCAGTGATCAACACCAAAAAGGTTCACAATCAGTGTACAGGCCTTAATTGTATTTTTCACACGCCACTGCGTCGAAGCTGTTTGGGTAATCGGCGAAGAGAAGCGCAAGTGAAAACGCAGCTCATTATTGAAATGGCATGTCTGTGTGAGAGACAGTGGCGCTCAAGAAACGCACACCTGGCCCTTTGGCCTTTACAGACAAGCGCTCTTGCGTGATGTGAAAAGCTCTGATTTACCTCCCGGTGCACTCATGTAAACAGGTTTTCCTGCTGTAAATCTTCCGGTAGGAGATGGGTAATTTTAAACATGGTAATTCGGCATAGAAAATGTAAGCACTGCTTCCAACAAATAAAACCGCCAACCGTCATTGACTGCACCAATAGCCGCTTATGGTATATGCATGTAGCCTACGACCGACTCACCAAAGCATTAGGTCTCGTTAGGTCTCGTAAGCTAAGCGCACTTTTGAGCGCGGTTAGTTACTTGGATGACGAGATTGCCTGGGAATGTAAAGTGGTTGTAAGTTTGGACTTGGAGGTGATGAGGAGCTGCATTGGAATTGGAAAAAATATCCCAGTGTAGCAGACGCCTCATTAAAAGCAGTTGAAAGTCTCAGTGAGGGCTTTCGTGGATAAATCAACTTTTCATATTTTTAATAGGTTTTCCCCTTTTTTATGGCAACAAAACAGGTGTTAAGATGTTAAAACACCAAACTGAAACCTTTTACAAGGAATCGTGTTTGCATTAACCACAATACTTGTGGTCAGAATGCAAACAAAAAACGTACTCTGATAATAAATGCATTGTCTTTGAAACTGATTGGTCCACACCATAGACAGCTTTCTTTAAAGCATTGTGGTTAATGCAGACATTATTCCTTGTAAAAGGTTTCAGTTTGGTGTTTTAACATCTTAACACTTGTTTTGTTGCCAGAAAAAAGGGGAAAACATATTCTCATATTTTGGTACTGGCAAAGGAGGTCCCATGATGTAGATTTTAATATTTTTCATAAACATTGGCACAGAACATTGGGGGTTCAGTGAAATATTGGCGGGCGACAATATTTACTCCCCGACTTGCCCTCGCAAAACGGAGCTCACGCAATCTTGGGGAACGTTTGTATTTGATGTTTTGTTTTGTTTGTTAACATAGCAAGCACGCTCCATGTCCTCATTCGCGCGCCACACGTGAGGGCGCAGCACTGCAGCATGCAGCATGCAAAAAGGCACCGCAAGGGCCGGATATGCATCTTCCGTGCAGAAAACAAATCAGGGCTCCGTTGTGACTCTCCCGGGAGATGATGCGGTTTTGCTTCTCGTGTGCGCCGAAGCCTCGCGGGCTTGAACAGCTATTGATCTGTTACCGATCGCACGAGGCAGCGCCGCCAAATGTGCCGGGGGGTCACCCCCCCCCCCACCTCAATCCAGACAGAAAGCATAAACTCCTCGTGAGATGGACGCGATGGATATGGCCAAGAGATGGAGGTTGTGAGATGAAGAGAGATACAGACGAGGCCAAGAGGGAGTGGAAGGAGAGAGGTGTTGACAAGCGCTAAAAATGCAGTTAGGTGACAGAAGCTAGATATAGACAAGATAGGGACGAGAGAGATAATTGGATAATTTGTATGTTAATTAGCTTATGTATCTTTTATTCGAATTTGACTTGGAAGTGGTATTCGATTCACCCATTTTTTTCCCATGAATCCGGTGCCCCTAGAGCTAATTAGAGCCCGAAGCGTTTGCTAAGTTTGCATCACGCGCTATCAGATTCGCTTCTGCGGCCGTCTGGAACGCTCTTCCCTCCGATGTCAGGAAGCCACTGGAGCTGTGCACTTTTAAATCGTCTAGATTGAAAACTAATTTCTTTTACAACCGATTTGTATCTTTAATTTGTTGTCCCTGCGCCGCACCTGCGATTAGCGCGCGGTGGCGACGTACGGTGCGATAGAATCTTCTTGGAACTTTCGGTAAAGTCACGTAGAATGGAAATAATAAAATAATGAAATAAAACTAATAAAATAATTCTCACGACGTTTCGGCCACAACGCAAGCAGCCGTCCTCAGGTGAAGACCAGGTCTGTCGGGGAGACAGCGTCTGAATGAAACAGCACCATGCTTGGAGCGTATATTTAAGCTGGGTTGGAAGGGGGGGAAGGGCGCCTTGACAAAAAAATTTGCATATCAAGGCGCCCTTCCCCCCCTTCCAACCCAGCCTAAATATACGCTCCAAGCATGGTGCTCTTTCATTCAGACGCTGTTTCCCCGACAGACCTGTTCTCCACCTGAGGACGGCTGCTTGCGTTGTGGCCGATACGTCGTGAGAATTATTTCATTATGTTTTATTTTATTATTTTATTATTTCCCTTCTACGTGACTTTACCGAAAGAACCAAGAAGATGAATCCCTGCAGTCACGAAAGCTTAAAATCGAAATATATAATTTTTATTATTTTATTATTTCCATTCTACGTGACTTTACCGAAAGAACCAAGAAGATGAATCCCTGCAGTCACGAAAGCTTTAGGTGCGATAGAAGTTTAACATACGGGTACGAACTCATGCTCGGTGGCCACCACTTCTCACGGCGAGCTGGCCAATTCAGAGACCCCCGAGGGAGACCTACATCCCGGTTCGAATGTAAACGGTCAAGGGCGCAGCCCCGCATTTTCTTGCTCACGTCACCGCTGGCGAAAAAGATTTACTCGCGGGCCGTCTATGGAGTTCCTCGAGAAGATGTTTGGCCTACTCTTCCCATACTGCAAGAGGTGGGAGTACCCCCCCACATTTTACTCCACCGCGCGCTATCTGCCCATCGACTCACTGTGGCGTTCCCATTCCTACTGTGGTGTGGACACAGGCAGGCGGGCGTTTATAGGAAAGTACATTATTTAAACTGCAATCCTCCCCTTTTTTAAACATTTCATATACTAGGTTATTTAATTTAGTGTGTTCTTTCTCCCTCTCTCCTAATGTTCAAGCCTGCGTACTTTACTACGCGTTCTTCGTACTCATTGACATGTAATTTTTTTCTCTAACCCCTCCCTCTCTCTGCCTCCGCCCCCCTCTGTCTATTTAAGGACACCCCACAGAGACGATCCCCCCTCTCTGTACCTGTGTTGCCCGCTGTGTGTATCTTGGTGATATCTGTCTGCTTATATGTCTGTCTATAGTTTTCTGGTTAGATTTTTTGTTGCTATTTCATTTATACCTGATGATGATTGCTTGTGTTGCAATCGAAACGTCGTATGCTATTATTTAATTTATTATTTTATCTTTATACGTGACTTTACCGAAAGAACCAAAGAATAATTCCTGCAGTCACGAAAGCTCCAAAATTAAGATTTCATATACTGTACATGTTATTCAACATCTGATTGCATGTTCTGTTATAATGCCGAATACGAATGGTGAGCCACGCAATCTCTCCAATGTCTGTGCTTTATCGTTGAAATGATAAAAGTCGAACTCATAAATGCAATAATGCCCTATGTGGTTAAGCACGTATATGTGTATTTAATGGTCAGATTTATACACGTTTCTGTTTCTGGAGATTGCTTCATGTTCACCAATCACCTGGCTTGTTTATTTGACTTTACACACGTGAATTATGAGTTTCCAGCCAAGTTAGCTCAGGCGTGTGTAACATTTATTTTCTGCCAACAATGAAGCTTCATAGATGGATATAACGACGTGGGGAAAAGCAGTTAAAATGAGATCAGAGTGTGAAAAATAAGAATAGGGGTTTACCCTTTCTGGCAATAAAACATGTGTAAAGATTTACACTATGAGATCTCCTTTACCAGTGGCAAAATATAGTAATAGGTTTTTACCCTTTTAACTGGTACAAAATCTGACACCTTTATACAAGGCATCATGTTTGCAATAACCTCAACACAAGAAGTCAAAATGCAAACAAAAAGAAACAACTCTGATGATGATATCAGATTTTGTACCAGTTAAAAGGGTAAAAACCTATTACTATGTGTATAGATGTTTAAACCCCAAATGTAAAACCTTTTTCAAGGAATCAAGTCTGCATTAACTGCACAATGCATTCGTGGTGATCATGCAGACTTGATTCCTTGCGAAATGTGTTTATTTGGTGTTTGAACATCTTAACATCTCTTTTATTGCCAGAAAGGGTAAAAGCTATTCTTATTTTTCATACTTTGATACTGGCAAAAGGGTCCCATGGGTAAATGCTATCAGAGTTCGTAAGGAGCGGAAATGTTCGAACGCTTAGGTTTTAGTGCGGGCTTGTGAACTGAATTGCAATATGTGAAGCACTTTTGTGAGAAACCAATGTAGTGAGACAGCTGAAGATGTACTCCAATAACTACATGTATAATTAAAACTCTCACATGACAGCGGAGTAGAAGGTACGACTCGTAAGTGCAACACAATGCATGTGCAACATTTGAACATTCAATATTAATGGGTTTGCCTGCAAGAGGCAGAAAAACGTGAAAAACACCAAGCAAGAAGCAGCGAAAAAGACAACCTCGGTGCATTTTTTTTTACCCCAGTTCCTCCCACGAGAAAACATGTATATACGGGGATATCAACTCTTATACCTGCATGCTGATGGCTCTGCCCAGACGTGACCGTTGCATGTAAAGTTTATATCAAACAGAGACACTCTTTTCATCTCACGGAACACTCAATGCGCTCGTCCACAACACGCACGTTTGGTTAACGAGATTTCGTGTAAGCGCAATTGCCAAATTATAGACACTTTTCGATTAACGAAATCGAATTTCCACGTGAACGAAATTTCAAAGGACGCGCGCCACGAGATTAAAGAAGAACTACCCAAGAGGCTGGATCATCCATTCGTGACAGCATCACGGTATCCCTACAGTGCCACAGCAACGTCTCCGAATCACATTTACAGGCATTCCAACATGCAGATTTGTTGGCGAGTTCCCTGAAAAGGTCTTTATTTGTCAATTATCGTTCAACCATTTTAATATTAATTTTCTTAAATTTTTTTATCGTGAAGAGGTTTGGAGAAGAGTTAGAATGAGATGAACACATCCCTAATTTTTTGTATCAATTAATGAAAAAGCCATTTCCGATGTACTAAATCTTTCTAGATTTGAAGCTTTCGTGACTGTAAGGATTCATACTCTTAGTTCTTTCGGTAAAGTCACGTAGGTAAAAAATGAAATTAAAATTAATAAAAAATAAAATAAAAATCACGACGTTTCGGAGGCAACACAAGTCTCCGTCATCAGGTGCAGCAAATCTGCCTGTGACGGTCCCACCTGATGACGGAGACTTGTGTTGCCTCCGAAACGTCGTGATTTTTATTTTATTTTCATTAATTTTAATTTCATTTTTACCTACGTGACTTTACCGAAAGAACTAAGAGTACTAAATCTTTGTTTGACGCGTGTATTTTTTAAAGAACGCATCCCTTTCGTAAATTGAGGGATACCCACAGATGCTGACGTTTCGGGCAATGGCCCTTCTCGACAGAGAACATTCACGTGCACCAAGCACATTCATGTGCTATGAAATGTTGCCAATCGTATATACCGTATACGCTATATCTTTGAAGGCGTTGTTGTTGTTCAGTGTGTTTATTGTTGTTTTGATTATCCCTGTGCACCCCTGCGAATGCAGCGTCACAAACTAACGCGTCTTCCTACGTAGTGTTGCAACAGGCAGAAAATCAAATCGTGAGCACATGTCGATTTTGTTTTACATGTTATTGCCAAGACATAAAAACAATAAAGCGGGAGCTTCTGCTGAGTGACCGCTCCACCGAATGGTGACACACATTTCTTGAGATTCATTGTCACCTTCAAAGGTTCCAACAGCCAAACTAAAGCAACGCGTTGAAGATTCCAAAGGGGGAGGAGATAGTCATATTGCAAGATGTTCTGCAAGGCTCCCTAGACTTTTTTACATTATGCATGTTTAACCCACGTAGTGCGAGGTTGTAGTTTTTCTTACTGGGGCTGTTATGACCTGGAGAGGCGGACGGAATATTTGATAAAAATTCGAGTTGGTTGGGAACTTTTTCTCCAAAACACTGCCAGGAAGAAGCACGGGCTTGAGGTGAGTGTAGCCGCAACAGTGCAAATATTTCGCGAGAATGTGTAATGCCTAATGAAGCGGATCCTTACTTTTTTCACGTCGCAATGAATAAATAACCGCAAAGGTTTCCTGCCAACCGCAAACCACCTGAGGGGTTGGACGGGATGGGTTTTATTTGCGTGTAAAACTTTGCAGTGCCCTGTATGGTTTTTTTCATGGGGGGGGGGGGAGTAGAGTGGGGTAGTGTTGTATTCACATAAGTCATGGCGTGAAGAAAGAAGGGGTGGGGGGGGGGGAGATGTTGGCTGGTAGTTGGAGGAAGGTCCTTAGCATGCTGTGAGAGGTCATTATAGAAGTTTCATTGTAATGAAAAACTATAAGATAAAGGCCACGGGGAAAGTGAGTTTGTGGTGAAAAGGAGGCACACGCATTGCCCTCTGACAGAACGGTCTCAACTTTAACCAGTTCTGTTTTGTGATGCACAGCACACTGGTGCACACTACTCACTGTATATTCCAGCACAAAATTGCCAAGGAAAAATACATATTTTTATTTGACCAGGTAAGGCCCCCTGAGCTATATAGGTATTTTTTTAGAAGTGACCTGGCCACAAATGATAGCTCACCAAAGTGGCTTATCATGTGGAAATGCATAGCAGCCAAATACTCTAGAAGTATGTTTCTCAATGTGGAAGGAAAACCCGGAGGACCCGGAGAAAAATACACACGACTACGGAGAGATCATGCAAACTACAACTATACGGGCGTCAGGGTCTGGATGAAACCCACAACCTCCTGTATACCGGGCGGGGTAGTTAAGATCTCATCACCATAGCGCCCCTTTATTTTTGCATGAACTATTCCACAAAACAAAGTAATGTTTTCAGGCTCTGATCCCACAGTTTCATTTTTTCACAACGGAAAACTGTGAAAAAGTAACCACCTTGTCACCTTTGACTTCTCAAGACATGTCTTGCCGAATAGTTTTGATGAGAAAATATTCGTACCTTGTGGTCATTGTAAGGATTTTATCCATTGTGGAAAGGCTCCTCTTACTCTCAAAACAAATATATTGCTTCTTACGCAGTGAAATTGTTTACATAAACATTCCGGTTAAATTATCTGCAAGTTATTTACAAGGGCATAAATCGGGATTGAGATGCAATTTATTTTCTCATTTGTTCCATTTCCACTTCATTTGAAAATGTCTCTTCTGTGGAAACACAAGCACCAGTATGTGGGAAAATCGAGGGACGAACGGTCACGGTAGAATTTAAATGAAGGAGCAAATAAAAGGTTGGGGAGAAATGGAAATGGAAAAACAATGGAAGGGATTACTCTAAACAATGCGGGATGCTTACCTCTCCTCATTAACAGGTTTGTTGGAAGCTTATGAGCCCCATCTAGAGACGTCCAGATGTCAGGTCATTAGGGCGTCTGACAACGCACAGAAACTGCCGGTGTCCTGAGCGCTCGCAAAGACGTGAACGCGTCCGAGACACGATGACGAGATGCCGTTGTGGGAGCGGGCGGCTAGACGCACACCCCGATTTCCAAAAGAATCGCGGAATAAAATAACAAGTCACACATTTCGGGCACCTGCTCGCGATGGGTCCTGTGAGAATTTACCAATTAATTATTTTGGCTCGGCTCTCAAGGTCCCAGCCAAAGACGAAAGCACGGCATGATGTCGGTGGCACAACTTTGGCCCCACTTGGACGAGTTTTGCTAAGCAGCAAGGTCACCACTGAGTCCAAGGTTTTGTAAAGTCAAGCGCCAACCTTTGATATTAGTAATATCGTGCACGTATCTACGAAGATAATTCTACCATTACAGAATTGCGTAATTGTCTTTGGCATCCAAACATGTTTTGCCTTTGACTTGCACAAAGCAACTGGCTAGTGCTTGTTGTGTTTAAATTATTTGAAGGACTGTGCGAATCAATGCTTGAATTAAACCATACTCCTGCACCACAACTATGTATTAAAAAAAATTTAGCCAACAAAGCATATTGCACGCATGAGTGTTGTGTACATGTTTGATGCAAAATACATTTTGGCAGATACATTAGTTAACCGATGAATTAATAAACACTCGTGTTTAAGAACAACTCAAACTGGCGATGAAAAGAAATGCTTCGAGCAGCCCCAGGAAAGCATTTGATTGAACACTGGAAACATCAACAGTAAAGCTCCCCATGCCTCTGTACATATTAACGCACAGAGAAAAGGTCACGTCACATTTGATTACCGGTGCCATTTCGTGATATATGATATTTACATTCGCTCATGCGGTCACTAGTTTTTCAGCAACACTTTCATGATATACTTTTTTTTTTTAAATCCTTCACTCATTGCAAGATCATAAATTATTCGTTACGCTTCGCAAGTTATGAGCAAATTTGCCCGAGCTTGTCGGATCTAGGCAGCTCAGCAGACTTTGAGCCTGGATAGTGCTCGGATGGACAGTGCTCGGATGGATAGTGCTCGTAAACAAATAGATTGCATCTACGTGGTGGTCAGCAGACGACGATGCGGTGAAATTGCGTGTTGCGCTGGCATTCTGCCTTCACCAGCCTCCACTGCCCAGTGTGGTAAAGGACGGTCGAATGACCCCCGCGACCTGCATGCAGCGCAGAGGCCCTCACGCAGCAGGCGGCTTGACAATACGCGTTGTTTTGAACATGACAGAGAGTGGCCTGCTATTGTAACATACGTTAGGCTATCGGCTCCCGAAACATTGTTACACGGGCGGATGAAACGTAACATAGCGCACTTTGGCATTGATGCAAAGTTGTCGGGGTGATGTCAATTCGTGTCTTTAATCCGAGGTATCGTTCTCCCTGAGGCGTTTCTAGCGAGGTACCTCTGACCCCACAGAGAGAGATAGCAGACAGAGAGTGAGGCAATCAACAGCCGTGCTCGTCCCTCGTATCTAGTGATCTCGAGATTAAAAAAGGGCCCTTGCTGCTGATTCACACATAGAGTTGTTCTCTTTATTACTCAGCGGGTACACATCCGCTTCTCCCGACAATGCAATCAGTTGGCAAGAGTAAGAGGAGCTCATAAAAAAGCGTCCACAACTTGAGCAGACTTTTGCACAGAATGTTAAAGTATTTCTTTTTTTTAATCGAGGAACAACAAAATATAGGCAGACACAGAGCAGGTTGGTAGTGCTTTTTTGAAGGCTGAACTTAATTATGAAAAGTAACAGACAAATGTGCCATGGGAAGAAAGTTTTGCTGTGACGTGCTTTAGAAATACGGTGCATTAAGGAAAAATATAGAACACAAATATGAAAAGGATACATAAGAGACATTGAGAGATGCAATGCTCGTAATGTCGTCTAGACTCAAACAGGGGAACACGTGGATTAAATCCCGTGTGAGTGCAAGAGCGGGGTGGACGGTTACATCGCAGCATTGTGAGGGCTTGGGAGAGGCCTTCATCCAGCAGTGGATTGATCATGACTGATGATGATGATGATAAAACCAAGGTGCATATTATGTTCTCTCGAGGTAAGGTATTCAGAATGCTGTTCAGCCGTCGTGAACTACTCACGAAATAATAAATATGTTTACTTGAAAATCAAAATGTATTATTTTTGATGAGTTCAGCGTTTTAATTATATCAGCCAGGAATGTATGGTCTGCAGTTAATTACAATTATTTTCAGTGCTACACGCGAAAAAAACTCACATTTTCCCATCTAAAAACACTTCTGTCAAATATTCCATTTCTCCCCCCCCCCCCCTCCGCTTAATTTATTTTTACTAGCATTTTATTACACAGCCATAACCACGCATTTACACATCCACGGCTGTTGCAAATGAAGGAATGTCACAAGTGTTGGGGAAAGTCATTTCACATGCAAAGTTGACAGCTTCTCAACCGCCGGCAGCGCCACGGTGGGGCACAGCTGTGCGGGGTAGAGCACTACACCCTCCCTGTTCACTTGGTCGAAGGGGATGGTGAACAGTAACAGCTCATCGGTCATGGTCAATTCACTGCTGGATGAAGGCCTCCCCAAGTTGCCATCGTCTCCCGCGGCCCTCCTGTGAGTGAGCACCAGAGATTGTGCGGCCACCACCGTGCCGGCCCACTTTTGTCTGATGTTTCCCACCGCCTCTCATTATATTGCGATGTAATAATCCACTCGTATGTTGAACTTATTTCGCACTGTACGTAGCCAACCGTGCTAGTCGGATGTGCGGTGGAAGCAGTGGCGGCTCCTGCAAAATCTCTCAGGGGAGGCAAATGTCTGGATGATTGATAAGGATAAGGTCCACCCATGCAATGGATAAATTAACAGCTTAAGCATGTAAAGGCAACTTCACTTCTTTAATATTAATGAAAAATATAGTGACTCTTACAATACATCTTGTTTGTTTCTATACTCACTATTAAAACAAACCACTCAAGTTTATTTTATTAAAGATTCCACTAGGTGGCGACAAATTATATTGTTGGATGAAACGTCCTTACGTATGATGACGTAAGCACGTATGATGACGTAAGCACGTTAGGGCGAGCCCTCCCGGAAGCCATAGAGAATGCATTGCAGCGCCCCCGTTCGAAAAAAAACATCTTTGAATGTAAGTCTATGGGACCACTCGGGGCGATTCTCAGCTGGAGGGAAATCGCCCAAAAAGAGGCGGTACTCCACAGAACGTAGCATGACGCTGATTGGACTATATCCAGAGGCACAGTGACGGCTAGCGTGACTCTGTGGTTGAATGACATTGGTGGTGCGTCGCCCAATCGCCCTAATGAAGAAACCGCCCCTGGGTGGAAGGACAACAAACTGAACAGAAAAATCAGTTGTAAAGAAATTAGTTTATAATATAGATTTTAAAGTACATTGCTCCAGTGGCTTCCTAATATATCGGAAGGAAGAACGTTTCCGACGGCCGCAGACGCGCATTTGAAAGCGCGCACGCATACACAAGCTGATTGAATTGCTCCATTTCCACAATAGCCATCTACTTATCTCTCAATAAACTTTAGCCATCACCATGAATGTTTCAGTGAATGCGGAGGTCGAGGGAGGTTTGGCTTAATTTGACGGTAAAAAGTACGTATTATTATCGTAGCTTTCAACGTTTGAAATAAAAACTATAGTGCGTTAAAATGTTACGGAATCTGATATATATAAAAAAACACCATCGCTACGTGAAGCGAGGATTTAGCTGAGGGCCATTGCGCAGCGGAGCGATGATTTAGCTGAGAGACTGTACCTCAAGGACTGCATTCACTTTGGCATGGCTCAGAAACATGGCCATGAACAATAAAAAAAAAGGAAACAAAAATTGTACGTGTGCAAAGATGCATCGACAGACACGTGCTTGGAATTACACCGAGGTACGGAAGGAGTAACAGTGGATTTGGAGACCATACGCAGGTTACTGACATAATCCAAACTATTCAAACAAAAAGCGGACTCTGGCCAGAACACGTCACTCATGGGGCTGATGCACCGATGGTGAAGAATAACAACAGACAGGCATAGTAGTAGGTTTTTACCCTTTTAAACTGGTACAAAACTGACACCTTTATTCAAGGCATCATGTTTGCAATAACCACAACACAAGTAGTCAAAAAAGCAAACAAAAAGAAGCAACTCTGATAATGATAATAATGTGCACTGTCCTTGAAGTTGATTGGTCCACACCCAAGACGGCTTTCTTTAGAGCCTAGTCCCCATTGGTGTTGGACCAGATGACACCAGAAGGCGTATCAGTTTTGTACCAGTTTAAAAGGGTAAACACCTACTACTATATTTTGCCACTGGTAAAAGAGATCTCATAGTGTAAACAGACAGGCAGCCAAGGAATGGAACGCATTCGAGTGGATGTCCACTGAGGATATGGAGCGGTGAAGTCAGCTCTTGTACACGTTTCTCTGTGGATTGTTACATCGCTTGCATTACGGAACTGTGAGCAGTGGCAGGCGACGACTTAGGGAGGATTTCATCTCCGGCAGTGGATTGATCATGGCTGCTGCTACTGCTGATGATGTAATAGATCTGAGTCAGGTATTAAAATCCACTCCTTTGCAATGTTTAAAAGGAAGCTGCATCATGTGCTGTCCTCGCTCCTCCATAGCGGAGGCGTTGGAGGTGCTGTTTGTCAACTTCACGTCAGGGGCAGGGCTGGGGTATCAGGATGTCCATCGCTGGGCCCCTGGGTTTCACTCACCTCTTGCTACCACCCGCCCCTATCCCAGATCCCATTGTAGGGTCAGACTTGTAAACTGGTGGTATTGCTCATCATCATCATCATGTCGTGGTCAATCCACTGCTGGATGAAGGCTTTTATTCTAAATATATTGTCATCAACTCTCCCGCTTCAGTTTCATGTGCGTATTGTTTGTAGGCTGCACGAGAAAGATTGAATGTTCACCTACAGCTATATATTTTACAAACCGGAACATGGGCTTAATGTCATGTATTTGACGTCAATATGAAGAAAAATGTACATAAATGGGAATTGATTTAATAATTGCCTGTGCCTCGCTAATGCACTCATATCGATAGCAAAAAGTGTTGCTATTGGTGTACAAAATATTGATATCCAATCGCAAAAAAAAATGTAAACTAATGGATGTGCACACACATTTTTTTCTGCATCCATGCAAGCGCCCACGAATCACTTAGTTAATTTTAACAATGAGAAATCCTATCCGGGTCACAGGAACGTGGTGCAGAGAGAGTTGTTGGGATCGGGTGCTGTGCAGACTAAGTGCCCGCCCATGCCACCTCCCCCCTGCCCACTCAACCTATGCACACAGACACAAAGACAAACATCCCCCTCATAGCCTTAACAGACTGTTGGGGCAAGTGCTGTTAGCGAGCACCTATTAAGGCCGGCTGGCACGCGAGGGGATGGGTTGCCAGCACCACAACCTTTGTCTTCCTAGTGGAGATGTTTACACATCGCACCAGGTACTCATTCGAGGTTGAGTCGACCTCGAGATTCAGATACGCGTCACTGGTGTTGGTCGTATGCTTCGTAGTGCAGCACGCTGACCGCTACACTACCGCTTCCCACACAGACACAGTACCTTTGCACACAGAAGCATTGCCTGTTAACACAGACACAGTAGTGTGCATACTTTTTGGATCAACGTATGAAAAATATGTAAAAGTATATATAAAAAAATCTAAAGTCTTCTTGGTGATGCACTCAAAATCATATTTTTTATGAAACACGTGCCCTTTCGCCATTTATACAAAACGGTGTTTGCATTTGTTGTGCTTTTTTTCCATGCAAAATGTACATTTCCAAAGTATTGCTCGGCCCTCACTGCTGCAATATGCAATACTGCCTCTTTAATGTTTTTAATAGATCTCCTCTTATAAATATTCAGCATTTTGTACGCATATATATTGAACTTCTTTCGCATCGTACGTAGCCAACTGTGCTAATCAGATGTGTAGCCCTTTCAGTGTTACCATTTTTATGGTGTATTATATCAAAATATGTTTAGTGTTTATTAATAAATACGATGAGCGTGCATATTTGCATTGGTGCATTCACATCAGTGGTCATGGTTTGTGTAAGAACGGTAGAGCATTTCTCCATATCATCCACGCGCAATTATCCAGCGATGTTTTAATAAAATGAATGGTTAGTATATTCCGCAACTGGATTTTTTTGTTTTTTCATCAGGCAATAATAATGCTCAAGCCCCTTGGGACCCAAACTAAAACACTTTAATGAGACAAAATGGGAATGCTTTTTTGTGCAAATGAAGAAATATACTTAAAGAGAAACGGCAACACTACGTTAAAATAATACGAAAACAGAAACAATACCACACACACACAGTGCGTTACACACACACGCGCGCGTTACACACACACACACGCGCGTTACACACACACGCGCGCGCGTTACACACACACGCGCGCGCTACACACACACGCGCGCGCGTTACACACACACGCGCGTTACACACGCGTTACACACACACGCGCGTTACACACACACACGCGCGTTACACACACACACACAGTGTTACACACACACACGCGCGTTACACACACACGCACGTTACAACAACAACAACCGCCATTCGCCACTAAGTGGCGGTGACGTCACCATGACGCTTGTGCCAGGCCATGTGCACCTTGAGGCCACGTGAAGTGTGAAACGCCCGCTGGCAGGAGGTCACGGGGCAGACCCAGCAGACTGAGATGACCGAGATGACTGGCTAATGCACTACCTGTGCCCCCTACTGTGCCAACTTGCTGTGCTTTAGCCACCGGCGCTCCGCTCGTTGTTGTGAGCGTCGCTCCTCCCCCCTCCGTTGTTGTTGGAGGGCGACTGCCTCCAACTGCCCAGTAGCGTCCTTCACGAGCCTCCTCCACTGAGGCCGATCTTGACACCGCTGGTACCAACGCGCGTTACACACACACACACGCACATGTTTTGACGTGGCCAGCACTATGCCAGGCAATCTTAGCCTCCCCAAATCCTGATGTGTACACACCACACGAAGTACTGAGTCGACTTCGTGTAGACTCAGTACAAGTTCCAATCTCACCACGATTGTTAGCCAAGGCTGGGAATTGAACCAGGGTCGCCGGGTTCGTAGCACAGCGTGCTAACCGTTGCACCACCGCTTACACAAAGACAAAGGTCCCCTGTATAGCCTTAACATACTTTTGGGGCAAGTGCTGTTAGCGAACAGCTATGAAGGCCGGCACAGCACATGAGGGGGTGGGTGGCCAGCACCACCCCCGGTCACCTTTGTCTCCCCAGTGGCGATGTTTACACACTGCACCAGGTACGTACACATTGGAGGTTGATTCGAATTCGGGGAAGTTCAGGACAGGTCTAGATAATCGCCCGTGAGTGGAAATGGAACTCGGGTCGCCGGGTTCGTAGCACAGCATGCGATTAGCTGCGCCACCGCTTACACACACACGTGCACACACACGCACGCATTTGCGCTTTACGCATTTTATATTTCCCTCCTGTGCAGGTGTCACCGCGTGCAATTTGAATAACGCTACAATGTTTGACGAATGACGGCATAAAGTCGCCGTGCTTGAGCGCTCCTGTAGCCAAGCATTCCATCTGAATGTTGACTCTTACGAAGCTGCTTCGTCACGCCGTGCAAGTGTCCCGGGGATATTATCGTGGAGGGGAAAAAAAGATTTCGCTTCCTCGTGGCTGATGCTTACGGGCGAAGAGGCAAAAGAGGTCAGCGGTTGGATACCACAACACTGCGCAGTCTTATCTCCGTGAGAGTGTCTGATCTGGTGTATTGAATGTGTTTTTTTTGGAGGGCCGGGGGGGGGTGACTGTTTATTTTGTTTAACTTTATGTCGAGAAGAACCATGTTCATTTGCTGATAATTCGTCTCTTGACTTGTGAGTTTTTCAGCGACGACGCAACTTACATATCACCTTTAACCCGCACGAATTGGATTTAGTTGTGTGGTTAATGTTGAAACAATGGACAAGTGTACTAAATCAGAATAACTGAGATGTGCAACTATAATCCTTTGTAGTGAAATATTATATGACGTATATTTCATCACGGTTTATTTTATTTTCAGTAATAATTGCACACATCTTAATTTACATTTAAGATATATTTTTGGAATTATTTGAGCTCCTTCCTGAAAAGTACAATTCCATCTCATTGACTCGAGCAGATTATACTTCACCTGTGATTATTTCAATGTACACCTTACATTCATTCCACATGTTAGTGTTCTCAAGGCTATGATGTATGTAGGCATAAGAGTTTTGAGTTAGGTTTCTCTGACTCTCTCGCTATCCATCTTTTCCATGATTACCTTTTGCAAAAAGAAAAAAAAATCGATAACCCACCTCTCTCCATCCATGCTGGACTTCTGTCCAGGCATTGGACCCTGATGTACTAGTTTTAGATGATCTGTCTGAGTATTACTTTTATTTTCTCTCCTTTGAAAATTTGTCGATGTACAAATAAGTGAAGGAGTTTTGCAACAAAGATCATGTTGCGCTCAGTAAAATAGTTAGATTTTTTTTTGTACATGTTTAAGTGCAACCCTATGAACATGGAATATAGCACAGGTTTTTTTATATTCCAGCCTGGCTTTAAATCAGGCTGGATTGTGTGAGGAGGCTCACAACATCCTTGAGAGATCTGGACACAGTTCCGCTCGTGAAGTTCCACCAGGAGGCGAGGCTGCGTTGGTTGGGTCATATGTAACCCGCATGGCCGCTGAGTGGTTGGAGGCAGTCATCCTTCAACAACAAAGCAGGGTGGAGGAGTGATTCTCAACAAAGAACAGAGTGCCGGGCGGCTAAAACACAGCAAGTTGGTCCAGTGGGGAACATAGGTGGTTCATTTGCCAAGTCATCTCGGATAACCCATAACCCCTGAGCCTCTTCCTGCCAGCAAACCTTCGACACTACACAGTTCTAAAGTGCACCTAGCCTGGCACGAGCACTTTGGTGCCATAGCCATCATTTAGTGGAGAATGTGGCGCGTGCATTATAGACCTTGCCTGTGAGACGTCACTATCCTCTCCCTCAAAGTATCCACGCGTCACCCCCCCCCCCCCCCGAACCTGTCCTTCTCGACCCTTATCATGAAAAGATTGCTCATTCATAATGAGAAAATGTCATGTTTCCATTGCTTTCTCGCTAAATGGCGCGGCAAAAACTCGCGCAAAATCGAAATCAACACGCAACAAAAAGACGTCCGAATGATCGACGTTATCGTGCCACAGATTCTCAGATCAGGAGATTCTCGACTCGCCCCTCGAAAATATCTCCGCTGGCAACAAACAAAAAACAACGGTGACGCGCGCTCGACCCGAAGAGCTGCCGGGGGCTCGGAGCGCGCTGCCTCTGGCGCGATGGATACGGCAGCATCGGAGGGAGGTGCGGGGAGCGACTGCAGTGGATCCCAGCCACAGCAGTGTGTGACGGTCACTGCCACGGGACAGAATCAGAATTCATCTTCTTGGTTCTTTCGGTAAAGTCACGTAGAAGGGAAATAATAAATTAATAAATAAAAAACATAATAAAATAATTCTCACGACGTTTTGGCCACAACGCAAGCAGCCGTCCTCAGGTGAAGACCAGGTCTTTCGGGGAGACGCTGCTTGCGTTGTGGCCGAAACGTCGTGAGAATTATTTTATTATGTTTTATTATTATTACTTTATTATTTCCCTTCTACGTAACTTTACCGAAAGAACCAAGAAGATGAATCCCTGCAGTCACGAAAGCTTTAAATAAATCGAAATTTAGAATCAGAATTTTTTAAATAGGCTGGAGGAATCCGATAAGCTATGAAGCTTCTTTTTATTCATACGTGTCCAGTATGGGCGGGTCGGTAAGTTACAATCTGGACACGGTACAAAAACACAGTAGCAGTGCAAAATATAAAAAAATGGTAAGCAAGGTATCAAATATATACGAAAAAAATTGTACATTTATTAATTATATCAGTCCGATTTATCAAGATTGGGCAAGGCAGCAAAAACAACAACAAACAGTCCCGGACCACACAAAGATAACATCACACAGTAGTAGTCCCTCAATGAAATGGCACGTTAACATTGAACTATCGACACACAGGTCATGATAAAAGTTACAAATCACATTGGCAAATGTGCCCGTAACCAGCACTATGCAGGACAGCTCCCTCTGAGCAGAATAAAACCCAGCAAAGGTTCCCGAGGAAGATGCCATCCGCTTGACAAGAATCACAGATTTCAAGGACCCAATTTGTCCCTTTGAAAATCTAACTGGAAGCGCTTTATAAAATTGTACATTTTTGCACGTGATTTAATCGCTCTCCGACGCATTTTGGGGGGTTGCGTTGTGCCGTCTGACGTTTCACTTCACTTTTTATTTTTAGGTTTTTTTGGTAAAGTCACATAGGTAAAACATTAAAATTAATAAAAGTAAAATAAAATAAAATATTTTATTTGAAAATAAAATATTTTATTTTACTTTTATTAATTTTAATGTTTTACCTATGTGAAAATAAAATAAAATATAAAATAAAAAATAAAATATTTTATTTTATTTTACTTTACGTGACTTTACCGAAAAAACCTAAGAATATGAATCCTTGCAGTCACGAAAGCTTCAAATCTAGTTTCACTTCACTTTTTCAATGTTTCACGCCGCGTGCTGGCAACTCCTTCGCGAACTGAAATCGATTAATTTCGAAGAACGCCTGGCAGCACAACCCTGAAAACACATCGGAGAAATCGCCGTTGCGGCGATATCAAGGCCACAAATCGGATTCTCTGAAAAGGATGCGGCAGGGGAGCCACATTGTCTAAATATTGAATAGGCATCTAACAATTCATTGATTTATTAATTAAAATCGATTCTTATGTTCACAGCATAAGAATAATGCATGTGAGAAGCAATTTACTATTGATGCGAATGATATGCAAGTGATGTGCCAATTCCTACAGTCAAATCACCCAGAATGCGCTCGATGGCATCAGATCTTGGATGCTTGGCAAGGTTGGGCCCTGGATGGTGCTCGGATGGGTGATCACCTTGTCCGAGAAAAAACACGTGTAATAGGCGTTGTGTCCAGTAGAGGGCGTGTAGCAAAGTTCATAATTCTACCACCATTGGAACCTCATTTGCCAGTAAAAAATATGATAATTGTTTTTTTACCCTTCTATCTGCCAACAAAACTGACACCTTTTTTTATTGTGCGCCTTTTGGCGTCATCTGGTCTAACGCATGTGAGACTAGGCTCTAAGGAAAGCTGTCTCGGGTGTGGACCAATCAACTTCAAGGACAGTGCATACATTATCAGAGTTATGTTTTTTGTTTGCATTATGACTGCAGGTATTGTGGTCTATGCAAACATGACTCCTTGTAAAAAAAAAGGTGTCAGTTTTGTTGCCAGATAGAAGGGTAAAAAACCAATTTTCATAATTCTACTCATCTCCTCACCTTCAGCAGCCCCAGCAATGTCCAGCGTGGTGAAGTATGGTCGAATACCCCTCAGCCCGCAAAGGTGCATAGTGGCCAAAAATGGGACGGAGTGAACAAAACTTTAATAGCTGGACAGAAAATAAAAAGCAAGAAATTATGCTGGTAATGAGACCTCAAATAAATGAATGTTAATAACGACGTTGATAAAAAAAAACATCACTTGGGCGTTGGTGGGGGGCGGTGTATAAAAAACAGGACTGACTATACATACACTATTTAAATAAAAGATTAAATTATGTTACCTTGAATGTCTACACGCTTACGCGTCATAACATCCATGACGCATCTCGTGTGACGACGGCAAGCAGGAAGTCTTAATTACGCAATACAGAGGGTTCCATTAAGATATTACATGTAAAAAAAAATATCCTTGACGCATTGAATCCCAAAAATGGAATCACCCCATAGTTGCATCGTTAATCCGCGCTAATTACGCTTCACAAATTTCTTTGAAATATGAAATTTCACGCCACACAACAACAAAAAAATATCGGGGTCGTTTTACGAATTAAGCAACTTTGCGAATAATTGTGCCGTTCTTACGCCGGCAAAATCTTCACGCCGTGCGTACATTATCTTTAGCCCGTTGCCGTGAATCCTTGAAACAAAGATGTTTCCATCATCCTTCCATTCTTCTCGGCGTGCCCGATAGCGCCGGTGGACTCGTGCCACCACCATTCCTTTAATTATTCTCAGCCCGCGTTATACTGCAAATGAAAAACCGCCCCTAACCTCCACGAGCGAGGTATTAGATGTCAGCTTCCCACGTCCCAATAGTGCCCGCGTGGTGACATAATCTTCAAGGGATATCTCTACTCGGGAGTGGACCACACATTTTTTTTATTGCTTATAAACAAAGTGTTTTTTTTTGTGGGTGGTGTGTGTCCTTCTTAACAGAAATGTGGTAATATTAGGGTATTTTTTTTTGCATACTTGCACGTACAAAATTGATTAAAATGAAACGCGTCAAAACAATTGCTGATACGTTTGCAGAAAGGCCGGTGCTTTTGGCTTCGTTATTCGAAATATTCATGTGGCAGTTTTACAATCCAAAAGATGTCTTTAATAAAAATGTTGTCATCGTCAGATTAGTTACATAAAACGTTAAGTGTGGCCAGTTGCGTGTGGGGTATCATGTGGTGGCGATTCCCGTTCATGACCAATAACAGTGGCAAATATTTGAGCCTGTCCTGGGCCTCCCCTTGGTCGACTCAGCCTTGAATGTGTGTGTGTGTGAACATGAACATGGGAGATCGATGTGGCCTGGCGTGATGTTGGCCACCCACCTTGTCGATTATCCTGCCGGTCTTCGTAGATGCTCGCTAACAGCAGTTGCCCTCAACAGTCTGTTGAACGCTACACGGAAGAATATTTTGTCTTCATCTTTGGTGTGTGACCACCGAAAATTATCAATCGGCACCGCACAGTTAATCGGCAGGTCGCGTAAAGGTGCTCCCACCTCTTCCAAGATGTCTGGCGAGCATGGAAGAGTAGGCCAATGTACCCCATAGAGCTCTATAGAGAGCTCATTCTAAGTGGAAGGTCTCCCACCAGCAGTGGCACGAGGAAGCAATTGCGGGTTTCATTTGTGTGAAGTGTAAACTGAAATGAACACGTGACTCAAAATAACAAAAAAGGCTCTTATCGTTGTAGATTAGTCCCTAGGGTGTGTCTTGGGCTGTCTGTTAAAATGTTTAAGCTTCCTCAATGAGGAAAATATTGTTAAAATGATTATTGGAAGGGCTCCAGTGACATCACTTCAGTGATTAATGATTTGTGAAAATAATGATTTACTTCTTAAGCAGGCTTTGTGACTTTTTTCAAAGGAGATCTTGGACAAACAGGAAAAAGCAGCAACAATTATAAAGCGTAACACATAAATAAAATACTGCATCAAAACATACCAAAGCGCATCAAATAAAGTATAGTATTGTACACATCAGACATGCACAAACGACCATTATATTAAATTTAAACATATATACTGTAATAAGACTGGATTTGTAACTGCAGATGTCTAGCAACCAGATTTAAAATTTAAGGATGTATTAGAAAACATAAATAACCAAAAACCCAACACATTCGTCAGTATTAGAAAGTGTAGGACAGACATTGCAGTGTTGTCTCTTGACAGCACTTTTAAAGGATTGTATTAGGTTTTTACTCATTACCTAGGTTTGAAGCTTTCGTGACTGCAAGGATTCATACTCTTAGTTCTTTCGGTAAAGTCACGTAGGTAAAATTTTTTATTAAAATTAATAAAAATATTATTTTATTTTTATTAATTTTAATTTCATTTTTTACCTACGTGACTTTACCGAAAGAACTAAGAGTATCATTACCTAGGCTTCATGCTTATTTTAGACAACCCGGGACGCAGCCTGGGTCACCATCAGCCACCTGCTGGTTTAATCCCCAGTCCGTCGCCATCTCTCACAGTCATCGCGTAAATATATAAATGTGTCGTTAAAACCCGCCACCACCCGACACAGCCAACTAGTAAGGGTTGTCACGTAAACAGAACGTGGCCAATTCGTCACTAGTACAGCACACCGGTGTGTTGGAAAGCCAAGCCACAACATTTACAATCTGATTCTAGATTTGAAGCTTTCGTGACTGCAAGTATTCATATTGTTAGGTTTTTTCGGTAAAGTCACGTAGGTAAAAAACCAAAATCAAAATTCATAAAAGTAAAATAAAATAAAATCATGACGTTTCGGAGGCAACACAAGCTTCCGTCTTCAGGTGGAACCGTCACAGCACGCTTGCTGTATCAAGTAAATGAAAGAGATACTACCCCGTATATATACTGGTTACAACTAGCCTGATGAAGTTAGTTGTAATTACAGCCAAATCTCGTCCCCTTTCAGCCTTTCTTGGGGAATATGATCGGTTGTGTCACTATCGTATGTTAATTTAGTAGTTAGTCAGTTGGCAGGTCGTGCACTTAAACTGTGGGTAGTTCCTACTCTTTCAAATGATCTGGCCAGCATGGAAGAGCAGGCCGAATAATTGCGAGAAGGGATCTCGAGTGGAAGGGTATGTATCTACGAGAAGAGTCCTGTTGGTATGGTTGAATCTTCATCTTGTATAAAAGCACGTCTCATATGCAGTGATGAGGTGATGGAAATTCAGTCCTTGGCTAAAGTGCAATCATTATCCTGGTACAAACACATTATTTTTCTAACACCGCGAGTGTCAGCCTATAGGCAAATGCTACATTGATTATATTAGTCAACATTTGGGCTGTACAGAGTATTAAAATAGAGATCCAAAAGGCAATTGAAACCTCTTAATACAAAGTACTTATCACGGTATATATTAAGACATACCACTGATCATCAGCATCAGCCATGATCTATCAACTATTAATTGAAGGCCTCCCCTCCCTAAGCTGTCACCATTTCTCGTGGTCTTGCTGATGCAGCAATTCATCAAGACCTCTGCGTATAAGCTGATTCCGTTGCTTCGTCTCCACGGTAGAATGTTCTCTTGGGGCGTGTTTCCTTCTTTCGTTGCAACTCCATCCATCTCGTTTGTCTCCACCACGAGCCACCATCCCTTCCAGCTACGTCTCCTGCCCAAGCCCACTTTTTTTAACGGCCATTAATAGGTAATGTTCGTGGCCCGATTAAAATGATCACCATTAATCAGCTTTCTGTGCTCAAGATTAAAACCGAAACTGCTTGTGTACAGTAAACATAATTGGTTGTGCATCCATATTTGATCATATGTTAGTGTAGCGTGTGCATACGCAATGTCAATGAAAAGCAATTAAAACAATGTGGTGCTTTTTAAATCCTTTATATTAAGTTCACTTGCTTGCTTGCTTGCGCGCTTGCGACCCTGCATATCTTTCGGTCGTTTTTTAACCCACTTCCCGTGATCCAATCGAGCTGACATTTTGCACACAGACTCGTTGTGCGTGACAATTTATTTTCGTGAAAATTTTTTTCCTAAATTTTCCACTTTTAGGAAAAAAAATTGCATATTTAATTTAAAATACCAATGTGATAAAAATGAAACTCTTACTCAAGAAAAACAGAAATGAATAATAAAATAAAACCGATGCCATGAATATAAAGGATTTATTGTGAAAAACTTTGTTTTTACGGGTTAATTTTTACATAGACTGGATTGTCCAATGAACATTTTGCACAGTCCAGAAAATGGAAATGCTAAGATTAGCATTGTCCGCAGCAAAGACCACGGTGAATATTGTTTTATACCCATTGGCATACGATTTATAGCAGGGGTCCTCAAACTACGGCCCGCGGGCCACATGCGGCCCGCCGAGGACATTTATCCGGCCCGCCGGGTGTTTTTGCCGCCGCTGCCTGTCTGTTACTTTTTTTCTACATGAGAAGGACGGTCATTGGTGGAAGAGGGAGAGGGGGCGGAGTTCCCCCCAATCAGACTGCATTGATGGGCAGTGCAGTCTGTATGTCTCTGTGTGGGCAAAGTTATTGCTGGTATATTGTTTTTGTAGCGCTGTATATATATATTGGTATTTTACTAACATCAATTTTGACTCCCTAGGAAACAATGATGTCAAGAAAGAGAAAAATTTACTCGGAGTGTAGGATATTCAAAGAACAGTGGACTTATGATTACTTTTTCATGCAGTACAAGGAAAGAGCTGTGTGTCTGATATGCCAGAATATAGTGTCTGTGTTCAAAGAATGCAATTTACGTCGACACTATGTAACTCAACATGAAGATAAATATGCTTGTTTGGTCGGAGAAGTGAGAAAAGATAAAATATTAAAACTGAAAAAGACATTAACAACTCAGCAAAATACTTTTGTGAAGCAGAAGCAGATAAATATTTCATCACTGCGAGCAAGTTTTCAAGTTGCCAAGCTAATAGCGTGCACTGGCAGACCATTCGTGGAGGGAGAATTTGTTAAAGAATGCCTTCTTTCTGTTGCCAAAGAGATGTGTCCAGAGAAGGCCTATTATTTAGTACAGTGAGTCTTTTAGGACCTACAATTACACGGAGGATTGAAGAAATGGGAGACAATTTGTATTAGCATTTGCAAAACTCCACAAAAAAACTTTCCTATTTTTCCTTGGCACTTGACGAAAGCAAGAGATGTTCGTGATTCTGCACAACTTCAAATTTTTATTCGTGGGACGAATGACTATTTCGAAGTCACAGAAGAGCTTGCTGCACTGCAAAGCATCAAAGGAACAACTACAGGAGAGGATATCTTTCGATTTAAAGCTTTCGTGACTGCAGGGATTCATCTTCTTGGTTCTTTCGGTAAAGTCACATAGAAGGGAAGTAATAAAATAATTCTCACGACGTTTCGGCCACAACGCAAGCAGCCGTCCTCAGGTGAAAACCAGGCCTGTTGGGGAGACAGCGTCTGAATGAAACAGCACACGAGCTTGGAGCATATATAAGCTGGGTTGGAAGCGGGGGAAAGAGCGCTTTGACAAAAGAATTTGCATATCAAGAGGAATTTAGCATATTTATGGGAAATTCAGGAATGTGATTAGTACTACATATGCCCGTGCTGCATATTTAGTACTAATAACATGCCTGCATTTCCCATAAATATGCTAAATTCTTCTTGATATGCAAATTATTTTGTCAAGGCGCTCTTTCCCCCGTTTCCAACCCAGCTTATATATGCTCCAAGCTCGTGTGCTGTTTCATTCAGACGCTGTCTCCCCAACAGGCCTGGTTTTCACCTGAGGACGGCTGCTTGCGTTGTGGCCGAAACGTCGTGAGAATTATTTTATTATGTTTTATTTTTATTATTGTATTACTGCCCTTCTACGTGACTTTACCGAAAGAACCAAGAAGAGAGGATATGTATGAAAAGTTTGCCAAACTGTGAATGGTTTGGAGCTGAACTGGGCTAAACTAGCCAGTGTGACAACTGATGGTGCTCCTAGCATGGTGGGGTCTAAGAAAGGAGTAATTGCTCGCATTAACCAAGAGATGGACAAACATAACCATTCTCATCCAATAGCCATACACTGCCTCATCCACCAACAAGCGCTGTGTAGTAAATCACTGAAGTGGGACTCGGTTATGAAATTTGTGGTATCTTGTATTAACTTCATTAGAGCTCATGCACTAAACCACAGACAATTTCAGGCATTTCTGTCTGAGCTAAATGTTGACTATGAAGATGTTCTGTATCACACAGAAGTCCGTTGGCTGAGTCGAGGGGGAGTTTTGAAACGTTTCTATGACTTACTTCCACAGATTACAGCTTTTCTGCTTAAAAAAAACAAAGAAGTACCAGAGCTCAATGATGCAGAATGGAAATGGCACCTTGCCTTTCTGACAGATGTAACAGAGCTACTCAACAGTTTCAAAGTGCAACTTCAAGGAAAGGGGAAGCTCATCTGTGATATGCAATCACATGTCAAAGCATTTGAAGTAAAATTAGGCCTCCTCATCAAACAAGTGAAGGAGGAAAACTTCTGCCATCTCCCCACAACTCAAAATCTGTTAGCGGAAAAACCATTGGTTGCATTCCCAAACAAAACGTGTGGATTCACTGGAAAAATTGCAAAAGGAGTTCCAATTTGGATTTAAATAGCTTCATCTCCATGAACAGGACATATAGCTTTTCCGTAACCCATTTTCTATTGACATTGAAAATGTGGATACAATTTACCAAATGGAACTGGCTGAACTGCAGAATTGTGACTCTCTGAAAGACGCATTCAAGTCAAGCAGCCTTCATAATTTCTATGCATCTCTCCCCTCTGAGACATATCCTCATCTCAGGAACCATGCACTCAAAATGGCAACCATCTTTGGCAGCACTTATGTCTGTGAACAGACTTTTTCCTGAATGAAACATTTGAAATCTCCAACCAGATCTAGACTAATGGATGCACACTTGCATCACTTGTTACGACTAGCAGTGACAAATATGGAACCGGACATTGACCATCTCATTAGCCAAAAGCAGGCCCATAATTCCCATTGAAATACTGCCAAGTTTGTTGATTTAACTTTACTTGTTCTTCATTTTAAATATTGTATTTGTTCCCGTTTTGTTTCTTCACTTCAAAATAAGATATATGCAGTGTGCATAGGAATTTGTTCATAGTTTTTTTAACTATAGTCCGGCCCTCCAACGGTCTGAGGGACAGTGAACTGGCCCCCTGTTTAAAAAGTTTGAGGACCCCTGATTTATAGCATTCGTTTTTACAGGATGCGTGTCAGCTAACACCCCATGTTATTAATAAACCTGTGTCGTGTCTGGTCGAACATTGTCTTATTCAGGGCTCAATTTCTCACTTCTAATTGTTCGGAATGCATCATGTCCCAATACGGTTTAACGTTACGGACATTTGTGCGTCCTTTCTAAGTCTACCTCAAGGACAGGGAAGTTAAATTTAAGCACGTTCCTCAAGGACATCTGGGAATCATACGCACCTATATTTGCGCTCCGCCGCGCACACCACTGCAGTATCATGAGCAGGCAGAGATTGATGTGGCATGCCAAATAATATCCAGAACAGTGTTCCGGACTCAGCCGAGTAATATCAAGCACTGGTCTTATTCAAACCTCATCTTTGTCAGTCGTATGCCCACCTCAGCTCCCTGCACATCGCACATGACGATGTCAATGTGCTGGTGACTGAACTGCATGTCAGTGGATCTTATTATCGCGTCGGTCAACTCTTAGATGGGTGTTAGTTATATCGAGGAAATAGACTTCTTATAGTGCTTGGGGAAATGAGCCCACAACCTATCTGTGGTATGCTATTTAACCAATACTTTCTGGCCATATAGCACTGAATGTACCCAATCTCATTAGATCTCAAAAGCTAAGCAGGTCACCGCCTGGGTCACTGCCTGGGAATATACCAGGAGGTGTCCACTTGGTCGGCATGGTGGTCAAACGATGGCTGCACAGCAGTAAATTCTTGAATTTGGATTGAGAGCTCGTAGTGCTATCGTGCAGTGCACGTGAGTTTTCTCCAAGGTGCTCCGTTTTTCTCCCCGTACGCTAAACACTCGTGAATTGTATTTTACAAACATCCCAACGTAATCTTCTTGGTTTTTTCGGTAAAGTCACATAGAAGGGAAGTAATAAAATAATAAAAATAAAACATAATAAAATAATTTTCGGCTACAACTCAAGCAGCCGTCTTCAGGTGAAGACGGCTGCTTGCGTTGTAGCCGAAACGTCGTGAAAATTATTTTATTATGTTTTATTTTTATTATTTTATTACTTCCCTTCTACGTGACTTTACCGAAAAAACCAAGAAGATGAATCCCTGCAGTCACGAAAGCTTTAAATCGAAATCCCAACGTAAGACCTCACTGAGTAAGAGTTTTGGGAATTATGGAGGCTTTCCCGGCCAAATGAAGGTCCAATATTGTTCAATTAGTGTGCGGTTTTTGTTTTAAAGTGGAAAGCTTGAGTAGGAATGGAAGCACTGACTTCAGTTTAAAACTCAATTGCAACGCCAGATTGCGTGTAAAAAAAGACAAATGCAACATGACCAGCCCAGCCCTTGTATGTTATAAAGGGTCATGTTTTAGTGGAAACCACTTAAAAGTTAATTATGCTCAACATTTGTTCGCACATTCTCTTATAGGCCACACTAAGTGCAATTAGTGTTTGATCGCAGTTTGTTTTATTTACAATAAATTTGTCACGTAGAAGTGCTTTTTGGACTCATATCGAAACCCATCCTTTTGTAATGTTGCTTCATATTTTCACATCTTTTTAGGCCGTAGAATCCTCCTTTTGTGACATTCAAGCTCCAAACACTGGCTTTCGTTTCACAATTTGCGTAAAGGACAACGCTGATTACTGCTTTTATTTTCTGTCTCAGCACAGAACGGATTGAACTTTACCTCAACGTGTGCTCCAAATCGCAGCAAAAAAACAAGTGTGTCGCCGTTTACAAATAATGTCAACTGGCGAGAGAACGTCGCTATTATTCATGATATCCTGCATGCAAAACAGGTGCCCGCGACTTCTAGCAACGGGAGCCACAGGAAAAACAGAGTAGCGTTAATGCGGGATTAATTTTCAATTCCTTGAAATGTTTGCTTGGCTCAGGAGAAACGTGGTTACCTGGGCAATCACTTGGCAATTGACATTTTTTTTGAGACTGCGCAAAATTACCCTTTCAACTTGTTGAGTTTGGTTCAAATGTGGAACAAAATGAGCAATATTGTGGGCTTCCATTGTGCCATTCGATGTACACTCCATTCAGTGTGGAGTGTAAGTTGAGCGGAGAGTTGTAAATCACAAGTTGCATGTGGTGTATGCAGACACTGCTAAGTCTGGGCTGACCCACTGATACATCTAAAGGAGTTAAACAAATCGTTCAGCCTCTTTTAGCATTTACATTAGAGCCACCAACATTTGTCAGTGACTATATAAAAAAAAAGTCAAAAGTGATTTCCTGTTCAAATGAGCAAATAAGGCTGTGCTCTTTTTCTGTTTACAGCCCTGAGTCAGGGGTGGAAATTACACATCCCTATGATGGGAGCAACAACAGTTGACTTCCCTACAAAGTGGTATTCATTTCAAGAGTCGGGATTTGAACTCACAACTGATTGCGAGCTACTCACTGCCACTGATCTACCTGGACAGGCTGGACAGGCTGCATTGGACAGTGAAATTACAGAAGGTTAATACGTTGGTCGTTCTTGTGCAGCACGCCATATCTTGATCATATTCGACGTAATTCATGACATTATATTCATTAAATGGCTTCTTATTCTTCAAACAATCATCATTGTCATCATTGCCATAATATCTTCTTCACCTGAGGACGGCTGCTTGCGTTGTGGCCGAAACGTCGTGAGAATTATTTTATTATGTTTTATTTTTATTATTTTATTACTTCCCTTCTACGTGACTTTACCGACAGAACCAAGAAGATGAATCCCTGCAGTCACGAAAGCTTTAAATCGAAATTTAATATCATCATCGTTTGGAGTCGTGATTAACAACATTTCATTCTGCAACAGAGAACTTTATTGAAACATTTTAAACGTAAAAAAGACAATTGACGAAATACATTTTATAATTGCCCACATGTCATCATCATTAGCCATGGTCAATCCGCTGCTGGATGAAGGCCACCCCAAGTCACCGCCATACTCTCGTTGTAGTAATCCATCTGGCACTTGCAAACGGGATAGTTCCAATGCTTCGTCTCCCCAGTGGACGTCCTCTAAGATGAATCTCCTTACCTGACTGCCACTCCACCATTGAGTGTCGACCTTCATCCCCCTGCTAGTGACGTTTCTTGTCCAAGCCCACTTCCCTTAACAGTTAGTGTGTCTTTCTCCTAATTTCCAAGCTTGCGTACCGTACCACGTCGTCGTCCACTCATTGACATGCAAATGTTTTCTCTGCCCCCTCCCTCTCTCCGCCCCCGCCCCCTCTCTATATTTAAGGCCTCGTCACAGAGACGATCCCTCTCTCTTTGTGCCGATACGTGTTCTCTCTCTGTGTATCTTTGTGATATCTGTCTGCTTATATGTCTGTCTATAGTTTTCTGGTTAGATGTTTGTTGCTATTTCTTTTATACCTGATGATGATTGCTTGTGTTGCAATCGAAACGTCGTAGTATGCTATTATTTAATTTATTATTTTATGTTCATATGTGACTTTACCGAAAGAACCAAAGAATAATTCCTGCAGTCACGAAAGCTCCAAAATTAAGATTAGTTTCCAATCTGTCAATAACCTCCCGTGTGCTCTCTCATCCATGGGTTTGTCCTTCTGCCTTGCAATGTAATTCCAAGCACGCAACTCTCCTTGCCTCGTTGAGCGCTTACCAATTTGTGTTTTATATATTTTTTTTTTGTTCCACTAATGACCATGTTTCTGCACCGTGTGTCACAGCAGCAATGTTGGAAACTTTCTTTTCTTGGCACGTGGGAACGTTACTTTTCAATATCATTTTCGGGTTTCCAAAAGCACCCCAATCGGGTCTCGTCTGTCTCTGTATTCAAACTCTTTGGTTCTTTCGGTAAAGTCACGTAGTTAGAAATAAAATAAAACCGCTTGTGTTGAGATAGAAACGTCGTGATTTGATTTATTTTATTTCTAACGACGTGACTTTACCGAAAGAACCAAAGAGTATGGATTCCTGCAGTCACGAAAGCTTCAAATCAAGATTGTCTCTGTATTGTTTCCTTATTTAAGCAAAACTATTTTAAGTTGTGGACTAAAGTCTTTCTAAAGTTGTGCATGCTTTCCATGACCTTCTCTTGCTGCAAACTGATTACATTGTCAAGAGAAAGGATGTGTACCCGCTGAGTGACTGAGTGATAGAAAGGACAGCTTCCGTATATGAATCAGCAAGGCATGTTATCTTGAGATCACTGTATGAAGGACACATACTTTGTTGATTACCTCACTCTTTGGTGCTAGCTCGGTTAACCCCCTTAAATGTTGAATGCGGCCATTTAACCTGTTATATTCTCTCATCAATGCGTTGGTCTCCTTATCTCCCAATGTAATTCTGAAAAAAATCAATCCTCTGTCCATGTCTCTATGATCACTGTGCAGTTAAGATTTGTTTTATGTTAATGACCACATTTATAAACCATGTTCCAAACAGAATAGCAGTCAGCTTTTAATTACAGATGATTTATGTTCTTTCTATTGAGGCAAGATGGAATATTTTGTATTGTTATAGTAAGACTCAAACTGATATATTTAAACTTCACAATTAGTGGCATTGATAATTGTCAGAAGATATGTTCGAAAGTGAGCCATTTATTTATTTCATCTCAAATTTTCAGGGTGTCCATAAAGTTCCCATCCACGAGTGTAGACTTCTAATTATAATTATACAACAGCGTTATCGAAGACTGGGATTTTGTAATTTAAAACAAAAATCTAAACAAAATATCCTCGAGTGACCTTCCATAGCATAAACGACAGAAGCGTTTGAAAACAAATCATACTTTAGATCTTGATTTGAAGCTTTCGTGACTGCAGGAATCCATACTCTTTGATCATCACCATCACCTGATGACGGACACTTGTGTTGCGCCCGAAACGTCGTGATTTATTTTTTATTAAATTTTCTACTTACGTGACTTTACCGAAAGAACCAAATAGTATGGATTCTTGCAGTCACGAAAGCTTCAAATCAATGTTGAACTCTTGTTACACTGTGTGGCGCCAATTCCATGGTAGCCGTGTGGAGGTTTGTCAGGATGACGCTAATGCCGTGCAATATTCACAATCCTAAGTGTACGTGTGCGTGTATAGTTTTATCATAGGTACTCTTCAACAGCATTTGCACCAACAGTCTGTGAAAGGTTATACGGGGAGTTTTATTGACCTTGCTTAAACTGCCATCTAATTACATTTGTAGCCCTATATTGATCCATCGCTGGTTAGAAGAACTTCCTGCACCTTTCCGTCACGGGGGTTGTTTGACCGTAATTCACCAGGATATTCAGTGCGGTTTGGTAAAGTGGGTGCCCAGGACTGATTCGGATATTACTCGCCTACAGTGTTACACGAGACCAAATATACAACTATCAACTGATAGCACAATGTGCTAACCACTAGGCCATCGCTCCACCCCTCTTTCAAATTGTATTCCTTTCATCACGGATAATACCTTCATGCACACCCGATATATTTTGTATGGGAGTTTCAATAAGTAAAACAGACTTTGATGATTCTGTGACCTCTGTCAGAGTGATTTCTGTAACAAAAAAAAGGTGCAAGTGATTCGGGAGCATGACCAAAGTACTCCCTCGGCAATATATTTTCTCGTGATTTGTCCACTCTACGACCGAAATATCTCACAATCGAAACATTTTGTGGCGTCCTTGAATAACTGTCCATTGGAAGAGCGGTGAGCTGTTATATAAGTCACGTCCCCGTAAGAATGAACAGACAAGTGGAATGCAGTGACAGCTTGATAAATCAAGGCAATATTTACGGGGGAGGGGACGACTATAATCAGGACGTTAGCATGCTCGCAGTGATGTCAGAAGAGGCAGGTGAGTTGACGCTCAAACTCCAGCCTACATCACACGTGCCCTCATTTACTTGATACAGCTGTCGTGGCTGTGACGGTTCCACCTGAAGACGGAGGCTTGTGTTGCCTCCGAAACGTCGTGATTTTTATTTTATTTTACTTTTATTAATTTTAATGTTTTACCTACGTGACTTTACCGAAAAAAAACCTAAGAATATGAATCCTTGCAGTCACGAAAGCTTCAAATCTAGAATTGTGCCGGGAGGTTCATTTGTATGGCAGGGTGAATAGGAATTACGCACGCACATATTAGCAGGCACCAGGGTAAGCATGGTTAAAAAAAGAAAAGTGCATTCGATACGTGTGTTGGACTTCTTTAACGTCGTACGCAGCCGAGCATGCTAATTGGAGGTGCGGGACACGCCAGCCCACACCTAGCCCCTTCGTGCTTCCATCTGTCTGTGTGGACCTCTTATCTTATATTTATACTAGCTGTACTACCCGGCTTCGCCCGGGTCTTGGATCCACGACGCCAGGCCGCCTTTGTCTCCCCAGTGGCGATGTTAATACGCCACACCAGTTACTCGTTTTGAGGCTGAGTCCCTCCCTCACCGCTCTCCCTCCCTCACCGCTCTCCCTCCCTCACCGCTCTCCCTCCCTCACCGCTCTCCCTCCCTCACCGCTCTCCCTCCCTCACTGCTCTCCCTCCCTCACCGCTCTCCCTCCCTCACCGCTCTCCCTCCCTCACCGCTCACCCGGCGCTTTTATCCAAGGCGCTTTACAAGGGTGATGAGTGGTACAATTAGGGTAGCTAAAAGTGATACGGTGAATAGGGATGGGGTATGGGAGGGAGGTTAGTGGGTACGGGAATCATGGTGGGTACCTAGGGATGGAGGGGAAGGATGGGGACAGGGAGAAGAGGTTGGGGTCTTGAGGGAGGAGCGGAAACTCGACAGGGAGAGGGTGCTTCTCGCTGCTTATTGGGGAGGGGAAGTTTGTTCCGGTGCAAGGAGGCAAGTAGGGAAAAGGAGCGGTAAACGGTGCTTGTGCACAAGGGAGCGGGGGGAACGGTGAGGAGTTGTAGGAACGATTGAGAGCGGAGCGAGCGAGAGGGGACGTAAAACGAGACGAGGGAAGCGAGGTAATGGTGGAGCAAGGCCATAAAGAGATTTAAATACGAGTGTAAGGAGCTTGAACAGACACCGGGAGTAGATGGGAAGCCAGTGCATTTCGATAATGATGCTCTCATGTGAATATCACTTCAACAAAGCAGCAGGCAAGCAACCAAAGGACCTCTGCTGCTGGCATGTGGAAGTTTGTGGGCTGCTATGGCATAGGTGCAATTTGGTGGAGGGTGACAACGTGGAGAACAACCCTGTGCGTATCTTGTCCCGTTATTTCAGTGGCACAGCGCGATTGGCATGGGGCCTGATTTGAGGAACGAAATGGGGCCACCTGTTCATTTTTTCCCCCCCATTCGTCAAGGGCATCTCCGGCACGTGAGCTTTGCGCTGCAACAGCACCGCCTGTACACTTTATAGTGACGGCACTCAGTGAAACACCGTCGCGATTGCCGTTAAGTAATTGTGAGTCGGGGCGAAACGTCTGCGGCTCCTGAAACAAGACGGGGCCTTCGAGTTGATTTCACCAAGTTGACGGGCCAGTGTGTGTGCACAAAATCAACACAAATTGTGGGCATTCTTCCTTGTTTTGCCTACTCCAAAATCTGCCTGCAGGGTATGACAAAAAGCGGTGAGGGCAGTGTAATGAGCAACAGACTGTACCCGAGGTGCATTCTGCATTTGTTTTTCAACGACTTTGCAAAAAACAAACTCCATGTTATTTTACCTGCCGGGACACGGTGTTATTATCTGTATAAATGTAGGACACCACACCCTGGCAGTGTATTCATAATGGTGGGGGGTGGTATGGATTAATCATGCGGGCAAATTACCTTACTTTGCAAACGCACTCGTACAATGTGCGAGGTTTATCCAGATTTATTTTAATGAGCTTTTTTTCATATAGTTAGGTGAGTCAAAGTCATAATAACAAGTTCAGGAAAGGAACAGAGTTAAATTGGATATATATATTTTTTTGCTTTGTAAAATGTCCTTCAGAGCTTGTTTTTCCCTGTGTTGTGTATTGCAATGGAGAGCGATAGTGCAGTGGTTTGTGCATTGTTCTACAAAACCCAGAGGACCCAAGTTTGATTCCCACTCATGGCCAATATGAATATCTGAACTGGACATGGGCCTCCCCTAGGTCAACTGAGAAACTGGTGCGGTGTTTATATAAAAAAAAACATCAGCACTGAGTATACAAAATCTGCCGGGCGTAGTTTTGGCCACCTACCCCCTCGTGTGCCGTGTTGGAATTCATAGTTGCTTGCTAACTGCACTTGCCCCAACAGTCTGTTAAGGCTATATGGGGAATCTTTGTGTTTGGTTTGTGGCCACCCAGCAGTAGAAACGAGTATAGCACAGTGAGATAATCGGTAGGTCTCGTGTGGTGGGAGCAAGTATGCAGGGTGTTTCAAAAGTATATTGCAAAAAGTTTGCCTCTGGAAACTAACATTTTACATTGCTCACAGCAACCAAAGATAAAGCAGAATGAAACAGAATTAAGCAACTTGGACTAATTTAAATTTAATACTATAGCCCTAGCCTTAACCCTTACCGACATAGTCCGCCAATATTTGGATATCACTTAAAAACGGCTGAACCAGCACAAAAGAAGATCATTAATATCTCATATTCTTGGTTCTTTCGGTAAAGTCACGGAGAAGGGAAATAATAAAATAATATTAAATAAAACATAATAAAAAAATCTCATTGGAAATTCAGTGTACGGCAAGCGTTGTGAATGACGCGTCGAGCAACAGCGTGATGAAAGAGCAATGCAGAACTCGGCGCTGAAATTTTAATGATTGTTATGCTATTTTATAAATTTTAATCACCCCTAGCATATAATGAGTTATCTTTACGTTGATGCATGAGCTCTGGTACTGCAGAGGTCAATGACTCCTGAAAGAAAGTAGAAAAGTGTTGAGTCTCACGTAACCGGTATTTTAAATGCAAGGAAATATGGTTAAACCCACCCTTTTTCAATTTAAAAACGATCCACAGTGTTGACAGTTAAATATAGTGTTTCACGAGATAGTCAATAACTCTCGCTGCAGAGAAAAAAGGCGCCAAGTGAACAATGGGAGTAAAAACAAGTGTGAAAACATCAGGAAAGCGAACAAAAAAGCCAGACGCCCTCACTGCAGGTGTTCAATTATCATCGGTGCAAGTTCTGTTAGCGAGCACCTATTAAGGCTGCCGCAATGCACGATGGCCGGTGTGGTCAAGCACTGCTCAGCCTTTGTCTCCGCTACTGTCTCGGGTGTGGACCAATCAAATTCAAAGACAGTGCATATCATTATCATCATTAGAGTTGTTTATTTTTGTTTGCATTTTGACTGCTTGTGTTGTAGTTATTGCAAACATGATGCCTTATATAAAGGTGTCAGTTTTTGTACCAGTTGAAAGGGTAAAAGCATATTACTATACTACCGTACCGAAGGTTGAAAATCACTGCCGTGCTAAGTGCTCATACTTAACAACGTACTTAACAACATACTTAACAACGTACTTAACAACATACTTAACAACATTGTTGTATTGGCGGCGGGTACACAAGCGTAGTGAACAACACGGAATCTCAACCCATTCGTTAATAACACTGGTACGCTATGTGAATAAGGGCCATTACCCCAAAAATGTCACCTATTGTATTATGTTATTTTTGAGGCAGTGTTATTGACGAATATGTGTGTTGAGCCTTTGGCTGAGTTGTAAAGTGGAGATTCGGGCCATGTCCAGATCGCATTTTGAGAATGTTTTGTTATTTATTGTGCGGGTAATAAAACTCAGACCTCTGAAATCATCTTATATTTCACTTAACCGCGCAAAAGTGAGAGCTTTTAAAAGTGACGTCCTTCCTATTCGTCCATTTCCCTTCCACTTAAGTGCATAGTGGCTTTTTATACAATATTTGCAATCTTACACTGATGTGCCCCTTTGCTTAAATGGATGTATTTTTGTCGTACAATAACACCTGGCGACACAAGCAGAATTTATTTAAATATGCCCAACTATTGCTGATGAGGCCCACAAGTTTGAAACCAGCCCAGAGTTTGCCTGCTTAAACAAATGCAGCCATAAAGAACTATTAAAAAGGGCCAATGGGGCTACGAACAAAAAACAATCAATGTTATTCTGTGTGGAGAGATTGAGTTGTTGGGTCTTCATTATTTATTGATTACACACCACCACAACTAAAAGTCCGATTTTTTTTACAGTTACGTATGTGTTAAGGTAAAGTTGCAGCCTTGCAATTGCTTGCTTAAATCGAAATTTATGCCAATACTGGCAGAAGGCTCTCCACCACGAGTTCTAGTGAGAATCCTCTAACGAAAATGTGGCCTCCTATTCCACCCTGGGCAAAGATCTGGGAAGAGGTGAGCATACCCACTCGCTACACCGCGACAAGTGACCTGCCAATCAACTCACTGTTGCGTTTCCATTTCTACTCTTGTGTGGACATAGGCAGGAGAGATTTAATAGTTTATATTTATTTTATTTGCCTACACAGATGAAGTTGCCCATTGTTTCGACTGCTGAATCCGGATATCAAGTGAAATGGCAACATCTGGATTGCTATCTCAGTGTGCAAACCGTTACTGCATGGCAGCCTAAATATATATATGTATTAAACAACTCCATGTTTATCATTGCTTTAATGGCTTTATTTTGGTGATTTTCGAAACGTTTTTTGGTTTGGCCATGTTTGTTTGTTGTAGTACAGAGTTAGACTGATGGCCTTAATCTAAGTTGTCTTGTGGTTGTTGTTGTTTGACTTGCATTCCATTGGGACTTTTGCACACAGTGTTGGTGTACGGTGCTTTTTCTGCAATATTTTGCTGTCTTTTCTTGGATTTTCTGTTTGCACATAGTCACTTTAAGATGTTTTCTTGTTTATGTTTTTGTTTTTTGTTTGTTTGTTGCGGTTGCACCCGATTCAAGAGCCGAATGGCTCACAGGGCTATACCTAATACATGAACTTGAAATGAAATAAATGAACTTGAACTCTATCAGTCAAGAGATTGCAGTCTGTGTTCTGTGATGGCAACGGGTATTAACGGAACATTATCCCTGAAGCTTAGCTCGGACCTCCGCCAAAGCACTCTACCCCAAAGCACTCTGTGCCATGGACAAAGCATGTGCAGTCCATGTAAAAGCTGCACACACACACACAGGCCACGTGTGTATATGTCTGTACACAGGGTCGACTCAGCCTCAAATATGTACCTGGTGCGGTGTGTAAACATCGCCACTAGGGAGATAAAGGTGGCCAAGTGTGGTGCTGGCCACCCACCCCCTTCTTGTGCTATGCTGGCCTTAATAGGTGCTCGGTGACAGCAATTGCTCCTACAGTGTGTTAAGGCTGTACACGGGATCTTTGTCTTTGTACACAGGGTGGGAAGGGATGGCGTAGTAGATAGGGGCCAAACATAAATGACGTCACGCACGTGGGGGGGGGGGGGGTCAGACATTTGTGACGATGTGTGACGAGGGGGGGGGGGGGGTTTGAGAAATGTGACGTCACATCAAAATGCGCAACTTTAAATAAATATAGACAACGCGTTCTACTTAATTAAATCGACTTTTTAATACATGTTTTCTCCTACATCAGAGTGCAGCGCCATATTAAATACGCACTACAATGACAATAGTTTAAAGCGATTTGAAGCATGTTTTATTTTTGGGGGGGGGCAGAGCTTTGTGACGTCATATTTGAGGGGGGGTCAGATTTTTTGTGACGCCGTGTGACGAGGGGTGGGGGGGTCAAAAATCGTCCAAAATCGCGTGACGTCATTTATGGACGGCCCCATAGCGCATTGTGCTACAAACCCACCGACATGAGTTTGATTACTGGCCGCTTTCAACATGAGTGGACTCTATCTGTAACTGGTTCTGCATCTCCCCCTAGGTTAGCTCAGCCTAAAATTAGCTCAGCCTAAAATAAGTACCTGTTGCAGTGTGTAAACACGAACACTTGGGCGAGACGTTAATTTCTCGGCCATAGCTCACATCAATGGAATATTTCTGAACCAGTCATGTGCCTCCCCCTAGGGCGACTTAGCCTTAAATGGGCGCCTGGTGCTGTGTGCAAACATCGGCAGTGAGGAGGCAAAGGTCGTGACACTGGCCAAACCTCTCATCTCGTGTGCCGTTCCGGCTCTCGTGGGAGGCTCGCTAACAGCACTTGCCCCCAATGCTCTGTCAGAGCTACACGGAGATCTTTGTCTTTGTGCACATGGTCGAGGATCCATTGTAGCCAATCAGTGCGTGGCATCCACACCCGACTCGGCCCATGACGCAAGTTGCCTGTCGTGTATGACGTCTCCTCGTTTGGTGTTGATGATGTTAGATCACGTGTGAAATAAAGATTGGCATTACCATGGTTACCGGAGTAATCCAATATTCATAATGTAAAAAAAAATGTATCTGAAAATACGCTTGTCAAATTTCACCCACATCTTTAACATATTTATGCGAATGGGTTCCGCAAGGTACACATGCGTAATGTTACTCTTGTGATGAGACTCTATTTGCACAATGTGTCACGTGTCTCGCGGGCTACGTGAATCGTGAAGGCAGCACCGTGGCGTTGCGATAATTGAACTTTGCAGATTGCAGCTTTTGGCTCCCACGGGAGTCAACTGCCCAGGGATACGGACGAGGATCTGTTTTGGGTTTGCTTTTGACACCCCATCTCGTCTCATATCTGAATGACATGGGGGATGCATGATTAATGACTTGTGTATTCTCATTATGCTGTTGAAAAAAAAAACGCACCACATTAGTGACATAGATGGATAAAAATGAGAGTTAAGAGGCAGTGTGAATTGAGATTGCTTCTATCGCAATGACTGCATAACCGGCATAATGCATATACAACTTTATTTTATTGCCACGCATGGATCGTTTGTGTTGACCTTCACAATCTATTCTGTTTTGTATTTTGTATAAAAAAAATTAACCCGTAAAAACTAAGTTTTTCACTATAAATCCTTTATATGCGTGGCATCGGTTTTATTTTATTATTCATTTCTGTTTTTCTTGAGTAAGAGTTTCATTTTTATCACTTTTAAATAAAATACGAAATTTTTTTTTTCCTAAAAAGTGGAAAATTTAGGAAAAAAAATTTCACGAAAAAAAAATTGTCACACACAACAAGTCTGTGTGCAATATGTCAGCTCGATTGGATCACGGGAAGTGGGTTAAAAAACGACCGAAAGATTTGCACGGTCGTAAGCGCGCAAGCAAGCAAGTAAACTTAATATAAAGGATTTAAAAAGAACGTGCTCAGATGAAGAATACAAACTAACTTTGTGCATATAAATATCTAAATCAATGTTTCGCTCCTATATTTAGCCAAATAGACATTCGAGATTCCTGTTCAGGAGCGTCCTGCGTTACGATGTTTCGCCATGGTTCATTTCAACTTGGGATACAACTGGGATGCAAGGAGAAAAAACCCACGTGATGCGAGGGAATAACACTCTTAAGGTCTGCACTGATAGATACAAGAATCTACAACTGCACCACCACATCCTAGCCACTTCAAAGCCCAAGCATGCAACACGTGGTATTCCCAGGCAGTCTCCTGACCAAGTATTAACCAGGCCCATGCCTGCTTCATTTCTGAAATCTGGCACCTTCAGTGTGATTTGTCCATGGAGATGTTTAATAAACAGCAAGCAACGTTTGGCACAATTGAAACCATCATCCTTCTTGCCTTCTTCTCGGTGCGTCGATGTAGTCGCTCAAATATTTAGTCCACTTCCGTACGAGAAAAATTAAACGTTACAAATTGCCTATCAGAAGAAATCTCTACGGGATGTTTCATCGTTTGTCATACAAAAAAGAAAACTCAACGCATTTATCAATAGCACTGCCTCAAAGACAAGACAAAATATTCAGTAGGTGACATTTGGGGCAAAAGGCCTTTCTTCATAGCAGAGGGGCTGTTAACAGTAGAGGGACCTTTGTCAAAAGCGTCGCTTATTTTCTGGTTTCCTCTGGTTTCCTCTTTAGGGGCAGTGTTGACAAATGTGTTGAGTGGTTTGCCATTTGTGCTTGTGCACCGCTGCCAATGCGGTATCATAAAAAAAAAAACCCTCCTTCATGAAGGCAGATGACAGGGAGAGAAAAAAATGAAGGAAATAAAGTGGAAGCATCTCCGAGTAGAGTTAATAAACCTCTTATGTAATGTGCAGAGCCATCACTTTCCATGGACAATACATTGTGATACACACTGCGGGTATATTTTGGATAGAAAAGTGTAGTAATAATCATAACAATACGTAATTGTAGATACCGTCAAAATGCTGTGCTATATTTGTCTGTTTTTCTGGAACACGTTTTTGTTCACCATACACTTAGGAGACTTTGAATTTATTCATTGAGAAATAACTTGCAAACGCTCTTTTGTTGGGTCATCAAGTGTCCAATCGACTATGCTGTTCTGATAGAGATGGTAAATCCTCAAACAACACAATCTCATTTATTTGTGATGAAAATGAATAATTCCATCTGAGCAGGTTTTCTCGCCAAATCTTTTTCTGGCCGAGACATCACGACCATTAAATGTTCGTTTTTTTACAGTTTATAATCGAATATAACTAAATGTATATTCATGGGGTGCATCGTTGGTACTGTGGTTAGTGCGCACTGCGTTACGAAACCAGTGGGTGACCTGAGTCCCTTTGTTGACCATGGTTTAGCGTCAGTGCTATATTATATATATAAGCTAGTCACAAATTCTCACTGGTCACAGTGATGAAGTATATAAAAAAACACCAAAACCAACATGTTGAAAAATGTATTATTATAAATACTTTCAAAACATGTATTCTTACTGCAGTGACACAATTATGTATTGTTCATCTTCATGAACATGCCAGTAGACATTTGAATCCTTGCTAAATAATGTTAAATTACTGGACTGTAAAAAGCAAGCAGCGTACCGTGTATATTGTTTGCACACCAATTATGAATTTCCCCATCTTGCAATATGCATGTTTGAGCCATTTAAAAAGCACGAAATGCAAATATTTACCACTTAATGAGACAGCCATCGCAGACCATGACAATATCATTCTCAGTAGATAGAGGTTCTAGATTTGAAGCTTTCGTGACTGCAAGGATTCATATTCTTAGGTTTTTTCGGTAAAGTCACGTAGGTAAAAAATGTAAATTAAAATTAATAAAAGTAAAATAAAATAAAAAATCACGACGTTTCGGAGGCAACACAAGCTTCCGTCTTCAGGTGGAACCGTCACAGCACGATGGCTGTATCAAGTAAACATTTACAGCCATCGTGCTGTGATGGTTCCACCTGAAGACGGAAGCTTGTGTTGCCTCCGAAACGTCGTGATTTTTATTTTTATTTTACTTTTATTAATTTTTATTAAAAAATTTTACCTACGTGACTTTACCGAAAAAACCTAAGAATATAGATAGAGGTTCCCCTCGCTCAAGGCGGTTCGGTTTATGCGATTCGTGTCTATACGTCTAACCTATTTCTACCCAAAATTTTCTCTATGTGGTTTGAATTCACTCATATGTGGCCGTGCGGTTGGACTTGGGACAACATTGTACGTGTGTAATGTATGCACTACTTGGCAGCCAGCTGTCTTGTGCAGTTTTGCTTTGTGTGCCCTTTTTGGAAGTCTTAGAGCGATATATGTGTGTTTAGACCACTGAAAAAATATGATTTAATAATATAAACCTTCACTCGATTTTCACTTTCAATTTACACGTAAAACAACCGCTTTTGTGCATTTTTACACATCATTATATCAATCAATCAGATTTGCTTTCATAGACACATTTAGGTGGAAATGAAATAACTGTACTGGCAGCAATTACATGAACGACATTTTAACCGTAAATGATGTACGATTTAAAATATATATATTTTATGACAGACTATCGGTCGTTGCTTGGTGACAGTATTCTAAGAGAGGATTATGCATCCAGACAGGATTAAGTTGGGCGTCTGCCAGATATACATTGTTAAATCTGCCACTTCATGCCTGCTACGTATCTGATCATATCCAATGAACATGTTGCAGTTGAGATGATGTGGCCCAGCTGTGCGTCCTCATGTGCGGGCATGTTCATATATATACACAGCTAAACGCAGGGATATATATGGTATTTTTCAAGTGCAGATGATGCCTCTGATATGTGAATACGTACTCAAACAGTACCAACGCTAGGACAAAGTAATGGCCATAGTGTGGCTCATTGCTGTGGTCTTGTTCATATTATATGTTGAAGAAAAAAGGAAATTAAATTCGTGCCGGAAATATATAGTGAAAGCAATACATTTAATAACCCATTTATATTTGGCGAACATTTTTCATCGGGATTGAAGAAAGAGACATGCAGATCACCAGGCGAAAGGGGGGGGGGGGGAGTAAAGAGGGAAGCATTTGGATGGAGAGTGGCAGAGGCTTAGATTACGTCCGCAGCCATAGACATTACTCAGCTTTTACAGACGAGATTTCAGAGACAGGCGAGTGTCGCTTCAGCACATCCTGTGCGACGTCTCAGCTGTGAAGCCCTCCCATGGGCCATTCAATCGACAAATAAGTTAGCTGCGGGCGATATGTTTAACACAGCGCGCGCGACTGGCAGTTGCGGGGCACCAAATGTGCTGGGCATCGGCAAGCTCGGAGGATGCTCCGGAGAGGAGTATAAAGCATTGCTACATTAAAAAGTCCACGGTGGCCCTGCTACCCTGACAAGAGCACTACATCAAGGTGTGCCTACGTTCCCAGGCTGAAAGTTACATTCAGAATATATGTTTTTGTCACCTGACTTCTGCACGCCCTCGTTGTACAGCCGGACAGCTCACGAAATTATTAAACTGCCAAGAACTACCTGGTAATGGTCATATTAAAATAGCATGGAGCCGAAGACCCTATGCTTGCTATTCTTATCAGACACTAACGGGAATTACCTGACGTTGCCCGGGGGAAAAATATACATTTAAAAACTGTAGTAGTATTTACTGACCATAGTGGTATCTACTGACAGTAGTATCAACTAACTATACAGTAGTATCTACTGGCTCTATAGTAGTATCAACTGACTGTAGTAGTATTTACTGACTGTATAGTAGTATCTGCTGACTATAGTAGTATCTGCTGACCCTATAGTAGTCTAAATCCACTCTATAGCAGTAAATACTAACTCTACAGTAGAATAATAGGGGTTTCTCCTTATTATATTTTGGTACTGGCAAAGGAGGTCTAATGATGTATATCTAAAGTAGAATATCATGACTACTGTTGGTATAGCATCTATTGACTCTATAGTAGTATCCACTTACTATAGTAGTAATTTCTAACTCTATAGTCGAATCTGCTAACTCTACAGTAGTATATACTGACTCAATAGTAGTATCTACAGACTCTACAGGAGTATCTGCTGACTCTATAGTAGTATCTACTGACTCAGTAGTAGTACTATACAGTCAGTAGTATCTACTGACTGTATAGTAGTATCTGACTCTAACAGTATTTACTGACCGTAGTGATATCTACTGACCGCAGTAGTATCTACTGACTCAATAGCAGTAGCTGCCGACTCTATAGTAGTATCAACCAACTATATAGTAGTGAATATTGACTCTAGTAGTACTTAATTATTATAGTAGTATCTACTGAATCTAGAGTCATGTCTATAGACTGTAGAAGTATTTACTGACTGTAGTATTATCTAAAAACTCTACAGTAGTATCTACTGACTCACTAGTAGTATCTACTGATTCTATAGTAGTAACTACTGACTCTATAGTAGTATCCACTGACTATAGTAGTAACTACTAACTCTACAGTAGGTTCTACTGACTGTAGCAGTATTTACTGACCGTAGTGGTATCTACTGACTGCAGTAGTATCTACTGACTTTTTAGTAGTATCTACCAACTCTATAGTAGTATCAACTGACTATAGTAGTAACTACTAACGTTACAGTAGTGTCTACTAACTCTATAATAATACCTACTGACTGTAGTAGTATTTACTGACCATAGTAGTATCTATTAACGCTACAGTAGTATCTGCTGACTGATTAGTAGTATCCACTGACTGTAGTAGTATCTACCAGAGGTGGGACAAAGTCATTGTTATGCAAGTCCAAGTCGAGTCTGAAGTCATCAAATTCATGACTCGAGTCTGACTCGAGTCCAAGTCACATGACTCGAGTCCACACCTCAGAGGTGGGACAAAGTCATTGTTATGCAAGTCCAAGTCGAGTCTGAAGTCATCAAATTCATGACTCGAGTCTGACTCGAGTCCAAGTCACATGACTCGAGTCCACACCTCTGGTATCTACTGACTGTATAGTAGTATCTGCTGACTGCAGTAGTATCTACTGATTCAATAGTATTATCTGCCGACTCTATAGTAGTATCAACCAACTCTATAGCAGCATATACTGACTCGATAGTAATTTTTCATGACTATAGTAGTATCTACTGAATCTATAGTCGTATCTATTGACTCTAAAGTAATATCAACTGACTATAGTGGTAACTATTAACGTTATAGTAGTATCTGCTGACACTATAGCAGTATCTACTAACTTTATAATTGCATCTACTGACTCTACAGCAGTATAAACTGACTGTAGTAGTATCTACTGACTATATAGTAGTATCCACTGACTATATAGTAGTATCCACCAGAGGTGTGGACATCGAGTCATGTGACTTGGACTCGAGTCAGACTCGAGTCATGAATTTGATGACTTCAGACTCGACTTGGACTTGCATAACAATGACTTTGTCCCACCTCTGAGGTGTGGACTCGAGTCATGTGACTTGGACTCGAGTCAGACTCGAGTCATGAATTTGATGACTTCAGACTCGACTTGGACTTGCATAACAATGACTTTGTCCCACCTCTGGTATCCACTGACTATAGTAGTATCTGCTGACTATAACAGTATCTGCTTACTCTATAGCAGTATCTACTGACTCTACAGTAGCATCTACCGACTTTGCAGTAGTATCTACCGACTCTACAGTAGTATCTACCGACTCTATAGTAATATCTACCGACTCTATAATAGTTTTATCGACTCTATAATAGTACTAACTTCACAGAGTGTAGTGGTGAGGCCTAGTCCCGTGCAGAGCCCCCGGCCTCGCCTAGATTGCCCAGCCGGCCGAGGTGGCACCTTTGCAGGCTGGGGCTGGGGCGCTACCCCCTCCACAAACATCCCACCGCCTGCTCTACAGTAATAGTATTTAAGGGCTATAATAGTAGTATCTACCGACCCTATAGTAGTAAGTGCATACATTGGGGTGGGGGAAGAAAAGTACATCACACTTTGAATAATTAATCTCAGCTTTGTGTGTATTCTTTTTAGCATTTTACTGCGAATGAGAATTCCCCCCTGTCCCCACCCACCGCGTGTGTGCTTGCTCGGGCTACCACCGGTCAGCGTTTCGCGCATGCGCAGATGTGTGCTTTGGTGCGTGCTCAGTGTAGTAATGTAATAATTCATAGTAATACATTGTTGATCTAACTACTTTAAAGTAGACGGATGTGAAATACCAATAGCGCTAGTTCACTACGGGGCTTATCATGTGGTATCTGGTACTTTTTTTTAAACGTGAACCCCACAGTTTGCAAGTTAAATTCGTGACAAGTTGCGTCCACACAGACACACAGACAGACACACAGACAGACAAAAAATTACTTTCATAGGTAAGAAAAGGATAACCTTGGAACAATAATAAGCTATGAGAAAAAAATGTGACGGGTTTTCGCTGTCGTAGAGGAGACACAAAAATGTTAGCCGGGGTGTTAGAGTAACTTGTCACACACAACATGATTTCAAGTGATGGCCATTTGCAAATTTACTTTGCTTACCAGGATGGAAAGTTTATTGTTATTTGTTAAGTAAAATTTCATTGCAATGTTGAATACTTATATACCAGATTCACTCTTCAACACACCGGTGGGCTAAAGCAGTGAACTATTTGTTTTTTGTCAACGTGACACTTTATTGGACTATCGTTTTTAATGGAAAAATAAACGGATAATACACTGTAACATGATAACAAATTGCTGTTTTTTACTGATTGGCCGTGTCGGGTGGTGAAGGGTTACGACACATTTATAAATAACGCGATCTAAACCCAAAAACGTTGATTATGACATATATACCGTAGGAAAGTGCAGCAATGGGACTGGTTAGTGCACTCTGCGATGAATCCGACGACCCGGCGACCTTAGTTTAATTACTGGTCACAGCGAATATCAGCAGTCAGTGACATTTGAACTGGTCCTGAGGCTCTACCACCTCATTCACCAACCTGCACTGAGTAGTACTGGTGAAGTATGGTCAAACAAACTGACGTGGTGTATGAAGGACTTCATCCAGAAGTGGGTTGACAAAGGGGCTGTGAAGTATGAATCGTTTATGATTAATACTGCAGTAAGTAGAATTGCTGCCACTTGAGAAATCATATGGTTTTACTAACCCGGAAGGCTGTCATTTTATTGTTTCTCTAACAGCTTTCATGTGCATGAAACCATTTATTTAACGCACGCATTACCATATAACCCATTACAAATGACATGTTACGTGTATATCACGAGTAAAATAAAATACATCCACACCCATTGGGGATTTTCCATGAACTGTTCTGAAAAATAATAATCGCACATCACATTTCGTGCAATTACATATAATGAATAATCTACCATTGGAAATACATACTGAACACATGTAATATATGTATATACTATGCTTTTAATGTTCACGTATATATGTGTGTCATGTGGCATATTATCATCAAATTGCTCTCTCTGTACAATGAATAACCCCTAGAGCACTGTGTTTGCACCCCATGCTGTCAACCCCTGGGATTGTATATCCCAGTGTAACCCAAGCAGAAAATGGAACCTTGCAAATTATACACCGTACAGCTTGGCCTTGTGCCGGGGATATTAATTTGTAGTGGACTGCTGCGATGTATTGTGAACGAGCGACACCGGACATGGAACCCCCTTCCCTGCCGACCGGCGTGTTTGAATGTGTTTCACCCCCCATTCGCAAACCTGAGCAGAAAACGCTGATTCTAATGCTTTCAAAAAAGCCATTGTTGCTGCTGTATAATTTTTATTTCAAGCGGTTAAAAGTGTGACTTGAGCAGGACAGAAGGGATGATGATGGCAAATGGCCAAGAATTAATGATAAAATGACAGCCAATTAATGGACCAGGTCCGAGAGAATATCCATACCGTGCCGGAGATGGAGCGATGGAATCAGCTCATGTGCAGCTGCTGTGTGGATTACTACGCGAAGTACTATTATGAGAGATGGTGGCAGCAGATTGTGGAAACCTTCATCCAGCAGTAGATTGACCATAGTTGATGATGATAATTTCATTCAGCATGACTTTCAACTTTATTAAAATCGCAGGGAGAGTTATACATTTTATTTAAAAAATTGTCACTCAAAGTAGCCTACAAAGGAAGGTCAATGATGTACAGGAATGTAGCTGGATTTTATGTTTTAAATTTATAACTTGTAGAAACAGATGCCGATACTCATTGCTCAGGATATTCTTGAACTGAATTGTGTGATGACTCTATTTTTTCTGTAGAAAACTTACTTTCATGGATAAAAATCGATGTGTTCATGAAAAGCCACAGTTGGTCTCAAAACTATGTCGAGTCCAGCATTGTTCTGTTCAGTTCCCCTTCAAGAGGTTGTCATGTATGTGAGAGGAAACTGGAGTACTCAGAGAAAATACATGCATACATACAGGCAGAGAGAGATACGGACATACACAGAGGCTCACATGGATGGGTTCTCTCACCCGTCTGTTATTCTGCCTTCTCCTCCGCACGGCACCACTCAGCAGTTTTGAGGGCTTCACGAGTCTCTACTATCCACCGCACCTTGTGTGTTCTGCATTCGCCAACACTTGAATAAAAGTGCAAGACACAGTGAGGGAAACAAGTATTTGATCCCCTGCTGATTTTGTACGTTTGCCCACTGACAAAGAAATTATCAGTCTATAATTTTAATGGTAGGTTTATTTGAACAGTGAGAGACAGAATAACAACAAAAAAATCCAGAAAAACGCATGTCAAAAATGTTATAAATTGATTTGCATTTTGATGAGGGAAATAAGTATTTGACCCCTCTGCAAAACATGACTTAGTACTTGGTGGCAAAACCCTTGTTGGCAATCACAGAGGTCAGATGTTTCTTGTAGTTAGCCACCAGGTTTGCACACATCTCAGGAGGGATTTTGTCCCACTCCTCTTTGCAGATCTTCTCCTAGTCATTAAGATTTTTGTTCGTTGTTATTCTGTCTCTCATTGTTCAAATAAACCTACCATTAAAATTATAGACTGATCATTTCTTTGTCAGTGGGCAAACGTACAAAATAAGCAGGGGATCAAATACTTTTTCCCTCACTGTAGCTGTTTATCATGTAATAAATGTGTTCTTATTTTATGGATAACATCCAATTACAAGTACAAATAGAAAACACATTCGTGACCTCCCCGATGTGTTTTGAATTCTACTCCAAATTGTTTGGCATGATGTCCGACGTTTTACTCCGCGTGAGGGAAGCTTCTTCGGGAACGTTATTGTTCGTTATCACGCAAAGACTGCGCAATCATCATGTCGAGTTTCTTATCTAAAAGAAGTCGGTGGTAATAGTGCATTGCTGAAGAAGCTGCCAGCACATGGAGTGAAACGTCGGACATCGTGTCAAACAACAGGCAATAGAAATAAGAGCAAACATCGGAGAACTGCAAAGCACAACCACTAAATTGTAAAATTGTATTTTGTTTGATATGATTCCCTTTGCCTGGCTAATTGAAAAAATGCCTCTCGCCTTTTGTTCCCAAAGGCTGAGCATCACCCTGAAAGAGATGCAAGCTTATACATGTCTCTACCTTGCATAAATATGTGAAATAATTAGAAGTATCTGTTGTACATTGACGTGATGACATTCATGAAGTGTTGGAATAAGTTATTTTATCAAAGGTCCTGGTGCTGAAATAGACTTGGCCATCGATTTATACCACACTTTTTTTATCGTCCATAAGAAGCCTAAACCTAGATAAAAGGAGCGGTTTTGTATGCGTCGATGTTTCAATGTCACAAAAAGGGCACATTTCTATTCCATTATGTTGTTGATAGATTTGCTGCCAGTGGTTGGTTGAGGCAAAAAAAAACAATTTTCCTGACTGCCCAGGTGGATTGTTTGTCCATCAAAAAAATAGACGAAAATGCATTCATGTGGACGGTGCACCATTGTTGAAAATAATGGGCGAATGAGCACTGAGCGCATGTAAGTATAACCCAAGTGGGGTTTATTTAATCTGGAAATGGGTCAGGATGACCTAAAAGTCTATCCAGAACAATTGCTGAAATTTTGGTTAAGCCAAGCCGTGCTAGGGCAGGGATGAACAGAAATGTGAAGAGATCAATACAGTAATGCCCCCCCCCCTCCTCTAGGGAGTTAAATAAAATTGCAAATTACAACCAAACAGAAATTGAATGTCAACCAGTGTGAATTAAACAGAGCCCATGCAGTATGAAAGGTAATGCATCTTTTTTTTAATGCAAAGCAATCCTCCCTATTTGAAAGGCCGATCGTTGTTCAACCACAAGGATTTTCATAAAAAGAGGTGACGGCATTAATTTTCTTGAGAACCAACATTGTGGTCACTCTCGTCAACAGCATCATCTCAAACATAAAGAAGAAGATAACTTTTCCAATTAAAACGTGAAAACATGTATGTGTTCACAGTTTTATTAAAGCAACAAATTGTTAATTTGCATGGCATCGCATTCCCCTGGGGCTTTTAAAACATGACTCGCAAACATGATCCTGCGTCCATAAAAAAAAAACATTTTCTCTCGCTGAGAATAATATATTCTCCACTCATTAGTAAAGACACACGTTCATATTAAGACTCTGACATGTACGCCTTTAAGGAACATGATTTACTTAGCAAATAATGCTTAGAATTATCATTATTGTTTTATTTCACTCGTGCCATCATTTATTCTGTTGGCACTCTCCTTTTCCTTCAAAATAAAGCATTGCCGTGGGTCACATCGCCTGCCGAGATCCGGCAATTCCGCACCCAAGATAATGTTTATTCATTATTGGTTTGAAATGCACAATAAAATATGCATGCTTTTGATTGCTGGTTGCTCATGTTTTTTCAATATAATTCATTAACGAGCACCGGTAAAATGTCCACGTCTCCCCGCGTGTCTTGTATGTTAACGGAGACCTCTGCCAGCGGGCTGACAGTGTCCTGGCCTCGTTAAATGCATTGCGCTTACAGTGGCGGCCAAAATGAGCTTCTGTTCCTGCGAGTTGCCGATTTCAGCAAATTTGAATTGGCAACGCAACTGTTTGGGCCACTCTTAACCGCTTGCGGTAGCAAGTTGTGAAGCATCAAAGAGGCGCAATCAATATATATTTGGAATTGTATTTCTTTATTATTGTTTTACAATTCGCTTCAACTGTATGGCAGGGTGTATGCAATGCTTCTGGCTTTATTAAGGACGCATGGCAGAGACTATACTAAGATTGGTGTATCCGCTGGGTGACGTTAAGTTTGGAAGTCACCGAAGCCGCGGCACACTTTGAAGTGCTGGAATGCTGCACGCGTGCGCCGTCGGCATCGTCGTTTCCGATACAGATCCGGCATACAAGTTAACTGCTCGCGCTCTGGTTGAAAAAAGAAAAATAATTCTAATTATTCAGTGTAACAATTTTTTTCATTTGTTTTTATCCTGGGTAGTAAGTGTTATTTTCTAATTGCTTATGCCTCACAAGTACAGACAATGGCTATTATTCCCATACAAACTTTGCTTTTGTGACCAGGACAGTGATATTTTTAAATATACCTATTTTCAATGAGAAAACGTGTGCATTTGTGTCATTCCTTCACATCAAGAAGTCCTGGTCACAGAAGCAAAGTTTGTGGGGGAATAATAGACAATCTCTATACTTCATAAGCAATTAGAATATAACACTTAAGACCCAGGAACAAAAATCGTGTTACATAGTGTAATCATGCCCCTGGGTTGCGTGCGAAAGACAGTATCGCAAACTGCTCTCTGCATCGGAGAGGATATGACGCTTTCTGTTCCATCTCTTAGTGGACGTTAAACATGCCAAGACACGCTTTGCACGAGTAATGTGCGAGACAACGGTGCACTATTGTGGTATTGAAACCACCTATAAATAATTACTAAAAATGTTCAAAGAGTTGTATATGCTGAACTACTTTCGAGTGTTTAAATCGGAGGAATGCTGTACAGTCTGCGACGCTGATTAAAGTATGAACTAAATACAGTAAATATTTCTACTATAAACAAAAATGGTATGCACTGTATATATTCTATCTTCGAGTGATACGCTTGCTCAGAATTACGTTTTAACCCCTTGTAGAAAACTTGCCATCCACACCGTGTGGAAAAAGAAACGTATCCGCCATGCACAATGGCTTTACAGAACAAGAAGAGCCGGTCACAGTCTGTTGAGCATATTGGCCGCATTTTCCCCCCAAGCATCGCAGGTGTTAGATATTGCCCAGTTTAAGTGCTGCACCCAGGGCAGATGCTTTGAAGCACGGAATACATGAAGCCATTGTGGAAGGGGGGAAGGTGTGGGTGACAGTGTTGAAATTTTCACCTAAATGTGCCATCCTTAACTGTTTGAAAAAGGTCATACCTTGACTTTATCAGAACAAAAGATTTTATCTCATGGAAAACGTTATTGAATACACTTTTTGCTTTTTGAAACCACGTGTTAATTGTTTCTTGAAACCACGTGTTAATTGCCTACAGGTTTTGTCACGTGCAAAAGCACAACAATTGGGAACGCAACAGTGCGGATGCTTGGAGATGGCTCTAGGAAAACAGGGCAAAGGTGCGGCCCTGCAATTGCTCGCTAACAGCCACTGTCGGCGGAAGGGGGCTTTCCACTCGTGCAAGGGGGGTATTCGAACGACTCTCTTCCCATGTTGACCAGATGCGTTGGAGGATGTGGGCTTACCCACGCTTTACCCCCTCCCCTCCACCACACACGACGACCCGTGATGCGTTCAATCACACTGCTGGGTGGACAGAGGCGCGCGGGGGGGGGGGGCTTTGAAGGAATTGCACCATGTTCTCAACATGCCGCGGCCGAGAGGTGCAATAGAAGCGACGGCAGGGCCAGTGCGTTCAGAATCAGAATCGGAATATTTGAATTATTGTGGAGGGATTCGATGGGCTGTGATGCGCTTTTTCACAGATGTCCAGTTTTACCCATAACACCACTGTGGCAGCTATGCTGTAGGTATACCATGGCATGTTCCTACTGGTTGCAATGGGTTATGTCGAACTTTTTTCGCACCGTAAGTAGACAAACATTCTAATCGGAGGTGCAGGGAGGTGTGTACTACCATCCACAGACGTGGGGCCACGATGACCAATCTGTTAATGTTTCAGCATAACCATTTAATAATAAATTGATAACTTTTTGCTTGCGTGGAACCCCTTTGTATGTTGCGTCTAGCTAAATACTGCAAGGGAACAATAACACGGCACGTCTTTTTTTATTAGTTGTCTGCTCTTGTGCATGCACAATACTCAGAATATACGGGGTGCTTCACCTGACACTGTCTTTCCGACAGACCTGTTTTTCACCTGAGGACGGCTGCTTGCGTTGTGGCCGAAACGTCGTGAGAATTATTTTATTATGTTTTATTTTTATTATTTTATTATTTCCCTTCTACGTGACTTTACCGAAAGAACCAAGAAGATGAGATCCAACCGTTTCGATCAAAACAAGCAATGCCTCGTCTATTAGTACAGTGAATATCACGTTCGCTGCTGTGGATTTGCCTGCGGAAACATTCTTCGATTTATGAGGCTTCTCCTGGAGGTTTAGCGCGCTGCTAATTTACGGAGTAGTCGCTCCCAATGAGATGTTTTATTGCGCAAACAATTTAGAACTGCTCCGATGTAAATTTCTCCACCGGAAAACGGCTGTACAACTGTCCTGAAACGTGCCGTTGTTAATTAAGAAACTCGCTCCGCGTATTTCTTGCGCGCGTTAACGCCGCAGTCAGTTCAAGGCGTCCGTTGCTGCTGATAGTGCATCAAAAAGGGACTTTTGCCGTGACCCTCACGTTCGAAATAGAGGAGAGCACAGAGCTTGCGCTTAATCTTTTCGAGGTCATCGGCACGGCGCCAGGCATGGTAAGCGCACCGACTCGAAAGGGCAAAGTGCCCTTGCTGCTGCTACTGCCTTGTCACCCAATGACAATGTAATGTCGCATAAACGACCAATTAATTGGAACGTTAGAATTGAAAGTCACGAACGCCAGTGAGAAATGTATGAAAAATATCTGTTTTTTTTTGTTTAAATAAAGGGTCTTGCAAAATTCCTTGCACATTGATTGGTCAAAAACTGTGAGGGCTTAATCTGTGTATTCCCACATTGTTACTTTAATCGAAACCAGCAATGGCGGGTGATGTTATTTCACTAAAATGGTCCCGTCTTGTGCTAAAGCAGACAGCTTTTTGCGAAATGAATCTTCACGTGCGATCATTAATTCAAAACGAAATTAATGGACACCATCTGTCCCTCTTGTTTTAGTGCCGAGGACCAAGTGGAAGCTGTCATGAGATCTACAGGGGTCTGTGCTCTACCTCCAAGGTCTCTTCAATTCCAGTACATCACTGTAAAAAATAATGACTCATTAGGGCCGTCAAGGCGACGCTAACAAACATCGGCACATTCCGATGAATAGGATGTGACAGTAAGAGACCGAATAGGAAATCCACAGAAATGAAATTATGTATGTAGCTAACATACAAACAATTGTTTGTGCAAAATATGGTCACTTATTTTCATGCGTGCATTTGCTACATCTTTCATAATATGGAACAATATAGCTGAGAGCGTTTTAATATACATAAAATAAATATGCCCTTTTAAGCTGTTGGTTGATGGTCACAGTTATTCAAAACACGGCTTGAATGTCAATCCACTCCTGGGTGCTGTGTCAGTTATGAGTGCTGTTTAACCATACTTCAGCATGTTGGTGGATGCAGATTGGTTCACGTATCAATCGATATCGATGTATCTCTGTATGTTGAACTTCTTTCACACCGTACATAGCCAGCCATGCTAATCGGAGGTGCGGGGGAAGGACAACAAATTAAACACAAAAAGCCGTTCTAAATAAATTAGTTTTCAATCTGGATGATTTATAAGTGCATAGCTCCAGTGGCTTCCTAATGTCGAGAGGAAGAGCGTTCCAGACGGCCGCAGAACAGCATCTGAAAGCGCGCGATGCAGTGACCGTCTTTGTTGGATGGCGAGCGAAAAGCCGCTGCCAGGATGACCGGAGTGTGCGTGATGGTTTATGCATTCGTGGCAAGCATTTTGTGCATAATGAGTGCAACTTCATAAGATGTTAACCGAGACCGGGAATTAAACTCAGGTCGCCGTGATGATGGAGCAGTACATTAAGCACTGCCAACTGCTCCACACGTACAAGTGTATTTTCAAACAATATCTTTAAAAAATCAAAACATTCGTCAGTAATACTAGCTTAAAAATAACCAAAAATTATGGGATATTTCAGGCAATGTCCGTTTTAATAGCACATACATTACATGATGTAGTTTTTTGATAATCTGCCTTAACCACTAGACCTTGCATGAGCAATTAAATAAACTGCTACCATATGCACACCTGATTAGAAGACAAACTATGGGCCGTGTGTGGAAATTCTCACATTTGCTGTGTAAAATAACATTTTATATCTCTCGGCATGGCAGTTGAAATATTGGGCCATTGCCCAGCAGTATAAACGGGGTACAACCACAGTCGAGCGGCAGCTCCCATGCGGCGGGGTAAAACGTGGGTAATTCCCCCTCTTCCAGCATGTCGCACTGGTGTTAAAATATCATCCAAAGCCTCAAGGGGGTCTCCAGAGCTCCCTTGAGTGGAGGCCCTTCTGCCAAGCAACGTCAGGGATTGCACCTTTGCCTTTACAAATCTCCTGAAGTGGAGGAGGTGTCTACCAATTTGTAAATTGTATACTTTCAAATTGTACACTTTGAAGTATGTATTGGACCTGAAGCCAACCTGAAAAAAGGTAATGTTTTTGATAATATACTTTAAAAATTATATGGTGGCTTTTCTGAACGATAGCAAAATGCTTGATTTAATACGCTAATGGATACAGAAAGGATGTAATCACTTTAGACACATTATTGGATAAATAACGTTAACTCGTTAGTAAATTCTATTTTGTGGCGTTCTGATAATAACATTTGAAGATGCAATTCTAAATATCGCAAGCTGAACGAGACCATCTACATATCTCAATCAGTCCAAGTCTCCTGTAAATAAGGTGATTCGTGCTTGGCCACCTCCACTCTGAGTCCCCCCTTCTCTCGACCTCTTGTAAGAAACAGACGATGCATCCAGCCAACTTCTGCTGGCTCCTTTCCCTTCACCTCTCCCTCTCTTCCCTCCCCTCTCACCCCCGACATCTATATGATATCCTTAACTCTACTCCCCTTCGTGTGGTGTGCCACTGGTAAAACAAGCTTTACACTTATAAAGAAAGTATCAGACGGCTTTCTCACTTTTACCGCAATCTTAACCGAGAAGCACAGCCAACTCTCTACAGAACTCAGCGAGAATATCGATTTATTTTTCAGGTTCAAATTAATCCCAGGTGGCCAAATAAATATTCTGGTAAAATCCTGGATTTTTTCAGGATGAATACAAATTCAGAAAAAATATAAATTCTGAAATTAAAACAAGAGAACACCATCAATCTAAAGTCTAAGCTGTTCCCGCAGTTGAACAAATCTGTTTTAACGTGAGAATTATGAAAAAATTAATAGTATTTGTAAAAAAAATACGGTACCTTCTCACCAACCTATATTTAATCAAAGATGAAAAATTAAATGCATAGGGTATACTGTAGATTTATTGATCGTGAAAACTCATCATCAAAAGGAATCTATCCACTGCTGGATGAAGGCCTTCTCAAGCCATCATTACCATGTCTCATGGTCCCGTGATGTAACTAACAATCCTTCGGGCGTCTGATACCATCGTGTTCCCCTCCTATGACTGCCACTCAATCACTCTTCTTATTATTCTAGATGACTGCGAATGCAATCCAATATTTTCTATGCTATGTTTTTTTTATGGATTTGTTCTGCAAAAGTCATCTAGTGGTTCAAAATATATATATATTTTAAAAACTATTTTTTGAGCCCACGAGCGGTCTGAAAATTGTATTCCGCTGGTCTGCTGGAGCTTTCCTGCAAAGCGACGAGCTTAATTGCCTTGCACTCTCATCGGAAACTCCGTCTTCCATAGAAACATCTTCCGCATTGTACGTCATACATCAAAGTGTGATTATTATAGCTATGTCAATTGTGCTCCGTTGCGTCAAAAATAAAATGTGCATTACTATGATTGAGGATGCTGCCATGGTGTTAATGGTCAGCACACTGGAATTGCAACCCAGAGGGTTCCTATTGAAGCTGCGGAAACAATATTGCCTTCACTCTAATCCCAAAAAAACTCTATTATGGATAATATTGCAAGTCTCGAAACCCCCCCCCTTTCATTTATCTCTGTCCACCCAGTGGTATAAATGGGTACACAACAGTTAGTCTGCCAGCAGGTCACGTGTGGTAAAATGTGGATAATCTCGTTTTTTCGAATATATTTGGCGAATGTGGAAGCAAAGGTCAAAATGCCCTCTAGAGCAGTGGCTCTTGACCTTTACTGCAGCCTTGCACCCCTTTTGGTTCTCAATAGTTAAACATGTATAATGTTAATCAGTACATAGGTTTGTTGAAATAAAGTAGTTGCACTTACGTGGCCATGCTGATTTACCTTCTAAGAAAATCTGGCCATGTCTCACACCCCCATAAAGAGGATTTCACACCCCCAGGGGGTGCGTGCACCCCAGGTTAAGAACCATTGCTCTAGAGGAGGACTCTGGAACTCCCCCTCGTAAAGGCCGTAGCACCAACAGTCGTATAAATAAGCAATTGTAAGGGCTGCACATGCAGCCATTAATACTGTGATTGGGCACTATAACTAAATGTGACTGAATCAAATCACTCTTATTAGTTAAATAAATAAAAATGGTAGTTTCAATGTGGACCCTGGAAGCTATGCAGCAGAGGTCGCAAACGGGTTTTGTTTCCTTACCCGTACCCGTACCCGGCCGCACCAGGGTCGCAAATGGGTACCCGTACCCTACCCGAAATGAGTGACAAACGGTGACTCACCGGTGACTCACGGCCTACCCGTACCCGGCCGCACCAGGGTCGCAAACGGCTACCCGTACCCATACCCGGCCGGGTACGGGTAGCCGGGTATCGGGTAGGGTACGGGTATCGGGTACCCGGTTGCGACCTCTGCTAAGCAGCGACTGGCAGGACTTGCCGGGTGTTGTAGGCGTGGGGCTGAGAGGTGTGGCCAGGAGATGGCAGTGCTGAGTATGACCTCCTTCGTATGCGAAGTGGATTTTATCCAGGTTCTCAAGTTTATTTATCAGAAACAAAACATTTCAATGCAAGACACTCCTGAGAAAAGGCGCTTCAGACATAACAAAGATGTTTTTTCTGAGTAACTAATAGGTATTGCTGGATAAGAAATTGGCAGCTGTAGCATTGCCTCCATGGTAAATAATGGAATGATCATAACAGCTTATTCATAAGATGGGTTTCCAAACAGGCTTAGACACATTGAGGACAGGTTAGTTACAGTGTTTGTGGAATCACTGTGTGTTTTGTGATCTGTTTAATGCAGTTTTCAAAGTTTACGTTTATGCATTTTTACTTCTGGAGAACAAAAATAGGACTCCAATCACATCGTAATATTCCATCATGCTGATATTGTATACATTTTATTCAAACAATCTAAGTTACGTTTTCGATTATTATTTCGTCTCAGGAAGATGTGATAAATAAAGCACTCAGAAAGCAGACATTGTTAGCATTTAAATTTCAAAGCATTATCGTCATCATCCATTGTATGCTCATGCCTGAGATGTGGATTGCAACGTAAACACACAAACATAATGATGCTGATTGTGAATAATGAACGAATCCACGATACAGGATACAGCAAACCCAACGGGTGCTGATCAATGCATTTTTAGAAACTCTGACAGTTACTAACTTAAAGCCCACTCGTGATGCAATCAAAAATAATGTAATACTACCCTAAATATCATAGAGATTGCCAGTGACATGAAGACATAAAGTCACGAAATGAAATTAACTGCTCGTTAACAAAAGCAGCTCTGTCTATATCTCTACAAATATTACAGTGATCAATGGGATTAGTAACAATGAAGCCAAATTAAATCACAGAAGTAATTATGCATTACCAATTGCATCATACCCCAGTCTAAAGCAAGGCTTTTATTAGCAATGAACTAAATATACATTAGGGCAATTGAATACAGTAAACTTTCTCACCAAAATGAAATTGTTTTATGCCTTAAGCTTAATTTGTTTTAATGTTCTTTTTGCAAAGGTTATTTATTTATTAAGAACACTCTAACACAGCAAATAGGGCTGTTGTCACGATCTCATCATTAGCACGATGGACTTGTTATCCAAACGTCGCCGGCAGTAGAAACAAGAGTGGAAGTTTTCTAAATCCCCTCTGCCTGTGGTCCCTCACGGGCACAGTGGCCGGATGTTAACTACCTCGCCTGGTATACAGGGGGTCATGGGTTCAATCCTGAACCTTGATGCCTGTATATTTGGAATTTGCATGTTGCCCCTGTGGTCGCGTAGGATTTTTCTCTGGGTCCTCCGGTTTTTCCCTCCATATTTCGCATCAACGTAAGTTTAGAGCATTTGGCTGCTGTAAATCTCCACATGATAAGCCACTTCGTTGAGCTATCATTTTCGGCCAGGTCGCTTCTGAAAGAGAGCTATATAGCTCAGTGGGCTTTATCTGGTAAAATAAAATAAAAATAAAACTATTTGAGTTTTGTAGTAGCATAAATGAGTTCATCACAGTTAATCCACTCGGCAGGTCGTGTGCGGTGAGATAACAGGTGGGTCCTCCCAAATCATCCAAGACATCTCGCTAGCGTGGAAAAGTGGCCCAAATTCTCTTTACATGGGGATCTTTGGAGCTCCCTGTAGCTGATGCCCTTCTGCCAAACAGTGGTGCGATGAAGGGATCACAGGGCTGCATCTTTACCTATAACACAGATATGCAGTCTATTCATGTGTGCAGGGATTCATATTCTTGGCTCTTTCGGTAAAGTCACGTAGAAGGGAAATAATAAAATAAGAAAAATATAAAACAATAAAATCATCACGACGTTTCGATTTCAACAAAAGCAATCATCATCAGGTGTGAAAACCACAGCGTGTTTTTCTTAACGTTAGCACCACGGACAGCGACTAGCGGTTGTTGAGACGGACCTGATGATGATTGCTCGTGTTGCAATCGAAACGTCGTGAGAATGTAATAGTTTTAATTGTATTATTTTATCATTTCTCTTCTACGGGACTTTACCGAAAGAACCAAGAATATAAGCAAACATATTTGTACACAACGATACATTTCCCAATGCTGGTCAAAAGAAAAAGTCAATTTGCAAGTAGCGACATGGCCCAGTGGTAGCTCGTTCACTGCTTGTTGCAGAGGTGCGCGGTTCGAGGCTGGCAGGCCACCCTGGTTAATGCTGCAGGATTGTTAAACCGTAAAACACACACGCCATCTGCTTCACAGTGGACGTTAACAATACCGCGATGTAATTAAAGGTGAGTAGCCCATTGTGTGGCGGTAACATGTTCCACGTTTACAAAATAAACAAACACTTGCAAATTTGTCAATTGGAATTACAAATAGTCATCATCGTGGCCCGCCTTCTGACGGAATGATGCCCACTTGCAGGTTTATTCCGAGTCACATTGTGCTGCACAGGGCTAGCAGCCACTGAGGCTTGCCCTTCGATTCTTTGAAATGAGACGTGATGCAAAGTCTGTTTTAATTCATTTCAGTTTCTGAGGAATACAAGCACCAATATAAATGTCATATAAGGGGCCATCCATTTCATACGTACGGATGGAGGGGAGAGGGGGGGTTAACCCAAATGCATACGCTTGCGTATGGGGGCTCTACTGACAATGTACGTATAGGAAACGGGGGCGGGGGTGAAGCCTCGATAATAATTTGACTACATTGGCCTTCAAATGAGCCACAGTTCAGTTTATTCAGCTGTCAGACAACAAGTACTGCCGGGAGAAGTGGGACTGTGGGAGAGGTGTCACTTGTATGCCACCGTACCCCTGACTGCGGCTATCACGCTGCTGTGCTGCAGCCTGACACTGCACGTGTTGACGAAATCCCTATTACACATCACCTGTTCGACTGGGTTCAGTCGGCGTTTGAACCTAGCGGACACGAGACAAACCTTTTTACAGGTAATCAACTTAATTCTTTAATGCAGCCGGCGGTGGACAATCTGTTTGCTTAAACGTGTTAATATTATTAATCCTTGATCGTTTCTGCGTGGATTAAATATCGGCCGTTCTATAGGATTCGAGAAGGGGGGGGGGTGCGTCAGGCGTACGTACGCAGGTGGGTGGGGTTCAAAAGTACGCGTGCCTACAGGAAGGGTGGGAGGGGTCAAGTTTTGACAGATTTTTGCGTACCTACTAAATGGATGGCCCCTAAATGCAAGGATTATTGTTATTAATTATTCTTTGATGAGTCATCAGAAAATAAAAGCGCATTGTGGGGGGGGGGGGGGGATAAAAAAAAAAACACTGCCCTGGACACATTGCACCATGCATATGCAAGACTGAGCTCTGTTGCTCTGGGCTGCCGTGTGGGATTGGGCTGCAGGCCGACAGGATGCACGAAGGCCGATAGAAATCTGTCGGCGTCCGATCATTGCCGGGGCGCCAGTGGCTACCGTGGACTGTTGTACCATCAGCAGCATTTGTTTGAAATGTAATCTTTCGGGCAGCTGACTCAGGCATCAATAACCGAATGTCTCAATTATTGGCTACAGTGAATGCATTCGAACTTTGTCAACCGGGCCTTTTGTAAAAACTAGCTCTACTCATAGTAATAGGTTTTTACTCTTTTATCTAGTACAAAAACGGACACCTTTATACAAGGGATCATGTTTGCAATAACCACAACACAAGCAGTCAAAATGCAAACAAAAAGAAACAACTCTGAGAATGATATGCACTATCCTTGAAGTTGATTGGTCCACACCCGAGACAGCTTTTCTTAGAGCCTAGTCTCCATTGGTGTTGGACCAGATGACGCCAAAAGGCGTACAACTCAAAGACAGCGCATTATCAGAGTATTGAGACCTATGACTATATTTTGCTACTGGTAAAGGAGGTCTCATAGAGTAGCTCTCCTCATATTGAATACGTGAGTAAAATGAGGCGTACGTTAAGTTTAATAGTTCAGTTGTTACGTTAAATGTGTTCGGGCACACCGTTCTGCTGTTTGCGAGAATTGATATACTTTTTCTTTTTAATCAGATGAAGCTTAAAAAAAGTTGACTTGTAAATGTATGTTTGTTAAATAATATTCAAAATAATAAAGAAATATTTCACTTTGGATAGGCACACGACAGAGGCTATTAAATGGAAGTTCGCCCATCTGCAATAAGTAAAATAATAATGCGTGATACTCTCTATGCAAATTGTTACGTACAACACTTAATTTACCAGAGGACTTATTTGTAGCAGCTTGGGGGAAAAAGATTAAGCTATGCCAAATTATGATGACACAGGGTTAATGACTTTCCTCATTTAAGAAAAAAAAACTGTTACAAACTTATATTCCAAGTCAAATGATCCACACGTATTTACGATGGTAGTTATCCAAATACATCCTCAATTAATTGCGTGTATTATTAAATGACCCATTGAGGTGGGTGACAGTGGCTCATTTTCTAGGGCTGATTGGCTTTTAGTTTTAATTAAATGCTAATCTTCATGGTGCCTTTGTTAGCAGGTCCTGGTGAACGACTCGTGTTGGATGACTAATTAAAAAGCTGTCATTGTGGACGTCGCCAATGAGGCCTGAGACCCCCTTGATAATTCTGATGTTTCTAAAATGAACGCAAGAGAACACACAGGTTCCGAAAGTCTAAGCTGCTCCAGCGCATGAGACCTGATTATGAGCTTGGAGGTAATGATTAATTAAGGGAGTATAATTTATGTTATGAAACCGAATTTTTCCGTAAGTATGAACATTGCAGTCTAGGACCTTAACGTGAAAAAAATAATCTTCTTGGTTCTTTCGGTAAAGTCACGTAGAAAGGAAATAATAAAATAATACAAATAAAACATAGTAAAATAATTCTCACGACGTTTCGGCCACAACGCAAGCAGCCGTCCTCAGGTTCATTCAGACTCTGTCTTTCCGACAGACCTGTTCTTCACCTGAGGACGGCTGCTTGCGTTGTGAGAATTATTTTATTATGTTTTATTTTTATTATTTTATTATTTCCCTTCTACGTGACTTTACCGAAAGAACCAAGAAGATGAATCCCTGCAGTCACGAAAGCTTTAAATCGAAAAGTAAAAAAATAAACTTTTTCATTAGCTGATACACCAGTTGTATATGTGTGTGTAAATTTCAAAGACTAAAAGTTAAAGGTGCAGCACTGAAATTGCTTGCTCATGCCCCTTTATGGGATTTCTTGGCCGACTATTCCACCTAACGAAGCATTGACTCTGGTCTACCCATTTATACTGCTGGGTGGTCATAGGCCAGGGGAGGTAAGAGGGATTTAATAAACTTGTCCATTTTGTCAACTGCTGCACTGGGAGATGGAACCCAACTTGCGACCTCTATGATTTCAAGTCCAGTGTGCTAACCATTAAACCATGCAAGCACCCCTTGCAAAGACAAACAATAGTCGATTAACAAAATAATATCAAATGAGGTGATTTTTTTATTCCGTAATATGTTTTACCAAACAGCCCATCATCTGCACTGCCACACCAAACAACTGTCAGGTTTTCAAGACTCGCACATTTCGTCAAACTATCCTATAAAATCTCGAGAAGCTCTGGCACTGGGGAATTGTGTGATGCTCAATACATTGGTAATGAGAAAACATTGACATGAAGCTCATGTAATATAACAATGCCGAATATGGCAAAAAATGTTTTCCCCAAATATCAAGCAATGCATAGATTTGTATTACAGTATTCGCCTGCTCTATTCACTGTAAAATAGTCTTGATTTAAAGCTTTCATGACTGCAGGGATTCATATTCTTGGTTCTTTCGGTAAAGTCGCGTAGAAAGGAAACAATAAAATAATAAAAAATAAAAGGAATTACAAAAATATTATTCTTTTATTTTTTATTATTTTACCGAAAGAACCAAGAATATATATTTTAAAATAGTCGTTACCTGTATTGTTGGGAATGTTAAAGTTGTACCCATTGTAAAAGTGACAATGCATCAAATATATACGTGGCCAAACAATGGATATTCACTGCTTGATTCTGTGCCGCTGTTTTTACGAGAAGACCAAAAAAAGTCAGTGCAGATAGCCGAGCAAGTAACCACGGCACATTGCTCACGTTTAAACAGTGTGAGGATTCTAAATGCAAGGCACGAGGTGACACGACATCGCTGAGACATTGCATAACAGGGCCAAGGTGAGAGCCTGATTTGAAGTCAATGCAACAACAGACACAGTGTGCACGTACATGTTCAGTCCCTTTGTCAAACCCACTGCTAAATGAGGGGCTTCCCTCACAATGTGGGTTCTGGCGGTTATTTTGCCATACTTCACCACACCGGTCAGTCCTTGTTGGCGACGGTGGGGAGGATAGATGTACAATACAACAATAATGGGTTTTCTTTTTTCCTACAAAGCCCTATGTGGTTCATCTTCTTGGTTCTTTCGGTAAAGTCACGTAGAAGGGAAGTAATAAAATAATAAAAATAAAACATACTAAAATAATTCTCACGACGTTTCGGCCACAACGCAAGCAGCCGTCCTCAGGTGATGTTCATTCAGACGCTGTCTTTCCGACAGACCTGTTCTTCACCTGAGGACGGCTGCTTGTGTTGTGGCCGAAACGTCGTGAGAATGATTTTATTATGTTTTATTTTTATTATTTTATTATTTCCCTTCTACGTGACTTTACCGAAAGAACCAAGAAGACGAATCCCTGCAGTCACGAAAGCTTTAAATCGAAACCCTATGTGGTTCACCACATAGCCCCCGCAGCATATAACAACCTCTGCTGTGCATTGTGGTTGCCCTTCCAAGTACTGCCCAAGCTTAAACCTGCTTGGCTTCTGAGATCTGATGAGTTCCATGTCATAGGCAGTGTTAATTTTTTGGTATTGATTCTTTACTGCTTTAAACAATGTTTTCTACTTTATAAACATATATACAAATGAAACAAAAACAGTACTGTATGGTGTATATATATATCTGCATTTCATATTATAACATTGTATACATATACAATAAATATCTACGAAATGATAATATTAGCACAGTCCTTTGTAAAATTCGCTGCTGGAAGTGCCTTCCCATACCGTGTCGACCAAGGGGCTTGTATGACTATACTTCACCATTCATAATCAACGTTTTGGGTTTAGATCGCGTTATTTATAAATGTGTCGTAACCCTCCACCGCCCGACATGGCTAATCAGTAAAAAAGTGTCACGTTGACAAAAGACAAATAGTTCACTGCTTTAGCCCACCGGTGTGTTGAAGCGTGAAACCACAACATTTACAATTTGAGTACGACGTTTCGCTGGTAATTGCATCCAGCATCATCGGGCGAATTGCCCGATGATGCTGGATGCAATTACCAGCGAATTGCCCAATGATGCTGGATGCAATTACCAGCGAAACGTCGTACTCAAATTGTAAATGTTGTGGTTTCACGCTTCAACACACCGGTGGGCTAAAGCAGTGAACTATTCGTCTTTTGTCAACGTGACACTTTTTTTACTGATTGGCCGTGTCGGGTGGTGGAGGGTTACGACACATTTATAAATAACGCGATCTAAACCCAAAAACGGTGATTATGAATAATATTGGTCGCGAAAGCCTACGTGTTAAACTATACTTCACCATGCTGGTCAGTGGGGGTTGGTGAAGGGTGGGGGGTGCACGGGGCTGAATTGGATCTATCTCACGGGGTTCGTAGCGGAGTGCTCTAACCACGGCACGAGTGCACTACCGTTGCACCCCATACACAGCTATATGTGTATCTCCAATATTACGTATGATAATGATTCTTTATTGGTCAGAAGGAATAACTAATGGCATTCAAGTTCATGATTTGCAGGGAGTCAATGTGCGTTCTCTACAAATAGACATATCTATGAGTTCAAAACAATTCCAGTTTAAATAAAAATGTCGAACTTGTGTTTTTATATGCACGTGCAATCCCTATATGAGTGCGAATTGATTTTGTTTTTTTCCTGGCGGTTGAACTGAGATCATCAGATATTCTGCAGGCATCGAGTTCTAATGCTCTGCATTCCAGAGTTGGTGAAACGCCTCCATGGATGGAATTTTCGCGCTACCTCTGCAAGTTATTCGGTGATATCGCGTTTGCAGAAATGCACAAGCACATATACAACAGGCAAACAAAAAGCTCAACGAATTCATCGATAACACTGTGTGGCCTTAAAAGTAAAAAAAATGTAAGATGTGACATTCCGACTATGGGCAGAACCTAATTGTCCTGATAATGTTAAGTCGTGTGTGAACACATCTTTAGCAGAATTATATATGGAGTTGGTTATGTTTTCCTCATCTTCTGTATGGACTGAAACCCATCGCTGGAGCCACTGGATTACTACCGCAGTAACCTCTTGTAATTTGACTTTAAAAAATGATGAGTTGATTTTTATTGTGTTCACACATGTTCATGCCTGTATGCATGAGTTTAGAAAAGTGCATAGGGAAATGCATTTGCAATCTTTCTAATTATGTTTCAAATAAAAATGGCATTAAATAGTCAATATAAAATATTGTGAATATGAAACTTTCTCCATTATGCTAAATGAAGACAAAATTGGAAATTCCCTTGTATTTGTGAATAGTAAAAACTGGCCTAAATAAGAACAATGTCGACTAATGCGTTAGCCTTCTTGTATGAATTTCTTAAATAATAAATGCATAATCTTGATTTGAAGCTTTCGTGACTGCAGGAATCCATACTCTGGTTCATTCGGTAAAGTCACGTAGATATAAAAATAAAAAAAATAAAACACGACGTTTCGGCCGCAACACAAGCAGCCGTTTGTGTTGCGACCGAGACGTCTTTGATATTTTTTTTTCTATCTACGTGACTTTACAAAAAGAACCAGAGAGTATGAATAAATGTATACTTACAATTTTTTTTCTCTCGAATCAGTGATCCACCTATGACGAATCAGGGGCGCGATCTGGTGTGCCCAGGCATAGGAGCAACGCCCTTGTAGTCTACAGAGTGGAAGAGGTGTCAGCAAGCAGCCTGCTGTAAGGCTTGTGACCTTGTACGAACAACAAAGCAAAACAGTGGGGCATTATTCGTAGCCATTGTGACGCAAATGCAGTCTATTGTTTGTGAAGCACAGAATTCACATTTCACAAGAATGCCATCCTTGCCTCGTGCACACGTTGCCGAGCAGTGAGCATGCACCAACTGCGTTAGCCAGTTTGCACGGAGACATCGGTTTGATTCTCACGACGTCTGTGGGCAGTTGCTAGTGCGTGTGTGTGTGCCTTTATAGGTGCTCGCTAACAGCACTTGCCCCTGCAGTCTGTTAAGGCTATACGGGGGATCTTTGTCTTTGTCGTTTTATTAATTGGATGTTGAAGATCCCCATGACTTGATTGACGAGGGTAGGCCACTGAGTTTCATCATCGTAACCCATAGCCCAGACCGCACGTAACTCGATTGCAAAAAAATTAACCCGTAAAAACAAAGTTTTTCACTATAAATCCTTTATATGCGTGGCATCGGTTTTATTTTATTATTCATTTCTGTTTTTCTTGAGTAAGAGTTTCATTTTTATCACATTGGTATTTTAAATTAAATATGAAAAAAATGTTGTCCTAAAAAGTGTAACATTTTTGAAAAAAATGTTCACGAACATTAATTGTCACGCACAACGAGTCTGTGTGCAAGATGTCAGCTCGATTGGATCACGGGAAGTGGGTTAAAAAACGACCGAAAGATTTGCACGGTCGTAAGCGCGCAAGCAAGCGCGCAAGTGAACTTAATATAAAGGATTTAATAAAAAGGGATAGGCAAGTCGTGGCTTCGTTATCCCTCTCAGTGCACATCGCCTCGAAGCTCGGCTCACCTGAGTTCGACTCGCAGCCCTGGCTAACATATCAGGTGGTGAGTGAGATCTGAACCGGTCGACCAAATTCGCCAACCCACACTGATCAGCGTGGGGAAGGAAAGTCAAACACCTGTACCGTATCCTCCGCTACTGACACAGCGTGAGGAAGCGTTCGCCCAGCAGTTAACTGACAAAGGGGTCGTCCATAAATGACGTCACGCACCTAGGGGGGGGGGGTCGGACATTTGTGTGACGAAGGGGGGGGGGGTTGAGAAATGTGACGTCACATCAAAATGCGCAACTTTAAATAAATATAGACAACACGTTCTACTTAATTAAATATACGTTTTAATTAATGTTTTCTCCTACAACATCAGAGTGCAGCGCCACATTAAATACGCACTACAATGACAATAGTTTAAAGCGATTTGAAGCATGTTTTATTTGGGGGTGGGGGGGGGGGCAGAGCTTTGTGACGTCACATTTGAGGGGGGTCTGACTTTTTGTGACGACGTGTGACGAGGGGGGGGGGTCAAAAATCGTCAAAAATCGCGTGACGTCATTTATGGACGGCCCCAAAGGGCTGAACTGTACGTATTATTTATTTGTAAGAAACAAAATGGGTTGCAAACTAACAATGATCGGCTAACAAATAAGGATGGAGATCATTAACAGGCCCTCGAAAGATCGTGAGTGAATTTTCTGGTTAAAGGAATGTTGAGTTATGCACGTACTGTACGTGTTGCTACTTTCCATACCCGTCTGATGAAACCAACACTGATTGACGGTTAGTCATTCCTATTTTACAGCTCTCTAAGGCAATTGTTTAAGAGGGGCGGATCATGTCGTAAGTGTTGCTTAGATCTGAATATCGCCCACGTTGTATCGGCACTGTACCATCTGACTTAAAACGTAAGGTGACGAACAACTGTGTGCAATGACATTGTGGATTTCTGTCACACTCGTCGTATACACACATTCATAAGCACATCATCAAACCAGAATTGCATGTACAACATCCATTGTGATTTATTCATTTGGGGAGAAATAACTAAATAAAACGTGACATTTGTGCAAATGTCAAGAATGGGTGAAGGCACATTGGATATTATTTGTTATAAATTTCGCGCTGACAATATTAGCAGTGCTATCATTTGTGATTGAAAAACATCTCTGCCACTGGCTCACAGCTCACGGCTGCTCTCTAACTTTTGTTTATTCTTGAGAAACAGCAAATAATCAAAAGGATTTGTTTCCCGACTTGCTTTGGTACTTGTGGAGGCAAGCAAGCCCCAGTTTTATATCCTCATTTGAAATAAAATCGGTGCAATTCTGTGCATGCCCTAGCCCCCTTAGAACCTCACCCCCCTTTGCACATACGGCCAATTTGCCCAAGGGTAACGTTTTTGTTTTCAAACACTAACCTTTCCTCGTATCCCTGCCTCGCAGCAATATAAACCCTGTTTGAGAGGGGAAATAAATGTGTGGCTGTGAAAGCAGAAAAAAAAGTCAACAGGAATGGTAAAGCAACTGAATATTTACCGCTATCTTCCAATGTAATTGTTTATTCAGGCAACAAATTACGGACTGGCCCCGGCTACGCTAACGGTTGCAGAGAGTGTGGTCCGTAGGCCCTCTGGGATCCTGCCATAAAAAAAGTTCACCTTGAAACTCCCAATTTCCCCATCCTGCTGCTGAGAACTATAATTTTTTGTTACGATCGATTTTTGGGTAAATCAAGAGTGTTTTTTTAGATTTGCACGCCTGTGTTTCGAAGAGATGGCATTTTGGCCCCGTTTGGGGATTAATTACGCGGTGAATAACAGCACACGGTCAAATAGGTAACATTGATTCAAAGCCCTTGCATACATTTCCCTTCTTATTGAGCTATTTTTGTCGTCTTGTTCATGCGTTGATGAGCGATTGAAGGACTGGAGGGGTCACGCTTTGACTTCGGTCATGCTTGCGAGAAAATAAAAATCACGGGCTAAGCAAAGGGCAGGGGAATATTCTCTTCGCGATTACGTGTGTGAATAGAGAAATAGTTGATAACAGGGGCCGGGGAGTTGTGTCACAGTCCGTAGCGCTCACTGCTACGAACCCGACCACCTGACTTCAATTCCCGTTCACAGCCAACGTCGGTGATGGATATCTGAGCCACTCCTGCACCTCCCCGAGGTCGACTCAACCTTAAATGAGTACCTGGTGCAGTGTGTAAACATCAGCAATGACGGGAAAAAGACAGCTGGGCATGGTGCTGTCCACCCACCCCCTAATGTACTGTGTTGGCCTTCCAAAGGTGCTCACTTATAGCACTTGTCCCAACAGCATGTGTAGGCTACATGGGGGATCTTTGCATTTGTTTTTTGAAAGGGAAAAGGTTGTTGTGTGATAAATAATAATGTATGGTCATTTATCAATGCTTTTTTTTTTGTTGGTCTTGGGGGGTTGTTTGGCTATACCTCACACGGTGATCGATACAGGCTGGTGAAGGAAGGTGAGGGGGGGGTAGGTTTCCCAGGACTGGTTTGCACATCGCTCGCCGCTGATGTTAGCTGAGGCCGGAAATCAAACTCATGTCCCCCGGTCCATAGCACCATGCGCTATTCATCTGTCATCCCCACTAATATCAATCTACATAATGCTGTGTAAAATGAATGACCTGAATAGCAGTCTCGGCACAAATATTAGATTGCTTCATTTTGGTAACGTGACAAACCTTACCTTAATTGCCTGTGTCGGGTGGTGGCGGATTTAACGACACATTTATATTTCTACAGATTTAACACAAAAACCTCTATTATGGATAATATTGCTGAAATTTACGATATTTTGTTACTAAAATCGGTCCATGAATGTCATCCACTTTCAAAGGTAGCTCCTTAAATGTCTGACACACTTTGGCATCAACTGGAGAAGTGACGCCTGCAATGCAAGCAATATCTGTCATCAGTGGAAAGAGGATTAATCAACCAATACTAGAGCAATAGGCATTATAGACATTAAATAGAGATGCCCCATATATTGTTGATATGCATGTATATATTTGGGAGTATGGAAAATTCTAAAAGAACATTGAATGTGGAAAATTTCGAGAAATGTTGCGTAGTGATTCAGCTATTGTTATAGATATGCATGACATTATGAGCAATACACAGGCTGATTTTGTATTATAAATTCCTCTCTTTTCTCAACCCACTCACACTCCCATCCCCGACGGAAAATAATTCAACAATAACATTCTTCCATTGACTACGTCTCAAAACTGTATTCATTCAAGCACTGCAAACAAAAAGAAGGACGGCTTAAAACAAAGCCCCTGACATCTTTGTTGTATAACACATAGGAATTTCTTGTTGGAGTTTGGATTTTCTTGTCTTTATGTGGACAAAACAGTGGACTTGTCAACTCCTTTCCAAGTGGCAAAGAGCATGGCCTGGGAGTAACTCCATGCACTTCGCCAGAATTACGAAAGCATTTCAAATCGTCCTTTGACTCAGAGGCTCGTGTGATTCTGCTTTCTTTTTTACTGTGAGGCTTTCCCAGGACATTTGCCAGAGATCCTGACAACCAGAAAATATTAACACCTGGCAATTCATGTCCTTGATGCTGTTTACTCTGTTGAGTGATGAAGCTGCTTCAATGCAGTGCCTGCAGAGGGGCACATCCATGAGAACGCCAAGGTCACTCTTGTCATTTTCTTCTTAATTTAATTGCAGATTTTTAATGCATTTATATAGTTCATAATACGGTTTTGCCCTATCACAGTATGCCACCATTGTGCCTGTGGGGGAGGTTCATATACTGGTGTCTGAAACGTTGTGGCTTTCCGGATCGTGTCTGTTACCGCTGCGTTTCTTTTCGCAGTTGTGCTGCGTAGCTCTATGATGACATGTTTTCGGGTTGCGTAGCTCTATGATGACATGTTTTCGGGTTGCGTAGCTCTATGATGACATGTTTTCGGGTTGCGTAGCTCTATGATGACATGTTTTCGGGTTGTGTAGCTCTATGATGACATGTTTTCGGGTTGCGTAGCTCTATGATGACATGTTTTCGGGTTGCGTAGCTCTATGATGACATGTTTTCGGGTTGCGTAGCTCTATGATGACATGTTTTCGGGTTGCGTAGCTCTATGATGACATGTTTTCGGGTTGCGTAGCTCTATGATGACATGTTTTCGGGTTGCGTAGCTCTATGATGACATGTTTTCGGGTTGCATAGCTCTATGATGACATGTTTTCGGGTTGCGTAGCTCTATGATGACATGTTTTCGGGTTGCGTAGCTCTATGATGACATGTTTTCGGGTTGCGTAGCTCTATGATGACATGTTTTCGGGTTGCGTAGCTCTATGATGACATGTTTTCGGGTTGCGTAGCTCTATGATGACATGTTTTCGGGTTGCGCAGCTCTATGATGACATGTTTTCGGGTTGCGTAGCTCTATGATGACATGTTTTCGGGTTGCGTAGCTCTATGATGACATGTTTTCGGGTTGCGTAGCTCTATGATGACATGTTTTCGGGTTGTGATGCCTTGTGACGTCTCAGCACGATGTTCGGCACCGATTTTCGCTGCTCCACTTGTCTGGAAGCGTCTCGAGGAACTCGTATGATTTTCCTGAATATGCTCCCAACACGTGGAGCGAAGCGACGGACATCGCTCAAAAAAATATGGGCCTTACAATCTTAAAAAGATATCGGAATATTACGTCTGTTACGTCAGTGTTTGGAAGGTCTGGCTGCAGAGATGTCCGAGGTATATGCCATCTTAGCAAGGTCCTCCATCAACTTTGGCATTCTATGAAAGAACATCAATGTCGAACAATCTGGGGGAGCTTGAATGGTCTGCTGTACCTGTAGAAGTGTGGCCGTTTTCAAATTTAATATTGCCATGTTATTATGTTGGCTTGCGTTCGTCTCTGATTCCAGCGATGGTTTACGTTTGATCGAGATTGCTTACATTGGTCCAGCAAATATTATACGTAGTTTATCTGTCTGTAATCATCAATTTGTTCCAGTTAAGCACAATTATGAGAAATATGTTGTTAAATAAAACATATTTTGCGCATGCTGCCACCCAATGGAACAGTTAACTATGATGAAATCTGCCTGCTCCAGTGACAGATTATGCCATTTAGTGTTCATTTACACTGGTACATGAGTTTAACACATAGGTTTTCGCGACTAATATTATTCATAGTAAAGATTTTTGGGTTAGATCGCGTGAGTATAAATGCGTCGTAACCCTCCACCACTCGACACAGCCAGTAAGGTTTGTCACATAAACAACGCGTGCCAATTAGTTGACTACTTCAGCCGACCGGTGTGTTAGAGAGTAAATCCGCAACATTTACAATTTGAGTACGACGTTTCGCTGGTAATTTTGGATTGCCAGCATCAATATAAATCAGACCTTTTTGTGCAGGGCTGTTATTCCAAATTAGGACAGCAAATGCAAGACGATACAGGTGTATCAAATATTAACCGTTCACCACATTCTTCCATGAGAGGTCATTCATACATTATGGGGGCAAGTTATAGCCTGGGTTGTACTTTTAAGGTGGAAAAGTGCGAAATACTTCTAGATAATTGCTTGCCAGAGAACTGTTGACACCGTGGTTACCGCGCTGTGCCATGAACCCGGCAATGTAAGCTTGATTTCCCACCATAGCTAACGCAAGTGATGAGCGAGATAGGAATTGGTCCCGGTGTAACAGGCCGTAGTATACCCCCAGGCCGTAGTATACCCGGGGTTAAAACGGCCTAGGCTAGATTATACCTGGGTATATTATGGTCTGGGACAAATTATGCCCCTCTAGACCAAATCATACCCCCATGATAGTAATAGTGTGGAGCGATATAAACATGAATTACTAAATTTTTCCAACATTTTTTTAAAACTGTAAACACATAGACTTTTCTTGCTTCAACCAGAACATTTTTAATAATAACCCTATCCCGAACCCTAACCCTATCCATAACCCTAACCTTAACCCTATCCCTAACCCTATCCTTAACCCTATCCCTAACCCTAACCCTTTCCCTAACCATAAAATGCTTCAATTGATCAAATTGAGATTCTTACTTCCATCTATACGCTTTTTAGATATCGATTGAGGTTCGTTTGAACTTTCACATGGGGCATCTTCTGGCCTGGAGGGGGGGTATGGTCTGGCCCAGTCGAGTTTAAACCCCCGGGGGGTTTAGTTTAGCCAAGGACACTTTATCCCCCACGGGTATACTCTGGCCTGGGCCAAACTATACCCGGGTTTAATCGGGGCAGGGGTTGTTTTAGGCTGTTACACCGGGAATTCTCCCCGTGCCAACCTGCACTGACCAGAGTGAGGAATGGCCCAAAATCCATGAAAACCAAGGGGGCATCAGGGGACATTCAGTCACCAGTGGCTTGACAAAGGAATGATGGACAATATGATAATAATAATGTGTTTTTAAAAATACAACTTAATTTTCGATGTAAAGCTTTCGTGACTGCAGGGATTCATCTTCTTGGATCTTTCGGTAAAGTCACTTAGAAGGGAAGTAATAAAATAATAATAATAAAACATAATAAAATAATTCTCACGACGTTTCGGCCACAACGCAAGCAGCCGTCCTCAGGTGAAGAACAGGTCTGTCGATAAGACAGAGTCTGAATGACACGTCCTGGGCTTGGAGCGTCTATTTAAGCTGGGAGGGAGGAGGAAGAGCGCCTTGACAAAATAATTTGCATATGAAGAGGACTTTAGCATATTTATGGCAAATGCAGGAATGCGACTAGTGCTACTTGTGAAATGCGTAGGAGGTGGGCGGGGGGTTTTCAAAGTCATATTATGCCCATTGATTGTACATATCCACAATTATGCTAATGAGCTGTAGTAATATATCTAGTTTTATCAGTATCAATCATATTTGTTCCTGTCACGTGATTGGCAACCAGCAATATGGTAGATCCTTCCAAAGTTCCAGTGTAAACCAAAGCTGGGGTTCACGCCACTGAAATAATCACGGGGCTTCTGAACGGTTGCATTGTCTCGTGATATGACGTCAATAGCCCGTTTAGAATAAAATTGGGAGAATAATGATTGAAAAGTTACGCTTGGGTGTGTTCCTAGTGATGTCAATGCATTGACATTTTCAACTCCAAGGGAGTGTCATTACAGCAACATCCATCATCATCAACAGCAACTGTCCATCCACCGCAGCTGTGACATAAGTGACGTAACTAGATGTGCTTTACATTAATATTCCCCCCCCCCCCTATCGACCCAGCTTCAAATCCACATCTGACAGCCTGAGACTCACAGCCTAGACACATATCTATAAGATAAGAGCTATGTGTTCTTTGGGATTGCGTCTTCCTTTCAATCACCGCCGAGCCTCGAGATCAGAGCCTTGTTCCCTGTGTGCAAAACATGGAACCGGGAGAGCTCTCCTCTGCGAGACAGCTCAGCAATGGACACTCCCTTTCCATCCCCGAGGAGAAAACGCCCCCAGTTTCCCGAGCGTCTGTTTCCTGGGCAGTGGGGTCTCGGCCCTTTCCTGGCCAGGAGCTGCCGAGGCAAGTGAAGAACGAATAATCAACCTCCCTTCCAGCAGTCCCTGTGGATTCCCACACCCCCCACTCACACCACCGCCCACACGCCCCCCCCCCACTCCTCCTGCCCAAACTTTGCTTCCCAGAGCCAAAATTATGGGCTTAATATGCCAGTGGTGGCACGCTTCACTGAATCTTTCGCGAGGGATGCCAAGAAATTCACAGCACTTGTCGGCTGATGAGAAATTTACAGCTTTAATTACAAGATTGGAGTCGGCCTTCCTCACTGCTCACTCCAATGGCCAGGCGATTGTGAGGGTGCATCTCGCAAAGTAATTCCCATTGATTTTGCTTTGCGTTGTGTGTGTGTGTGAGCGTGCGTTGTTTTTTTCCCCTCATTAATCCCGCAACTTTGTTTCATAGGAAGACTTTGTCAATGCAGGTCAACGATGATGTGAAAAAATTGGCTCCTAGCAAGATGAGGCATGACCATTGCACTAACAGGCATTTCCTAACAATGCTGTGCATTGCATCAAGTTGCACTGCTTCCTCGCAGTCCTCTCAGAGTTACGACACACGTGCTGGTTTTTTTTACATAAATGACAAATTATGCACAAGGGGAATAGAATGCAATTCTTAAGATCATACGCATGATTATTGATGTGATGCTAAACAGCATTTCTATTACAAGAGATGGAATGGATAGGGGGAAAAACGCACGCACACAAATATTGATTCCAACCCTCGTACATAGTTTTCTGTATAGAAAACAGTAAATTAAGTTTAAATGTGTTGACAGAGACAGATGGTGTTTAATTAAAAAAAATCCCCGCAAAGGTGAGCATGCATTATTTACAGCAAGGGCTGATTTTGTAATTCCTGTCATGTTCTATTTGTTATCAGTCACACAATGCCCTTGCAAGAGCAAATGAGATGGCGGTTCAATTACTGTTTCTGCATTATTTTGCCGTCAGTCACTTGAAGATCGGGGCTCACTCTGTGTTGTCTGAATAAATTCCACAGCTTCACGCCGATGCGTCGCAGCGCCCCACAAATCTGGCCACGTCAGCATATCTTACTCGCTTAATTGCCATAGGTAAAGGTGCGTCCCTGCAATTTATTTCTTGCTGACAGAACGGTCTCCATTAAGAGGGAGCACTCGAGAGCGCCTGCGAAGGGTATTTGGCCTGCTTTTCCACGTCTTGGAAGCGGTGGTGTGACCACGTGATCGACTATGTGTTTACACGGCTGGGTAGACAGAGGCAGAAGGGATTTAAGAACGTTTCACCGCTGTTTTAACGACCGTGACTGGACATAGAACCAAACCAACAGCGTCTGGAATGCAAGTGACGGTGCGGCAACCCTTACATGACGGCAGCATCTAAATGTGATAGCTTGGACATAATTCATAATTTTGATTGATAACTTTCGTGACTGCAGGAATTAATATTCTTTGGTTCTTTCGGTAAAGTCACGTGGATAGAAAATAACAAAATAACAAAACCAAAAACTCGCGACTTTTCGATCGCAACTCAAGCGGTCGTCATCAGGTTGAGAGAAAAGGGGAGCAAGCCTCCAACTGCAACTGTTTATAACAACTAAGCTGTATCTGCTGCAGCAGTTATGCAACTGTTTATAACAACTAAGCTGTATCTGCTGCAGCAGTTATGCAACTGTTTATAACAACTAAGCTGTATCTGCTGCAGCAGTTATGCAACTGTTTATAACAACTAAGCTGTATCTGCTGCAGCAGTTATGCAACTGTTTATAACAATTAAGCTGTATCTGCTGCAGCAGTTATGCAACTGTTTATAACAACTAAGCTGTATCTGCTGCAGCAATTACATTGGGGACACTAAGCGACATGTCTCGGACCGTGTTCGTGAACATACTTCTGCCGTAGCTGATCATTATTTTAATGTGGCTGGCTTACACGAAATTGATTTCTCTAAAACGATGGTACTTTGCAAGCATACTGGCTATCAACAAAGATTCATTCATGAAGCCATCCACATTCATAGACACAGACGGTTATAAACTCAGCAATCATTGTAAAGATGTCATCAACCACTTTGGGTCGTGACTTGATTTGTAATTTCAGCCTTTGTATGAATCCACTTCTAGATAAAAGCTTCCACATGCTGCACTAGCCATGGGAGTTTTTATTTATTTTTACCATCATTTACAAAGCCAGTCGTTGCGGATGGTGATATGAGGCACCCAGGTCCGTTCAGATTTCACTCAACGCTGTTGTCAGCGATGGTTGGCAATCGAAGTCAGGTCACCGGGTTCATGGCACAGTGCTCTGAACACTAGTGCCACTCCTTCATCCCAAGCCTAGATTAACCTCTTAAATGATACCATATTTGCAATATTTAATCCTGGATCAGTATCCTTTTGCATTGCAAGTTGCATGGATACAGCAATGACCCTGAACATTTTTGCAAACCCCTGCAAATTCCCACTATCTTCTTGGTTCTTTCGGTAAAGTCACGTAGAATGGAAATAATAAAATAAAACAATAAAATAATATAATATAGTGAGAATTATTTTTTTTTTTTTATTTCCATTCTACGTGACTTTACCAAAAGAACCAAGAAGATGAATCCCTGCAGTCACGAAAGCTTTAAATCGAAATCCCACTAGTTTTTGCAAAAAAAACACGCATATACAACAGACGAACACTCTGCGTGGACCCTGCGCCAGTTGTTGGGGCAAGTGCTGTTAGCAAGGACCTATGAAGGCCTCCACAGCATACGACGGGGTGGTGTGGCCAGCACCATCCTCAGCTGTCTCCAGACTGATGTTTATACTTCGCACCAGATGCACGAAAGGTAGAGGCGATGAGTAAGAGTTGGAGACCTGCGGTGTGATTTTGTCACCAAAGTGTACTAAAAGAGTCTGCATCAGCACCAGGCCATGCTTTCCCACCTGTTGCGCCCGAAACGTCGTGATTTATTTTATTTTATTTGTATACCTACGTGACTTTACCGAAAGAACCAAAGAGTATGTACTAAAAGCCTCCGCTGTACGTTTGCCAAACTCTTCAAATTTAAGTCAGGGTCACGACAACTTCGGACAACGCAGGCAACTAACATTGAAAATAATCAAATGAATATAAAGTGGGTGTAAATGAAGACTATTATGAACAGGACTACGTTGTGTGTGAACATGATCCACCTGTGCTCCGAATGCAAATGTGATCCTAATCACGAAGTGTGGACCTTTTAAAGGTTGGGGCCATTTCCATGCATAAGAAAGGGGGTTGCATTTCCACCTGGCAAATGCTTTGCAGGGGTAACACAAATAAATCGCTCTGCACATTTCTTTTGAACCCCATGATACCACAGTGTATACAGCTTGGTGTCAATATTACTTATTTTTAGGATCGTGAGCAATACAACTAAATAGGTTTATTCTAGTTTTTATTAATTAAAATATTTATTGCGCATTCGATAACACTGGTCAACAAAAAAAAAAATTCTGGCCTGGACTTTTGCAGCTGTTTTAGACTTATTTCAGGGTGCCGATTCCAAATCTGATCTCAGATTTGCTCTATCACATCTCATTTTTATGCTATCGGCATACCCCATTTTCATTGATTTTACCCGAAATTAACTCTGTCACTTATGATTGCAAGTTGTTGCGAGTCAGTGACTGCTTTAGTGTTAAAATATGGTGCTGTATTTTTAGGATAGTGTGTTTATAATATAATTTTGTGTAGATATCCACATTTATTTAATATTTTTCTTCTGCAGTTTTTATTGAAAATGCAATATTTTATATCTCAGAAACCTGATGCGATTGACAAAAACTGATGCCAGATTTGGAATCAGCACCCCAAAATTACATTAAAACCGTTGGAAAACCTTATGCCAGAAAAAGTGTGTTGACCAGTGTAATCGAATAATCAGGCTTCCTGTGGTGTTACAAACTTCATTGGCTACCTAAAGCTAATAATTTAATTCCGAATCATGTATTATGTAATGAAATGTTTAAATATTATCCCTGATTATGAAGAACAATATATAATTGTACTCAACATGCTGCCGCCGCGACCCTCATCAGGACAAGCGGATTGACAAACAAATGAATGAACGTATATTTAATGACCTGAATAAAATCGAATGTTTAGAATATAATAATAACAATAATTTGCTGGTAGATTATGTTTGTACCTTAACGAAATATAACGTAGAGGAGAAAATTCAAAATTATTGGTAGATTTGTTTTGGTAGTCAAATATTTCGTGGTAAATCTGATCTGGATTGGATTGTTTAGATCCTTTCGGGAAAGCCACCCTGGGGACATCGTTCTGCACCCCTCCTCTTAATCTCCATTCCTCACCACAACGGTCCCTGCCTTCCCAGGCCACCTGACCCATCCCCATGTTCCTCATCTCGAGGTCATCAGCGTGCTTGATGCATCTTGAGGACCATTGATCGACGGAGCAGTGGAAGGGGGGTTGCCACATTCAATGGGAAGGCATGGCGTCATGCATGGGGGGGAGGGGGCTTGTTTTTGGTGGTGACACACAAATGCATGTGCGTGGCATGCAATGCATTTGGAACGCATCAAAGAGCATGTAATTGTACATATCCACAATGATGCCAATGAGCTGTAGTTAGATATTTCGTTTTGTCAGCATCAATACGATTTGTGCCTGTCCACTGATTGGCAACGAGCAATGTTTTTTTTTGCTTCGGCAATGTGTCACGAGACAGATACATTTCTACGTGGTATTCTCACAGAAAGCAGTGCATCACGTCATGTTGGTGAAGGCCTCTGTAAAATGGTATAGAACGATGTCTCAGATGCCTATGAACTGATTCTTATTCACAGGAGAGGTGCAACACTTTCACGCTAGCCCTGCTACATAGGTGTTCATCACATGGCAATCGCAGCACGATTTTTTCTCTAACCATAACTAGAAATATGTCAAGTTTTTTTTTATTTTATTGTTTTTTTTCCCTTCTACGTGACTTTACCGAAAGAACCAAGAAGATGAATCCCTGCAGTCACGAAAGCTTTAAAGCGAAAAAATGAAAACCCATAGTTAATTCAATTTCTTGCATTATGCTCTTATTGGTGGCCAAGCCAAGCCAATACTACCTCACTTGATACAGCAAATCTAGCTGTGACGGTCCCACCTGATGACGGAGACTTGTCTTGCCTCCGAAACGTCGTGATTTATTATTTTATTTCTATTATTACTTTTAGTATTTTTTTATTTAATTTTTTACCTACGTGACTTTACCGAAAAAACCTAAGAGTATGAATCCTTGCAGTCACGAAAGCTTCAAATCTAGAATCAATATTATCAACTCAGCCCACTTGAGAACCGGTGGCTGCCTGGTTTTTAACCAAAACGATCTCAGCCGTGCCAGCTGAATGCTCTGAAGTGGCATTGTCCCTCTGAGTCTGAGCCACCCAGCAGGTGACTAATCTGAGACCCGCTGACCGATGAGACCGCATTGCTCAGCTCAGGGTCCCGTCTTGAGCACCGAGGTCACTGAGAGGCTGCGGCATGACCTTGAGCGCTCCGGCCGTAAACAGTGCTGCCTGCTGTAATAGCTCAGCGTGATGGAAGCTCAAGAAACATTGCCAATTTGTTATCATAAAACACCCCGAGTAACTCCCGTGCACTGAAACTTAAATTGACAGCAAGAGGCACTGTTGATGCAGGATGACGGCTCTGTAAATAGGGAATTAAGTTTATAAATCAAGTGCAGTAGAATATGAATATATGCATATCGCTTAGGAGCAGGACCTGTTGTGCTTATATTCGAAGTAGTGTGCTTGAATCAGAAGTTATCCATTGCCTTCCACCCACCATTGCAATGGATGCACGTGTTGCTTATATCAGAACTGTGCTTATGTGTGTGCTTATATCTAGATTCTGCTGTAATGTATATTGAGAATGAAAGACTTGGATGATACAGAGGTCATGAGAACCTGATAATCAATGGGATCCAGCAATAAGTAAAAATCATTAAACCAATGGTGAACTCTATTGTTACAAGTTACGTATACTATAGTATATTTATTTTAAGACACCATTTGGGTACCGCATCAACTGTGTTATTATGTTGTTTTGCATATAAATAACTATTTTGTGAAACAATTAAAACAACATTACACTATTTGTAATTTTTACATTTAGTTGTGAATTTCAAATATTGTTGTTTTGTTTTCAATCACTTATATATCTTATTTCTTTCCAGTCACCATCAGCATCCCAACGGGGCACCTCATATCATCGTTCATTTGAATGTCTTCGTTTTTATTTAATGTACCTAGCTCATAAAATATATATATTAAAAAAAAAATTATGCTTCTGTACGTTGCCGGTTCACTTTCATGTCTGAGGATTATTGTGAGAGTTTATCTTTAATGGATTACTCACTCCACTCAGCAGAACTCAACCTTAACGTCGCATTGCACCGTGGCCGCATCACTTTAATAAGAAAGTAAATAAATAACTCGAATGTAACCGAAGCCCCCGCTTTTGCGCTCCAGCCACCGCATGCCCCCCCCTCCCCCCCTAATGAGGCACGCGCAGCGCGTACGTGGCAGCTGTGAATTTAAAACAAAATCATCTCGCAATACTGACCGCGTGCCGGGGCAAAGCCGGCACGCAGCACACATTAAGGCTGCGCAGATGTGAAGTCGCGTAATCAACGAGCAACGCGCCACACAATGTCACACGCGTGAGCGCGGCCGTGACGGTACGTGAGCTCAGCTGTTGTTGCTACAGGGCGGTAGTTTCATATACCGTACGATATATCCACGGTAATCACGTTCGTCCAGGTTTGTACAACAGCCACGTGTCACGCTAATTATTTGGTTGAAAACTGTAGCTCATTTGCTTACAAAGTATTTATAGCATACCCAAAGCACGGTAATTAAGGTTCTAAATACATCGTTTTTGCCCATTAATATTGTGCGTTGAAATATATTTTCTGCAGTCATTGATGAAATGATAGTTGCATGGTTCATTTAGTCATACAATTATTACTAAATCATATATTTTGTGCATGTTAGATTGTAAAGTTGCAATCATAAGAAGACTTGTGATAGGATTTTGTTGAGTGAACTGCATTTTTATTTTTTAAGTAACCATAATTTGTACTGGAAGTGCAGCATAGTACAAATACAATATGGTAAGGTGCGCAATACAATTACAACGCCGCGTGAAATTGATATCAGAGTAACCATTGTAACGTGAACATCAATGTCTTATCGCATCGTATTGCGACAAATTATATCGCAGCAGTGAAGTGATCATGCCTATGTCCATCCCTATTTGAAATGATAGAAGTCCAAACATTGCCACGTTTATTGCAGTGCAACGACTCCGACGACAAATTCTAAGAAGAGCCACTTTTATTAAAGATTCCCACAGTACGGAACCCTACTTTAGACTTCTACGATGAGGGACCCGAGGCTTCGTCCTCGTCTTCCTGCTCGTATCTTCCTCCGAGCGACCCCACTCCTCGTGCTCCCCCCTTATCTATCCCTCAGCCCCCTTTCTCGAACCTTCTTGCCCTTGTTTTTATCTCTAGCCAATCCCTGTCCTTCCCTTTAATGGCTCCATTTTAACACGTAGGCTTTCGCGACCAAAATTACTCGTTATAAAGGGATTTGGGTTAGATCGCGTAAGTATAAATGCGTCGTAAAGAGGGTTACTTAAGGAGGTGGAGGGTTACGAATGATTTATATTTACGCGATCGAACCCAAAAACCTTTATTATGGACGGATTCGTTTTGTTTTCCCGCTCAACCCTTATTCTCTAATCCCTTTAAAGTCTACCTCCCGACCAATAACAGTGGAGGCCTCTTTCTTTCACTCGGAGACCTTTGTATATTTTTAAATAGCCGTTAGGCTGCATATGGCTTGGGATAATTTTTTGGTCATTACACACATGCATAATTCCATACATGTGTATCATGACCATGAGAATCAATGTTAATGGAAAAATCTATCTTTCGTGTCATGCTTAATACGTGCTCGTATATTGTAGAAAGCATCGTGGGCAATTAAATCTTTTTTTCGCTGAATTGGTCAGTTTATTGCTTGCGTTACTTAATTATTTCACACACCTGGGCGCACTCAAACGTTTGCTCACACTTCATCTAGAAACCCATTGGCTTCATATCGACACACGCGCGCACAAATACCCCACCCCCAGCAGTTAAAATCCTATTTAAGTTTAGCAAGGCATTTGCTAGCAGCTTAGTGGATGGCTCACGTAATGACACCAGGGGGTCCTTCCACTGAGCCCTAAATGACGCAAGTGAAGTTTCGACTATCTAGCTGGGTCAACCAAATTAAACCCCACTGAATCTCACTGCCGAAGTCACTTTGCTGCCCTCCACACAGCTGCTCGTAATAGCCAGAGCACACTCACGCAGTCAATTGAGAATTAATGACCACCAATTATTAACTTCGTATTTTTTTCTCCCACGGAATGTAATTTTACACTAGCAACCTTCCGCCCCCCACCTCCACCACCGCCCACCCAGCCGCATTTTGAATCCGGGGACCATCGCGGTCATTGTGCCAGAAAAATACTGTTATAATAATATGGCTCACGGTTACCTTTTGTATGCTTGTGAGAACAAACTAATCAAAAGCAGTGATTTCGAGGTTCTGAGGAAACCCATTTCACCCAATGGACCTCTTCATAAAATATTAAAGCCACTTGCACGGGATAGGTCAGCGCTACCCAAAGAGAACACTCAGTTGTTCGTCCCTGGGAGCTTCATTTCATGCGCGGCGCGTCCACGTGGCGTCCGGCGTTATTTGTAATGCCAGTCCCACCACGTGCGTGCGTGCAGCCTCCAAAGGGAGTCTTGGCAGTTCGCAGTGAGCGCAGCAATCGTATGGTACTGCCTTGTTGCATTCAAGTGCTGGGAGAATATTTAATATGGGATTACGTACCAGCTTGATGGGATTGGGGAAATGCTCCACCGAGTCTATCGACGGTGGTTTTTTTTTTGGGTTTTGCTAATGAATATTTGAACAAATCTTTTAAGGCACCAAATGTCAGTGTAACCATACCCAGTGAGTCAAATCCATGGGAGCAATAATGCATGTGGAACATTGCCTCAAAATGGTTTAGAACAGCAAATAGTTTCTTCAAAGGTCACTGTATTTTGTTTGGGAAGTGCTTTTGAATTATTCATGCTGTTCAATTTACATTGGACGCTTCAAGGTTTAAACAATAAAAATGTGCTGCATTATCATGTTTCCATGTGACCGAAATCACTCTGCGTGCACCAGATCTCGTCAAACATTGGAAATTAAGCAGAGTTGGGTTATTAAAGGCTTCATCTCTGCATTGTAGGTAGCAGACGGCAATGCAACAAAATCCATGTCAGTACGATACAGCACTAAACTCCCACCTTGATGCTCCCAGACGTTATGGGGGAAAAAACCTCACTGCCCATGTGGTGTGGAGAGGCCCTCACCTAGCAGTGGATTAACAGCAGCGCTGTACCTGTAGATATACATGATTTCGTAAGTAAATAAGAACAACGGGATGGAGATTCAACCCTAAGACGGAAACAAATAAATAACACACATTCTTACGTGGCACACATCATGTCTGCAGTAACATCTGGGGGGTTCCATAATGAGAGCTGTGTTCGAGCTTGAAACATACCCGTCTCGGAACAGGGCAACATGGCAGTAGAAGTATCACAACGCAGTGTTGATCAAACGATCGCAATCGGCTGCATGGCCTTCCACTACTTTATAACAAAAAAATAAACTGGCACGTAATCTCGTCCGTGTGATTTAGGGGTTCATTTCTTCGCCAGATTACAACAATCCTTCAGTCGTCTGTTTGCGTCAGTTCCTATTGCGCTCTGTCAGTTCCCTAGGCATCCAGCACATTTGGGGCTTTAAACAATGTGTGTGGGCAAAACTATATGCACGGACGCAACCTTTTCGTCTCGTTATTACACTGGAGGGAAATCTGTTGTTATTGAGCACCAATTATGACTGGCTGAGAGCACATTTGGGTTTTGGGACCCTTTTGTTACGGTGGCGCAGTGGTTAGCGCGGGGCACTGTGAACCCGGTGACCCAAGTTCAAATTCCGGTCATGGCAAACATCAGTGGAGAGTGATATTTGAATTTGTACAGATCCCCCACTCCACGCAGCCTTTACCGACCAGCACTCATCAGCGTGGTGAAATGTAATCAACATGACACGCGTAGACCTTCATCCAGCAGTGGACAAAGAACTGCAAGTAAATAATACTTATTTACTGGTGTTGTTGGCTCACCGTACAAGTGACTCGTTTTAGGCCGAATCATCTCCGGGGAGGCGGTGATGTGAACCCGGGTGGCGAGATTGTATTGTCGCACACTTTAATCGCTGCGCCACCATTCCCACCCACCCACCCACGCACATACACACACGCGTGCACACACCGAGGTCAAATCTTTATATGGGAGACAGGTGGAAGGGAGGGGATGCCTGTTATCGCATCAGATTGGTCCCATTATAATCAGTCAATCTCAATGCATAATGCGAGCCGTGCTTTTTACAGATGGCATATTGGCTATCTGGTGTTTTATTAAGATTAGTAAAAATCCGACACGGCAGGAATCGCGCAAACAACAACACCTACATGCATTCGTGGGGGAGCGTTTATTGCAATATTGCTTTTATGAGTGAACGTGGATACCTGTGGGAGGTGGAGCGTGGGGGGGGAGGGGGCTCACCTTCATAATGCTGCTTCAATTCTGCCTCTGCTCAGCGCTCGGGATATTGCCTGGAAGTTATGGACCATGGTCAGGTTTCCCATTGCGACCGTGAAACCACTTTCGACTATAACCCCTTATCGAGCTCAGAGAAGCGTGTTGGCGAGCACATCTCATCTCTCTTCACACTGCGCCAGACGCGGCGTGTTTTGAACTGGCTTTTGTCCACTCGCCGGTGCACATGAGGACATTAGTGGCCTCTCCTATTTTTATCGGCTGCCGCAGACCACCGAGCGAGCGCCTTTCGTACATGGGTGAGCACGCGTGCCTCATCTGCGCGCCACTGTGACCTGAGCACCGTTATGTGAAACCGCTGCTATCATGGGTGCATTTGTTTTGCGCATCTTCTCATTCAAGTGCTTTTTTTTTTCTCCCTCCCCTTGCGGTGCTGTGGCCAATTGGACGGTGGTGATGCATCTTTTCGGCGGTCCCTTGAAAGGGCCCACATTGCGGCAAGGATTGTGGGCACGGTGCCGTTCTATCGCTCTTCCCTTCCACGCTTGTTGCCCCCTCCCCTGACAATAGCTTACTGCTGTCCCCAATGGCTTGATCCACCCTGTCAGCAAAACAAACAGGAACACCAGGGGGCCTGCGGCTCATCGCTCTTTCTTGCTGAGGCCCCGCGCATTCTAACGCTGAGGTGGTCCAGTGGCGCAGGAGGTCATTCATTACCATGCAGAGGTCGCAATCGGGTACCCGATACCCGTACCCTACCCCATACCCGGCTACCCGTACCCAGCCGGATACGGGTACCCGTTTGCGACCCTGGTGCGGCCGGGTACGGGTACGGGTAGGCCGTGAGTCACTGGTGAGTAACCGTTTGTCACCTATTTCCCAACGTCTTGTCTCTTCTCACAATAAAGTTCCTAGAATCAACCCACCCGCGCCTGCAACATGGCTTCATCCCAGAGGTCGCAATCGGGTACCCGATACCCGTACCCTACCCGATACCCGGCCGGGTACGGGTAGCCGGGTATCGGGTAGGGTACGAATACGGGTACCCGTTTGCGACCCTGGTGCGGCCGGGTACGGGTACGGGTAAGGAATCAAAACCCGTTTGCGACCTCTATTACCATCGCAGGGCAACTGGTGAGATATTCTGGGTTTTGGTTCTGAGCAGTCATTCGTGGTTGAACTGAGTTCTCAAGTGCAGTGTCTTCACGGTCTCAGCCTGGTGAGCAGCGATGGGCCCAAAACACCGACGCATGTGTTTATTTGTCACCCAATTTGGCAAATTGACGTGAAACGAACATCCATTTGGGAAGCGCGCACAATCTGTTCTGCCAGTGTGCGAAACTAAGTTAATTGAGTGATCCTTTCTCAAAAACAAAAAGCAAATTTCCGACAGGAGACGGTGCACTGCTCGAGGCAGCGAGTATTGGAATTGATATATTTACATCTCATAACACAATGGGGATAAACAAACTAATGATGTGGAGCATACATAGCAACCATCAACCAATACTGTGAACAACTGGCAGGACCTTCCTGAACAAGAGTCTTGGGACATGGTGAAGTTTTTCTGGGTAAACAAGCATAATAATAATATAGTGATTACAGTAGACTGGAATGTAGAGTAATTGGCAAAAGCATATATATATACACACAAAACCTAAAAATGTGTACACCTACAATGGATGTTGCCTGAGTGTAAGGGTTAGCACATTGGCCATTGCATCTTTTTAAAATGAATATCGCTTTGGACATGGATAGTGACTGCAAAAGAATGCAGCAAGTAATTCCATGAGGGCACTAGTATAATCTTCTTCTTGGTTCTTTCGGTAAAGTCACGTAGAAGGGAAGTAATAAAATAATACAAATAATTTTATTATGTTTTATTTGTATTATTGTATTACTTCCCTTCTACGTGACTTTACCGAAAGAGCCAAGAAGATGAATCCCTGCAGTCACGGAAGCTTTAAATCGAAATTTCACTAGTATAATGTTATATATATGACTTTTTTGTCAGTATAATAATGGCTTTACCCTTTCTGGCAATAACATAGGGCGTGTTAAGATGTGCAAACACCAAATAGGTAGCTATTGTAAGGCATCGAGTTTGATTCAACCGCATATTTGTGGCAAAACATGCAAACGAACATCCTCTGAAGGGCCGTCCATAAATGACGTCACGCACCTGGGGGGGGGGGGGGTCAGACATTTGTGACGATGTGTGACGAAGGGGGAGGAGTTTGAGAAATGTGACGTCACATCAAAATGCGCAACTTTAAAGAAATATATAATTGTTATAACAACACTAATTGTTATAACAACACTCCTACAACATCAGAGTGCAGCGCCACATTAAATACGCACTACAATGACAATAGTTTAAAGCGATTTGAAGCATGTTTTAATTTCAAAATGGAAATATGGTTGGGGGGGGGCAATAATCCTTGTGACATCAACTTTGAGGGGGGGTCTGACTTTTTGTGACGTCATGTGACGAGGCAGGGGGGGGGGGGCAAAAATCGTCAAAAATCGCGTGACGTCATTTATGGACAACCCCTGATAATATATGCGTTGTCTTTGAAACTGATTGGCCTACACCAGAGACAGCCTTCTTCATGGCCTCGTCCCACCAGTGGTAGACCAGAGAACGCCAAAAAGCGAACAGCACTACTAAGGCAATTCAATTATAAAAGTATTAATAGCGCGTGGTGAACTATTTTTTGTTTCATCAGGCCTAATGTCAAAGGTGGGCACAGCCTCTTTCAACAGAGCTTAAACATTCTGCCGACAATCTCAAGTGAGGCGGGGGGGGGGTGGAGCAGCCAGGAGGTTTGGACACGTCCCAAGGAGGACGCATGCTCTCTCCCTGTTCTTGTCCTTCACCTCCCACCAGCCACCGCACTCGGTCTGCATTCAGCTTAACACATTGTCCTGCGGAGGGAGCTGGTAGGAACGTTGGGTTGCTCAGACAATGGCCAGGGTCAACGGCGGCGTGGTGTATTCCGCAAATATGCCCGACTGTGAGGGCGGGCACAAGCCGGCGTGAGTAGGTTAAACGTTGAGTTTTAAAAGGGCACCACGGAGTGACCAGACCCTCCCCCACCCAGCCCCACCCCTCCCACCCCCCACCCAGCCCCACCCTCCCCACCCAGCCCCTCCCCACCCTCCCCTCCCCACCCAGCCCCACCCTCCCCACCCAGCCCCTCCCTGCACGATGGACGGACACAATAATCCCATGTGGGCTGGTGTAACCAGGAGGTTCCTATCAGCAATAGACCTGTAACACAGTGCAAGTGCAGTGTTAGGAGGCACTGTTTTGCATTGCGGTCCCGAGGCTTGTCTAAAAGTAGACCACGTTTTAAGAGGTCCGTTACTATCACAGAGTGATATTAAGTGGCGTCAGATTTTGCATGCGTAGAGCCCTTTCGACTGCTGGATGAGAGCATCCCTGTACTTCACCGCACTGATCATTGCGCATCGATGTAGGTGGGGATGGAGAAATAAACCTGGGAGCATAGTACAGTACAACAATATAGTTTTGCCCGTAGGCTGCCCAATACCTAGCCTCCACAGCCTCCTACTTGCTTAGCTTCTGAGATCTGATGAGATCGCTCACAGCTTCCTTTCGACTGAACGTGTGTCTTGCGAGCGTTATAAGAAGTGCGCGTGAAAGCAAGCATTGGCATGTATAGATGCAGGGCAGGCAAGGGAGTTGACGTCAACAGGCAAAACATGATCATTATAATGTGCGGATACTGCCCGATTGAAGCTGAATGCATGTGGTCGACCGTGCAGCAGAAGTAGCGGCAGCAGCAGAAGCTCAAAATAACATGCACGCGATGCACATTTTCTTGTGTTTCCACATTTGAACGGCTTCGCGCACATATGCAAACGGAGTTCATGGTGTTCGCAAAGCAGTTCTTTTTTTAAATCCTTTATATTAAGCTTGCTTGCTTGCGCGCTTACGACCGTGCAAATCTTTCGGTCGTTTTTTAACCCACTTCCCATGATCCAATCGAGCTGACATTTTGCACACAGACTCGTTGTGCGTGACAATTTATTTTCGTGAAATTTTTTTTCCATAACTTTACACTTTTTACCAATTGCTTAATGGTGGCAGGCAATCATCTGACCCATAGGTGGCAGCCATCTCAAGCCAGAGGACGAGAGGACTCTAGCCGCCACGCATATAAAGGATTTATAGTGAAAAACTTTGTTTTTACGGGTTATTTTTTTTGCAACAACAACAACAACGAAAAACAAGTGGCTGCTTATCCCACTTAATGATTTATTTATTTTGCTCAACTGTAAACGCGCAATAAATAACGTGTGCGGTAAATGCGTCCAACTTGTCAAATAAACTTGCAGCGGGCAAAGTTAAGGGTCTCGCGAGAAGGTGGCAGTAAAGTGCAGTCGATACCGCGTGCGATGAGACGACACGCCACGCGTGCCGTGTTTCGCAAGCGAGCGCACACTCGCACGAGCAGGGAGGGAGGAATTCATCCGTGGTGCAAGGGCGCGCAGCGTTAATTTGAGCAGAATTATTAATGTCATTTGGTTGATGTTGTTGTTGTAACCCTCAATCTAATTAATGACAACCTGTAGGATTTTTTTTATCGTCGTATGTTGAACTCTGGCTGTCACCCGATGACGCTGCTTGTAATTACCGGCGAAACGTCGTACTCGAATTGTAAAGGCTGTGTAGTTTACTTTCCAACACACCGGTGTGCCGAACTAGTCACGGATTGGCATATTTTGCTTACGTGACAAACATTACAAATTGGCTGTGTCGGGTGGTGGCGGGTTTAACGACACATTGATATTCATGCAATCTAACCCAACACAACCTCTATTATGGATGTTGAACTTCTTTCACACCTCATGGGACCTCCCTTGCCAGTATCAATATATATTGGCAATTAAGCAGGTGTTAAGATGTTTAAACACCAAACTGAAACCTTTTTGCAGAGAAATTCGCATCGTCATTCTCGTCGTCTCGTCGCCTTGCTAGTCAATAATCCCTCCCCCCTCTCACAAGTCAGCCCAATTTGTTTATATACATATATATCTCGCCAATTACAAATTGTGGCTTCGCTTGAAGCACTGCAGTCTCTAATGACGCGACTGGATTATCTTGGTTTCAGACTGCACTCATTAATTCCGTCCCGTCATACTTTCGCTTTTTGGTCGGTACTTACCGCCGTCGTCATGCTTGCTTATTCGTTTTTGCTCTCTTCTCGTCATCATTGGCAAAAGTAAATAACACTTCTGTGGATTTGTTACTGATATCATTAACAAATGAACTCTGCTGCTGCTGCTGGAAACAAACACAAATAAAACCCAGGACCTTGCGAGAATTTTCTCGCAACCATTTCCTTTGCTCGCCGACCACTTCTTGGCCTGCTAAACACGGATCCTCAGACCTTGACACAAGTGTTGTGACAGTCTCCTTGCTCCGGATTGCCCTTGGAGAGATGTCCTCTGGAGCGTGGATTTATGTAGTGACCGAGGTCAAACAGCCGGAGAGTAAAAGAGACACAGTTGGGTGACACGGGCAGTCTCGTGTAACATCGCAGTCTTGTGCACGTGGTATTGTAGTTCGAGTCACACCATGGTGTTAACCTTGGCGATCATGATACATATATATACACACATACCTGTGCCGTAGCCTTGTGCGGTATTACACTCGTTTTTATTTACGCGATCTAACCCAAAATAAAACCTATATTGTGGATGATATTGGTCGCGAAATCCTACGTGTTAAACTGCCCCAAAGTATACATGCAGATTTCGATTTAAAGCTTTCGTGACTGCAGGGATTCATCTTCTTGGTTCTTTCGGTAAAGTCACGTAGAAGGGAAGTAATAAAATAATAAAAATAAAACATAATAAAATAATTCTCACGACGTTTCGGCCACAACGCAAGCAGCCGTCCTCAGGTGAAACCAGGACTTTACCGAAAGAACCGAGAAGATATACATGCAGATATTTATCATTTCACTTTTGGATGAGGGGGTTTATTAGACTTTATTTTTCACCACACTGGTATGTGTGTGTTGGTGAAGGTGGAGAGCATAGCAGTGGGAGCATAGAAGTACAGTACAGCAGTGTATTTTGCAGCACTGCCCTCTGAAGCCCACAATATAGCCCCATAGCATCATACAACACCTATGCATGTTGGTTGCCCATACGAGCAGTATTCATCCCCTCTTAGCGTTTCAAATATGACGACGAGATGGGGCACATTTCAGGTTATTCTCGTCCATGTTTTATGTAATTGCTATTTGACCGTGTGTGACTCAGCCACGGACTTTCATGTTACAACAATGAAGCTGGGTGATTAACATTTTACATTCAACTGCTCTTCATTATAAGTAAATTAATTACAATTTATAAAGTGTGCTCAATTAAACGTTTACAATCAAATTAATTTGCTCTGCTTTGAAAATGACACTTTGAAGATAAGAAAGCTAACATATATACTGCATAACCTTCTCCCACTCCTCGTAGGGGAGTGTTTTATTTAAATAGTTGATTCCATTGATTTTTGTTGCGTCATTGGCAAACCGAAAATGCCAAGGCGAATATACTGTTGCGTGGATTACTTTGAATGAACATGATTTTATTGTTTGTTAAATTCTCAATTTTTTATAATTATTTATTGGAACGGGATGGGGGGCAGATTTTTTTTATCCAGATGCATTCATTATGAACGTAACCTTGAAATATAATTTAATTTTAAAAAATCTAACTTGTGTGTTTTTTTATCTAAGTGCTCGAATGAAAAGTAATTTGATAACAATTCGTCAAGTTGTTTGAATAAAATAAAATACAAACTTTACGGGCCAAACGATGTGTGAATCAAAGAAGCATGCTGGAATTGCCTTATCAGTGTTCTACAGTGCTGGGCATGTAATTGGTGTGTGATAAGATTCTGTAGAACATCGCGAGGTTTTTTTTTTGCCCTGTAAAAACTCTGCATGCTCATCCATGAATAATTTGAGGCAGCCCACCTACTAGGGGGAATGAATCAATATTCCACAACCCCACAATTCTCCCAACTCAGCTGATTTATCAGTCCGCTACTATAAAATTAATTAGCTATAGGATACGGCACGCACGAGACACGAAGATGAACGCAGTTTTGTCATCTTTTAAATCCGTCGCATGTCCACACAGTGGAGCTTTTAATTGATCTGATTCGTAATTCCTTGCGGATGTGAGCAAGTGACATGAAGCATATCTGCATCTTAAGTGTTCCTTCAAAGTGCCATAATTGGATTTTGAAGCTGCTTTATTCTAATGCTGACTCATAAAAGGCAACCTATAATAGTGCTGCAGGCAAATTGAAACCAGAATACAGTGTAATAAAATAAGGCAGCCCAGAGATTTTGCTGTGGAATGCAAATGAAACGAGGTACATCAATCAGTGCATTTGTAAAGGGTGTCACTGCAATATTTTAAGTGTGTTTATAAATATGTATGCGTAACGTAATTGTCACGATCATGCTTTGTATTTTGGTTGGTGGACTGAACAAATTCTAGCCACAAGCATGCCAATTAGTCCATTACGGTCAGATACGTTTAAAATGTCCTTTGAGTGACAACTTGCTCCGTAGCAATGCACGTGAGGCATGCAACCTTGTCAATTCAGCAACGAATTACCATAATGCTCGTAAATAGTGGCAACATCGTAATTCTGTGCATGTGGCGTCTTGGGCCAATTACGTTTATTTAATTTTTTATTGTTATTCACGGAGCCAAAACAAAGATGACAATAATTGTTGGCGTCTTAATTACGATTTCTACTCTATCACTAGGCTCCAATAACACCATTCATTGTTGGGTATACAGCCACAGATTTAAATAACGAAAGCACGCGATGTGTTTGTGCTTGAGAAATGTTCATATTTATTATTAACCAGCAGTGTCTGGCCCTGGCCATGTCTTGTCGTCGATGCAATGTGTGATGTCAGAGGGCAACACGTTATTCGTATGCATCGCAAACAGGATTTACATTGTAGTTACACACAGCTCAGGGCTAACACGGACTCTTGTGTTCGAAAGTATCCCCTGTAAACACGATGCAACGGGATTGGCAGCGTGCACATCAGGCTACGGCAGTTGGAAGAGCGGCCAATGTTATGTTCTAAATAATAGCCGATAGCCAAAGGGAACGTGTCTGCTCTTGGGCAAGTGGGTGGCCACTGGTCACTGACCTTTAGACAGACGAATAGATCCTCATAAAGCCTGATAATGCCACCGGCCCACAGCCTGGGTCTACAGATCAGGCTCCGTGCAGAATGGTGCTGGTGGCTCTTGCTGCTCTTATAGCCACAGCCCATAAATTTGCACCTTTATTTTCCCAAGGCAATGAATGGTGGCCCCTAAAATTCGTCAATCGCACTCCCTTTTCATTGCCTAGGGTCCTGCTGCTGTAGATGGTGGTAAAGGCCACACCGCATGGTTGTGCGATGTGCAAATCCTTGCCATTGGGATTGCATTGCACATTACTTGAAATTGTTGTGACAATTAATATCCATTTGGATGAATAGGTTTCATCATTCATCATCATCAGATGTAATGCTTCTCTATTGCTGGATTAAGTTCGCCTCACGCCATCGCCATCTCTCACAGTTTATTTTGACTGCAATAAACAATCCATTTAGTTTCCTGCGAAATGAGCTGATTTAATCCCATCATCTCCTCACTTGACATCCTCTTGGGTCAGTCCATCATTTGGCTGCTTCTTCTTCTGTGAAATTACGAGGAAAAAGAATTAGAAAATAATCCAGAGAACACCGAACAAAAAATACTATCACCGCTTGCACTCTCTGCTTTTAATTATTTGAAGCGTGAATTTACATTTGCAGGAAAATACTTGTTTATTTAACAACCCCCACCTGCACTATGATACCTCCTTTACCAGTGGCAAAATATAGTAGTAGGTTTTTACCCTTTCAACTGGTTCAACTCGTACGCCTTTTGGCGTCATCTGGTCCAACACCAATGGAGACTAGGCTCTAAGAAAAGCTGTCTCGGGTGTGGACCAATCAACTTCAAGGACAGTGCATATCATTATCATCATCAGAGTTGTTTCTTTTTGTTTGCATTTTGACTGTTTGTGTTGTGGTTATTGCAAACATGATGCCTTGTATAAAGGTGTCAGTTTTTGTACCAGTTGAAAGGGTAAAAACTTACTACTAAACCCCCACCTGCTTGGGATACGTCATCAGTTGGAGAATAAAGATATGTCACTGTAAACATAACTCCTGCGGGGAACTTAGGCGGGAAGAAATAGACTTGCCACTGCAGTTGCCTTTTGCCTAGAGGATGCCTCGCTAACCAGGACCAAAATGGGTTTGTATTCATTTCCAGATAACTGGTAGACGACAATTGCCGGGCCGATCGATATCAGTGCACGTGTGGGACAAAACACTTTGGGGAAAATACCATTTTACAAACTCGTAATAGAAGCCCTCTCAAATATGCGGATGACCTGAGGAGGCTACCAAAGTGCTGATCCACAATGAGACATCCAGGCCAGGCAAGGCGCTGCAATCCACAATGACTTCAACCGTGATGATGGGTACACATTGAGCGATCATTGGAAAGATGTTATTAACCATGTAAAAAAAAAAATGACTACGCATATTTGTACCATCTTATTTGACGGGTACTGTTCTATTTTACCGAGTTGTTGACATCCACCGCGTTTAACGGTGCTGCTATTGTTTTGGTTTTGGAAGCCAACATCGGCCGTAATCCCTGTGGAGGTTCTTCACCTGAACCTTCCCTTCTAGCCCCGCCCACCTTCCCTTCTAGCCCCGCCCACCTTCCCTTCTAGCCCCGCCCACCTTCCCTTCTAGCCCCGCCCACCTTCCCTTCTAGCCCCGCCCACCTTCCCTTCTAGCCCCGCCCACCTCCCCTTCTAGCCCCGCCCACCTCCCCTTCTAGCCCCGCCCACCTTCCCTTCTAGCCCCGCCCACCTTCCCTTCTAGCCCCGCCCACCTCCCCTTCTAGCCCCGCCCACCTTCCCTTCTAGCCCCGCCCACCTTCCCTTCTAGCCCCGCCCACCTTCCCTTCTAGCCCCGCCCACCTTCCCTTCTAGCCCCGCCCACCTTCCCTTCTAGCCCCGCCCACCTTCCCTTCTAGCCCCGCCCACCCCCCCTTCTAGCCCCACCCACCCCTTCTAGCCCCGCCCACCTCCCCTTCTAGCCCCGCCCACCTTCCCTTCTTGCCCCGCTCACCTTCCCTTCTAGCCCCGCCCACATTCTCTTCTAGCCCCGCCCACCTTCCCTTCTAGCCCCGCCCACCCTCCCAGTCCCTGACTGCCACATTTAGATGAGCCCCTCCCCCCTCCCCTGAACCAGTATATATTTAAGATCTTGTCTCTTGGATTTCTCTTCACTTGATACAGCAAATCTAGCTGTGACGGTCCCACCTGAAGACAGAGACTTGTGTTGCCTCCGAAACGTCGTGATTTAATTGAGTTATTTTTCATTTATTATTATTTTATTTTATGATTATTATTATTATTGGGGTTTTTTTACCTACGTGACTTTACCGAAAAACCTAAGAGTATGAATCCTTGCAGTCACGAAAGCTTCAAATCTAGAACTACAATTAGACATCCAGGCCAGGCAAGGTGCTGCAATCCCCATTGCTTTACAGTCTCATTCGGTGGATTCTAGTTTATTTGCTCAGATAAATGGCTCAATTGTAGTTGGCATTCGTGAGCACTTGGTACATACACACAAGTGAAAATGTCTCCACTTGGTGTATTATGATTAACTTATTTTGTCGATTCAATGAGTTGCTGCCATTGATGATCATGATTCAATTCCCAGGCTATTATGTTCATACTACGGCATCTCATTTGTATTGTTTCATATATTTTCGGTCTTGTTGTACTGCCTCATTCAATTAACTATCCTAAATCTAACAGTAGCATAGAGTTAGCGTGCATTGTAAATAATTGAGTCGTGTGCCCCTAAATCGATGCATTTATCGTTAGAGTAAGAATCAATTTCAATCAGAGGATTGATGCATAGCTACATGCACAGCCTCCACGTTCATACGACTGTTATGTAGCACTCGACCCATTGACTGCTTGGAATTACTTTGAGAGACAAGCCACGTGCCTTAGGGAGCATAGGCAGTGTAATGTCATCATTAACATTATGAGACCTCTTTTACCAGTGGCAAAATATAGTAGTAGGTTTTTATCCTTTAAACTGGTACAGAACTGACACCTTTATACAAGGCATCATGTTTGCAATAACCACAACACAAGTAGTCAAAATGCAAACAAAAAGAAACAACTCTGATGATGATAATAATATGCACTGTCCTTGAAGTTTTGACTACTTGTGTTGTGGTTATTGCAAACATGATGCCTTGTATAAAGGTGTCAGTTCTGTACCAGTTTAAAGGGTAAAAACCTACTACTATATCATTAACATTGTTAAGAAACTTAAGTGGGCCTGGGCAGGACACTTCACTTGAAGGGATGATAGTCAAGAATAATTACAGAGTGGAAGCCAAGGAGTAAATGGAACAATGGAAAGTAGCTTGTGTGTAGGTGCTGGGTGGATTGATGCATTGCCAGACCGTGAGAGATGGTAGTGGTTGCGGTGGGGGAGGGGGGCTTCATCCAGCAGTGGATTTATCATGAGTGATGATGATAGCAGGAGTCAGTCTCTCAAAAGGGCAAACATTATCGTCGTCTCATAAAGTGGAACCCATTCCATCAATTACTGATGAATAGGAAAGGCACGGTCAAACCCCCAATTCAAGAACAAGCAGTCCCTACATTAATGTGTTTGTTTAAAAAAAAAAAAACGCATTTATACTAATTCCAGTAAATAAGTGCTAGGTCGATCACTAAGGGGAGTGTCAAGGCGGGAAGTGTTTGCTGTTTTGCAGAGCACAATAATTAGTACGGCTGCCCTAATGTGGCTGCTGACTGATCGTGGTGTAGTCTTGCAGCGTGTAAACCATTATCAGCCGACGGACGGAACAAGGACGCAGACGCTGTCTGTTCACCGCCTGCCTTTATTTCCTCAGAGGGAAATCCCCTTACAGCCAGTAAGAGTATTATCCAGATTCTCGCCCCAATATAAGCCCCAGTCACGTGACATATTTTTTTTAAAGGAGGAGCGCAGTGTACAGAAACACAGTGGGGAGCACAACACAGTGAACATGAAACAAATGTTAAAACGCTAAACCGAATAAGTACGTCTTAGTAAAACGAGTATTTTGCACAGGTGTGAATTGCGTTATAAATACTTAAAAGGGGATAATAGCAGCAATAATCGCCACGGTCATGTTCAGCAAAACGAGATCAGTGTTTGTCCATTCCGCAGTCCGCTCTTCTCTCCCAGCCCCTGTGTCCGTGAAAAGACCGTTTCACCCTTCACTTAACTCTCTCCTCGGTTTTGCATTTTGTCCAATAACCCCCTCCCCCCCATTCTAACTATTTTATTACTTCCCTTCTACGTGACTTTACCGAAAGAACCAAGAAGATGAATCCCTGCAGTCACGAAAGCTTTAAATCGAAAAATATTGCAGACAGCTTTTATTTCGAATATAACACTTGCAATTAATAGGAGGGGGTGTTGGGGGGTGAGTTATCAGCAATGGGAATGGACAGCCCGGCTGCTACTATGAGGCAGCACAATATCCCATCGTCACTCTACAATTGCCCCATACCCCCGTGATTCCACTCCTGTTCCTCCCTCCCTCCCACTTCCCTTCCCCTTGTTTTGTGGTACAAGCACTTCATTTCCCTATAAACGATAAGTAAGTATCCCATAGGCGCCCGCTGATCATATTTGAGTCCGTCCATGCTGTTGTGTATAAGCCTATGTAATAGTCTGTTGGATGAATATGAATGAGGTGGAAATCTGCCTCGAAATCAATTTTGGTTAAGCAGCATTGGTCATCAGGGATTTGATCACTGAACCCTCTGGGTGGGACAAATGAGAGATTAACCTAAACCTACCAGAGCTGTCCGGGATTAACCTGAAGGGGATATTCGTAAAGTCCAGTACTGGAGGCGTAAGGAGCCATTTAACCTCTGTCTGTCACCTTTATACATTTCAAATTTTTTAAAAGCCACCAAAATAATTCGCAGTGTTGATACCGCTGCTAACCTGTCCCCTCCCCCAAAATAAAAAAAAACAAGTTGAAAGGACCGCGAGGAAAAAGGATCCATTGAATGAGAGAGTCATGTTTTTTGCATCTTCGTGTTTTCAAGTGGTGGATATTCAGACTCACAAAGAGAATGTAGGCTATATGATTGAAAAAGACTGGGGGGGGGGGGTGTTTCACAGTATGCAACAGAACTACCTGAGTGGAAATGACATGCATTCATATTGTATTTCTCTTTTATTGAACAATTTCCCTTTGATCATTTATTTTTATTCCCTCACTATTTACAATATAGTCAATGCACCAACAGCAAGTAATGTCGTACGTGCAATATGTGGGCGGGGGGACACTGATGCGCAGTGGTTAGTGCACCACGCTATGAGCCCGGTAACATCAGTTCAATCCCCGCATAAGGCTAAAATCAGCGGTAATTGATATCTGAAGCATTCTTGGGCCCCCTCCCTTTAATAATCCACACTGACCAGCATGCTGATGTTTGGTCAAACAATGACCCATGAAGGTCACCACATGAAGAAGAGGACTTCATTCAGCAGTGGACTGACAAACGTCTGTATGTCTGTTGATATATGACTGTGCAATATATATAGCACATTTACTTGTTAATTCTTAAACAGAGGACTGTATATAAAATGTTAATTATTGCACTTCTCATTTACATTAATACCCAGCGCCCACAGGGGGAAATCGATGTTCAAGAATTATGCAGAGGCCAAAGAGAGCTATTGACCTGCAGAAAGACTTTTAGCCAATACACAGAACTGTACACTTAATTTTAGTTTCAAACAGTGCACAACATTTTAAAGGGCTTGATGCCCTGATTTATCTCGGACGTTGATTTTGCAACTGAAAATAAATATTCATTCTGCGTACTCTGCTCTGTAATATATGGTTCAGAAACATGGGCAATTCTAAAAGCATTGGAACCAAAACAAATAACGGGGCGCAAGGTAGCGTGGGGAGATGCATGCGTGGAATTACGTTGAGATAGAAGGATAAAAAAAACACATGCATGATAAAATATACGGAGGTATAAGTCTATAATTCATTCTCTTCAAGTAAGAGTAAGCGGACACGGGCAAGAAACGTCACCAGAAGAGATTATCGACGATGGTCAAGAATAATGACAAAATGGCAGCCAAGGAATTGAATGCGTCCGATAACAGGAGATGGAGGGATGAAGTCAGATCGAGTGCAGTTGGTGGTGAATAGGGGGAGGTCTTCATCCACCAGCAGGCTCTCCATGGCTGATGATAATGATGAATGTTTGTGCCTACGCACGCACACAACTGCCTACCAAACAGCCTTCTTGCTGAGGCAATACAATTGCCTTCAGCCCCGAGGAAGGATCTTAACCAAATAAGAAGCAAAAGAGCTGATTCAGCAGCGACCACATTTCCTTGGTCACTGCCACCTTGGAATTGGCCATACGCAATTCTTGGGTCCGGTGAGAGAGGGCTTCAGAGAAGATGTGTTCGCATGTGCGGTGACCTCCCTTGTCCACTACTCTGTCACCCATGGCTCACTGTGTTCTGAGCAGAGATAATTAAGGTGACATTTCCTCCCCTTGCAAGCAGCCTGTATAGTGAACGTGAGGCGAAGTTATTTTTGTTCCCAGATTTTACCGAAGGTTGTATTATTTTAGTATGATTATTATTTCGTACATGTTTTATCTGCCATTGCTATCTTTAAAAATATATACGTGGGTAAAGGCATTAGTGAATATCAGAAAACAGTTTTCAATTATTCGCTAACTCGAACAAGGAAAAACGTTCAATAATGCTCGATTGTATTGAAATTTGATTTGCCTTTAAAAACCTAAACATTGCCCTTCACGTATTAAGGTAACGAGATGAGAATCTCGTCGATATCTCTAGGTGACAGCGAGTACAACCGTTACTTTGGCTCAATTTCAGAGGAGTATAATTATACACAATTTCTCTGGGGTCTGCGTACTAGGGCGGAATTTGGGATACACGTTTTGAAGAAAATTGCCAGATCAATGAATTTCCATGCCTCGGTGCATTCTTTAATTGCAGCATCTGTGTGGGCACTGATTGGATCCCCGGCTTGGGAAAGGTTCGCAGCCAGCGTGGGTTGTAAAGTACAATCAACCATTAGTGCGCTGAGACACTGAAGCCCTCCGTTCAAGTGCAACGATGGTGTTCGCGTGCGGCCTTGCTGACACAATTGGGAGTGGGGGGGGGGGGGCACAGCAGACCTCTCCGGCAAAAGCTACTCATCTTTCGGAGGCGAAGCTGCCGAAGCCCAACTTTGATCATCACGTGGCATGTTGCACTTCAGCGTCATATCCGAAGCAGATTCACCGATTCCCTGGCACTGTTCAGTTTCAGGTACCGTGCCGCCAGTGAGCTGGAGGCATGAGGATGAGGTCAGACATATAGGTACTCAACACAACTGAACACGCAGATAAAAGTCAATACACCAAAGTTTGTAAAGACACCAGCTGTTTTTTTTGTTTCAGCTGTCATCGGTGTCTGGTCAATGTCACCCACCGGGGCAGACCGATTTGAAAAACCTACAAATGTGTGACGTGCACTGGCATCTGCAAGGCACCATTAGGCTTTTTCCAATAACATAATCTCTCACCACGGGGGTGAAGGATAGTATTGGTCACAGGTGGTGCAGCGCAAACACTTGACCATCCGAGTGAGAGCTCATCATCCCGTTGAATTGGTGATAACACGGACCGTGTGTGTATATACATCGTGCATGCTCGGAAAGTGGGGGGGGGGGTCATGTGAACAAATTGGCGGATCTGGGAAACTGCTCGTCACACGCAGCACGTTGCCGGGTCAAGCGGGGTCAATAATTGTGCCCCGTTGCGGGGGCGCGGTGACGGGGGGGCCAAAAAATGGAAACACCCAACACAATATACGGTGCGCTCTGTACGGCAAGCATCCAGTGGCTCGTGCCCATCCGTTTGCGAGCGGGCCGCTTGCCCGCAAAGGCGTGGGGACATAATCGTCGATCGTCGTGTCCATTATGTACGAGCATTAGGCCCGTTCTCTTTCCCCTGTATATTAACCTGTGATCGTGCCGCTTGTGGCGTGTCTGGCTCTAATGGAGTGCAGCAGCTGGAGCATCTCACAGCTGGGGCTAACACTGTGCGCCCAGAGGTTATATTGGGGTGGAACATGGAAGGAATTGTGTTTTCCCACTGATTATATGTTTTTTTTTTACAGGGAACACCTTTTCAATTCTTTCACCACTGATAGATGTATCGTTGGTTTTGAGCTTCCATTACACAGGATATTACAGCGTGCTTCAAAAATATGTTAACACTTCTGAGAATTTTATTTGAAGCTTTCGTGACTGCAGGAATTACTCTTTTTTTTCTTTCGGTAAAGTCACGTAGAAAGAAAATAAATTAAATGATAGAATACGACGTTTCGATTGCAACACAAGCAATCGTCATCAGGAAGAACTAAATTTGAGGGAGAGACAAAGCACATACACGGAGACACACAGACAGATACACAAGCAGAGAGAGACAACACAGAGACACACAGAGAGAGAGACAAAAAAGGGGAGAGAGACACAAAATAGACACACAGAGACGAACGTGACTTTACCGAAAGAACCAAAGAAAAACTTCTTGAAATTTCCAACAACACTACAAGAAATGTGCCTCCAGGCTCTGCAGATTACATGTAGAAGATTCCAGGCATGTGTTGACAATGATGGCCAATAAGTGGAGACTCTTTGACTTTTTGAAGCTATTAACATACATTTGTTATCATGTTACAGTGTATTATCCATTCTTTAACCATTAAAAACGATAGTCCCACATAAGTGTTTAAACAATTTAAGCACCTTGTATAATGCATTTTTTTTTACCCAGGAAAGCCTCACTGAGTCTCAGACTTTATTGGGATGATTAGCGAATTCTACTGATGAGTGTTTGGCTTTGTGTTGAACAAGTCCCGAGTCTCCACAGGTGAACACTCGGCACAGCCATCTTCTGGCTACCTCACCACCCCATTCCCATGGCAAGCCCTGCTGGTCACCCATCCAAAAAGCTAACCAGGCTAAAATCTGCTTAGCTTTCTGAGATCTGACAAGATTAGAGACATTCATGGTGAGTTGGCTTTAGGCCTTGCATTGGTCAAAATATTTCACGTTACGTGAACACGTGGGAAGAGCATGGGAAGAGTGATTGGCACAAGACTGACACGTGGAGGCATTGAGTTGCCCAATATTGTCAGTGACCTATACTAAACTGAATTAGTAATTTATATTCGATTAAGATCATTTTGCCACTTGAGCAGTCATATTCATTATATGCGAAAGTAATTTTCAATCACAGATTTATTATTTGATCGTTTACTTGACATGCAAGGTGAACCCGAAAAGTTGTGGGTCGCTATCCTTTTGACGGAAACGTATAAATCTGTGCAGCGCTGTTTGCAATATGGTATCCCCTAGACGTTTGTTTATTATTTAACTCGTGGCATGTGCCTTAGGCGAGCAGCATCTAAGGTGGTGCTGTAAAGGTTTTATTTCCACATCCTGTGCGTTTGCTAGATGCGGCAATAGAAAGACCATGATTCCTGTTTCATGATGGACATTGCTGTGCTGTTAAAACCAACGGAACCTTACCCCCCCCCCCCCGCCCCCTACACACTTTATAGCAAGGCAGTAACTATTGACGCCCTTATCCACAATAAAGTCTGGCACCTTAAACACCCGCCTGTCTTGTGTCCCTACTGCCATCACTACACGGTGCCCTGCAGCCTTCTCCCGCGCGAATTCTTCGTGATTGCATAAAGGGACCTTCCCATCCATCTGACATTCATGAACGTATTTCATGCAGAGGAGTGGCCAACACACGCTGAAACAGTTGGGTGTGTGGGCGAATGCTCGCAAGTGCTTCTCACCGCTTGTTGGTTAGATAACAGACAGGATCGGCAAAGTTCGACCACTTCAACATGCATGAATCAGAGGAGGTCTCCTGCACTATAATTATATTAAATCTAAGCAACTCGTGGCTACCGACGCAGCACTGAGCCTGCTCTTCGTGCTGCACTCTGTATTTAAACGTTTCATTTTCAAGATAATCGGCACTTATGTACGTGCGTTGAACTTCTTTCGCACTGTACATAGTCAACCGTGCTAATCGGAGGTGCGGGGGGGGGTGGTGAAAGACAACCAACTAAATGCAAGGGAGGGAGAAAAATGTGGATGTAAAAATACCATAATTTTTGTTCCAAATTGTTGACGGTTATTTATTTTAAAAAAAACCTGGTGTCACAGAAACCCGCGGAACAACAAAGTAGCTATGCCCATGATTTCACGATGTTGCACCAGCTAAGAGTTGAGCTCAATTTTAATTGGTAATGCAGCTGAGTAACATTCAGCCACAGGCTGGCTGCTTTGCAAGAGAGACACAACTGATTATATTACAAGATATGTGACATCGTTCGCATACAGAACAAACAAGTAGTTACAAATACAGAACAACAAATAGGTCACACAAATACAGAATAACAATTATTTAAAACAATGTTCAACACATAGTAAGCGCTTAAACATTTGAAGGTATGCAATCAAGGGCAATACCTTACAGGACACGAGGAGAATCTGAATACATAAATCATAATACAAAGAATGTGATGGAAAATTATTTCCCATGTACTTTGCACGACTCAACCATTTTGGGAAAGACTTCGAAGCCTCTCAAGAGGCATTCTTTACTGAACTAAATAAAAGTTGCATGTTGTGAGATGCCACCTCGATGACTAATACATCAAATTTAAGGCGGGCAAAAAGACAGAGAGAGACAGAGAAAATGGGCAGACCTCAGACTATACACATACGAGGTAGGCAATGAAAGGGCGATCATATTAACATCGAGTGGTTATTGGAGAGGAATAATAATCAGTTGTCATGCTTTTGATTGGCTAATTGCATCTGATATGTGAAACTTCGTTGCCATTCTCACGAGACATTATCTGTCGACTGCTTGATTGGAGGTCTTCCCAAGCTATCAGCATCTCTCACGAGGCATCCTCTTGGGCATGTTTCTCTCACTCGGCTACCACTGTTATTAGTCTCGACCACTGGCTATCATTTCCTTTATCCTGTTCAAGCCCACTTGAATTTTTTTTAAGTCAATATTACGTCTGTGACTTGCGTGTGTTGTCTAACCTATGTGTCCCTGTTTCTATCAGTGTGATTTTCCCATCATGCACCTTCGTTTCCACGTATCAGCCTGTATTTTTGTTTTCTCTGTCAATATATTTAGTAATCCCATCCATGTCACAGCAGCTAATATACAATTATTAAGAATTGATATCAGACTTAGAAACTATTAAAATTAAGTAAATTTATTCTTTGCATCTCAGAACTCCATACAGTTTAAAAAAAATATGACATTATTTATTGATTAATAGCAGCAAAAGTGAATATACCCATTATGTTATCACCCTCATGGCAATGCACATGAATTTGTCCAACTTCTGGCATGAACTGTTTAAACTTTATCTCTTAAATTTTTGTGAAAAAAATTATTATCTCTACGTGCGATATCCTTTCTCAAAGACATTAGTGATTGTGGCCTTTCATTGATCTCTGTCCATGATATTTACTCATCAACTTTGCGGTAGATACTCTCACTTGCATCCAATTGTTCACATTTCTTCCGCAACTTCAATCATACTATAATACAACTGCATAGGCGTCCACAGCTGTATAATTCTTCTTGGTTCTTTCGGTAAAGTCACTTAGAAGGGAAGTAATAAAATAATAATAATAAAACATAATAAAATAATTCTCACGACGTTTCGGCCACAACGCAAGCAGCCGTCCTCAGGTGAAGACCAGGTCTGTCGGGGAGACAGCGTCTGAAGCTGTATAATTCTCCGATGTGTTTTGGCGGATTGTTCAGCATGATGTCTGACGTTTTGTTCTGGGAGCATATTTCAGGATGTGGAAGGAAACGTCGGACATCGTTCTGAGCACCATGTGGGGCAGTGCCATTTCCATTGCGACTCTGATTGAAAGTTTCCACAGCCTTGATAGCGATTCTTAATCTAGGTTTAGTTGGGCATCAATACATCGCGCGACTCACGTAAGAAATAACTGGTGACAAAGTCACGTGCAGCAGTTGTACCGGAATAAACTCCGACTGAATAATGTCCATACTGTTATAATGGTCGAATGAGATATCCAATTATCGTGATTCAAGTTACAAAAGCAAAACGAATAAAATACTGTGAAGCTTCTTCTTGGTTCTTTCGGTAAAGTCACGTAGAATGGAAATAATAAAATAATAAAAATTAAACATAATAAAATCATTCTCACGACTCGACAGACCTGTTCTTCACCTGAGGACGGCTGCTTGCGTTGTGGCCGAAACGTCGTGAGAATTATTGTATTATGTTTTTATTTTTATTATTTTATTATTTCCATTCTACGTGACTTTACCGAAAGAACCAAGAAGATGAATCTCTGCAGTCACGAAAGCTTTAAATCGAAATTTACTGTGAAGCTGTTCTCTCATTGTTGTCCACGTTTTAGTACTCATCGCAAACACTGCAATTTTATTCTTCCGTTTCTGCACACATCCTACTTCAATGCATCGATAAATTTAGATTCAATCATATCAGGTATTGGAATCTGAAAATCCACAAAGGAAATTTTTTTGTAAATCCAAACACGAGCCCTATTTCCCATATGAAACCACCTGGTGATGTGTTTGCAGTCACATTAAGTCTCATGGCAAATGGTACAAAAAACACAGAGCAAGGGCACTTGCCTATTCTCACCTCTGGTGTGTAACACCGACACCCCGACATCCCTCAGCCAGCAATCAATGCCAGTGTTCTTTTGCCATTTTACTGATATCATGACCGTATCAATTATTTACGTGCGATAGTAATAGCAATATAGAGTTAAGGCCTGAGCTGTCTCAGAGCTGATTCTTTGGGCATTATACCATAATACAAATGCAATAAGCTCCTTGGTTAAACACTCCATATGTCTGGCTGTGTTCACAGCCTCTGGCGGGGCACTTATGATGCGTGACAGGGAGGCAAAGTGAGTATTTGGTGTTAACCTGAGAAAAATATCACCTTCAACCGCCGTGCACTGGGAAGATTACATTAGCCCATGCGCAAGAACTTCTGTACAGCAGCGCTATATAATCAATAATAACCATCATCACTGTGTATTTACTGCTGGGGAGGAGCAGCAGGGCAGCAGTTTTACGCACTGCGCTATAAACCCAGTGGACCTGAGTTTGATTCCCAGCCACGGCTGACGTTAGTGGCAAGTGATGTCTGAACCGGTCTTGGGGACACCCTTCACAAAACTTGCACTGAGCAACATGGGGAAGTAGTCTCAAACAATTCACGTAACAGACAAAGTTTAGATCTTAAGTTTTTAATATTAATAAATTAAAAATAATCAAAAAATAAATTCAATCACAAAAACATGATTAGTTTGAAACTTTGTTAAGGTAAAACCATAGAATGAAGTGCATCAGTATGGCACTCCAGTCACAATTTATTTATTTTATTATTTTTAATTTTTAATTATTTTAAAATATATATTTTTTAAATGTTTATTTTATTTTATACCTACATGACTTTACTAACAGATAAAGTGTTGGGGATGCCTTATCTAGCAGTTGATATATTACACACTTTGAATAGTTGTTATTATTATTACAATTCGATTATTATTAATTGCTGTAATGTCTCATTGGAAATATTTTAAATACATCGATGTGGAAACTAATCATTAATTTTTATTTTATTTTAAATTCAACTTGCCTCAGGACTGCTTGGGAAGGCTTATATATGCAATGGTTTAAATGTGTACTTTAAAATAATAACGAACTCACATATTACTGTATATTTGTAAGTAACCTTTATTTCTTAAATTGTGTATTATCTTGAAGTGAGAGGCAACTTAAACACCAACTTGCTATTATTTTGTGGAGGCATGCCTAGGCTGTTTCTCGCACATAATTCAATGTGAGTTGATTGCATATAAGCAGACCTGCGTTCTCTCTCCACAAATGTTTTTTTTTTATAACTACATCTTTCACCTGGATAATCCCTTGAGATGGACCATCTCATTTGCAAGAGTGTCCATGGAGTCAACTGATACAAACATAACAAAGACGTAATGACACATGTACAAACATTTTAAAATTATCGTTTTAGTCATCGGCCATGTGCCATTCCAGACCAATATTATACCAACAATTATAATTATTTATTCAAGTAATCAAACTCTGGACCTGCTTCGACGGTTTGAGTCTCATCAGCTGTCAGCCTTGTTAATCAAATGCTGCCGAATTGCAAGATGTTTTTGGCACGAGCATTCTGTATAGATTGTGGAACCCTGTTCAACCCAAAAAAACATACTCTTAGGTTTTTTCGGTAAAGTCACGTAGGTAAAAAATAAAATAAAACATTATTTAAAGTAATAATGGAAATAAAATAAAATAATAAATCCCGACGTTTCGGAGGCAACACAAGTCTCCATCATCAGGTGGGACCGTCACAGCTAAAATTACTTGATGCAGTAATTTGAGATGTTAACTCCCTAGCCTAAAGAGTATAACTGCTTATTGGTTACTTGATGCAGTAATTTTAGCTGTGACGGTCCCACCTGATGACGGAGACTTGTGTTGCCTCCGAAACGTCGTGATTTATTATTTTATTGTATTTCTATTATTACTTTTAGTAGTTTTTAATTATATTTTTTACCTACGTGACTTTACCGAAAAAACCTAAGAGTATGAATTATTGCAGTCACGAAAGCTTCAAATCTAGAACCAAAACAACATGATTAGTTTGAAGCTTTGTTAAGGTAAAATCATAGAATGAAGTGCATCAGTATGGGACTCCAGTCGCAGTAACATCATTCCCATACATTTGAATAAAACTGTAAATTCAGTTTAATTGCCGGAGCACTCTTAAAAGTGCTTGGCAGTAATTTTAGACTTATTTTTCATTAACATAGTTTCAAACTCGCCGTTGAACAGCTAAGGCACACAGTACATACAGTGCCTATAAAGTCACAAGCTGTTTGTATTTTTGGATTGCATTTTCCTTTAAATTTAAACATTTCTAGACAATCAAAAGTCAAACATTAAAGAATATAACTGCTTATTGGTTTCAGAGCTCCCAGTTTCTGTTGCTTTTACTCCCGGTTAGTATTGTCTAATTGCTTTAAGTGCCAGCAATAATTATAGTGAATGGGCCTTCTGTTTGTTTTTTTCAGACATCCGCTAATGAACTGGTCTTTTTTTATCCCATCAACACTTTTACGCTTTCTGCATAAACCGAGGGTAACTAAAATATTCAGCCAAGTGTCTCAGCGGCAGAGCGAGCTTGCAGTCAAAAAGGTTGGTGGGTTCAAATCCTGGCGGGGGGTTGAGTTAAACCATCACCCCCTCTGGGGTTGCCGCGATGGCGAGATGTTAACTCCCTAGCCTGGTATGCAGGAGGCCGTGGGTTCAATCCCGACCCTGATGATGCCTGTATATTTGGAGTTTGCATGATCTCCCCGTGGTCGCGTGGATTTTTTTCTGGGTCCTCTAGTTTTTTTCCTTCCACATTTATAATCAACATGCGTTTAGAGTATTTGGCTGCTATAAATTTCGACGTGATAAGCCACTTCATTCAGGTGTCATTTGTGGCCAGGGCGCTTCTGAAAAAGAGCTATACAGTTTAGTGGGCCTTGCCTGGTAAATGTGTTGGTAGACTCACCTCCCCCCATGGAAATGTGGAATTTACACCGCTGTTTCCGGTTTCAAGCAGAAGATGAGCACCAATTACGTCAACGCTCATTCGACCAGAACATCACTTTCGCTTTCATTTAAAGACGTTTTTTGTGCTCCGCTTTCTGCTGGAACGGGATCTAATGTGCGCTCTCGATCTCGTTGGCTGTGAACCTGCACACGTGCGTTGGCTTTTCCCCGTGGCCACAAGCCGGGCAGGAGGAGCAGATTGCGTAACAGGTTGCGGTGGCAGCATGTGTGGAGGGGTAAAGCGTCGCAGCAAAAACATTTGGGCGACGTCCACATCAAATGCTTACAGCTTCGCATGGAAGAACATCCGTGGTTGGATTAACAGATGACGGTGTTTCTCAGTTTTACAACAACAACACAATCCAAGCAGGTGCCATCTGTTGTGGTGTGTGGATTAGGCTCTTCGCTAAATAAAACATTGGAATGGAATCTTACAATACATGCTTCGCCAGGGACTGTTTTGCCCGTGCTGCTGAGTTAGTGACTTTTGTTTAGCTCGTCGTAAAAAAAATTTCAATTTGAGTCGACGTCGAACCCCGTTGCTTGGTCTGGTTTGGTCTAATGATGATACATCAATTTTAATTGGTTCGAGTCTTCCGCACAAGCTTGTGAAGAAATGATCCTATTTAGTGCAACCGTACCTAATGACGTCTGACTTTGATGCTGCAACACCATCTGCTGGCCAATCTAATTTGGAGAGCGCTTGTGCTTTAATGTGGTCAACAACTTCTGAGTTCTAAGCCGATGTTTTAGAATATTGCATCACATTTTAATGTGAATATCCATAAACGTTACATAGTTCTATTTACCTTTTTCAATGGGTTTCATCTATGAGAAAAAATATGTCTGTTTTGGTAATTCGCCTGGTTTTTTGATAAATAAAATGTAGAGAATGAATTTAGCATGAACAATATTTATGAAAGAAAGCATGTGTACGAATCCATTAAAAACAGCATTGATACAATTCGCCCATCGTTACATTTAATAGGAAACCATCTAAGTGACCCTGGATGACACAGCATGAGACCGTGTGCTGCCTCCTCCACACACTGCGTGACATCAAAACGAAGTGCATCTCTTTTCACAAGAACACACGGCAGCCTGCATTGAGGATTCCCTTCTTTCGGTTTGAGTCCTGCAGCGGAATTACGCCGCACATTTTGTGCCGTTATACGTTATTTTTTTTCTTCATAAAATGAACATCTGTAAAAATCACAATAAAGATACGAATCATATAAAATAAACAATATTTATTGTGGGATATAAATGTACCAAAAGGTGATTGGGAATGATACATACAATTTGTAATGTCAGGGGACAGTACGCATGTTTAATGAGCAGCAATACATATTACATTTCCTTTATCTTTCTATTCTTCCAAATTTCTCTCTTTCCTTCCCCTTGTTCCTCTATCGTTTTCCATATCACATCTAGCGGCACGTGATGCTTCACGCGTCCATGCCGGTCGTTCGGACGCCGTGTTCTCTGTTTCTTGCGCTTTCCTGTATATTTGTTCTGTATGTATTTATGTGCGTATATTTAAGGAGCACCGGTAATGGATTGCAAAGCAAATTGAAGTTAATTAAGTCCTCGTGTTCTTAATCCTTTGTGAAATATATAGCGTTTTTTTTCATGGACATCTGAAAAGTGCTTAAAAGGATTAGGCTGTGATTAAACTATAACTAAAGAGCTTTCCCCCAATCCCATCGAAAACCGAACTGTATTCCATTCTACAACGTAACATATACATGCTCATGCTGGGTTCTGAGGCAATCTATAATCTTTTGAAAATATTACAATAGAAATGCTACAATCTCATGGAACACCAGGAGGTATTTCTGCAGGGGACGTGACCTAACATAGCCCTGCCGAGGATCACACATTTCCACGTCGTTCATCTCCCGCGGCATTATATACCTATTGCGTTTGTGCCATTTTCTCACCCATTGATTAACTAACCTGCTTACAACGACCACGAGTGTGAAGCCTACACGGGAGCCAGGGTGACAAATCGATTTTCCGCCAATGAGGCATCCGACGGAACGGATGGTTTGTTAATGTTTTGAGTGGACGTGCATGCCGACGCAAATGCGCTGAGGAGTTTTCGTTCACCAGCGGCGAGGTATTTATCGTTAGTGATGCAGATGCATTCCTGAAATCAGCCAGATAACAAACAAACATGCCAGAAAAAAGGGAAAAAACCCTATTAGTATATTTTGGTACTGGCAAAGGAGATCCCATGATGTAGCTGCTCACCCCGAGCTCTCATTACTCTGGTAGTGCGTTGTCTTTGAACTGTGCGCCTTTTGGCGTCATCTGGTCGAACACCATATGAGACTAGGCTCCAAAGAAAGCTGTCTCTGGTGTGGACCAATCAGTTTCAAAGACAATGCATAAATTATCAGAGTATTGTTTTTGTTTGCATTTGACTGCAGGTATTGTGGTTAATGTAAGCATGATTCCTTGCAAAAGGTGTCAGTTTTGTTGCCAGAAAAAAGGGGGAAAACCCTATTAGTAAACATGAAGATGTGAAGAGAAAAAAATCTTTTCCCAATTATGTGCCGTCTAAGACTGATATGCTAAGACTTATTCCCCAAGGTTTAATTAACATAGAGACAATTACCTGCTCGCGATTGATCCTTCATGAAATAGATGCGACGTTCTCAAACAGACAACAACAAATTTAGTTATTCTTACGAGGAATTGCTAATAATAACGATACATAATAAATTTCAGCTCTTTGTCAATTGACTGTTGAATTAAGGCCTCCCCATTCCGCGTCGGTTATAAGGATTTGTTTGATCATACTTCACCACACTGGTCAATACGGATTAGTGAATGAGTCACTCAGCTGTAGCCGGGAATCTAACTCAGGTCGACTCGTTCATCGCAAAGGGTTGCTAACTTCCTTTCCATACGTAACGCATGTATTCAGTCTCTGTGAAGTACAATCAAAGATCTATGAACCGTGTGAACCATCTGTTCACTCTTCCTCCTCCCCTCCTGATTGGCCCAGACGCTGCATTAGAATGCCTCTCTCTCTTGCATGCTGTTCTAACAATCACTTGAGTGAAACAATAAATAGATATTATATGACAGCTACACGGCAGTGCATTCAAAAAAATATGTCACCTTGTGAAATTTGTAGTTGCAGTACAAGAAAAATGAGATATTTCGGCGTGGCCAGCTCTGCAAACCAAGCATGTCCTGGCGACATCAGAAGGCGTAGATAAGGGGTGCATGTAATTGGCAGTCCTGTGCAGGGGTGAGACAAAGGAGTGCCTGTGACAGGTGTCTCTGTGAGTGGCGTGTCAGTTATTGCAGGGAACAGCGGCACTCCTGAAGATAAATCATTCCGCTGTATTATGTGGCAGTTAGCCATGTTCCAGAGGTTTTATAGCACGAGTGCTCTGACTCTCTGGACCATCAACGAATGAAATCAAGATCTCCAAACATAGCCACCGTACACCGATGTCACGGTGACAACCTCTGTGCAGATACTCCAAACTTCCTTATCCCAAATCTCTGCCCGAAGTAATTGTCATGCTCTTTTCACATCTCTTGAACTGCAAACCCTTTGCTTTGGCTGGCACATTTTGTACAAATGTGAATGCCTGCCCTTTCTTTCACTCGGTGGGTATGCATGCTGGTGGTGTTCACCTGTATGTGCAGGCAAAGTGATTGTGTAACAAGCATTCGGAATCCCCTTTTGTCTAGTAATTATTATTGAAAAAATGTTGTATGCATTGGATTAATGTGACTCATGCACTCACTGGTGGCCACTGAATTTCTCAGCAACATAAAAAAAAATATTGTTGAACTGAATCGCGACCATGGATTTTCAAATGTACATCTGTTTAGGGAAGGTGAGTGTGAATTTTTACACTTAAGTCACGAGTTTTTCTATCCGTGTCTAGGTAGAACTACCAAAATCAACCCCATGGTCTTTAACATGCACTCACTCGAGGTACCGTGATCAGAGCCTGGTGTGAGCATCATCATCATTATAGCAAGACATGTATAATTGTACATCATGGGAACACCAAAAAAAGGAAGTCTTTATCTTCGTTTTTTTGGGTGGTAGTGAAGGGGTATAGTAGGCTACAGAACAGTAAAAGAAGGCGGTTGTTGCATGGTGCAATGGGAGGCCTTTCACAGAGAAGAAACAGTCATAGGCAGAGCGGGGAAGGGGGAATGGCTCGATAATTCAGACCAATGTGTGTTGTATCGTTCCACGTCCTGTTCAGCATGACAGCGGGCATTTTGCCCCACGCACTGGGAGATTATTCAGGAACGAATTCAGTCCCTGAACCGATTCAGTTCCTGAAGAGGCTCTCAGCGCGTGCAGCTAAATGTCGGACGCCACGTCGAGCCAGACGCTGGTGCCCCCCAAACTAAAAACTAAGCAAAAACTATTTTTATTTGACCAGGTAAGGCCCACTGGGCTATATGGCTCTTTTTCAGACACAACCAGGCCACAAATGATAGCTCAACGAAGTGGCTTATCGTGTGGAAATTTATATCAGCCAAATACTCTAAACGCACGTTTCTAAACGTGAACGGGAAAAAATACCAGAGGACATGGAGAAAATCCACGCGACCACAGGGATAAAACGCAAATTACAAATATACAAGCATCAGGGTCGGGATCGAACCGAGGACCTGCTGCATACCAGGTGAGGGAGTTAACCCCTCGCCACCCTGACACCCCAACAGCATGAGAGAGCGCTGTCCAGTACAACTCAGCAAACCCGCACCGTAGTCGAAGTCTGGGCCTGAACAAAGTCACAAGGAAGTCAGAACTGTAAAAGGAGGAGCGATTACGAGGCAACAGCTGTGAAGAAGAAGCGGCCATCTCATTGAGCAATGGTCGATTGTAACCTTTTCCTTGTGTCAACATTATGGAAGTGTAAATACTAAGCGGTATTCGACGATGAAATTGCCATGAGCGGGACGCTGGTAATGGTACGTGGCAATGCAGGCGTCCCTCAGTTCCTTACCTTTGTGTTAACAGGTCGCCAAGCCGATTGCATCTGTTCTGCTGCCCAGCCCCTCCTGTGCCACCCAGGCCAGCCAAGCCAATTTTAGCAAAGTTCGCTGAGTGCAGGTATTTGTAACTTTTCTACTTGGTATTCACCAGCCATATGAAATGTCTCCCGTGCTCAGAATCACCCAAGGAGTATACTGTTGTGCTCGGATTATATTATTAATGCCAAAACACAGTGGAAGAAAATTAACAAAAAAACTGTTCAAAAAATTTAATAACAAAAATCTTTGCGCTTATGATGCATGAAACTCCTGCCATTTGTCAAAGCAGAGCAGGCGTGGGATGTAAAATGAATAATTAAACATTAAAATTAGAAGGCGGCAGGTCCACACATTTACATCTGTGCATACTAATGCACGGGGAAAAAAGTTTGTGAAGAAAATTCTGAAGATATAAATATAAAATAAATAATGTAAGAAATAAGGCATATAAAACTCAATCCAATGAAGCATTTATACGATCCACATTCTACCGCAAAGCTCTTGGAGTTATAATGCGATGGGAATCTAATTTCTGTAATGGATTCAGCCACAGATGTATTTTCAGCTGTGGTAGAGTTGAACCCACATCATCATAAAAGCCTGTTGATTTATTGCATCCGACCATTAGGCAATGAAAGTTCCTGGGAAAAATGTAAAATTATTTGCAAATAACTCAATAAAAGTGACACCAAGTCCATTACTTTGCTCTGCACAAGCCTCAAGAAGAAAACTTTTATACCCTTTAGTCCATAAAGCAGAAAATTATTTTAACAATCATTAGTCCACGTGAAGTAATTTCTTTACAGCTATACTATGCGTGTAATTAAACAAATGCACCACAACGCATCTGATCAACCAGCCAAGCATACATTAATTCAAATTTAAAAAACCCATGTTCTGTATGCTTAACCAACCTATAGTGTGCTTGATAATGTGCATCGCTGCTGGTGCAGTAGATGTTACGAAAGCTAAGAGGCTGGTGGCATGTTGCGACAAACTTGTAGTGTCAATGCTACCTGCGCAGGTTTTCGTGGTTGTTTCTGGTCGCACCGCTGTGTGTCGTTTGGCGTGACGTCCCGACGTTTCGTTTCACGTGGTTGAAGCTGCTTTAGCGCATAGAGCGGAATTTCGGACGTCATACCGATCGATAAACGGCGCGCGATGGAAACCTGGAAACACATCGGCAAGGTGGTGCTAATATTCACAGTTGCGTGATGAAAATTGCAGCATGATTAAAACCGGTCAGAGGCATTGTTGTGGTTGTTTAGCTCTGTGCCAGAGGGGGCATTGAACAGGGATAGACCTATGGACAAACACTCAGACGATGGGAAAATTGAATGACTTTAGACTTTAGCTCCCACTGTGAGAGAGTCAGGAATACAATAAGGCTATTTTTCTACACAGCTGCATGGCCATTAAAATTCACTTGAAATAATGGGATATTTCTTTAAATAAGCACAGCTTCTTGCGGTCCCAGAATATTATATATCTCAGGGTAGCGCTAAAACAATCTGTAAAGTCCATAAAATAAATCTACACTTCTCTTAAGAAATGTGTGCCATTCTCGTTTAATGCTCATACAGGGACAAGAACACCCTGCATCAATTCTGCTGCCCACAGACCACCTCTCAAAGCCCTTCGAAAAGGTAAGACATTGCACCCCCCATTGCACCAGTTGATGTGTAACATTGTGTGGGTATCCATCATAGAGTGTTTTGGCTTGGATCACGTAAGTATAAATGTGTCGTTAAACCCGCCACCACCCGACACGGCCAGTTAGTAAGTTTTGTCACGTAAACAAAACGTGCCAATTCGTTACTAGTACAACACACCAGTGTGTTGGAGAGTAAACCCACACCATTTACAATTCGAGTACGACGTTCCGCCAGAAATAACAAACTAGCATCATCCAAAACTTCCATCATGGATAATATTGGTCGTGAAAGCCTACCTGTTAAATTATGTGGGTACTCAAATAATAAAAGCTGTACACCTTCCAGCAAAGACACAAATGTGAACACACAGAAAGGCTGTCCAGTTTTGTATATATAATTATACATATTTTACCACAGCCAAGCATTAAAGGTAATGCAATGGCAATGAACATTTTCATAAAGTTCACGATAGCATTCATTTAATCATCCCAATCAATGAATAATACTGCAAGGAGCATGACATTGTGTTGGCTCAAGCTTGTCGTTCATTTGTCGGTTGACATTGTAGCCCTGAAGTTGACCAGGTAAATCATTCTCACTTTTTTTAATCTCTCATCTCCAGTTCCCTCGTGGGTAACAATGGAGGCAGAACAAATGCAGTCTCATAATCCCTTTACAAACGTTTTGCCACCTGTCCATACAATTTCACTTCATTTCCGCTAATCACGTTGGCGCTGGGCCATACGAGCAAATGTGGTGACGCAAGGTTTTTTTTTTTACTGCGTACATAAATTGTGCGACTTGTCCGAATACTGATGCCCGTATAGTTAAAGCTTCAAGTGCTCGGTTACCCAGGCTCTCTCAAATTTGCAATGTGCCAGCTGATGTCACCTTGAACTGTGAACTGTGATATCATTGCGTTTTAATGAGCATGGTTTGTTTAACTTGCACACTCGTGTGCTTATAAGCGACAGCGATGGCTAAATGTAATCACGCTTTGTGCCTTGATGAGGGTTGGTAACCCTTCAAAACCCCCCAGCTTACAGCACAGATATTGTACCGGGACATCCTTTAACAAGTCCATCGCCACACCACACGCTTAAAACGATCTTCCCAGATGCATCAATGCCCGCTATGATGTTGCATAATTCCAACCATGAAGCACACTCATAAAATAATGGACGATGCAAATCAAAATTCACAGTGCTGCACCAAGAACTACTTGGTATTCTGCCTGATGAGAGGAAGCAGTAATGCTGTAATAGTTTTCACTTCCAGCTATACATACAACAGCATACTCATCCTCGGTCACAATTGATTAGCCATGTTGTTGCAATCGTCACATAGAACAATGTTCTCATGAATATAGCAGTATTGCTACCATATTCTCTGGCGAAATGTTATCTCCCTCACCTCCTCAGCAGGAGGTCGTGGGTATCGATCTCGACCCTGACGATGCCTGTATGTTTAAAGTTTGCGTGTCTCTCTCCCCGTGGTCGCGTGGATTTTTTTCCGGGTTCTCCGGTTTTTCCCTTCACATTTATTAACAATGCGTTTAGAGTATTTGGCTGATATACATTTCCACGTGATAAGCCACTTCGTCGAGGTATCATTTGTGGCCAGGTCGTTTCTGAAAAAGAGCTAAATAGCTCGGTGGGCTTTACCTTGTAAAACAGACACATTTTTACGAGTTTTACTCATGCACTTTTTCCTGTATTCGAACGCATATTTGAGGGTTTGTCTTATAGTCTGGACGGTGCATCCCTGTATGTGTGTGACTGGATTGGTGGAAGTTAATTAACATCTGGCGCAAGTTCGGGGCCCTTCGTAATTTCTGGGAGATTTTATGCAATCCAGAGAAATATAATACGAAAAACGTAATATATGTAAATGCGTGCAGACATTTAAAACTATAGACGCAGCAAAAACGACCCTTCCAGTAGATGTCACCCAAGAGATGGTATTACGTTACATTGGCGCACCCGTTCGTCACATACCTTTATTATGAACGACCTCTCGTGATTCCACCTACATTTCAGCTGTCCACTTTACTCTGACAACACTGTGACGTCTAGACACACGTTTATTTCACTGCTATCATTATACCCAGGCCACGTAACAGCCTCGCTTTGCCATTGCACACACAGACCATCAGTAAGAGTGACGTCTAACATCACATTTTAGTTGAATGTTTTAGAACGTCAAAAATATATATTACATTTTTAAATACTGTCATATGAACGGGTATCTTTTTTTTCGTAAAGTCTTTGTGCCGCCTAATTGATTTGACACCCAACTCAATTAATAATCAGTCGCTGGTAGTAGCGTAAGGAGAGGGTGATTGGCGGCTTTCATTTGATAAATTACGTTAACATTTGTTAACGCTCAAGCTCAAGGACAACGGTGATCATTCATTTGATTAATACTTTACCACCGTGACAAATTTGCTGCCGGTTATATATGCAAGGTCACACTGCTGCGGGCGCTGGCAAGCGAGGGTAGTGTGTGAGCGACTTGCGGTGACAAGCACAGCGTGCAAATCAGCCTCCGACATACGCCAGCGTCCAACGCCAGAAAATGCAATCCGGCCAAAACTAGCCGCTCTTTGCAGTATGTTAACAACCGAAATACCCTGCTGGTTTTTGTACATGTGTGTGTGTGTTCTTTTAAGGCCGATTATCGCCTCGATTTGTTCAATTAAATGTACACACGAAAAATGACGTGCGGCCATTGCAGATTTGTATTCGAAGAAAACACATTGTCCTGCGGAGGGAGCTGGTAGTAACGTTGGGTTGCTCGGTCAATGGCCAGGGTCAACGGCGGCGTGGTGTATTCCGCAAATATGCCCGACTGTGAGGGCGGGCACAAGCCGGCGTGAGTAGGTTAAACGTTGAGTTTTATAAGGGCACCACGGGGTGACCAGCCCCTCCCCACCCAGCCCCACCCCTCCCACCCCCCACCCTCCCCATCCAGCCCCTCCCCACCCTCCCCACCCAGCCCCTCCCTGCACGACGGACGGACGGACACAATAATCCCCTGTGGGCTGGTGGAACCAGGAGGTTCCTACCAGTAAAAGCTTTGTTGCACAAAAAAGTACAAATAAATGTGTAATATTACACAGTTAAGATCATTGACCGTGTAATTATTAATTATCATGTTTATGTTATATTTAATGGGTAGGGCTGTTAAGAGATCATTGGTGACTTGGACGTGAACTTGCTGTCAGATAACCAACATATTTTATTTATTTGCACCATGTCATATGCTTTATCAGTCTCGTGGGATACAAGTCTCATGATTGGGCCCCATCTGTCTCAGATTAAAGCTATATATTCCAATGTATTACGCTAAAGTACTTCTTAATATATGGATTCGGGCTATTGATGGCTTTACGCGTTTTTATAAATATAGTAAAGACACTATGTCGTGGTAGGGTGCTGGGGAGCAGTGGTGGAGTGGTTAAATTCCCGGTCATGGTTACCAACAGTGAAGAAGAGTGACAGAGTCTTGGGCACGCCACGACACCCAACCTACACTGCCCTTCGTGGTTTCGTCAAAACAATTCCCCCAGTGGATTGTCAAACGGCTGTTAAAAAGAAATACACGTGTCTTTTATTGTTTACACCATAGGCAGCGGATCGCTGAGACTAACAGAGCGCCGCTCACCTATTTACCAGCTCGCATTCAGGCACAGCCTCGGCAGTAAATTCCGCTCAGAGCCGACCGCAGCGAGAGAGCGTCACGTGGTTACCGCTGACAGAGCACGTGGTTGCCGCTAGCAGAGCACGTGGTTACCGCTGGCAGAGCACGTGGTTACCGCTGGCAGAGCACGTGGTTACGGCAAGGCAGAGCACGTGGTTGCCGCTAGCAGAGCACGTGGTTACCGCTGGCAAAGCACGTGACCGACCGGCGGTCGGTGAGACCGCTTGCGCCCTTGGGTGTGTCGTGGTACCACGTGCTTTGCTCCTGGAAACCTTGCACTCTCTTATTTTTGGACACTCATTTTGCAAAAAAATAAATGACGTTTATTACCTTTATTTAAATATTTATTTCAGCCCCTTCCACATTTTATTTCACCCCCCCCCCCCCCAATATATGTTTACAACCACTTGCTGTAGTATATGCCGGTTGTGGCATTCTATTCCATTGTTAGAACATGCATTTTAGATTTGTCGTATATTTGCAGAATGGAATTTGATTATTTAAATACGCATTATACCTACGTGGAGTTATTTTTTTTACCAGCCTTCCCAGAGACTGCTTCATGTAATATTGACATATTTTAAATGAAGTTGGGACTGCAAATGGAATTCAAAGCTGCCATTTCCGTTTTTGCCGCATTAATAGTTCTTACATTCAGCATCATTGCATCTAAACATAAAATGGCACACTTAAATAGCTCCTGTTTTTTCATTATCGTACAACAGAGTATAGCGAAGCAAGTTGTAACCATTTGTATCCCTCTAAAGGCGCATATTCATGAATTTGAAATGACTCTGCAGTAGTGCACGTCTTATATAATAACTTTCCCTGTTGCTCTTCAGCGAGATTGTGACAATCTTCAATTCACTCTTGCCAGTTACACGCGCGTGTATTTTACATGTAAACTTTGTAACTGAGGTGGCTGGGTTGCCCAGGGTACTGTTATAAAGTTTCCCCATTTGCTACTAAATTAGTTGTCACGATTCAATGAAACGACCCATTTCTATGTTCGTGCTGCATCGGTTTGCACAGTGGACTTGCAATGCAGATGTCGCTGGTGCGCCGCTAAGTAGTTGTGGATAAACAGGTCTGTTGAAACGATTATACGACGTCTTATTCTGAGAACATTGGCCGGCATAGGCTGGTGCATACATGTCCATTCAGAGATGTTCACAGAGGGAGAACGCGAGCACTCACCAAAGAGATTTTGCAGCGCAAACCGTGAAAATCTAATAAGTATTTTTTTTCCCACGGTCAGGAATTAAACCACTTTTAATATCTCTACATACGCATCCATTTGTCTAAATGACTTGACGCCAAAAGCACAATCGCAATGTCATTATACTCCTATTCGAAACAATCTACGCCTCAGGTTTCCTGGCTGGCTGGGTTCCTTTGCACCCCAAATATAATGCCATTGTTAAGTGGCTGTGAGCCGTTGCCACCATAACTAGCTGGGTAACTGGCTAAACGGCATTTTCAATGTAACAAATAAACACTGAAATTACATTTAAATGGTGGAAGCAGAAGATCGGAAAGCCATATAATCGATAGTGACACCGAAGAGATGGCTGTAGCGTTTACAGAAGAACGACATGGTTCTCTATAAATTGCTCTAACCTTTAAATTTGTGCGCCTATTACTGTTATTATTTTACCAGAATATTCTTTAAATCCTAGATCTCACCGTATATATTATCTTGGCATTGTATTATATAAAAAAATAACCCGTAAAAACAAAGTTTTTTACTATAAATCTTTTATATGCGTGGCGGCTAGAGTCCTCTCGTCCTCTGGCTTGAGATGGCTGCCACCTATGGGTCAGATGATTGCCTGCCACCATTAAGCAATTGGTAATTAAATATAATTTATTTTTTCCTAAAAAGTGTAAAATTTTGGAAAATTGTCACGCACAACGAGTCTGTGTGCAAAATGTCAGCTCGATTGGATCATGGGAAGTGGGTTAAAAAACGACCGAAAGATTTGCACGGTCGTAAGCGCGCAAGCAAGTGAACTTAATATGAAGGATTTAAAAAGCAGATTAGCTGAACAGTATTCTTTCGTTATTCAAGAGGGATGCGTTACAGAGATGCTGGTGAATAGCAAATTTCGCAGATAATGACATTGGCCTATGAAAGCCTATCTTTTTAACGAATTACCTTTAAAAAAGTATGTAAATAAGCTATTAAATACATGAAAATTTTCATAACACAAATAATGAATTATAATCAACATAAAGTAAATACAAAATAAATATTAAAATATTAAATAACAGCTTATAAATCATGATTTAAAGCTTTCGTGACTGCAGGGATTCATATTCTTGGTTCTTTCGGTAAAGTCACGTAGAAGGGAAATAATAAAATAATAAATATATAAAACAATAAAAATAATAGAAATATAAAACAATACATTTAAAAAAAATATGTGTATTATTTTATTATTTCCCTTCTACGTGACTTTACCGAGAGAACCAAGAAAATCGTTTATAAATCAATTTAACTTAAATTATGATGATACTGCACATCATGACTTGATCTCATCACTTTCTCGCATCACATTCTCTCTCATCACTTAATCTCATCAGGCTCTCTCTCTCTCAGTGCAGTCGTGTAGAGTTCCAGATGGGATTCACAGATAATTAAAATCTCGGACAGCGAGTTGTTGTATAACGAGGGAATGCCTTAGTGCTCCCGAGGTCCCTAAGATCTGGGGATGCAGAATTCTCTGTATTCCCAGGTCGAGGTTTCGGTCTATGAGTGACCGAGATCTTTCACGTGTAGCTTCCAGGCTATGGAACGCTCTTCCACGAGATATCAACGATCTCTGAGTTTGTGGACATTTTTTCTAATGTGTCTTAAAACCTATGTGTACGCTTCTGCTTATTAAACTTTTAATTAATTTAGTACATTTTTTTTTTACTATATTTATAATATTACTTTATGCTGAGTGTCTGCTGCTGCTGTGTCCTGTACATTATTTTGAGATCCTTGATTTAAAAAAACGCGACGAAAATGTAATTATTATTAAGCACAGGAGGATTATGAGAAGAGCATGAAAACTGCCTTTTATTTTCAATTGCAGAGCAACGGGGTTTGTCTACTAATTAAGATTTTTTTTTTTAGTAACCAAAAATAACATAAACCGCTTTATTTCGGCAAGTCCCACCTTGTTTACTCTTTGGAGCAACGCTAAAGTGATCATGGATCTTTAACATTGCATAGAGTCATTACACTTTGACGGCGGGTGTTAAAGCAATAGCTGTGTTTGTTCGCAATGGACTTTGGAGTTGCGCACCGCACGCGGCCCCCTTTCTCTGCCCAGTTAAGCTCTTAAGAGCTGTATAATGTACACGAATGGTGCCTCCGGCTGCATAACGCAGAGTCTCGCAGCCAAGCCCACGATTCTTGCTGTAATAAAGACCTACAATTATTGCCCTCTGGCACAGTGGCCAACTGTCCTAGCAGACTCACAAATTAAATCTCCCGGGGCCAAATCAGGCTTTTTTTTAGTTGTGCCTGTGAACATTTATTAACGAAGACAAGCTATTACATTGTATGCTTTAATTATATTTCTTTTCTGCACACATGGTGCCTTGTTAAGTTAAATATGTTGCCTTATGAAGTCAAATATTTGGTGTGATATGTGACGTTTCGCTCCATGCTTCTGCAAGAACTGTTACTGAAGAAGCTCCTGGCATGTGGTGCGAAGTGTCGGAGACAGTTCAGTTCGAAAGCTTATGGGACACCTATGCAGCACAACCACGACAACCTACGCAAAAGTACAATGTGTTTTTTTTATTTGCCTGAATCTGGAAGGTGCCTTGCTATTTCACAAAATGTTAAAATACCTGCAGGTAATGTATGTGAGTGCAATCCATCTTAACTACATTTTTTGATCCCTTGCTTGTGATTTGTTGTTTGTCAGCTTGACCAACATGCATTGAAGAGTAAGCGCTGTGGTATCCCATTGATTCTTACCAAATTTGTGGTCTCCCAGGATGAAGTTTATAGACAGTTGAAATAGCCTTGGGTTTATAGGCAATTTAATTGGTCATCTGTACCCTGTGATAGTAGCTCTTGGGTAAACTGAAATTCAAATTAATGCCAAGCAGGTGCCCGGTTGCGAGTGTTTTACACGCATGAATTGTTTCTGGTGCTTGTTTGTTAGATTACAGATGCACTGAGACCCATTACTTGCTAATGCTGTAATTAATTACTTTTGCCTTGCCGTACCTAATACTGGAAAACGATTGTGTTATCCCTAGTACTGGAAAACCATATTTAACGAAGGTATTACAATTACATTAAATCTGCGCGACTTCTGGCCACCGACTCAATACCGAGCCTGCTGCTTGTGCTCAACTTTATATTTAAAGGTTTTAGTCCGGCAAAAAACAACATCCTACCTCCTCGTGGTGCCGGATGGCAATGCTGTGGTGGGCAATGCCATGGGGAGAGGGTTAATTTAGATTGGCCTGTCCCTTCATGGCGGTTGTAACCACCACAGTGGCCAAATGGGGACTCTGGATGGGTGCGAGGGGCTGGTAACCCCTCCACCTTCAATTAACTACCATCAAACTACGATTATAAAAATTAATTAAGCTTGTGCAGGAGGCCCCAGGGGACAGGCGTTTATGACGTTTCCTGGCCAAACCCCATTTGGCGGAGCCAGGAGACTGAATCTTTACCCTCGGGGCTCCTCCAGAAACAACAAAAAGCTACTACGGATGGCCACGTGGAATGTTCGAACGCTCACTGCGGAGGAGAGGCTGCCACTCCTATGTCAGGAGCTGGACCGGTACCGCCTGGATCTCTGCGGTATTCAGGAGGTCCGGTGGACTGGCTCTGGCTCCTGCCACTTAGGGGTAGACAGTTCTCTACTCGGGGCAGGATACTGCCAAACAACAGGGAGTGGCTCTTCTTCTGAACAAAATAATCAAGGGGGTGTGGGAACATGACAGTGAAGTTTGGGAAGCCGTAAGCCCCAGGTTACTTTGGGCTCGCCTTACCATCAACCAGAGGCGAGGAGTGGTGGTCGTGGTTACTTATGCCCCCACCGAAGACGAATATCCGTGGAGGGATGCAGGCAAGGCCGATGGGTCAGATGCCTTATATCACCTCCTGTCACAGGTTCTGGCTAAAGTGGCCCCTTGGGATAGAGTCATCTTGTTGGTGACTTCAATGCCCGAATTGGTCATGATGCTAACACCTGGTCCGGAGTGATTGGAAGGCACGGGCCAGATCAGTTCAATAACAATGGCAGGAGGCTGCTAATATTTTTGTGCAGCCCATGGGCTTGTAATTGCCAACACACTGTTTCGGCATCGGCGAATCCACACAACATCATGGATGCATGCCGGGTCCAAGCAAGAACATCTAATGGACTACATAGTGATGGAACAGTGGATGCGGGTCCATGTCCTTTACACCAGGACCTACCGTGTCCACTGACCATCGAATTGTCATCTGTAAGATGCGCCTGCCATTCTTCCACTCGGGTGGTGGGTGTACACCCAGGGCCCCATTCAAACCCGTAGTGGCATGGTCTCAGCTAGCTGATGAAAGTTGCAAGCGATAATTTCATCATCACTTGCGGCTGGGGTTGACATCATCCCCCACTCCTCCTGATGTCGAGGGGAAATGGGTGAGGTTTAGGACTGTGGCTCATGCAGCTTTGGGTACATGGTCCAGACCTCCCCAGAGACCCTGGCTGACAGAGGAGGTGTTCAGGCTGGCTGAGAAAAAACGACATTTCCCACTCTCATCGTTTACAGCATCCCATATCAGAGAATGAGGAGGCTTACCGCAGCCTTCGCTCGGAGGTTCGGAAAGCCATGAGGTGCTGCAAGTATGGGTGGTGGTCGCGGGTTGCTTAGGAGATAGACTCTGCCTCAATGGCCCGCAATCACAAATCGCTCTTTTAACTACATCAAAAAAGTAACCTGCAGCACCACACCTATTACCATCATTAGGGGAAAAAACAGCAATCCAATCTCTGACCCCCAGGAACAGGTTCACAGATTTGCTGAGTATTTCTGTCAGATCCTGGGGGAGGGGAAGTCCCTCAGCCTGGAAAACATCATGGAACAAAGTGGGAATGACCCTGCTGAGGCTGCGGTGCCACAACTATTGGAAGAGGAAGTCACCCCCTGTGAGTGGCTGGCTGAGGTGCCATCTGTTATGAAAGTACTGAATGTGATCCTGAGTCTGAGACCAGTAAAGGCACTGCACAGAGATGATCTCCCAAGTAAAATGCTGAGGGAGGGTGGCTTTTGTACACAGACTGCCCTACATGACATCATAACAACAGTCTGGACCACTGGACAGGTTCCACAGGATTGGAAGGGTACCCTGGTGGCCCCACTCTTTACGAAGGGAAACCGCACAGACTGTAGCAACTACAGGGGCATCTCACTCCTCAGTGTGCCGGGAAAGGTCCTGGCAAGGATTATTCAACATCGCCTTGCCAGGCACGCTTAGGTGAGGCTTGTGGAGCCATAATGCCGTTTCAGGAAAGGGCCATCCTGCACAGATTCCATATTTTCTGTCCGTCTGCTACCGCAGAGGTGTAGGGAATTCCAACAAGACCTACATCTCTGCTATATTGACCTGGTCATGGCCTATGATACCATCAGTAGGCCTGGGCTCTGGGTTGTTCTTCGTGCTTTCGGAGTCCCTGACCCTCTGCTCACGGTCATTAAGGACCTTCATGATGGTGAGCGGGCCCGGGTAAAACTACGTGGCCGGGAGTTGGAGCCATTCCCTGTTCACTTTGGGGTGCGACAGGGATATCCTCTGGCTCCCACATTATTTAGCATCTATTTCGACCACGTAGTTCGTGAAGCCTTCAATAGCTGTACCGGAGGAATTTCCATCTGGTACAGATACAATGGGAAGCTGATCGATGCCCCGGTGCGTATAAGGGATGGCTCCCTATTGCTCAACCATGTTAGGTATGCTAATGATCTGATAATTACTGCTCACTCAGAGGAAGAGTTGGATGCGCTGCTGCTAAACCTGGAGTTTGCCACTAAGAGGTGGGGCCTCACCATCAGCCCCACCAAAACTAAGCACCTTCCTGGGTATTTTGTACCATCGGACACTCCACCCCCACAACTCCCAACTGGTGATAGGGCAGTTGTGGAGAGAATGGAGAGTTTTTCATACCTTGGCAGCGTACTCTATCCATCCTGGGTGTATCCAGGTTGAATTGTGTGAGCAGCTCACAAATCTTTGAAAGATTTGGACAAAGTCCCATCGGTGAGCTCAGGCAAGGCTGCGTTGGCCAGGTTTTGTAGCCCGCATGCCCAGCCACTGCATGCCTAAACAGCTTTTCTTCGGCCGGATCGAGGTGGCTAAACAGGCGTGACACGGGCTATAGAAGAGATGGAGTGATGTGGTACAAGAGGATGTGGAGCTGAGTGGACTTGACAATGACTGGTACCAGCGGTGTTAAGATCGACCTCTGTGGAGGAGGCTCGTGAAGGACGCTACTGGGCAGTTGGAGGCAGTCGCCTTCCAATAAAAACGGAGGGCGGAGGAGCGACGCTCACAACAACGAGCGGTGCGCCTTGTGGCTAAAGCACAGCAAGTTGGCACAGTAGGGAGCACAGGTGGTGCATCAGCCAGTCATCTCAGTCAGTCGACCCGTGGCACCTGGGTCTGCCCTGTGACCTCCTGCCAGTGGGCATTCGACACTTCACGTGGCCTCGACGTGCACATAGCCTGGCGCAAGCGTCGGGGTGACGTTACCGCCACTTAGTGGCGAATGGCGGTTGTTATTTAAAGGTTCCGTCATCGCCATGAGCGGCATTTATGTGACCTTCTGGAAGGGAGGAAAATGCTAACTTAAAAAATACCATGAATTTCGTCAAAACTGCTGAGGGTGGCTCTTGCGCGAGGGGGGCGGGTCGACGACACCCATGGTGTCTGCCAGAGACTAATAGAATAAAACGTGCCTGCAGGCATGGGAGCGCTTCGTCACTTCCAGTCCACGATTTCACTTTCATTTGCATGTTAAAGAAAGTATTTACAGCAGTCTCCTGCTGTAACCTTCAGAGGATATTGGTGCTGAAGGAACGAATGGCTAGGTATTCCACCTGCTTCTTCACCTGTGAACTCCGTTGGATGTTCTAAATTAGGCCAAACGATGGCTTTTCATCTTCCTTGACTGGTAAACCCTTGGGTATTTTGGTATTCTATTAAAAAAAATTGTGGTTTTCGACACTTATTAATTTATTTTTTTCTGACAGTTTTGAGTCTGTGTCTGGTGCATTTTTATTTTAATTTTAGGTTATGTCAGTGGCTGCATCCCTGGTGCAAAGTGGTCAAATCCCAGCGCTGGGGAAATTAAAATGCAAGCGGCCACGGTCTCTGCCGCAAATGCCTTCTCGTATAAGACGAAGAAACATATCCCTGGTCACACTTCTCACAATGTTCCTCGGGGTCTCCGAGTTTAAGTCCTCTGTCATAAAATCCAATTAATGTGATGCGTGCGATTGCTTCTACCATTTTTATAGATCCAAATTTTAATTTTTACCACACACACACTCTTACCAGCACCTGCCCCTACCCCATAAAGACAAGGTCACCCTTACAGAAGAAACGCACGAAAAAGGCGACTTTCATTCCCAGTGCACCCCAACCACAATGGCTTGCATAATTAAGGAGAATGTTACAAAGATATCGCTGGGGAAGGAACAGCACCAGGCAGGCATAATAAAGAATGCTTTATTCGATAAGCCTCACAAAGATGCCACTCACATTTGATGTTCTTCCCACCTTAAATTAAGGGCTGAAGACTGTGCGGTACGAGTCAAGCCCAGTGGTTTCTCTGAGCAGTTTGTTATTCTCGGTGCGCGCCGTGGCTGAAACAATCCGGGTGGGAGAAAGCCTGCGTCGTTTTAACATTCCGTGCCGTGGACCAATTTGACTTGGAGTGTCCAAGCCGCATGTGCTGTCCGAACACACCCTCGGGATAAAACTCCTACCTCATTAATAAATGAAGAAATTTGTACAAACTTAAACAGTTAAAAACCGTGGTAGATGTCTTTCTAGCGAATTAGCGACAAAGCAGTGCCGTGTGTCTATGACCAAATCAGCCGGAATGCGCCCCCATCTCATCGTGTCTCGGAAGTTGAGCTGGGTTGAGTGTGTGGATCGTGCTTGCAGGGTTGAACGTCGTGCAGAACGGGTTGCTATAGGCTATGGGACGTGCAGCAAAATCCATCGTTCTGTACTTTTATGCCCCCCCCCCCCCCCCCGTCTTAAGTTACCCATCTTCACCAACGGGCAGTGACCAGCATGGTGAAGCAGTCAAATAACCACGACCACCCACATGGCTTAGGTAGTCCCTCATCCAGCAGTGGATTGACAAAATTGCTCTGCATATAAACGTTTACTTTAGTGCTCTGTAACTTTGTTGTTTTCTGTTGGGGATAAAGGACTGAATTGAACATGCATTCTACTATTTACCAAAGTGTTAATTGAGCATCTGCCAGAGCCTAACTGCACGTACTTGCATGCGTGGCTATATGGATACAAAAAAAATAACAACGATAAATATGAAACTCCAGCTGATGCGTTTTTTTTATTACTTTTTTTGCTAAAGATGCTTGTGTAGACATTGCTACATTATTTCCTTAGGGTACAAGTACATCGTTATTATTTATGCCTTAAACATGCATACTACATAATAATAATGAAATCAATTTTCTGTTTTATCATTGCTGGGTGAAGGTTTCACCACACCTTTAGGCCATGGGGGTTGTTTACCCTTACAGGACTTTATTTTTCGATTTAGGACGGCTGCTTGCGTTTTGGCCGAAACGTCGTGAGAATTGTTTTATTTTTATCATTTTATTATTTCCCTTCTACGTGATTTTACCGAAAGAACCAAGAAGAGGACTTTATTTCTCTGGTCAGTCCAAATTGGTGCAGGTTCGGCTCAGAACCGCTCGCCGCTCATGTTAGCCGTGGCCAGGAATCAAACTCGGGATTGCTGGGTTCAGAGGCACAGTGCATGCTAAATACTGCATCACCGCTCCAATCCCTACCCAATAAATATAACCCGCATGATCAATTAAAATAAATAACATAACTATAAATGAGTAATGTTCCTTGAATCTAAAGCTGTTCCTTGCTATAAAAACACATACACTCGAGAGGGAAAATATAATTTTAATATAAGTAAATACAGTATTCTGTTCTTTTGTCTAACACCAGGGAGCTATCTTTGTGCAGTATTAGGAAGGACTTGAATTTGAGTACATATTTAAAGTCTAAGAAATGCGTACAATTTGAATCCAACAGATAACTGTGTGCTAGATCTAAAGTATATCTAGTTCTGTCGGCTCAAAATCGACTGGCACATTTTTTAAATTATCGCTTATTGCCACCTGATATTAACATGGAATTAAACTGCAAAGGTTTGCAGTGTTGTGCTGTAAACACTTTAATCACAGTCATGATATATATATCATGGAACTAGAAAAACAAAGACGATCAAAATGACTCTCTGATGTGTTTTTCAGGTGATGTGACGTGCTATTCAGCATGATGTACGACGTTTTTGCTCTGCCTGCCAAGGGGTTATTCAGGAACTGGTGTGAGCTTATTCAGTAACACATCCTGTAGAAGCTCCCTACATGCGGAGTGAAACGTCAGACATCATGCTCAACAACAGGCGATCCAACCCAAAACACATCGGAAAGCTATTTACCTGAATTTAGTATCAAAAGCATTATTCTTTTTCGAGGATATTCAGTGATTGATATGTATGGTATGCTATATTTCGATTTAAGGCTTTCGTGACTGCAGGGATTCATCTTCTTGGTTCTTTCGGTAAAGTCACGTAGAATGGAAATAATTAAATAATAACATAATAACAAATAAAACATAATAAAATAATTCTCACGACGTTTCGGCCACAACGCAAGCAGCCGTCCTTAGGTGGAGAACAGGTCTGTCGACAGAACAGGTCTGTCAACAGACTCTGTCTTCTCGACAGATCTGTTCTCCACCTGAGGACGGCTGCTTGCGTTGTGGCCGAAACGTCGTGAGAATTATTTTATTATGTTTTATTATTTTTATTTTATTATTTTATTATTTCCATTCTACGTGACTTTACCGAAAGAACCAAGAAGATGTATGGTATGTTTTTGTTACAGTGAATACAAATCATTTGTTAAACACAATAATCGTGTGGTGAGACAACTTTGCAGACCATGGAGCTGGTGACCAATTCATATTTTATAACTCCCCAAAAATGCAATACATTTGTGGCTATGTTAGTACAATTTTGGATGCCACGGCAAATTCAGGATGCAATTACACCCATGGCAAGGTATGTTTTAATGCCAAAATGTATTATGTCCTGATTAGGATAGACTTTGGCAGCAGTATGCTAGATAAGAGAACATTAATTTTTCATCAGCAGCAGCAGCAGGGGCACTCGACAGAGAGAGAAAAAGCATAAAGAATAGAATGCCCGTGCTTATTTTATGCCGGCATGGTTGATTTCTCTGCGGGGCCAGAGAGCATTATTACGAGGCAGGATGAATACAGAGCACTCCCCCGAGACGCAACTTGCCACTCGGCTCTTCCAAAATGAGACCGCGGGAGAACCAAAAAAAAAACCGGGGGGACGACTTCATTGACGTGGCAATGTCACTTCCTCCCTCTCCCTTTCACAGTTGAGCGGTCGAGTGTTTAAGATGCGTCGTTGGGTGGCGACGGCCAAGGAGTTAGTGGCCGGGCTCCTGTGCAGCGGGGTGTGGTTGAGAGATGGTCCCCGTTGAATGCACACGTGAGCCGGCCTGCGAACGCGTCGCTCGTTGCTCCGCGTGGCGCCGTGTGAGTCGGGGTTGGGGGGGGGTGCGCCTTGACATCGGCGGTTAGGTGTAGTCACGAGAGCAGGCTGAAGGTTTAAGGTAAAAGCCGGGAAGCAGGGCGTTAGCCACGGATGCGTGTTTTTTTTTTCGGAATTGTTGCGTGCAAACAAATACATTTAGATATAATGCCGATGGGTCACGTAGGGTTCCAGTCGTGCAGAGGAGGGATCTAGATTATGTGGAGATGTAAAGCTCTTTGCCTGGATTACTGGCACATGCTCTGCTCTCATCCCAACAGCGCGATGCTAAGAAGGTAGGCAATCCTGCACCGTTGTTGTAACGTGATGAATTGATTGTGCGTTGATCGTTGCATCACTGCCACTGTACAGATGTTTCTTACTTGCGACGGGTTGCGTTAGACAAATGCGTTCGGCATGAAAGAATGTTTGTGCAGATTGGAATTGTTGATGCTGTGAGTTATTGTGGAGGAGTACATCTGGACAGATTAAGCGCGTGTCCATGTAGCCTTTGTTCATTTATCAACAGCATATATTTGTGAACTTTCGCAATTGAAAATCAAACACAAGCTGCCGTTGGATGTATTGAAAGCAAAAGGGTTTCAGCTGAAAATTAAACAATGACCCTTTGTGGAGGACAATATGCATAGAAAATGTAGATTTTTAGGTAACAATCGTATAACATTCTGTTTCTTTGCAAGTACCAGTAAATTCAATCTGACATGTTTGAAGAAAGGCATAAGACTGATGAAAGATGTTTAGATGCTCATACAGTGTCATTTTTGGTACAGCAATATCTCTATGAATGTATGCTTGGAGTATAATCCATATGAAAAACCCTTTCCGAATGACAAATGACACTGGAGCAAATTAAAACAATTGTGTAATTTTCAATTTTTTACACAAGCATATAAATATCAGGGGCAAATCATATGCATATACACACTGAGAGTTTGCACATGATGGAGATTTGTCATATTTAAAAAAATTCTCTGTGAGAAATAAGTAAATATTTTCTTTTTATTATGACCAACAATTTCCAAAAGAGCTCGCAAAATCTTTTTTTTACGTGATACAGAGCTGCAATAAAAAGAAACATAATCAGTATTCAAGGCGCAATCCTCCAAGAGCACTAATTACAAATTCTGACTGCAGCCTCCGTATGAAATAGAAAATCAGGGTCATAACCAGACTTTTTTTTTTAACCTCCTGCTCTGAGCTTTGCAAGTAGGGCCTCTTATCTGCAAGAGGAAATATCCATGTCACGATGGAAATTCAATAATGCAGCTGGCGCAATGTGAAAGGCCCACGTCTTGTCAGAGCTCCTCTTCCGTGTACAGTACGGCAATTCTTCTTTGTTTCACAGCGGGCAGCTTGGGACCGGCAAAGCAATAGCTCGTTTGGGGGGGGGGGATAATTATAGAAGCCCCAAACGAATAAAACTAAATTATTCAAGAAAAGTGAGACTTGTAATAATACGTTTGAGGGGCATAAGGCAAATTATTTTCATTGTTAAAACAGCAGACTGTCTTAACAATACAAACTTTGCTGATGAAAGAATCACAGAGTTTTTTTTGCATTTCCCTTTCCAATTGCTGCTTGAAAATACACCACAGGACTCGCTCAAATGTCGTCCGATTTCCTTTACAGCCACTGAGCCATTCATAGGGAATTTCTCATTTATTTGTTAAGGGTGCGTCTATCCATAAGGCAACTAGTGTTGACCCTCCCCCAAAAGTGGTACTGATTGTATCGACCCTAGAGGGACGATGGGCTGAGTCAACCCCCGCCCAGGATTTTAACTTGCAACCTTTCCGATTTCAAGCAACTCAGTCTAGTGCTGTCCCATCTGGCTGGATCTAGAATCACTGTATGGCCTTATATTGAGCCACGTATTATTTATACACAATATAGTTACAACTGAGTCATTTCCCGATTTATATTGCCTATAACAAGGTTTCTTATATAATGTTTGAGTGTTGACACAGCCCAGAGTTGATACGAAAAAAAAATGTATAACCTCTTTACGAGGAAGTCAATAGTGGTTTGCCCAGTGTGGTTGATGCCGCCCTTACCATAGGAATGTGGAATTTCCATCGCTGGCTCAAGGCTGTAAAAGAAGATGAGCATCGCCTCCACTCATTTGAGGACAACACTTTGAATAAATAGGAAATAATGTAAAATATATAACGACATGGCGATATATCTTCAGAGATATTCCTATCTTACTCAATGGTAGGATGTAACGTGGATACGTAGTTTTTTTTGTCATCTGCAAGTAAAGGTCAAATTTGTATTCAATTACTATACATCTGGCCAGAGTAAATGACTCCTGTAACAATGTATTTCTATGGATTTTGTAATTAAACCGGCACGTACACTAGAAGCTACCATGAATGTAATGTATGTTGACCTTCTTTCACGCCATACGTAGACAATCATGCTAATCGGAGGTGCGGGAGAAGGGCAATACACTTCACACAAGAAACAAATGTGAAGCAGTGTGTGGCACAATTGTAATTAGCTATGATGCATCTTGTACATATGGAGCTGATTACATATTCTCACTCCCCCTGAACTATGCCCCGAAGCGATCAGAGGATGTTTAATGCGTGCGTAAAATTCACACAAAAGTTACAAGAATTTTGTTTGGCGCCTGCTTGTGAATGTTAAAAAGCAACGGGAAACGTGTTTTGAAAATCAGCGCTAATGCCGACGATAAAAGCGAGTATTTAAATGAGTTTACACATAATTAGAAATTTATCCAATTTCAAGCGGCTTATCACGCCAATGTTTATGGCTTCGGTTCGCGTGGCTGCTTGCGTTTGTATTTGGCAGGAGGAGCGGGTGAGGCAGTCATTTGCATAGCAGAGTGCACACGGAAGTGATAAACTTGACAATAAGCTGCTTGCCATGAAGCTGACAATTACTTATAGCGAAAATTATTGGACATTGTTGTATTAACATTTTAATTGTGGTGACTTAAGCAAATTACATATTTTTGGGGGGGGTTATTATTATTTTTGTTACATGTTTAATGTTTGAAATGCCTCGAGGAGTATACGTTATAATTTAAGATACTGCACAGGCAGTGGTGCACAAACACAAGATAGAGTAAGAAAAAAACAACCACATTCATTTTTAACGCTGCCTTATAACAGCGAATTTAATCTGGTCCATGCAAGAAAACAAACCTTAAAATTGGCCATTATTTCAGCGCCTATAATCTGAACAACTTACAAATTCTATCAGAAAAAAATAATAATGAATATCAAATACAGTTAAAACTGGCTTTTGCATACTCTGAAAGGGTATTTGATTCAATGCGAGTTGATGCAGTCATCCAATTCCTCATGAATCAACTTCTTAATATAAAGCATATAGAAAAAAATCAGAACCATTTATAAAAATGAAACAGCTACGCTGACATTTAATGAAGAAGATAACAAATCACATATGAGAAGAGAGGATCCAGGCAAGGAGATACCATCTCGTGGAGGCTATTCACAGTAACATTAGAGCATGTCTTAAGAAGATTTCAGCTGAGAAACAAAGGCATGCACGTGAATTGGAGAAAGTATTAACCACCTCACACTTGCTGACGGCAATTGTCTTAGCGACCAATGACGATGAACGACAGGAATTTTTTAAAAAAACATTTAACAAGAGAAAGTTGCTAAAATACACATGAGCAAAACTATGGTCACAAAGAATACTTTGCAAAGATATGCAAGAATTGTAGAAGGGGGAATAATTGACAAATAGTACAGAATATTTACAGGGTGCTTCAAAAATGTTTGAACACTTCTGAGAATTTACAACAATACCACCAGAAATGTGCCTCTCGTCTGTGGAGACCACCTGGAGAAGATTCCAGGCATGTGTTGACGATGATGGCGAACAAGCGGAGACTCTTTGACTTTTTGTAGCAAAATTTTGGCTTAAAACTTTCGTGACTGCAGGAATTCATATTCTTTGGTTCTTTCGGTAAAGTTACGTAGATAACAATAAAAATAAAAAAACACGACGTTTCGTTTGCAACACAAGCAAGCATCATCAGGAAAAGGGGGTTGGCCTCTAAAGGCAAATTTTTTATAAAGGTTTAAAATGGGCGTAGCCCAAGTGTCAGCAGCATGGGCGGGGCAGCTAATGTTCATGTGAGTGGTGGGCGGGGCAGCTGATGTTAATGTGAGTGGTGGGCGGGGCAGCTGATGTTAATGTGAGTGGTGGGCGGGGCAGCTGATGTTAATGTGAGTGGTGGGCGGGGCAGCTGATGTTAATGTGAGTGGTGGGCGGGGCAGCTGATGTTAATGTGAGTGGTGGGCGGGGCAGCTGATGTTAATGTGAGTGGTGGGCGGGGCAGCTGATGTTAATGTGAGTGGTGGGCGGGGCAGCTGATGTTAATGTGAGTGGTGGGCGGGGCAGCTGATGTTAATGTGAGTGGTGGGCGGGGCAGCTGATGTTAATGTGAGTGGTGGGCGGGGCAGCTGATGTTAATGTGAGTGGTGGGCGGGGCAGCTGATGTTAATGTGAGTGGTGGGCGGGGCAGCTGATGTTAATGTGAGTGGTGGGCGGGGCAGCTGATGTTAATGTGAGTGGTGGGCGGGGCAGCTGATGTTAATGTGAGTGGTGGGCGGGGCAGCTGATGTTAATGTGAGTGGTGGGCGGGGCAGCTGATGTTAATGTGAGTGGTGGGCGGGGCAGCTGATGTTAATGTGAGTGGTGGGCGGGGCAGCTGATGTTAATGTGAGTGGTGGGCGGGGCAGCTGATGTTAATGTGAGTGGTGGGCGGGGCAGCTGATGTTAATGTGAGTGGTGGGCGGGGCAGCTGATGTTAATGTGAGTGGTGGGCGGGGCAGCTGATGTTAATGTGAGTGGTGGGCGGGGCAGCTGATGTTAATGTGAGTGGTGGGCGGGGCAGCTGATGTTAATGTGAGTGGTGGGCGGGGCAGCTGATGTTAATGTGAGTGGTGGGCGGGGCAGCTGATGTTAATGTGAGTGGTGGGCGGGGCAGCTGATGTTAATGTGAGTGGTGGGCGGGGCAGCTGATGTTAATGTGAGTGGTGGGCGGGGCAGCTGATGTTAATGTGAGTGGTGGGCGGGGCAGCTGATGTTAATGTGAGTGGTGGGCGGGGCAGCTGATGTTAATGTGAGTGGTGGGCGGGGCAGCTGATGTTAATGTGAGTGGTGGGCGGGGCAGCTGATGTTAATGTGAGTGGTGGGCGGGGCAGCTGATGTTAATGTGAGTGGTGGGCGGGGCAGCTGATGTTAATGTGAGTGGTGGGCGGGGCAGCTGATGTTAATGTGAGTGGTGGGCGGGGCAGCTGATGTTAATGTGAGTGGTGGGCGGGGCAGCTGATGTTAATGTGAGTGGTGGGCGGGGCAGCTGATGTTAATGTGAGTGGTGGGCGGGGCAGCTGATGTTAATGTGAGTGGTGGGCGGGGCAGCTGATGTTAATGTGAGTGGTGGGCGGGGCAGCTGATGTTAATGTGAGTGGTGGGCGGGGCAGCTGATGTTAATGTGAGTGGTGGGCGGGGCAGCTGATGTTAATGTGAGTGGTGGGCGGGGCAGCTGATGTTAATGTGAGTGGTGGGCGGGGCAGCTGATGTTAATGTGAGTGGTGGGCGGGGCAGCTGATGTTAATGTGAGTGGTGGGCGGGGCAGCTGATGTTAATGTGAGTGGTGGGCGGGGCAGCTGATGTTAATGTGAGTGGTGGGCGGGGCAGCTGATGTTAATGTGAGTGGTGGGCGGGGCAGCTGATGTTAATGTGAGTGGTGGGCGGGGCAGCTGATGTTAATGTGAGTGGTGGGCGGGGCAGCTGATGTTAATGTGAGTGGTGGGCGGGGCAGCTGATGTTAATGTGAGTGGTGGGCGGGGCAGCTGATGTTAATGTGAGTGGTGGGCGGGGCAGCTGATGTTAATGTGAGTGGTGGGCGGGGCAGCTGATGTTAATGTGAGTGGTGGGCGGGGCAGCTGATGTTAATGTGAGTGGTGGGCGGGGCAGCTGATGTTAATGTGAGTGGTGGGCGGGGCAGCTGATGTTAATGTGAGTGGTGGGCGGGGCAGCTGATGTTAATGTGAGTGGTGGGCGGGGCAGCTGATGTTAATGTGAGTGGTGGGCGGGGCAGCTGATGTTAATGTGAGTGGTGGGCGGGGCAGCTGATGTTAATGTGAGTGGTGGGCGGGGCAGCTGATGTTAATGTGAGTGGTGGGCGGGGCAGCTGATGTTAATGTGAGTGGTGGGCGGGGCAGCTGATGTTAATGTGAGTGGTGGGCGGGGCAGCTGATGTTAATGTGAGTGGTGGGCGGGGCAGCTGATGTTAATGTGAGTGGTGGGCGGGGCAGCTGATGTTAATGTGAGTGGTGGGCGGGGCAGCTGATGTTAATGTGAGTGGTGGGCGGGGCAGCTGATGTTAATGTGAGTGGTGGGCGGGGCAGCTGATGTTAATGTGAGTGGTGGGCGGGGCAGCTGATGTTAATGTGAGTGGTGGGCGGGGCAGCTGATGTTAATGTGAGTGGTGGGCGGGGCAGCTGATGTTAATGTGAGTGGTGGGCGGGGCAGCTGATGTTAATGTGAGTGGTGGGCGGGGCAGCTGATGTTAATGTGAGTGGTGGGCGGGGCAGCTGATGTTAATGTGAGTGGTGGGCGGGGCAGCTGATGTTAATGTGAGTGGTGGGCGGGGCAGCTGATGTTAATGTGAGTGGTGGGCGGGGCAGCTGATGTTAATGTGAGTGGTGGGCGGGGCAGCTGATGTTAATGTGAGTGGTGGGCGGGGCAGCTGATGTTAATGTGAGTGGTGGGCGGGGCAGCTGATGTTAATGTGAGTGGTGGGCGGGGCAGCTGATGTTAATGTGAGTGGTGGGCGGGGCAGCTGATGTTAATGTGAGTGGTGGGCGGGGCAGCTGATGTTAATGTGAGTGGTGGGCGGGGCAGCTGATGTTAATGTGAGTGGTGGGCGGGGCAGCTGATGTTAATGTGAGTGGTGGGCGGGGCAGCTGATGTTAATGTGAGTGGTGGGCGGGGCAGCTGATGTTAATGTGAGTGGTGGGCGGGGCAGCTGATGTTAATGTGAGTGGTGGGCGGGGCAGCTGATGTTAATGTGAGTGGTGGGCGGGGCAGCTGATGTTAATGTGAGTGGTGGGCGGGGCAGCTGATGTTAATGTGAGTGGTGGGCGGGGCAGCTGATGTTAATGTGAGTGGTGGGCGGGGCAGCTGATGTTAATGTGAGTGGTGGGCGGGGCAGCTGATGTTAATGTGAGTGGTGGGCGGGGCAGCTGATGTTAATGTGAGTGGTGGGCGGGGCAGCTGATGTTAATGTGAGTGGTGGGCGGGGCAGCTGATGTTAATGTGAGTGGTGGGCGGGGCAGCTGATGTTAATGTGAGTGGTGGGCGGGGCAGCTGATGTTAATGTGAGTGGTGGGCGGGGCAGCTGATGTTAATGTGAGTGGTGGGCGGGGCAGCTGATGTTAATGTGAGTGGTGGGCGGGGCAGCTGATGTTAATGTGAGTGGTGGGCGGGGCAGCTGATGTTAATGTGAGTGGTGGGCGGGGCAGCTGATGTTAATGTGAGTGGTGGGCGGGGCAGCTGATGTTAATGTGAGTGGTGGGCGGGGCAGCTGATGTTAATGTGAGTGGTGGGCGGGGCAGCTGATGTTAATGTGAGTGGTGGGCGGGGCAGCTGATGTTAATGTGAGTGGTGGGCGGGGCAGCTGATGTTAATGTGAGTGGTGGGCGGGGCAGCTGATGTTAATGTGAGTGGTGGGCGGGGCAGCTGATGTTAATGTGAGTGGTGGGCGGGGCAGCTGATGTTAATGTGAGTGGTGGGCGGGGCAGCTGATGTTAATGTGAGTGGTGGGCGGGGCAGCTGATGTTAATGTGAGTGGTGGGCGGGGCAGCTGATGTTAATGTGAGTGGTGGGCGGGGCAGCTGATGTTAATGTGAGTGGTGGGCGGGGCAGCTGATGTTAATGTGAGTGGTGGGCGGGGCAGCTGATGTTAATGTGAGTGGTGGGCGGGGCAGCTGATGTTAATGTGAGTGGTGGGCGGGGCAGCTGATGTTAATGTGAGTGGTGGGCGGGGCAGCTGATGTTAAGGTGAGTGGTGGGCGGGGCAGCTGATGTTAATGTGAGTGGTGGGCGGGGCAGCTGATGTTAATGTGAGTGGTGGGCGGGGCAGCTGATGTTAATGTGAGTGGTGGGCGGGGCAGCTGATGTTAATGTGAGTGATGGTCAACGACGGCGCTGGTGGTGGGTTTCCACCAATTAAGGGGCTGCCAGGTAAATATTAGCATGTTAATGTAAGATAGGAGAGTGGCCACCACGGCGGGCACACTGAGGTGGCTGTGTTGGTGTGAGAAATTTCACCTGTTAATGTAAAATCACAGCCAGTTGACATACATTTGTTATCATGTTACAATGTATTATCCTTTTGATTTAAAGCTTTCGTGACTGCAGGGATTCATATTATTGGTTCTTTCGGTAAAGTCACATAGAAGGGAAATAATAAAATAATAATAAATATTATAAAAAAATAATTATGAAAATCAATTAAAATAAATAATTATATTATTTCCCTTCTACGTGACTTTACCGAAAGAACCAAGAATATGAAAATGTATTATCCGTTATTTTTACATTAAAAACGATAGTCCCATATAAATGTTTACATTTTTTAAGCACCCTGTCTGTATATGCTTCGTAGAGTGATTGAATCCTGGATAGACCAGGGCTTGATGATGGTGACGATGATAACACGAACGTTCATAGTAGGCTCATATCTCAGGAAATGTCTCATCTTTAGAGACGATAGGGAACAGATAAAAAAAAATAAAAGCTCGCTATGTTACTGTCTGTCACATTGCAAAGTAAATAAGAAACTACTGATGTAGGAATGCCAATTACAAATAGAAAAAAAAAACTAGCCACCTTCATCATTAGCGATGCCTTACAACAACAAAAATATATAATAGGAAAAACATCCCCTATGAATAAGGGCCATTCTCATAAATATTAGCCTAACGTGCAATTTGTTTCTGGTATAATGTCTTGTTAATGAGTAAGACGGTGCATTGTATATGCTCCAGAAGTACAGTTTGCTAAGTTTCAAATGACCGAGCCACCACTACTGTATGCCCAAACATCTCAAACACAATTCAAGTCTCTCTGTGAAATCCCAGACGGTCATTGTCAGGACCGGCTCAGCTCCTTTTACTTAGCTGAGCGGTGGTGGAGTCGTTTACACCAAATCTTAGGTTATTCCAACACATAGAGCAGCGTTTAAGTCGGTGGAATGTCCTCGTCTCATATCGTACAATTCAGCTCATGTTATGAGACATCTCCTTTACCAGTGGCAAAATATAGTAGTAGGTTTTTACCCTTTCAACTGGTACAAAGCTGTCTCGGGTGTGGACCAATCAACTTCAAGAACAGTGCAAATCATTATCATCACAGAGTTGTTTCTTTTTGTTTGCATTTCGACTGCTTGTGTTGTGGTTATGCCTTGTATAAAGGTGTCAGTTTTTGTACCAGTTGAAAGGGTAAAAATCAGCTCATTTTCTTAGCCCAGTTAGCAAAGACATTGTATTTCATTATCCATCACCGTCATATTTTTGGATAAGCGAGATGAGGTACAGCCCCAGTAGCGTGACTCTCTTTAACGGAGGAGGCAGCGGCGGGGGGGGGGGCATATAATAACTCAGGGGTGGACGGCACAGTCAGTGTTGTACAACCTTTAACCAAATGTTAAACGCTAAACAGAATGAGTAGTGATACGATCTGCTTTCGTCTATCGAGTGACTCATGCAGCCAGCTATGACTGCAGAGTTTGGTAGTACATGTTATTTTGGTCGTTTATTGTGAAAATTCGGTCACAGTTCCTATGACCACTGTTTCATTGCTTTTATGGCTTTATTTTGGTGATTTTCGAAAAGTTTTTTGGTTTGGCCATGTTGTAGTACAGAGTTAGACTGATGGTCTAATCTAAGTTGTCTTGTGGTTGTTGTTGTTGTTTGACTTGCATCCCACTGGGATTTTTGCACAGTGTTGGTGTACGGTGATTTTTCTGCAATATTTTGCTGTCTTTTCTTGGATTTTCTGTTTGCACATAGTCACTATAAGATGTTCATGTTTTGTTTTTTGTTTGTTGCGGTTGCACCCCATTCAAGAGCCGAATGACTCACAGGGCTATACCAAATAAATGAACTTTGAACTTTGTGCTTTCTGCTCGAGCTCTCGCACCCTGTGTGTACGAGGAAAGGCAGCGATGTCGATCCGCTTTAATTGCCACTGGTGTTGCATTTTGCATCGACTTTTGTTGTTACTTGATTGTGAAGAAAAAAACGAGTAGGTGGACTGAGTCCACTTCAACACCCTTCAATGCTATGGCGCTGGTCAGGTGGTGTTAAATTTAGTTCGATTTGAGGGTGGTTTAGTCATCGCCCTTACCAATTCGATGGTTACACTGGTCAACACACTTTTTCTGGCATAAGGTATTCCAACGGGTTTAAGGTAATTTTTGGGTGCTGATTCCAAATCTGGCATCAGTTTTTGTCTATCGCATCAGGTTTTTGAGATATCAAATATTCCATTTTAAATAAAAACTGCAGAAGAAAAATATTAAATAAATGTGGATATCTACATAAAATGATATTATAAACACACTATCCTAAAAATACAGCACCATATTTTAACACTAAAGCAGTCACTGACTCACAACAACTTGCAATCATAAGTGACAGAGTTAATTTCGGGTAAAATCAATGAAAATGGGGTATGTCGATAGCATAAAATGAGATGTGATAGAGCAAATCTGAGATCAGATTTGGAATCAGCACCCTGAAATTAGTCTAAAACAGCTGCAAAAGTCCAGGCCATAAAAAAATGCTTTTTTTTTGTTGACCAGTGTTATCCATCTGGGTTGATAAAATTACAACTTTGTGGGGAAGTCAACAGTGGTTGCCATGTGGATAGCCTCACCCGTACCATAGGAATGTGGAATGTCCACCACTGGCTGAGGGCTGTAAAACAGGAGATGAGGACCACCTCAGTGTCACCACTGTGCCACACGTCTCCTGAAAATGATGTACAATACAGACCGTACGCAACGCTTTTCAGAAATATTTCAAGCTCAACCAGTCTGCCAGAGCAAAACAATGCACACGCGCATGATTTATGTGCAAAAAAAATAACCGAACTCATAAATTAGATGCAGGACATTTAATTTTATATCACCATTTTGGCAGTCCATTAATTATAATGGGATTTTCTGGCGAGGGCAACCACCCTGGAGATGGAGCAATGACCTCAGCTCATGTTCAGAAGTTATATGATTTGTGGAATAGTAGGAGCGTGAGAGGTTGCAACGACTTCATGAGGGCTTCATCCAGAAATGGATAGATGTTGACCGATGATGATGATGATGATTGAATCTGACATTTGACTCACCATTTTTAATAGTCACCGATAAGTACAGCTTTTGGAAAAAAACTAAACGGTGTTTTTGGATTTTTTTTTCTCCAGAAAGAATGCCTTCCTGCCACACCCTACAAGAGCTAATAGAGGAATTTATTTGCACAATTGAATAGCCAAGTAGTCTATGAGCTGGCTAAACGTTGTTAGTTGACTGCAATGTCCCAGCAATTCCAATGTGCCGTATGCTTGAGAGCACATGACAGTCACAAGAGTGTACCAATGTCTTGCATCACGGCCTTAGTTACATTGATAACATTGTCTGTAAATAAACAGCTAAATTTATACCTGTTTCACATTGTCATGGGCACCTGTGTTTAAACACAAAAACATTAAATGAATGTTAAAGGGATCTCACTCAGTTAAGTAAAGGACACCAGTCGGCCATGTATTTGTTTAAAAAATAAAGTCATCCAATTCTGGATGTCACTGTCTTATCTCCCACACTGTCAGTGAAAATGTTGTCAAGGTCAGCCAAACTCTTCATGCGATCTTCCCATTCCGACCACATGAAGCGAGATAGACAACCCATTGTAAGTTCTAAAAATGACTTCCCTTGCATTTGTGGGAGTGAAATTTTTAAAAAAAGATTGATGTTAGCCCACAAAGATGCCGAATTGTACTGAATGTTGCAATTTGAAAAGTCATTGTGAATTATGACGTTGTTTCTTTTTAGCGTGAAAAAAATATGCATTAGTTTAAGAAGATATTTACCCGAGATTTTTTGTGGATGCCAACATTTTTAAATGCTCATTAATAAGGCAAAAGCACAGGGCAAGTTGTGATGGCACAACTTGCATGCTGTCACCACACATTTAAAATGTAACTCTTTTTATAATTACATTCCATATATAAACGAGTAGACACACATGTGCATCATCACGCAAATATACTAGTACAAAGGTAAAGATTCCCTATAGCGTAAATAGACTATTGGGGCAAGTGCTGTTAGCGAGCATCTATGAACGGTAGTATTGTGCTTGAGGTGGTGGTATGGCCAGTTGACTTTATATATCTAGTGATGACGTTCACACACTGCACCAGGTACACATTTTAGGCTGAGTGGACCTAGGGGGGGGTCCAGGACAGCTATAGATATCACTTGCCATTGATGTTAGCCATGGCTGTAAATCAAACTCAGGTCGCTGGGTTCATAGCGCATTGTGCAAACGACTGTATCATATACTGTTTATCCTCGCATAAACACACTAATTGATGCCATAATGCAAAGAATAGAGGAATGTTTCAGGTTCATTGTTATTGTTGTAGACTCACAGAGCCAGACGAATGTCCAATTATCATCTCGGGGCTCGTTTTAATTCTCACCACTGAGAAAGACTATATCAAGAGTGGTACCACAAATATGTAGCATTTAAAATGTACATTTAAAACTCATTATATATAAAATGCCATTCTTAACAGAACAATGATAACAGTGGACACAATTCCCAATGCTTCATAGGTTAAATCAAAGTCTTCTTAGCTTGGTTTTTCAAGTTTTTTAAGGGATGCTCAGATGAGTAAGTGCCCCTATATTCAAAGCTCGCTAGTTCAAAACGCAATTCCTCGCTCCAGTGCCAAGCGGTGACCTCTCTGTAGAAAAAGTGTCGCGGAACTCCCAACCGATCAGTGCTGGGTCAGTTATGTAGGATATGGGGCAGCCTAAGTTTAGAGAAAAATACGTTTCAAACTGTCATCGTTAAGCAGTGCTCTGGAACCTATAAAGATGTTCAAAGGTAGTGGCTCTTTTTTTATCATCAGCCATGGTCGGCCCACTGCTGGATGAAGACTTCCCTGAACCACCACCACCACCTATCATGATACATTGATGCAACAATCCAACTTGCACTTGCATAGGACCTGATTTAGCTTCATTTTAGAACGGTAAGTTTTTTAAGCTGAAGCTAAATAGATATTTTATTATTTCATTATTTCCCTTCTACGTGACTTTACCGAAAGAACCAATAATATTAATCCCTGCAGTCACAAAAGCTTTAAATCTAACTTTAAAACGTACCCATTGACTTTAAAATGAACCCATAACTTTAAGGTAATAAAAGGCACAAGTAAAGGCGTAGCCCCGTATTTTATTGCTCATACCACTGTGGACAGTAGGGTCTCCACGAGAGGATATTTTAGGCCTACTCTTCCATTCTTGCCAAATGTCTTGGAAGTGATTGGTGTACCCATACTTTACGCCACCATGCTCGACCAACCTATTCTCCTGGGTGAACAGACATGGGATTATCTAAAATAATTTTCAAACTCGCAACCTCTGGATTGCAAGTCCAGTGTACTAAAGGGCCGTCCATAAATGACGTCACGCACCTAGGGGGGGGGGGGTCAGACATTTGTGACGATGTGTGACGAGGAGGGGGGGTGTTTGAGAAATGTGACGTCATATCAAAATGCGCAACTTTAAATAAATATAGACAACACGTTCTAATTAATTAAATAGACTTTTTTTTAATAAATGTTTTCTCCTACATCAAAGTGCAGCGCCACATTAAATACGCACTACATTGACAATAGTTTAAAGCGATTTGAAGCATGTTTTATTTTTTAAATGATAAATATGGTTTGGGGGGGGCAGAGCTTTGTGACGTCCCATTTGAGGGGGGGGTCTGACTTTTTGTGACGCCGTGTGACGAGGGGAGGGGGGGGGTTAAAAATCGTCCAAAATCGCGTGACGTCATTTATGGCCGACCCCTAAGCATTATACCACGGAAGCATCCCCAAATGTAGTATTTGTCACTTAGTTCCATACGATATATTATATCATTAATAATAGAGCAAAACTTCATCTGGATTTCAGTGAGTTTCCTCCCAAAACGAAGTCCACAGCTGCTGCTACTGTGGAGCCTTGCGGCTCATCCTAAGGGTGTTGGAGGCTTCTGTTACCTCTGAGGGTTAGGGTCACCAAGCCAATCACATAAAACTTGCCCAATGCATGAGCTTCCCCCAAAAGGTGAGTGACCCTCTCACGCTCAGCTGAACGTCTATGCTATGATCGGCACACAGAGCAAACAGATGCAATTATATTGCAGACTTTCATCTCGAAACAAGTTTCGGAGGCCAGACTTTGCACAACGAGGGAGCGGAAAGGGCAGGGTTAGTGGTAAGGCTGGGCAAGGGGCTGGTGGGCAGAGGTGGGGTGTAGAGGAGGAAGAGAGGGGTGGAGGTGAGTTGGGGGAGTTCTTAAGGAAACTGGGCCGTGTTCCAGAGTCAGTGCTGACAAGTTCCAACATCTGTTAATTGTCAATGGTACAGTGCAGAGGGCAGGCGGAGAAGTTTACATTACACGAGTTGCTTAGTCGTTGTATTTTGTGTAAACGATACGGCGTATTTCCATGAGCGAAGTCGCGTGGTCACCCGCATGAGTCACCTTTCGCAGAGCCTCACCAGAAATAAGAGAGAGCTTCTTTGGAAATGTTTGTTTTAAAGAGCTCCAGTGGACGACGCCACAACACCAACAACAACAACAACTGCCCTAAGCTGCCATTGTGGATTGGTGGTGTCGGCGCGTCAAGGAGGAGATCGTTTTCAATGTCACTCTGAAACCAGCTCTCTCGGCTGCTCGCTTTTGCTGCAATTGTGGTCTGGAACAAAATAAAAACATATTCGTTGCCTTTATGTCTCTGGCGAGCACGAAGCGTGGCCAACATGTGGAAGGTGTGCATCAGCGTGCGCACGCTCAGGTAAATCTCGCATCTCAGACTTTTTATTTATTTTTTTCTCCCCAGGGTGATTGTGATGATTATAAGTACGGTAATAAATACATACCGTGTATAGTTCATACAGTACGGTACTGTGAATTGCTCTGTTTTGCTAAATTATCACGATTTTTTAAGACTGCTGGGTAGGCTAGGCCATCTTCGACTTACGATATTTTTGACTTACGATGGGGTCGTCGTAACGCATCTCCGTCGTAAGTCGAGGACTGCCTGTAAATCGTGTGTTTTGCGAAATTACGAGAAGGCAACGAAACTATGAGTGGAAAGGGGGGGACGACAGTGTTTATTCCTTTGCTTCGTCGGCCCTTTATCATCTCACAACATGCAGCCGCAAATGTGTAACAATATACCTTGTACTAAAGTCTCAAAATAGTGCGTTTTTATATTTGCCTCCGTTGTGCCGCCAAACAAAGATGTTTATAGACACTACCACTCGATTGTATTGTCAGAGATTGTACGCGTTGTGGTGAAAATTCGTTTGTAAAAATGTTCCTCCACGCAGACTTCCGTGGCGCTCATAGTTAAAATGTCACACCCTCGATTTTTTTTTCCTCCAATTTCTGTCCTGGCAACGTGGGCTGCGTTTGTACTCGATAGCTATCTCGGGAGTCACACCACTGTTAACAACCGTGATCGACCCTGAGCCCTCGTGCGTCTCGCCCTCGATGCCTTTGTGATCTTGCCTTTTTAATTTAACACCTGTATTTTAAAATCTTGACTTAAAGCTGTCGTGACTGCAGGAATTCATGAAACTTTGGGTCTTTCGGTAAAGTGTAGATAGAACAATAAAACAATAATACAAAATGAAGTGAATAAAAAATAATAAATAATACAAATATCACGACGTTTCAATCACAACACAAGCAATCGTCATCAGGTGATATTTTTTATTATTTTTATTTATAATTTTTGTATTAATTTTATTTTTATTATTTTATTGTTCTATCTACGTGACTTTAACGAAAGACCACAAAGAACCTGTATTTTTGCCACTGGCTCATATTGCTACCTAATTTTGTGTTTTCTATATATAAGATTTAGCACGGAAGCTGAACACAGGTCCAAAGGCCCAAAACGGCAAGTAGCCACCAACAAGCAGCACTAATACTGGTAGGAACCTCCTGGTTACACCAGCCCACAGGGGATTATTGTGTCCGTCTGTCGTGCAGGGAAGGGCTGGGTGGGGAGGGGCTAGGTGGGGAGGGGCTGGGTGGGGAGAGTTTGGCTGGGTGGGGGTGGGAGGGGTGGGGCTGGGTGGGGAGGAACTGGTCACCCCGTGGTGCCCTTATAAAACTCAACGTTTAACCTACTCACGCCGGCTTGTGCCCGCCCTCACAGTCGGGCATATTTGCGGAATACACCACGCCGCCGTTGACCCTGGCCATTGACCGAGCAACCCAACGTTCCTACCAGCTCCCTCCGCAGGAATGTGTTATAGTCGTATTGACTTGAGCAAGTCTGGTTATAAGACCTTACGAATGTTTGAAACGGTAATTATTACAATCATAAGTATAAAGAAGGCTTGAGTAACTGTCTAGTGAGGGATGTGTCAGCATGTTTTAATGCCTTAACTTGTATCTACTGCACACACGTACGGTGTACTTCTGAAGCAACGTTGGGTACGAATTCCCTACACACACCTTTTATGAAAATACTATATTTTAATGCAGCATTATTCATACCATAACGAGTTAACACGTAGCAGGCTTTCGCAACCAATATCATCCATAATAGAGGTTTTTTTTTGGGGTGAGATCGCGTAAATATATAAATGTGTCGTTAAACCCGCCACCACCCAACACAGCCAACTGGTAAGGGTTGTCACGTTAACAGAACGTGCCAATTCGTCACTAGTACAGCACACCGGTGTGTTGGAGAGCCAAGCCACAACAAGTTAATGTTAGTGTAATGACCCTATAGGTATGGATCTTAGAGTATATGGTGCCCGTCCATAAATGACGTCACGCGATTTTAGACGATTTTTGACTCCATCCCCCATCGTCACACGGCGTCACAAAAAGTCAGACCCCCTCTCAAATATGACGTCACAAAGCTCTGCCCCCCCTCCCAAAAAAATATATAAAACATGCTTCAAATCGCTTTAAACTACTGTATTGTCATTGTAGTGCGTATTTAATGTGCCGCTGCACTCTGATGTTGTAGGAGAAAACATTTATTAAAACGTATATTTAATTAAGTAGAACGTGTTGTCTGTATTTATTTAAAGTTGCGCATTTTGATGCAACGTCACATTTCTCAAACCCGCCCCCCTCGTCACACATCGTCACAAATGTCTGACCCCCTCCCCCCCTTAGATGCGTGACGTCATTTATGGACGGCCCCATGTGTATCAATCGCTTAAAATCAATAATCTGATGTATCAGTATGATTGCATATATTTAATCACCGGCACGTGCAATACTTCTTGTTTATCCCTCCGTGTGCATTGTTTTTTTAATAGAATTAGACGACCCCTGCAGCTACTCGTGGTCAGGAAACACACTCGCCACAAAATCTTAAATCGTCATTGATTATTGAATCAAACTGACAATTCACTGACTCGTTGCAGTAGGGTAGCAGGGTAAATCATCACATCTCTACTCGTTGATTATTCATTGTTCAATTCCCATGCTCTCGAATGAAAACGATATATGTCAGCCTATACGCTGTGGTGATATCACCTGATTCACGTAAAAACACTTACGGGGAGAAGGTAAGTTGACCTTTGTGTTTCAAGGCACATGGTACAAGAGTCAGTCAATAGTTGACAGCACAGCAGTCAAGATTTTGTTATACTGGTAGGAACCTCCTGGTTACACCAGCCCACAGGGGATTATTGTGTCCGTCCATCGTGCAGGGAGGGGCTGGGTGGGGAGGGAGGGGCTGGGTGGGGAGGGGCTGGTCACCCCGTGGTGCCCTTATAAAACTCAACGTTTAACCTACTCACGCCGGCTTGTGCCCGCCCTCACAGTCGAGCATATTTGCGGAATACACCACGCCGCCGTTGACCCTGGCCATTGACCGAGCAAGCCAACGTTCCTACCAGCTCCCTCCGCAGGACAATGTGTTAACTACAACAATTGAACCTCATGTCGGGATCCCGGGGTCCCGAATAAACGGAAGTCAAAATGGTCATTAATTAATGTATTTTCGACGACTCCGTCCCACCGCGCAACTAAAACACCGCGACCCACCTGGCGCGGATCATTCTCTTGTGTCATGTCATGTCCAAGTTCAGCAGCGAGGACGAATAGAGTGAAACTGCTCTCTTGTCTTCATTATTATTTGTGACCTACCAAATTTTGCAGCCAGAATCAATCGATGACAATCTTATCGCCTGCAGATATTTAATAGATGAGATATGTCGCATCGTTCATTCCTCGTGTTTGATAAGACTTCTCTTGTCCGTATGCATCTGTGCAGATAGTTTTTTTTGCGGTTAAGGCATAGTCCCCACATACCGCTCGTATCAATGCGGATAAGAGGAGCGGCGACCCACTACTCTGGAGAGTAACATTGGTATAAACGCTTAGTACAATATGAACAGCGCATTGAAACCTCTTACTATTTTACGCACCGTTTACGAAGTGTGTTCACAAATCCACACTGAGAAACACGATGATCGACAGAGGGGTGTAAATTATTTTTTCGATAGTGTATTTAAATATAGGTACTGCAGATAAGTAGTTTAACAGGACAACACTTGCCACCATCCTTTAAACCCATTGGTGAAAAAGAGCAAAGTTTTTGTTTACATTATAATATAATGTTTATGCACGAGCCAGGGCCTTATGGGACCTCGGATCTCGCCATAAAGTTCATATGGAAAAGCGTGTGCAGCATCATGGACTTTATCCGATGTTCTTTACAGCATCAATCTGGTACATGTAACGAATCCAATAACTTAACAATCAAGCAAACTGAACAGTTCATGTGATTTTCTGCCAACCTACACGCTTTGCCTTAAAGTAAGCTATTCCTCATTGTGTTCACAAATCAGAGGTTGGCGGCACAGCCTGCCCATCTAGCCGGACACAGTTAAAATAAAACTGTCTCGTTCCACGCGGTGATGCGTCCTGCCAAGTTGCCACAACCCATTTCTCTTCAAAGAATCCGCCACTCACTGCATCCACCACTGACACCGCAGGAAACTCACTCTGCATTAGGAAATTGGATTTCAGTCGCTGGCTCCTGGTCTATTAAGAGTATGATAAAGTGAATTGAATGCATTTTAGAAATGTAAATGTTAATCTTAAACCCGTTGTCACCATTCCAATTGGTCCATTTACATTTGCTGTGAGAATAGGGCGTCCTGTTACATTTGCACGCTCGTGATGGTGTTGGCGAGTTTGCTCAAGGTCTCTCATTAAGAGTGTGGAGTCTGTGATCCTGGGTCAGTGGCATTGATCACTCTTGGTGCTGCATCCCTTAGTGGCCAATTGCTCTCGAGCGTGTGTCTATTTATGTACATAAAAAAAAATCAGCTGCCGTAAGCGTAGCTTTACAATCCTCGCATGGTCAGACACGTTTGTCAGCTTTGCGGAGTAAATGAAGGATTTTTTTTTATTTTGCTGCGTACCCTCTTGGAGTTAGATGGTTCCATGACCTTTACGAATGTCTGCATGCGTTTCTTTACATATATGTGTGGCCTTATGGGATATTTTTGTATTCAAAACAACTCAGATACATGTTAAGCTGGTAATGAGATGTTCGTGGGATTATTGTGGAGATGAATGACAGTGCCATGTGCAGCCACTGTGAAAATATTCAGAAAACCACAAGCAATGCATGATACATTCTAAAGGCATTCCAAGTCTTAGCTGTTACATGTCAAAAGGCTCAGCCAGTAAATATTATACGGAACTGGTTTATGCATATATATAAATGTTGCAGAGAGGCCAGTTTGGTTGCATGCAATATTAACCACTGCACCACATTTATTCTGAATTAATGTGCCCATGAAACTAGAACAAGAGAGCAGATGTTGTGGTATTTAATGGTGTCAGTATATTAACATATATGAGCTGAGATATATTCCTGAACCACACCAAAATTTGAAGCTGCAGACACATTTGCTAATATTTGTATAATAATTGGTTCTTTACCCTTCTATCTGGCAACAAAACTGACACCTTTTTGCAAGGAGTCATGTTTGCATAGACCGCAATACCTGCAGTCATAAATACAAACAAAAGACATAACTCTGATAATGTGCACTGTCCTTGAAGTTGATTGGTCCACACCCGAGACAGCTTTCCTTCGAGCCTAGTCTCATATGGGTTGGACCAGATGACGCCAAAAGGCGCACAACTCAAGGACAATGCACCATCAGAGTATGAGAGCTCGGGGCAAGCATCTACACTATGCATAGTGAAGGAAAGCTGTCTCGGGTGTGGACCAATCAACTTCAAGGACAGTGCACATTATCAGAGTTATGTCTTTTGTTTGTATTTATGACTGCAGGTATTGCGGTCTATGCAAACATGACTCCTTGCAAAAAGGTGTCAGTTTTGTTGCCAGATAGAAGGGTAAAGAACCAATTATCATATTTTTACTGGCAAATGAGGTCCCCATAGTGTAGAATATTTGTATACTTTCAAGCCCAACTTAATGCCATGCACAAAGTACACCCTGCCACATTAAAATACAGCCAATAGTTTTAGATACAGCCAGAATTGCAGTATAGCCAGTAACATTGTGCTGTAGCCAATATGGATTTATATTCATGGAACAGTCTGCCCGCTCAGCTTCACAACTGCCATTAGCTGTATTAACATCTAGATGATGGACCTTAATGCAAATCTTTGCAGTAGACTTAATCTAGAAACCCAAGCGAGAATAATTGCCTCTAAATGTTGCCATTAGGCATGTAATGATTAATCGATTCCGCCAGATTTAATCTTGTCTTACTCTCATGATAAGTGAATTGAATCACGCGTATACATGTTACTTATTTAAGAATTATGTAAACTTTGTGCCAATACAGTATATATATAGGCTAATGGAATGAACAGGAAAAAAATACAAGTCTGTACAAGACAGACAGTGCAAGCAAGGCATTACAAATTATACTTTTACACATTATTGCATCTAATAGTGACTGCTAATTGTAATAATTCTTAGACTAATTTATGGAGTGGGGCGGAGGGGGTTAAATCGTGAGATGCAAGTAGACAATATGGAGCATTGCATCTCCAAAGAGAAGTCATGAATGGGTTTCTCGACTTAATTTTAAGTTTGGTTTGCAAGCAACAAACGCCCTCTCTACAGCTGGGTGCATGGGATAAGGATAAAATAGATCAGGTGTAGGGATCGCACCTCCGATTAGCACGGTTGGCTACATACTGTAAGAAAAAAGTTCAACATCAATACATCTGCAGAAAAAAAACTGTTCAGTGATATCTCCTTCAGAGCTCGGCAGTGGTGGCCCTGTGGAATTCTTGACCCACGCCGTATCTACAGTATGAGCATATCCTGCAGTTTCTCAGCAAATGACAAAACTGTTTGAAGATTTTCTTATAAAAGTGATGAGAGGACACAGCTCAGTGGATCCAGATCATTGTACGGTATTTGTTCATGCGCCTAAAATGATGCTTGTGAGCCCATGATATGAGTCCCAGGGCTTAAGAGGAAGCCAGCCCATTGTGTTTTTGGAGCTTTCAGGAGTAGCATTCATAACTTTACGTAATTGTTTGGGACTGATGTCATAGAAAAACCAACACGATTTTACAATGGAAAATAGTATATTTTAAAAGGTTCATGATACAATTTCCTGAAATATGTTGCTTGTTATTAATACATAGTTTTAGAGGTGGATTAGTAGCTGAGGAGTTGGAGAAATGGGATGGCACCGCTGGGATCTTAATTTAAAATCCAGACAGCCGGCACCGATTAAAAACGGGTTCTCAAATTTAGTAAGATGATGGTTTCACCCCAGTCGCCAATTACTACGCAAGAAATCCACTCATATTAAAGGAAAATGTTCATTTCATTTGGAAAGAATTCCAGTTCTGATAATAAAAAAATAAAGATTTGTTTAAAAATGTAAAAAATATCTCTGCAGCAGAGTGCATGGGCCATTGTAGCACCCCCCCACCCCCCACCATGTGAAGGAACGTCAGAAATACTTCTTTGATATCTCCTTCTGTGGGTCATTCTTGAACACGGGATGATGCACTCATTATTATGCTTGTTTACCCTTGAAAGCCTGAGACAGGATGGTCCTACCAGATGTTTGCAGTACATTCCAATTGATAAATTTGTGGTGTCATTTTGCAAATTGGGTCCATGACGAATGAAGTCGCGTAATTTTTCACGTCCACTGTGAAAGAGACCGAGTATATTTTTATGCTTATTTACAATCAGGGCGGCCACTGGATTTAAACCGTAAACATCTACAACAAGCGGTGAATGCTGCACCGCTAGGCCGTGTCACCGCCCTTTTGACACGGAAAAGAAATGCCCATGTCTCTTTGCATGAAGCAAGAGCCACGGAATAATGCTTAAAGTAGCAATGCTAAGTATCAATTTAGCTGAATGTGCCTGTCCTGTCAAAACATATATGCCGGCAAGACAAGGAAAAACAATGTAAAGTAGCATTTGCTCATTATTTCTCACCTGCCAAAAAGGTATTTTCCCCATTGCTGCCCATCAGTGAGTGGCATGTGAAGCAGGTCAGGAATTCATCCAAGGCATGATCAATCAGCTTTTCCCTGGTTTTCCAGAGACAGCGTTCCACCGACTTTAGTCACCTGATACGCCTGTCTGGACGGCATGCTGCCAGCATTCTCACCCACGTGGCATTTCTAAACCAATTAACCGTGTTAAAATCGAAAGCAGAAATTATGGCCCCGATGTCTTTTTTGCTTGACGGCAGGAAAATAAAAGTACAAAAACACGAATAGTGCCGTGGCGTATACCGGACTTGCAATCAAGAGTTTTGCAGTTTGATTTGATCTCCCGGCACGGTTATATCAATTCATAAATAAACATCACATTAGCATAGAAAGCTGTAATATTCGACCGTATATATGTCATCTGAATATTTATAGTTATGGGACTGCACATTATGTTGAACTTCTTCCGCACCGTATGTATCCAATCGTGTTCATCGGAGGTGTGAACCAATACACCCTTCCGTAACCCATCGGAGAGATCCGACTCGACTGGCTCTCATTGCATCTCTCTGTTCGCCCTGGGAGTGGCTTGTCTTTCTCTCTTGTTAGCAAACCACTTGCCAAACGTAGTAAGGGTGGGTGGAAGGGAAGTGGAGGAGGATTAGTGGGGGGACGAGGTTGGCCGGGGGGGGGGGGTTAATTGTAAGGAGGCAATATATTTTCTAGCATCTCCCGAGTTTTGTTTATCTTTTATCTATGAGTTTCTGTGTCCATGGGGTTTGGACTGGAAATGTCAGGGTAGAGTTGGGGTTAAGTTTTGTTAGGAGTGAAGGGATTGTCTAAGGCAGGGGTGGGGAACCTTTTTTCTGCCAAGGGCCATTTGGATATGTATAACATCATTCGCGGGCCATACAAAATTATCAACTTAAAAACTAGCCCGTTATATTTCGTCAAACATTTAAATAACTCACCCCTAATGTGATGGCTGGAACTGCTTCTCTTTGGTGAGGATTGTGAGATGTTAGCTGGCATTGATGATGTTGCTACTCGCAACTGCTTTTCCAGGTTTGCTCCTAAATTTATTGAATTTCGAGTCCCGCCTGCGGTTGCCTTGGCAGGGCCAGACCAAATGATTTCACGGGCCTTATACGGCCCACACGTTCCCCACCCCTGGTCTAAGGAAAGGACGCCGGATCTTCTGGGACTCGCGTGTTCGTCCCTCTCAACGTATACCCGAGGTGTCCCAGGGAGGCCAATTGGTAAAGAGTTCTGTACCAATGCATTGTAGATGGGAGGTCCGCGCTCCTTCCACGTGACCACAACGGTTTTCCTTGCTGTGATGTTAAACATTTTGAGGAGGGTGTTATTCCCTGCGGCTTTATTTCCACCAGAGACGTCTCGATCGTTGGTAAGAGGCGGAGGAGAAGGGTGTTATTTACCAGATTGAAGTGAGATGGTGATTGTGGAAAGGAAGCACCGGAGGTTTGGATTGACTCCGGGGAAGGGGGGAGAGCGTGTTTTTGTTTGCCGTATAACTTTTAGTAACCATGATTTTACCAGGTGATTTTTTTCTACCGTTATGAAACGTTATTCGTACTTTATTTAGCTTCATCCCTCCCCGTCTGACTTTGCCAATGATTCGGATAACTGTAAATATGCACGCACGATATTATTTATTGTTATTCAATCTCTTTTCCTTACGTATATGTCTCGCATGAAAAAAAAGAATTGCATTTATCTTCCACGGAACTTGGAGCCAATGATACAAAAATGGCGTCTGTCTGCGTTCGCGAGAGGAAATCTGTTTCCTTGCTGGAAGGTGCTATTTCATTAGCTTCTGGGCTGACGTTTGAAGCCTGGAATCCATCATTGTCAGCTCACCAGTTGTTTGGAATCCAAAACGCATTTGCATATAGTTTGCCGTGCTTGGTCACATGATTGCAAGCTTCCTTGGGAATACTCCATTTCAAAATAATGAACAGTTTTTTTGTTGATTGGGTTTCAGGATAGCTCTGTGACTGTGTGCGTGGCTTAAAGACAATGGGGCTTGATTCACGTGCTGGCAAATGTTCCTTTTCGTCCAATTTATGGTGAATTCGTGCCAATGTCTCCATTACCGGCAGTGGGGCGAATTGCCAAAGGCGACGGGGATGTGAATCTGGCCCGCGGTGTGTTAACAAACCTTGTCCGCTGCCAATGGACAAAACCCACTCCGCTTAAAGCAGCCTTCGTTTGTGAACTCCACATCGTGCACGTGCAGATTTTTTAAACATTCACTGTTTAATGAGAGCCCCCCCCCCCTTCATGCAATGCACGATGTTTAACATCGATTGTATCGTGCCCCCCACCCATCCACCGCTCCCTGAGGTTTTGGTAGCCGCCCCCTCCCCCCCCCCCCTTGGAACGGGGTCACGCTAACTGGGTTGTAATCATGCATGAAAGTATGTGCAGTTAAGCTCTGACAGATGCTAAATAACGTCTTCGTATATGGTAAGACTGCAGGTTCGTTAAAGCCCTATATCCCCAATAGTTCACGTATATTTTTTTATTGGCTAAAAGAAAATCTCGCTACGTCCTTACTTATGCTGCTTGCGGAGATGTTTTCTTTCTGTTTCCATGGTGCAAATAATGCGAGGAATTTAATAGGAGGATATTGTAAACAACATAGGCCCTTGGGATACATGTAATCAGGGCGAGGAGAAGATTGAGATGGGTGGGGCGTGGGTGCAGGATGGAGAAGGGCCGGTTACCGAGATGGGCGTTGGCGTGGCACCCAGAGGTTGATAACCAAGTGGTGGATGTGCAGCCAGATGATGGCATACTCTAGGAGCGGAACTCAGAAGTCAAGTGTCAACTTTGCCACAGCTACAGTATCGACTGTTACTGTTCCCATGAACTTATTGATTCCTATAGTCACGTTGAGGACTTGGTCTACCAGACTGTTTCATCGCAACCGCACTGTGGTCAAGCACCACACCGCAAATTGCTGTCACTTATTTTGCTGCAAGATTTCCCTTACTTCTCCACTTTGGAATTTCCTCGCATTGTGTGTTATAACCGTACTCAATTCTCGAAGCGTTATCGATTACCTGTTGCACCTTCACTCGTTCTGTTTGCTGCTGGCCGCTTGAAGTTGTGGGTCTCATGGCCTGTGCTCAGCAATGGAGACTTTATTCAAATAAATCTAGCGGAAATATGGAAGTTGATGGCGTGGTTTGGTGGCATCAGTGGTATTACTTGTGATGCTTTTTGACGTTGACCTTTGATAATGCGTTCGCCACCTATATTTTTTTTCGCAAGTGTTCTTTCCAGTTTTCTGAAATGTCAAGAGTTGCCGCTCGCTCTTTGCCCGTCCGCTTCGCTTCCCTCCGTGCGGCTTGGTAAGCCTCCTAAGAGTGGAGGATGTTGCCACGTGTATCAATACCACAATTTCAGAAAGGGCGTTATGTTGCGGTATGGAGACCACGCTCCGTTGCGCTGGAACCATATCTCACGGCGCACGTGATCCAGCATCCATCAGAATGGAATGAATTATAATCTCCCCTCCTCAAGCCAGATTTGAGCCTCGGATTCCCAGGACCCATGGGCTGATGCACTGTTTTAGCCAACGCGGCTACCCTGCTGCGTGCCGCACGAGTAAGTTCAGGCTCCTGCTCGTGAACAGAAGAGGCAGAGTAGGTGTGAATAGCCGACTTGATGAGGCACCTCGGTAAAGCAATCCTTCCCGATAAATGAAACGATCATGTGTTCGGCTATGTTTTGCTTTTTTTCCTTCCTTTTCCCCGCCGATAAGATTCGGCACATTACTCACCAAGGTAAGATGCATTTGAAGTTTTTGGGCCAAAAACAGATATGATCTCGAAATATAAAAACACAGCATTCTAATCTGACCATCTCCACCCACATCAATGGCACAATCTGCTCAAAATGTGAGCACCTGTTTTGGAAGCAAAAGAAATGGCTCATCTCCCACTGGACCTGGGTGGCCTTGTGTTACTGGGTGTCATTGCACATTGGTGAGAAAGCCACCGGGAACAGCAGCCCATTCTCTTTAATTTCAGCCCATAACCTTGACAGGGATGTCCCCTGCCACTCCACCATACCCGGACCTCGGTCCCTTTGGAAATCATCGGCTCACCTATTGGCAAGGAGCTGTTGTGCTTGATGGAAAGCTCAAGGATTTACGCACCATTCCATCTAGCCCTTACCCCCCCCCCAACTTCTTACTCACCCCGCCACCCACCAAACCACACTGCACCTTCATACCTCACCCTGCCGCGTGTCGCCTTCCATAATCCCCGAAAGGGATAAGGCCACCGTGCGATGAACGCGTTTGTGGTTGAACACCCACTGTGCAAATTGCGGACACAAGATATAATGCAGGAAATTGGTTATTACTCGAATTATATTATTACATCTTTACATGACAATTACTGGAATACCATCCTGCTTTAACAAGGAGCGTAGGAAGGGTTTTAGTGTTTTTTGGGGATTCTGTGTTCCCAGGATACTGCTGGCAAACTTTCATAAATTTAAAACGTTATTAAATTTATACCCATGCACAATATTTGGGTATTTCGAGCACTTTGAGTAAAATAGCCACTTGGAAAAGTGATCATTGTGGGGTCGTTTGACTATACTTCATCATGCTGGTCAGTGTAGGTTGGTGAAAGGTGGGGGGTAGTGGTGGGGGTGATTCTGGAATGGTTCAGGTATCAGCACTGATGTTAGCTGTGGCTGGGAATCTTAAGTCTGATTGATGGGTCCATAGGTACGGCACGCGAACCACTGTTCCATCAGTCCACCCCAGTGGGTAAAAAGTGATAATCGTAAAGATGCCGTTTTTCCAGTCGTTAGCGTATACAAATTGTAACTGCGGGTTTCCTAAGATAAGGCAATCGCAGGTCTCACGGTGTACGGGCATCTACACCATTAGAGGCGCTCATTCAACCACAGTCACCAAGCAGCAGACAGCCCACAGGAACTCGCAATGGAGACAGCAAAAATGCATGAATTGAGATGACTAATCTCTCAACCAGCCTGTCAGGTGCCGCGGTGGCCTGTGCACACCCATAGCACGAGAACAAAAAGGGGAAGCGCGGTGTATTTAAGGCAGGGCACCTTCAGAGTCGCAGGTGAAAACTCGCATCTGCAGTGTCCGAGACCATTATCCAAATGTGTTCAGTTTTGTTAATGGCTGGCCCTTTCCGAATTATCATTCAATAACAGAGAGCTTTGAAGATACAGTGGTAAGTTTTTTTTTATATTTATATTATGTGTGCCTATGACAAAACCACGTGGAAAGTGACTAATTCTCGTTAGAACTTTGCAGGGTTGAGCTTCGGTAAGTGCTTGCATGGGTGGCCACTGTGCGCTACGTGGTGTGCAGCAGAGAGTAGTGCAGCAAGCTACATTGTTGGACTGAACATCTAATCTCCCCACTTCTCTGCTGCCCGACTTCACTGACCTGTGCTGACCAGCATGGTCAAATAATCCTCACGATCTGCATCGAATGCCTGGCAGTAGATTGACAGTTGACATTTTGGTGATTTTTTGTTTCATATGGAATTAATTTGAGTTATAGTTATGCATTTATCTATTATGGATTTCTTTCTTAGTTGGAAATTAAATCTTGATAATTAAATTTTAAGTTTAATAACAATTTTTTTTAAATGCCAGCATATACTCATGGCTGTAAGAGGAGTTAAGCCTGACAAATGGAAAATACAAGTCATTTTCACGAAACCAAATGTTTTAAAGTTTAGCCTGCTCTCAAAATGTTTGGAAAATAGTACGTCAAGCGTTGTATTATTGTTGGACTGGCTACTGTGTGGGATTTGGGATTTCTCAGTAAGTCTTAAATTTCGGCACAAATCCTACAAATGGAATTGGGCTAAAAGTGGCACTATAAATTGAACCAAACACCGCCCCTCCACCCTACCGTGTAACTGGTTATTTTCATCCCCCACAGTTTTACACGCTCATTTTAAATGTATCGATTTTATTTAAAGAATTACACTGGCATGGAAAATGCCATTAACCTAGAGGTTAAGGCATGAATCATGATGTAGTGATCAATGACGCTCCGTTCCAGCTATTTTTTGACACAGTGGTTAGCGTGCCGTACATATAACCTGGAAACATAGTTAATGTTCTCTCGACGGTTTACGTGCAAACAAGCAAATAAGTAAACTCGCCAACTCGCTGTCAAAAAAAATCTGCAAGCTGAAAGATCTGCTGCATGACTCAGCTATTTTGAGAAAATGTCAATAAACAGAGATGTTTTTTAAGTCCTGCATAGCTTCTTTTTGTCTGAGAGGGTTCCAGATTTTTTTGGTACAATAAATATTATCACTGGCGCAAAAATGATCGCTCAAATTGCAGAACAGTTTTAAAGTGGTGTTTTCAAAGTCTACCGTTGTAAATCTACATAAGTGGATGTATCAGTGGACGCAGCTATTCCACTTGTACCAACACATAGCTAAGAATTAGGGTTTCTTGCCCAGCACGAGCAAAATTGTTTAATGTCAACAACACATTAAAATTCCAGGTGGAATTCTCACTTGAAAATTGTTAAACAGCCAGTTTACTATCAGCAATGTAAAATTATGTGGCTCTGTAAACACGGTAAATTATAGCCCTTTTTATTAACTTCAATTTTAATGGAAGGGCTGATATTCACCAATTATGCACCATGATTGGGCTGCCTTTGCATTCATGGTTATAAAAAAAAACATGTTAAACAAATGCCTCTGCTAAAGAAAAGCTCCATCAATCTGCCCAAAAGAGCTCTATAGTTGAATTCATTCCCATCTTCATACGCGATGCCTTGTCTATGTTGTGCAGCTGCACGAAGGTGGGAAGTGCAGCAAATTTAAATATCGCATTACATCAGCGCTATGGCGAGCTCCACTGCAGCACTAGGGCGTTACCCTGGATAGCACAGGCATCAAGGGAGAAGCCAATAGCAGCTTCTTAACCATTAACTGCACGCAAACACACAACTGCTGCCTGTGTGAAAAATGCCCAAACGCCCTAGAAGCCAGACACTCGCCCATTTGAACCCAGCCCGTGTACATTTTTGGTCTCCAATTCAGCACTCAAAATGCCCTTTCAACGAGCGCTATGCAATGTAAACTCCGGTAAATCACAGACAGCTGCGCAGATCGTCGAAAATTGACGCTGCACGCGAGAGGGTGGGCCGCCTCTTGCAGCCGACGAGGCCACTTTTTCCGCACTGGAGATACTGCAAAGGGTTAATCATTGGCCCTGCCTCGTCACCTGACCCCACGTTCCCACTCCCTTAATGCAGACTTGTTCAGCACAGAGTTGCCACTGGATGTGAGCGGCATTTAGCGCTCGGTCCTGAATGGTCGAGCGGTTTCCTTTCGTCCGATGTTCTTTTGTGGGGAGTATAGCTGTCAAGAAATCACAAGTATGCCCACGATGCTGCCGAGATGCCTCTGCGTATGGTCAGAGTGCTAAACCTCTTGAGCGGCATCCAGTGTGGATGTCGTCTCTTCCACATCTTCCTGAGAAAACTACTCTTCGGGTAAAGTACCAAAGCTCGCCGTTGTTTCTGGAGCTCTCTTTCGTTAAGATCTATTTGCTCAATAGAATACAGAACGTTCAACCGATAAACAGCAAATGGTAATCACGGAAAGTTTTGATAGTTGCTGGAAACTGTGATATATTTGTAGAAATAATGCAGTGCCACACTTATACGGGCAGTGTGATTTTAATAGGTGTACTCAATAATGATGTCATTTTAACTGCTTTGGTAATTCACAACTGAAATGAAGAGCTCCCCACGCAGTGGTGGTCAAAGTTTTTTTGTTGTTGACCATACTTCACCAGGTTGGTCAGTGCAGATTGGTGAAGAGGGAACTGAGGACCAGTTCAGATCTCAATCGCCACTGATGTTAGACACGGGCAGGAATTTAACTCAGGTGGCCGAGTTCATTGCGCACTGCGCAAACTCGTGTGCCACCACTTCCCCCTCTTAGCTATACTGTTACTACATATGCCATGATATTGTTAAACAACAAAGAGATAGATCCGTACAAAATGCATGATAGTAACCACTCATTAAATCATACCCGTGGACCAACCTGACACTTAACTTAACTAAATCCTCATTGGAATGTAATATTTCCATTGAACTAATGAAACATTGCATATTCCAGTTGCATTGCTTTGATACTAACATAAAAAAAAGATGTTTATCGTGTTCAATGAAAAAGCTAAAGTTAGCTGAAAAACCAGCGCACAGCCGAGAAGGGCTTTGAGAGGTCCACCAGATGCATAATGCGTTCTTACTTGGTGCCAAAGGTGTTGACTTATTTAATTGATTTTTAAAAATGTGCAGCATGTGCCCGAACATTTCATCTGCATTTATATTTGGGTTTCGGTATGTCGTCTTTGGCGGAATGTTTTAATAGTCAACAGAAATATGCACACAGGCTATGTGCCCATCCCTGAGTTTCAAGCTGAAGTGAGCAATTGTAGTCTGCAAGCACTGTTGACTTCACAACAATATCCCAACCCTTATCCCTTTGGCACTATGGACCCAGTGTTGGTTTGAAAAACAATGACTCTGAGCCCTTCACTTTCTCTCAGTCCAACTATGTCTACAATAAGTTTTGTGTACGGTATTGCTTTTTTGTGATGAACAGGGACCCGTTTTTTTACATGGAGTGCTCTTACCAATAACATATGGCAATCCGGCAGCATTTGTTTAACACGCCTGAATCTGCTTGGTTCTTTCGGTAAAGTCACGTAGAAGGGAAATATTAAAATAATATAAATATAAAACAAAAAAAATTTTCACGACGTTTCGACTGCACCACAAGCAATCATCATCAGGTGTGAAATCCACTGTGGATTTCCATGATTGCTTCTACGTGACTTTACCGAAAGAACCAAGAATATGAATCCCTGCAGTCACGAAAGCTTTAAATCAAAATTGAAGCCTGAATCTGCTGTTGAAACCAAAAAGGTTGAAACCAGTTCTGTGTTTGCTTCCTTTAACAAATGCTGCTTGATGATATTGGTCTAGAATTAAGCACTTCTTATATCCAGTCGGGCTATACTCTCCAGATCCCGGCTTAACTCACAAAGTCACAACAAGAAGATCACACCGATTCTCTCGCAGTGCAATCCCTACACATGCTGCCAGCGGATGTTTTGAAGTTACTTCGTTGCAGACATTTAGATTTCCCAAGTAAAAAAAACAATGTACCGTGACTTGGCAAGGCTTCATTAGGACAAGAATAATGAGTCATCCTCAAATTGGCAGTTGAGACCTTCAGAATATTGATTAATACTGGAGGAATCCGTTGAGCTCCAAAGCTCTTTTTTTTCTCACAGATGTCCACGAGAGGCTGTGACCTTCGTTTACAGCTGCCTCTGCTGATCTGACCGAAATCTCTTGAGCGGAGCTGTTTATTTTTTAAACGTCCGATTCTTGTGAGAAGTCGTTCCCGCATTACGGCACTGTTGGAACTGAGCACGGGGTATGCCATCTCGGTTTGTCCTCATCGCAAAAGCCATACCTCAACTCACATGCGCAACTGAATGCAACTGTTGCATCCAGCTGTCTTTTGCCTTTCAAATCTCTCTCGAGTCCCACCGGGTACCCCTTGAAAGGGCTTTGGTTGCAGTTCTTCACTTCCAAAAGGCATTTTTTTTTTTACACAGAGACTCCTGTGATCAAGAGGTCACTCGCTACACTCACGCTTCTGGGGCTGTGTGACTCACTCCGTTGCAACCATGCATCACTTTTGCATGAACTTCTCTACGTTGATTTGAAGGGGTGAAAGTTACATTATTTTTGTACAAGCAACCCTATTATTCGGGACTCGTTATGTAAAGTTTTCTAAAGTAATCATCTTAAAACATTGGTCATGTACATCCATGATGTACATAACGTAGATACATTATACATGTTGATTAGCTGTGAATCACCCAACCAACAATAGACATCCATTGTAATTTATATGACTACATAAACCACCCCCCCACCTGAGTCTTCGCACTTGATTAACCCACAATTACATCACATTTACCCCCCCCCCCCCCTCTATTTAAGGCCGAAGCAGGAGGAGGATTTCTCACAATTCTGGCTGTCACCTGATGAGGCTGGTTGTAATTACCGGCGAAACTCCACAGTACTCAAATGGTAAATGTCGTCGGTTTACTCTCCAACACACCGATGTGCCGATCTAGTAATTCATTGGCATGATTTGTTTACATGGACAAGCCTTACTAATTGGCTGTGTTTCAGGTGGTGGCCGGTTTAACGACATTTATATTTTTCACAAAATTTATATTTACGAAATCTAACCCAAAACAAAACCGCTATTATAGATCTTTACTTCTAAATGTCAACATTTTTTAAATTTTACCTTACTTGTAGCCTGATGGTAGCTGATTGAGAATAATGTCCAATGGGAGACCTGGGGGAAAAAAAAAACAGGTTTCAGTGCGAGCAAGACGAAGGCTCTTGGTCGTGTTTTTATTTGTAATATTCTTGGTTGAGTTTTTATTTGTAATATTCTTGGTTGAGTTTTTCCTTTTGAAACTGCACAGGCCCTCTCACCGTGTGGGAAACACCCACAGCTAAGTGAATAACAGCAGTGTGCAAAGCATGCGATGATTCACAAACCTTAAGGTACAACACCAATCAAAGGCGAGCATATACATGTAGTTATCAGTAAATGTACTGATAAAAGTAGTATGGATTCCTGCAGTCACGAAAGCTTCAAATCAAGATTATAAAAGTATGTTTAAGGTTTTGTTCAGAGCACGAAAATCCGTAATTTCTGAGGCAAACATAGTCCAATTCCCATTAAAATATAATTGAGAAATGACAGTACAGTACTTGAAAGGGTTGCAATATTATTCCATATATGAGGTGCTTCATAGTAGGGGGGGGTATGGTTTTCAAACGTGTGGTATTTACTTCAAAAACATAACATGGAAGGTTAATAGTGAACAACTAAAATTTCAAGAGTTTATAATAAATGTAGTTAATAAACAGGATAACATGTGTGATGTCTTCTCAGTCAATGCTTTCAACTGAAACTTAGACCGCCACGTAGCTCTCCGATTTGCCTCCACACGGCCGCCAGTCTTGTTTCAATGTTCTACTCACTTAGTTTGCTTAGAAGTTCTGAAGATAGTTCGTACATTCAATATGAAGGTTGAACAATTTGAGGCAAGGCTGCGATATTTTTTTTTACCTTGGGAGCCTCCCTCTGAGGCCCCTTTTCCTTTTAGCTCACACATCGCTTTTGGAATGCGCGAGCCACCAAGCCAGCCGCACACTCCTTCCAGCGAATTTGGCAATGGGCAAAGGAGACAGAGTTTCAAGAGGAAAGAAAGGAATGGAAAGGAAAAAGGCTGCATTCTCGGACCGTCACATGTTCCGCAAAGTCACCGGCTAAGAATAAACGCGGTTTACTTTCGCCGACGCGCGTCCGGCTCGCTCACAACGCTCCTGTCCCGCCCGTGTGCGTGCCCTGTGAAGTTTACATCAGCTGTCTCGTCTCTCTTTTTTCTCTCTCTGCGAGCCGCTTTTAAGGGGCCATGGCCTCGTTCGCTCCGCACAATCGTTCTCAATGCCCGGCGTGACCGTGCGTGCGCGCCCTGCGATTTTTTTTTGGGTTTCCATCGATCGCTGCCCTTCTTTTTTTTCTCCCGTTGGATGGCCTCTCGCCTCTTCGTCCGTCCTTTTCTTTTCTGAGACCTCCCTCCACGCTGGCGGAAGGTCGCCCATTGCGCTCCCTTAGCCGGCGACTGGACGCCGCCCGCCGGCGCGTGCTTGAGCCCTCTCCTCCACGGCTGGAGGAGGCGGCGCTGCTCGAGAAATGTCATCGCTCTGGTGTTTGTACTGTGCCGCTGAGAGGACCCAGTCTCTGCTGGAGCTCGCTGTGGACGACTGGTGAGTCCTGCGCCACGAGCGATGTCTGCTCACCTTGGTGTTTTTTGTTGCAGTTTTTTTTCACCCTCTGTTTCCACTTCTTAGGGCGGCTGATGAGTGTGGGGATACTGTTGTTCTAGTTAACGGTGTTTACGTACAGCACTCATTGGGAATCGATCATATGTAATCAATTTGCTTAATTGAAAATATAATTGATTGCATTTTTCGAATCTTCATTAATCAAAGGACGTGTGCTATTTCTACATTGATCAGCGTGTATGAACGCACTTTTTCATATAGAAGGTTTAAAAAAAAAAAAAGAATTGTACATAATTTTTTTGTTTTGTTTTAAAGTGCATAAATTTTTGATACAAGTGAATGTGGCTCTTTCTTGAATCAGATTCTTTATTTAGACTGCAGGAGGAATCCGATGAGCTATGAAGCTCTTTTTCACAGATACCCAGTCGGGGCACGGGGTAAGAACGTCACAACAAGAAACAATACAAACTCACGATAGGAGTTGCAAAGTATAGGAAAGGTAATCAAATCACTAAAAAAACCTTTTTTTAATTTACCAGGTGAAGCCCACTCAGCTATTAGTAGGCTGCAGGCCAGCCTTCCTCACCACAGCGCGTCGCGTTAACACGACTAATGTACCAGCGGCAACGGCGGCGGCGAGGTTCAAGCATTCCTTCCTTGCGATATTTAGAAGCCACTGGAGTTGCCCACTTCTAAATCATGTCGACTGAAAAGCTAATTTCTTTAGAACTGCTTTTTCTGTTTAGTTTGTTGTCCTTCCCCGGCAACTCCCATTAGCGCGCTTAGCCGCGTACGGCGCGAGAGAAGTTCAACCATGCGTACGTGCATTCCTCACATAAGCCGGGCACAGCTGGAAATGGGCTCTATTAGTACAACACTGAACGTCTGTTGTTTACTCGCAGGCAGCTTGCTTGAGTCACCGCGAATGCAAGTAATGGCCACTAACGCAGCCAGCCAGAGGCACAATATTCCCTATTGTGAATTTTAGTCCGAGTGTGACTTTTACGTTCGCTCGCCGGCTGTCTCAAACGATTATTAACAAAAAAAAGAGAAAAATGGACCTTTCTGTTTTCCAATAGCCGCGCGCAGCTTAAAATTCGTAGTAACTGGACTTTTTTTCTCTCTCCCGCTTCAGCCAGTTTGGTAATTTTTGTAAAAAGCAATGCTTTATTTGTGCTGTGAGTTGGGAATGTTATCATTGGCTGTAAATCATGGTATGGTCCATGCATTACTTCCAGATGAAGCAGACTGTGCACAGGACTGTAAAAATAGTGTCAGAAGGCACCTTGGAAGTACAAAGTAAAAAAAAATCCTTCCACGATGGTTTAAGCAGCTGTCTTCACCCCATGACAGTGGTCAAAGTCACGAAGCATACGATAATGAAATATCCCTGTGGCAGTCATATCCAACTACTTAGACACCACAACTGTCTGGATTTAGTTTCTATAGGCTGAATGTGCCCGGAGCCTTATTTTATATGGGGGTTGATTGAAAAGTATTCAAAACAAGGGGGATACAAAAGCCACGTGTACTTAAAATTAGGATACACTTTTGTTCTTGACTCCTATTAACCATACACTGTGGTTGAATAATAATGATTTAGACTTTAAAGCTAAAAACTGTAAATAAAATGTAAAGGCGTGGCCCCTGCAGTTGCCTGCTTATGCCACTGCTGGTAGAAGGGCCTCCTCTAAATGGAGGACGAGAGAGCTCATATAGAGGGCATCATGGCCTACTCTTTCATGCCGGTCAGATGTCTTTGGTGGCGATGGGAGTACCCACATTTCACCCCACCACACGCAAGACCTCGAAATCGACTGACTGCTGGGTACCCATTTATACTGCTGACAATACTGCACTAGAACGAGTGTGAGCAATTTCAACGCACTCTAAACACTTACAAACTTTTTCACCACCCCTTTGTTATTTTCAATACGGCATGCAAGCATTGATACGCCGATTGGCTTTTTCTTCTAGGTGAGTTACGGTGTGCCGAGAAACGGTGGAAACAAAACTACGAGCCCGTTTGAGGCTCTTCGCGTGAATCACAAACACGTGTCGCAGGTCCCAAGTGCAAAAAACATTTGGTGAATATGTAATTACAGCGCGGCGGTCACGGCTCTGGCGAAGGCTTTATAAACCCGCAGAATGCTTCGCCGGGCAAGAAAATATCTTTGTAACCTTACGGATTCGGTTGCACAAGCAAAGCTGTGGTGGCTTTTACGTTCTAAACACAAAATTAGCATGAGGGCTCGTCCGTTATTGTGAAGTTGGCCGGAGGGTTTTAAAAGAAAAAAAAACGATCGCCTGCGAACGCGTACAGCTTGTACTTTGTTTAGCGCCGCCCGCCACGCACGAGGGACCCAAGGGGTGAATTTTCAAAAATAGGAATCTCACAACGCCGGGCCATGGGAGTTGGCTCACCTCGCTAGCCCACAAGCCTTGGAGCATTCCTGCTACAGCGCGGCACAAGAGGTATGCAGGGCCACAGGCCAGCTGTAGTCAAAACATGGACTGCTGGCCACCCTGTTACAAACCTATAACCAGCTTGTAAGGGGACGAGAATGAACGGACATCTCGTTCATACCCGTGTAGATGACATTGACACACATCGTGCTCGCCGTACGTGCGTATGTTGAACTTCTTTCGCACCGTACGTAGCCGACCGTGCTAAACGGAGGTGCCGGGGGAAGGACAAGAAACTAAACACAAAAAGCAGTTCCGAAAAAATAAGTTTTCAGTTTAGATTTTAAAGTGCATAGCACCAGTGGATTCCAAATAACGGAAGGAAGAGCTTTCCGCGATGTATGCTGCTTGACTACAGCAGAAAGCTATTGTGCTACAATAGAAAAAAATATATATACTGTCATAACAGGTAAAGGTGCAGCCCTGCAATTGCTTGCTCACACCACTCCTGGTGGAATGGGTTCTACGAGTGGGAGCTCAAGAGAGGGTATTTGGCCTACTCTTCCATGATGGCCAGACATCTTGGAAGAGGTGGCAGTAATCCACACTTTTTCCCACCGCACGCGACATGCCGATCGGCTGTCTGTTGTGAACCCATTTGTACTGCTTGAAGGACAGCGATGGGTGGACTTGAGAAACCTGCACCCTTGTTTCAACTGCCGCACCGGATTGCAAGTCCGATTTGACAACTTACTATTACAACATCGCACTGCGGAACTTTTTGCATTTACTGTGAAGTACATGTCCTGTAATGATGCGGCTCTAGATGGGCACTTGATTAACCAGCGTCCAGTTTGGGCTGTCAAAGAGTGGAGCTGTCAGAATTGATTATTTTAATAATAGTTATTAAGAGTACAATGCGGTAGCGGTGATGTAGTGGTTAGTGCACTATGCTATGAGTTTGGTTCACGCCATGGCTGGCATCAGCGATGATTGATGTCTGAACCAATCCTGGTCCCCCCTTCACCAACCTGGACTAACCAGCGTGGTGAAGTATGGTAAAAAAAACAAGTGACCCACACAGCCTTCATCCAGCAGTGGATTGACTAACGACTATCTGAATTTGAACAAATGAAGGAATGATCGGTGTCGTAATTTGAATTTCCAAAGTTTTTTAATACAAATAAATGTCTCTCCAGACGATATGGAAAGCATCCAGATAAATAGTCAGCAATGTGCACAAACAACACTTTACATAACACTTTCTGCACTCTTTTATTTACCACATTTACTGTGGCAAAAACAAGTAATGCTAGAACCAAGCTACAACTCCCTTGAGATGGAATATCTACTTTAATGAGTTTTGGTCTGAATTTAAAATAGACACTTTACTTCAGAGCACTTTCTATTGAGGAAAGTCAGGCACCTCCTGTGTGACATTTTCTCAACGGGAGATCTAGTCACATTTTGGCAGCTCGGCAGGTTTGAATCTGCATGCCGTTTGGATTGGCGACCACATGCAAAACAGGTCTCATAGGTTGCGGGGGCTCCGTGCGTTGTGGGAAGCAGAGGACAGTGACGAAATCCGATGTCGTGCTGTACTTCTATGCACCTACATCCATGCTCCCCGCCTTCACCAGCCTGCACCGACCGGCATGGTGAAATATGATCAAATGACTGCCCTAAGGCCTCCGTGTGGTTTGGGAATTCCCCTATCCAGCAGTGGATTGTCAAAAGGGCTGTAAAAAGGCAAAGGTGCAGCCCTGACATTGCTTGCTCAAGCCACTGCCGGCAGAAGGGCCTCGACTCAAAAGAGCTCTAGAGATCCCATATAAGAGTATACTTTGGCTCACTCTTCTTCATACCGGCCAGCAACGTTGTAAGAGGTGGCAGGACCCACACTTTTCCCCACCACACGAGACTTGCCGACGGACTATCAGTGGCGTGCCCATTCGTACTGGTGGGTGGACAGAGGCGTGGGGGATTTGAGAAGCGCATTATTTAATGTGCCAAGCCGGGAGGTGTATATGTACTCCTGATTGAAATATGCGTGAGGCAGGATTTAGCCATAACACAAACTGCACTCGCTGCACCGTGCACATGCGGGGTCACTCACTTGGGGCACCCTCTCTGGCGAGCAAGCTAGCGGACAAACGGGGAGTTTGGATAATTGCTGGAATGCAGGGAATCGCGTTACACCCATGGGGTGCCTCGTACAAGACGACAGTAAAATGTGTGTATTTAGACGCAGATTTTGACTGGCGCTTCCTGCCCATCCCTGGCTTGTCGCCACAGAAATCTCATTAACGAGAGAGGGTTTCAGACAAGCACAGGTTGTCGATATATTCTCGTGGCCACCGCGTGCTGACAGGGCATTGTATCACTTCATGTGACTTATGACTAAACACTACCGTGACTCCCTTGGAGATGTTGTGCAAGAGACAAGCATTCAATGAAAGTACATGCATAGGCTGAACAAGATGGACTTTACGAATAATCATAAACAGAGCTTAATTTCTCAATTAATATGTTCTGCGTTCATATTCTTGGTTCTTTCGGTAAAGTCACGTAGAACCAAGAATATGAATCCCTGCAGTTACGAAAGCTTTAAATCGAAATGTTCTGGGTTGCTGATAGCCCTGGAGTACAAGTGGCACGTGGTTATTCGCTATGGTCTTTGCGATAGGTATACTGGATGTGGTGTGCTGGGTATGATCATACATATCTGGTCGCCTACCTGGACAGACGTGGCTAAAATTAAACCCCTGATCATACTTTTTCCACATTCATATTTCAAATGCGTTGAAGTCTTTTATTATCTTTGAAAACAAACTCAAAATAGATACGGTTAGAGATGGCATACTTGATGTGCTGTACATACATACAGTACTGCAGATATGTAATTTTAAAGGGTTACTGAGATTATATCATACTTTAGTACGCAAAGTGTCACATTGCATTATGTGAAAAGAGCCCTCTTGTCACCGCGGAAAGTTGACCTGACAGCATTCAATATCAGCCATTTCATTTCGATCAATATTTATTTAATACGCACGCACAATTACGGATAAACAGCATTCACCGCAGTGGCTTTTCAATTCGGCTAAGTAACTCGGCAGATAAAAAAAAACGCATAAAAGAGTCAGACGTCAGTTGTCTTTGTGGATACATTATCTAGATGGCTCGTACTGGGGGCCTTTCTGCCGCTGCCAAAACCATTGCAAGGTTCCCCAATTTCCGCCGGCAGTAAGCTGTTAAATAATGAGATGAATTGTTTTTTTTATGCTGACCAGGCGCGCCAGCACCGGTTCGGGAAGGTGACTTTCAGGCACCGCTGATTTAATGAGTCCTGTGAGCTTAGCTCCCTGCATCACGAGTGAATTATGGAAATGCCGAAAAAAACTGAATGAGATGTCCGACGACATTTCAGGAAAATCGGCAATATCTTAGCTCGTCTTGGCTTGAATGTTTCTCAGGTGTGTTGTACTTCAAACCCTGGAGGAGTCGTTGAAATGATCTATCAAGTATTCATCGTAAACCATGCTTTTCATTTTTGATCATATAAAGCTATGTGTATGGAGCTCCGTTGCATGAAATGTTGCGTCTGCCAATGAAACTATATAGCATTGGAGGGAGCCTACGGAACAAAAAATACGAGCCGCGTTGACATCAGTGAAAGACCACACAATGTGATGCAGTCTTATCAGATGGTGTCGTCAATGTTAAGAGCACGGACAGGTGAGCAGTGTGTGGCACCGGAGATAACGTCACAAGTGAAGCTTTGAGTGGCAGACCTGTTTAGCCAGAATGAGCCACGCAATGTCTTCTCGAAACCTTCACCCTAGAAAACAAGCCAAGGAAATTCACCAGACTCACCATGAACATTGATTTATAAACAAGACAAGGTGCAGCCCTGAGACGTTTTGTTCATGCCACAGCTAGAAGAAGATCCCCCACCAGAGTGAGCTCTAGGGAGACCCACCAGGAGAGGGTATGTGGCCTACTCTTCCAGGCTGGCCAAGGCGTCTTGGAATCGGTGGGAGTACCCACACGTCACCCCACAACACACAAACTGTTCTTTGGTTCTTTCGGTAAAGTCACGTATAAAGATAAATAATAAATTAAATTAAATACTAGCATACCTAATTTAATTTATTCTTTTATCTTTATACGTGACTTTACCGAAAGAACCAAAGAATAATTCCTGCAGTCACGAAAGCTCCAAATTAAACACACAAACTGCCCATTGAGCAACATACCACTGGGTAGATTTAACAAACGTGCACCATTGTCGCAACTGCTGCGCCGTGAGATTGAACTGGTTTGCCTCTGGATTTGCACGTTCAGTGTGCTGAACCATGGCACCACATCCCCGCTTGACGATGCAAACATTTATAATAGACAGACGTTTAAGAGCAGAGTGACTAACCAACTTAAAGTTGGAGATCGCACTTGACAATTAATAAACTGTGGAGTTGACGAATGACACGTGTTGGGTTTTGTTTGTTGTTAATGTGAAGCAGTTATGCAGTCTCAAATTAATATGCATTTTAATTTACAACGCGTAACTGATATATTACTTTTTTTATTTCACAAAAATCAATTGACAAGCACATGCAAGTCAAATCATGTAAACACGAACCGTTGTAAATGAAAGTACATGTTCGTCTGAGACTTCATGACTGCATCACAACAATTAAAACCCGTTTAACTTTGTCTGCTTAAGAGTGTCTAGTCGTTCGTGTTTAGTGCAACCTCCAACTTTCTGTTCGCTCTCAGGCGTGAAGAAGGCTCTTACATTTTACTGTTGATAAAAGTTCAAGCTCGAGCCTTGCAAATGCTTGCTCATGCCACTCGAGGATGCCTGCTCTCTTCATCCACGTTGACCAACAACATGTTGGAAGAGCTGGGAAACAACCCGTCACTCTTTACCCCTCCACATGGGACCTGCGGATCAAGTCACTGCTTTGTGTCATTTGATGGACAGAAAGCGTTGAGTAGGGATTTGAGAAGCTTGTACCATTGTTGCAACTGCCGTGCCAAATAGAGGAACTTGAACCGACAAATTCTGTGTTGCAAGGTCCAGCGTGCTAACCGTCGTACCAGGGACGCGTTCCTTTGCTATTGTAAGGACGTGATTATGATGAATGTCGGTTGGCCTTTGTATTTGTCCATTCGTGCCTCTGCTAATGCGGGCCATTAATATTTTATTTGATGTTTTGCATATACAGTAGTGCACAATGACGTCCTTTACTTAAGGCGGAAAAAAGCCCATTGAAGTGCATGTTCTCTTTTGTTACAATGAGCTGTATGACTAGAATAAAGACAAAGACCCCCCGTATAGGCTTAACAGACTGTTGGGGCAAGTGCTGTTAGTGGGCACTTATGAAGCCCGCCACGGCACACGAGGGGGTGGGTGTCCAACACCACGCCCGACCGCCTTTGTCTCCATAGTGGCGATGTTTACCCACCGTACCAGGTATTCATTTGAGGCTGAGTCGACCTAAGGGAGCCCAAGAACCGGTTAAGATATTCGTCACCGATGTTGGCCGTGAGCGAATCGAACTCTGGTCGCCGGATTCGTAGTGCAGCGCGCTAACCGCTCCACTACTGCTCCCCACACTCCCACTTTATACACAGAGAGACATATATTACATGCATCTGTATACATTATATGGTCTCTTTCTTAACATAAACTGTATATACTCGTACTACACTTGGAATATATATATTTTTAAAAAGAACACGTCTTCCCCTTGAGAGGAAGAATCTAATAAACAAAACATGAGCTGCATAAAATGTCCCGGACATATTGATTTTCCTAAAATAATGCAGCAGCCTTTCAAACGCAATTTGAGTCCTGTAAGCTCTGAGACATGTTTACGTTAGTACAGGCGTGCTTTGCCAAATCCTCTCCATCTGTCCGTCGGAGCAACTTCAACTGAAGCTGCCGCAAGAGGTCAGTCCCCCAAAGTCGGACGCCCAGGAGAATACGATGTCAAACTTTCAGACGATGACAAAAAGCCCCTACCCCTAAGGTTTAGTTAAAACGTTATCTTTGGCGCGTGTTTTGCCACCCATTTGGCAGCAGCTGTGAGTTGCGCTGGGTCGACTTATAAGAGGTGGTGTTGTGTTCCACGTAAGAATTAGGCCGTGTTTCTGTTCCTTCACCAGTTAGCAACCAATCTCTGCTCCCATATCAACAGCACCGGTTCACGCGTGACCAAATCACTCTAAATGTGCCCCAATGTGGTCAGATCTCAAGAGCTATGTGATCCAGTTACTACTTTCATGGTTACACTGCCGATGAACGTCGGTTGTTGTAGGCTTTGGCTGTGGGGTAACCAGTGAATGGCAGTACATCTGTGGATTCTTGATAATCTTTCCTGTCAGAGCTTTAGGTCTTACCTCCCTTATATTTGTGAGACATTCCCCAGGTACTACGGCTTATTCCTGCATGCCAAACACTTATTAAATTGAATTAGCCAAACATCCGGCTGCAGCCTAAAACGTAAAGGTTCAGCCCTGCGGTGTATTGCACATACCACTTCTGGCAGAAGAACCTCCACTGCAGGGAGTTCTAAATTACCCCCTTTAGAGTTCATAATCAACGTTTTTGGGTTTAGATCGCGCTATTTATAAATGTGTCGTAACCCTCCACAACCCGACACGGCCAATCAGCAAAAAAGTGTCACGTTGACAAAAGACAAATAGTTCACTGCTTTAGCCCACCGGTGTGTTGAAGAGTGACTCCACAACATTTACAGTTTTTGAGTACGACGTTTCGCTGGTAATTACATCCAGCATCATCGGGCAATTCGCCAGAATGGCGAAAAGCCTACGTGTTAAACCCCCTTTAGAGTGTGCGTTGTACCACTCTTCCAGGCTGACGAGACATCCTGGAAGATATGGGAATACCTACACTTTACCTGACCACGTGCAACCTGCCGATCGATCTAGTGTGGCGTGCCCATGTGCACTGGTGGGTGGGAACCTCTTGTAAAGGTGTCCTGAGGCTCAGTGAGGGTTACATGAGTAAATAAAGATAATTATTATTATTACTGATAGAGAACCCGTTGCTCTGCAATGGAAAATAAAGAGTCAGCTGCCATTTTCATGACAGCTGCCTCTTATTAAAAGTAATCTACTTTTTAACATAATAAAATGGCAAAATAATACATATTGCGAGGGTTGTTTTTTTATAATCTCGAGGGTTTAAAGAATAATCTGGTGAAAGAATAACATTAATATGAGCACAAGTTGATCAGCTAGGCAAATGTGAAATGATCCGTGTTATTCCTCTGTATCCCTGACTCCCACCTTCTATTATACGTCTTCCGAATTTCTTTCCGCCGTTTCAACCCAATTAAATGTTTAGGCGTTTCACGGAAAATCCCATTCATCCAGTTAACCGAGATAGTTCTCGTGGCAACGGCTCGCAGCAGCCACTCACGATAGATACATCGTCGGGGTGGATAGGAGCCCGGCCAGCAGCCAGCCAGAAAACTCAAGGCATCGATAATTATTGTCAACAATCGTATGATTACGTGGCGCCTTTTCAATTTGAATCTGCGTCCTGGTGCACTCTCACGCAGCCACGTGCTCACAGGGTCAGAAGGTCTTCGACAAAGCGATCGCGTGCTCACAGAGTAACGCAGCACAGAGCCTGCGGCAAGGTGCCTGCACCCCACTCCATCAAGCGCGTTTCGTAACCGGGGTCCGTGCTCAGAAAGGGGGTGGACTGCAATGCTCACTCAGAAAACTAAGCAAATATTATATATATATATAACCAGCACTCATACATAAAAAAAAATGTAGTCATGTTTTGGTGCATGGCTTACACATTCGACAGGATCATGCTATGTGCCGTACTAATGTGGTGGTTAGCTGTGTGTTACTCGCAGATCCTAAACCCTTGTTAATGGGAATGGCCAATCATCTGCTGCGCGACTTAATTTAACTATTTATCAGGTCCAGTGAATTTCATTGGTGGGTTTTCACTTCGCACTAAACAGCCACAAACATTACAGTTACGTCTTTCTTAAATCAGAATTCAGGTGGTGCTCATCTCCTGCTTACAGCCCTGAGCGAGTGTTGGAAATTCTACATTCCCATGGTCGGGGGGGGAGGGGGTGAGTCTCTCCAAAGGGACAACCACTGGTTAACTTTGCCAAAAAAGTGGTCCTCAATGTGTCGTGCCAAAGTTAGGATTTTAACTCGCAATATTTTGGTTGTGAGCCACTCGCAAGACTGCTGAGCCATCTAGCTGGCTGTGATAGCTCATTATAGACACTGACTGTCAAAATAAATGTAGATATTTAATGGTATCGGGCTACACGTAGCTAACAAGCTGACTACCACTAATTTTTCTCCAAAATGTGTTTTTCAGTTGTACCCAAATGATGTATATATGTCCGACGTTCCCTTCTCCCTGCTGGAAGTACAGCTTTATACTTCAACCTGATGTCAAACATCTCGTTTTTAAATCGAGTGTACAATTAACCAAAATGAGTTGTCACGACTCCGCTGTGTGTAACTTTAGGAATTTGCAAGGCGTGGGCAGTGCCAGTCGAGACCGGCGACGGGGAGAGAAATCTTGCGCCTGATATCAAACCATGCCTCTTTATGTCTCTTTTTCATTTTCACCGACCGCAGCGTGGATGTTGAGGCACAGGGCCCAGAGACGGTCACGTGCACAGACGGCTCGCTCAGCCGAGACGCCGCGGCGGCCTGCTCCCCGGCCCGCGCGTCCGACGACACCTCGGCCTTGCCAGGCACCTCCGCCCAATCGCGGCAATCGACGTCGCGCAGGGCCAGCTTCCAGCGATCCAACTCGGCGCTGCGCCGGGCGCAGCAGCAAGGGGACGACGGGACCACGGCTGCGACGGCCGCTGCACGGCGGAAGCACTCGCTCGCCGGGAGCTACGAGCTCTCCTCCGACCTGCAGGATAAACAGGTGACGTTCACCCCTCGCTTTCCTGCGCCCCGTTATCAATATTCGTGATGGAGCCCTGTACTCGTGTCTATCATCGCCGGCAGTAGTAGTCGCTGCTTAATTCTTTAGTTTTCAAGGTAGGAGAATGTTGACATCGTGCTCTTATCATTGCTGTAACAGTTAATATAGTTGCTTATTTTCCCGCACGTCCGATTAGCACGGTTGACAACGTACGGTGCGAAGGAAGTTCAACATACATACATACACCGTGGGGCCAGGTCAATGGCGACAATGATAGTTGTGTGACTGCAGCAGAGATCATGCTATTCTTGCCACCTCCTAGGCTTTAAAAACAGGACATATCTTTGGAAGAAGAATATGTCACAATACTGGAAGAGCGAAGAACCACATGTAAATGCGCTGTTTTGACCAGTGTATTTATATGCAGTTGACATGAACTGAAATTTTTAATGACTTGAAAGGACTTTCAGCTTTTCCACCGCAAAAAGAGGAGGATCCTGGGAAAATCAGGACAGGTGGCAACTCCATCTCACAAGCCATATGGCTGCCAGCACCGATGGCAAAGAATGGATTCTCAGAGATTTAGCCGGCTCCTGATTTTGGTCTCCTAACAATTTGATGAATTGTCACGATTGAAATATCACAATTGAGTTCAAGATTTAATGATCTTAAAACTTTTTAGCGAATGAAAGCTCCTCTGGTGGCTGCCGGGGTGACATGAAATAATTCCTAAAATACCGCATGGACAAATCGATAATAATTAATTCTCACAGCAACTATTCGATGCACGTATCTGGAGCAGACAACATGGATTTCAATCAATGAATAAGTGCATTGTGTACACCTCCATGGGATACATTTGATAATAATGAGGCATTTAGTTGATCCTTAAATGCCTTGATACAATAGGGCAACTAATGTCAATCATCACTGGCATTAGTAGTTGCTGCATACATTTTTGTTTTCAAGGTAGAAGAATTACATCATGCTCTGTCATTGCTGTAAATGTTAATATAGTTACCCATTGTAGATGCATTGCCAATAGCGAGATGATCGCCGGCAATGATTTCCCTCAAATTGCTTTCATGCCTCACAACCTTAACTCTTGCAGTCATTAAATCAGAACTGCCTTTGATTGCCCAAAGATGCCTATGAGGGAAGGGGGGCTCCTCTCGGTAATCCCCAGAGGCATCGCTGGAGAGTCCAACACTGCCTCTGACAATTGGTTACAGCAAGCCACAATCACGTCCACCTGGTCCGACACCGCAACAGGATTGGGTCAATCAATGGCAATGACTGACCAACCAGCAACCTGGTGAGGCAGCATGCTGACCAATACATTCCGGTCCGATTGCTCAATCGTCCGAGCAAATACGGTCATAATGCAGGCCACTCTAAAAACTGGCTATTATGACTCAGCGTACAATTTGTTGACCACCCGGTATATCATTTGTCATCATTTCACGTGTGTTTAAACGGCCTTTGTCCGTTGTGACACGCAATAGTAGAGACATATACAACTGAGCAAGCAGAATAATAAATGACCACTGTAGCCCTATCATTTGCCCACATGGACGCTTAATTGGAGCAGTGAACTTTATCTGTGTGTGCCAAATGCCAGGCTTGGCACCAGTAAGCAAGGCTCTGTTGAGTCATAGGCCACTTTTATGTACTTTGTGATGTATGGACACTGCCAAACCAAATGCTGCTATGATTAATAGTGGTTGTTCCGATGGTCCCAAAAGAACTTGCAAAACATTACAGCACTTGTGCAAGTGCTACACTGCTCATAACATGTACACGTACGGAAACTTTTGTAAATCCACCGCTGGATGAGGGCCACCCACACACCGTGTGGGTCGTGAGGGTTTCTTTTTGCCACGCAGGTCAGTGCAGGGTGGTGAATGGCGCAGTGGGCACAGATGTGGGGGACTTCGTACACAGTACAGCGATGGATTCTTCTACACCACCCAGTTCTGGCCACAACATTTGTCCTGCAGCAGCCACTAAACGGCTGTTTTTGTACGGTGGTCTTTCAGTCAAGAACTATTCAAACTTTAGCCCCACATTGCTCCTGAGATACGATGAGGCCGGGTGCATTCCGGGTAATGTGGTCAGAGTAGTGTATAATAAATATACTCCCAAAAATATGCATGGATACCTGCATTTTCCATTATTCAGCAACGAGTTATTACATCTTGTCACCCGGAGGCATGCACTGAGGACACGCGTTGGTGTGATGGAAATTGATTGCGAGTAGAATGTCTCTCCTTTGGTTAGGAGTGTTTCACTTAGAGGAGAGAAAAATAACTCCACCAATCCACCTCCCCCCACCCACACTACCCGTGGCAAAGTAGCGTGTCATGGTGTCATGAGCAAAGAACGTCTTGTGCTCAAGCAGCCACAACGTTGGCTTGATTCACAATGCGTACAATTATTGATGAGCGCCAAAGTGGTCCTGGAAATTTAATGCGAATTGCGTGAACTCGCAGTCGTTGCTCGTATTGGCTGCCCTTGTTGTTTTGTTTGCCAAGTCCATGCATTCCGAGTAAAAGGAATGCATCAAGCCTGCTTTTATTGACATTTTAGCCTCGTGTACAGATCCCTAAAGTGGGAATCGAATCTTGTGAGCCAATCACAATCGCTCAGCGAAGCAGCGGTCATTGGTTTACTGTAATAAGAGTAGGACAAATGTACCTCAGCATTTGAAAGTGATGCTTCTGCCTGAACACACCCGACACGAGTGTTTTCGCTCGACAGTAAACTGCTGAGAGTGCACGCGTATTTTTATTTTCGCCGCCTACGTTTTCATGGTTGTGCTGTACCGCTCTCCAACGCGTTTTCAGATTGTACCTCGCGTTATCCAGCACGACGTCCGATGTAACGCTCCACGCGCCCCGGGGGCTTCTTTCGTGACCGCGACTGAAGCTCTCAGCATGTGGAGTGAAACGTCGGACACCGCGCCAAACTCGCCCGAGAATTGCACGTTGTTATTTTTTCGTTTGTTCCCAGGTGGAGATGCTGGAGCGTAAATACGGGGGCCATTACATCAGCCGCCGTGCAGCGTGCACCATACAGACCGCCTTCCGAGAATACCAGATGAAGAAGCAGTTCCGGAGGATCCGGGACTCCATGTGTGAGAGCCGTGTCTCCAAGGGCACTCGGATGCAGCTACCGACCCAGGAGTCCCCCGTTGCGGGGAAGGCACCACCACAAGGAGGGCTTGCACCCACAACGGCCGTGACGGCCGTGATTGTGGCCTCCGCAGACCGGAAGGCCGAGGCCAAAGAGGGCCCGAAGCGGACGCGGCATGGCGGGCGGCAACAGGGAGACACAATCACGGAGCTGGAGGACGCATTCTCCAAGCAGGTCAAGTCGCTCGCAGCCTCCATCGACGATGCGCTCAACTGCAGGGGCCTGAGCAAGTCGGACGAGGAGAAGCTGGACTCGCCGTCAGCGGGGAACGATGGCAGCTCCTCGACGCTGACGCTCCTCCCCAAGGACGAGCTGGCGGAGGACCCCAGCCAGGCGGACGACGGCATCGTGAAGGACAAGCTGGCCGCGTCGTACAGCGACATCACGCTGTACATCGACGAGGACGCCATCACGCCGCCGTCTCCGACAAACCGTATCTCTGCCGCGCCAGCAGTAGCGACGGCGGCGGCGGCGGCGGCCGCGGCCGGGTCGTTTATTGCGCCGGACAGATTCCACTCGGGGTGCAGCATCTCCGAGGGCAGCCAGACGCACACGTACGTCAGGAGCACGTTACCCAAAACGACCGTCGCCTCCCAAACCGTGAACACGGCCAGAGACATGCGGGCGATGCCCATCGTGGAGAAGGCCCAGGTTCTCATGGACTCCTTGAGCCAGGATGTGCTGAGGAAGCAAAGTCTCTCGGGCCACCCCGTGAGCCCGAAGAGCCCCTCGCGGGGATCCGTCGACTCCGGCTCGCTGCCCGGGGCCAGCATGGTGCGGGTCCTGCCGCCGGAGGCCCCCTCCTCTCTGCGGCAGGGTGGGGGCCTCAGCTTGGGCGTCAACGGGAGCAGGCAGAGCAAGGCCGACTCGGACTTCTCGGACGCCGACAACGACAGCATCAACAGCACGTCCAACTCCAACGAGACCATCAACTACGGGTCGGAGACGTCGTCGCACACGAGCGCGCGCGACCCCGCGCTCACGCGGCCCGGCTACCACAAGGACGCGCAGGGGGGCTGCGACTCGCCCGCTTTCAGCAACGACATCATCCGCAAGCGGCAGTATCGCATCGGACTCAACCTCTTCAACAAGTAAGACGGCAACCCCGCAGGGGAGGTCGGACAGGCGCGTGGACACACTTTCGAAGTTTGGGGGTGGTGAGGGGGGGATGCGGGGCTGTCAAATTGTCATTGATTAAGCCGGTCCACGCTTGAGAGATCAGCTGCACGCAACTGAATCGTTTTGCACGTGCTTGTCTCTCCGAGCGGTTGCGAGTCCTGAGCGATCGTAAAAAAATCCCTTTCCGACTCCTAAAGAACAATTACCGTACTGGCTTAGTATGGAGCCTACCGGTCATCCGTGGCTATGTATTTAACGGTTTAATCATCAGCATGTTCAGCTTAATCAGCATTCACGTCAGCTTGTTGAAGGGAGAAAAACGCGGACTCAGCAATGCAATGATTACATTGTCCAAAATATTGTGGGTGTCCCTTAGCCATAACCAAACACGGCGGTTACCAGCCACCTATACGGCCCACATCAGCTGAAATCCTTAGCACGGACCACTACTATCAGTTGGTGGAACGTGGTTGGCATGGGCCCTGGCGCAAGTAACGAGATGGGGACCCTCTGTCCAGTTTCTCTACCTCTTTTTCCCCCCAGCCTGTGTGCCCCGGTGCAGTGGCACCTCCTGATTCCTCACATCGCTGGGAGTACTCTCCAAATGTATTCAACCGAATGACCCTGAAATGTATGGATCTCGTTGGGTCCTTTGAGAAGCCGAAGCAGGGGTTGAGGCTGGGTCATTACTGAGCTGGGAGAATCCAAGGGAATAAATACCCGGCGTTTGGCAGCACAGCGGTGTGCCGCGTGTATGAGGAGCTCTGAGTGTTTCCTCTTCGCATGTGTGACGGGTTTTCTCCAGCTACCCCCTCTTTGCATTTACATGCAAAACACTCGTGAATGGAATTGGCCATGATACAACTTGCAGGACCCTCCTGCGAAAGAGTCTCGAGACTTAGTGAGGCTCTCCTGGGAAAAAGAAAGGCCATGTATTATCGTATTGTCATTGCCATTTCTCTTTTCAGATGTGAGATAATTAGGGTCGACAGCTATATGACAAATATATACCCTCAAGGGAAATTAATTTGTGTCCAATTACGATTTTAAAAGTTATTTTCAGATTGAGCAATGGTGCTTTATATACAGTGTATATATATAAAACCATGGCTGTAGCTAGAACTGACTGTCTCTTCTCTTTAAATTATATTTAAATATTCTCCTTCAGTGTATTCTCACCCATGATGCACACGTCCCACTATCTTGCACTGCGTCTTGAGGTGCCTTTGCATTTAGACGCGATATAAATCCAAATTGTATTACATTATGTATATTGTAAAATATATATTTTGTTTAGCTTCGCCAAAAACACCCGACACGCTCCATTATTAATGCCTCACAGCTGTGCATAGCACAGAGGTCTCTGTGGAGCGGCGCAGGTGCAAATCATCAACTGTGTGGGTGATGCATTTGATTATTCGGTCACTTCTTTCACTCCCCTAAGTTATTGTGTGCATGTATGTTGAACTTCTTTCGCACCGCAACGTAGCAGCCAACCGTGATAATCCGTCGGCAGAATGAAGCTTGAGCAAAGGAAAAAAAGAGGCCCCAGTCACGCGATTCGTATTTTTTTTACACTCAAGAAATTTTCACCGCGTCGGTTTTCGCGGTTGGGCTGTATAGCTACGTGATGTTGTTTTTTACAGTTAGTACCACGTGTCGTTCGGCATGACTTCTGATCTTTTGTTCCACGTCCCCGGAGCATCTTCAGGAACGGAATCACATATCTATCGGGCTGTTGTCTGGCTTTTGGATTCCCGTGGAGTGCAGCGTTGGACTATTGTTGAAAAAGAGATTCATAGCTCATTGGATTTCTCCAGGATGAATACAGATTCTTATTCGGATCATGCTGAACAGCGCACACTGCACAACCTGTTCCATAAATCGTGCAAGACGTTCAATGGGAAGCCAGGAAACAACGTGTATGGTTTAATATAAAGCCTAGCAGGCCTCATAAGCGACATCTGTTCTCATCAATAACAAGGAAATGCATGGAGGGCTTAAATATTACCGTGAAAGACGTGCACAATGCCGTGTGACATTTGAGCCAATAATCCTTCAACTGTTTAACAATCACTTAAATGGCGAGCAGATGCACTGTGAAAAGCAGCATTTGTCTTCATCACCTCGTGACATGTAATGTAAGAGAGAGGGAGAGAGTGCAGATCCGCGTGTGCAGCTGACAAATGAATGATGATACTAATTTAGTGTTGTGGCTGACTTTCACTTAACTTTTACGTAAACTCAAATTTACCCACACTGCATGTTTAAAATTACAAATTTGCCATTTTTATAAGGTGTTATATATATTCATGTATCTCATATATTGTTGTATTAATTCGTTGATGAAATTCGACAGTTGCTAAATGCATGATGGAACACCCAAAATGTACTGCTGAATCCACTCGGGATAAAAGCGAGAAGCAGACTTCCCCAGCCGGTTTAGTCCTCTCGACAAAGGCCGTTGTGCCCAAGTGCACACATCACATGACCCGTTTTGCATCTCAACCTTTTCGCTCTGCGCATGTAGCATGGCCAAGTTTAGGTAGAAAGTCCAGGAGGAAATAGCTTTTTGTTATTTTAATAATAACCATGCGTCAATCTCGTAACCCACGTTTAGGCTGGACCAAAACAAATGCCAATACAAAGGAGACACGTGATATCAATTTTCAATGGATGCCCACATAAGACATCACCGACGTGAGGGGCGACTGGCTGTACTGTACAGAAATGTTTGGAGTCTGCAGCGAGAATTTCTGTCCGAATAGTTCAGGTCGGTTTAGCATCAAAAGTGTGCAACCCTGCCAGTTGAGCCGGTCTGTAAAAGTCAGCTCGATTGTAATTGCTGCAAAACATTGCTGCTGTTTACATAACAGCATGCCGATGTGCATGTTGACCAAAGCCAAGTGATGTGTGCTTTTAATACAACTGCATGAACTGCATCTGTCCAGTGCAAATGTTACGCATGCATAAAGCATGTCCAGTGCCCCATTGTTCACAACGGTCAAAAAATTCAGGAAGTGGAACAAATGGTCCCATAATTGCTCCCTAGGTTTCAAAAGGGGACGACATTTGAGATGTTTGTGTGTGTGTGTTATTATTGCAACTAAATAAATAAATACAAATTACTTGCCGTTACAAATGATCCAAGAAAGGAAACCGCAGTGGTTGGGACATGTCTCGAGAATGACTACCAAATATGGCAATGCACACCAGAAAATAAGGATTGAGAAGTAGAGGCAAACGGAGCGTGCGTTCGACAAAGCGGAGGTGGGTGGAGGGGATTGGCGGTGACCGAAGTGGTGAAATCGGTAGAGAGCGGACAGCGATAGAGTGACTTCACCAAGACCCATCATTGCTGCTGAGCAGATGGACAGCGCTCGAAGAAGAAAATGAAATACCGCTTGGGAGCTGTGGCGCAGCAGCGAGCGTACCGCGCTGCGCACTCGGCAACTTGGGTTCATTCCGTATTACAGATGATGTCAATGTCGAGTGATATCTGGCCCCTCTTGAATTATGAAGCATGTCTTCTTGGTTCTTTCGGTAAAGTCACGTAGAAGGGAAGTAATAAAATAATAAAAATAAAACATAATAAAATAATTCTCACGACGTTTCGGCCACAACGCAAGCAGCCGTTCTCAGGTGAATTTTATTACTTCCCTTCTACGTGACTTTACCGATAGAACCAAGAAGATGAATCCCTGCAGTCACGAAAGCTTTAAATCGAAAAATTATGAAGTATGGTTAAAAAAAACATGAATGACACAGTGCGGAGGGGTTGACAATAGGCAGTAAATTATTATTTTTACAATCACTCAGACTCTCTGTGCGCAGCAGTTTTCATGTTGAATTAAACATCGCCGCTGCCAGCAACTAAGAATCGATGCTTCAGTGGCCGAGACTAAATCGTGACTTAACACCGTCCAAAGTAGTTTCGGGCGCGTTATTGCGAATGCATTATTTTCGTGGCGGAAAGCGTTTTTGCGATCAGTGAGAGGTTCCTTATGAACGTGATCATAAATAGTTAAGGTATACCTACTGGAGCTTCCGCTTAAACTAACACGCAATAAATAAAGTATATCGTGACAGAGACTTAATGGGCTTGCCAAGACAGATATAATGCATTACGTTGTAATGGAACTTCATTAAGGGGCAGCGACCCACCAAAATAATAATGCAATACTTGTGTTATGACTGTCGTTTAAAATAAACAAGTAATTAAGTTTTGTCCTGGTGGATGTCACTATTTTTATCAGCCTTTTCAAACCGAATTGGCTGCAGGCAATGCGGTTGCAGCACTAAACTTACACAATTGTGCTGCACCAAATCATTTGGGTATGATCGGAAACAGACCGTTACCTTCAGCCCATTCCGACAATGGAATCTGTAATAGTCCCATGGAGAGATCCAAAAGGAAAAAAGGGAGTTTATTCTAGCAGAAACTGAATAGGTTTATATGTACATTCCATAAATACGACGCAAGAGAAAAACACAATGTATGAAATGCATTTGGCATAAAATAAACCTTATATTGCATTGTATTTTTTTCTTTTGCACATTTAATATGACCACAGTTTTCGACCAAGCAAAAACATATGCTGACCCAAAGACTAGACTCTGTAACATTGAATAGCCTGTTTTCATGTTCCTGCAGATAAGAGGCACATTGGCACTCTGACTGATTTCTTCATCCCACAGAATCCGTCTCGGCCTCAGCAATGCAAACGACTGATTATGATGTTGATGATGATGCTTTAATTGGCTGATCAGTGGGGACTGAACGATTAACCTGACCCTGGTGATTTTATATATTATGGTGGTTCAGAGTCGTACTTCATAACTAATTCATTGCAGTGGTAAATATAGCAGTCTCGACTGACTATAACAGAAGAAGTCATGGTCCTGTAATTTCACCGTGCTATTTAGTGCATTGGTGAAGATGGGTTTCCAGGGGACGGTCCAGGCATCACTTTTAACCCACTTGATAATAGCCACAACTGGGAATTGAACGCAGGTTACTGGGTTGATAATGCAGTACATTAACCACCCTCCCGCCATACAACAATTATCCAGAAAATTGAAAAAGATTGTTTCTTACACATGTGATTCAACGCGTTTATCATGAGCTTTAAACGCAAATATTAATCAGTGAATCGATGCATCATTCCACCGATACTAAGCACACACTCGTTGTGAAGTCTACACATATACAGGGATTCTGCCATGGAGGAATGGTTAGTACACTGGACTTGTAATCGAGAGGTTTGCCGGTTCTGATTCAATCTAGATTTGAAGTTTTCGTGACTGCAGGGATCCATACTCTTTGGTTCTTTCGGTCATCAGCTTGTCCCACCTGATGACGGACGCTTGTGTTGCGCCCGAAACGTCGTGATTTAATTTATTTTATTTTATACCTACGTGACTTTACCGAAAGAACCAACGAGTACGGTTCTGATTCATTCTCCCGGCTCGGCAGCTAAAAACAATGGAGCGAGTTTCTTAAATCCCCCCCTCCCTGCCTCTGTCCACCCAGCACTATAAATAGGTCCACTACTCTTAGTCGACAGGCAGCTTTCGTTTTTGGTGGAGTATAGTGTGAATACTCACACCTCTTCCAAGATGTCTGGCCAGTGTGAAAGAGTAGACCCCCTAAGGGGGCTCTCAAGAGCTCCTCCTCGTGGAGGCCCTGCCACCAAACAGGCAATTGCAGGGCTGCACTTTTATCTTTTCACATTATCATTTAATCGGGCGGTTTCGACAATCAAGGCCGACAGCGTCCATGCCCGCCGCTGCCTTATGTTGACAGCCACCATTCTCCATTCGTGTGACATCGATGGGATTTGCAGACTAAATTTGTCAATTGCGGCGACAAATCGTCAGCACGACTGCCGCAACACGCACCTAGACCCTCCGTTCAATGGCTCTTGAGACGTGCCTGGCTCTCCCCGGCTCAGCACAGCACTCCAATAGCCCCCTGCTATAAATCAGGCAGCTCAGACAAGGTAGGGGCAAAAGCAGGCGAGGGGCAATACGGCTCTCCAGTGATATGATCTTCGGCGATAAGGCTCACTTTTAACTCGGTGCAGTATGGCCCTCCAGTGGTATTATCATCACAGGCACGGCTTACTTACCTTCAGTATGAGGTAATATAGCACCCCGGTCGATACGATCTTCACTTGCGGAGCTCACCTTTATAACAGTGTCATGCGGTTCGCTTCGCCGGTGATATGGAATGTGTGAGAAAGGCACCCCTTCAGCACACTTTGGAGAGAGAGAGATTTATAAGCATAACTCCATTTTTTTTCTCCACGCAGAGATACAAATATGGCTCAGTCCATTGGCCAATTGTCCTTCCTGATCAATATTACCCAGCAGCATTTGTTTAAGCAACTGGACTCTGGGATGGTTTTATTGTTCTGGGTCTCATCAGCACAGACTTGTTAAACAAATACTATTGGTTTGCCAGATGTCATAGGTAAAAGCCACTCAGTCTAAATGATGGGGCCCCTGTTCAATGTAAAAAAAGCAATATTGCATTCACACTATAAAGAGCAACACAAACAGTGCAATATCATATCTCTGGAGAGCCATATTGCCAGCTCTTGAAGGCAGAACGGGATCAAAATTATTAAATAGGTGGATGAGATGGGGTTTGAGTGCTTTGGGAAAAGTGACCTTGATGATGACAAGAGAAACATACCAATGCGCCTGAATAGAAACTAGTTTTTGTTATCAGTTGATATATCCCCTGCTATGACATGGATTTCAAAGAGACATTGACAAAGAAAATGGAACAACATGTGAAAAGTGCACAAAGAAGCATTGAGGGATGCGTGTTTAGGATCACATTGAGAAGACAAAGAGGAAGACAGGATTCGGGAATGTTGAGAGAAAATGTAATTACCTAATTAGCTAGTTTTACGTCTCCAGGGCAGATTTATGTTTTTACTTTAGCTGAGAAATTGGTTGACCTTTATTCAATTTCACGTTACGGTAAATGTAGACTTAAGCGTATGTACCTGCTAAACTTCATTACGACGACGGTGAGTGTGGAAATAAATGCTTACCTATCCGCTGCTCTCAATGTAATACAGTGGCAAATGACGCTTTTGAAATCATTATACTTGAAGTGATGTAATGACCAGATGGCTTTTTCTAACGTTGAGTTAAGCTACGCGCATCTTTTGGCCAAGTGAAAATTGCATGGAAAAACAAGCCCCTGTAGTGAATTATGTTGAACAAACTCTGCTGGATGCCCCGAGGAAGAAATGTAGGGTTTTTTTTCCTCTAGAAAATACTGACTAAATTAAATAACATTGTAAATCCCAATGTGCGTTCCAGCTTCGTCATATTTCACAGTATCCAGTATGCACATTCTGTTAAGAGACATATATTACTACTACTACTACGAATATTAGACAAAGTGTGACGAATGCATCGCTTCTGCAGTCATTCGTACTGTGCACACTGAAAACAAAGTAAAAAATAACGAATTATGTTCTTGTCAATAGTAATAAGAGGACCACTTAATGTCACCCGACCAACGCGCACGCCTTTAGAATGTTTAGAAAAAAAACAACTAAAATCCTTTAACAACATTTATCACTGTCATCCCAGATACTGTACTGTAAAAAAAACATTTTCAGCATTGAGAATAGGTTTTCCCCTTTTTTCTGGCAACAAAACAGGTGTTAAGATGTTAAAACACCAAACTGAAACCTTTTACAAGGAATCATGTCTGCATTAACCACAATACTTGTGGTCAGAATGCAAACAAAAAACGTACTCTGATAATATAGGCATTGTCTTTGAAACTGAATGGTCCACACCAGAGACAGCTTTCTTTTGAGCCTCGTCTCAATTGGTGCTCGACCAGAGGACGCCAAAAGGCGTACAGCTCAAAGATGATGCACCATCAAAGTAATGAGAGCTCGGGGTGAGCATCTACATCATGGGACCTCCTTTGCCAGTACCAAAAAATTAGATATTCTCCTCTGGTCTAACACCGTTTGGGATGAGGCTCAAAAGAAAGCTGTTTGTGGTGTGGACCAATCAGTTTCAAAGACAATGCATATATTATCAGAGTTTGTTTGCATTCTGTCCACAAGTATTGTAGGTAACGCAGGCATAATTCCTTGTAAAAGGTTTCAGTTTGGTGTTTTAACATCTCAACACCTGTTTTGTTGTCAGATAAAAAGGGGAAAACCGATTCTCATATTTTGGTACTGGTAAAGGAGGTCCCATGATTATCAGTATTGTATTCCTATCTTCGATGGTAATTCGTGTTGATATTTCCCAACGAATGTGCCGTCATTAACATGAGGGGCATGATGACGCATTGATTCATTGATTAATATCCATTCTGAAGCAAATTATGATACGTGCACTTTATCACACGTGTAATAATTGATGTTTGTTTTGTTAAAATTATGAATGCCATTGCGTATCATGGATGCGACATTCACCGCAATGTAAAAAAATATAATCAATTCTTGAACCATCACCCTGAATCACAACAATCATTGAATCACAAGAGGAAGTAAGGAGGATGAATCATTAACATCCATTGTTTATGTTAACATGTTATATCATTCTCTGTCTCTCAAGGCATGGGGGCGGGGGGAGGCAACCGTTTTTATTGGTGTCATAGTTCAATGTTAAGGTCCTTCAACCAGGATGTGCGTGGATCATGGGTGGAAAAAACCCGATTTTTCCAGCGGCATGCATCGGGTTTTTTCTTTAATACAATTAAACCCGATTTCGGGGAATTAAAACCTGCTTTAATGAATAAGAAACTCTGATCCAAGGCTTAGGCTGCTTCCTCGTCGGTGCTGCTATCGTACTCGGGGGGGCCGTCGGGCACGGGGTAGTCGTAGAATGCGGCGGGCAGGTTGGTCTTGATGAACACGAGCTTCTCCCCCACAATCGTGGGCGCCAGTGAGTTCCTTAGCTTGGAATGGATGAAGCCCATCGTTGAGAAGTTGGCGAAGTGCGGTTCTGCAAATAGAACCAATTAAACCGGATTTCTCCCAATCTCAGATGATCGGGTTTAATATTAAAAGACAATTAAACCCGATTGTAAAAAAACCCGACTGTGCCACCCTTGGCGTGGATGGCGCACTCCGCGGTGATGTGTTGGATGGTTTGGGCCTCACCACAGTCGCGGTATATTTGGAGTTTGCATGCGTGTCTCTCTCTCTCGCTCTCTCCCTGTAGTCGCGTGGATTTTTCTCCGGGCGCTCCGGTTTTCCCCTCCACATTTAGAATCAACGTGCGCTTCGGGTGTGTAGCCTCTGTAAATTTCCCCGTGATAAGTCACTTGGTCGAGTTATCATTTGTGGCCCAGGTCGCTTTCTGAAAAAGGGGCTACAAAGCCCAGTGGGTCTTACCTGGTAAAATAAAAATCGTTTATTGTAGTTTCGGCAATTCCTTTATATTTCCTTTTAAAGCTTTCGTGACAACAGGGATTTATCTTCTTGGTTCTTTCGGTGAAGTCACGTAGAAGGGAAATAATAAAATAATTAAAATAAAACATTATAAAATACAATTCTCACGACGTTTCGGCCACAACGCAAGCAGCCGTCCTCAGGTGAAGAACAGGTCTGTCGGAAGAACAGGGCTGTCGGATAGCCCTGTTCTTCACCTGAGGACGGCTGCTTGCGTTGTGGCCAAAACGTCGTGAGAATTGTATTTTATTATGTTTTCTTTTTATTATTTTATTATTTCCCTTCTACGTGACTTTACCGAAAGAACCAAGAAGATGAATTCCTTTACATTTTAGTTTACTGACTGCGTGCGTGCATCTCTCGTGCTGCCACGTTCATAGCCGCCGTCGAGTGCCGGCATCTGTGTTTCCGGCCGCTCGAAGCAGAGGCGCGCATCCAATGCAGCGCATTGACAGTTACGGCACAACGGGAATTTAGTCTGCAAACTTTGACCCTTGCAGCTCGGCATACACGAGGAAAACATACTTCCAAAATAAGCACGTTTCTTCCGAAATTGGCAGGAAACATTGTTGCTCGAGCAGCACGTGCAGAGGTAGCATCATGGTCGTTGCTCGCAGAGCCTCTCCTGATTGGCCGAAGGTGAAATGTTTCATGGTGATGTTTAACAAAGAAGAACCCAGGTCTCCTCTGTCAAAAATAAACACTTTTGTTTCTGTAAACACGGCACCAACCAGCATACGCGAACAAACATGTATGTCCTGTAAAATGAACGCGTGTGCCCTTGAACACGTGTGCCCGTGTGTGCTGCGCTATGCGATCTCGTTATTAGCCAGCACCCACGGTTTACCTGTCCCTCCTCGATGAAACAAGCTCAGGGCCGTGACGCTTATGTGAATCTCAAAGATGATCATCAAAGATGATGCGGCCACAATTTTTCCCAGTTCTCATTTAAGAACAGGTCAGCAGTAGTTCGAGAGGCAGCAGGTATAATACAAAATACAGGTTTTTTTGGGGTCAGATCACGTAAATATAGAAATGTGTCGTTAAGCCCACCACCACCCAACACAGCCAATTATTAAGGTTTATCACGTAAACAGAAGGTGCCGATTCGTGACTAGTACAGCACACCGGTGTGTTGGAGAGTATATATATATGTACACACACCCTGGATGTTGGACATTAGAGGTCAGGGAGGGAAGCCACCACCCCATTTTTTTTTACAATATGGAGAGAGAGGTCAAACCGTTTGAGGTATCTCTTCAACAGCTTTCATCGATTCCTTTGCCCCCTACCCTCACCAAGGCTATTTGCTTTCATTACTTCGAAAATTTTCCCACAGAGGGAGGCTGAGTTCAGAAGTGGCACGGCTGGAGGCACTGGGTTCAAATCAAGGCAGCCACTCTTGAATACACGTGGGGGGTGGGTGTCTCAAGTGTAGTGAGGTTATCATGCCGGCCCACTCACCATTGTCTGCGCAGAGAGAACCACTTTATGTTAAATTAGTTTTTTTTATCTTAATTTGGTTACATGTCAGCTGAGGGATTTTTATTTCAATGTCAGTTTGACAAGCATGTCAGGCGTAGGATCTGTGTAAGAGTGTAATTCCCTCAGTGTGGATAAAAGGGCCATTTGAATAACAGTAAATTAGACTTGTTCATTTGAATGGATCTCTGAAGTAGTTTTGTGAGATTCACTTCTGTGTGATGTTCTTTAATACCGGATGATGCATTGCTTTGTCCTCTTTAACACCGAATGGATGTTCTCTTGCATATCACGACATGAATAGCACATGAAATAAAATAAATCACGACGTGTCATCAGGTGGGAAAGCTTTAATTTTATACCTACGTGACTTTACCGAAAGAACCAAAGAGTATGAATAGCACAATTGTAATTTGAAGGGAAAAAAAAACTGAGAAGAAAATGTCTTTCCATGTGGCAGGTGCACCATCTGAAGAAGCTGAAGATGATGCTAATGAATACGGATTTCCATGTATAGGTCACTCAGATGCCTCAGCGACTCAAAGCACAGAACATCACATCTCATCTCAACCATTTAATTTCTCAAATTGGACAGCTGTATACAAATGTATGCGTGTCGTGACTCTTTCGCACCGTACGTACGCCAGCCTCGCCCTTCCGACGTGCGGGGCGATTCTATGCAAACCACAAAAACTGCGAAGCAATTGCATTGTGAGCGTTGCCTGAGTTGACCCAGGCTGCCCGTGCCCCTCGCAGGAAGCCGGAGAAAGGAGTCGCCTACTTGATGGAGCGTGGCTTCGTGCCCGACACACCCGTCGGAGTCGCACACTTCCTCCTTCAGCGCAAGGGGCTCAGCCGACAAATGATCGGAGAGTTCCTGGGCAACCGGCAGCGCGCCTTCAACCGCGACGTGCTTGAGTGAGTGTCCGTCGCGAGTGTTTGTGTGTGTGTGTCTGCGTGGACGCGCGCGTGTGTTTTTGTGTTTGCGCGTGTGCGTCGACGAGTTTGTGTGTGTTTGTGGGGGTAGCAGTTTGATTCCTGATCACGGCCACCACCAGTAACGATTAGCTGAGTCGGTCCTCGGCCTCAATGAGTACCTGGTGCGATGTGTAAACTTCGCCACTAGGGAGACAAAGGCAGCTTGGCGTGGTGTTGACCACCTCCATCTCCTTATATGCCATGGCAGCCTTCATAGGTGCTCGCTAACAGCACTTGCCCCAACATCCTATTAAGGCTATCGGGGGGATCTTTGTCTTTGGGAGGAACAGGAGCGGAGTGGTTAGCGCACTGCGCCACGGATCTCGCTCATGACCAACTTCAGTGGTGAATATCTGAATCGGTCCTGCGCCTCACCTAAGTCAACTCAGCTTTAAATTAGTACCTGGTGTGCTGTGTAAACATCACCTCTGGGGAGACAAAGGCAGCCATGCATGGCAGTGTCAACTGCACCTCCTTATGTGCCATGCCTGCCTTAATAACTGCTTGCTAATAACACTTGCCTAAACAGCCTCCACTGCAATACATTGATTGTTACCCTCTTTGCTTACATTGATTTTGTCCAGGTATTCCAAATGTCCTCCCACATGTATAAATACTCATTAATGGAGTTGGTATAACATCCCATTATAGGACCTCGGAGCTTGGGAAATTAATGGCGGAGGTTTTGGCTGCCTCAATACATGCCTCCATACGAGAACTATATGCTTTGGAAATTCTACAGCGTTCTGATGTGCAATTTGCATGAATGACGCTAGATAAAATGTATTATTATCATCTTTGTACAGACATCTTATGCAGGCTCGAAGAATGCGAGGACCTATGAAGTAATTTTTCACAAGTGTCCAGCCTAAACTGGTTGGTATGGAAGAATATTACAGAGGAAGTTACATTGGTAGAGTGTATTTCGTGTGTGTTTGTGCGTGTAGCTGGCCACCGACCTCCTCGTGTGCTGTGCCGGACTTCGTATGTGTTCGTTAACAGCAATTGCCCCAAAAGTCTGTTATGGCTATACCGGGGGATCTTTGCGTTTGTCTCTCTGTAGCTGCGTGGTGGATGAGATGGACTTCTCGGGCATGGAGCTGGATGAGGCACTGCGAATGTTCCAGGCTCACATCCGCGTGCAGGGAGAGGCGCAGAAGGTGGAGAGGCTCATAGAGGCCTTCAGGTGCTCACTCACGACATTAGCCACAACCAGGACTTAAACATGCCAAACAAATGAACCCTTTTACATTCCGAAACGTCTGCAAGTTTGTAGGGTGAGTGTCCTGTTCGCCACTGAATCTCAGAACGTGCATGCGGTTAGCGTTAATTTTACTTTGGAGAGGCATAGCACCGTTGTTTTTAAAGACATTGTATTCACCGCAGAGAACTGGAGCAACACGACCGCACTCTATGATAGCTGGCACCAAAATGTGCCACACGCCCTTCTCTGTGACCTTATGTGAGCCTCTATAGTCTTCAACTTGAAGACGTACCGATACATTTATTATATTTTTTTTTTCCCGGAAGAAAAACCAATGTCGTTAAATTGTCACGTGGTGTAAAAGCATTTGAAACACTGATGATTATTGTTTCGACGCACCACTGAGCTATTGACAATTCTCGTAACCAATGGCGGAGCCAGGATTTTCAGGTCGGGGGGGGCGGCAACCCCTCCAGCAATGAAAAATGATATGAGTTGTTAGTAAGGACTTGTCCCTTGCTTTTCATTCGACTCGTGTGCGGCGATGGCGCAGCCATCGATCGAGGGTCGAATTCGAACCGTGTTGTGTGATCGGCATCGCGCTCGCTGAAGGTGAATGCCTTCAGGGAAGTCGTGTACTGTATACGCAACTGCGCACAATTCTGTGAGTCACTTATAACTGCTTTGCCGTTACTTATTGCCAATTATAGACTCAGACTATTGTTGGGGGGGCACGTGCCACCCCCCCCCCCACCCCCCACTGGCTCCGCCAGTGCTCGTAACCCAAATGTTCGATAAGATGTGACGTTTCTCTTGAAATGACATCAAACATCTTCACGGAAAATCAAAGAAGTCAGAATAAAATCCAGGAAATGTATACACTCCCTTATCCCTCAATGCAGAATGCGATGTTGGTTTAACAAAACAAGTTTCTATCCCTTTACTGTTGCCTCAGTCCCACTATATCTACAATAGGTTTGTGTAAAGTATTGCTTTATGCATGGAATAGGGTCCCGTAGTTTATTTGGAGTAATCTTGCCAATAACTTCTGTTAATCCAGCAGCGTTTGTTTAACAAGCCTGACTGCTCATGAGTTTTGCTGGCTTAAACAAACTCTGCTCGAAAAAATTCGTCTGCAAAGCCGGTCAGCCAAAACATGTGTTTATATGTCGAGATAGAGAATGGAGTTCTGCTTATATATGTGTGCAAGAACACCCTAGTAAGACAGCGTTCTGATATAAAGCTTATATCTTTACATACCACTGGTGCACAGGGAATAACACACAGGCCAGCTTCTTATACTTGAGTTATAAACAACAAAAATTGCCTTACTCGCAATGTGCATGCGTGTCCAGCTTCTAATGTGTTCGATATCACATATATAGTAGACATGCACAACGGATACACGTTTCGTTTAAATTTAAAAAAAAATAAGGAAATAAATAAAACTGCAATATGCTCACCTTTTGAGGAAGCTGCTACATATGAACTGTAGATTTGAAGTTTTCGTGACTGCAGGGATCCATACTCTTGGGTTCTTTCGGTAAAGTCACGTAGGTATAAAATATAAAATAAATTAAATCACAACGTTTCGGATGCAACACAAGGTGGGACAACCACAGCAAGAATCAACTGCTGCAGTGGGCAAACGAGCTGTTTGTGACAAGGGGCTATATAACACTGGTCAACACACTTTTTCTGGCATAAGGTATTCCAATGGTATTAAGGTAATTTCGGGGTGCTGATTCCAAATCTGGCGTCCGTTTTTGTCTATCATATCAGGTTTTTGAGATATCAAATATTGCATTTACAATAAAAACTGCAGAAGAAAAATATTAAATAAATGTGGATATCTACATAAAATGATATTATAAACACACTATCCTAAAAATACAGCACCATATTTTAACACTATAGCAGTCACTAACTCGCAACAACTTGCAATCATAAGTGACAGAGTTAATTTCGGGTAAAATCGATGAAAATGGGGTATGCCGATAGCATAAAAATGAGATGTGATAGAGCAAATCTGAGATCAGATTTGGAATCAGCACCCTGAAATTAGTCTAAAACAGCTGCAAAAGTCCAGGCCACTAAAAAAGTTTTTTTTGTTGACCAGTGTAAGCAAAAGAAGCAGCTATTTTGCCCACTGCAGCAATTGTCTCTTGCTGTGGTTGTCCCACCTGATGACGGATGCTTGTGTTGCGCCCGAAACGTCGTGATTTAATTTATTTTATATTTTATACCCTACGTGACTTGACCGAAAAAATCAAAGAGTATATGAACTGGTGCCAAGTGCTTTTTGTGGAAAAAAAACGGCCCGCTGAGAGTTCCCAAACAAATCCATACATCTCATTATCACTCAGCCTACCTCGATTAGTTTTGTTTGTAACCGTGTTTAATTGTTAAACGCGCGAGAACAACAATAAAACAAATGCAATGTTTTGGGCAAATGGATGTTTATTTTTTTCACGAAGCAAAGATAGGCAGCCTTTATAAACACAGTGGATTTTTGGAATAGCAGTACGGAGGAAGAGATTTGGTCTCATTTAGGCATGATATTCTTAGGTTTTTTCGGTAAAGTCACGTAGGTAAAACATTAAAAGTAAAATAAAATAAAAATCACGACGTTTCGGAGGCAACACAAGCTTCCGTCTTCAGGTGGAACCGTCACAGCCACCTGAAGACGGAGGCTTGTGTTGCCTCCGAAACGTCGTGATTTTTATTTTATTTTACTTTTAAAGTTTTACCTACGTGACTTTACCGAAAAAACCTAAGAATATGAATCCTTGCAGTCACGAAAGCTTCAAATCTAAAATTTAGGCATGATCTTGCGTAAAGTGAACTTGGCGGCACGTCAAGTCCCACTGTACATGCGGGTCCCAGTAATAACCGTTGCTGAATCGGACGCTAAATAAATACAACCCAAATATACCCGCTCTGTGCTGGCAAAGTTACGGCGGTCAAACGCCTTACACCCGAATGCTTTGAGCGTAAAGACCAAACCAGTTCCAAGGGTTGAAGAGCTTCCACCTTGCATTGAGGGGAGGGACAAGTCCCCGTTTGTACTCGACAGCACCTTGACCAAACCATCGTAGGGCAAGGGTGAAACCTCATTGCAGGCGGCAACGCTTTCATCTCGGCGATGCATCCACGATTAAAATATCTAATGCAAATACAATAAATAAATAACCGGGTCGGAAAGCCACCATCTGGATGTTTGTGCTAAATGCCTCCTCCCTGGGGGAGGAAGGATTGCCTTGGCAGGTGACTTACAGTCGCTATAGTGAGTTCGCCTTAGAAGCTAGGATTTGCCTCTTCACACATGGGCCCCCCTACGGGCACCAGCCCCTACACCCATGTTTGAATAAAATAATGCACTTCACGAGGCCTATGAACAAATATATATTCATCAATCTACTGCCGATCCACGGCTGGATGACGACCTCCCCCTGTACCATTGCAGACCGTTTGAGGCTATTTGAGCATCGTCCACTAGTCAATACGCGGTTGAAGGGAAGCATAGACATTGTAACATTGTATAGTATAACAATGGATTTTACTGCACTGTACTGTGGTTCCCACCCCGTAGCCCCACAGCAGCCTATAACACCTGTTTTATGATGGTGGCAACCCATCGAAGCATTATCCGGGCTCAAACCTGCTTATCTTCCGAGACCTAATGAGATCGGTTGCATTACGGGTGATTTGGTCAAGGGCCGATACAAACTTCTAAGACTGAGAAACACTCGGGGTATACTGATGCATTGATTCATATTGATTCTCTAAGCTCATGATACAAGCATAAAACCCTCAGTGTGAGATTTTGTGCGATGGGATGGAGCGGCGGTGCACTGCACCATAAAATCCGTCCACAAGTAACATCAGTCGTGAGTGAACCGGTCTGGCAACCGCCCTTCATCAACTTGTACTGATCAGCACGGTCAAGTATGGCTGAAAATGCATTCCTGCGGAGGGAGCTGGTAGGAACGTTGGGTTGCTCGGTCAATGGCCAGGGTCAACAGCCAGGGTCAATGGCGGCGTGGTGTATTCCGCAAATATAGCCGACTGTGAGGGCGGGCACAAGCCGGCGTGAGTAGGTTAAACATTGAGTTTTATAAGGGCACCACGGGGTGACCAGCGCCTCCCCATCCAGCCCCACCCCTCCCACCCCCCACCCAGCCCCACCCTCCCCACCCAGCCCCTCCCCACCCTTCCTTCCCCACCCAGCCCCTCCCCACCCTCCCCACCAAGCCCCTCCCCACCCTCCCCTCTCCACCCAGCCCCACCCCTCCCATTTTGTGATGCACGACAGACGGACACAATAATCCCCTGTGGGTTGGTGGAACCAGGTGGTTCCTACCAGTAACAACCTAAATGTCTGTTATGCCAGAGAAGAGACCTTTATCCAGCATTGCGTTGTCAAAGGGCCAGTTGTTTGTAACGTGTCCAAGTGAGAACTGCAACCTCTTATTAGCTGCTACATTCACCACCATTGTGCAACAAAGATCAATTATTAATTAAGATTGTGGCTCTGACACAATTCATAGAATCGCTGAGGGTGGGATGGCAGGGTGGGGGGGTAACGTGACACCACTAATAGCCATGCACCTTTGGTTGGACTTTATGCTGGATGTCATGAAGTTTAGATGGAAGCATTCTTTTCTTTACATCTATTGCCACCTGAGTGTCGTATCTACGCAACTGCTACCTGCTTATTTTTAAAACCTTACGCAGGTGACCTTTCAACACTTGGCCCATTGGAGGCACTTGCACCACTGTGTTCTCTTTTTATCACAGATCCTGAGCACAGGGCTACAACGCAAAGTGGTCAGCCACAGCCAGCGCTGATGATGACGATCAAGCAGAAACATTGGCTGGACACATATTCAATCAGCGCAAATACCACAAAATGCCAAACACCTTTATTAGTTTACTTTCAGTAGTTTACAATTATTATTTTTTTAAGTATTAATTTTATGGACCCACAATTCCTCATGTGAAGGACAAAGCGAACCCCACCCCCGCCCCCAAATATAGAAGTGAAACTTCACCTATGGTAAAATAACATCCTTGATATGAGCAATGTTGTAAGAAATTTGGAAGAATAGACGATGTCAAGGAATTCCAAAAGAGAAGAAAGAGGAAGGGAAAGTGGTTGGACTGCCGTGGTTGTTGGGACACAAATTAGCTGAGATAAACAATCAGCTCAAACAAGCCCTTAACTTTGCGGGGGGAGGGGAGGCTACCATAGCGTGAAGATTGTAGGAACAATGTCTGTTGTAGTAGCGATTAAAGAGTGACAACGAGGCGATCGGTTTGAATGACCATGAGAGAGTGTTTTGAGTGATTCAGTGAGCATAGGGACAACATCATTCAACGTCACTTGTTTAGATGGATTGTTTCAAGCAGAGGCACATAGTTTAACACGCAGGCTTTCGCGACCAATATCATCCATAATAGAGGTTTTTGGGTAAGATCGCGTGAAAATAATAAAAGTGTCGTTAAAACCTGCCACCACCCGACACAGCCAACTAGTAAGGGTTGTCACGTAAACAGAACGTGCCAATTCGTCACTAGTACAGCACACCGGTGTGTTGGAGAGCCAAGCCACAACATTTACAATCTGAGTACGACGTTTCTATAAGGATCGAAACAGTAAGACTTCTCCACAAATCTGGCTGTCGCCTGATGAAGCTAGTTCTAATTACAGTACTGGCGAAACGTCATAGTCAGATTGTAAATGTTGTGGCTTTGCTCTCCAACACACCGGTGTGCTGTACTAGTGACGAATTGGCACGTTCTGTTTATGTGACAAACCTTACTAGTTGGCTGTGTCGGGTGGTGGCAGGTTTTAACGACACATTTATATATTTACGCGATCTCACCCAAAAACCTCTTTTACAGAGGCACATACATGCACTAGGAGCTGCAGATATCACAAAAAGTATTTAAACTGTGGCAGAATTAGTGCTTTTATGTCCTTGATGTAGATTGAAAAAAATTGAAACAATACAAGCATTGAAAGCCCTCACTCAAATCCCACTTTGTGTAGTAATAATGATAAGAATAATGTCCTGAATGCAAGAAAGGCTCACTGAGTCTCAAGACTTTCATGAGGGTTCTACATTGGAATGTTCGACCAATTCCATTCATGAGTACTTGGCTTTTAGGAATAAGCCAGGTTATCTGGACTAAAACCGACGAATATAATGAAGGCAGTAGTCGCATTCAAAGCTCTACAATTCTACATGGATAGATTCAAATTATCCATAGCTGGACTGCAATTTGTGGCCAAACTCGCAGCTCTAGCCTGCAACATCTAGTATCCCAGACAGTCCGTCAAGAGAGTTCTCACCAGATTACTTTGCTTCTGAGCGGCATATGGTTGTGAAATAGAAACTGATGATACAAATGAGTCCGTGGCACCGAGTCATTTATCCAACACTGAAAATCAACGCGTTCCAATACCACCCCCTTCTGGCCAATTTGTGAACTTCCTGTTGCATTCTACACGCTGAGCGCCCGTTGCACAGTCATTCAGCCGCTTCGAGAATTACATATTTCATCGGGACAACTTTCCATTTGAACAAAGTGGGAAAAAACACATTTCTGTGCAATGGTTTTTTGTTGTCGGTGTCAAGACTTTCAATGAGGCCAGCGGTAGTTTATTGCAATGGACAGCAATTTGAAAGAAATACAGCAAGCTAGATATAGACAGCCTCAAAAAATATATATTATAATACAGAGAAGTATCACCCCTCAGCGTCAGTGGCATCTATCCCCAACCTTGTCTTTCCGAAGGCCTGACCTCAATCCCACAGAATCCCACTCTTGTATTTGAGCATCGGGTCCGGTATGACCTCGACAAAGCCCCCGACAAAAAAAAAACAACATTCGCCAACGCAGAGGCATGCAGTACATCCAAATTTCATGGGATTGTATTTCGTCAGGAGTGGGCCGTCAGATGTGATTGTACTGCTACCACACGTTTGTACGTGTAAGCCACTCTCGGTCGAGGCAGTGACTCCGGCAAAAGAGGACGTTATTCCGAATAATGCCACCTCCATATGAGTATTCTTAAAGGTCCCACGCCATATATTTTTTTATAGGTGTCAAGGCTCTCCGTGTGCAGAAAATATTAATATCAACAGTTAGATATTGTTCAATACTGAGCATTCCCTGAAGAGAGCCAGTGTAATCTTTCCACGTGATTGAGTGTGAGAATATATAACTCTAGAGGTGGAACGTGTAAAAGCCGAGGTTGTACAGTGCACATGTACAGGCCCTGTCAATCCAATGCTGAACGGTGTGCTCCCCACACCGTGCGGAGTCGTGGGGATTAATTGACCATACTTCACCATACCAGGCAGTGCGTGTTAGTGGAGATTATAAACGTTGCAGCAGAGAATGTGTTGCGCTGTACTTACAGCCTATAATAGTTGTTGTGCATGGGTGATCCCCCCCTCCATGCAACTGCCCAGGCTCAAACCTGCTTAGCTTCTGAGATCTGGCAAGATAGGGCACACGCCGGGTTGACGGGGGCTTGTATGTATGTATGTATGTCGAACTTCTTTCGCACCATACACAGCCAACCATTCTAATCGGAGTTGCTGGGGAAGGACAACAAAACTAAACACGAAAAGCGATATCTCACGGAAATATTTTCTGGGTCGTTGGTATACCAGAGTCGGTGGCACATGCCTCTCTAGCCACAGCAGCGATCGCGAGAGATATACCAGAACGTGGTGTGCCATGTGTAGTTATATTTTCAGTCGAAAGGAATATTTTCATAGGAAAAAAGCGTTTTGTGCGAGATTTGTTTTCATGTACATGCAGCAGTTTCCACAAGCGAAGGTTCATTCTAGAAAGTTAGACACATCGAGACACGTATTAAACACCTTGCTCTTGAAAACTACATCACAGCATCATTTTTCGCACCCACACAGGTGGCAGGTTAATTTGCTGCTGCTGCTGCTGCTGCACTGGTACAATTCTCCTGGCACAGCAGCTGGCCAGAGTGAAAAGTCAGTGTGCAAGTAATAACCAAGATCGTGAATAATGGATGTAAAATGTTCTTAGGTTTCTTCGGTAAAGTCACGTAGGTATAACATTAAAATTAATAAAAGTAAAATAAAATAAAAATATTTTTTATTTTATTTTACTTTTATTAATTAAAAAAATATTTATTTTATTATACTTTTATTAATTTTAATGTTTTACCTACGTGACTTTACCGAAAAAACCTAAGAATATGAATCCTTGCAGTCACGAAAGCTTCAAATCTAGGATGAAAAATTATCACTCTTGTATACTTTTTTTCTTTCCGCTGGCAGCCAGCGCTACTGCATGTGCAACCCGGGCGTGGTGAAGAACTTCCAGAACCCAGACACCATCTTCATCCTGGCGTTCGCCATCGTGCTGCTCAACACCGACATGTACAGCCCCAACGTGAAGCCAGAGAGGAAGATGAAGCTCGACGACTTTGTCAAGAACCTGAGAGGTGAGCGGGCGAGAGGGTGAGTGCGTGCAGAGCCGGCCCAGCCACTAAGCGACCCTTGCAATTGCAAAGGGCCCCGTGGCCAGCAGAGGGCCCCCTAGAGTCACTGCTAGCTAGTGGGTGAAAAAAAATCAAACATCAAAGGGGCCTCCAACCAAATTTTGCTTAGGGCCCCCAAAGGTCTAGGGCCGGTTCTGAGTGCGCGTGTTGGATGAACGCGTGTGTGGGTGAGCAGATGAGCAAGCGAGCAGAAGGGAGGGATGGATGATGGTGTCGATAGAATGGAACCCCATGATTATAATAATTATTTCGTACATTTGGTATCGACGCCCATTTTTATAGGACAAGGCTCTCACGAAGGCGGTATGTTTTTTAGACGGGTATAGTCTGCTGTCAGCCAATAGTAAGTAAGTACATTTATAAATACTCAACTCTTATAACCTAGGTTATCACGAGTGCAGAAATTGAAAGGGTGTCACGGTGACGAGATGTTAACGACCTCGCCTGTTATACAGGAGGCCGTGGGTTCAATCCCGAACCTGACGCCTGTGTATTTGGAGTTTGCATGTTCTTTCTGTGCAAGCGTGGATTTTTCTGTGGGCCCTTCGGCTTTTCCATCCACATTTAGAAACATGCTTTTAGAGTATTTGGCTGCTATCAATTTGCACACGATAAGCCACTTCGTTGAACTATCATTTGTGGCCAGATCACTTCTGAAAAGGAGCTATATAGCTCAGTGGGCCTTACCTCGTAAAATAAACAGTTTAGTTTTCTGGATTTACCCAATTAAGCGGGTAATTTTTTTTATAATTTATCATATTTTAGACTGTGACGCCGGCACACATGCCCCTTTACTGGATTTTCTTTTTTTTGGAAAGCTGCCACTGCTATCCAGTGGCCTGAAATAAAATATATAGCTATAGATGACCAATGCGAGAAATTATCATGTATTTTGATTATAGTGTGCTGCTACTACTATTGTTACTCCTGCGATTATGGATTGACTCGTGCAGCTAGCGAAGGATGCTAGGCTTAGTAATATATGTTATGTATGTCGCTATTGTAAACTTTCAATCACATTTCTTATGATCACCGTTAAATTGTTTTTATAGCATTATTTTTTGTAATTTCTAGAAAGGTTTAGTTTAGCCCGATTTTTTTTATGGAGTTATACTTTTATTTTAATCTATATTGGTATTATGATTGTTATTGTGACCTAACATCAATATGGGATTTTTTTGCACATTTTTGTATGCAGCATAAACAAACGGTGCTTTTTCTGGAAGATTGTATTGTTTTTGTAGGGGATGCTTCAATTTGCGCACATACAATTTCAAATGTATCTTGTAATTTTATTGTTTCTCGCGGTTGCACCCGAATCAAGAGCCGAATGGCTCACAGGGTTTTTCCAAATAAATGAAACTGAAACTGGGCAGACGTCGCTTTCTTGCGGTCAATGCACCCGCGAGCATTAGCCAGGGCAGCCCGCGGGGCTCGAACCGCGAACGTGTTTGCAACAAGTGGCAAAGCCCACGACCGCTCGGAACATGTCACCGTGACAACTTAACCTTCACTCTCCCGGACGCAATTTAACCCTCGTGAAGTTTTGATGCGATGACGCAACGTAATTGATATGTATCGCCACATAACCACGGGTAGACGAATGACACGCTCAACAGTTGTAGATAAATGTTTGTTTATTTCACGTGCCATTTTTAATGCTCTATTTATTTGTGGCGGTTTTTTGTTGTTTATTTTGGCGGGGAGGATATGAGTGAGAAGCTGGTTGCCTTCTGCATTTTTTTTCTCATCGAGTCAAGATTAATGTGGTGATTAATCTACATATCCTGGATTTAGACTTGGTCCATCACAACAATAACAAATTATAATCTCTGGGAAACAGTTTGGTGCATATTTGTATTGCCCAAACCAAACGAGCATTGCAATTATGAAATATGCCTATATAAAGAAATAATTCGTTTTGTTTGGAAAATTACGTAGAATGATGTTTGCTAAGCAGGTATCACCCTAGGATTTGTCCACATGCTCAGCACCAGATGAAGTTTAGTGGGGGGCTTGTTGCTGTGGGTGGGTAGGTCCTCTATGTTATGTCAATTCCTTCCCTTGACTCTTTAACACCACCCATGCCCAATGCCGAACATTCAATTTTTTTACGTGATGCGTGGATTGTAAAGCTACGTACAAGTTAACATGAGCAAAATCATTCTAATTGGCAAGAATAAACATAGTGATGTTACGGCTTTAATTACCAAATTACCTCTAGGATTACTCATACAATGGTCACCAAAATGCTCTGAACATAGACATTAGAACACCATTCCAGCACCCAGCACTCAGGGAACTGTGCTAATGCATCATTATGTTTTTTGGTATCTGCATTAATTTAATATAATTACAATATTCCATGCAACCTTTAGAAATTTAAATCCATTTTTTTTTTGGCAGGGCCCTCAAAGTCCAAAGCCCCAGACTGCAGCCTCTAAAGCCCCATGCGCTAATCCAGCCCCGGACCTGATGACCTCACCGTGTGCCCTCCTTCTAAACGTGTCCTGGCTGCCGCTCTGTCGCTGTAGGAGTCGACGATGGGGCGGACATCCCTCGGGAGATCCTGGTGGGCATCTATGAGAGGATCCAGCGTGGAGAGCTCAAGACCAACGATGACCATGTTACGCAGGTGGCCAACGTGGAGAAGACCATCGTGGGCAAGAAGCCGGTACGGACAGCTCGAAGCGCGACACCGCTTCTGCCGGATGATCTATTATTTTATTTTTAGAATAACATTTACGTATTCTTTGGTTCTTTCGGTAAAGTCATGTATAAAGATAAAATAATAAATTAAATAATAGCATACTACGACGTTTCGATTGCAACACAAGCAATCATCATCAGGTATAAAAGAAATAGCAACAAAAATCTAACCAGAAAACTATAGACAGACTTATAAGCAGACAGATATCACAAAGATACACAGAGAGAGAACACGTATCGGCACAAAGAGAGAGGGGTCGTCTCTGTGACGAGGCCTTAAATATAGAGAGGGGGCGGGGGCGGAGAGAGGGAGGGGGCAGAGAAAAATTTACGTACCCAGAAAAAAACACATCACTGGAGATTCTCTAAACTTTTTATCCAGGAGGTGTCCTGGTATGTTTCGTGGTAGCGGGTGATGATTTCTATGTGTTTTCTCAATTGGGTAATTTACGAGTAATTTTTCAAATTTGGGCCAATTTTGACTGTGGCACACATGGCCTATAACCTCAGAGGGGCACTATACGAATTTTGGAAGCCTGAGCCAACATGGCAGATGAGGCCACATAGGCCCTTAATTAAAACCCCCTTTCAGGCCCTCTCGGCCTTTTCAAGAGCCCCTCAGATCCGAGGCTTGGGGAAAATTATCCCACCTGCCATCCCCTCCAACCCCCTTCCACCCCTCCCCTCCCCTTATGGCCCTGCATGACCTCATTCACTGTGTAACCACAGTGAGTCCTGACACACGAGACATCTTTCCACCGTGAAATTTGATTGTAGAGCTCAATGTAATCACTCCATTAGTGAGGTTACACATCACTCACAGGAACCAGCATCTTCATCAGCCACAAAATAATTCAATAATGAAATGATGCCTCAATCATTCGTCTATTCAAAGGAGTGATAAAACTGACTTGAAGAATTACAGCCCAATTAGCCCATTATGACACACACACACACATATATTGTGTTGACAAATTTTATTAGGAACACAATAATTTGCCACGCGACTCCTCTTTATCCGTGGGAATTTCCAGGTAGTGAGAGGAATTTAGCACCTGCCCTCACCACTTCCAGGTAATTCTACTTATCCACAAGGAAATTGAGAAAATTCAGAAGATTGAGCCACAGACAATGGGAGTTTTTTTGCAGATCGATTCACAGCTGTGGATTATTTTTTAAGCAGTCCACTGCTGAACAAATAACGCTTTGGTAGTCCAGTGATTTAACCGTATTCATTGTTTTTTTCGGTAAAGTCACGTATTAGATTAATCTAATTAGATTAAAAGCTATTTTTATTTGGTGATTTATTTTAATCTAATTCTATTTATTTAAATTTTATTTTATTTCAACATACGTGACTTTACCGAAAAAACCAATGAGTATGTATTCTTTTTCGTTTTAAAGCTTTCGTGACTGCAGGGATTCATCTTCTTGGTTCTTTCTTCCCCCTCCAACCCAGCTTAAATATACGCTCCAAGCTTGGTGGTGTTTCATTCTTCACCTGAGGACGGCTGCTTGCGTTGTAGCCAAAACGTCGTGAGAATAATTTTATTATGTTTTATTTTTATTATTTTATTATTTCCCTTCTACGTGACTTTACCGAAAGAACCAAGAAGATGAGTATGTATTCTGTTTCTATTGGAAACGCATTCCTTTAACGGGTGGCGGCCTCCGTACTGCTGCAGAGCTTCATTGGATGTTGCGCTGCTGCTGCTTTCACTGCCGCAGGTGCTCTCGCTGCCGCACCGCCGCCTCGTGTGCTACTGCCGCCTGTTCGAGGTGCCAGACCCAAACCGACCTCAGAAACTGGGCCTCCATCAGCGAGAGATTTTCCTCTTCAATGACCTGCTCGTGGTAAGTGTCCGCGAGTTTGAATCCAGGCAACCGCGCCTGTGATAAAACCGGGTTCTCAAGTGTGCTGAGTTGATGACCTTAGCCCAATAACTAATGGCTGCACAAACTAACAATCCAGTTTTATTTCGCTCTGCGTAGACCAGAGAGTCGCTTGAAGGGATTTCAGAGGTGGAGCTCTGTGATATCCGCTGTCCTGGGTCACACGAAGGGTTGCACTTTTACGCGAATAATTTAAATGGATTCTTGATCTTATATGCATGACTTCGATAGCCCAGTCAGGATACAATTTGAGGGAAAAGATAGACGCATTAAATGTAAAAAAAATGATGAAGTTTTCTCCGCAACTTCACCATCTAATTTAGATTTTTTTCTGAATGCCAGATGTGTGCAAGGAACAAATAGAAATGTGCATCTGAGTGGGGCATTTGTGCAAACGTGTTTTTTGTTTATGTACATATCCATTCGTGCCTATCTCAGTTCAACATATTGCCAGGATTATGGGTCAGAGTTCAACCTTAGTTTGTTTTCTCTGTGCCACTGCATGTCATGTGGACTCTTGAGTGGATTGCAGGGTCCACTCGAACCGATTACATTCAGCATGCGCACATTTTTAATTAAGCGATTCTTACAAATATAGATCGATGCAATAGCGTGTAGCACAATCATCGTTTTATAATCCACATGTCAGTACATTTCAAATGTATTTATATATGTTCGAGCATTACTGTTGCGTCACAATTTTTTTTAATTCCTCCAGGTTACAAAAATCTTCCACAAGCGGAAACATTCGACGAGTTACAGCTTTCGCCAGTCGTTCCCCCTGTACGGAATGCAGGTCCATCTCTTTGAGAATCAGTGTAAGTCCTCAGCAGAGAATGCGTTCAAAAACTATTGTAATAAGAGTAATAATTTTACCAATGATATACTTACTTTATAACCAGATGGGGAGCCCATTGAGAGTTAAATGTATCTTATTCAAGGGAGACTTGTGGTAAACAAGCTCAAACATGAATGATTAATTACAGGAATGATTTATGCTAATGATGGTGATGTTGACAAAGGTAAAACATAATGATAATCCCTTTGATAAACTGTCTGATACTGCTCCTCCTGACCATGATGATGCTGCTTCAAATGATGATGCCTCTGCTGATCACAATGGTAATAATATTGAAGCCGCTGCTGCTGATGCTTCTGCTAAGGATGATGATGATGCTGCCAATGAGTCACGGGGCTAGGATAAGTAAGAATAGGTTTTAGCCTTTATGGAAATATAACTGGTGTTAAGATTTTCTTAGTTCTTTTGGTAAAGTCACGTAGAAGGGAAATAATAAAATAATAAAAATAAAACATAATAAAAAATATTCTGTTTAACACGTCGGCTTTCGCGACCAATATTATTGATAATCAACGTTTTTGGGTTTAGATCGCGTTATTTATAATATTCTCATGACGTTTCGGCCACAATGCAAGTAGCCATCCTCAGATGAAGAACAGGCCTGTCGGAAAGATAGCGTCTTCTTCACCTGAGGACGACTGCTTGCGTTGTGGCCGAAACGTCGTGAGAATTATTTTATTATGTTTTATTTGTATTATTTTATTATTTCCCTTCTACGTGACTTTACCGAAAGAACCAAGAAGATGAATCCCTGCAGTCACGAAAGCTTTAAATCGAAATGGTGTTAATATGTTCAAACACCAAATATAAATATTTTACAAGGAATCAAGTCTGCATTAACCACACGTACTTGTGGTGAACATGCAAACAAAAACGCCAAAGGGCTTCTTGGCGTTCTCTGGTCTGACACTGGTGAGACTATGCCCTAAAGAAGGATGTCTCTGGTGTAGACCAATCAGTCTCAAAGGCAATGCAATATATTATCAGAGCCTGTTTTTGTTGAGTGGAGCATGTTGGTCTCTTATGCAAAACTGAATACCTGGCAAGACAAAGTCACGTTTCATATCACTGAGGGTCTTATGACCGAATGTTTTAGCAAATTGCGCTACCATGCTTTTTTATTGAGTTACACAAGTTGGCTCGGATGACATCAGGGATTAAGAGCGCATTTCGGAGCAGAGAGGCATACGACAGGGCATACCGAAGCCCATGCCACAACATAAGAGTACATGGAGAGTATAGAGGGGAAATGACCCAACACAGCTGGAAAAGTCTCCAGACACAAGTCACGGCCATTCTTAAACCTTAGTCTCACTGAGCGGCCATGTGCATCGAATACGGTGCACAGTTATTTTTTAATTAGACCTCATTACGTACTAGATAATAACTCTTCCTTATGTGGCTGTGTACTTTTTTTTGTAACTGCCCCTTTTACAGGACAGCATTAATGCCGACCGTATTGTACACCTTCCCTGTGTCGCTTTGAAAGTGGGGATGTCCGATGTTGGCGTATTGTATTTGTAATTGCAGACTATCAGCACGGGATAAGGCTCGTCTCATCAACGCCTGGCTCAGAAACAGAAATCCTCGTCATCTTCAATGCTCCCAATCCTGAAGACCGCAAAAAATTTGTGGAGGATCTGAAAGAGTCGACTTCAGAGGTGCAAGAGATGGAAAAGTACAGAATAGAAGGTACGGATGGTATAAAAAGCAAGGGTTGCTTTAAAAATATATATATTTCAAGAAGTTTATCAAAAATCTAAAGAAATATGCGACGGTCATCATTTCAGCTAACATGTCTGTAATATGGGTGCAAGTGAATTTAATGAAAATGTTTGACAGTGTTCTATTTGAAAGCAAATAAATGCTCTTGTCATCGTAAAACATTGCATGCATTTCGTAAATACATTCACAAAGTGCTGTAACAGCATGTGGAACCATGCTGGTGATTTCAGATATGCATTTTGCTAGCCCCAGTACTTGCTGTCCACATCAAGCCAGATATATTTTCAGGTGATGGATTATTTTTTTTAAGAAATAAGTCTCAGGAACTGCAGTGGACTGTGTGCATCTCTATGAATGACTTCACGTAGATTCTCGAAAATAAGCTATGAAACGGGTGCAACGAGGCAGAATAGTTCTCAATTTTGGTAAAATTCACGTGTATTTTTTTAATATATATTATTTCCTCTGCAATTATAGAATGCTGCAGGCAACAGCAAAACACAACAGTCACTTAATGAGTGCGCAGTTTCTTACGCGCTCCCGTGTGCTGACCCGGCTCACAGGGACACGGCTTATTGGATTAGCGCTCCCACACAAAGCGGCACGATTCAATGCCCTTGTGTGTGAACTTGGCCGTGTGGATTTTGTATTTCTCTTTCTCTCCCTCTTTCTGTCTCTCTTCCACGAAACAAAAAACAAATGACAACCGATCCGTCTAGTCGAGCTGGAGAAGCAGAAGGGCATCATGAGGCAGACGTCAGCACAGGGGCATGCTGGGAAGAGGAAGGAAGCGACAAATGGGGGCATGCCCCGAGGCAGCCTGGATGACAGCTGCATCGTGGGCGGAGAGGGCCTCAAGAGGAGTGCACTGAGCAGCTCTCTGCGAGACCTCACTGACGGAGGTAACAGCACCTGCTGTCACGCAAAGCTGACATCCCACATCCTACACTAATGCCAATTTGCCTCTGAATTATAACATCATCATGCCCCTACCCCCAAACTCCTTTCCTCAATGATAGTAATGTCTCCCCTCCCCCCACCCAGCTACCCCTCCCACCACTCTTCCCCCAAACCCCCAACCCACCAATTGAACAAAAAAAACTGTTTTTATTTTACCAGGTAAGGCCCACTGAGCTATATAGATTTTTTTTCAGAAGTAACCTGGCCACAAACGATAGCTCAACTAGAAGTGGCTTATTGTGCAGAAATTTATAGCAGCCAAATGCTACCCCCTCTACTCCCCTGACTTTTTACCAGTGATTCGGTGAAGTGCCAGTCGTGGTCGAAATTAAGAACCCATTCTTTCCGTCATGTTTTTGCTGCATCATTTGTGTTGTTTCTCGACCGTTGTTCATCTCGTCTGTAAGGTTTTTGCTCGCGTAGCGTTTGTATGTAATTTGCACATGCTGTGCACAAATAGTACCAGTGGACGCTTCATGTGAACGAATGTGCCATTAATATAAAATGTGCATACACGATGCATAAATAGTACAGTTGAAGTTGCATATAAGCACACTTAATATATGCACAGGTGTGATTTATTTTTTATCTAAAAATGTATTTATCCAGGAGAACTACGTGGTAAATAATCGATTCTTACACAAACAAATGCACGTGTCTTCAGTGTAAGAATACATGTGAACGATACATTGATGCAACGTTGCATTCATAATATTTAAGCGTATTTTACAACGAGCCCAATATTCATTCAATGATTATTCATATTTTACGCCAAGTTAAGAGAAAGCTTTTATGATAATTGGGGAAAGTCGTTTGTAGTTCTATTCGATGGTAAGCTTTCATACAATGTTTGCAATATTATTAATCGTTTTGAACAAGACTCAAAGTGTGTAAAAAAAAAGCTCAGCCATTTGTGCATTTACTAAAAAAACACATCAGGTGGTGACTGATCAACCCCTGTGGCTCATTGGCGGGTTGCCTGATGTTGTCTCCAGGGTGTATTGGGTGCAATACGGGAGAAGCGTGATTGTGCGTGGCTGTATGCGATGGATATTGAGGATGTTATGGCAATTTCCGACAAGGCATTACTTGGAATAGCATAAAATAAACAATCGTCATCATCAGCCATGGCCACTCCACTGCTGGATGAAGGCTTCCATATGCCATCACCAACCCTGACGATCCTGTGATGTAACAATCCACCCAGCTTCCGCACTTGAGCTGAATAAAATAATAAGACTATTAAATAAACATATTTTTGCAATATGAGCGTCAGATTTTTTATCCTTAATTGGAAATGCACCTTTCTTTGTTCCTTTTTTTTATTAATGGCACGTGACACTACGTGCCAACATATTGGTCACATCAACGTGATGCCCTGTGCTCAAATGAGCATTGAGGTGTAGCTCACATCTCGTTTAATAGCCCTGAGGAAGTGGTGGTAATCCCACATTCTTGCGGGTGGGGAGGGCAGTCTAGTAATAGGTTTTTATCCTTTCAACTGGTACAAAAACTGACACCTTTATACAAGGGATCGTGTTTGCAATAACCACAACACAAGCAGTCAAAATGCAAACAAAAGGCGTCTTTTGGCGTCATCTGGTCCAACACCATTGGAAACTAGGCTCTAAGAAAAGCTGTCTCGGGTGTGGACCAATCAACTTCAAGGACAGTGCATATCATTATCATTATCAGAGTTGTTTCTTTTTGTTTGCATTTTGACTGCTTGTGTTGTGGTTATTGCAAACATGATGCCTTGTATAAAGGTGTCAGTTTTTTGTACCAGTTGAAAGGGTAAGAACCTATTACTATATTTTGCCACTGGTAAAGGAGGTGTCTCATAGTGGGGGCAGTCTATTTCAACCACTGTTGACTTTTCCACAAAGCGGTGCGTACGAATTGTATCGACCTCAGAGGGATGATGGGCTGAGACAACTCCAAAACCGAGATTTGAAGTTACAACCGTCCGATTGTTCTAGCGCGGAGTCATCATGCCGAATAATGATAATAAATAAACACTAAATTGTTATCTGAAACACATTTAATCCAATTCTTCCTGCGTATTGCAGCAGATTCATTCCGAAAAGCATTCCCTGTTTTCTGGAGGAGAATCCCATGGGGTGTGATGAAAAACCCCCCAGGCATGAGCAAAACGCACATTGCCCCGCACATGTGATGAAGAATGGTTCGACAAGGACATTGCAAGTGTCACAACTCCTGCAGCGCTGCTGTGCATTAGCAGTCAAGAGAAGCAAATGCAACCTTGCTGTCTGGCTGGCTGAATGGGGCTGTCCAGGGCATTAATTGGTAGCAAGGTGATCATCGATTGTACAGATGAGCATTTCTGGCCTATGGGTGCCTCAGTATTAAATTTGCAGATGTATTCCCAACGCTGCTAAGCAAGTGAATGTATAAATTCCTTGAATGCCAAGGTACTGCTGGTTTAAATACAATTGCGGTATATCGCCTTTGCCAATTAATATTTTGATATACGATACTTGAAACGGTCGGAATACAATGTTTTTAAGTTGAATTAAATTCGTTTTGCTTGATTTAATGTAAGACAGAATTAGTTACAGCAAAGACAGTTCTCATCAAAGATATCGCTGATGGATTAGACTGGTCCTTAGCAAGGTTTAAAATTAATATAAAACTAAAATGATGGAATGGTTATCATCACTTTCAATAATTAGATCACTAAAAAAATGTTTAAATAGAAAACAAGATATCTCAAACCGCAAACAGCACGATGAAGAAAGAAGAGATGTGAAAATGAAAAAATGTAAAATTAAAATATCAGACACCAAACTCTGAAAACCACTCAGGAAAGAGTGAAGGAAATCATTGAGAACATTTTTAAATAATGCAATAAAATTGCTTTAATCTGAGCATGAAAGCCGAAAAGAGACTTGATGATTGTTAAATATCTTCAGAGTAGCCATTGGATAGAAAGATGGAACCATAATATACTACTGTAGGATTTCTATGCATATCGTATACACATGGAAATCGACCATCTTTCATGTGAGGAGGGTGTTCCATTCATCGCACTTGAAGAGGTATCTGCTGCCCTTTCGCAGTGAAATCAGGGACAATTTCCAGACCAGATGGAATAAATATAGACATCGCCAAGGAAGTGGAACCAGCTGTTTGGTGAAAATTAGCAGACCCATCTTTTTTTTTGCTGTATACACATAAATTAAGTGGTTCACTCATAGCATAATACGTCATTCATTCATCTGTACAAAAAGGGAGACAACACTGATTTGACGAATTATTGTCGTACTCTTCTCGTCTCGCATGAATGTAAACGGTCATGACGATCGTAGAGAACCAAATAATCATCCAATCAGAGGCCGCAGAGATTCCATAACCCATCCCGATTCATCCATCTCATTACATGATGCCAAAAACCACAGATGGAATACGATTTTTAGAACAAAGGCAAAAAGAGTAAATGTCAGTTTATCCAGTGCAACAAATACAAAATGCAGAGTTAAGAAAACTAAACGAGGATCAGTAAAATTAGTTAGAATACAATGAGTAAAAGAAAGCTATTAAATGCTGCAGCATGGAAAAATGAATTCCACAAGACGGTGCTAATACGCAAGATGTAAAAAAGTAAAGGTGCACCCCTGCAATTGCTTGCTCACGCCACCGCTATGTGAAGGTCCCTTCACTGGAGGGGCTCTCTAGTGCTCCCTCTAGAGCCTCTCTGGAGGGAATGTGTTTTGGCCTACTCTTCCACGCTGGTTAGATGTCTTTAAAGGGGTGGGAGTGCCCACACTTCGTTTATCGAGGTTTGGCTACGTGCGGTGCGAAAGAAGTGCGATGTACGTGCATACACTTTAAACCCACCACACACAACCTGCCGATCGCCTAACTGCGGTTTACCCGTTTATTCTACTGGGTGGAGAGAGGTGTGGGGATTTAAGAAACTTGCCTGTCCATTGTTTCAACTCCTGCACTGGAGTATGAAACCGGCAACCTCTGCATTGCAAGTCAGGTGCACTCTCTCTATTTTGTTCGTCCATCATAGTTGATGATGACCATGGCACGTTTGTCATTTTGTTGGGTTTTGATGAGTGCCTTTAGTGCCATGACTTGCGCAGAGAACTTGGATTTAAGTGAGGGTGATTTGCGCAGCGTCAACCTCACTCTCTCGACCAGCCCCATCTGTACCCAGTGGCAAGACGTAGTCAAGACGACTGGAGATGGTCCTGGTTGCAGTGGAAGGTCCAAAGACCCTTTTTGGTGAAATTTCCTCCGTTACACCACAGCAGAATCCTATGGATGAAATCCATTAAGAGCGAATTCTGTGCTACCTTTTCAGGAAAGCGAGGACGGCATGGAAGTATAAGCACACTTGATGGCCAAGCAGAGGTAAGGACTTAACTGCTCTGCTGAAGTTCAACACATTTCATCCCTAACGTATGCTTGCATGCTGGTAGTTTATGAAGAACTCTGATGACGTTTTAACGTATTGACTGGAAGCATCGATTTTTAAACCATTGTTCGTCACGTCTGTGCATCAAATACATGTATTTTAGCATGGCTTTGACAAGACTTCCTCAGGACTGGTGCAGTAATTGGTTAACGTCAGTCATGAAATCTTGATCTGTTATTTTTTTGCCCACGGTCATAAGCGCTGGGCCACCTCTAAGAGTAGTGCAATTGTATTGTTTCGCTGTAGAGCCCTGGAATGAGTAGCCCAACCCCGCCAAGGAAGGCATCAACGGCAGACGCGGACAGCCTAACGGCCTCCTCGCACTCCCGCCTGTCCAACTCGTCCTCCTTCCGACTAGGGACCATCTTCGGCTCGCTGCGCGGAAAGTCAGTCTCCCAGCAATCCGAGACGGCAATCGCCGCGTGCGCGGCGGCGGCGGCCGTCGCCGCCCCGCTCGTAGCGCAACCTCAGCAGCTTTTCGCCGCGTCGCCGGCAGAATCGGCCCAGGCGCCACCGCACAGTCCCCGGTCGGCTCGGGCCGAGCGGCTGCCGCCGCCGCCGTCGCATCATCATCAGCAGCAGCATCATCAGCAACAGCAGCGCCAGTACGCTCACAAGGCGGCGCCGCAGCAGCAGCAGCAGGTGCCGCAGGGGACCCACGCCCTCCCGCAGTTGTGCGAGCGATCGTCGGTCCTAGCTAAGGAGGGGGGCGGCGGCTTCGCTCGGGCCGCTGGCTGCTCCTCGCCTTCGCGCGCTAAGCCGCACATTCCCGTAGACGCCGTGCGGGTGCTCCCCCCGCATCCCTTCCCGATCGTCAGCATTGTTGCCGCCACCGCCTCCTCCCTCCCTCCCACTCCCCTCAACTCTGCCGCCGCCGCGGCCGCCACCACCCGGCAGAATCCCGGCTTAGGCCAGCTGCCACCCTTCCCCCTGCCAACCAACTCCACGCTCCTGGGTACAAACAGCCACTTTCATATTTGTTTCTCACAATGGCAAATGCTCTTATTGCTTACAGGAATGCGCCGTAACCCTTTCCTGCTGATATGGATTAGTTCTCGCCTAAGTGGCTTAGTTTTACCGTGGTTCGAGACAGTGTCAGAGCAAGGGTAATTTCGCGGAGGGCATATGAAAGTTTAACAAAAATGCATGCGCTATGCTCTCCAAAGTACTACATCAGATGCAGAAAATGCAATATGGTGTAAAAGTTACATAATGCTGCAGTTTCATTGCCAATAAACACAATCCTAAAAGCCAGAACATTGTTCTCTTTCAAAAGATTTTTTCTGCGCTGTAGTTATTGCCAATTACTGTATTTAAAATGCTCATAATAACACACTGAATTTGTATTGGAGAAAGATGCCCTTTAACTTCTTATGGAATTCTGTGTCAGCCAGTCATGAAACATACTCGTTTATTGTGTTGTATTTCACAGAGTCCTCGAAGGCCAACACTCTACCCAGAATGAAACCACAAGATAAGCTCCCAAAGAGCTAAGAGAGGACTTGGAAGGCCAAGTTGTCTCTGTGTAATCCTCAGCGAGAACCCTGTGCCGGTCGTCAGGCGATCGGGCAGGGGGAAAAAAATGGTGCAAGCCAGGCGATGTGCGTACACTCACAGCATAGGGACCTGCTTCCGATATCCTTTGCCGTCGACCAAGTTACATCATCGGCTGCCATGCCAGGATGAGCAGTGAGAGCCGCCCGCAAGAGGAGAGACAACATGATGCGCTGTGCATTAGAAGGAACCGGTCTCGAATGACAAGCGATGTTTGTGTAGCGGCTGCACTCACGGCATCCGTCCTGACATTTTGACGTCGAGGTGCCGTCAATTTGGGTCCAGCGAGGAGGGTCGGGTTGGTGGAGGGGGCAAGAGAGAGCCTGACCGTGAACGACGCCTCTGTTCTTTCCTCAAGCGCACTCCAACGTTCCACTGCCCAAGGACGGACGCCTCGGTTAAACTCCACTTGCGTTGTGGCTGAAGTTAGCGGTGGCAATGATGGCGTGTTTGTGTGTGGTTTGATTAACAGCTGGACATTGACAACCTAAAGGTGCATTCGGTGTTGATACATTCGGGCTCATCAACGAGGAAGCTATACGTCATGAAAATATATGTTTTGTTAAAAATTTCAACGTCGACAAAAAATGTAGCGAATACTTAAATCATTTTAAAGTGGCTGGGAATATTTATATTACAAACGATAAAAAAAAAACTCTTAATTTAAAAGGTGATCTGATAATATTCTTCAGCTGGAAATTGAACAACAACAAAAAGGCGAGAGCTCAGGAAGGTGCAGAAGGTTTATCGAAGGCCAAGGGCTCAAGCAGGGCACTTTATCACGGGCGGTCGTGTCTCACGAAATCTTTGCGTGAGTGCAAACTCGAAGTCGGGACCCACAAATACGTTGTGTGAGGTCAAAGGTCAAAGAGCTAGTGGCTCACACTCAGCCAAGGCAACCTTTTGCATGGTCCTGATATGACCAGAAAATGCTAAAGCATGAGATGAGAGGTCGCGTTTAATGTCTATTGAACTATTACGGTATGTGTTCTAAAGGAAATACAGTATACGGTATCTTACTAAAGAACTTGCATTTGACGTTTCTTTATTCCGGTCTCATTATTCTTTCGAGGACCTTTGTAAACTTTCTCTAGTACAGTGCTGTGTCGTTATTGCATTGGGGTTTAATTTTTGTTCAAATCCATATATTTGAAACACCATCACACATTTACGGAAGCCCCGCCACATTACCCAACACCCATGCCACGAATGTATTCCCCCTTTGCTGTGGTCCGGTCACAAATGAATAACAAGTCCAGATAAATTAAAAAAACGCTGCGGTTATGTCGACAGCCAAACAACGCGAGGTCATCGCGGAAGACATTCGCACAGGGCACACACCGTGGTCGCAGCAACAAAAAGCCTTCCCCCCCCCCCGTACATTTGCGTACACGTTTCCATGTAATTACTTTCCGCGCTGCAGGCAGAGTGTTGATGAAACTGTTTTCTTTCCTCTCCGTCCACTGCTTTCGCTGAGAAGTCAGCAAGATTAATTCAGGTCTGGTACGAGTTCTGGAGAAGACGCAACAACAGCAACAAAAACGATTGCAGTCGCTAGCAGATCATGCTCGGCTATCCATGGAGGTTTTTTTTGGGTTAGATCGCGTAAAGATAAATGTGTCGTTAAACCCGCCGCCACCTGACACAGCTAATTAGTAAGGTTTGTCATGTAAACAAAACATGTCAATTCGCGACTAGTTCAGCACACACCGGTGTGTTGGCGAGTAAACCCACAACATTTACAAATGCTCAGCTACGTGTCCGAGGCTTAAAATAGCAGACACTTGTAGGTATGTTGAACTTCTTTCGCGCTATAGATAGCCAACCGTGCTAATTGGAGGTGCAGAGAAAGGACAACAAACTGAACACAAAAAGCAGTTCTAAATAAAATAAAATCTAGATTTAAAAGTACATAGCCCCCAGTGACTTCCTAATATCGGAAAGAAGAGCGTTCCAGACGGCCGCAGAAGCGCATGTGAAAGCACGCTGCGGGAATGACTGTCTTTGTTCGATGGTTATCCAAAAGCCGTTGCGAGAATGACTGAGGTTTGCGTAATGGTGTGTGCTCTTTAACGAGACCAGCAAGGTATTGTGGTTCATTTGTGGCGAGCACTTTGTGTGTAATGAGTGCGACCTTCCAATGTATCTGTTCGGCAACCGAAAGCCAATGCTTCCGGTTGACGTTACGTAGCAATGCCTTGGAGGCAGAAAAGGGATTCGAATTTAAACTAATCCCATTGTCACCAACATCGTCAGCCGTAGCCCACCCGCTGCTGGATGAAGGCATCCCAAAGCCACTGCCAACCTCTCGCGATCCTGCGATGAAACGATCCATGAACTTGATTTCATCACTCCATCTCTTCAGTGTACGTCCCTTGGGCGAGTTCCATCCCTTGGCTTGATCATTGTGCATCGCACATTAGTCGTAGCGTGGTTTAAACGCCTACCTTTGGGAAATTCACCTCTGTTGGTGAAACCGCTCGCTTTGGTTTTTTTTACTTTGTCGATCTGAAACGTGGCGTGCGTGCAAATGGGGTTATACGCATTTAGCATTGTGCGATGCGTGATGGAGTCCAGCATGGACATCGTTTTGCAACACACGTACCTGACCTAACAGCAAGCGGGCCCCCATGGGACTGTGTCCACGTGTGTGAGGCATAAAGATGTGGAGCGGTAGAGTAGCGGGTGAGCGCCGCGCTACGAACCCGGCAACGCGAGTTCGATTCCCGCTCACGGCACAACGCCGGTGACGATTATCTGAATCGGTCCTGGGCCTCTCCTAGGTCGACTCAGCCTCAAATGAGTACCTGGTGCGGTGTGTAAACATCGCCACTGGGGAGACGAAGGCGGCCGGGCGTGGTGTTGGCCACACGACTCCTCGTGTGCCGTGCCGCCCTTAATAAGTGCTCGCTAACAGCACTTGCCCCAGCAGCCTGTTGAAGCTATACGGGGGAACTTTGTCTTTGAGGCGTAGAAAGAGAGCTGAAATTCACCACAGTATGCTTTTATAAATCTATTATATCACATCTTCAAAAATCACATTAACGGGCAATTACACTGTCACAGATTCAATGTGTCACGCATACATTTAATGTCAGAGTGGAGCTGATCACATTTGAAATGGTTATACGGAGGGTTATGTATATGATACTGTATGTATGTTTAACTTCTTTCGCACCCTACGTAGCCAACCATGCTAATCGAAGTTGATTGAAGGTTAAAATCAGCATTGCAAAGAAATTGCTTTGCAGCATATTCCAAGCACATGGTCCATGTCTGATGCATCGCAATCCAAATAAAGTGTATCCTGTTTTAAAGAGGAAATGATTACACAGTTACATTTTAAAGGTAAATACCTTATTCAGCTGGCTGAGTAGGGAATTACCTTTTTGAATGGTGATTCTGCCTTGAGCATAAAATAAGCTAATTAATTTTTTCACGTTTATTTAAGCGTTAGACAGTAGCTAGTCACGTGACGGTAAGGTTTTTTGTTTGTTTACCAAAACTACCAAATACCGTACAGTATTGTGGTGTATGATGTTATTAAATGTTACGCTATTTTAAATCGCCCTGTCCGTTTGGATTTTATCTGAACTAAAAATAAAGCACACCTGCCAGTACTCCAGGTGTACTTAATCTCTATTGGATACATCCTATATCATCGGGCAGTGGAAGGCCTTCTCCTATATCATGACTGCAAATGACACATTTCCAGCCATGTTGTGTGTACAGTACCACACAATTGGGATGTGTATAGCGTATTTATGTCTATCATTATTTTCTTGAGTCCAAGAACATCAATTGTTCAACTCGGGACAATTAAATTCTGGCATTTTAATTATCTACACTTTATACATTACACGCTGAGCGGTAACAGTCCCCGCACCTTTTCGTGGCAAATGTATTACAAATTGTTGACTGCAAACGTCACACGTCCACTAAGTACAGCAACGATTGTGACTAGCAAAGACACATTTGTCGAGATAACTTATTTTAAATTAGCAAACAGGGCTCACACATTGTTTTTTTCAAGTGGAATAAGGAACTTCCAACTACCAAGTGGAATTTGGTGTAAATGAAATCAGGACATCTTCAGACTGACTTTTGCCCATAGCAAATGAAGCCCTTTACACTTCCCAAATACCAATCTTGCAAATTCCAATGTTTACCATTCATCAAAATTGTGTTATAATTGTTATTAGTGAGGATGAGCGGTGGGCATGTGAAACACGACTGAATGTGTAAAATAAAGTAAGGTGAGAATTCATCATCCTGGGTTGTGCAGTTTGAGAATTGCTGGCCCAAAGTAAACACGGAACGTACTGCTGTAGTTTGGTGCAATGGCCTGGTAGGCTGACCTAAGATATGCAACACCGTGCATAGCTGTGTTGGCAACACCATTGATAATCTTCACAATTCCTTTCTGCAAAGTGATGATATTTAGTGATTTATAAAGAGACGGGAGATTCCAAAAACAGTGTCTAAAGCCGAAGTTGGCCGTCTGATTTGGTGCTCAATTTAAGGGAAGAGGTAACGCGTGGACATTCTATCGTACGGAGTGCAACAGCCGTACAAAACATAAGCATTTCAAATAAAAGGAGTTTGAATTCACTGAGTTTGCACGTTGCATTTCCAACAACGAACGGGAGCAGTGGACTTTTTGGAATATTGCAATAATGTGCAAAAACATGAGAAATATGAGCACTTTGTAGATTAAAAAAAACCCTAGCAAAAAATGTATAGCTTTGTGATGCTTGTTATATTGTGTGCAATACATAAGAGTATTAAAAACAACACATTTTTGCATACTCAATTGATGCCAGTAGATATTTGTATTAAATGTGTTTTTTCTGTACCACATGGCAAGCATATGTCTGGAATGATGTTTTCTTATATTCAAATGTTCTGTCCACTTGTATTATATACGTATTATTATTTTTGTCAAAGTGTGTGCTATGGTTGGTTATGCGTATAGAAAGACAAAGAAGAGCCACATTCAGTGTTATCCCAACCAAAGTATAATCTGGAAGGTTCCAGCTGTGTGAAAGGCCTGTTAAAGGTTGAAGGTAATATGTTCGAGTTGCTTACACACTTTGTTCTAAAATGACTAAATGGTGATGGAGGACTGCGTCAAACGCCTGTTGAGTGCCACCGACACGAGGTCGGGGTGATTGGTGTGCGCAAATTCAACCACGTCGCTACGTCCTCACCAAGCCGATTTAATTCCTTCATTGCATTCAGATAATCATACCGTCGTTAAAGAATCATTTCAAACTATTGAAATCTCAATCGATTGCGTACCGATCATGAACTTCAGAAGTGATTAACGTTATTTAGCAATATCAAGTCAATCTGGTGAATATGTACAATGGATGCAAGCTAATGCTTAAAATCATATTAAAAAAATATTGTATTTCTGAAACGATTGAACTTTTTTGACTTCTCTATTGTCCATTAATTTATTGAGTATCCCAGCCAACAATGGGGCATTCGGTTTTTTTGGTTTGTGTAGGCGAGAAATAATTCGAGGGGGGGGGGGGTTCCGTTAGTATGCTGCCGTGAAAAATGTCAGTCCCACAGTGCAATACGAGCTCACGTGGCCCGGGACCTGATTCTTCGTCAAGCCGGCAAAGTCTTTTGCGTTCGTTTGTTTGTGCCATAGAGAAAAAGACATGCGAGGAGACACCGTGTGAAGCACATTGGAAAGATTTAGAATGCCGGGACAAAAATGTGTACAGATAAACGTAAATATATCTCAAATCTTGTTTTGATATTCCAAATAGCACAAAACGTTACAAGCTGTAATGTACAGTAATCGAATAAATTTACTTATTTAAAACATTCGCTCATCATGTGGTTTTCATTTGTCGGTTCGACTGAATCGTTTTAACATTCCAACACTTTTTTTTATCTGTGGTGAAGATGATATAATTACCTATTATTTAATTCAACTCAGTAACTGTGGATATATATTGTATGTATAATACATGATCGTCAATGAAATGTAACCACTATGCAAATATTACCAATTTGGTTCATTAGACGTACAATAATAAACAAGTGTGTGTGTTAATATTTGTGAAACTATTAATTCCCGTGCTACTTTCCAAGACCAACACGTGATGGTGGCGATTTCCCAGCAACATTATCTCACCGAACAAAAATAATATTCAGGGCCTACCTTGGCTCTTCCCACCCTCAACCAGTATATATACAAATATCGTTTCTTGGAATTTCTCTCACTTGATACAGCTATCGTGCTGTGACGGTTCCACCTGAAGACGGAAGCTTGTGTTGCCTCCGAAACGTCGTGATTTTTTAATTTTACTTTTATTAATTGAATTTTTACCTACGTGATTTTACCGAAAAAACCTAAGAATATTATTTCACCGGTGGTCAGTCACCTCCCTATTGCTCTTCTATCGTTACTACCACGATCACGGTGCCCCGTGAACTTCACTCGATTCCTCCAGCAATGTTGAGGACTCGGTCTATCAGACCGACTGTCTCGCCTCATCTACACTGTGTTCAACCTACCCACTCACTCACACCACCCTGCAGGTCACAACAACTGATCCACCCGCTCACCTACCCACTCACCCACTCACACCACCCTGCAGGTCACATCAACTCAGCCAACCGCTCACCCACCCACTCACTCACTTACACCACCCTGAAGGTCACAACAACTCAGCCAACCGCTCACCCACCCACTCACTCACTTACACCACCCTGCAAGACACATCAACTCATCCACCCGCTCACCTACCCACTCACTCACTCACTCACACCACCCTGCAGGTCACAACAACTGATCCACCCACTCACCTACCCACTCACCCACTCACACCACCCTGCAAGACACATCAACTCATCCACCCGCTCACCTACCCACCCACTCACTCACACCACCCTGAAGGTCACAACAACTCATACAACCGCTCACCTACCCACTCACCCACTCACACCACCCTGCAAGACACATCAACTCATCCACCCGCTCACCTACCCACCCACCCACTCACACCACCCTGAAGGTCACAACAACTCATACAACCGCTAACCTACCCACTCACCCACTCACACCACCCTGCAAGACACATCAACTCATCCACCCGCTCACCTACCCACTCACCCACTCACACCACCCCGCAGGCTACAACAACTCATCCAACCGCTCACCTACCCACTCACACCACCCTGCAGGTCACATCAACTCAGACAACCGCTCACCTACCCACTCACCCACTCACACCACCCCGCAGGTCACAGCTCATCCAACCGCTCACCTACCCACTCACCCACTCACACCACCCCGCAGGTCACATCAACTCAGCCAACCGCTCACCTACCCACTCACCCACTCACACCACCCCGCAGGCTACAACAACTCATCCAACCGCTCACCTACCCACTCACACCACCCTGCAGGTCACATCAACTCAGACAACCGCTCACCTACCCACTCACCCACTCACACCACCCTGCAGGTCACAGCTCATCCAACCGCTCACCTACCCACTCACCCACTCACACCACCCCGCAGGTCACATCAACTCAGCCAACCGCTCACCTACCCACTCATCCACTCACACCACCCCGCAGGTCACATCAACTCAGCCGAACCGCTCACCTACCCACTCACACCACCCTGCAAGCCACAACAACTCATCCACCCGCTCACCTACCCACTCACCCACTCACCCCACCCTGCAGGTCACATCAACTCAGCCAACCGCTCACCTACCCACTCACCCACTCACACCACCCTGCAAGCCACAACAACTCATCCACCCGCTCACCTACCCACTCACTCACACCACCCTGCAGGTCACAACAACTGATCCACCCGCTCACCTACCCACTCACCCACTCACACCACCCTGCAAGTCACAACAACTCAGCCAACCGCTCACCTACCCACTCACCCACTCACACCACCCCGCAGGTCACATCAACTCAGCCAAACGCTCACCTACCCACTCACCCACTCACACCACCCTGCAAGTCACAACTCATCCAACCACTCACCTACCCACTCACACCACCCTGCAGGTCACAACTCATCCACCCGCTCACCTACCCACTCACCCACTCACACCACCCTGCAGGTCACAACAACTCAGCCAACCGCTCACCTACCCACTCACCCACTCACACCACCTTGCAAGTCACAACAACTCAGCCAACCGCTCACCTACCCACTCACCCACTCACACCACCCTGCAGGTCACATCAACTCATCCAACCGCTCACCTACCCACTCACCCACTCACACCACCTTGCAAGTCACAACAACTCAGCCAACCGCTCACCTACCCACTCACCCACTCACACCACCTTGCAAGTCACAACAACTCAGCCAACCGCTCACCTACCCACTCACCCACTCACACCACCTTGCAAGTCACAACAACTCAGCCAACCGCTCACCTACCCACTCACCCACTCACACCACCCTGCAGGTCACAACAACTCAGCCAACCGCTCACCTACCCACTCACCCACTCACACCACCCTGCAGGTCACAACTCATCCACCCGCTCACCTACCCACTCACCCACTCACACCACCCTGCAGGTCACAACAACTCAGCCAACCGCTCACCTACCCACTCACCCACTCACACCACCCTGCAGGTCACATCAACTCAGCCAACCGCTCACCTACCCACTCACCCACTCACACCACCCTGAAGGTCACAACAACTGATCCAACCGCTCACCTACCCACTCACCCACTCACACCACCCTGCAGGTCACATCAACTCAGCCAACCGCTCACCTACCCACTCACCCACTCACCCCACACTGCATATTTTCACGCGCTGTTTTTATTCTGAGCGCAAGCTATTTCACGTAGACCGCAGCGCAATATTCATCACCTTATCTGAATTCTGTAACCTAATGACGTTTATTGGGGCTCCTTGCTTTTTAATTACTCTCCTCTGTCATTAGTGAGGCTCTAATTGGGTTGCTATATAATTCCATGGGAAAAGTCATGAATATTATTGATGGAGGTAAGAAAATCAATTTTGCAGTGTGTTCCAAATTCCCCATATATTTCAGTATAGGTCGACTCAATTACAGATATATATCCAAATGTTTTGCCCTTTGTCATTCCACTGCTAGATGAGGGCCTCTCCACTCCATGCAGGCCTTGGAAGTCTGTTTTATACGCGACTTCATCATGCTGGTCAGCACTCGTTGAAGTCACGTGACTTTACCGAAAGAACCAAGAATATGAATCCCTGCAGTCACGAAAGCTTTAAATCGAAGCAGAAGGGTTTTGTTTAGCACACCCATCTGTCACATGGACAAGCAACGTGATGCCTCGCAACATCAAATCACTGTGGACATTTCAACATCTGGATGAAACCTGTGAGGTATCCAATGATACCTCATTATCATATATGTGACGGGTAGGCGAAGTAGTAACTAATTCATTCTAGATTTGATGTTTTCGTGACTTCAAGAATCTTTGGTTCTTTTTGGTTTTTATTTTTTTTATTTTTCACCTACGTGACTTTACCGAAAGAACCAAAGAGTATAGTAACTAATCGGCACGTTTAGTTCACGTGACAACCCTTACGAATTCGCTGTATCCAGTGGTGGTGGGTTAACGACATTGATATTTACGCGATCTCACCCAAAAAAACCTTGATTATGAAACGCGAGCCATCTGTTGGAACACTGCAAAAATAGTACGTAACAAATATACGTCAAATTATATGGAACTATATAATTAAATGATTAAATTGCGGTTGGATTGCGACATTCTGCCACGTTGATAAAATAAGAGACGAACGAAAATGGCATTTGGTTCCCTGGGCCATGAACACCACACCGCGTATGTACAACGTGTGCGCATTTCTAAAATCATTCTGACATGTGATTACTTTTTCATCAGTGCGCTCTGAAAAATGATTTCTTAATTATCGATTGCCGATAATGCATATGTTTACGCAATAGGTCACATTGGGTAAATTACATCACGAGTTTTTATATATAGCGTATACAGAATTGTTTAACAACAACAACAAACACATGCGGAATTTCGGTGACCACAATTTGATTTTGAGTTATATAATATTTGCACATACGCTGACCATGGTGGTAAACTTTGGTCAAACACATCTGTGGTTGAGACACATGGAATGAGACCATCATGCAGCGGTGGTTTGACAAATAACTATTACTATCACTTGTTGCATATAAGTTCTGAATATATGCAAATTGTTATTCTTACGTAATGTATAATTTTACCTTTTATACATTGTACGGTATTGTAGACAAGGAACACTTACAAATACATATTTTGATCTCAAGTTAACCCTGATTGAGTATACTAGCTCGGCACAGAAAATAGCTATTTCATTAAATTCCCTCATTCCACATCACAAGTTCACATTTGCGGTATTTTCTTACTACCATCTACTTTGAACAAACAATACATCAAAGCTTTTGTGGAACATGACAAACTTAATTTATGGATTTGCCATATCAGTGGCATCAGGGGACATGCCTTCATTCTCATGCAAGGTTTGTGAGTGATCTGATGCCAGTTTCCCACATATGCCAAGCACCTAACTACAGCCCTCTCAAACAGACTCTACAAATTCCTCATCATTACCTCCTCCAGATAATTAGCAACGCTGCTGCTAGATTTCTCTCCAAGACCCATAAACAAGACTCCCCCCATATTACAATCCCTCCACCGACTCCCAATCAAGTATTGGATTAATTTCATGCTCGTATTCACTATACTCAGGAATGGACTTACCTCTCCCCTCTCATCTCACTCTACTCCCCTCCACGCACTCTCCTACCTCTCTCCTCTCATCTCACTCTACTCCCCTCCACGCACTCTCCTGCCTCTCCCCTCTCATCTCGCACTACCCCCCTCCACGCACTCTCCTACCTCTCATCTCGCACTACTCCCCTTCACGCACTCTCCTACCTCTCCCCTTTCATCTCACTCTACTCCCCTCCACGCACTCTCCTGCCTCTCCCCTCTCATCTCACTCTACTGCCCTACCTCTCATCTCACTCTACTCCCCTCCACGCACTCTCCTACCTCTCCCCTCTCATCTCGCTCTACCCCCTCCACGCACTCTCCTACCTCTCCCATCTCGTCTCACTCTACTCCCCTCCACGCACTCCCCTACCTTTCCCCTCTCATCTCACTCTACTCCCCTCCACGCACTCTCCTACCTCTCCCCTCTCATCTCACTCTACTCCCCTCCACGCACTCTCCTACCTCTCCCATCTCGTCTCACTCTACTCCCCTCCACGCACTCTCCTACCTCTCCCCTCTCATCTCACTCCACTCCCCTCCACGCACTCTCCTGTCTCTCCCCTCTCATCTCACTCTACTCCCCTCCACGCACTCTCCTACCTCTCCCCTTTCATCTCACTCTACTCCCCTCCACGCACTCTCCTACCTCTCCCCTCTCATCTCACTCTACTGCCCTATCCTCATCTCACTCTACTTCCCTCCATTCACTCTCCTACCTCTCCCCTCTCATCTCACTTTACTCCCCTCCACGCACTCTCCTACCTCTCCCCTTTCATCTCACTCTACTCCCCTCCACGCACTCTCCTACCTCTCTCCTCTCATCTCACTCTACTGCCCTATCCTCATCTCACTCTACTTCCCTCCATTCACTCTCCTACCTCTCCCCTCTCATCTCGCTCTACCCCCCTCCACGCACTCTCCCACCACTCTCCCCTCACAGCCAGGAACTCCCCCCCCACCCCCCCCATTGCATCCGTGCTGTCAACTTCCTAGCTCAGCTCAGGTGCAGGCTCCTGGACCAGATGTTCCCTCTGCTTGCAACTGACCGCCTCCTTCTGTGGAAGAACTATTCCCACGACTTCCGGATAACGTTTTGAGCAGTGGCGGCTCCTGCAAAATCTCTCAGGGGGGGCAAATGTCTGGATGATTGATAAGGATAAGGTCCACCCATGCAATGGATACATTAACAGCGTAAGCCATGTAAAGGCAACTTCACTTATTTAATATTAATGCTAAATAAAGTGACTCTTACAATACATCTTGTTTGTTTCTATACTCACTATTATTACAATCCACTCAGTTTCTTTTATTAAAGATTCCACTAGGTGGCGACAAATAATATTGTTGGATGAAACGTGCTTACGTATGATGACGTAAGCACGTTAGTGCGAGCCCTCCCGGAAGCCATAGAGAATGCATTGCAGCGCCCGCCGTTCGAAAAAAAACATATTTGAATGTAAGTCTATGGGGCCACTCTGGGCGATTCTCAGCCGGAGGGAAATCGCCCAAAAAGAGGCGGTACTCCACAGAACGTAGCATGACGCTGATTGGACTATATCCAGAGGCACAGTAACGGCTCGCGAAACTCTGTGGTTGAATGAGATTGGTGGTGCGTCGCCCAATCGCCCTAATGAAGAACCGCCCCTGGTTTTGAGAGGCACTTGCATTTAAACACAATCATCATCATCATCACCAGGCATGATCAATCCACTGCTGGATGAAGACCGCCCAAGCCGTCACTATCTCTCACGGTCTGGGGATGTAATACTCAACATATCGCCTGCACACGAGCTGATTCATTACTCCATCTCCTCCTTAAAGGTCTTCTTGGACGCTGCACACATCCAAAGTGCGTTGTCCTATATTGCAGTCTTGGATCGGTCATTCTTAGATCATACAGTTCACATCAGACCATTAATTTCCAGTCTTTTAACTCTCATTACTTACGATTGCATTTCAATTATTGTTTTTATTGCAATGTGATCGGTATGCAAATACGACAACTTAAAAATGCCACAAATCAGCTACAAATTGTAATGAAAGAACCCATCCGCTGCATTTGTAACAGCTGCCAAACACGCTCAAGGCATGTTTTGTTTAATGTCTGCATTGTGTTGGTGACTGTATATAGATCCCCACTGCATGTTTCAATCAGTTAAATGGTGTCACATGCATGACGACGTAGCTTTGATAATTAATTGAAATGTTGTCTCTATCAATTACTCTTTGGTTACCACCCCCCGTTACCCCCCCCCCCCCTGGTCCCCTTGTTACACCCCCCCCTTTCCCCACACAGATCCACTGGTACCCCCCCCCCCCCCCCCCCCCCATCTGAGAGGACCTTTAGCCGGGCCCGACATAGGGTAAGTTATTCTTGGTTCTTTCGGTAAAGTCACGTAGAAGGGAAATAATAAAATAATAAAAATTAAACATAATAAAATAATTCTCACGACGTTTCGGCCACAACGCAAGCAGCCGTCCTCAGGTGAAGACCAGGTCTAAACACTATCATCATCCCCGACAGACCTGGTCTTCACCTGAGGACGGCTGCTTGCGTTGTGGCCGAAACGTCGTGAGAATTATTTTATTATGTTTAATTTTTATTATTTTATTATTTTCCTTCTACGTGATGACTTTACCGAAAGAACCAAGAAGATGAATCCCTGCAGTCACGAAAGCTTTAAATCGAAATAGGGTAAGTTCACAAGTCACGCACGTTTTGCCTCATCGCCACGGCTTACTTCATTCCGAGTGGCTTTTTAATCGAAGGGAGCCTCGGTTTGACAAGCAAACGCATCGTTTTAAACGCCCCCCCCTCTCTCCACGTCACAACCCACGACAATTGAACCTCGTGGCTGGGCCCCGGGGTCACACCATGAGGTTCAATTGTATTGGTTTAGCCATGTTTGTTTGTTGTAGTACAGAGTTAGACTGATGACCTTAATCTAAGTTGTCTTGTGGTTGTTGTTGTTTGACTTGCATCGCACTGGGATTTTTGCACACAGCGTTGGTGTACGGTGCTTTTTTTTCTGCAATATTTTGCTGTCTTTTCTTGGATTTTCTGTTTGCACTTAGTCACATATTCACTTTAAGATGTTTCTTGTTCATGTTTTTTGTTTATTGCGGTTGCACCCGATTCATGAGCCGAATGGCTCACAGGGCTACACCTGATACATGAACTTGAACTTCCATTGCGCGCACGGCACGCGCGGGCATCGTCGCCCCGCAAGCCGCGTCCGTCCCCTGGGGTCGTCCATAAATGACGTCACGCACATAGGGGGGGGGGGGTCAGACATTTGTGACGATGTGTGACGAGGGGAGGGGGTTTGAGAAATGTGACGTCACATCAAAATGCGCAACTTTAAATAAATATAGACAACACGTTCTACTTAATTAAATAGACTTTTTAATAAATGTTTTCTCCTACAACATCAGAGTGCAGCGCCACATAAAATACGCACTACAATGCCAATAGTTTAAAGCGATTTGAAGCATGTTTTTTTTTTGGGGGGGGGGGGGACAGAGCTTTGTGACGTCATATTTGAGGGGGGGGTCTGACTTTTTGTGACGCCGTGTGACGAGGGGGGGGGGGTCAAAAATCGTCCAAAATCGCGTGACGTCATTTATGGACGCCCCCCCCCCCCCACTCCTGCAATGAATGGCAACTTTCGAGAACAAAAAAACTCTCGCTTGCCCGCTCCGTACCACCTCCCCCCCACCACCCCAGCTCACCACGACTCTGCCCACTTGACTCTGGAATTCCAACCGGCTCAACGCCTGTCCAACGAGTGGCACAGAGGTGAGGCACCACGGAGGGCCCAGCACCAACCACGGGGGGAGCTGCTGGCTTTCCCACTTTGGACTTGCCGCTGTTGATGCAATCGAGGCACCAGACTAGGTTGATGATGAGACTTTAAAAAAAAGAAAGGACAAATAAAATACTTGCGCAATGTTTTTTTTGTTTAAACGTCAAATACATCATCAGGTCTAACGTTGAGCAAAACGTTGGAATGAGCATTTTGAAGAAGTTTTTTTGTAATATAATTGCATGTTGTTGCTCAAGTAATGATGTTTTTTGTAATATAATTGCAAGTTGTTGCTCAAATAACTTTATTTTAAACAGTCATACCGCTCTGTTTCGATGTTTACTGACCGCCTATGTCTTGCAGGCACCGGTTAACCCAAGAGAAACCAGGAACAAAAGCAACCTTCAAGGCATCAGTTGAAGCACCGCTAAGATGAGAGCGCCGCTGTGATTACATTTTTTTGTCCCACCCATCCTCAAACTCCGCTTTAGTGAGCGAGATTTGTTGAGCTTAAACGAAGGCGACCTCAAGATGCCAAACACCGTTTCAGACGCGGAGGGCTACGCTGCGGTTGAGATTGGAGCTGGGTCCCAACTCAACAGCCGCGAGAGGATTCTACCAAATCTGGAGCGAGTCGATGACACCAGCAGCCATGCTCCCGTGGCCAAGAAGAAACAGTTCCCGGAGCGAGGTGCTTGGAAGGGAAGGTTTGACTTCCTTCTGTCGTGCGTGGGCTACGCCGTCGGCTTGGGCAACGTGTGGCGCTTTCCGTACTTGTGTGGAAAGAATGGTGGAGGTGAGCGGGCGTGAGACAGTCGGAGCGTTTCGTACAAAGTGTTGCTGCTCGCTGTGGAACGGTTCACGGGTTGAGACCGGGCGGGCGGCCCTGGTCAATGCTGTGGGTGCATGAAGCGTCAAACAAATAAGCGCCGTCTGCTCTCACAGCGGCCGTTAATGATCCAGTGATGTCATTCGAATAAGACGAGGCCACGTGTGCCGACGTTGTGTTACAAATTATCAAAATGAACGTGTTGTGACGGTACACCGGTGTGCAGTATTAAACTAAAGCACGTTTTTTACGCCGTCAGAAAATCTTGCGGGATGCGTCAAAGTGAGTTCTCGTGATGTCGAAGCAGTCGGAAAACGAATGTCAGTTCAAATGTTGATGTTGGACTGTTTTATGAGGACCGGTGAGTTATTGCTGCAACGGTGTACCCCCAATACGCCCCAATACATAAACCAAATACCCTACCTGCAAATTATTATTTTGGAAAGATACGTAGTAATCATTACCCCATTACTGCAAAACGTAGCAGAACCCTCTTAGAATAGAGTTTTGAGACTCAGTGAGACTTTCCTGGGTACATAAATGTAAAAAAAAAGTGTTTTGTGCGCATTTATCTTCCAGAGTTCTTTCCCCATTACGTGAGTCATTTCACCATTTGTCAAATCACGACTTGCAATTGCGGTTGTGATTGATGTTTGACTTTTTTGTTTTTTTCTGCAAAATTGTTTCTGAGAAAGAAATATTGAATCAAAAGTGGATTCTTACCAGATTGTGAAGTGGTGATGAATGTTCCCTTTAAAATATACGCGTTAAAGTTCAAGTTTTCTGGCCCAAAATTGCCACGGAAAAGATATAACATTGAATTTTACGTCATCCATGATTCCTTTGCTTCATTAATACGTTTTACCAAACTATTACAAGACAAAATAGGGAATACACATTTCGTGTAATTATGTAGCAACAAGAACTTTTGAATGACATGTATTTTAACCCGTTGTAAATTAAGACTTTTGAGAGTGATCTTGTACCCGCTTCTTGGATGATTCTCCAATGGTGTTCTTCTGATAATTGGTTCTTTACCCTTCTACCTGGCAACAAAACTGCATAGACCGCAATACGGTCTATGCAAACATGACTCCTTGTAAAAAGGTGTCAGTTTTGTTGCCAGGTAGAAGAGTAAAGAACCAATCATCATATTTTTACTGGCAAATGAGGTCCCCATAGGGTGTTCTTCTGCTTTAACAATCACTTATGCGAGTTGTTCGTCCAATCTAACTTCAAGTAAAATTGTCTCCGTTGCTCGAATTAACAGTGGGATGATGCTATTTTCTGTTGGTGGCCCAAAGGCAGTCGTGGAGATTCCACATTTCCATGGCAGTAGCCAATCGATCCATGGATGATCACTGTTGATTTCTCAACAAGTGGTACTCATGATCGTAAATGTAAAACGTTAAGGTGCAGCCCTTCAACTGTGGACAGATAGTCCCCGAGTTACGATGCTCCGACTTACGATATTTCGATCTTACGATAGCAATACGACAAAATTGTAAAATATTTTTAATTTCGCGCGGCAGGTAAACGCAGCAGCATACGAATCTTGGTGAGTACAGTACAATATGATACGTTAAAATACGTTCAATGTATGTATATACTACACTAAACACTACACTACTATACACTACACTATACACTACACTATACACTACACTATGATACGTAGCTTTAGCGATTTTATTTCAGGATTACCACAATACGATACCTTCAATGCATATTAAAAGTTTTTAAAGCAGATAGGATTGTTTCCTGAAACAACTTTCTATTAAATTGCAGTTCATATAGACAGGCTAAGAATTTACTTTGGTTTTTATTACTCTACATTTTACTGTGCAATACAGTATTGTAATTAATAAATACATACAGTATATAGTTTATACAGTACGGTACTGTAGGCTAGGCCATCTTCGACTTACGATATTTTTGACTTACGATGGGGCCGTCGTAACGCATGTACATCGTAATCAGAATAATCCAACTCGACTTACACACGCTACTGCTGGCCGGTGGGTCTCCACTGGAGGGAGCTCTCGACCCAGAGAGTCCCACGAGAGAGTGTTTTGGCCTACTCTTCCACGTTGGCCAGACATCATGGGTGAGGTGGAAGCACCCACACTTTGCCTCACCACACGCGGACCTGCCGATAAACGAACTGGTTTACCCGTTTTTATACCGCTCGCCAGACAGAGGCGGGGGTGGATTTAAAGAAACTTGCGCGTTGTTTTCAGCTAAAATACGGGGTACTTGATAATTGTTTTTTTACCCTTCTATCTGGCAACAAAACTGACACCTTTTTACAAGGAGTCATGTTTGCATAGACCGCAATACCTGCAGTCATAATACAAACAAAAGACATAACTCTGATAATATGCACTGTCCTTGAAGTTGATTGGTCCACACCCGAGACAGCTTTCCGGTATTGCGGTCTATGCAAACATGACTCCTTGTAAAAAGGTGTCAGTTTTGTTGCCAGATAGAAGGGTAAAAAACCAATTATCATATTTTTACTGGCAAATGAGGTTCCCATAGTACGGGGCACTTATTCAAATTGTGCAATTTGCCATGTGACAACTTCCGAATGTGAATGCTGCTCACATCTGACACATTGCAGGGGCGTTTCTGATCCCGTACTTCCTGACGCTGGTGTTTGCTGGAATTCCGCTCTTCCTGCTGGAGACTTCCCTTGGGCAGTACACCTCCGTAGGCGGCCTGGGAGTCTGGAAGCTGGCTCCCATGTTTAAAGGTGACCGGCGGTCACGACTCTGCCCTTTTACCGAGGAGCAGTGGACACCAGGTTGTGCGATGCAAGAAACAAATAAAGAATTGCACATATTGGACGCTTAGATTGCCCTAGAATCTCAACGTGCCTGACATCACGTGTCATCTCAATTATTTCATTTCCCAGCTGTATATTTCGATAGTTTTTCTCTTCCTAGGGGACCCCTGGTGGTATTTTTTCCTGTTTGGCAAAGGGTGGAAAAGCTCCTGTCTGCAATTGGAATTTAGTCTGGAAGTCAGGGGCAATGTTCCCCTTGGTTTTCTTAATAAAGTATATATTTTTCAATTCTAAATTCGAATTCCTATTATCTGCCATCCTATTATCCACCACTCCTATTATCCACGGAATGGCTTCCTATTGTCCGAAATTTGTTGTTGAAAAATTGAGTCACGCAGCGAATTCCTTTTACTATCTGCGGGTTATCCACAGGAATTGAACAGCAGTTTTCTGGCAATCACTGCAGAAAATTGTCATTATTACTTTTATCTGCAATTGTTTTCGCAGATAAGTAGATGGAGTTCTGCTGTGAGCCCAATCTGTTCCAAAGCCCAGTACTTCAGTGGTCTCGACCCTTTATCAAAATCATAAAAATATTATTTCATATATCCTTTCACAGGACAGCTTTAAAATCACAAGTGTGACATTGCAAGGATGATTTATGTGGTCTGCTAAATACAATTATTTATCTTGACAATTTTATTTTGAAAAAGCTATTGCACCATCCACTGATAAATCAAATCAATGATAATATTGTCCTAATATTGTACGCCGACGACTTTCAATGTGTGGTGGTTAAGGGTCGTGATTTCTTTTAAATATTTACACATAAATTATTGACGAATGTATAATCTACTGTCTACGATATTTATTTCTCTTCTCCCTATCCGCCCTCCACTGTTGCAATCGCCATCGTCTCATATCCCATCTGCTGCTGATGTTCCCGTGTCATTCCTCTCTACCTTAGCGCGTCCTCATCCACTCCATCAGCCCAGCGGTTTTTTTTTTCTTCCGCCCACCTCTCCCTCGATTGCCTTCCGTTAGCGTTGTCATTGCTTTTGCTGGACATTCATATTCGGTGGCATTCTTATAACGTGACCATGCCACAGCAAACTGTCTTCCTCAATTCCCTCTCTTGTTGCTCGTTTATGATATTCGCCACGGTCAAATGTCATTGTACTCGTGTTGGCATGTAGGAGTTGGGCTTGCTTCAGTCGTGATCTCATTCTACCTCAACATCTACTACATCGTCATCATCTCTTGGGCCATCTACTACCTCTACCATTCCTTCACCTCTGTGAGTAGTGCGCGTGTGGTGCTGTGCGTTGACCAATTGATGTAGAGGAGGCAGAAAAAAACTAAGCAAAGTAGCACACAGAATACCACGTGCCAGGTGTAATCATCAAACTCATCGACATGTGCAATGGAAAATCACGTGACATTTGGGCAGGGCGGCGGCGCAGTGGTTAGCGTACTGCTAACGTGAGTTAATCTCCTGACTACGGCTACCATCAGTGACGTGTAATGTTAGAACCAGAACTGGTTTCTTCCCTGCCTGTTCACCAACCCCCACACTGAATAATGATCGAACGACCCTGACGACCGACACAGCGTGGAGAGTACTGGGTTGACAAAGGGTTGTGTATAACGGTAGCATACGCCACAAGTTAAATTCTCCACTTCATATTCATGTTGTCCGCATCATAGTTCCGTGTCATGCGAAATAATTATATTATCTTTTACTTGTTCAAGCCAGAGGGTGCCTGTTGGCTCCAAGTTTTGGAACATTTAGCCGTCACCACTGAGAACCGAGTTTGACCTTGGGTTTGGCCCACCCGTGATGAATCAATGACCTCAAGCCCAGTGGGTCAATGATCTCAACCTGGTCGCCAATGACTGCACCGCGAAGACCGACACATCGAATCGGTTTCAGTTTGGCTGCCACGCTGCAAACATCTCTGCTGCCGGGTGCGTGGATAAGAGGTCGCTTGAAGGGGTCTCAGAAGAAGTTCTATGACATTTCAATTTCGCAGGCCTCTCTACCAGGGGACGGTGCACTGCTCTGCGAAAGTTCTGGCTGGATATACCGTCGGCTCACAAACATAGCACCAACAGAAAAACTGAAATAGCATTAGCGACTTAGACATCAAATGCAATGCAAACAAATTTTGTTGACGTTTTCATAATTAAACCAGCTGCATTAATGCCTGCTATCAGACGTTTCCACATGTTGCAATGTGAACGGGGCGCTAGGGAGTGATGGCACTGTGGTAAGCGCATTGTTCTGTGAACGTGGTATGATTACTGCTCAAAGCTAACCGCAGTGGGTGAGTGAACAATTAACTGATTGTGGTCACCCCCACCTCTTTACGAACCTGCATTCACCAGCACAGTTAGTAGAACTGTCAATTAGTATAATGAATATGCATTATTTTAATAATCACAAATAAAGCAGCTGTGCTTTGTGAAAAAAAGCTTTATAGCTCGTCGGATTCCCTCCATTATAAACACATAGTATGATTCTGATTCTATTTTAAGTGCGTATCTTCCAACTGCTGTGTGCTGCGTGTTTTCAGGTGCTGCCATGGCAAGACTGCAATAACCCGTGGAACACAGATAAATGTTTCTCGAATTACAGCATCCTTGACACCACCAACCTCACAAGCACCGTTGTGGAGTTCTGGGAGTGAGTGGCCAACAGCTCCGTCAATAGAGACATTAGCGTTTCCGTCGATACATACACTAAGCAGTATTTTTTTGTTATTGCCACTTGGAAATGATAAAAAAAACACTTTGTGAAAAAAAGCTTCCATTACATAGATTTTCCGTCCAATTTGGAAAGCAATCTAAAGTGTAAATAATAGAGCAGTCACTTCGTGTAAAGTTCGAGTACCTTCAGTGTACCTAAACAAGTGCTTGCGGAGTTAAATCGAAACCAAAAGCATAGCTCGGTGATATCTCACAATCATTGCACAGTGGCAGCAGCCTCGGTGGAGCGACTGTGCCCCCTAATGTGTAGCACGCGCTCATGCAGGGAAGTGCTTGACTGCTGTCTTTATACTGGTAGGAACCTCCTGGTTACACCAGCCCACAGGGGATTCTTGTGTCCGTCCGTCGTGCAGGGAGGGGCTGGGTGGGGAGGGAGGGGCTGGGTGGGGAGGGGAGGGTGGAGGGGCTGGGTGGGGAGGGTGGGGCTGGGTGGGGAGAGTGGGGAGGGGCTGGGTGGGGAGGGTGGGGAGGGCTAGGTGGGGAGGGTGGGGCTGGGTGGGGGGTGGGAGGGGTGGGGCTGGGTGGGGAGGGGCTGGTCACCCCGTGGTGCCCTTATAAAACCCAACGTTTAACCTACTAACGCCAGCTTGTGCCCGCCCTCACAGTCGGGCATATTTGCGGAATACACCACGCCGCCGTTGACCCTGGCCATTGACCGAGCAACCCAACGTTCCTACCAGCTCCCTCCGCAGGAATGTGTTAATCCAGAGCTTTAATCTCCGGTGTGGCAGTTTAAACAATGGCAAAGTTTCTTAAATTCGTCTCTGTCCAGCCAGCAGTATATCTGTGTATCACACGATTAGTCGATCAGAAGATAGTGTATGGCGAGGCAAAGTGTGTGGTCACTCTCACTTCGTCTAAGACATCTGTCCAGCATGGAAGAGTAGGCCAAAAACCCTCTCGAGGTGTTCAACAGGACTCTTGTCTTAAGGAGGCCTTTCTGCCAACAGTGGCATGAGCAAGCTGATGTTGCGAATTTGAGCAAACGTTGGGGACCTTTGGTTTTCATCTTTTGATACCAATGAACTTAGAACTGAGTCAAGTTGATTTCGGAGGGAGATATTGGTCCTCACGCAGCTTCATTGGGGTTGACACAAAGTCTTAAATGTACTACGTCGTTTTTGCGATGGTTCTGTACAGCTCTCCGACGTATTTTTGTAGAACGTACCGCGTGTTGTACGGCACAATGTCCGACGTTTCGCTCCACGTCCTGGTGACTTCTTGAGCACGTGCGGTGAAACGTCAGGTACCATGGCGAACGACCCGACAACACATTGGAGGCTAAGCATTACATCCGTTGACAGAAAGTGACTCTAAAAAGATGTTTATAGTCATGTGAGAGGGGGGTTTCATTGGGCCACTTTTGACATTTTCACGAGTCCGTAACCTACTGATTTAAAACATAATAAATTTGTATAATGATCCAAGCGAACGAGCCCCATAAATAAATGAAAACTAACTTTTTAATGGCCACCGCTGCCATCCCGTCCTAACTCATTTGTATATACAATAAAACCTTGCATTGCGAGCATAATTCGTTCCGGAAACGTGTTTGTAATCCAAAGCACTCGTACATCAGTGGTGATCACGTGACGCTCGGCAGACAAAGCGTGTACACTTACTACTCGTATTGCAAGACCTCGCTCGTTTATCAAATGAATATTTATTTTAAAAAATTGCTCGTCTTGCAAAACACTCGCAGACCAAGTTACTCGCAATCCAAGGTTTTACTGTACTTGTCAAAGATGTCCGCAATTTAAATCTTGGGGGTGACGTCTCGGCTACAGTGACCCAATACTGACATCAACGACTTCGAGAGCCATTTTAGTAAGGAATGGTCGTATTAATAAGTACACCCGTGATGCCATCGGCTCGTTGTTTTATCCACAACCGCACAATGCCAATTGTTGAACTTGCGCAGAGACGACGCGTGCCTTGCATTTCCACGAATGCAGGCGGAACATGCACCAGTTGTCCAGTGGCTTGGATGAGCCAGGTGAAGTGAGAGGTCCTCTGGCCGTCACTCTCGCCATCTCCTGGGTCTTGGTCTACTTCTGCATTTGGAAGGGAGTTGAGTGGACTGGCAAGGTATGCGGCGTCTCAGCTCTCCAAATGTTGCTGGATTTGATGGATGACTTTAGAATGAGCATTCTGCCATTCAAGGGATGATTATATAACATCGGGCCGTCGTAGCGGTTCTCTGGTTTTTGCGGATATCTAAATTTAGCAAATTTAGTGGAACAAAAAATCTGCGAGTGTTAAATTCAGATTTATTTATTCTAAATGGTTAATCGTAAACAGTGCATTTGTTGATTAAAATGTATGTTTAATGGTTACATTTGTTAATTCACGTCTTAGAGCACACTAATACTATCAACTTGTTATTTTATAGTAAAGATGGAATTATGGTGCACTTTGAACCCAATGACCTGAGCTCAATTCCTGGCCATGGCTAACACCAGTGGCAGCGATATTTGAATCGGGTTCGGAATCATATGGCGTGGAGAGGAGGCCTCATTCAGCAGTGGATTGGCAGAGTGCTAAACATTCCCTTTAGCACTACTATTATTTAACCAAAATTGTTCCGCACTCCACTGTTTCATCGACGCAACATGCGGTAATTCGCGAACAGGTTAACAAAGCGTTGCGGGCATTGCTCTGACAGATTGTGTTGGGTAACCATGACGATGCGGTGGGTGGCATCACAAGAATCTCGAATCCACGTTGGGTTGCCGTGTGCAGGTCGTGTACTTCTCGGCCACGTACCCGTACGTCATGCTGATTGTGCTGTTCTTCCGTGGAATCACCCTGCCGGGCGCCAAAGAGGGCATCCTGTTTTACATCACACCAGACTTCCGCAAGCTCACAGACTCCGTGGTAACTAAACACAGCACACAAACGCACACACATAGCAGGGTACATCATGCTAATCACACTTCATTGCCCTCCAATTAAGGCCAAGTATTGATTAGAATTAAGAGCACGCGGGTGGTGATGCATGTGTGTGTGTGTGTGAGCTGTGCATATAGATAACTCATTGATTGATTTTCAAGGTCTGGCTGGATGCTGCGACGCAGATATTTTTTTCCTACGGCCTTGGCCTTGGTTCTCTGGTCGCTCTTGGCAGCTACAACCCCTTCCACAACAACGTTTACAAGTGAGCGGCCGTACCCTGATTTGAATTACACTGAATGTGTTCCGTGCTGTCGTGGTTAATTGTGGTGAAAAAGTATCGGAAAAGGGCATGGTTCAACAACATTTATATGTAGAGGTGGAGCCCTGAAATTTGGGTTAGATCGTGAATATTGTGGGTTTACTCTCCAACACACAATCGGTGTGCTGAACTAGTAAGGAAATGGCATGCTTAGTTTGTGTGACAACCCTAACTAATATTGGCTGTGTCAGGTGGTGGCGGGTTTAACGACACATTTATATTTCTCTATTATGGACTCTATTACGGAGTGCCGGTATAGTTGATGGTGGCAGAACAGGTGGGAGAGGTTCAGGTGCGGTTGAGGGAGGCCTTGTCGGAGCTGGGGGGGTCGTGATATTTCGAGCAGAATTTTGCTTAAGCGGAATCAAACATTGGACAGGTTTTTTTTTACTTTGCCTGTCTCGTCTGAGGTGTGCGTGGCCCGTTCAAATTTGTGTTATCCCTGATGCTGTAAGCGAGAAAGAATTGCTCCGCACAAACACCTTGAGACCCATTTTGTGGAGCAACGGCAGCATTGTTCACATTTGACGATTCACTTTGTTGGTGCATTGCGAGCATTTGCTGAGCAGACCGCAAGCTGCTGAGCACAGGAATCTAGAAGGAGCAAAGGCCATCGCAACGAAATCGTGATTACTTGTCACGTGGCGACACAAGATCTTTCATGATTTTGTTTAGTTGTTTTGTAGAGCACGCTCTGCTGTGACGTCATCCGCTCTAGATTCCATCTGGTCATGTGGTGTCTTTTATCTTATTATTCCGCTGTGGATTTAAAAATTGGATACATGCATAATGGTTCCAATATAACCCAAGCGTAACTGTTAACGGGCGTTGGAGGCTGCAGGAGTACGTCGGAAACCGCAATGTTATGATTACGAGGATTACATTAAAGTGTCCGATGACACCTTTCTGTGAGACTTGATTAGCTAACCCATTGGAAAAACTACCATTCACTGTTGCATTTATTTATGAAAGCTTGACAGTTTAATAAGTGTTAAACAAGTGGCTAAAGGAACTGGCCAGGTGGCTCAGTGGTAGAGTGAGCGACCCACAATCGTAAAGTTATGAGTTCAAATCCTGGTTGCAGTTTGACTTAGCCTATTATCCCTGTAGTATCAATAAAATAAGTACCACATTCTGGGTAAGTCATTAGCGGTTGTTCTATGGATACACTCGCCCCCGCCACATCAATGTGGAATTTACACCACCAGCTCGGGGCTGCAAACAGGAGATGACGCACCACAACAAAGTTCATTTGAGCAGGAGATCACTTCAAATTTACGCTAAAGGGCATGGGGCTGCGACAAACAACAATTCTTTGTTTTCCATCGGCAGGGACTCCATCATTGTGTGCTGCATCAACTCGGTCACCAGCGTCTTCGCTGGATTCGTCATCTTCTCCATCGTGGGTTTCATGTCTCACATCACAAAGAAGCCTGTGAAGGAGCTGGCCGCATCGGGTAAACAGACGCAGGGTGCCGCACACAATATTCCTGGATGCCCAGGGCAGAATGCCACGTGGGGCATACTTATTCATGACCATTACCGACACCTACAAAAAAAACAGGCCTCATGTGGAGCCCTCTTTTGTGTGAGGCCTGGAGGCAAATCCCCCCCGCCACTTTTGCCCCCACCGCCTTTGAATGGCCTTGCTGCAAAAAAAGTGTCTTTTTCACAATGTTTCTCTTATGACGGATATTCTCAATCTTTTACAGATTTGATTGTCTCGTTCACGTTTTGGCAAGCGTTCCTCTTTGTTTGTTTGTTTGACAAATGTGTTCAATTTTTCTTCGTCTCGTTTTTGGTGAAAATGTGCCAATTTTTGTGATTGTCATCAGATAGGGCTGCAATCTCTTGAGACACAAACACCACAACATATCTTGGGAAGACAAATATTTCACAATACCACTATATGCGAGAACTACTTTTAATTGCATTGTCTAGAGTGGCATGTTGTTATCATGATTACGCAACTCACAAAAGCGAGGATTTTTCATGTCCCAGGAAGACTGACACATTTTCCAAAATGTCTGCCTCAGCAAAGAGGCTGATCCTGGGAAACCAGAACAGAGGGAAAATAACCAAGCCAACGTGCATCATGTAAATTGTGAATAAGCCGAGTATAGCCGTACTTCTTATTCTACTCACCACGATCTGTCATTCGTGTTATTGTCAATTGTTACAACATAAAGTGGATTATTTTACTCTTTTCCTTTGTGCTTCTCTTTTGCGTGATTAGGTCCAGGCCTTGCCTTCCTGGCTTATCCACAGGCTGTCACCCAACTTCCCATATCGCCTCTCTGGTCGATTCTTTTTTTCTCCATGCTTCTCATGCTTGGACTGGACAGTCAGGTAATTTTTCGGGCTTTTTATCAGGCAATACCTGCCCACTGGGGTGTGCATACATTTGTTCAATGTGTCCTTATTTAATATACAAAAAAATTGTGTTTATTTACCAATTTGTAATTTTTTATAACCCATGCGACTCATGCAAATGAGACTATCCTTGAATTTTATGTTCTTACCGGTTGAACGAAATAAACAAAAAAGTACTATTTGTGATAATGTGTCGACAGCATGGAAGAGTAGACCAACACACCCTGTTGGAGGGACTTTACAGAGTTATTTCTAGTGGACACCCCTTGCTCCAGCATGGGTGCGAGAAAGACATTACAGAGCCGTAAATTAACTTTTTTGACACTGAAAGTGCTGTGAAATTACGTTTCTCCTGCAGTTTTGCACGGTGGAAGGCTTCGTCACAGCCCTATCTGATGAATATCCTCAGTACCTCCGTGGGCATAAGGAAATTTTCATCGCCGTCATTTGCGTTATCTCCTACATCATCGGACTCGCCAACATCACACAGGTTAAGTGCGATGCTATTTTGTTGTATTTTTTTTACAATTTAAATCCGTTTGCGCTATCGGTGTCATGATAAAAAGCAACGTTTCCATTTAGGACTTTCTCAGAGTACTAATACATCACCCTGTGTGGTAGAGAACAGCCCACGAAAAGTGCATGCCACAACATTCATCTGACAACCATTGCAAAGAGGAATTCACCCAAAATAACTAACAAAAAAATCTACTTTAATACCATTTAACTTGATGTATTGATTGGTGATTAAGATCATCAACAATTATGTGTGGCTGAAACCCAAATTCAAGCCTAGAATCATCTGAACAGTGCCGACTAGATGCTCAGTTTCCAAATAACAAAAATAAAGAAGCAAGCAAATTCTACTTCTACACCTTCACATATCCGTCCCTTCACGTAAAAAAAATACAGGAAGTTATTTTTACACACCTCATCAGCCGCACGGCCTTCTGGGAGTGCATAATGTCAGCAGCACAAACACACTGTGGACCAGTTTCGACATTCAGTGTCTCATTTAAAAGTAAGCCCTGCTCTGTATTATTTAAATGTCATACTCGATAAATATGTCAGCGATGTTGTGGCTTTTAGTTGGTAAATTTAGCAGTACATTGTTCTTCATGGGTGACATAGACCAGCGTTAACACAATGCAGTGAATTTTGTATTATCTCGAAAAAGTTGACAATTTGCTTTCATGTATTGTGCTTGTTAATCCAGGAAAGCCTCAGTGAGTCTCATGACTCTTTTTCAGGAGGGTCCTGCCAAGTTTTCGCACTGCCAAGATTTCGCTGCGGCGATTCAAACTGAGGAATTTGGGGCGCAATCTGTCAATGATTAGGACTGTGACACCGGCACACAATAGCCCACAAATCATGTCACGTGGTTTTTTAAGCGCCCACCGTGAAGCAGACGGCACGCGTGTTTTCAGCGGTTAATACGCACTGCAGTATTAACCGGGGTGGCCGCCGGGCTAGGAGGCTTGAACCTCTCGCAGCAAGCCACGAACGCGTCACCGCTGGCCTGTGTCGCCACCCTGAAATGACGTGAATTTGCTTTGACTGCCTGCCGATCCACAGGGCGGGCTGTATGTCTTCAAGATGTTTGACTATTACTCGGCAAGTGGGATGAGCCTGCTCTTCCTTGTCTTCTTTGAAACGATAGCCATATCTTGGTGTTACGGTACGTTGTTTAAACATTTGAATCTTTGTTTAGTGGCTTTTGAGAAAGAACACTGTGGCGCAGTAGAGCTCTCGTTTTAATAGATGTTCATAACTTTTATTTCGCGTTGGAATGGTATTATGTTGAACGTAGCCTGCCGTACTCATTGTAGGTGCAGGGGAAGGACAGCCATCTAAGCACAAAAGCAGGAATTCCATGCACTCTTGTTTTCGCAAATTCTTATGACGTCACTCAATTTAATAACTCTACAGTATTAATCATCATCTATTACACCTTCAAGAGTGCTGTTTGTTGCTGGCAAGTTGACATCTTGCGCCTTTACTAGGCAACCGTAATTTAAAATAAAACATGCACGTGAAAATAAACTGCCTATAAGAAAAATAAGATAAACCGGTTGAATATTGAAAAATTACGATGTGTCATCACACTTACACCGTAGTTGAATGTTTTTTTGTAAGATGGCGTTGCATTTGTCTCCTCGCGACAAAACATTTTCACCTACGTTAATAAATTCTAGATTTGAAGTTTTCGTGACTGCAATGATCCATGCGCTTTGGTTCTTTCGGTAAAGTCACGTAGGTGAAAATAAAATGAAATAAAAATGAAAACAACTAAATTAAATCACGACGTTTCGGAGGCAACACAAGCCTCTGTCATCAGGTTGGAACTGTCACAGCAAAATTACTCACTACATTAATTTTGATCACTACAGTAATTTTGCTGTGGCAGTTTCACCTGATGACGGAGGCTTGTGTTACGTTAATAAACATTGCTGCTCAAGCGAACACAACAGTGACAGGCGAAAACACTTTCATCTCACGAGCATGCGTGAATCTTTTTTCAGGTGTTGACAGGTTCAACGACAACATTTGCGAGATGATTGGGCACAAGGTCCACAAATGGTGGAATATTTGCTGGGTCTTCTTCACTCCACTCGTGGTCGTGGTGAGGATATGAGGGTTAATTGCAATGCAGAACATGGAATTTATTTTCTGTCCATTAAGCACACAGAAGCATAGCAACTTAGAATGTGTTTTTTCCAATATCAAATCATTATTTTACACATCATGCCGCAGCACGACATTGCATATCTGACCACCACACATCTGCCCTGACCAATTAACCGCCCACACTCAGTGCAATATTCTTACATGGTGTAGCCATTATTATCTACGTTTTCACAAATCTAACCTTTTCACACGCTGTAATGTATTCTTAATCTCGTGTACATGTGCTCACTCCTAGAGTACATTTTTGTCCAGTAAACTCTCTATGCACGGTTTCTGTAACTGTCTTTTTTTCTTTGGATGTTCAGATATCTGACCTTGTCACAGTACCCAAGAATCAGATATGCAATGTTCTGCTGTACAATTAATGCCGCACAACTCCAAACTGTATGACTTGATTCCAAAGTATAGAAGAATTGTTCAAAATATATTATCGTCATCGACATTATTTATAATAACATTTAATAATACAGGTTTCAATGTGCAAGCTCCATAAACCCCACCATTTTACGTTTTATATTCCATGAACCAGTCATCCGTTTGCAGATAAAACAGTACATTGAATATATAACCCCTGTTAATTAATATAGTACAAGTAATGAATGCAAGAGGTATATAAAACATATACAGTATGCTGAACATCAACAAGTAAAATAGGGAAGACCAATTTATTTTCTTTCTACGTGACTTTACCGAAAGAACCAAATAGTAATTCCTGCAGTCACGAAAGCTTCAAATCAAGGAAGGCCAAGTTTTTCTGGCTCACCGACGTGTTGTTCAGAGTTGAAATAATATCTGACGTTTAGTCGCACATCACGCTGAACGTCCAGCACATGGAACGTCGGACATCCGCGCTGAGAAACACGCAGTGCGACCCGAAAACACATCGGAGGGCGAGAACATCGCAACCGCGGAAAACCTAAACAGTTGCACAATTATTTTGGGATTTAAAACAAAATCAAATACTGCTTAAAAGATTGACCGATGCATTTTCACAAGTAAACATGTTTGCCGCAGTCCAGTTTTAAAGGCTGCCAAGTGGTTTGCTTTTTTCTCATTTCCCAGGGAGGGGCTTTCCATGAGCTTAAGGCTCGACGGAGAGCATCATGATGCACTGTCACGGTCGGTTGTGGGACATAAAATAGCAACATTAAAAATGGACAAGGGTCAAATAAACACGACTCGGAGAGCTGTTGGCTATAACATCTGGCGACGAAGCAGAATGTATTTGACATACCGTGAGGCTGAGAAAGTCGATGCAGCGAATACTGCTGGAAAACTCTGGATTGTGTTTCGTTTTGTTCCGTTGTGGTGGAACAACTCTGTTGTCTAATCTTGACGTTATTATTTTATTCACGATCGGAATTAGATTGAAAGACAAAATAGAGAACGCAGGCAGGCTAGAGACTTCGTTAAAAACGTTCAGGAGAGAGTTAAGTGGGCTTGGGCCAGGTTACACCGCTAAAACAAATGATGGGCAGTGTTCAACAACAGCGAGGAAAGGAACGCATTCCAAGAGCACATCTACAGAGGAGATGGAGCAATGGAATCAGCTCATGTGTAGAAGCTATGCGAATTGTTATTTGGCAGAAGCGTGAGAGATAGCGATAGAATGTGGAGGAGGTCTACATCCCACATTGGATTGATTACAGCTGATAATGATGATGATTATTCATATTATATCACTCACATTGCAAAATAGCAGCACATTCTGTCCCTTTTAAACACTTTGTTTACATCGAACTTGATCTAGTCGTTGTGTACAATACCCATGTTTTCCTCCATTGCATCTTATCATCAGGAAGAATGTTGGCATCCATAAATAAAGCACAATACAGAAAACCACCACAGCTTGGGTGTTCCACAAGTCTGAGCCGTGAACCTCGTCACGGTGTTTACTCTGCACATTCCTCCGTGGCGGAACACTGACAGCAGTGTTGCTGTTTATGAAGAAACAAACACTGTCCCCTTTACAAATGGCATCTTGTGGGTCCCCATTTGCCCTGTCTGCAAGTGCAGGTGGTGGTGGTGGTGATGGGGCATTTTAAAGGGTTTGACCTTTGTAAACAAAGAGTCTTTCCAAGAAACACTTTGTTTTTCTTGCAGGGAATGACAATGCGGCCTCTCCCTCCTAAGTGGCGCATTTGGTTGTTGATCGATGAACGTGGTGAGCCGAGCCGTTTTCTAGCAAGAACCATTGTTTTTGGTTCCTTGGTATGAAATCAATTCCAAACCGCCCTCGGAAATTTAGAAATTGTCAGTAACTGATAGGATAAATAAAATACTGTGTAATAAATAGGTTTCTAAAAAATAACCGAATTTTTTTTGGGTTAGATCGCGTAAATATGATTTTAGTGTTAAACCCGCCACCACCTGACACGGCCAATTAGTAAGATTTGTCACGTGAACAAAACGTGCCAATCCGTTACTCGTGCAGCACACCGGTGTGTTGGAGGGTAAACCCACAACATTTACACCGAGTAGCATAAATGGGTACACGAGTCAGTCAATCGGCAGGTCGTCGCTTGTGGTGGAGTAAAGCGTGGGTACTCCCACCGTCTTTCGAGACGTCTGACTAGAATGGAAGAGCATGCCAAATATTCTATATTTGAAGTTTTCGTGACTGCAAGGATCCATATTCTTGGTTCTTTCGGCAAAGTCATGTAGGCAAAGAAAATATTTTTTTTTTAAATAAGTTATTTTTTTCTTTGCCTACGTGACTTTACCGAAAGAACCAAGAATATGAATATGCCAAATATTCTTAAGAGGGACTCTCTGGAGCCTCTGTAGCGGACGGCCCTTCTGCCAGGAGTGATGTAAGCGACACATTCCAGGGCTGCACCCTTTTATTTTTTGTTACCTTACCTCGGACTATTATTTATTTAGGTTTGAGATAGGCCCTCTCGATGGACAACCCCATTAATTTGTGGTCATTAAGTGGTCGGAAGCCGAAGCGAGAAGCGGGGGTCACCGCGGGGTCATCGCAACAAACGCGACCGTCTCTCGCGAGATGAATCGTTGAGAAATTGAATTTTATTCTCCACCGCTCTCTTAACCGCGCCGTATGCCGGGTGCCACTGCAGGGCGTGTTCATGTTCAGCGTCGTGGAGATGACTCCGCTGACGTTGGGCAGCTACACGTACCCGATGTGGGGTCAGGGCATGGGTTGGTTCATGGCGTTGTCGTCCATGCTCCTCATCCCTGGATACATGGTCTACCTCTTCTTGATCAGCAAGGGAACTCTGCGACAGGTACTAAAGCGATGTCCACACCGCAGTTCATCGTTGTAGCTGGTCGTAGTCAAGAGCTATTAAGCCATATGAATCGCTGAACAATATTGAAGTCATCATGGGACCTCCTTCGCCAGTACCAAAATATACTAATAGGGGTTTTCCCCTTTTTTCTGGCAACAAAACTGACACCTTTTGCAAGGAATCATGTTTACATTAACCACAATACTTGCAGTCAAATGCAAACAAAAAACAATACTCTGATCTTTTTTTTGCATTCGACTGCAAATATTTTGTGTTAACGTAAACATGATTCCTTGCAAAATGTGTGAGTTTTGTTGCCAGAAAAAAGGGGAAACCCCTATTAGAATATTGAAGTCGTTACAGGCCGCACGTGGACACCGATGAACATACCCAGCATGATGCGGGGAGAACGCTTGACTCACGTTGCGATACAGACGTTTGTCTATGTTGTACAAGTGTGTGGGCACGCGTGGTGTCTCCCACCTGACGCAGTGAGTGCCGATTCAAATTAAGAGATTAGCACGGTTGGCTGCTTAGTGCGAAAGGAGTTCAACGCAAATTTTGATTTAAAGCTTTCGTGACTGCAGGGATTCATATTCTTGGTTCTTTCGGTAAAGTCACCACGTAGAAGGGAAATAGAAGGGAAATAAGAAAATAATATACATATATTTACGTGAGTTAATAATATAAATATATTTATATTATTTTAATAAAATAATATAAATATATTAATATTATTTTATTATTTCCCTTCTACGTGACTTTACCGAAAGAACCAAGAATATGAGTTCAACGTACATGCATGATGATCGGCATTTACAATCATCATGTACGTGCACCGTTAGAAACTACATTTTTTTTGTTTGAGTGGAGATGTTTGGTGGGTATGGAAAGGTGGGCATTAGTCGGTTATGAGGCACGGGTCTGACTAAAACCCTGCCTTACGTGGTCACTTACCACCGAATACCGACAACGGGTAGAAAATGCGCCTTCTCTTTCCATACAGGAAAGTGCCACATTTCACGTGTGCGCAGATTGTCAAATGTTTCACACATGTGGCTTTACGTGAGCCATACAGGCGTATATGTTAAGCGATATGTATTATTAAATGTACTTATTAAAAAACAATTATTGTAGTAACAATATACAATGCATTGTCAAGCCATTGCTGGCTGAAGCCCCCCCCCCCCCCCCCCATCATATAAATAATTGGGGTGGCTTGACCATACCTCACCATGCTGGTCAATGCAGGTTGGGGATTGTGGGTGGTGGCAAGGGCCAGACATGTTCATGTATCGCTCACAATGTAAGTTAGCTACTGGTGCAGGAATCGAACTCGTTTTCTCAGATTCAGAACAACGCCGCACTGACCACTGTGTCGCAGTTTCTTCCCCTGTATTGCAACGTGTACTGCCTTTAATATTCTCTCGTTTCCTTCGTTTGGCAGCGATGGCACCAAATGTCCAGAGTTCAAGTCACCAAGCGCCAAGACAATGGAGGAGAATGCTATGAAAATGAAGTCACGTTCTGAGCGCTCGTCAACACATTTATTGATATACGTTCAAAATTTGATGTGCATTTGGTTCAGACCGAGAATGTGGTCTCCTTTCATTGTGTTGTATAACTGAAGCCCTTGTGATGTGTACTATGTTTGAGCATAGAGCTTCTCAATTCAGTATGCACAGTGTGTTTTGGCAAGAGGCAGCATTTAATTTACAAAATATACTGAAGAAGCAATGTTAGCCCCTGTAATACCCCCCAGGCGAAATTGAATTGTAGCCATGGGTAGCATAAGCAATATTAAAAAATGCACCACGTTCCTCATCAACACTGCCTTATGAAGGAAATATGCTAGAGTAGAGCTGGACTATCACATTATTTAAGGCATACATTACTTTACTGATCATTGGTAAAATTTCTTAACTAATTGGATAACACGAAAACATTTGAGGTGGTGTGTCACGATGGGGGCGTGGCTTCCAGGGGGTTTCCTGCTTTCACAAGCAGGATGTGGAGGGTGACCAGCGTTTTTAAAAGTGCCCAAGTAATCGATGACAAAATAGTAGTCAACTTATTTTTTAATCCGATTAAACTGTCCCAGCTCTATGCCATTGTAAGCTATAATTCCACCAATGGCATGTTAGATTGCGATGTACTTTTCTGGTAGAATGCTGTGTTAATAACAAAGGTAAAGTAACGAACACTTTTTTTCCTTTGTGCTTGTGCACCGCTGCAAAGCAGTCAGTGTATTTAATTTTCCCATTCTCCTAATACCAACACGAGGAATTTTGGCTATCATCCCCTAGCAGAACCCTCCTTTAAATTAGTCTTGAGATTCCATGATAGTGGGATAAACAAATCCATTATGATTAACGGCAAATGTGAGTGATCTGATTCCAGTGCCCACAACCAATTCAATGTCAATTTGATGGTTCATATTGCCTGTGATAGTCTGTATTACTGCAGTAACTTTAGCAATATAAAATTTGACTAGTTCTATATATTCCATATTTTAATATAAATTATTAAGAAAATTGTATTAGCAAGATGTATAGTTTCTTTAAATGCATATTTATGCCAGTGATAGCTATTGGAATGTATTGTACCTGACTTTGAATGTATATGACAAATTTGTGACGTTCAAATCTCCGTGTTACTCGGCCACCATCGATTACCAAGTACAATTAACTGACACGTGCAGTAGTGGAAAATTACAGGGTGCATCATGCACTGTCAGTCGTGGCACTTTAATGAATGTTTACGCGGATTCAAATAATATTCAATTCTGGCCTGGAATTAACCGGGCAGGGAAGTGTTGTATCGATGATGAGTTACGTGTGACCTACGAACAAAATAGAACATTTTCAACATGCTATGGGGTTTTTAGAAATATTTAAACTCTCTTTCCATTGCTACTTTTGTGTTTTTAATGAGTTGAGACCTGCTGCTTCAGCGGTAAAGCGAGTGGCTCACATTTGGAAGGTTCCGGATTCAAATCCTGGTTGGAGCTTGACTCAGCCCCATCGTTCCCCTCGCTGGGGTCAATAAAATAAGTAAAACAAATTTTTGGGAGGGGGGGGGTCAACAGTGTTTGTGCTATGGATATACTTGCCCTGGTCATATGAATGTGGAATTTCCACCACTGCTTCAGGGCTGTCAATGGGAGATGAGCACCAATCCAATGCTCATTTGAGCAGGACATCACGGAGACTGTTTTGAGAGGCAATATGTTTGTAAACTGAAAGGTTAATCTCGGGAACAACCTCATTTTACTTTTTTGTAATCAGTGCCGGATTAAGCTAGTACGGGGCCTGTAGCATATGTTATAAAGGGGCCCTAAAAAGACGTAAATATTAAAACACAAATGTTTTACTTGTATAGTAAAGCAATTGTATTTTTTCATTTGCCATACAGCCAGATAATACGATAAATCGCTAACCTTAAACACCCAGTCGTTCATAAAAGTTGAAGGCAGTATAGTACTATAGTAATAGAGCAAGTGCAGAATCACTAAACTGGAATTGATAGCTTGAAAGCATTTAGCGCGGGGCCCTTGAAAGTGCGTGGCCCGTAGCTACTACATATGTAGCTACTACATGTGTAGTAGCTACTACTGTGTTCTACACACACGGTCCCCTGGACGAGGGCCAGCACACGCCATGGGTGGGTCTGGTGGGGAGGGCATTTGACCATTCTTCACCATCGCCGGTCCACTCCAGTGCAAGTTGATGATGGGGGCAGTGCATTTGGCAAACTGTAATTCTTCCCACGACACTTATGTAGTTTAACACGTAGGCTTTCGCGACCAATATCATCCATAAATTTTTTTTTGGGGGGGGGGGGTTAGATCTCGTAAATATATAAATGTGTCGTTAAACCCATCACCAACACCACCCGACACAGCCAATTAGTAAGTATTGTGAATGTTGTGGGTTTACTCTCCAACACACCGGTGTGCTGTACGAGTAACGAATTGGCACGTTCTGTTGACGTAACACACCTTACTAATTGGCTGTGTCGGGTGGTGGCGGGTTTAACGACACATTTCTATATTTACGCGATCTAACCCGAACAAAACCTGCATTATGCACACTCGTGAAATTGCAATGATACATTTCGTCCGAGAGATGGTAGCCTCGCCCTTGTGTTATTTAAGTAGTAACCCACTAAAAAAAAACTCACGGAACGCCTCTCTTTTGAACGTCATCCACCCTCCACCCCCTCTGTGCGTAACGAAATCACGGCGATGCGCACTCAATTGAACCGTCCGGCGTAAAAACCTGGGAGTGAACCATTTAAAGAACTGAGAAAGTTTGCCTCGGAATTTGGGTAAGACACATCTCCATAACAAGTCTCCGTCCGTGCGCTTGAAGGTCATAACCATGTGAGTATGTTAAGGCTTCTTCTTGTGTTACTGTTATTAGCCACTTGTGTTACTGTTAGAGACAGCCCGCGTGTGTTTGGACTGGCTTCATGCTTTATGTCGAGGCAATAGGCGTTTCGTTTAACCCATTTTGCTTTTAGCATTTGTGTCCGCTGCTTTCGTGTGTGTATATACAAAATACAACGGATACATTTTGAGGAAACAACGTTTAATTCCCAAGCCTCGTCGCATGTCCCCTTACAAACCAATGTGAATAAACTCATTTGAACGCACTCCTCTGTAAGATATGGAGCTTTCACGATTTTCGATCAGCTGTTGAGAAGTTAAAGAGTCATTAGAAATCAGTGACATATCTCTGAATGTATCACCCCTGCGTATAGCACGCGCACCATAGCTAGGACACTTGGAATAAAGTGATAAATACATGTGAACGTCAATACATGGTGTTGCCAATGTGATTGTTTGCAAATGCTATTCGGATTACTGCAGAATACACATTATCTGGTCATTCTTCTTTACATTCATCAAATGTAAACTGCCGAACTTGTCGTATCTGGCTGGCTTTTGCTTGGTCTGATACATTACAAACAATATTGAGTCACATTCTTCGTTGAAATGTGTCTTTATCGGGTGGAGTGGTGGCACAGTGGTTAGCGCACTGCACTATGAACTAAGCCACATGAGCGCGATACCCAGCACACAGCTAGCTTGAGTGATATCCGAACCAGTCCTGGGATCGATCTCCCTCTCCCTTCATCAACACACGCTGACAAGTGTGGTGAAAGTATGATTTAAAGAAAAGACAATCTAAGACGTCATTCAAGTTCCACATGTTATTATGGACTAGGCTAAGACTATGACTAAAATGCAGAGGTTTCAATTTCAAAGCTGTAAATGATGAGAAAAGCCATCACTAAAGAAGAGGCAGACTTGGCAGCAGTAAGCATCGGTGACTGCCGTACTGATGAGCACTCACAAGAACAAAACTGCTCGACAGTTGTCTCCGTGTCCCACGGCTGCCTGTTGATTACGAACATTTGCTCGAACCATTGATGGTAGCCACATCATAGGACCTCCTTTGCCAGTACCAAAATATGATCATAGGTTTTTCCCCTTTTTTCTGGCAACAAAACAGGCGTTGAGATGTTAAAACACCAAACTGAAACCTTTTACAAGGAATCATGTCTGCATTAACCACAATGCTTGTGGTCAGAATGCAAACAAAAAACATACTCTGATAATATATGCATTGTCTTTGAAACTGATTGGTCTACGCCTTTTGACGTCCTCTGGTCTAACACCGTTTGAGACGAGGCTCAAAAGAAAGCTGTCTCTGGTGTGGACCAATCAGTTTCAAAGACAATGCATATATTATCAGAGTATTTTTTTGTTTGCATTTTGACCACAAGTATTGTGGTTAATGCAGACACGATTCCTCGTAAAAAGGTTTCAGTTTGGTGTTTTAACATCTTAACACCTGTTTTGTTGCCATAAAAAAGGGGAAAAACCTATAATCATTTTAGACAAGATGACCAACAGTGCAGTTCATCATGGAACCAGTGTTTTTTTTTCTGCATAACGGTTGAGAGGCGGAGAGCTTTTTTTTGGCACACAACGGTGCGAGCTTTGCGCGTCTCGGCGAACACAAACGGTGAATGACATTGACACCGCTCGACCGTCAGGCGCGGTTGGGTTCGCTTCGAGGTGCTGCTGGCAGTCGCCTCCCTGTCGCTCCTTCTCGTGTGCGCCTCCCCTCGACCACCGGCCGCGGACGATGACAACGATGATGGCGACGACCTGCCCGAGGTGTCCACACAACCGCAAGTCGTGAACAACTTTCACATGGAAGGTACCGGCATCCCCCCTTCCACGCCCGCCCTACTTTGAGAGTAACCTAAAGAAAGCGAATTCCACGACAGCTCAGTGTTGAGTGTCCTTAAGAAAGTTTGGGGACAGGGTGAACCCGGGTGGCTCAGGAGGTCAGAGCTCTTGAGGCCGGCAACAGGTGAGAACCCCGAGATTGAATCCGGGATTAAGCGACCCGTGATTACAATGGGGTGCTAAAGGGTACGTTGGGCGGTCACTAATACCACACACCGTCGGTAGAATCTTGATTTGAAGCTTTCGTGACTAGCTACGTGACATTACCGAAAGAACCAAAGAGTACCATCGGTAGAATTTAAATGAGGTTTTTTTCTCACTTCATTTGGCTTATTTCAGTTCTTAGATGTGAGAGCATTGACACGTGACGGACACGTGTTGCTGGGAATATAAAAGTTGTGCTCGTTTTGAAGCGACTTTGTAAACTCTATGATATTATTATTATGTACGCCGATCTGTAGGGTTCTATATTTACATTTGAAATATGCCATCAATGATGCAGAAATCACAAATTAAAATATAATTTGGAAGATATAATTTATATTTATTTACATGTATAATTTATACACTTAAAGATATATGTTTTGAGCTTGTGAGCTTCACAAAGTAGCCGTGTAACTACAGCATTGGGCACTGGATCATATCGCCCCATCATTTCATCATTGAGATGCAGCGTTGTTAATGTGGACTCTTTAAATGGTATTAACATGTTCCCACTGAAAAAAAATCCACATCGGGGAAATTATCTTTCTTAAGAACTGTAAATGTTTTCGCTGTTGTTGCTGAGCGTGTGCAATGCGACGTTTGATCTCTCCTCCACACAGCCCTTCCAACAGAGTTCAACACTTTTGACATTGACGGTGACGGGAAAATAACATTGCTTGAGCTCTCAAATGTGACGGAGACGAGCGAAGACGCTGCCATCAAGCCGTTTGAGAGTGCGGACGTCGATGGTAAGGAAGATAGCTGTTGTGCCAGCAGTTGAACTGCAACGTTGCTCCAGCTAGAGCAGGAGTCAGGAACCTTTTTGACTGGGAGAGCCATAAAAGCCAAATATTTCTAAGTATATTTCATTGAGAGCCATATAGTATTTTTAACGTGTACTAAATTAAATATGTCTTACTTTTAATGCGACTTCTGGTGCTGCATGGTTTTGCTGATGGCCTTGTAGTCTGGTTCATACGTGGTGAGGTTGAGCTTCATGCAGGCGTGACCCGTGAAATTTATCTTCAAAACTAATTTCTGTTTACTTTAAAATGACACAGTATTATTAAGTAATATCACAAGTATTTTAAAATCAGTTCCAAACTGATTTTTTTTTTCAACTCAAAATTGTTTGGGAGCCATATGCCGTCACTGGAAGAGCCATATATGGCTCGCGAGCCATAGGTTCCCGACCATTGAGCTAGAGGCTTATATAACAAAAAAATGTTTGAGCCCAATGACAACGATCCGAACATCTGTTCACTGGAGAGAGAAAAAAAAAATACTTGAGAAAAACCCTGAGTGATGTGTCAAGATTGGTTAACAACACGTTAGTTAATTTAACGATTATGTAAGTGTTTAACTTTGTATTGAGGGATGCGGTGGCTCAGCGGTTAGCGCACTACACTGTGAACCCGATGAACTGAATTGGATTTTCCGGCCACACCTAACGTCAGCGGTGAGTGGTATCTACCCTGGTCCTGGGCCTCCCACTTCACATGGACTGTCATGGTGAAGTATAGTCAAACAATCCTCCCCCCCCATAACCTGACACATTATAGGGATACTTTCGCCCAGCAATGGAGTCACAAGTGCTATGAATCATCATTATTATTTATAAATGAAACATATATAACATTCTTTTCTTCATAAAACTTCAAAGGCCGTAGCATTGTATTTTAATAATTTACTGCGCATTCTCCAGTGTTCTTCAAATGAAAACTGCATATGCTGTGTTTTTTTTCTTTTTTAGGGAATGATGCTCTTTCCAAAACAGAATTTTTGGAAGCGCCTTGGGTTTTTCACGTACCGGAGGACATTGCCAACCCTGTTAAAGAAGATGAACAGGGACACTTAGTCATTGAAAAAGTTGCCGATGGGGAAAAAGTTTCTGTGGAAGAATAACGCATGTTTTTGACTCCAGTGTTCTTGTTGAGTGCAACACTGGTGGGGTAGTTTTTTTTTTACTTACTGCCAGTTACAAAAAAACGCACACCTATGTTATCTAAACACATTTATGCATCATGTATAGCCGTGTGTATCACTGACCCTATGCCTTGACAGGCACATCTGCTATTGGAAATAAAATAACTTTAAATAAAGCAAACCAATGGTGTTTTACCTAAAGGTTTCCAAGCATAATTCGTGCTACAAAGGGCTTCCTTAATTGGCTTAATTTCCCCATTTTCATACAGCCTGCAGTTGTATTTTAACGATTATAATATAGAAACGTTTATGGTTAGGTAACATAGTTACACATGATTAAAACACATTGTTCTACCTGATTAGGGCTGAACTTCAAACTATCTTCAAAACAATACTTTATTGGAGTGTCCTTTATCGATTATATGATCTTTATTAGAAGGGAATTCTTTATGTGTTGAGTAAAGCTGTACGTTTTTTGTGTAGCTATCGGCCTAACAATGTTAGCTAACATATCGTGTTAAAGAACAGTAACCATTAATGCCACAGATTGGCTTTAACAACATTTTATTAAAGCCCTTTACATAAACAAAGAAAGGAAGTGAAGTGTCATTTAACATCAACTTTGTTACACATTTCCAGAGAGTGCTTGAATGACGTCACGTGGAATATGACTCCCAACGTCTGGCATTTAGATCTTGGAGAAACTGAAATACAAGATGAGTAGTGAAAGAATATGATTTAAAAGAGCACTTTTAACCTATTACATTTGAAAATATATCCTGTAAGAGTATATTATTTACCGTATAATACCTATGATGTTTTCAATATCACTTTTTATTCAATGAATCTGTCATCCGTAACTTTATTTGCCCAAAAAAATACATTTTAAATCACTGACTCGATACGGAGGACGAAGCCACGTGTCTGCCGTTTATTAGGCTATTGGGGAGTTTTTTGTTACACATCTGGTTTGCACAGCTCATGGAATATCCCAGAAATATTCACCGCTGCGATCACTGACTTTAGTCCAACATCTTTCACGCACCACCTCACCCCACGACTCTCTTGCCAAATAAGGACGCAGGGTTAAAAGCGACACTTCATTTCACAACCGTTTTTGCTTGAAATTGCCCATATGTCTGCTCGTCACCATCACCAACTTTTTCCCCCTCTCCCAGATTTACTTGTGCAAGGCAATGCACAATTCAGTGGCACTAATACAAATCAGGTGTTTTTGCTGGTATGCAGAATTTACCATCGGAGGGTAATTGTTCCAAACATCTGCAACTCATTTTGTTGCAAAGGGAACACTAAAAATGCGGGCTTGTGTCACATTTGGACATAACGCGGTGAGACACGGCCATTACTTCACAGGAATGCAGGAAGGAAATGTCAGCATTCAATACGTCATGTGCCTCTAAAAGCAGACTTTAAAATTTGTTTACAAAAAAACATCAGGAAAAATCCTTACCAGGATCTCTGCATGAAGTATCGGGTTGCCACTTAAACAGCATTTAATGTGGGGTCTGTTTATTGTTTATGGTTTGTGTTTATGGCTTATGTTTATGGTTTCCCCCCCCCCAAAAAAACCTTGTCCCCCATTACAAATAAATAAGTGATAAATGCGAATTGTTATGGCTTTTAGAGAGAGAAAAAACATAGCTCAACGCATTCTATTAATGAACCACAGTCAATTGTAGTAATTATGCACCAGCTAAAATGCGACAGTGCAACGTCACGTATCCAATCGTCACATATCCGTCCTGGCAAAATAAACAGCCGACAAACCGCAGCAGTATTTATACACGGTGCAATTGTAATCTTCTATAAATGTTCACAAATATGATCTTTTCACTTGCAGTATTGTGTTCTTAAACTCATGTAGATTCATATTCTTAGGTTTTTTGGGTAAAGTCACGTAGGTAAAAAATTAAAATTAATAAAAGTTCAATAAATAAATAAATAAAAATGCCTATTTCATTTTATTTTTATTTTACTTTATTAATTTAAATTTTTTACCTACGTGACTTTACCGAAAAAACCTAAGAATATGAATCCTTGCAGTCACGAAAGCTTCAAATCTAGAATCATGTAGATTCGCTTATAAGCACATTCGTTTCCCACGTTGAAAGCAGTTTGTGCTTTATCCTTGTCAAATAACGTTTTTTTCTTCATGGTGTCATTCATTATCTTTAGATGTTCACGTATATAACCTTTTCACATATCCGCCTACATTGTCCTTCACACCAGGATGTGCGACGTTGCACCGGGCCGTGTTCTTTTGCTACATCTGGCGGTGCCGCCGAATGCGACGTCTCGCGGGGTGAGACGTCGCGGCAGCGATGTGAGCAGTGGGGGAATCTCTCGGTGTGGTGTCTGGGAAGCGAACGACTCCCGATTTGGTCAGAGGTCACCCCCCCCATTGTACCACCGCCCCCACTCAGAGGTAGCTCTTCAGGGTGGCTGTGGGGATGCACCCAAGTCCAAAGTAAAGGTGGTGGTTATGGCCAAAAGCCGTCATTGATTTCACCACACCTCGCCACCTATCAGATGCCATGGCCATGAGGCCAATTGCATCCTACAGGGGTTGCCAAACTTCCCCAACTCACAACTCACTGGAGTAGTCAAATTACTATGTGGTGACCCATGCCCAGTGAGACAGTGCGTGTAGAGGCTGGTGACATCTTAAGTCAGAGGGAGAGGCACAAGTACAAACCCTTGCCAAGGACGGAGGGGCGGGTGATCTTACACATTCTGCAAGTTATGTTAGCAACAAAGGTGTGGGTAACAGAGGAGCCTACCTTTGTATGAAGGTGTTAAGAGTACAGCTCACATGGTGATGGGCGCCATGCTAGCGAGGTAACTAGCTCGCTTCGTATACAGGAGGTCGTGGGTTTGATCTTGACCCTGACGCCTGCAGTCTATTTGGAGTTTGCGTGTTCTCCCCGTGGTCGTAGGGATTTTTCTCCGGGTCCTCTGGTTTTTCCCTCCACATTTATAAACGTGCAGTTAGAGTATTTGGCTGCTATAAATTTCCACATGATAAGCCACTTCGTTGAGCTATCATTTGTGGCCAGGTCTCTTCTGAAAAAGAGCTGTATACCTCAATAGGCCTGAGCTATATAGCTGAGTGGGCCTGATCTGTATAGCTTAAACTATGAAACGATTTATTTTCGAGTATCTATCGGCCTAACAATGTTAGCTGACATCTCATGTTGAAAGAACAGTAACTCTTAATATCCATTGATCGGCCTTAACGACATTTTATTAAATCCCTTACCATTAACAAAGAGAGGAAGTGATGTGTCATTTAACATCAACTTTGTTACACATTTCCAGAGAGTGCTTGAATTACGTCACGTGGAATATGACTCCCAACGTCTGGCATTTAGAGAAACTGAAATACAAGATGAGTAGCAGAATAAAAATAAATAGTTTCGTATTTTAAAATACAGTTGGGCAAACAGACCCCGAGGTACACACACAGGGAGACACAACTGATGCCACAACACACCTGGCGTTACATTTTGCCTTAGTTTGTCACTAAAGTCAATACGTTTCAAATGGAATCAGCGGCTGATCTCTGAGTTATGCTCCCTAACCATCGCACGCGGTGAGTTTTACACGGAGGGGGTGAATGTGAGTGGCCACCATCTCCATGGTATGAGGTGACCTCAGTGGTGACCCCCCCCCCCCCGACACCACCAATCACACACACCGTTTATTCAGGAGAAGCCTCAATGCCCCTCGTCAATACCTTAGCCAATTCTACACGAAACAAAATACTACTTTTAAAAAAAATATTTGGCACGACATCCCAATTCAGCATTCTCCTGAAAAAAGTATTGAGATGCAATTTCATGTTTTTAGAATTGGAAAATAAAATGTTAGGTGTTGCAACGATTCAGCCCTCGAGCGATTCAACGAATTGTGAAGATTCGATTTAAAATTCACCGGTCAATTTTTCAATCTCATTTGTACTGTGTTTTTATTTGTTCTGTCTCATTTTTCAACGGTTGTATTACAGTTTCGTATTTTAATATACAATTGGGCATATACTCAATATATGTTCTCACACACATGATTCAGTGCATGTACCATGAGCCTTTGAATCGTACGTATCCAATGTAAGAACATATGCATGCATCATTCTTAAAATAAAACAATCGGCAATAAAGAATGATATATTGTTTTTATTGTCTGACCATGTTGTTTTGGTGCAATAATGCATCAGTGAAATGGATCTCTGCTGACTTCAACGTTCAGCCACCTGTCCCATATTCCTCCTCAACTCCCCACGACTCCCATCATCAACCCAGCACGAGGTGGGCACACATCTGGCTCTACTTGGTACGCGGTTGATTTACTTACAATTGAGCCTCTCGAAACAAAAAAAAGTTTTTGGCATTCGAGCACATGTGTCTGAGACGGATGCTCGAAACTTTAGTGCAAGACACGGAGAAGCGATGTGGACGTCCGCAAAATAACGTGGCAGGTGAGTGTTGTCGACATGATGAGGCACTGGGTGGGATACGTGTGCAGGATGGGGGAAGGCTAGTTCCCAAGACATAGTCCTTGGGGCCGTCCATAAATGACGTCACGCGATTTTAGGCGATTTTTGACCCCCCCCCCCCCACCTTCGTCACACGGCGTCACAAAAAGTCAGACCCCCCCCTCAAATATGACGTCACAAAGCTCTGCCCCCCCCAAAAAAAAACATGCTTAAAATTGCTTTAAACTATTGCCATTGTAGTGTGTATTTAATGTGGCGCTGCACTCTGATGTTGTAGGAGAAAACATTTATTAAAAAGTCAATTTAATTAAGTAGAACGTGTTGTCTATATTAATTTAAAGTAGCACATTTTGATGTGACGTCACATTTCTCAAACCCCCCCCCCCCTCGTCACACATCGTCATAAATGTCTGACCCCCCCCCCTCCCATAGGTGCGTGACGTCATTTATGGACGGCCCCATACCAGATATCGGTACCACCCAAGGTAGCAAAACTTCAATGGTGCCATTTTATTTGTTACACCAACACAAGTAAAATAATACATGATTACCTTTCCAAATCAGCAGCTGTTGAATTTTTCTCGCAGGCAACCTGTTTTTGCATCTATCGCAATCACGCCTATTTGCCCGGACGTTACAAATAAAACATTCCAACACCTCTGCTGTTAATTAAGACAATACAAATTTGACAAAATGGATGTTTGTCCCAAGGCATGTATTTTATACATATTCTTGCATTTATTCACGATTGTTCTTCAATTTCAGTGACTTAGTTCAGTCTGGGATAGTTTGGCGCCATCTGATTTCCTTCCTAGCAGCTTGTTTGCTCATGATAATTTACTGGCAGGAGATATCTAAAGTGCTAACTTTACCTTCAATGTATTGTTAATGTACCTGTTAAGTTTATTAGTTAGGGCCAGGTCCTACAGGCAAATATAATGATTTTTGTTCAGTTTGTCAATTTTTATATATTTGTTTATATTTTGCTTCTATAAATTGTAAACTTTCATAACATGCACACAATTATTACCAATAACCTTTATTACCAATAACTTTGATGTTGGTAATAACTGATGATTCAAATCATAAAAATAACTATTCATATTTTATGAATAGTTAGTTTTTACGATTTTAAACAAACTTCGCCAAGTAAACAAAGCCTTAAATTAGCGTTTTTTAGCATCTTTCATCGCAATTTATCTCCGCATTTTAAGAAATAACCTAGTTGAATTGCATATCATTGAAAAGCTTATTCTTTGGAGCAGATGTGTAGCTCAGCCATATATGGCTATTTACTTTGCTGTCATGGCAATACGAGGGGGGACACACAAGTAGAACTCTCAAATATCATTGCTACGGGCATCACAATGCCAGAACTGGCATTGCGTTTTTCTCAAAATGACATTTTGCATGCCGAGTTTGACAACTCATGTTTCATACTAGGTAAAGACACATAATTCTAAATACTGCTTCCTACTTGTAATCGCTAGAAATGTTGAGGGATTTTTTTATGTCTTTTGTCATTTTCATTTTATGTGGTATTATATCTAAAAAATGTTGATGAAAATGTAGTTTTTTAACGTGTCAAGTGTATTTTAACATAATTAACTGAAAGAACGATATTTTGACAAAAGCCTCTATAGTTTACCAACCAATTAGTTATTGATCACAATTAAAACAAACCAAAAAGTTATAACTTCATCTACTAAGTCAATATTGTGTTTTACATAATATGCACATTTGTGCATATCTAATGCGATAACACAGCATATGCATACATGAATCGGGGGAAGTCACAATACAAAAAATCTTATATTTTTGTGTATATTCATCTGGTAATTTTTCATTCTGATACAAGGTCAGGAATTTGTTTGCCTATTCACCTGTAGTACCTCCCCTTAATTTAGTTAAGATTAGTTAAGATGAATTTTACCCTTTATCAATGTTAGTTTTGCTTTTGCGTTGTAACTCTCTGCTGCTGTCAATGTGTAACCAAAGTACTGACAGATTAATTCAGGGTTTGTATGAAAGTAATGATGATTTCTGATTGTACTGTATGGTGTAGGTGAAAACTGACTGAATATGACTGAATATACTACTACGCCCAGATGTCTCAGCTGCCCATCACACACCCAGATGTGTACACGGAATTCATGGAAGGAGGCTTCTTAGTTCAACTGGACTCCAACAATCACTTTGGCCAAATCCAAGCTATAGAAGAGACGGTGAACAAAGACTCATAGACAGCTGGAAGGACAAAGGGATTTCAGCTTGAAGCCAGGAGCTGTGACCAAATATTACCTAACAGCTGAATACAGAAGCATGTACCTCAGACAGCTGAGAGACATGATAGGTCATGGCAGGTCCAAACTGTCCCATCCAGATCTACAGGGTCCAAGGATCAAGAGAGATGAAGCAGATGTCCAGTCTCTCATTGACCTTATGGAGAATAACTGGATCAATCCTATGTCCCCTGATGAGACAGATCTGGTTAGCCTCTCCATTGGCACCATGGCTCCATCTGATGTGACCAGGGATCTCTTGATAGCTCTTGAGATAGGAGAAGAGGTTTAATAGGTATTCAAGCAAACAAGGTTAGCTGAGGACCCACCATCTGTGAAATTCCACGACAAGATGACCAAGCAAAGTCTGAAGACATTCTCCAATATCAGCACAAAAACAGCACGTGGAAAGAAAGGACAGGATGTGGTTATGAAGGCAGATATAAACCTGTTCAGTCACATGATCCTGGTGGCTGAAAGCAGGAAGGTGAATATGAAGGCATGTCCTTGCCCACCCACTGGGCTCACAGCCATGGGCACTGGCAAATGCTGTTGGGTCCCTACGAAAAACAAACAAGGCCGCACTTGCCAGAGAGCTTGAAAAGAATGTGTCTCTTGCAGAAGACATCCCAACCCCATCTACTTCCATCATTGATGCGATGAGCCTGCTCCACAAAATCAATCCCTGCAGTCACGAAAGCTTTACATCGAAACAAAACCTTTGCCCAGGTGGCAGAGTCAGCCTTGACCCAGGTCCACCACGAGGGGGCACAGAGTGAGAGTATTGATGTTTTTTATGTCTACCGACAGACTTCGATCAAAGATGCTAGATGCTGAACGACTGAACCGGGGTCCAGACACCACTCTCCAGTACAATAACCTTGGAGGGGGACACCACGTCCAGCAGTGGAGAAAATTCCTGTGCAGTCACTCCAACAAGGCCAGTCTCATCAAGTCTCTGGTGGAAGAGTGGAAACTGACACGATACAGAGAGATGCTGCATGGCAAGGTGTTGTACATGAGCTGTGAGGAAACCTGCTACAAGTTGACAGAAGATGAGTGTGAGGAGGTAGCAGAGCTGCACTCCACGCACGAAGAAGCTGACACCCGTCTGCTCCTGCATGCATTGCATGCGGCAAATGTGGGCTCAAAGGAAGTTATCATCACAGCTGAGGACACGGATGTCATGGTGCTTTGTCTTGGCTTCCAGAAGGACATCACCTGTCCCATCTACCAAAAGTGCGGGACACAGAACCGCACACGGTTTGTCGATATCAGCAAACTGGCAAGGTCACTTGGAGACAGCATCTGTGACAGCCTAATTGTCTTACAGGCTTTCACAGGCTGCGGCACTGTCAGTGCATTCGCCGATCGAGGGAAGCTCAATGCCTTGAAGATGGTGAGAAAGAACACTTCCTGCCAAGAGACTTTTATTCGACTGGGGCAGTTATGGAATGTGAGTGATGAGCTGTTCCAGACAATTGAGCAGTTCACCTGTCGCCTGTACGTTGCTAATAGCAGCACTGGTGAGATGAACGAACTGCGCTACCAGCTCTTCTGCACTAAAAGGGGAGAAGTTGAGTCCAGCCAGCTGCCACCATGTAGAGATTGTCTCTTCAATCTTCATGCATGTTCAACGAGCCAATTATCAGGCAGCAATCTGGAAGTGCTGTCTGCAGGCTAACCCTGTGGTGCCAAGCCCTGCTGAGTGTGGATGGACAGACGATGATGGCAAGCTGGCCATTTACTGGATGCGCTCCCCACTCGCACCAGATGTGGTCTTGGAACTGCTAGCATGCAAGTGTGTGCATTCATGCAAAATGCCAAGCTGCACGTGCCTGTCAAATGGACTGACATGCACAGACATGTGCAGGTTACAGACCTGCAGTAAGCAAAAACTGCAGGATGATCCAGAATCTGACTTTGAACTCGGGGAGTCAGATGACGAGATAGACGAGCAGTTTGATGAGTGACAGGGTGGTGATTCTGATGGTATTACTGTGGTAGTAATAGTATACATATACCCATCACTAACGATATATATCGGATAACATGTACCATTGACTAATTATATGCAAATGGCAATGTTTACAATATTCAAGTACAGTAGTTCCTTACCTCACTATAGTATTACTTATTATCCTGTGTTTTCATTGTGTATTTAAACCAATAAAGACCAGTTTGTGACCTAACTGGCTTTGGTCTAGGTAGTTTTTCAGTAATAATGCCCATTTCATCATCCGGACGCCTGTCATAGGGCATGGGTATAAAAGTCATGGTAACTACAACTCAGCTGCCACTCCGCAAAAGTTATCATATCAGAATATGTCCCACACACGTGGAGGATTACAAAGATCATCACTAGACTTTGCCACCTCAGGTGGTACCAATAAGTCATTTTTTTGGTCTGGGCCCATGGACTAACAGGCATTCGAGTGATGTCCATGGGTCTGACAACTCAAGGGGAAGATCTAAGACCAGATGGCGGGATACTGTTAGGGCAGATTTTGGAGATCGTGTGTCTACTGTTGAGCAGCTGCAGGCTCTGGCCGAGGATAGAAAACGTTGGCGATGTGCGGTAGCATCAAAAGCAATGGTCACGATGACAATACAGTGCCATTTAGACTTGTCATGTGCACAGTGCTCATTTTCTCTTGAAGAGAGAGAACTCGGAGGCACAAGGAACGACAGATAAGTGAGAAGGCAGCGAGGCGGGGAGCCGATGCCAATGATTGCCCGAGCTATGTGGTCCGGAATCGTCATAGAAAAAACACGCGTGCCCGGGGTAGCGACACTCTCCGTATAGATGGACATAGATGGAGATCAATCCGCTTGCGTTGCTGCCATAGGCTGGCAAGCCAGGGTATGGCGAACTCGACGGCCACGGTAAGGAGCTCCACGACATTTGTGTACTCCATCAACCCTCGCCTACGATGCTGGATTACAGGTGAAACTCTCAAGCCAGCTGGGTCGCACAGTGGCAAAATATTGCAGTACAATAAGTGTGTTTGGGAACCCGTCTGTGAAAAAAATCCCAAGTCATATCTCCACGAGTGTAATGTAAGGATATGTTCCTTCTAGCAGAACTGTGCTTATAAATATGTATTTATATCCAGGCTCTACAACAGTATATATGTCCTATCGACTTTTCAAACTGTAAATTCCGTCACCTGTATAGGCCTGACCCTGTACATGTGTACAGTTGAAAATCACATCCACGTGGATTTCTTTAACCATGAAATCATCAGTAGCATGTCATCACATCTTAAGCTTTATTACATGCTTCCAGGTGTTTCATAAAAATGTGTAGGTTTTTGTTCACCGCAACTAATATGAGAAGGACAAGCATGAGGAATTCTATAAGAGGCATCTCCAACCCATTCAGGCGGTGTCACTCTCCTACAGATAAGCCCATCTCTTCCCATCTGCAAAGTCACAGGCAACGGGGCCTTGAGGCCACGTCAGGCATTGAGGCCACGTGCCGGGTTCCACCGAAGCCGATCCCGACTTTAGCTTAACCGTTACGCGTTTAAACCACAGCAATAAAAGTGCCAGCGGAGATCGGGCTTAAATAAATCAAACTCAAACCCCAGTAATTCTTCTTGTGCGTTGAGACAGATGCACAACCACAGTGGGCGGGTTTAATGCCACATTTATATTAACGGGATCTAACCAAAAAACAATACCTATATTATGGAATTGGAAGTTCAACTCCAACGCTTTCTGTAAATGATAGGAACAGCCATAATCAAAACGGGAGAAAAAACATCGTAGGCTTTTTTTAGCACATTTTCGCAAATGCGTGTTGTATTTCTACAGTGGGAAAACCTCCTCGAGATGACAAGAGTAGATTTCTTAATTTATATATAAACATGTGTGCGCCAAAATCACATGGCAGCTTGTTTGACCAAACTTCTACCACACCTTATGCATACCAATTTCTGCTCATGGCCCCTTTTCTTAAGGGGCAGTCACAATTCACTGGGGGACAATGTGCTCTGCTGCTGTGGGTTATCTTACATTTATTTGCATCAGTAAAACCTCGCTTATATTTATGAGATCCACGTCATAAATTAAAGTAAGACGGTTCATCCAAGAGAGTTCTATACATGTGGTTATAGTGACATTGCTGCATCACAACAGACGTGTGATGGCATCATACACGGTGTTGGCATAATGTCCATATATTCCCGTCTTATGCTAATCCGATGGACGAAGACGGAAAGGATTCTAGGGAATTCACACCTTCCACATAAGAGTAATTTTAAATCCGCCACCATTTAGATTTTTACAAAGATGAGTTTTTTGTCATCATACGAGAGGCAGTTCTGGCTGTGTTGCACGTGTGCAGTTAAATATAACGACATGTCGAGTTTCTTTATGTGAAAACCACCACAGAGACAGAATTTTTGAAATACCATGCAAGACCTGACCCCTGTATTTTTTATATGGTTCTTAGGGACTGCCAGAGTCTTCTGAAAGCCCGGTTGTTTTCACTGCAGCCCCAAGAGCTGAAAAACAGCAATGCACGACACAGTTAAACGTAGTTTTTCTTTTAACTAACACATTCACTGCTAAAACATTTCACGCAAAATTAAAGCCCCGGTTGAGGGATTCAAAGGTCGATTTTTAATTTTTAGCATAGCATCCTCGTGAGAGGAAATTATTGATTTGGGAATTATACACATATTGGTTCATAAAGCATGTCTTTTCCAGGCAAACGTTTTCAATAGATATAATAATTAACTTTATATGAATTTTTTTTTATCTACAATCAAACACTAACAACTACTCCAAAAATGTATATTTTTCTGCAAAAAAGACAAAAATTGTTTACAACCTAATTCAACTTCTTATATTTAAAGACGTATCCATCAGGAGCCGCTCACTTTAAAGATTCCGTTCTTTTTTATGACAAAGAACAACAATTTATGAACTGAATACTCTGAGGTGAAGGGTCTATCATTTACCGATTTCGAATTATTTAGATTTGACCATCATAAAATGTGTATTTTTTCGTTCAAAACCGCTTAAAACCGAAATATTTCCAAAACAATAAAATATAGAACAATGGTTCTCCATTTCATTTTATTTACTGTTTAACGCTCGATCAAACATAAAAAACCCCAATTTTATATTGTAAATGGTTTCTCAATGACACACGCAAACATGATTATGGGACACTTAAAATTGAGATTTGGGAGCCTGAACATAGAAAATCTCGGATTTTCTGATTTTTCCTGTTGTTTGTGTCCTAAAAGCTACATATGTTCCGAATTTCATAATAAAGTTTTTTTGGGTTAAATCGCATAAATATTTAGATAGATTTCGTAAATTTTTACCCAAAAAAAAACCCTGTATTATGGATGATATTGGTCGCGAAAGCCTACATGTTAAACGTACCAAATTTTATTTTTCTACCTTATCGGTGAGTACCCTAGAGTTTTATGAGACGTACATACAGATTAAGGTATTTATTTATATAGATGCTGTATTGCAACAAAATTAATATTGTGGTAAAATGTAATGTCTGTCGCAATTTGATGTACTACATTGGTTCACGTTTCATGCAATGAACCTGGTAACCTTAGTTTAATTCCCTGGGATGGCTAATATCCGTGGTGAATAAGATATGAAATGATCCTGGGCCCCCCATGGATTAACTGACGCTGAACAGCATGGTCACTTGCCGTATGGACAAATAACCAAAAAGACCGGCATGGCATGGGGATGCCCTCATTCAGCAGTGGATTGACAAAAGGGCTGTCCACAACGGCCGAAATATAAAAATCCCGATATGAAACCTCTTTAGCCTTTCAGTCCATGTTCACTGATGCTTCCCCTATGCAGAAACATTTTAGCAGATAAGAAGAGTAACCATTCTGAAACGTGCCCTTGTGCACGTTTGGTGTCCTAAGAAGTGCCGGTGTTGTATACCGTCGTATACCAAGCCATGTCGACCACTGGCTGTACGTGTACATAGTTTTACCAGTGAAAACCTACTACTATATTTTGCCACTGGTATAGGAGATGTCTCATAGTGTAAATGCTTATCCCGAGCTCTCAATACTCTGATAATGAACTGTCTTTGAGTTGTACGCCTTTTGGAGTCATCTGGTCCAACACCAATGGAGACTAGGCTCTAAGAAAAGCTGTCTCGGGTGTGGACCAATCAAATTCAAGGACAGTGCATATCATTATCATCATCAGAGTTGTTTCTTTTTGTTTGCATTTTGACTGCTTGTGTTGTGGTTATTGCAAACATGATGCCTTGTATAAAGGTGTCAGTTTTTGTACCAGTTGAAAAGGTAAAAACCTACTACTATGTACATAGTTATTGTATTACCGGGCAGGTGAAGACATCCAGCTTATCGTCATCCCCCTCGCTGAGGGCCTCTCCAGCTCTCCTCCCGAGGGCTGGGCCACACGCCCTTTTCCCGGGACATCTCACCGGAGCGCTTCGTGGACTCCACTTGCCCCTCGGGGCTCCGAATGTGCAGATCCAACCTGCCCTGCGTCCCCTCCTCCGGTACACAGCACCTGGATCTCCCAGGGCCTCGCATCACTGAGCAAGACAGAGCGATTGTCTGTGGTGTGAAGACATGGAAGTGGCTTGTCGTGCAATCTATATCCTTTGGTCTAAGGGGCAACCCTGTAGCGAAGGGGAATTGACAAAGGGAGTGGGGACTGCACGCCACGTATTATGCTTTGCTGCATTCACTGCTGCATTAGCTAGTTTTACTGTATATCAAACAGAGTACGTTTTCATACAAAATGCTTGCCAACGGGGCAAAACTCAGAGAGTCAAGCGGTCAGTATCAGTGACATCAGTGCACGTACACTTTATCCTGCAGATTATCACTATAGTTACATTTTAATTCGACTAAAATGAAGCCACACGATGGCTCAGATCTAGTGGAGGTCAGTTTAGGAAATTAAAAAATTGACAGCAGCTATAAACGATGCGGTAAGTGGTAAACTTTAGGACCATACAGCAGCGATTTGAAACCGTAACAAATACTTCATAACGTTTCGGCCACAACGCAAGCGGCTGTTGTGGCCGAAACGTCGTGAGAATTATTTTATTATGTTTTATTTTTTATTATTTTATTACTTCCCTTCTACGTGACTTTACCGAAAGAACCAAGAAGATGAATCCCTGCAGTCACGAAAGCTTTAAATCGAAATACTTCATATAAAATGCATGTGCATAAAACAACAACTTACTTTGGCAGCATGCACCACCCATGATGGTCTTCCAACTGCGTTGGCCGTCCCAGGTCCACACCAAATGGGAGGCAAGTGGCCGTGGCTGCTCTTAATAACAGCGGACACTTTTCACGCTCTTGCGTTTCACTTCGTCATTGTTTTGAGAGCAGAGCCTCGAGCACAGCATGGAGATGCCCGTCTTGCAACACGAGCTCACAGGGCTATACCAAATAAATGAAACTGAAATAAATGAAAACTGAAACTATAGGTGACACAGCAGCGGACATTGTTATATTCAGTAATGCTCACTATCACACTTGTTGTAATGTACACAAAATAATGATAACTTTCATCAGTGGTGGTGCTGGTCCATTGGGGACCTTAAGCAGAAATGATTTTGGAGGGTGGGCCATCCTTTAAATGTATAAACTTCTATTGAGATGATGGAAGAGACAGGGGGTATGAATCTTCTTGGTTCTTTCGGTAAAGTCACGTAGAAGGGAAGTAATAAAATAATAAAAAAAAATAAAACATAATAAAATGATTCTACGTGACTTTACCGAAAGAACCAAGAAGATGAATCCCTGCAGTCACGAAAGCTTTAAATCAGGGGGTATGAAATTTGAGTTAGATAAGTGAAGACACAAATATGATAGGGATGAGAGAGATTAGCTGGTTAATATACTGTATATTAAATGTTTTTTTTACGTTAAATAGGATTTCAATGTCTGCTTACAATTTGTTCTACACTATTTTTCGCATGCATCTTGGGTCCTTTGAGCTTCTTGGGATCCAACGATTTGCTTAGTTTGCTTCTGTTACATTTTAATTATTAAGATTTGATTATTATTATTGACGATTAATGGTTAAATGTTGTCGTTGATGATGGCGTGATATTCGTTACATGACGATAATTCATACATTGATGTGAAGTTATTCACCCAGCAGTCAATCCACTGCTGGGTGAATGCCTCCTGATGTCGTTTGTTGTTATGTTTGGCTCATGACGAAGACGATTTCAAGTTCAAGTTCATTTATTAGGTATAGCCCTGTGAGCCATTCGGCTCTTGAATCGGGTGCAACCGCAACAAACAAAAAACATGAACAAAAAACATCTTAAAGTGAATACGTGACTAAGTGCAAACAGAAAATCCAAGAAAAGACAGCAAAATATTGCAGAAAAAAACACCGTACACCAACGCTGTGTGCAAAAATCCCAGTGGGATGCAAGTCAAACAACAACGAAACGGATAAATGACAACGCCACAACCGCACAAACAATCGCTTGTGTCAACTCAACAGAGCAACCAAAAAGCCACCGCACAATCCACAAACCACCCCCCAAAAAAAATGCCCCCAGCGGCTCATCGCCTCCACCAGGGGCGCTATCGTTGCGGAAACAGCCGCAATTGCCACTCAATCTTTTTTTTATTTGCGAATTCTCGCAAGTTGGTTGTGAGAACGGAGGGTTTTTCTTGCGTGTGGGTGGTATTTTTTTTGTTACACCCCATCAGATGTCAAGTGACGTTGGTTGTGGTTCCACCATTCGCTTCCGTGATCAGGGACATCAACCCCGTGGTGGTGGTGGTGGAGACACGCGGCGTGCGAAAGGCGCAAGGTGGTGGCAGCAGCAACATCATCCTCTGATCGGCCATCAAATCGTGTAGGTCCCCCAGCCCGACAGCGGCGGCCACAGAGGGCAGTGGAGGAGCCTCACTGCTCCTGCTGCTGCTTCTCCTGCTGCTGTTGTTATTGCTGCTGCTGATCTGTGTGTGTGCGAAGGGCAGCCACAACAACACGACTCATCCGCGAATGGAAGTCGCAGCAAAACTTCGAGGAGACGGAGCGACGTTTGGGTGGATTTGGTGAATTATTACATCGTGGGGAGGGGGGGTCGTGTGAGAGGCGGCGGCGGCGGTGGTGGCTTTCATCCAGCAGTGGATTGGCCATGGCTGACGACAACGACGACGATGATGACTTTATTGAAGTAGAATTCTCGGTGGGCCCTTTGGCCACACACAGGAGGAGGTTGGGACCTGCCGGGTCACGTGGTGGTCACGTGGTGGGCGGGGAGGACATTTACTCGAATCCGCGTGTTGTTGTTGACAGTTGTGTTGAGCTGGTGGTGGTGTTGAGCTGATGGTTGTGTTGTTGTGGATGGCTGTGTTGTTGTGTTGAGCTCGTGGTTGTGTTGAGCTGGTGGTGGTGTTGTTGTTGATGGTTGTGTTGTTGTGTTGAGCTGGTGGTTGTGTTGTTGTGTTGAGCTGGCGGTTGTGTTGAGCTGGTGGTTGTGTTGTTGATGGTTGTGTTGTTGTGTTGAGCTGATGGTTGTGTTGTTGTGTTGAGCTCGTGGTTGTGTTGAGCTGGTGGTGGTGTTGTTGTTGATGGTTGTGTTGTTGTGTTGAGCTGGTGGTTGTGTTGTGTTGAGCTGGTGGTTGTGTTGTGTTGAGCTGGTGGTTGTGTTGTTGATGTTTGTGTTGTTGTGTTGAGCTGGTGGTTGTGTTGTGTTGAGCTCGTGGTTGTGTTGAGCTGGTGGTTGTGTTGTTGATGGTTGTGTTGTTGTGTTGAGCTGATGGTTGTGTTGTTGTGTTGAGCTCGTGGTTGTGTTGAGCTGGTGGTGGTGTTGTTGTTGATGGTTGTGTTGTTGTGTTGAGCTGGTGGTTGTGTTGTGTTGAGCTGGTGGTTGTGTTGAGCTGGTGGTTGTGTTGTTGATGGTTGTGTTGTTGTGTTGAGCTGGTGGTTGTGTTGAGCTGGTGGTTGTGTTGTTGTTGATGGCTGTGTTGTTGTGTTGAGCTGGTGGTTGTGTTCAGCTGGTGGTTGTGTTGTTGTTGATGGTTGTGTTGTTGTGTTGAGCTGGTGGTTGTGTTGTTGTTGATGGTTGTGTTGAGCTGGTGGTTGTGTTGTTGTTGATGGTTGTGTTGAGCTGGTGGTTGTGTTGTTGTTGATGGTTGTGTTGAGCTGGTGGTTGTGTTGTTGTTGATGGTTGTGTTGTTGTGTTGAGCTGGTGGTTGTGTTGAGCTGGTGGTTGTGTTGTTGTTGATGGTTGTGTTGTTGTTGAGCTGGTGGTTGTGTTGAGCAGATGGTTGTTGTGGTACTTTTGCTGCAATTCTGTTGAATAGTTTAAGGCTGTTGTTTAGTTGGGTTTATCATCATCGTCGTCAATGATGGTCAATCCACTGCTGGATGAAAACCTCCCCAAGTTGCCACCATCTCTCACGATCCTGGGATGTGAACAATCCACCCAGCATTTGCACACGAACCAACTTCATTGTGCCTTTCTTCCTGACCGGACGTCCTCTCGGACGAGTTCCATTTAGAATGGACATGCCTTTAGAGTACGCGGCTGCTGCTATAAATGTCCACGCGATAAACCACTTCGTTGAGCTGTCATGTGCGAGAGCCAGGTCGCTTCTGAAAGAAAGAGCTACATAGGACAGTGTGAGCCTTACCTGTCAAAAAAAACAATCTCTTTGCTACATACTCTTAGATTTTTTCGGTAAAGTCACGTAGGTAAAAAAATAAAAATAAATGAAAATAACTTAGGTATTTATTTATTTTTTATTTTCTATTTTTTTACCTACGTGACTTTACCAAAAAACCTAAGAGTATGAATCCTTGCAGTCACGAAAGCTTCAAATCTAGAATCTCTTTGCTGCCACTTATTCTTATTATTTCGACCGTCATCCATTACGGTGACGTGTCCTGCCAAAGCTGCCCACTGCATTTTCCCATGGTGCACTCCAGCAATTGAGACAGACACCCCTTTTGAGTTCCCAACCTGGTTTCAACAAAATGAAATCCGATGTCTGCGTTTGTTGTTTCCCTGTGCGCAAGCTGTTCACGGGACCTCGTCGGAACCCACCTCTCTTGAGCAATGGCGAGCGGAGGAGGAGCGCCAGCACCACTGCAGTTCTGTCCGTTCAGCAGTGCTCTCGACTCGGGCTTTTGGCACACGCTGAGCCAAAAGAAGGTGAACGAGTACAAGCTAGATGAAGCGGCCAAGGAACTCAAGGGCTTCTTCTACAATGGTTCGTACGGTCTGGGCGCGGGTTTCAGAACGCGAATTGGATTAATGTATTCGGGAACGCATTTTTGTCAATGATATATAACGCGGATGCGAATTGGATATAACGCGGTTGAGTGGTCGGAGTAAGCGGTTGTGCGGGCTGCCTTGGCGTAGCATCACACAAGGCAGTGGGATACAGCTGGATGCTTCTAGATGTTACCCACGTGCCTCAGCCTTAGTTCAGCCTGCGTACGCATCTCACGTGTTATCGGGGACTTTGCTTTACCCTATGTCATATGTTATTTATTATAACGCATTTTTCCGTAACGCGGCGTTCTACAGGATCGCTATTACCGTGTTATAGGAGAAAAGACTGTAAGAGATCAAACCGAATCGGCAATGCAACCGCGCCGACACGATCATCACGTTCTGAAGAGCCGTTGTTTTGATGGCTTGAACCGACGTGCTGGAATTCTCTAAACATTTTCTTGTTCGCTGGTTGTTTTTCCAGGAGACCCTCCTGGCCTTCCTGCTCGCATGATGCTGGAGTTCAACTCTTTTGACCCGTACGGCATTTTGTTTTGTTTCAAACATATCCTCTTAAGGAAAACACGTACGCATGTGTGACACTGATTCTTTTGGTTTCGGCGATCGGGATATTTTCAAACAAGGTGCGTATTTTGAAATACTTTGCCGGATTAGTTTTTGCGCACTGTGCCAGGTTGGTTTTTATTAGCTTAGTTTGTTTTCCCAACGTCACGGTCCACTCATCCATAACAGTCATTGCCTTTAAGACCAAACTAAAACATTTATTTTCTCCTGTTTAGTTTAATTTCGTTAATTTTTGTTCCTCTGTGTCATCTGCAATTCCATCTCAGCTGTTTGCTGAACGTGACGCATTATACATCTTGGATTGATTGATGGTGTTGATTCGCCCTGAATGGTGTGTTTTTAATACGGGGGTTGTACGGCAATGTTTCTGGCACGCGGGCAGGCAAGCCCCCACGCCTGCCCGCAATTGCCCCATTGCAGGCTTTCTCCACAACACCAACACGCTGGAGACCTTTAAGAAGTGCGACAAGAAAGCGCTTTTGGATCAAGCCGCGCAGAAGGTTTACGCATGAGTTGTTAACACCATTCACTATTCATCCTCCTTCATGGTACACGGATTTGTACACCTTCGTTTACTGCATTACACTTGCTCAGGCTCCGTCAAGCAATAAATAAATGATGCCGCAATTCTGCATGATTGTTATTATTAAAACAACCGTTAACTTTCACAAGTGTGGAGACAAAAAAAAATAGATGCTACGTTCCAGCGATGTTTGTTCACCAGGTCTGCCCACTATTTTTTTCCCAAGTCATTGGTTCTTGCTTGTAAAATAAAAAAAAAAGTTGCTCTAAAAGCCCACCTGGGGGTGGTGTGCAAACAGAGTGGTGAAAGGGTCCTTGAGAGTGGACCTTTCCTTTTGTTTTTGTTGCAGATCTGGGAGGCCGTGACGTCTGGAGCAGCACTGCAGGACCCCACCCTCCTCAACCAGTTTGTTCTGCTCACGTTCGCCGTGAGTGTGGCCATAGAGATTTCTCTGTCCGTGCGTCCTTATAAACGTTGTGGAGTGGCTGTGGATGGGGAGCGGGGGCGTAGTGGTTAACGGACTGCGCTACAAAACCGTTCGACCTGTGTTTCATTCCTCCTCCCAACCAATAACAGTGGCGAATATTTGAATTGGTCCTGGGCCTCCCGTAAGATGACTCGGTCTGAAATGAGTACCTGGTGCGGTGTGTAAACATGAGCACTGGGGAGACGGAGATGGTGGGACATGGTGTTGCCCACTCACCCCCTCATGTGCTTTGCCGACCATCATAGGTGCTCGCTAACAGCATCTACCCCAGCAGTCTGTTAAAGGCTATAGAGGCGATCTTTCTCCTTGTGGAGTGGTTACACACTGGTTCGTGCCCTGCTCAACCATCCAAGTATCCGAGGTTCAGTTCCCAGCTATGATGCACAACGTCAGTGGCAAGTGGTGATCTAAACCAGCCTCAAATGAGTACCTGGCAGAGGTCGCAATCGGGTACCCGATACCCGTACCCTACCCGATACCCGGCTACCCGTTTGCGACCCTGGTGCGGCCGGGTACGGGTACGGGTAGGCCGTGAGTCACTGGTGAGTAACCGTTTGTCACTCATTTCCCAACGTCTTGTCTCTTCTCACAATTCAAGTTCCTAGAATCAACCCACCCGCGCCTGCAACATGGCTTCATCCCAGAGGTCGCAATCGGGTATCCGATACCCGTACCCTACCCGATACCTGGCTTCCCGTACCCGACCGGGTATCGGGTACGGGTACCCGTTTGTGACCCTGGTGCGGCCGAGTACGGGTAAAGAATCAAAACCCGTTTGCGACCTCTGGTACCTGGTGCACCGTTTGAAGATCAGCACTGCGGAGACAAAGGAGGCCCGACATGGGTGTAGTCACACCACTCCCTCCATCTGTCATGCTGGCTAACTCAACAGTCTATAATGCTCAAAGGGGTATTATTGTGTTTTTATGTGAGTGGTGGTGGTTCCTGGAATACTGAGGTTGATATGATTCTCAGTCATGGCTCGTCAGATCTTAACCTGTCCAGCACCTCAAATAGTTTGATGTCGGCTTAAATGAATACCTGTTGCAGTATGTAAACATCAGCGCCAGAGAGGCAAAGTTCATGGTGCTGGCCACACCACCCTGGTCGTGCGTAAAAGCAGCTTGTGATGCACTGTGTTTAAGTTTATTTTATTTGTTACACGGATGTGCCTGTTTAGCTAGTTGCCCGACTATTTTACAACGGAGATCCGTGGCACGTGAACACAGAATCAACAATACAAAGACTAAAAACACATCAACATTGCAGAAATCGAGTAAAGGGTCCATAGGGAATATCACACAACTAACAAACGAGGTATTTAACGTCCTTATATTCTAACTGGTTAGAGAACTGCACTACGAACACAGCAACATTCATTACATTTTCAGTCTTGTCTCGTCCCCATGACAACACTTAGCAACAATTCTATATAGGGCAGTATGAATTTAATTTTCCTTTGTTTTGTGTGCGCATGTGTGGGTATCTTTGTGTTTTGTGTTTAAGTGAGAACAAAAATTCACAGCTGCTCTTACGGCCTTCCGACCTCCCGTTTAGTGAAGCGGGCAGATGTTTTGGAAAATAAACTATAATCACTACGTTGGCGACGTGGGCGAGTTGTAAAAACCGGGGATAGTTTTTTGTTTCCATTGCAGTGCAGCGAGCTGTGAAAATCATACACATCCTATGTTTACGTTTGAGGGGGATACCAAACTGGTGTGAACATGTGAAATACAATCCTGTTCTCTGCTCTGCTGCATATTCTATGTTGTGTGTTGTTCATTTTTTCCCTGTCTCCACCGATATTCTCGTAACAAGTTCAAATTATCTCCCCGCGTCTGTTTTCCAGGACCTGAAGAAGTACCATTTCTACTACTGGTTCGCGTTCCCGGCTTTGTGCTTCCCTGATGGTATCGCTCTTCTGAAGCCTTCGCTCCCCCTCGGCGAGAGATGCTCTACTGCCCAGGTGCCTCTGAATATTAGCGATGCGACTGTTTTTCAAGAACATTTTGGTTCTTTACTCTTTGGTTCTTTACTCTTTGGTTCTTTTGGTAAAGTCGCGTAGGTAAATAAATCACGACGTTTCTGACGCAACACAAGCGTCCGTCATCAGGTGGGAAAGCATGGTCTGCTGCTGAGGCAGACTGTTTAAAAGGTTTTAAATGGGTGTAGCCCAAGGGTCAAAAAGAAGTGGCCGGGGCTAGTGATGTTAATGTGAGAAATTAGCATGTAACTGTATGATAGGAGAGCGGCCTCCTCGACGAGGGCACGGAAGTGGCTATGTTAATGTGAGAGATTAGCATGATGTTAATGTGAGGGATTAGCATGATGTTAATGTGAGAAATTAGCATGTAACTGTACGCTAGAAGAGCGGCCTCCTTTACGAGGGAGTGCAACCCAACGGGTGCAATCCAAAGGGCATGTGAGCATGAGAGTGCAATCCAAAGGCATGAGAGTGCAATGCAAAGGACATGTGAGCATGAGAGATCTAAGAGAGAGGCATAGAGAGAAAGACACAGAGAGTCGAAAAAATGTTGGTTATTGCCATAAGCTGACAAGCTGTGCTCTCTGCGAGCATGATTTACTTTAAATAACTGACAGCACAATTGATATTATACAGTTGTTTCCAAAGTTCAGCCAATTGGCAACACAAATATGACTCCAATTTTACCCGATTTTTTTGTTAGGAAGTAGGAAAACTAACTTCGGTTATTCGAATCAAATTCTAATAATTTATAATGCTATTTCATTCCCTATGACACTAGCGTTGACTCTAAAAAAAATATTTTTTAGGAGGAACCTCGATTAGGATATTTGGTAATTAACAATTAATCAGTGTCCGGAATGTGGGGTGGACATCAGAGTGCCCAGAGAGAAGCTCACGCATCCGAGGCGTTAGTGCTAAACACTCGACACTGCTCTCTCCTGGCTACTTTGTAGCCCCCATGCGTACAAAACACATGGATAGCCCTGATGTATCACTCATCCAACTACTAATTGGGCTCAGCTCTGCTTACCTTCTGATATATGATGAAATTGGGCCATTCAGGATTATTTGGTTGTATAAGTTGAGTGTCGTGTTTCCAGAACATAATTCTCTATTTCTAACAGCCACGACTGGCATAATGTCCTCTTATTTACACATTAGCTTCTTTGCCTGTCCTAGGACGTAAGCTGTAATATTTTAGAAAAAATTGAGCAGAGTATAATTGTATCTTGTGTAAATTTGATGGCAGTAAATCTGCCACAAAATAAGTCATAAAACACTCCACTGCAGTTCACTGTAGCACTGTATTAATTCTAGTGATTCTTGCACAAAATGAAGTCATAAAACACCTCGCTTCATGTCACTGTAGCACTGTATATAACTGACCTTCAATTTGTTCAAATTCACTGCTCTTCTGCTTTCGGTTGCTGGGGTTGAAATAAATTAGAAATCGATACAATATCTGGAAAATCGCTGAGAAATGTCTATTTCACCATAATGTAGAAGCATAAATGAGACTTACCTTTTGTCTCAAGTGCTGAAGAAATAAATAAAGACACCAAATCCACTTTGTTGCTGCGTAGCATTATTTATTAGATTCACTTTCAATAATGAAACATCAAACTTAAAGCGAATGTGCGAAAAAAAAAATTCTGCTCGACCTTCTGCGTCGGTGTAAAAAATTAAGCCGTAAAAACAAAGTTTTTCACTATAAATCCTTTATATGCGTGGCATCGGTTTTATTTTATTATTCATTTCTGTTTTTCTTGAGTAAGAGTTTCATTTTTATCACATTGGTATTTTAAATAAAATATGAAATTTTTTTTTCCTAAAAAGTGGAAAATTTTGGAAAAAATTTTCACGAAAATAAATTGTCACGCACGAGTCTGTGTGCAAAATGTCAGCTCGATTGGATCACGGGAAGTGGGTTAAAAAACGACCGAAAGATTTGCACGGTCGTAAGCGCGCAAGCAAGCAAGCAAGTGAACTTAATATAAAGGATTTAAAAATCCACCCTCTCATGAATCTTAATGAGGGGGGGGGGGGGGTGTGGCATGTGGAGTGACGTCACGCGTGGGACAAACAAACAGACATTCTTGGCTCATTATATTAGCAATTGTTAGAACTGCCGTAGATTTGGATGGAATGCAATATGTGAATATGATTTTTTATTTACAAATCATTTGTTGAACCCTACGTACATTAATATATATAAATGATAGGACGCACACATTTGTATTCTGTTTGTGAGTCGGTATGTTTTTTGGATGGATGTACTGTTTTTTATTTTTCTATCCAATGTTTCTACCAATAACCAAATCGTACAAATTGCACCCAATCCCATTATAGCTCAGAAGCTAAGCAGACTTAGGCCTGGATAGTGCTTGGATGAGTGATCATCATGCACAGTACAGATTGCATGGTTACATGGAGTGACCAGTAGAAAGTGGTGCATAACAGCACATTGTTGTATTGTAGATCTATTACCCCTAAATCAATGCTCCTTGTCTTCAACATCCCGCACCAACCAGCATGGTGAAGCATGGTTAAATAAATTCCCCGTGACCTACACGGCGAGAGTTTACCCACGTCCAGCAGTCAATGAATAAAGTGCTGTCTGTAATTTATCGAAATGCTTTTGAACGGGACAAATAGCACGTATATTTGCACACAAAAGTTAAACGGAAAGCCATTAGTGAATTTGCGATGAAGTCTCACGTGAGTGTTGTGGTTTTTTGATTAAAGGTCCAGGCTCTGCTGACCTCCTACGATGGACTTTGCGCCAAAGAAAGTGTGACTGCTCTGCCATGCTTTCTCGTGGGCTTCTCTGGGGATGACGTCTGCGTTGCCCCATTACGCGACTGGGACACCTTCTGGCCGCAGCAGAACAAGGTTTGAATGATAAGTAATATTTGAAAAAACTTTTTTAAAAGCACGCTTTAATGAAATGTACCGTACTAGTAATGGAAGAACTCCACGACTCCAGGAAGTGGGCCCGAAGCTTGCCACAACGTAAAGGACTCTGGCCAACTACAGCCAACGTCAGTTGAGCGTGGACAATTAGACCCAAGCCGAAACATAAGATATACAAAAGATTGCTTAAAATATTTTATATTTTATTTTGAATGATAGAATATAGTATTGTCATCAGTATGACATAAGTATACCAAGTTTGCAGTCGACACCACATTGGGAAGTGGGTCAAAATTGAGTTACAAGATTTGAGGATACAACAGACAGAGTGAATTTATCAAAAGCGTGTAAAAGAACGTTTTAAAATATATGTTTTAGATGTTTTTATGATACAATATAGCCTTGTCATCAGCATGACATAGGTATACCAAGTTTGCAGTCGATAGCACATTGGGAAGTGGGTTAAACTTGAGTTACAAGATTTTTTGAGGATACGACAACAGAGAGTGAGTTAAATAAAAGCGTGTAAAAATGGCTTTACCCTAACTGGCATCAATACAGGTGTTAAGACATTCAAACACAAGATGCCAATTGCAAGGCATCATGTCTGCAATAACCACACGTACTTGTGGTTAGAAAAACACGAACAAATATGCTTTTGTAATGTGCGCACCGCCCTTGAAACTGATTAGCCTGTGGCACAGAGAGCCTCTTTTATGGCTTTGTCTCACTCGTGCTGTTGACCAAAGGCCACCAAAAGCCAAGTAGTACATGGACAGTGCAAACACCAAAGCATTAATCGCTCAGGTTAAGCAGTTATAGTATGGGACCATTTTGACAATATCAACATATTGAGTGCTACGAAAAAAATGCTTCAGCATTCTATATCTGGATACTCGCAAACGGGTTCCATAGCTAGGGCAAGGTTTATCTAAGCCATATGGCCACTTCTCAATGTAATGCTAACTGCTGCAGTTGTTTTGTGTGTGTGTACGTTGAACTTCTTTCGCACCGTACGTAGCCCACTGTGCTCATGGGAGGTGTGAGAAATATGATTGTTTTGTTGGATATATGATTATTTCTTACAAATTTGGTTCTGAAAATCCCTAAAAAAGTATTTCTGCATCTCCAGATATCTGTAAACGAGAGAAATTAACAAGAGGTTTTTTTTTGGCTGTCACCTGATGAAGCTAGTTGTAATTACTGGCGAAACGTCGTACTCAGATTGTAAATGTTGTGGCTTGGTGTGCTGTACTAGTGACGAATTGGCATGTTGTGTTCACGTGACAACCCTTACTAGTTGGCTGTGTCGGGTGGTGGCGGGTTTTAACGATACATTATATATTTACGTGATCTAACCCAAAAAAAAACCTCTGTTATGGATGATATTGGTCGCGAAAGGCTACGTGTTAAACTGAGAGAAATTGATGTTATCAACTTCTCAAATAATAAAAAATGTACACTATTTGCCATTATGGAATTTCACTTCCAGTATTTTATCAATATTGCTGTATGTAAGTAATGTTAAGATTGTGGATTTTGAAAACTGTTTGCAGGCAATGGTGGCTGTGTACGATCCGTGCACGCTCCAGCAGCACCCTGGATGGCCACTCAGGAATCTCCTCATTCTTCTGGCACACAACTGGTATGAGACAAACGTAAACAGCAATGCATTGTCATTGTTATTATTATAGTGTTAACAGACGTTGGGAATATGACTGCGTAGAGTTTCGCGGTTGTGCAGCATGGCTCTCCGATATGTTTTCGAGTTGCACCAAGCGTTGTTCGGCATGATGTCCGACGTTTCACTCCACGTGCTGGGAGCTTCAAGAACTGGAGTTGTCAGCTGTCGGGAATGCCATACTTCCTTAATAATAACTGTTGGCCTTTGCCATGCCATTGCACAGCGATTGGTGGTACACGCAGAAACAACAACCTCCCAGTGTTTGTTGATACTCTCCATTCAACGTTTTACCACCTCACCCCACCCCTCGACCCCTGCCAGAACATTTATTCCAGAGAAATTTCTGTCTCATCTTTACCATCATATTTTTTATGTTTGTAGTTTTTTTTTTCCTCCATACAATTTTTTTTCCCCCATAGCCCAAATACACTTTGAGCATATCATTTACACACGAAATAATTTCCCAAAGTTGCATGTAATTTGTATAACTTGTAAATAATTTATTTTGATGCACAATTCAACGAATGTGACTTCAGCCATAGAATACACTGCAATCAATGAGTCGGTCCATCATCACATGCCCAGTTGATACCATTGACCAATGAGATGCTCACAAGCCTTTGGTAGTGCTGTCATTACCCTGGGTCCAGGTACCTTTCTGTGGATTTCCTTGTCACTTTGTCACTACTGGAGGCTCATCTGCCTTTGAAAGTTGTACCACACTAGATATCCAACAACCTTCAGACTACGCTTCTGTCGCCATTACTTCAATTTGATTTCTGCTCATAATGTTGCCTCACCCCAATAACAAGGATTGATGGAACAGACCTCGGAGGGTTGGTATAGATTTGTAGCAGCTGCAGCAACTTGCAGGATAATTTTTTTTTAAAAAGTGTCATGAATTGCATTGGTCATGATGACTGATTGACCTTGACCTTTGCCTCTGAGCAGGGGGCCCTCTCTGGAGTCTCTGGAAGTGCTGTGCTTTCGGGACCGAATAACCCAAGGTGTCCGAGACATCACTCACAGCATCGTCCTCACCATTAAGATGACTTCAATTGCAGATATTCCAGGTATGTACAATGCTTTTATACAATTAAAGTTGGAGTTTTCTTTATGTATATTAAAAATGCCGCCACATCTCGGTGCACTCTACAGAAACATCGGGCATATTTATTTTATAGAGAGTGATGGTCATGCCATGGACAGAGGGAAAAAGGAAGGTCTTCAGCCTGGGCTTAAATATAGAGTCAGGGAGTAAACAGCACAGGTGATTGGGGGAAGGGCATTCCATGCTATGGGGACAGCAGTGGGGGAATGAGAGAATTCCCATTGAGAGAAATGTCGATCAGGGACTTGGTCAGATAATCTTGGTTCCTAGATTGAATAGTGCATAGTGGAGAGGAGTACAGTGAGAACAGAGGGCACGGATATCCAGATTGCCTCATTTCTGAGTCATGCTCCCCTTCATTGAAAGTTCAGTACTCTATGTCCTAAATGTGTACAACTACCAGGAATTTACATTATGAGAGGGCATGATTGTGAGAGTATGTGCATGCCGCGTTGGCAAGATGTTATGTCCCTCGCCTGGTATGTAGGAGGTAATGGGTTCAATCCCGACCCTGATGCCTGTATATTTGGAGTATGCGTGTATTCCCCGCGGTCACGTGGATTTTTCTCCAGGTCTTCCGGTTTTTCCCTCCACATTTAGCAAGATGTTCGTAGAGTATTTGGCTGTTATAAATTTCCACGCAATAAGCCACTTCTTTGAGCTATTATTTGTGGCCAGGTCACTTCTGAAAAAAGAGCTATACAGTTCACTGGTCTTCACTTGCTAAAATGTAAATAATTAGGTATTTACCGAAGATGGCCAGTCGGCCAAAACGTCGAAATATTACTTTTTTCTCAGTAACAGTGAAGGACTCCTGATGCTATTTAAACTGTTAACCCATAAAATCGTGTACACGCTTACAGAAATGCCAACTTTGATGCCTTCGCTGCAACACTCAAGTAGATATCAGCTCCTTTTCTGAACAGTTTTTGCTTGTAAAGTACACACAAATATAAGGTTTTTGTGCACAGAAGGCTGTTGTATGGGCTGGTGAGTGAGAATGGAAATCGGGTATGACATCTTGTATTTTTAATGATTTGGGGTCAGGTGGTCCAAAGTGTGTTGGCTGGGAGAAAAACCAGAAGGGAGTTCTTGCCCCGAGGATGGTGAACTTGAGCGACTCCATGGACCCAAAGAGGTACAGCACCTCTTCTGCCTTTGCGAAAGGGGCAGTGTTTCACGGGTCCCCACTGGGTTAATTTCATCTGCTGGTTAAATAAAGGATCCTGACCGATACAGTATTACTATCTTAACATTATGTTTCATACATTATTTTGGGTAAGGTCGCGTAATGGTGCGGAGAAATTTGTTTCGTTAAGACTCCGCCATATTCATGCAAATCATTCTCTTCAACTTAACTTCTGAGCTGACACAATAATAATGTGTATGTAGTTAATCGCTTGTACGCTGCGTGACAGCTACATTTGTTTGGCCTCGTCAAGTGGTAGAGGGCCTAAACAACCCAAATTCTACCAAATCGTTGCGGCCCCACAAATCTATCGCGAGTGTAAATAATAACAACAATAACATACATGCTCTGGCCGTGTCACCACTGATATCTCTGGGCTGTTCATTTCACGACGCCGTCGCATTCCAGAGCCACAATTCCTCGCCACGCAAAGCTAGCGCTGTACCGGGGGTTTGGCGTCGGGTAAGGTTATAACACGCGCGTTCCAGGCTGGCAGAGTCGTCGGTTGACCTGAACCTCAAACTGATGCGGTGGCGGCTGGTCCCCTCGTTGGACCTGGAGGCCGTGTCCACTGCCCGCTGCCTGCTGCTGGGAGCGGGAACCCTGGGCTGCAACGTGGCCAGGACCCTGCTGGTACCGTAGCCCCCAGACCCACGCTGCCACCCGCTCCCTCGTGCAGCACGATGCTCGCGTGCATCGTGCGCGCCGCTCACAGAGTCTTGTTACTGAAGGTTGCGTGATTCATAATTGTCTTCTTTTGGGTTGGATCGCGTGTGCGTATGTTGATGTTCACTGCATTGCAATCGTTTTTTTTATTTTCCGTTTATTATTCGGTGTGTTCCATTAGCCAACCATGCTCATGTCAGTGTTTAACTATAACCCTCCGCCACCCGATTGGGTCAATCAAATCAAGTTGTCACGTCATGGGCAAATGTGCCACTTGATTTAGTTTATCAGCGAAACTGAAATGTGGAAAAGCATACACGATATAACCCAAAATAACTAATTACGAATCATAATATTGGTCACGAAAGCCTTTGTATTCATTTCGGATTTTTTTGTTTAAAAATATGACTTTAGTTTTGCTCTTCCAAGTATTATTACATCCGTACCAAATAACTCGATTGAACGACGCACATGTGGTTCACGCTGTTGGTGTACAATGTGGAGGTTGTTTTTATTATTCGAACCAATGGGGCGGAATGGGTGGGGGTTTGTTGCGAGGAATTTAAGGATTCTCCCCAACCCACAGCGATTCCATGGATTGCCAATTATTTGAGGGCATGATTGGATTCAAGGATTAATAATTTTTATATTTTGTTTGTATTGTGTCGTTTGTGTTATTCGTCTCGTTCGAACTTTTAGTCTCGGACAGGCAACCTGCCTTGTACATCTTTTCCCTCATTTGTATTGTCTTTATTATTTATACTGCCCATCCCGTTGGTACGGTCTGTGTTGCTTATACAGTTCCAGTTACATTAACTGTCTAGTTTGCATTGTCTGTCTCGTTTGTAATGCATTGCAGTCTCTTTAAAATTTCCCATGTATTCTTCGATGTATTACATTAGCAACATCAACATATAATCTACACGAATCCTAAATAATCGGTTCTGACACACGCGATTCAATGTATGCATCGTGATTGAATGAATAAATTTCACCAATTGAATAGAAGCATCCATTCCGTTAGATGCCCTTGTTGTTACCCCATGACCTGGGTCTGTTCCCCACAGCCATGGCGCCAGTTGGTCACCACTCCCCCTCCGCCCTCTGACCACCCCACGCATGTGTCTGGCCGTTGCCGTGCAGGGCTGGGGCGTGCGTCACATCACCTTCGTGGACAACGCCCGGGTGTCGTACTCCAACCCCGTGCGGCAGACGCTCTACGAGTTTGAGGACTGCCTCGGCGGCGGGAGGCCCAAGGCGCAGGCTGCGGCCGAGCGACTGCGCCGAATCTTCCCAGGCGTCGTACGTGATGACTCCCGCCGCCACCTCTCTCTCACTACCACCTCCATCCTCCTCCAAAAAATACAAAGATTCCCCCCCCGTAAAGACTTAACGGGTTGTTGGACCAAGCGCTGTTAGCCAGCTCCTATGAAGGCCGGCACCGCGCCCGGCAGCCTTTGTCCCCCCAGTGCTGTCGTTTGCACACCACTCCAGGCTGAGTTGACGTAGGGGAAGCCCAGAAGTTGCTCAAACATTTTCTACCGTCATTGGTCATGAGCGACAATCGAACTCGGATCGCCGTGTTCACAGTGCAGTGCCCTAACCACGACACTACCAGTCCCCCACCTCCTGCAAACACACGTAGACACATGCGTATATGTGATTTATTTTACCCAGGTGAGAGCCAGTTGAGACATATACCCTCTGGCACATCCGAGCCCCACTGACACGAGGTCTTTTTGCCAAGTCGAGCCAGAAGCGAACCGTGAAAGTCTGGTTCACCTGGCATCAGTATCTGTCCCGGTGGCCAAGCAGGGCAAGGGAGGGGTTTAAGAACTTTGATCGCATGTTACATGTTCGTCATGGGTTGCATCGACAGGCTCCTTGTTCGTTGTGTGTGACATTATAAACACAGATTGGATCCTGCAGAAGTAAAACAACATGGTCTTTGAGAATAGGTTTTCCCCTTTTTTCTGGCAACAAAACAGGTGTTGAGATGTTAAAACACCAAACTGTGAAACCTCTTACAAGGAATCATGTCTGCATTAACCACAATACTTGTGGTCAGAATGCAAACAAAAAACATACTCTGATAATATATGCATTGTCTTTGAAACTGATTGGTCCACACCAGAGACAGCTTTCTTTTGAGCCTCGTCTCAAAACGGTGTTCAGTGGAAAAAGATATATAAAAGTCTCACTTTCACAGAAGACTAAACTTATTTCAGAGGTCACCTGGCCACAAATGATAACTCAATGAAGTGGCTTATCACATGGAAATTTAGAGTAGCCAAATACTCTAAAACACAAGTTTCTTAACGTGGAGGGAAAAACTGGAGGACCACGGAGAGAGCACGCAAATTTCAAATATACTGGCGTCAGGGTCGGGATAAAACCCACGAACCCCGTAAATGAGACGAGGGAAATAACATCGCGCCACCGTGACTGGGTGTCACAAAGCAATAGAGTATTGAAGTATATTTAGGAACCACCATTAGCATCCAAGTGTAATAAAGGTCGTTGAGGCGACTTCTGGAATCCGTCTTTTATTCAACTTGTATTACAGCTTTCCTTCACGCTGCTGACAGGCAGCGTGAGAGGGACAGATAGAGAGACGCACCGCCACGTGGCAACTCGGAGCCCCGCTCCCGCGTGGCCCCCCTCCTCTGTTCGTTCCCGTTCTGACCCCGTGTCGTTCGTCTCGACCCCTATTTAATACCCGGGTCACGTGGTACGTTTCCACCAATCCTGGTTAGCCTCCATGGAATATTCCAGGCTCCCTCGTAAGCTCCCGGGACCACGCCCCCTGACTCATCTCCCCATTGGCTGTGGCCAAAGCCAGCAGAACCAATCCTCTACTTACAGCTGTCACCTTTCCATTACGTCAGGGCCACGCCCCTAGGCTTCCCCCCATTGGCTATAGACCAGGACCGGCAGAGCCAATCATCATGACGAGTTGTGATACGTCAGTGAGCCGGATATATCCTCACATTACACAAGCAAAACCACCATAGATAAGGAGGATGGGTTTCCCTGCAACTTGCGTTTGCCCAGGTGTCGGAGGGTCTCTCACTGAGCATCCCCATGCCTGGCCACGCGGTGGGCTCGTCGCCGGAGGCTGAGGAGCAGGCGCGCAGGGACACGGCGGTGCTGGAGAGGCTCGTGAGCGAGCACGACATCGTCTTCCTGCTCATGGACACGCGGGAGAGTCGCTGGCTGCCGACTGTGCTGGCCGCGAGCAAGCACAAGGTGCGTGCCCACCCCCACGCATACTAAACTATTGTGAAACAATTTTTGTATTTTACCAGGGAAAGCCCATTGAGCCGTGTAGCTCTTTTTCAGAAGCAACCTGGCTGTCACGAACGATAGCTCAATGAAGTGGTTTATGTGGAACATTTTCGCAACCAAATACTCTAAAGGCATGTTGATTCTAAATGTGGAGGGAAAAACCGGAGGACTTGGAGAAAAATCCACCCGACCACGGAAAGAGCACGCAAACTCCAAATATACAGGCATCAGGGTCGAGATGGCACCCACGACCTCCTGTATACCAGGCGAGGTAGTTAACATCTCGCCACAGTGGCGCCACATACCCACCATCGCGGGCGGGGAGTCCCATGTCCACCAGCTCTTAGGTTAGACGTGTTCGCTATGCTTGGTTAAATTCACATCTCCTCCCCCTCCCCCATGAAGTAATTTGTTGAATTTCCAACATTTGGGGTCCACGAATATGTTAAACAATTTTTTTTGTCTGGTTAGTATAGTCTCATTTTACGTGTTTTCCTATCTCATTCGTACAGTTTTGTTTGCTTCATTAGATTTAAGGTAAGTGGAAAGGTACAGCCCTGCAATTGCCTCACCACACCGCTGCATGCGGGAGAGCGAGCCTCCGCTGGAGGGAGCTGTGGAGAATCCCTCCAGAGAGGGTATTTGGCCTACTCTTCCATGCTGCTCAGATGTCTCTGAAGAGATAGGAGTACCCGCAGTTTACCTCGCCAAACGTGACCTGCTGAACGACTTCATAAAAAATAATTTGATTGAAGTAACATGGTCCCGCTTTACAGGTTTTCAACTCAGTACATTTTTGTTCATTTCATTAGCTTGTATGCATAAGAAATGAAATAATCAACATACTCTCATAACTTGGGAATAAACTCTTCTCATATGCACGCTTCGAGGTATGTATTGTGGATGTAAGAATCTGGTTTAATCCAACAATTGACGCATTGTCAATTACACGCCTCATGCCTCGTGTACAGCTACCCGTCTCTTCATCCTTGGCGATTCCACGTGTCTTTCCGCTGTGTCGAGCCGTTGAAATAAGTCAACTGTGCCTTTGCACCTGCTCGCCCTGTCAAGACAACTTGTTGTGTCTATGCCTTCCTCCGTCTTGACGTTTGTTTTTAAAACAAGCCACGATGTCTCTATTACAAATGACGATATCCAATTATGCTTCTTCCAATCTCCCCGCACAAAGTTTTCTTCTTTGATGGCAGTTTTGAGGGAAACTAAAAAGCAAAAAATGCACACTATGAAGTTATAAAGTTACCGCTTTCGTCAACGTGGACAATAAATAACTGGTTAATTAAAAATAACAGCGATTTGTTTTTACAATTGCTGAGAGGAAATAATGATCGTCACAGTCTGTTGAAATTTCAACATTTCTGTGAAATAAATAGAATCAACTTTGCAATGTTGTTTTGTACCTTGTTAAAATGTCATTCATAACCAATATTTTATTCTCGCCTTCAAAAATATATATGAAGTCATAATTAGTCAAAACTCAATTAGTTAAAACCTCAAAAAATTTCCCCCCCCCTCTTTTTTTGACGATATAAGAACACAAACAAGAAAATAAATCCATGTGATTGTTTTTTTTTTATATGAACCCATTCCATAAAAGCAAACCGAAATAACCTTCACTGTGTTGTAAATGTCCTTGTTCACAACGTCCCATGCGCAGGGGCGGAACTAGAAACTTTTTGAAAATGTATCCTACTTGAATATTATTTTAAAATGTATATTAAATAAAATAACACATTTTCAGGGACTCAAGTTGAGGGGGAGGGTGTATAATCACCCCTATCACCCCACTCACCCTACATGGATCCACAGCTCTCGTCTGCATTCTACATAATCGTCACAGGACCATGATGGACGACTTGGAGAGGCCTTCACCCATTAGTCGATCGACCCTTTCCAATGACGATAACGGTGGCGGTGTCGTCGGCTTTCGTGTGCCGTAGCTGGTGATCAACGCTGCCCTTGGCTTCGACACGTTCGTGGTGATGAGGCACGGCCTGAAGGCAGCTAGGGAGGACCCGGGAGACGCACTCGGTAGTCTCGGCGCTGCCGCCGCCGCCACCACCACCACCTCCTCGCTCTTCTCGGACATCCCCGGCCACCGGCTCGGCTGCTACTTCTGTAACGACGTGGTGGCACCTGGAGACGTGAGAGGCTCTCTCGTGAAGCGAGAACGCGACGGGGATGAGTGTCGAAATTAAAAGAGCTTTATAGCTCATCGGATTGCTCCGGTGTAAATCAATATTCTGATTCTGATATTAAAAAAAAAAAATCGGTTAGAACGCGTAAATATAATTGTGCCGATAACCCGGCACATCCTGACACAGGCAATTGGTAAGGTTTGTTATATAAACAAAGCACCGTTTTCATTCCGTCATAGCTCTGCTCTTTAATAATGACGCCAATATCAAGTGTACGACGTTATTAATTGTCGTTATTGTTGTCATTCCTGTTGTTATTATTATTATCCGCGAGCAGTCGACGAGAGACCGCACCCTGGACCAGCAGTGCACAGTGAGCCGCCCGGGCCTGGCCATGATGGCCGGAGCTCTCGCTGTGGAGCTCATGGTCTCCGTGCTGCAGCATCCAGAGCGGTACGCCCTTGCGCTGCGGCTGGTCAGCCCGGCTCGGCCCGACAGCGTTCTTCACGGAACAAAACGCGATACAGCGGTGCATTTCACGACATGACCGTCATTGTAACGTCCCTCCCATCATTACCTCTTTTCCCATGTTCCCATAATGTATGTGTTTGCATGTTGAGCTTCTTCCGCGCCATACGTAGCCAAACTGAAGGTGCAGGGGAAGGACAACAAACTAAACACAACCTCGCTCAATACAACAAACGTATTAACTCACATTGCATGCTCTTACAGTAGTCCCTGGTCCTTGCTGTCCGCTTGGCAATCTTAGACCTTTGGGCCCGGCGATTATAGTGATAGCGGTTTTCGGTTACGTTGTATTTTCACGTATCTTGCAATGATTTGTTTGTGCTTTGTTGCACGTTATGTGCAAATAAATACTTGCTTCCAAGTCATTCTGCTGCAGTTCACGCGACATAAACCTCCCGTAAGTCGTCAAATCATTGTAACTTTGCAATCTGTAACACTTATAATGATACACTCTGCCAAAAATTTATGGCGTCATATAACCACCATGCAGAATCAGAATCACGATCTTTATTTAGACTGGAGAAAACAGATGTCCAGTAGCACAATTACTCCAGAAATCTTTTAAAATGCATTAACTTAACGAACATAAGCTTTATATTTTTGATTATTGTGTTATTTCATTATTATTAATGCAAACTATGGGGTTTTTGTAGCCAATATTATGTACGATCCAAATTTGTTTTGGCTCAGGCCACATATTTATTTTGACAATTCTTGTCGCTAACTCTCCGCCAACCAAAGAATGTTACCGCCTTCACGCAGATATTGTTATTACTCCGTATTATATACACGTGGCCAGTGCATTGGTCACATTCTGACCGATGCAGCTCCTCCTAATCGATCGCCCTGAGACTCTTTGTTCCCGAATTCAACAACATACAACGACATTCCGCTCAGACTGCTTTGAGATACTTCCGGTAATTCTCCCAGAAATGCATTTGCTAATATTTGATGCATATTTTGTGGGGAAATAAAATGTTTGAATCGATCAACGGTCACCACGTCATAATGACATTTAACAAATTGGGCGGTCCAATTATGTTATATCGTACGACATGATAATTGGTTTTTTACCCTTCTATCTGGCAACAAAACTGACACTTTTTTTTTACAAGGAGTCATGTTTGCATAGACCACAATACCTGCAGCCATAATGCAAACAACAAAAAACATAACTTTGATAATATATGCATTATCAGAGTTATGTTGTGTTATGTTTTTTGCATTATCAGAGTTATGTTTTTTGTTTGCATTATGGCTGCAGGTATTGTGGTCTATGCAAACATGACTCCTTGTAAAAAAAAAGGTGTCAGTTTTGTTGCCAGATAGAAGGGTAAAAAACCAATTATCATATTTTTTACTGGCAAATGAGGTTCCAATGGTGTAAATCGTACGACATGTCTCTCGGTGTCGCCGCAGTGTGTGAGTTCTCGTGACGACCCTTCCCCTCCCCTCCGTCTCCGCGTCATCGCCCACCCCTCGTGCATCTGAGCCTTTCACGTCAGTCCATCTGGGAAGGGACGTGAGTCGCTAATTGATCTCCGTGCCGTTACAGGGGCTACGCCTCGGCCAGTGTGGGAGATGACCGCATGAACGAGCCCCCGACGCCGCTGGGTTTGATCCCACACCAGGTGCCGCTCGCGTCTGCTTGGCTTGCTGTGTGACGTGCGCACGCATACGTATGCCAACCGTGCTAATCGGAGTTGCGCACGTACATACGTGTGTATACGTACGTGCAAAAGAAATTGGTGGGGAGCGGCGGTGTCACGGTTAGCGCGCTGCGCTATGAACCCAACGACCCGGGTTCGATTCCCGTTCACGGTCAATACCAGTGACAGTTATCTGAACCGGTTCTGGGCCTCCTCTAGATCCACTCAGCCTTAAATGAGTACCTGGTACGGTGTGTAAACATCGCCACTGGGGAGACAAAGGCGGTCGGGCGTGGTGCTGGCCACCCACCCCCTCGTGTACCGTTGCGGCCTTCATAGGTGCTCGCTAACAGCACTTGCCCCTACAGTCTGTTAAGGCTATACGGGGGATCTTTTTGTTATCTTTGTGCACACACACATCAATGACCTATGTTTACTGTGCATTCATTGATAACACTGCCATGTAAAATTATAAAACGAACCAAAGTGAGCCCGATCAGCTCTCGGAAGCTGTACAGGTCTCCGATGCGTTTGCGGAATTTACCGCGTGTTGTTCGGCACGATGTCTGACGTTTCGCTTCATGCGCTGGGAGCGTTAGTTCCTGAAGAAGCTCTCGGCTTCAGTTCATAAAGAAGCTCCGATCACGTAAAGCGAAACATCGGACGTAACTCTGAACAACGCAGTACAGTTATCTCTCTGTCTCGCTGCTGCCTGTCAGTCTGTCACATTTGCTAAAATGTATTTGATGGCGGCCGAAGACATGAGGACCACAATGCAGTTCTCCAGTACCTCTCGGTGGCTTTTGCACAATGCACACGGCTGAGTGCTTTTTGCACACGTAACTGTGTGTTGCTTGGAACGCGGTACGAGTTCATGAGCCTTGACCAGATGTTTCACGTGTCAGTACCACCTGAACTAGCACTTTAGCGGTTCCAATGTCGTTGGGACCAATAACAATGAAGTATCGGATTCCCATTTGAAATCAGTGGGTTATTAAATAATCGACTCTCATTAGCCACGTAAATAAAGTGGAATTGCTAAAGTTTTGCGACCTTACGTGGTACCAATATCTACTCTGGTCCAAGGACCATCTATACATATATAGTTGACCAATGTTATCCATAACGCAGGTTGTTTTGGGTTAGATCTATAGTAAGCACAAGCCTCCGGTAAATCATATGACTTATGCGTAGCCACCACTACTCTGGATTTCTCCCCTGTCCCCGCCCCCTGTGAAAAGCAAATCTGCTTGTACCTTCTGCCTCTCCCTCCCATCACTGTCTCATCCCCGACACATTGGCCCAGTCATTCCTTCTCCCCCACCTCCCCCTTGCGTCTGGCATTCCTTCTTTCTTCCTGGTGCTCATCTTGAACCGTGCCCCTCTTTTTCTTGTGGACTTCCGTCCCAGCATTCCTTTCACTACTCCTCTTCCCCGTGGTGGTGTGTCACGGAATGGCAAGGATTTCATGCGAACCGAATCGGGGCGGTGTTGTTTCTACGCCAGGTGGCGATGTCGGCCACAGCCAAGACAGAGACGAAGCACTGTACAAGGGGCGTGTGTCTTTTGTCAATACTTTGGCTGCTTTACAACAACAAAAAACATGTGCACGCAAATGCGTGCACAACCATGGCGATTATATATAAATACACAAGAGGCAGCTAAGAGTGTGGCAAAGAGAGTGCGTCAGAATTGTACGTGCAGTTTTTTCTTTTTCACTGCACTGTAGTCCCAAGTGCGGTAACATGAATATGTTGATATCTGAAAGAAAAAAACAGCTAAAAGCTTCACGATGGTTTGGTCAAAACTTTTTCGTCTTTTGTTTTCTCAACAATTATATTTGGCAATATATAAATTCAGGGATAGTGGTGGTGCAGTGGATAGCACCCAACGCTTTCAAGCCATAAACCTGAGTTCGATTCCTGGCCACAGCTAACACCAGTGGTATCTAAACCAGCACCTCCTGGGCAGCTACCCCCCCCCCCCATCACCAAAACACACCGAGCAGCGTGGTGAGGTAAGTCCAAAATAACCCTCGTGGCCAGCACAGGGCTTCGTCTTGCTGTGGATTGTCATGCCACTGAATTATGTTATTAACTTAATATATCGATGAAACAAGTATATGGGAACAGAGTGAAATATTGAAATGTATTCACCGTTGCTTGTGATGTCACTTAACTTCCCTCCCATGGTTTCCTTGCACCAGGGACTTGGGAGGTCTCAACAGGTATCTCCTCTGGTCAAACAAAGTCAAGGAATGTATGAGCTTGTAGTGACGCGTCGCTGACATCAACACAGTGCGATACAAAGGACACAGCACAATGTTTGGATCACCGTTGCTCTCTGTATCTCGTTTCCAGATTCGTGGTTTTCTGTCCAGATTTGACCACGTGCTCCCTGCCAGCCTGGCCTTTGATAAATGCACTGCCTGTTCAGCTACAGTAAGTAAATCTGGGCTTAGAGAAAGAAAAAGACACTCACACACGCACGAGCACGACAGCGAACTTTTGCTGCCAGTGCACATTTTCACTTGGTGGGTTTTTTTTAACTTGTGAAATCTTTGACAAAGTGTAAAACCAGACGAAAAAAACTGTTCCTGTGAATGAAAAAACTGCGCTGTTCAACATACAGATGTTTTAAAATTGTACTTAATGGACATTTTACTACCGTCATTTCCGTTTCTATAATTAGCATCGTTTCTCCCTGGCCATCTCTGCCGCCTCCAAAAAAGTACCGCGCAAAAAATTTACTGCCGATGCATCGAATCGGACCCTGCGAGTCTCCGTTCATTCCCCTGCGCGGGTGCATTTGCAAGGCACCCGGAAAAGCAGGGTGGTCCCATTTGGCCCACACGGTAATCTGGGTTACTTTGGTGCTATTCTATCACTAGAACCAGGGTCAGCATCGATGTTCTTCTGCTCCTATTCACGGCGCTCTGCGCGACTGCGAGACTATTCCCGATAGGGCGTTTGAATTGTTCCCTACATTTTGTCCCTGGGCCCCGTTGGCGAAAGGGATGCTGCTGCTGCTGTTGTGTAATGGTTAGCCCACTGGAATTGTTACTCGGATGCGTGGCAATTTAAACAATGGCAACACTTTCTTAAATCCTCCCCGCCTCTGCCCACACAGCAGTATTGATGGGCTCGCCACAGTTGTATGCATGTATGTTGAACTTCTTTTGCGCTGTACGTAGCCAACCGTGCTCATCAGAGGTGCGACGGCTCAACATTTAAATTTCGATTTAAAGCTTTCGTGACTGCAGGGATTCACATTCTTGGTTCTTTCGGTAAAGTCACGTAGAAGGGAAAAAACAAAATAATAAAAATGAAACAATAAAATTCTCACCACGTTTTAATTGCAACACAAGCAATCATCATCAGGTGTGAAAACCACCGCCACTTTTTTCAAATTTTCTTGCTGTGGTTTTCACACCTGATGATGATTGCTTGTGTTGCAATCGAAACATCATGAGAATTTTATTGTTTTATTTTTATTATTTAGTTTTTTTTCCTTCTACGTGTCTTTACCGAAAGAATCAAGAATATGGCTCAATAATTAGTTTGAGCGGCAGGTTGCGTGTGCTGGGATAGAGTGTGGGTACTTTCACATATTCTCAGATGCCTGGCCAGTGTAGAAAGTAGGTCAAAATACACTGGAGGTGCTGTCCCTGCCACCAGCATTGGTGTGAGAAAGCCATTGCAGCGTGGCACCTTTACTTCGGGTGAAAGTACCTATCTTCATCTCGCCATGGACACAATAAAGGTTTAATCCCAAACATTCAATGTGAAAACATCGGAGCATCGGGTCGTCCGGGTTGTTTGACCTTACTTCACACTGATCAGTGAGGGAGAGATTAGAACAGCAGTGGATTTGGCTGCACTGACCTCTGCTGCCCGTAATAACTACTGCACCTGTTTTTTTGGGGTATCAGTGGTCACCCATCCAAGCACTTTCTAGGCTCAACACTGTTTAGCTTCCAAAGCCTGAAGACTGGGCATACTCGGGGTGAATTGGTTCATAGGAACATGTCGGGGATGTGTTTTGCGACTCTAGGTTTTAATCCAAACAATCCAAAAATCGAGCCTAGGTACAACATTTTAAATGATACAAAAACATGCCTTGACAGGAAGTGACGTACCTTTACGTGCCATCACAGGAACTGAAGTCACTTTCAGGCCATCTCTTCTGTGGTTTTCTCGCCAAAATGATGTTACGTGACATCAGGTGATGTCACCACGGTTAACGCGGAGACATTTTAAACTGGCACGTCACAAAAACACTGTTCCAGCACACGAATAAAATCCCAAATTGTCATGCAAAAATACAAAGCCTTTAAATCTGAAACTGATCCCTTATACGTGCAAGTGTACGTTTTGAGCCATGCTGTGCGTGCATTCGTGCCTTTCGCCGGGTGTTCAGTGGCTGTGTTATAGAGTAGGCATTTCCATTGAGTGGCAAGTCTCTTGGGCAACCTGACGCATTGTATCGTTTCACGTGGGCAGAAACAGGGGGATAGCTTGAGGGGAATAAGGTCGCTGTTGTGCGTGGGCAGGTGTGTGCTGTACAGGGGAGCGTGCTGTGAATTTAGTGGGGGGGGGGTTCGGGGGGTGGGGAATCCCATTCAATTTAAGTTACAAAACTCGCATTTCGTAGAGCTTTTTGTACTATTGTGTACAATCTCTCGAGTGACAATGTCTGGCTTTGTGCCTAGCGGTAATGTGCTGATAATGTTCAACTGGCACTACCCTTGTGAGGGCATTATTTTCCTTTTACAAAACAAGCCGTTGCACTATTAGGGGTGGACTAGTGGCGCCACGGTTAGCACACCGCGCGGCGATGTTCACCCCGGCAACCTGGTTTTGATTGCAGTGCACGGCTATCATCGGTGACGAGTGCTATATGAACCGTGGGGTGACCTCGACCCAGCTTTAGATTGAGAAATAAATATATTCTCTCTATTTTCATAATTATCGCTACACTGTCATCGAATTTAGTTGTTGTTGCACTTGGTTTTATTATCATGGGTGATGAGCACAGGCCCAAAGGCCTCGTATGCCAAGTAAGCAAACAGCGCTGCTGAAGGATTCATACATAAGAGTTTAAAACTAAGACTACAAAAAAAGACCCACTGGGCTACATAGCTCTTTTTCAGAAGCAACCACAAATGATAGCTTAACGAAGTGGCTTTAATGTGGAAATATATAGTAGCCAAATACTCTAAACGATGTTTCTAAATGTCGAGTGAAAAATAGAAGGACCCAGAGAAAAATCCATGCCATCACGGGGAGAATATCAAAACCCCAAACATACAACAGGTGTCAGGGTCGGGATGGAACCCACGACCTCCTGCATACCAGGCGAGGGAGTTAACATCTTCACCACCGTGACGAGGTGTTAACACACCTCCTAAATCGAGCAAGGCAGTAAGAACTTGGAAAAGGGGACAATGGGTGAGAATGTCAAGGTTGAGCAAGAAGCAGAAAGAGGAGAAGTCTTGTGACCTGCGGCGTGGTAGTTGAACACAGTGTGGTTGAAATCAAACAGTCCACGTGATTGACCGAGTCCACAATATGGGTGAAGGAATCAAAGAGTACAGTTTACAGGAACGAGTAACCATGGCAGTAGCGATAGAGGGGTGATAATGATGCGATGAGCCAGTGACTGGCTAAAGAGGAAACGTATTTAAAAAAATAAATCTTAGCTCAGCTTGCCATGAAATTCGTATCTGTTGCTGCTGTCACTGGATCCGGTTATGATCCGCAAAGGTTTTACCCTGGCCACACAACCTGTCGGTACGCCAATAAATAAACGCTCCCTGGTACCATCTGTTATAGGGACTATAAATACACGGGGCTATTTTTCGTCCACCACGACCACCTCCCACAACCCCTGAGAATTAGCACCCTCATTATTCAAGTGCTGGTGCACCCAACCTTACAGTAAGGCAATCGCTTGGATAGCTGGGTGGCTAATTTGAGGAGTGCGCCGAGAAATCCGTGGGTGTGCACGTGGAAATGGTTTGCGCCCCTCCGTGCCGAAGAGAGCAATCGATGGATGCCCGCGTTGGCCTCGCTTTAGCAACTGTACGTGTGGGCAGCGATCAAACCGACCGACTTGAGGAGAGTCATGTGCCTGTTGCGTACCAGCTGTAGCATTGGGGCAACAGCTCCTTGTCAGGGGCTCTTCCAAGAAGGGGGAGAAAACAAATCCTATAACAACAGCGACACAAATTTCGATTTAAAGCTTTCGTGACTGCAGGGATTCATATTCTTGGTTCTTTCGGTAAAGTCACATAGAAGGGAAATAATAAAACAATAAAATGCTCACGACGTTTCGATTGCAACACAAGCGATCATCATCAGGTGTGAAAACCACAGCAAGAAAATTTGAAAAAATTGGCGGTTTTTTCAAATATTCTTGCTGTGGTTTTCACACCTGATGATGGTTGCTTGTGTTGCAATCGAAACGTCGTGAGAATTGTATTGTTTTATTTTTATTATTTTATTATTTCCCTTCTACGTGACTTTACCGAAAGCAACAACACAGTTTATGTTGCATCTAAATGGCAAATTACGAGAATTGGAAAAAGCTACATTAGGGTAGATTGTGGCGGGGTAGCTGGATGGTATTTGGTGATAGCGATTAGAGTTGGGTAACGTGGTAGACATAATTGGAGGGAAACTCCGTGGCATGGCTCCTGGATAAGCAATTGTATCCATAGGGCCAACAGCGACGTATGTATGTTGAACTTAGTTGGGACTGTACGTAGTGAACCGTGGTAATCGAAGGTTGCAGGGGAAGGACAACAAACTACTGTAAACACAAAAAAGCAGTTCTCAAGAAATTCGTTTTCCATATAGATTTAAAAGTGCGCTGCTCCGGTGGCTTGCTAATATCAGAAGGAAGAGCGTTCCAGATGGCCGCAGAAGCGCATCTGAAAGCGCGCGGCGTAGTGACCGTCTTTGTCCGATGGTTAGCCAAAAGCCGCCGCTGCGAAGAATGACCGGATTTTGCATGAACCACGGGGACAGCCAGGGCACCCTCCTCGTGGAGATCCAGGGGCTGTGACGAGTCCAAGGGGCATCCTTGAGGGGGGGGGGGGTGAGCAGGGAAACTTTATCCCTTCAATGCGTTCGTGGGCAAGGTTGCAATGAAAAATCAAGCCCTTGGTACGTTTTGCCCAGAATCTCCGTATGGTTGCAGCACGCCGTAACGTGGACAGCACCCGACCAGTGTGTTTTCCCGCAAATTAAATGCGGAGTATTTTTCACGAGCACAAGGGCATTAATTAAAACCAGATGGGCTCTGGCGCTATTGCTGCGGTGCTCCCGGGAGCGCTGCCTTCAGCGTCGCGAAACGACTGCGCGTATCGTTTACAACGCCCGCGTACACTATTGCCGTGTGCACATTGTGTGCACAATCCTGCACACTTTTAGGTGCTATAAAGGCACACTGCATTGTATTTGCATTGTTCGCTGCTTTGCATGCGCAACTTAAGTGGGCCACGTGTGGGCGTTTTAAATAGCGCCTCTGCCCCAAAACTGTGGATGGATGATGGATGAGGGGCATAACTTTGATGGCAATGGAAGTACCAAATTTAAGATGTTACATTATGCTCCGCCACATGACAAGAGAGACAAGACTCCGACCCAAGTAAAACAAACATCGGTGGACACGTTCTAATAAAGCTGCACTTATAATCCCCTTGCCGTAATACCCGGTGGGTTTTGGGCTTAATACACAATGAGCCTGGGGTCTTTTTACAAAAAAACCTCTCCCCCCTCCCCCCTAGAGCTGGCGCTGGGAGACTGGTCACACTGTATGGAGTTGGCGCTAGTTTTGGCAGTGATATTGGCGTCCACTGCCGACCCCCCCCCCATGAGAATAAGAAACTCCACTCGAGTTCCACGGGGCGCCTTCTTGGTGAAGGGACAGCAGTCGCTTAGTTAAACGCTGTCTTCACCAGAGAGACGCTTGCGGAAGGAAAAAATATATATTGACGAGTGAAGTCTGACCGCTTACTAAATGGCAGATTGTTTCTGCAGAGATCTACTGTTGAATGCTTTTTGTACGTAACAAAAAGCATTCTACGGTGTGACGTGAACTGCGCGTATTTACACACGCGCGCGCACTTGCGGGTGTGCGTGTGTGTGCGCAGTTTGTATATTTCAGTTATTAGTTGATGAAAATCATAACTGCTGCAAGTGTGTTGGTTGGATAGGTCAGTTGTTTTAAAGGGCGCTTTAGAAAAAGCAAATTATTTTTATTTGTATTTCATCCCAAATGTTAGCGTTGCTCGTAAATTAAATATTTTCTTAATTGAGTCAATTTGGCTAACGAAGAAAACACACGCACAGCGTACGTATACAAAAATATATATATTGGTGTGCACGTGGAATTGGAACCTGCCCTGTTTTGCCAAAAAGTGGGAGAATTTCTGTGATGGCTGAGGAGTGACGCACACGTAAACCCGCACCACGTGCCACACCGTGAATAATTGTAAGGGCCCCGATTGCAGCTGTGTTGCACGTGGCTCGGAATAAATCACAACCCCATCTTTGGCTTTCGGTGTTCTTTTCTATTTTTGCAGTGAAATATTTATAACGAAAAAAAATCGTACGTATACATTACACATTTATGGAAATGTGAATTTTAACGCGTAGTACTTTCGCGTGATTAAATATGCGATGAGTGGGGCAATGGGGGCTTAAAAAATAAGGTAACGCATTTATACCAAAATATCCCTGATTGCACATGATCTTTGGAGTCAAAGCAGCGTTGAGCCTTGTTAATACATGGATGAGAGACTACCTAGGAATGCTAGGTTGTCATAGTATTTGGGTGCCAAGGTGGTCTGTCGTTAGTTATTCGGCAATAAATGTTTCAAATCTATATTATTAGGTTTTTTCGGTAAAGTCACGTAGGTAAAAAATTAATTAATAAATGTAAAATAAAAAATCACGACGTTTCGGAGGCAACACAAGCTTCCGTCTTCAGGTGGAACCGTCACAGCACGATTTTATTTTTATTTACTTTATTAATTTTTATTTTTTACCTACGTGACTTTACCGAAAAAACCTAAGAATATGAATCATTGCAGTCACGAAAGCTTCAAATCTAGAAGTTTTAAATCTATTTACGTAGGGCTATTTGAGTGTTATCCCCTCGTACGTATGGTTTTCTCCTGGCACCTTGTTCCCCCCCCCCTCCCCACAGTGCCACGCTTTCACTCGTAGAATTTCCTCAACATCCCATGTGGAACTCGACTAAAAAAAGTGTCTGTGAGAATCTTTCAATCCTCGGTGGAAGGAGCATGGTTATGTTAGAAGAAAACTGCTTGCACTGGCATTTTTGTTGATATGACTTTCACAGGAAACTCGGCATTATTCTGTCCCCTGGAGCCCACTTTCATTGCACGCGGTGGAATGCGTATCTGCCTTCGTTATTCACAGGAATGCGTGTTTAATCGTACTTGCGGTATATCATCCGAAACTGACAACGCTGCATTTGGTTTTTAGCCAACGACAAAACAAAAAGTAACGGTGTCTGTCAAAGCCACATTTTTATTTCATTTACTTTCCTTTATGCAGCTTTACAATACCATGGTATACATTTTTTTATATAAAATAATAATGTTGACCCAAGCCCCCTTTTTTTCTTTTGAAAAATTCAAGGAGAGAGGGCCCCCCCCCCCCTCCTCTCTTCCTGACGAAAAAAAAGCACAATCGGCGAGGGGCCTCCTTCAATAATGTGGGGCAGTTGAGCGTTAATTCCGCTCCGGCCTTTGTTACATTAAGTGCCGGACCACCCAGACACTGCATCAGCGTGGGGCTTCCACCCCACACGACGCGGCGGCGTTCGCCCGTAACAATGTCCCGCCCGCCCGCTCGCTCACCCGCTCGCTCGCTCCCCCGTTCATCCGCTCGCTCGCCCACTCGCTCGCCCTTGCGCTTTCTGCGTTTTCCGCCAGGTGTTGGAGCACTACGAGCGGGAGGGGTTTGCGTTCCTCCGCCAGGTCTTCGACTCGTCGCACTCCTTCCTTGAGGACCTCACCGGCCTCACGCAGCTGCACCAGGAGACGCAAGCGGCCGAGGTATGTATGTTGCGTATGTACGTTGAATTTCTTTCGCACCGTACATAGCCAAGCGCGCTAATCGGAGGTGCGGGGAAAGGACAACAAACTGCATACAAAAAGCAGTTCGAAAGAAATGAGTTTTCAATCTCGATTTCAAAGGGCACAACTCTAGCGGCTTCCTAATATCGGAAGGAAGAACGTTCCAGACGGCCGCAAGAAGCACATCTGAAAGCGCGTGATTGCGGTAACCCGTCTCTGTTATGTGCCCAGCAAAGAGCTGCTGCAAGGACGACCGGAGTTCGCGTTGGGTGAGGCGGTCCATCGCGCTCTCCTAACGCTCTCCCGCGTCGTGCCTGGCTGGACGTGCCTGGCGTTCTTTCCGCAGCCCCCCCACCCCCTGGTCCCTGGCTTCATATAGTCGTTGTACCAGCGCCAATTTCTTCTGAGATGTGTCATCGGCAACCGAGTCACTTTGCCCATAAGATGTCTGGGCTGGGACCGCGTGAGACGACAGCCGCCGTTTATCGTTTATCGATTATCGATTCAAAGTTCAAATGTGATGCTCCACATATCTTTCGTCTAGTGCGGCCCAGTTTTCAGATGGCTGGCAGCATGTGGCACCTCCCTTCCACACTTCTCTCTGCTTCCTGCCAGTCTCGCCATGTTAATTTGCAACTATAAATGTTTTCGATTTACAAACGATTTTCGACAAAATTACTTAAAATTTCGTTTTATTTGTGATCAGAAATTAGCTGCAAACTCGTAAGCGTGTACAAAGGAATATGTGAGTTCGGGGTTTAGGGTAAAGTTGTTGTACCCTGTCAACAGTTTCGTTTATTTGTTGTCCTTTTCTCAATTTCATTTTCATTGTGGCATAGGCCTCATTGTTCTGAGACGAAGTGTCCTTTCTGAACTCCCAGAGCTTTGCATCACACCGTATTATAAAATGGCCCATGAAAGCAGATGTCACCGAACTACTTCTGAGATTCCTCGATGGACCCTTTTTGTTTATCCACACACACATGGGGACAGGGCACTTTTCCACATATCCTGCTATGAAGAAATGTTCATGGCAGGACAGTCAAAATGAGATATTTTTTTCCCATTCAAAGCTGGCATTTTGCCAAATTAAGTTTAAAAAAATAATGTGTTGTTTTGTTATGGAGCATATCATGACCGGACTGATACCAACAACTCGCTAAACATGAGAGCCCCGGTTTAATCACGGTCAGTTGGTTGAAACCCAAATTCGAACGCAGGATTTGAGCGTGTTGGCTCAGCGGTTTGACCTCTGAGCCACCCACCCACATCTCTTGTTTATCATTTTAATCTCTCAGTGGCCTCTAATGGACGATTGTTTAGGGGCACAAGTGTGGATGTGGGTGACAGCAGGGCGCAAGGGCAAGGCGTAGGTCTCGAGGGCGTGTTGGGGGCATAATGGCACATGTCAAGGCTATGAGATGCTCCATCTGGGCCTAGTGGCCCAGCGGAAGTGATCGCAGCTCACAGTCACAAGCTTGCAAAATCACATTGTTTGGGAGGTTGACTCAGCCCATCATCCCTCCTGAGGTCGATACGACAAGTATGACTTTGTTGGAGAAGTCAACAGTGGTTGTCCTGTGGGTCGACTCACCGCTGCTATACGAATGTGTAATTTCCATTGCTGACCCAGGGTTATAAACAGGAGATGAACACAGCCACAATGCTCATTTCAGCAAACCATCACTTAGACTTGTTATCTGAGTGCGAAGATAGATGCAGCTCTGGCGATAAGTGCTCGGAAAAACGGCTGCCCTTCATTCTCGCAGGATCTTTTGGCTGGCCATCGAACAAAGACGATCACTGGATCGCACACTTTTAGGTGGGCTTCTATGTCCATCTGGAATGCTCCTCCCGATATTAGGAAGCCACTGGGGCAGTGCACTTTTAAATCTAGATTGAAAACTCTATTGTTCAAAACTGTTTTTTGTGTTTAGTTTGTTGTCCTTATCGCGCACTTCCAAGTTGCATAGTTGGCCTTGTACGGTATGAAAGAAGTTCAGCATACAAACATACATGCACTTGACAGCAGGGCATTTGCTCTGGCCAAGACTATGTCCAGCCCAGCCAGCTAGCCTGCCCATGTGCACAGCCCATCCCCTGCGATTGAGCATGCGCTTGCTTTCAGAGTTGTAAGCTATCAAGCCAGATGTGGTCGTCACGTGATTTGTGTGTTAACTAATCCCAGGACGAGCCACGAATGTTTATTTTGCCTTGTAGTGCAGCGCGTCCCGAAAATACGATGACATTTGACCAACATAGAAAGGGCCGTGTTTTTGTAAAGCAATAAGTGGTGGTCTTGGGTTATCACAATTTTGAGAGGCAATTTACTCTGTGAGTAACACAATACCATTTGGTAGAACAAATGTCTTTTTTCAAAAGAATGGTAACTTCATATTGCCAAAATCATTTTGATTGCATCAGGTAATAGGGCAGAAGTAATTTTTAAATGTTATTGTCCTTAGGTATTCCGTATAGCCAATATTTACGATGCTCGGTTCTGTTTTCTGTTAAATCCCCATCTGTGCCTATTTATTATCTCCGTGCCCTTTAAAACGTAATATCCAGAATACACAACAGTGTAATATAGTGTAATGCCGCTCCAATATTGTCTCCACAACCCCCATGGTCAAGTCTCTCGTGCCTAACCAGCCTCATGAAGTTTACTGGGCATTCATCATCAGCCATGTTCTATCCACTGCTGGATGATTGCCTCCCCAAGCATTCCTCTTCACGCTTCTCTCTCGCTAAATTTCGAAATGATTTGTCAGGTTCCATGCTTTTCAGACTCGGTGAGGCTTTTCTGCATATAAAGGGCATTGTTTAATCTTGACTGAAAGCTTTCGTGACTGCAGGAATTCATATTCTTTGGGTCTTTCGGTAAAGTCACGTAGATGGTTCAAAGAAAATAACAAAAAACGACGACGTTTCGATCGCAACACGAGCGATCGTCATCGCTTGTGTTGCGACCGAAACGTCGTAGTTTTTTGACTTTTTTTTTTACCATCTGCGTGACTTTACCGAAAGACCCAAAGAATAAGGGCATTGTTATGTTGGAATGAAACTGCTTGATTGGTATTTTTTTTTGCTGGTATGACATTCACGGGAAATTCGGCATTTATCTGTCCCCTGGAGCCCTCTTCTTTGCATGCGGAATGCGCGTCTGCCTCTGTTGTTTACAGCAATACAGGTCGTGCAACACGACAATTCAACAATTGCTCCTTTGGCATCGTGGCAATGTAAACCTAGCACGGTGACCATTTTATCAGTGCGCTTGATGCACAAATGGAATATTGAAAAGTCTTCGATGCGCCACTGTTTGTCACCCATAATGCCCGGATTCACAAATACGAAATGGGGACGCGTGGTCACACAGATGCCCCCTCCGCTTCTCCTGACACAAGTTTATCTGGCTCAGCCACCTCAATGTCAAAATTTAAGTTGTTGTTCTACACCTACTTGAGCCATACAGAGAAGAAGAAGTCTACGGATTGGTCTCCTCCGTTCACTCCCCATCTTTACTTCTCTATTAAACCACACACACAGAGCTTAACTTGCACATGTACCTCAGCGTCTTTCGACGCCTCTTGCTCCCACATGTTTGGCTCTGTGTCTTTGGATGTGAGTGTGTTTGTGTCACTTTCATGTCACCGTTACACTTGTATTGAACTTTTTCATGTTACACTTGCACTGTTTTTGACTCGTGTGTATTTCGTTCATGACCGTTTGTCAGTGGTTGCAATATTCTTGATGGACCCTGAACTCGTTCTCTGCAATCTCGATGTTTTTGTTTTGTTGTTGCTGTGCTCACCCCCCACGGATCTCCCTTGTAAAACATCTGGGCAACTGGCTAAACGGCATCATCCGTGTAATAAATTAAATCAACTTCAACTCATGGAAAACGTTCGGCAGGCATTGGGTGGCGGTAAAAAAAATAAGAAGTGCCACAGGGGACGCAATGAAACGCGTTTGTAACCCCACGATGGTGAAGTCGTTGTTGATGCCTCGTGTCGTGTTCACTGTTGTTTTCTTTTAGATCTGGGACATCAGCGACGATGAGAGCATCTAGGAGGGCAGCGCTGCAAAGGCTCCGGCTTTACACCACGAAAACATTGGTCAGTGACATCGCAGAAGTAAACAAGTGCTTAACCTTTTACGATGTTTATTAAACTTTTTAATGAGCCCTCAGATCATATGTTTGTTTCACACATGGTTTACATTGAAACCAAGAGAACGTCGTCGGCCTTTTAACAAGTTTAAAAATAAATTAACGATGTTAAACCGTAATAAAAAGAAAACAGAACGTGAGTATTCTTTGTAGATTTTTGTTTTTAAATCGCAAAAATTCGAATTTAAGGTCAGTAATTTACTGTTCAAAAGAGAATTGCGGCGGTGTTCATCTCACGTGTACAGTTTTGAGCTAGCGATGGTAATTTTACGTTCCTATATGGTGGGGGTGAGTTTATCCATTGGACAACCACTGTAGACTTCCTCACAAAGTGGAGCTCGTTTTATCAACCCCAGCGGGATAATGGGGCTAAGTCAATGCCCAACCAGGGTTTGAACTTGCAACCTTGACATCGCTGAGCCGCTCGCTCGCTCTACCGCTGAGCAACCTGGCTTGTAATTGCAAGTGGCTGCGTTTGGTGATGTTCATATTTCAAAGGAAGATGATTTTTTTTGCTTTTTTTATATTTTTATTCAAGGTTAGGCAAGCATTGGTGTATGAGGGTCCGGCCTGGCGATGGTCACTGCTGGTTGAAGAGCCAACAGGAGTGGTTCTCATTGCTTGTGTGTGGGTGAACTGCACATGCATGCCTGCACACGTTCGTCTGTGTTTTGACTATAAAACGTTGGGTTTGTTTTCTTTTTCATATTCCTGGAAGCAGAATGTACATGTATATTTTAACACGTTAACATAAGGGTTTTGGTTCATTGTACACGTACAGTACGTGGCTTTCTTGGAGATTGCTGCCCCCTATTTTCTTAACGGCGCCATTTGCAGCCACGGTGTTATCGTTGGTTAAGAAAACAGTAATGTAGGAAGGTTATGTTATGGCCTATGAGTGAGTGGGGGGGGGGGGGGATGTAAATTTTTTTTTTACTGACCAAACAAATCTGCACTGCCTTCTTTCCAAACAAAACAATAACTGGAGCAAAAGCCACCTATTCCAACAAGCGTCGATCCCGAAACCAGCGGCCAAGCGTGTAGGCAACCCCAGACGCAATTCGTTGGGTTCAGCACATGCACTGTATGTAATGGGAAGCTGGCGTGGTGTAATGGACAAAAGGTCACCGGTTCGATTCCATCTCCCGGGCACGGCAGTTGAAACAGTGGCGCGAGTTTTCTTTAATTCCCCCCCTCCCGCCTCTGTCCACCCAGCAGCAATTCGTCGATGGGCAGCTCGCACGTGCTGGGGTAAAGTGTGGGTACTCCGAGCTCTTCCAAGGCATGTGGCCATATCTGAACGTATAACATTAATGGTAATAATACCATTAATGTTATACAGAAGGGGAACACAACATCTCAAAGAGTGCAGTGTGGGGTTTTTTGCCTTGGTGAACCCCCCGAATGGCAGTTTGTCCCTCACCTCAAGAGGGCCTGTTTGAAGCTTTGTCGCGTGGAGGGTCTTTTGCAAACAGTGGCGTGAGCAAGCAATTGCAGGGCTGCACCATTATCCTTTATGAGTCTGTGCAATTGCCGATGTTTAAATGTGGATTTGGGTCTGCTTTACCAAGTCACGGAATTGTGCGAGGCGACTGCCGAGGCAATGCGTCTGTCTGGAACAAGTTCCGTCGCCTCTCCGGTTTCAAGGGAAGCGTTTTAAGACTCGTTATATATTTGTTGGAAATATCAACGGTTACGATGCTGGTGGCGGCCTTTGTTTACCGCCAGAGATATTTCTTTTCAAAGGCATTGCGGGGAAGCAAGACTGCCCGTCTCTCGCACGCTCTCTCTCATCCTCCCACATTTATTAATGTTGCACCACGAGGTGGCCGTTTGTTTTCCTCCACTGTTTAGGTGTGCGGGGTTCACAGGACTGACCTTTAAAAAAATATATACATTGCGGAAGGTAGCCAACGGCCAGTTTATAGTATTACGAAAAGCAGAACCCACGCAGAAACATATGAAAAATAAACCCAAGTTGCATTGGCTTTTTCTACCATGAAATATTGATGGAACGAATGGTTGCCACTGCCAATATTTATATGCGCGGGCAATGACGAAACCTGGAACAAGCCCTCTCTGGGATTGCCTTTGAGGTGTTTTTATTGCTTGTAATAATTTTCCTTGCCTATAAGAAATATACAATATTCCTGCGTTAATTGCGAGGGATTTGTTCCGGAGATGGTCGTGAATAGCAAATTTAATGGATGATGATTTTGGCGCGTCTGCAGATGCTTTTAAAGCTTAGATAAGTTCTCTATCTCTCTCATCCCTGTATCTCATTACTTTCTCGCATCACGTTCTCGCTCATCGCTTTCTCTCAATGCAGTCGTGCAGCATTACAGATGCGATTTGCGGATAGCCAAAATCGCGGATAGCAGTTTCATGAATAATGAGCGAATGCTGTATACCATTGTAGTGATTACAAAAAAAACACTCCCTTGTCCTACAAGAGCATTGTTGCTGACAAGTAGTGGCCAGAGATGAGCCTTGCTACACCGTGTTATCGTTTCATGTCTCACCAAACGCTGTTTTAGGTACACAATTTATAATTTTCATATTCATTGACACCCTAATTGGTACGTATGAGGTGAAATGAAAGATATGGAATGATGCGGTTTTGCTGCTCTTGAAGGTCTGATATTGAAATGTGTTAATGTGGTCATTAAAATGTATGGCATGAACGTTTTATGTGCAGTTTTTTTATGTTTCATCATCGGTTAATGTTTGGTCACAGATTCCATCTTTTTAAGATAATACAGAAGCGAGGCTGCCACGGTGTAATGGTTGGCACGCTGGACTTGCGATCCAGGGGTCGCCGGTTTGATCTTCTGGGGTGGCAGTTGAAACAATTGGGCAATTTTATTGAATCCTCCCCTCGACTCTGCCCACCCAGCAATGGAGATGGGTATGCCACTGTTAACCCTTTCCCGTTCCAATAACGGATGTGTAACGTAATCGGGCCGGAACCGGAAGAAAACCTAAAATAAAATAACTTTTATTGGTCCCAAGGCTCCCACATGGCCATGCGGGAGGGCGTGTGGCACAGTTTGGTGCCAGCTATCATATAGTGTGGTCGTATCGCTACAGTTCTCTGCGGTAAGTACAATGTCTTAAAATACAACGGCGTTATGACTCTAAATAAAATTAACGTTAACCACTTGCGCATTCCGAGATTCAGCAGTGGACGGGGCACCCACCCTGCAACTTTCAGTCACCTTGGAACGGGAAAGGGTTAAGTCAGTCGGTAGGCTGCGTTTGCTCGCGTTGAAGATTTAGGCCAAATTCCCTGAAGAGGGGTGGAGGCCCTTCCGCCAGCAGTGGCGTGAGCAAGTAATTGCAAGCATGCAAATGAACCTAATTATCTTTTAATTTTTTTGTCACTAAACATTATTTTTTATCTTCCTCTTGCAAAACTGTCAATTAAAAGCAAGTCGTTTGTGGTGTTAAATTGTACCGGTAATTTTTACAGCAGTTTGAAAGTATTTTTTTTATCTGTGCATGGTGGCCTGCAACCAGTTCTTGAATGTTCAGTGGTCTACGGGTCCAGAAAAGGGAATGGCTGACCTAGAGGAGGTTACATTCTCATCACCTACCCAAGTGTATTACCTCCAGGAACACCGTTTGCGAGTTGTCGCCTTGGATGCAAACAAAAAACGATGAGAAATTCTGCATTAAAAATGAATTTTATTGCTAGAGAAATGACCACATTGCAATCATTACTACAGATTTTACATTCCAAGCCCTTCTTTTAAAAGTAATATACAAACTTCAAATCCAACACTTTCTGTAAGTTATGGGACATCCCATCACAACAGGAAAATGCGTGCAGGCTGGAAACAAATGGATGTAACAACACACAATGGTGCCCTGGCTCACAAACAGCGGGAAGGCAGGACTCTGAACATTCAGTTATTGAGCTGGTGGTGTGGGCAAGGCTGAGAGCATTGTATATGCAATGTGGTGGTCAACGAGCATGCAAGGCATGATGGGAGTTGTCTACCTGCTGTTTGTGAGCACACCTTGGTGGTGTTGTTATTTCGATATACAAAACGCTGCACACTTTTTCACCTAATTTGCTAAAATACAAACGTCAGTGACCAGCTTTACCAAATCTAAACATTTCAAACTTGGACATCCTAAATTACTACCGTCAGATTTTAAATTCACAAAACCCTTGTCTTTGACAATAACATGATCTATACATAGTTTTTTTGGTGATCAGTCCTCTAGAACAACCCTAGGGTTTCAATATCTGAGGACGTTTTAGTTTGGAAAAACCATACAAAATGTAGCCGATGCTTCGCAACCTTTTGACCCCTAAAGGTGTGCACACGTTTTGATCATTGGAGTTGTGAGGCTGAATTAATTATCTTTCCCTTCCCATGCTTTGTAAATCGGTAAATGTTTTGTTCCTGTCGCTCTGCTGCTAACCGTTTTTTTCACTTGTTACTGCAAAAAAAAACGTTTTGCAAACATGACCACGAAAAATGTGTATTAAAAAAATATATATGCCACATAACTGAGAACTAGTTGTGACGCATAGGGCCAGCCTACAGAGATGCGTGAAGGATGCGGATCTCAGATCGCTTAAGACGCCAGCAGTGCCCCGGGGGCTGTGCTTTTTACACCAGAGCCTGCCTGACTGCTGCATTCTGCACAGTTTTTCATGCACTCAAGTCATTTTAGAAATGCACTACAAAGAAGGATGCCACACTTTCTGTGCATGATGAGAGAAACCCCATCGCGAAGGAGAAATGCGTTTAGGCCGTGAGACAGAAATAACGACACGCAAAGGCGCAACAAACGGCGACAAAGCAACGACTCGAAAACAACAATGCGACCACACATTCAGCTTTTGAAGCTGGTGGTTTGGACAAGGCTGAGAGCGTTGTACATGCAACGTGGTGATCACGTGACTTGCACGCAAGGCGTATGGATGGGAGTCGTGCCTTCATGCTGTTTGAGCAGCACACCTGAGCGTGTTGCTACTTCTAAAAGAACGATGCTCTCGGAAGGAACTACTGTTTCGCAGCTACGATGCAGGTTACTTCAAGCGACAACAGTGGCTGCCAAACGTATACAGGTTACGTCGTACATAGCATGCATTACTCTAAATAATACTGTGTTCCTGCACTATATAATACCTCATAACTGAACTGTAAGAAAGAATCAACTTTCAAAACAGAAGTGTAATAAAAGAAATTAAATACATAATGTATGTTTATTTTTTAATGCAGCTACTTCAACCAAAAATCTAATAGCGACCGATTACGCTCAGCGTAATACTAGCTTGAAGGCAAACTTAATTCCATTTGCACGAGAAATAAAATAACTACAAAATATTTTAACTAAGCGAATAATTGTAAAAGTGGAGAGAAAAAAAATATTGATTTGAAATTTCTGGGTTTTACTCATTGTGTAACGTAAATTGAGTAACACTCACCACTGCCAAAGGACATTTTCTTAGACCACCACTTAAAATAAAAACATGCAAATGGCCCGTGAGAAGTGGAGGTAGACTAAGGTAGACTAAACTGTGTGGGGGAAAGTAGATCATTTTTTGCTTACAAAATGTTATAAGATCAACTTCAGCACACAGTCTGGTCTTCCGCAGCAGTGAGTAAATTTTAGGCATGTAACGATTAAACCACCTTTCTTGCCCAGAGTAATTTGATGAATTGTCACGACTCAAAAGGATTTGATTCTACTCGGAGAATGCTTTTGCTCGTCATACTGTGATGGCAGTGGTGCACAAGTAACAACAATTAAACACATTGATCTGTAACACTGCCCTTTTGGGAATATTACATAACAGGCGACATCTTGGGCAGTGGCGCATCGCTGCTGTGAAGAAAGACCTATTGCCCAATGTCGCCTATTATGTAATTCTTCCTCTTTTTGGGCAGGGCTATTGACGAATATTTTGCACCAGTGGAGGATCCAAGGAGGGGGGTGTGGGGGAGGCGATCCCCCCCCCCCCCCCCCCCCATTGAGGCCCCAAATTTAGTATTTCACTATTTTTTATTTTAGCAGGTACAGCCCACCGAGCTAATTAGCTCTTTTTCAGAAGCGACCTGGTCACAAACGATTGCTCAACCAAGTGGCTCATCATCTGGAAATTTATAGCAGCCAAATACTCTAAACACACGTTTAGAGTTTGTATTGATATTTACTAGAGAAAATACACAATGTTTTTTTTAATGAACATATGGCCTATTTAAAAACCTTACAATGTTCAGGACTTCCTACCCCTTATAGGTTTCTTGATCTGGCTCCGCTTGAGTTTTTTTTCTTCTTCAAAAAATATAGTTTTTGTCCGTTTTAACCATCTCGTTTGTAGTGGCATTTTCTCTATGTTGTGCAGCGCTGTTGCTTCTAGCAGCCCACAGATAACATTGGACATTAATTTTCATGAATCGTAAACAACAAATTCTTAGACGCGCGAGCCAGCACATATATCGCGGGCGTAAGAACCAGTTTAATCCGATGCATTTACGTTACATGCCTCGTAAATATACATTTTGAAAATAACCAAAGCAGATGTGAACGCAAACATTAACGAGTGCGCAGTAACTTCATGAACGCTGCTTATTCTGGAATGGGACCGTGCACTGCTGGTGCAATTGCGAGAAAAGGGGCTGAAGCGGGGAACCATTGATGGCTCACGTGCAGTGCGAATTTACCTGTCCCTCGACTCAAAGCCCGTTTTTTTTTTGCCGCGATTTTACCGTAAATTTAGAAGAAAAAAAATATTCCGATTTATAAAACAATTAGAATTTCAGGAATTTATTTTAATAAAAATAAGGAAATCCAGTCCTACATTTTATTTTTTGTTCAACACCAGCAGCAAAAAAAAAATCACTCGCAGTGTTCGCTACAAGACGTGTGCCGTGTACGGGTTATCGGCCGCGAGACATCCCGCGACTACTTCTCAACACAACCAAACCGTGCGCCGCATTTAAGTTAATCTCAGTCTAGAACCGCTACGCCACCTCACTGTGTTAGTATGCTCTCGTTTACAGCTACTCGCCTAAGTGTTGTGCAGAAGTATAAGTGTTATGGGTCCTGCCTTTTGCACAGTACAGGTGGAATGTTGGCTGTGTCCAGACACCTGTTCCAAAACAATGGAGGGGGGGGGGGGTACACGTTTCGACCTAGCTGAACCAAGCTGAACCAGCAGCAAAGGTACATTGCAGCCCACCTCACCAACCTCCGCCACTCCCAGTATATATTTCCTTGAAGTCAAGGGGGGAAAGGGGAAGAACTGCCCTCCCGATACCCAAACAGTCAATACCCTGTGCGAGTGGGCCACCCCTTTTTAAAAAGGGAACCCTTAAAGCTTAGACATGGGGGTGATTGTATTCAGCGCCAATGCCTGAAGGAACCGTAGAGAGAGAGAAATACAAACTCCTCTGGGAGTAGAGATTCCCAGAGCCCGTTTTGTTATTTTCCTTCAATTTTTTTTCTACCAGGAAAAAAAAATCTGCGCTACAAAATGTTGTTCCTGCAAATTTCCCGCTTTGCAGTCGAACAAAGGAAATCTTATTTAAAAATTATAACATATAAAAACCCACGTGCCACAGCTAAAGTTAAACCGCACACACACACAAACTCGCTCGCGATGCCAATCGTTGCTTAATGTCCTGTTACCAGCAGTTTTCATATATATGATAAGACAGCCTGCTGCAATAAAAAAAACGTATAATGACTGACTGTGTGTGTGTGTGTCTAGGCAATGGGGGAACATTGCAAAAAACATGTGGGATACAAGAGTTGTCGTTTCTACGTCATAGAGCTTTAGCCGCCAGCGATTTACTCGGCACTCCTTATTTAGAGCGCGACTACCTTATCTGGTTAATGCACGCCTTTGAGCAATGTCCCTTATATGGAAGTCGGCATTCCAACCAACAGCAGAGACCAGCTGTGCTCCATGCAGTACACAGGAGGATGTTGGATGCACAGTGCAGCACAGAAGACCTCTTAGGCACGGGCAGATTCCCCTGTGCTGGTTATCGGTAGCACCTGCTTACGTAAATAGCGATTTCAATTCACTAAAGGCGACTGACATCGCTGACTCGGGACGAAAGGGCAATGTGCTATATACGGAAGACATACGTCTTTCAACATGCCGATTTTATTAAAACTATATTTCTTAAAAAATAGCTTGCATGTAAAAAATAACCTTATTTTTCTCAGAACGTTCAAAGTATAAACTTTTCTAGAGCATTTTGTTCCACAAAAGCTAAATGTATTTAACACTTTCCATAATGCATGTAGGTTAACCTTGGGGCCTTTGCGTACAAACCTACGTTTGACACTCATACATTAGGAGGCGGCAATCAATGCGAAATGTGCGTAACACATTGGTATAAACACAAATAAAAATGTGCCCTAGTATCTGCCACCAGGGCAGCCGTGTGTGCATACTTAGTGAAATCATCATTGTCATCATCGTCGTCACAGGCTTTTTGTGTTTAACCAACAATGGGGGCAATTGCGTTGTGATAACCGCAGCACAGAAATAAAATAAAAAACACAACGCCACGCTCTGCGCAGGCGCCAACAGCGACCGGAGGCGCCGTACTCTTTACGAGATGACGGACGGGGAGCGGTTACGGGAACCGGGGGAGCCTCCTCGGCCTCCCCCCATGGAGGCGGACGACGACGGGGAAGAGGCGGACGAGGAGGAGGAGGACAGGGACGAGGAGGAGGACGAGGACTGGGCGGCCGGGTGCGGTGCGGCGTCGCCCTCCGCCGCTTTGATGCGCAGCCACGTGTCGCCCAGCGCCTTGGCGAAGTGCTCGTCGACGGAGCCCGTCACCGACACGCAGGACGACGGGCTGACCGCCGCCGGCTCGGCCTCGCGGGCGGCCGGTCCCGGGCCCCCGTGCCGGCCCAGGCTCCGCCGGAAGTGTTCCTCCACCACCGGGTCGTACGGCGCCGACGCTGGGAGGGGGGAATGGGGAGGAAGATCGTTGAGATAACGATCGCTCGTCGATCGCACGGCGTGTCGCATCTCTGCGGTTTGTGTTTGAGTCTCCTGTCGTCGTAGGGACGTGAGTTGCTCGAACGGTAGCCAAATAAGTAAGTCGGATTAAATAAAGGACAGAGGAAATATTAAAAATCGCATAATTCATGAAGGAATTAGGTATTTGACTTCGGTCGATGATGAATAAGATATCACGATTGAATTTGGAGGTGGCAATTTAAAAAAGTAAGAATTCAACATAATTAAAAGCAGAGGTCTGATTTAAAACAATATAAATTCCATCTCCCTTTGGAGATTTCATTGTAAAAAGCAGTGAATAATTGTTTTGTAATTTACCTTAATTTTAAATGGGATGACATACAGCTGGAATAGAACATTGTGGTGTGATATTTATAACTATATTGTTCTGTGGGACATTGTGATTTTGTAATGCTACACAAAGTGGAAAATGTCGGTATTGAACACGCAATTAACAGTAGCACGAGTGATGATCAATTCTACCCCTGGTTATATTTACGTGGACATAATTAAAACGAGTCGTAAAACGGTAAAATGTCACAACTTTTGAAAATAAAAAAAGCAAAACCTACCAAAAAAACCACGGAAGAAAACTTTTCGACATTGGCTGTACTAATGCCGCTTTTAACATGGCAATGTTCCTAATTACCCTTTTCACAAGTGCACGGGGCACTATATTTACCCGCTCCTGTCGCTGCCTCCCTAAAGGACACTGTAAAAAAATAAAGATATATATACTGCCACGCAACGAGTGCTTATTTTACTTATTCAATCTCGGGTGGCCACGGGGCTACATAGCTCAATCTCCCAAGGGCTCGCTTTGTGTGGCGATGAGAAGCGCGATAAATAATACGGGACGACCTCTTGGCAGACAGCACTTCCAGTCACTTCCACGATATCGGAGGTGAAAAAAATTTGCTCGGTCCTTTCCGGGCCATGCCATGGGTGGGGGAAAGTCAACGACTCCAGTCCAAAGTGCCACAAAGTCAACGCCTTTCCTTTTCATGACGATTATTTTGACATGTGGATTAAAGCCCTGCTGACGTCTCCCATTCTGATTGCGCGATATGGCTAGTTTCCACGATTTCAGATGTACTTTTCAGACCGTTAGGAGGTGTGCTTAAATATGAGCATTAAGTGGCTGCATAGTATGCCAACCAATTAACACTCTAATTCAGATTCAAATCAAGTGTCCACCTTTCTTAATACAGGAGAATGCTCATCAACTACTGCAGTGTTCAGATGTACTCAGACGAACACGTAGGCTATTGCGACCAATGTCATCCATAATATAAGTTTTTTGGCTTAGATCGCGTAAATATAAATGTGACGATAGTTATAATTACTGGCGAAATGTCGTACTCAGATTCTAAATGGCGTGGATTTACCCTCCAACACACCGATGTGTTGTACAAGTAATGAATTGGCATGTTCTGTTTACGTGACAAACCTTATTAATTGGCTGTGTCGGGTGGTGGCGGGTTTAACGACACATTTATATTTACGCGATCTAACCCAAAAAACCTATATTATGTATTCAGACGAACTGACTTTTTCATCTATGCCGGAACAATGATGGTGCGTTCCGATTTGCGCATGTCTCGCGCCGTTCATTTGTGCAATGAATAATATAATCTGTAATTCCTGTAACGAAAAACTGATCGGATCACCTAAAGTGCACCCAATCTTAGATCTCAGAAGCTGAGGTGGTTTGAGCCTGGAAAGTGCTTGGATTGGTGACTGTCATGCATACACAGGCTGCAATAAGGTGGGTAGCAGAGGGAAGGGCATCAACATGATATTGTACGATCATTCTGTGCTCCCATGTCTATACCTCCATGGCCCACAGAGGGGTGGGAAAGCCCTCATTCAGCAGTGGATTGAAAAAAAAAAGCTGTACGTGCGCAGAGATATTTACCTGCACAATGACAGCCCACATGTATTATTAGCAACAACTAAACACATCGATCAATAACACTGCCTTAAAAGGAAAAAAAACTATACAGGTGACGGTGTCAGGTAATAGCCAAGAGGGTAAAAGCCCTTCACGTACTATGAAGAATGGCTATTGCCAAAAAAACGTCGCCCATTATATATTTGCTTCCCTTTAAAGCAGCGCTATTGACAATTACAACCGTGTTGAGTTTTTGTCGTTTGCGCTCGTGCGCCACAACTGCGTGCGTGCCAACACCGATACCTCGACGTATAACTATGGGTATGGCTTTTTGCTTTTTTTTTTTACCATGGAGCTGCCTAAACTTTTTTTGCAGAGGAAGCGGGGTAGCCGCTCGTTTCCCCCCTACTCACAGCCGGCCTCTTTGCCGAAGTCGCCGGTGAGCTTGAGGGGCGGGCTGCTCTTGGGCTGGCTCCGCACCGCGTTGCGAGATGGCGGCGCGCAGGTGATCACTGAAGGTCGCATCTGAGGGCGGACGAGAGAAGAGCACATCCCCGGTGGCACCGGCGGCCGTGGCAAACACTTTCCACGGGGCCCTTACCTCATGGCGCGGCAATCTCACAGCTGTTACGCGCCCCGTGTGTTTTCCTGCGTGTGTTTACACGCAGCTATCTATATTCTCCCGTCCGGGGTGGAGCGGTGGCGCGGCGGTTGGCCCACTTTGCTGCAGACAGTGGCGGACGCAATTAATTGTAGGGGTGATGGGGGCGATCTACCCTCCCCCACCACCACCTTGCTGTGCAGGAAATTTTCGTTTTATTAAATTTGTATAAATATAACCTTAATTTGGAGCTTTCGTGACTGCAGGGATTACTCTTTGGTTCTTTCCGTAAAGTCACGTATAAAAATTAAATAATAAATGTAATAATAGCATACGACGTTGCGATTGCAACACAAGCAATCATCATCAGGTATAAAAGAAATAGCAACAAAAATCTAACCAGAAAACTATAGACAGACATATAAGCAGACAGATATCACAAAGATACACAGAGAGAGAACACGTATCGGCACAAAGAGAGAGATCGTCTCTGTATAAATATACATATATTTATATCTCCACTGCGAGTCGGTGAAATATACACAAGCAGCCTGCACAACGGTACGATTAAGGTGTCCCAGCAGGGCAAGTAAAGCTGAGCTCTCGCACATCTCAGGAGAATGAGGTGTACCAGCTCTCCAGAGCAATAACCGTGGCAGCTGAAATAGCAGGAGGCTAGTAATGAGTCAGTTCATATGTATAGTGGCGTGGGTCTGCTTGTAATATAACTGTGCTCTTCACACCTGCTGTCTAAAGGTGACCTGTAATTGTACAACATATGTAATGTGTCACCCTGCTGTCTCAAGAATCGATTAATTTTCACAATTTGGGTTCACAATGCTATTTGATAATCAGTTATTTTTGTCCTGTTTGTACCGTTCCATTTGCATGGTCTCCTACGTTCTGTAAAGTCCATTTCATTCATCTAATTGTGATATTTTTATGTTACCGTCTTATCCATCTGTCAATTTAATTCTGAGAAATGTGTTCCTGAAGAAGCTCCCCGCATGTGAAAACTAACATCGGAACATCGTGCCAAACAGCCGGTGGTACAAACCGAAAAGACATCGGAGAGCTGTCAAGTAAAACTGCAAAAGAATAGAAAGTTCAATACCAATCCGACCAGGTGGCAGTAGACCAAGTGGCTCACAATCAGAAGGTTGCGAGTTCAATTCCTGGTTGGAGGTCGACTCATCCCATCATCTCTTCAGGGGTCGTTAAAATAGGTACCACAATCTACGTATAAATAAAGCCATATATTTTAAAAACCTACATTTTAAGTGCCACTGTGGGGGAGTCAACAGCCTCACTTGATACAATAAATCTAGCTGTGATGGTCCCACCTGATGACGGAGACTTGTGTTGCCTCCAAAACGTCGTGATTTATTATTTTATTTTTATTATTACTTTTATTAATTTTTATTGTATTTTTTACCTACGTGACTTTACCGAAAAAACCTAAGAGTATGAGTCAACAGTGGTTGTCCTATGGAGAGACTCACCCCCACCATAGCAATGTATAATTTCCACCATGGGCTCAGGTCTGTAAGTGCAGGACTCGCACCACGTCAATGCTCATTTGAGCAGGAAATCACTTTGGTGTTCGACCCGTCTAGTTAAATGCCTCGTGGCCTGCAAGCAGTGTTGTTGGCGAGGCTGGGCCAGGCGAGCAGCGGACCGACTGGGACCACCACGCGCGTCCTCCCCTCACCTGCTGCTGGAGCATGGTGCTGTGGAGCGGTATAGGGCCTCCACCGGGCGACGAGCCAGGGCTGCCCATGGACGGGCGCGACATCTCCACCGACATGGGCTGCACGGAGAGGTCGTGGGGCAGGCAGCCGAAGGGCGCGGGCGACGGTGCCCGCCGGGGCTCGCCGGGGCTGCCGCTGAGCGGGTAGCTACGCCCGTACTCCCCGTTGCTGCCCGGCCGCCTGCCGACGCGGGGCGGGGAGAGAGCGGTACAAGTAGAGAGGCGGGGCATGCGTGTGAGTGAGTGAACGTCAAGCGGCCAGGTGTGTCAATCAATCAAAACTGCGATTCAGGTAGAAGTGATTTGTCCACCTTCCATGACAGCGGGAGAGATGCTCGTGAAATGCCGGATGTACTCGGACTGACTTTTTAATCCACGCTGATGCATTGATGGTGGATCCAGTTTCATGCACATGTGACTCTAATAAATAAGGTATATTTTCGGAAACTGTAGATAACTATCTTCAAAATAACATCCCGTATGTACTATTAAGATGTGTCCTTGGTCCTTTTTTCAATCCACGAATGTATGAGGGCCTTCCCAGGGCATGCAGGCTTTGAGGCTTATTTCACCATACTTCACCACCCTGTGTGCGTGTAGGTTCGTGAAGTAAGACCGCATAGACATGGGAGCATAAAAGAATAATACAACAATGGTTTCTGCTGCTCTGCCATCTGCTGCCCGAAATGTAGGCCCCAAAGCAACCTATAACCCCTGGCATGTATGGTGGTCACCCATACAAGCACTATTGAGGCTCAACTCTGGTCATAGGTAACAATAATAACTTTGAATGGCGGAGCTTTGCTTTAAAGGATGATGCAAAAATAGTATTGCCATTATCTTTAAGACGTGTCCGGGTGTCGGGGGTTGGTTGACATGAGTTTGTAAGCTTCATTAACAATGAAGACTTCAAATTGAACCTCAAAAGAGGTCAAATAAATGGCACTATGAAGTCACTGCTACATTTTAAAATATCACTGCAGTGATGTCACTGGAGTGCTACCGAGTAGGACTGAACGATTAATCGATTTCAAATCGAAATCGCAATATTAAACAATGCGATTAGCAAATCGCAAAGGCTGCGATTTTTTGCGATTGGAAAAGTCCTATTACCTTCTTGTTGGAATTGTTTTATTTTTTATTATTATAACTTTTTTTTTATTGAACTTAACAATTGTTCTGTGTTTGATTGTTCTATTTCAATTAAAACATTTTAATAAATATGTTGCAAGCAATTCATATCTTTTAAGTTCTCATCCTTGCATTATAATATATAGAGCAGTTCATATTTTTATGGTATCACGTGGTAATGCACCATCACATGTTTTAAATCTATTACACAGTGAATGTTGAACTGAAGCTTGACTTTCAAAATTTTAATCGCAAATCAAATCGCAAACGCAATATCTGTCAGAAAAATCGCAATTAGATATTTTCCCCAAATCGTTCAGCCCTACTACTGACCATGGATTTTAATGATTTTTTCCCCTCATTAACAAAGTGTAAAACGTGTGCCAGACAGTTCGGGACAGGTCTAGGCATGTATGTCTCCAAGTTACAGTGAAGAATATTTTTTTGTTAAGATTACACCTTTAAAAATAAAATCTGCTCTGTTTTGCAATAATTATTTTTAAGTTATGTTTGTATTTCACCCTTGCAAATGTTAAGATTTAATTTACAAACGTCGCATTGTAAACTTGTAACAAAACCGAAATCTGTTTGGACTGGGTAGCACTTCAGTTTTATCACCTTTTACACGACTCCCAACGCATCAGCATGCTGACGTATGTCATGGCCCAAATGAAATATCTCTTGTAATTTGTTGGAAGAAATGGTGCTACATTTGCACATGGTATGTCTATGCCCATTAAAGAAAAGTATATATATTTTTTATACACACATCTGGAATGTGCCTGCTTGTCAGATCTTGGAAGCTAGAGAGGTTCGAGACTGGGTAGAGCTTTGGATTATCGACGACCATGCATAGACACGTTGTGATAGGGCTGTGTGACAACCATGCATAGACACGTTGTGATAGTTATGCAGCAAATCTGGCTGTGACGGTCCCACCTGATGACGGAGACTTGTGTTGCCTCCGAAACGTCGTGATTTTTATTTTATTTTTTATTAATTTTAATTTCATTTTTTACCTACGTGACTTTACCGAAAGAACTAAGAGTATGAATCCTTGCAGTCACGAAAGCTTCAAATCTAGGGCTGCGTGACGACCATGCATAGACACGTTGTGATAGGGCTGCGTGACGACCATGCATAGACACGTTGTGATAGGGCTGTGACGCCCATGCATAGACACGTTGTGATAGGGCTGTGTGACAACCATGCATAGACACGTTGTGATAGGGATGTGCGATGGGACCACAGAGCGCAGAGTGTAGCTTGCTGCGCTGTACTCCTATGCACTGCGCAGAATGGTGAAGTATGGTCAAAAAAACCCCATGACCCGCACAGCATGGAGAGGTCCTGAACCGAGGGCCCTACGTGTACCAGGTATGTGTACCAGGTAAGTGTGCTTTTGTGCATACATATGCAATGCGTTTGTTTTTATAAACCCACTCCCCTTAACATTAATAACACACCCCCACCATTTCACAGTGGAAAATCCCAATGTAAAAAAAACCGAAAAAGTTGTCCAGACAACCGAGTGGGGTAACCCAAACCAAGGAACGAGGGTGGGGGTGTTAGAGGGTACAGTTTTTTTTTATAAACGGACACAGCTGTGTTTTCAGCAACGCTCCAACCCCAACCTCTCCCTTGCAACCCTTTTCCTTTATCCTAACACCGACCCCCCCCCCCTCCATCTGGCACTCACATGGATGCATCCAGTTTGACCCCGTTTGCAGGAAGCCCTCTTTTGACAATCTGTGGCTGACCTGACACTTGGACAGGGTTATCAGCACTGTCCCGCGATTACGACTTCTCCCCTCCCCATTACAGAATTTCTTGCACGATACAAAAAATGTTATCCATGGCCCTGGCTCAGAATCACAGGGCGCGGACTCCCGAAGCTGATAACGGTCAACAGTCTTTGAATGTCGTAAAAAATATAAATCAGTTCCCTCTCTAATATGGAACGCATGTTATCTTGGGGAAATGTGTATATATATTTAGCTAAAAGTGCTGCAGGATGGTTTATAGCTGGTTTCATGTCTACAGCTAAATAATCCTAAACGAGCTTGAGCTTCTCACAGAAGCTAAGCAGGATTAAGCCTGGTAAGTACTTGGATGGGAGACTGCCAGACTAAGTACCAAGTAATGTAAGACTTGCGCTGTGTGGTGACGAGCTTTGAGTGTTATCTCCTCGCATGTGTGGGCTTTCTCCGGGACACTCCTGATTTCTCCCACGTATGAAACGCTCATTTCATGGAAATGGCTAAACAACCCAATGTAGTCCTAAAAATAATTGAGACTCCTTGATGTCAAAAAATTAAAGTGTTATCATTATTATTTTAACAGCCTATGACCAGGTCTCGGAAGCTATGCAGTACTCAGCCTGGATAGCACTCGGATAGGTGACCAACATGTAGTGGGGCAGCCAAGGGCAAGATATGAAACTCCACTGTTGTACAGCACTACTATGGGCCCCTATGTCGACGATTTCTTCATCAACCCACACAGAGCGGTGTGGCGATCCCGCACAGCGCGGGGGAGTCCCTCATCCAGCAGTGGATTGACGCGAGGTCCATGCGTGCGCACGCATTGTCACAACGGTGGGGTGTATTCCCAAAAGAAGAGTGCAGTGGATACTCGGTCAAGACCGCACGACTCCGCGAGTTGCATGAACGTGATATTTCCCGCAAACTAACTCCGGGAAAAGGCTCGCGGCACCGAATCCCACCGGGCGAACTGTGCCCACTCAAAACGACTTGGCCTCGATGGTTTCTGCTGACGTGCTTCCCGGAGCTGCCACGCTGTACAGTGTACATGGGAGAGGAGGAAAGTTGATGATTATCCTGGCTTTCCGAGCTACCCCCGGGGCCCTGGCCCTTGTCAAGATAAACACTCCTCGGACCTAATCCAGAGGCCCCTGTCAAAATAAAAGTCCACCCAGTGCAGTGTGTGTGCACGAGCCAACGCAGTGAGTTTCTCTCTCTCATTTCTTCCGTTATTTCAAGCTGAGATTTCGTTTAAATCGCGGTTGCTGTAAACAGGGCCCCATCTCGCACCCCCAAATGCCAAGTGGCTCGCAAATAAATTGTACTATTAAAGTTGTAAAAGACAAAGTGGTAACACGTTTCTTGAATTGAGCGAGGTTGTGATTAGAACTTGCAAAGCGACGATGGGATGGAATTCCAAAGTGGAGTCGTGCGACCTGCTGTGTGGCAGTGGTGGAACTCAATGCGGTGGACGAGATGAAAGAGTCGGTGTTCAGTAGACCGAGGCCTCAACATGGGTGGAGGAATCAATGAGTTAAGTTCATGGGAACATTAACCATGGCAGTAGCAATAGAGGAGTGGCAGCGATTCGACTGACCATCGATGAGTGAGTGAGTGCTCGAGTGAATCAGTGAGTGCTGGCTCATCAACCTGGGATTAGCTTTTATGGATATATTTGCTTCAGAACTTTTGCTCCCAAAAAATATAACGTTTGAATGCTTCATCGAAGCTATGTGTGCCATTTTTTACATTTGCCTATGAAGATGGATGGCCACGAAACTTCCACAATCTGTGATTTGATGTGAAAAAAATATCCAAACTTCATTTATAAGAGAGAAAGCTGAGTTTATGAGAGGTGTAATTTATTAGCGGTAATTAGAACCAGGCTCGGTTACGGCTTTCTCAAGGGGCTTTTTTTAACCAAAGCGTCCTTGGCTGCTTCTGTTAATGCCTTCCTTTTTGATAAAATGGTCCCTCTGTTGATCTGCCCACTCACTCAGAGCCGCTGGCTAATTCTTTATTGAGCCCGACTCCATTATCCTACGTGCATGTCGTTTGGGCATGACGTCCGACGTTTCGCTCCAAACGCGGGATGTTTTCTCCAGAAAAAATAAAAACAACACACGGCACAGCACCAAAAACACAACGGAGAGATAGAAGCATTAACTACAACCTGATTCCAAGACAGTCCAGGTTTTTATCTATGATTTCCCTTCATGCAGACTGCCTCCAGAAAGCCGGACACCTAATGATGATGATGATACAAAATCACCATTTGCATGGATTGACGAAGGCTGTGGCTGAACGTGGTGGGTGATGTTCACCCGACAAAGCACATCCCCACCAACATGGCTGCACAACAATCGCTTAAACAGACTCCAAATTATATATTTTCTCACATCCTAAAAGTGATGCATCCCTTCCAACCCCCCCCCCACTCCCCGATGCAACTGGAGCAGGCTTTTGGGCTGCGATGGACATTGCCTGGGAGTTGCGGAGATGGGGGGGGGGGGCAGAAGAGAGGTGGGAGGGGGGGGTGGGGAAAAGGAAGGCTGGGGCAGGTTTCCTGCCAGCCACAGCTGACGCCAAAAACCCCGGCAGAGGGTTTGAGCTGCGGGCTTGTGTTGGGGAGGGCAACGGGGGGAATGAAAGGCAGCCTTTGTGCTCCAGCTCAGCTGTGAAAATGAGAAAATGGCCCCTCGCTCGCCCTCACTCACGTTCCCCTGACCCAGCGCCACAATGGTCATCTCATTAACGGGATCCCCCATTTAAGACCCAGTCGCATTGTCTCTCCGCGTTGCGCGCGCGCGCGAGTCCGACACCCACTGCGCGCGTCTGCATTTTCACCGCGACAAGCCTCATCTGCCCAGTTAGAGACGACGTCGGGGACGCTGCAGTGGCGTACGGGGCAAGCGCCACGGCAGCGCTTGCTATCCCAGAAGGCTATTCGATTCGTTTCAATCGAACGGCAGATGAAACATTGGTGCAAGTTTCTTAATCCCCCCCCCATCACCACCACCATCTTCCACCCGCACTACCTCTGTCCCACCCAGAAGTATTATGGGACACACCAGGGTCAATCAGCATGCTGTGTGGTGGGGGGGGGGGGGGGTTAGAATGTAGGTAGTTCCATCTCTTCCAGTGCAGAAGAGTAGGCCAAATGCCCTCTCAGGAGGTGGCTTTTTCTCAAGCTCCCTCGAATGGAGGTCCTTCCACCAGCATTGGTGCGAGACATCAACTTCTTCAGAGTGGCACCTTTAATCTTTTTTACAGTGAAAGTTTACAGAAGACCTGCTTTGTTTTATGTGTGGTGTGCATTAGCGGTGTGTTTTTGCGCTGTAGCACGCACTGTACTCTTTTGTTTGTAAGAGCGGGTAAGTGCTTTGGAAAAATGGCACAAGAGTAGGTTTGGGAACCTGCCAGGAATCACTACTGCCCCATATTTAACTTTTGGCTATGTTTAAAATGACGGCAACAACGTTAAACATGTCTCATTGTTCACTCCATTGACCTCTGTGACTTGACGTATATAATGATTTAGGTGCAGCCTCAACTTTTCTCATTAACAAGCTGCCCGGTATTTCAAATGCAATGTGCACATTGTACACACTGCTCAATTACGACATTCCATAATTTTCGTTATTTGCTGCTAAAAGGACACTGGAAACAATCGGGGGCGGTAATACATTGCGACATGAGACGCAGAACAAGTGCGCGTTCACGCGTTCAGATGCTTTCCACGTTCATTCTCGGAAGATTACCAGCTCAGTGATGGGCTACTCGTGATGATGATGCGACAAGAAGCCAGCAACCCCCGCCCCCCCCAATGAGACCATTCAATCACCACGGGAATGTCTGATGTCACCAGGTCTAGGCAGCTAAGCAGGATTTGGGGCTGTCCATAAATGACGTCACGCTACTTTGGATGATTTTTGACCCCCCCCCCCCCTCGTCACACGGCGTCACAAAGAGTCAGACCCTCCCCCCCTCAAATATGACGTCACAAAGCTCTGCCCACCCCCCAAAAAAACATGCTTAAAATGTCTTTAAACTATTGCCATTGTAGTGCGGATTTAACGTGCCACTGCACTCTGATGTAGGAGAAAATATTTATTTAAAAAGTCTAATTAAGTAGAACGTGTTGTTTATATTTATTTAAAGTTGAGCATTTTTATGTGACGGCACATTTCTCAAACCTCCCCCCCACCTCGTCCGTCACACATCGTCACAAATGTCTGAACCCCCCCCCCCCCCCAGTTGCGTGACGTCATTTATGGACGGCCCCTTAAGAGACTGCAGTGTATTTACGATGGGAGGTCTGTGCACAACAGGTGATGTCGGCTTAGGCTGTGACGTAGCCAGAAGATAGGCGTAGAGTGATCTTCCTATCTGCCGATCTCTCAATGTAATTCCTAGCAAGCAACTCTCCTCGGGCTTCTCTGTACACTTTTCGGCTCTCGTTTCATTGTTCTTTGCCAATGTCCCCGTGTCTCTCTGGTCCACGTTACACGGCAGGTGATTTCCACTTCTTCTTTCGTATGGCTGATGTAGATGCAGAGCAAACAACTACAATTTCACATGCAGGTCGGTCAAGCCAGATAACCGCGTCAGGAATAGCGGAGTGTTATCGCTGCGATGTCTGCGTCGTATTTGTGGATCGGGCAATCGGGTCTTTAGATGTTGTACTACAGTCTGTTCTGGATGACCACAATATACACTGATTTCATGCTCCCTCCAAGGCACATGCTAAGTACTTGTCATTGTTAGCTTCAATTTCCCAAAAGCACCGAGACCTGCTCTCGTCCGCTTCCTTTATTTAATAATTTAGATCCTTATCCACATTGACTCACTGCCCTAGGCACACAGACCGATTCCGTTTTCTCTTGAATTGATCTTCAATTGTTTAGTGAAAGGAAGTTCACTCAACATGACAACGTACGTCTAAAAAGATGGGTTTTACATGTGACTCGATGCACGTACGGTGAGAAAATAACTTATTAAATAAACACATAAGGAGATATATTCGGCAATGTTTCAGGCCAAACCAAATAATTTGCTTAACTTATTAAATCAACCACTGCCGTACCATTCCTTCAATGCCCCACTTACATGTGAAACGCAGTCTGTATTTTTTTTTTATTCAAACAGCATACGAAGAAACAAATCTTTGTCAAGATAAGGCGATCGGAGAAGTGCAAAGCGAGGAGTTTTACAACGTGAACTTCTCACAGTGCCAACCATGTGCCAATGCACAATCTCGCTGTGTCAACCCCCCACACTCTGAGAACATTAACAGCGTTGTGGCTCTGCAGGCCGGACAAGGCGCACATGGAAATATCCATGCCGCTTCCTGGCACCAATGCATCGGCAGTGCTGAGTTGGCCCGGGTTTCTCAAGGGTCAGAGCTTTGAGCTGGCACCACTGAAATTCTGGGTTTAAATCCAGGTTTCAGCCATAAGTGATTAAATCGGGTTCTCAAATGTAGAGGGTTGATGGTCTCATCCCAGACACCATTGCTGGTCTAATCACGGATGCCACGGTGGCGAGATGTTAACTACCTCGCCTGGTTTACAGGAGGTCGTAGGTTCGATACTGATCCTGACACCTGTATAATTGGTGTTTGCATGTTCTCCCCGTGGTCATATGGATTTTTCTCCGGGTTCTCTGGGTTTTCCATACACATTTAGAAACGTGCACTTAGAGTATTTGGCTTCTATACATTTCTACATTATAAGCTATCATTTGTGGCCAGGTTGTTTTAAAAAAAGAGTTATATAGCTCAGTCCCTGGTAAAAAAAATACTTTTTTTAGTTTTACCATTGACTTTTACAAAACATACATCACATAAAATTTGACTTTGCGCTTAATTTTGATAAATTCCAGCTCTGAAAATCAAAATGATCGGTTTGACTGCCAGGCGATGAACATTGCTCTCAATGGCAAAGTGGGTGGGGGAAAGTGCTGCCCGCCTACTGTGTCGATTAGATGCATCTCTCGAAGGGATCTCAGAGGTAGCGCTGTGATACCCGTCTCTAAGGGCTCGTGTCTAACACGAAAGGCTGCACTGCTCTGCAAGAGATCCACATGGAATTTTCATCTCATGACATGACACCGAGAGCACAATCAGTCACAAATTTGGGAAAGGGGCATTTTTTGCTTCACAAAAAGCACAAGCAGTGCCGAGTGCACCTTTCATCAATGGGATTACATTGGCGCCAGGGTGCAATAATCAGGCGGATGATTAAGGAACCTATTAACCGTGCATACTTCACCCGCCCTGCACAACGTAGGTGGCCGGTTGAGGAATGGAATGTACAGGAACTGAGGAAGTATCTTCACGGAAGCAGCAGCAGCAGCAGCAACACATCACGAACAGCAAGGCACATGTGTTTTCTATTCAGGAGGAGTTTAACGGATGTAGCATTTCAAGGGCAATGGCCGTGTGAAGGTGAAATGCAGCTATGGGTCTTGTTGTGACCTGGCAAATGTGGCATAGGGGCTGCACATCTAGCAGACATTCCAGTATGCCGGTGTGAAGTTCCCTGCACACGCGTTTAGAGATGCTGCCCCCACTCTTCGTGCTCCTCAAATGAGAACTGGTCAAGGTGAGCCATGTGTCGGTGACGGGAAAACATTGTAATTTTTGCCAATAACGTGACAATAAAATGTGTATTTCCCAAATACTTGAATCAAGGGCCACATTTCTTAATTGCCAAATTCATAGTGAATTGAAACGTATGCGACTTATAGAGGGTGATCCGATTTTGAGATACACCACAACAATAATGGAGGAGGAATTATGCAGAAAACAATGTTATTTCAAAGCATCCCTCTCCACCAATCTCAACAACAGGTATTAAACATTTTCACTTTCCCGACACACCTTGTGTGTGACTTGCTGTGATGCGACCCTCCATCCCAACCCGACAAGATAGAGCATTCAGCCGGGTCACGTCAGGCGAACTCGAGTGGGATTGGGGGGGGGCGGGCGGACGGGGTGGAAGGGGGTCACGGCGATATCGTTCCACCTCGGCCCATTAAAAAAAAACACGCGCACACACACAAACGTCTCTTGTGACCGGTCACACACTGCACGAGGGCCCGTGGGGGGTGGGAGATATCAGAAATCAGTGGGGTGTCTATAAATGGATCGCTCTGTACCCACGAAAAGTCCGTCTCCTCCGCTGTACTCGAATTACAGACACGCCAGCACAATTGTGTAAAAGCCACGTTCGGCGCCTCTCCCGGACGTATTGGAGCCACACCTGGCGGGTGTCCTCTTAACTTTCGCGTCCCGCATGGCGGTGCTGTGCACCACCACCATCACATCGCTAAGACCGCATCCTCCGCTTAAGCTAAACAAGTTCCCCGCTGCTCCTCTAATCTGTTTATACCGCTCCCGTTCCCTCCCCCACACCGAACCGTGTTTGCATGGCCGGTTGCTGCAAAAGCACTTCTTTTTCTGTGCCACGGGTTACGTTTCATCGCTTGGCCTGCGCCCCCACGAACGCACGCACGCAGGCACGCAGGCGCACGGATGAGACCCTTTCCCTGAGCCCCACAGCTGTTGACCATGGACAGACACAGGGGGGGAAGAGGACAGAGCCCGGGAAAGGGGGGGGGGTGGCTACGTGGTGTTGGGGGGGTGAACAAGTTCGCCGCAACGCTTTTTCCACGCAACGGAGCCGCCACGGTCTGCCGGCGCGGCTATCCCTACCAAGACAAAAGATCCCCCTCCCCCCGTATAGCCTTAACAGACTTTTGGGGCAAGTGCTGTTGGAGGGCACCTACGAAAGCGGGCACGGCACACGAGCGCGTGGCGTGACCAGCACCATGCGCCCGGCCACCGTTACCATCTTGCCCAGTGCTGATGTTTATGCAACACACCAGGGTACATATTTAAGGCTGAATGGACCTCGGAGAGGCCCGGGACCGGTTCAAATATTCAGCACTGTTATTTGGTCGCGAGCGGGGCTCGAACCCAGATCGCCAGGTTCGTAGCGGAGTGCAGCAGCGCTAAGCCACCACACCATCGCTGCCCGACTATCCCCCACACGCACACACACACACGACAAGGGAGTATTCACCGAGCTCTGAAGAGGGAGTTGGTGACTAGCGTGAGCTCTCCTCGGAAGATAACTTTCCGAAACATGAAACTGATTTACTGCCGCGTAAAAAGGAGGATCCCGCGTAGGATCACCCCAAAAGCACGGCGCAAGGATTGTATTGCGAGTTAGAGGTTTCATAAGCGACGTTCCGAAACGTATCCGCGATGTACTTTCGGATTGTTGTTTGGCATGATGTCCGACGTTTCGCGTCACGTGCTAGGAGCCTTTTCAGATAACCGAAACGTCATACGTGGTGCCGAACAGCACACTGTTACAACACGAAAACACATCGGAGAGCCGTGTAGCACAGCCTACGCAGTAGTCGTATTATTACCCAACATCTATGACCCAATTTGCTGTCTTTGGTAAATAACTTGCTTATGTTTCTGGCATTTCACGTGAACCCGCACGTGTTTCTTCAACAGCACCGTGTTTACATTTTTCTAGATGGCTATCTAACACCAAAAAACGAAACGTGAAGCCCCTAATGTTAAGGGACCATTTTCTTGGATGTATACCCCCCCCCCCCCCTCTGGTATTCCGGTCAGAAGCCAAAATAGCGGATTGTAAACATATCCCGGGTTCTGGCAGCAGTTTTATGAGTAGAAAATGGGGCCTTACGTAAGGCCAGAGGCCTAAGTACCTAAAAAAGGACAGAAAAAAAAGTACATAGCAGTAAACTGGGCTTGCATGGCATGTGTGGAATGCGCAGTGCAGTGCTGTCAAGAATCCCTCCCCCAGTAGAGGACCCTGACAATGGACTCAGGAATGCATCAGCATGACCCAAAAGCTGGCTGGGATATTTGTCGTATATGGCACGTGGAATGGATAAGCATGCGGAATCCGTGCGGTAGGGTAAAACAAGCGAAGACTGAATGCAGCAGCATAAAAGGGTGATGCTAGCCCACTGAGAAATGGGTCCGCTGTTTTGAGCATGAATGCGATGCATTGTACACACTTAACCTCGCCTTTTTCATTATTGATTCATTTTTAAAATGTTGAATTTTTTTTGTTAATTCCCAAACCTTTATCCGACAATGATCGTATTCTTTTTCGTCAGGCCTCGCGTAATCCAAAAACATTGTGGTTTTGTTTTATGTTTTTGAACAGAAACCCGCTGATAGCCAAGGCCACTATATATGGCATTCGTTACACTCTCACAAAACTAACAGCGACAGCAGTCTGCTTTATCTTCGCCTCCTAGCAATGTTGCTCAAAATCCTGCCAGGGTGAGCTCAGTTGGCTTTGTTGTCATAAACAGTATACAATGGGGACCTTTAAATTGTTAGCCGTGGTCTAACTTTTGACTGCTTGTGCAAGCAGCTTGTTCTTCACCGCCAACATCATGTTACTTTTATCGTACACGAGCTGCAGACGATGTCCCAGGAAGTCGGCAGCAGCTTTCTGTTTCGCATTTACAATATAGTACAACATCGGGTAAAGCGATGAAAAATGGGACGGAGCGGTGGTAAAGTGGTTAACGCGGAACGCTGTGAACCCGGTGACCAGAGTTCTACGCAATGCCACGGCTACTGTCGGTGGCAAGTGATCTCAGAACCGGGCCTGCCATCCACCCACTCCCCAACCCACACTGGCCAGCGTGGTGAAGTAAAGAATAGTGGGGGGGGGGGAAGGAACCTGACTGGGAAAGAGGCATTTCTGAATGAGAAATCTCCTAAATGAGAATGTGTTCAAGGCACACAAGCTTATTCAGCAGTTGACAGGACAATCCAGGTATTTTAGGTTCGTAACCATACTGCTTTGCAAAATGGAAACGCATCCCCCCCACTTGTTATTGTGCGGCCATGGAAGGAGCATTGTTTTATACGTGGAAGAAGGTGTTAAGCTGATTTTAAGCCGGCTCAATGTACATTCTGTCGGGCTGCAAGAGCGCGTTAGAAGTCACGACTGAACGACACGCGATATGGGTCGGGCTGCACCAGATAGAAAATGAACCCAGAAACAAAACGGTTGCCCTGCCTGTGAATTAGCTTGCACTCGGCGAAAAACAGAGCTATCTCAAATTCAAATGTGCACAATAACAAACCCGTTTAGGGCGGTGGAAATGTTCCTCAACACTTTACACTGTCTGATGAAGAATATGCTGGTTACAACTGCTTGACAGTTAAAAAGAACTTGCCGAGACCTATTAACTTCAATGTTAAGCAGAAAAAAGGATGTCTGCAAACAACTATTTATTTCCGACCGTGTTTAACACACTGCTAGATGAAAGCCTCCCAACATGGTGAGAGCACCACCTTAACGCTGCCCCGTTAGCAAAATAACTAAATCAATCATCTCCCCAGCAGTGTGCAACCTGCCATAGATATAAAACCAGGAAGATAGACCAACAATCTGCATCTCACTAAACAGCCAAGACACAAAAACAACTTGACTGACTGTGAATAGGATAGACAGTAAAATGTATACACAAACCGCTCTCAGGCAGGGAATACAAACAAAAGCTGCCGTCCATGTAAACAGGGGATAAAGCAGCTTGATTGGAGATGTATAACGTGAAAAAAACTGAGACTTTCATTTTTCGATTTAAAGCTTTCGTGACTGCAGGGATTCATCTTCTTGGTTCTTTCGGTAAAGTCACGTAGAATGGAAATAATAAAATAAAATAAACATAATAAAATAATTCTCACGACGTTTCGGCCACAACGCAAGCAGCCGTCCTCAGGTGGAGAGCAGGTCTGTCGAGTAGACAGAGTCTGAATGACACACTCCAGGCTTGGAGCGACTATTTAAGCTGGGATGGAGGGGGGAAGGGCGCCTTGACAAAATAATTTGCATATCAAGAGGAATTTAGCATATTTTTGGGAAATGCAGATATGCGATTAGTCTTACTTTATTATTTCCATTCTACGTGACTTTACCGAAAGAACCAAGAAGATAAGGCGTTCATGTAAACTATGCATAAAGTATGTCTTAAATGCAAAGTACAATTCCCCAGTACTGTATAAAGATGCTCAATTACAAAAAGAGCCATATTACTGCGGCTTGGTTTCATCTGGGTCTCTCTGGGTCAGGTAACCCAGAAAATTTTTCCATACCCGGCAGACCACATCCAGCACAATAACCATACCTCTCACTTTGGTCGTGGCTACTCGTCACACACATGTGTCTATTCTCATTTTACCAGTGACCCAGAAAATATTTCACGCAAAATGACGCCCTGCTTATTACAGCGCGTACAGGTTTCTTGTTGCTAAAGTCCACCAGCAACCGCACAGTGAAGCTCAATAATTGTGTGCGTTAAGGTCACGGTGTTAACAAACTCAGTCTAAGTTGTTGCAGAGCATTACGTGTCAAATAACTTAAAAGCGGAACCCCTTTCTGCGCATCCACTCATGATAAAATAATAAATTCCATCAGCCTATTGGTTTTGCAGACCAATAGTATTAATTAAACAGGCCCCCATTGTTGAGATGGATCACTTTGCTGTTAAGGTCTGGTAGCCCAGCCGCATTCATTATAGCAAAGCTGAGTTTGCTGATGAGACCCAGAAGATCCAAACTGGTCCAGAGTTTGCTTGCTTAAACAAATGCTGTTAGATATTGGTCTGAAAAACCAATAGGCCATGGACTATAACATATTTGTACCAAAGAATAGAATTCTGCCTATATAAGATATAACACTTCACCATCTGCCCTTCACTAACGCCATTTCACTTCATCATTCTGTACGACAAGGTTTGAGGAGCGCAGTGGGAAGCAAACCTTGTGTATTTTGATCAAAACTGCAGTGAGAGCTAGAGGTAAATGGATGTCAGGATATTCAGCTGTGAGGCACAAGAAAACCGGGACGTATCATGGAAATACGAGCTATATCTCAAATACCAGAAGAGAGAACCACATGTGAATTAATCATCTTGAATGAGCTTTTTTTGCCCATCCAAGGACGGGTGGAAATTACAGTAAATCTAAAATATTCAATAGAAAAATTGTTCAGCTCATGATTATTAATTAGGGGGGGGGGTTGCACCATGTGGGGTGACGTCACCCCCCCCCCATTGTTATTGCGGAGGGGTGCGGCATGTGGAGTGACGTCACCCGCTCCTGATTATTAATGAGGGGAGGGGTGCGGCATGTGGAGTGACGTCACCCGCTCCTGATTATTAATGAGGGGAGGGGTGCGGCATGTGGAGTGACGTCACCCGCTCCTGATTATTAATGAGGGGGGGGGGGTTGCCCCATGTGGAGTGACGTCACCCCCTCATTGTTATTGCGGAGGGGTGCGGCATGTGGAGTGCGCAACCTTTTTGTGCATTAGTGTAAATTTCCACGCGGGCATGAATATTAATGAAGGGGGGGGGGGCTCTTTTGCAGTGACGTCACGCACGGATGTAGCACTGTGCTGCGTAGATTTCTTTTTTACCGTCACTTTCTGTAAAGAAACGTCACATTCGAAGCGACTTTGCGGAATAAATTATTTAATTCAGCTCGACCTTCCTCTGCGTTATTGTAAAAATCCACCCACTCATGAATATTAATAAGGGGGGTGGGCCTCATGTGAAGTGACGTCACACGGCGGGGTGGGCCTCATGTGGAGTGACGTCACACTGGGTGATTATAGTAGGTAATGGTGTATTATAATGCATCTGACAAAAACATCACGGGAAAGACTTAACAGATTTCCCAGGACAGTAGCCACCTCAATAGCAGGATGAACCCTGGGTAAAACCAGCGGTTGCGGTGCCGGCATCGCGGATCGCTAAGGGCATTCGATTTCGCATTGCTTACGGCTGCAGGGCAGGGACCTTGCTGCTCCGAGGCGCTTGTTCCTCGTCGGAGGCGTCCGACGACTCGTGCCAGAGCTCCTCGCTGTACTTGCGCTTGAGGCCGGTGGGCTGCAGGGCAGCCCTGGGGTCCTGCAGCAGTGGTGGCAGCCGCATGGCCTGCCGGAGGTCACCGTTGCTCAGGGTTTCGCCTGCGCGAGATAATGCGTCACAGCGCTGCAGTTGCCATCACAAACGTTTGATTGTAATTATGTTTTTAATCAAAATAATCGCAACCACCCGGTCGAGTCCGCCTTCGAGTTGGCAGGCCTTGCCGGAGGTTCGCAGAACATGCTTGCCAACCCGAGCGATTTAAGCGGTAGGCTGCCATTCTTTGAACCCTTTTTACCACATACCGATTTTCTAAGCTAATCGCACAGCTTTATAACAATATAAAATCTCGAAAAAAAGATGCAATTATTGCTTTGAAAATCGGTATGTGGCAAAAGGGTTTAGAGATCAACAAGCCTGCCCATTAAATGAGTAGGGTAAAAAAAGTTATTGCTGCAACTTGATAAAGATACAAGGTAACCTTGGAATCCAATTTAAAGCAAGTGAAAAACGAATTAAGTTACCAGCAAATGATAATAATGCCCTCCCTTCTACATGACTTTACCGAAAGAACCAAGAATATGAATGCCCTCTCACTTAGGAAATCGTCAGTGAGTCTCAAGACACTTCTTCAAGAAGGTGTTCTGCTCTGGGATGTTTAATACATTTTAATTTATGAGCATTGGCATGTGGGAGCGAACTGGAGTACTCAAGATAAAATTCCCACAGACAAGGGGGTAAAACACTCAGCAGAGATGGACTTAAAGGTCTTACTTGTTGCACTGCCATTTTATGACCATCTGACAGCTCAGAGGGGGTTCGGAAGTTTCCGTGCAATCCACCAAATTTCGGCTCGAAAAATTGCTAAATGCTGCATTGCAGACGCGTTAATGCCGCTGCGTTTTTACAAGGTGTAGGTTCTGTCGAGATCGGCTTTATTTTAAACAAATCTTTTGAAAACATTACTCAAAGAAATGCCACACCTCATAACTGTCCTCAGGGAAATAGGGCACGATCTGTTTGAAGTAATGATGCCTCACCCATTTCTCCAGCACCAGCAGAAGAGAAAAAACACCCTTGGGCAGAAAATAAATTACCCATGCTCAAGCAGTCTTAACTGCGGCTCTAAACCCAAAAACAATTAAAACGTCAACATTATACTTTTTTTTCTCAACATGAAACTTAATTCCATTTGGTTTACTATTGTTTAAAAGTGCAGTACTTGAAATAAACCTCAATATATTCCATCCATATACAGTGTAGCGGTAATAATTCACATCCCTTTCCCATATCAGCCATGGGGATTGTGTGACTATACATTAACAATGCTGGTTTGTGATTGATGTAAGGGGATGAACCAATACGGATTCCGAATATTAATCATATTTTAAACATTAGATTTTCAGACACATATACTGCGTATTAAAGTATAAACACGTTTAAGAACGTACATACTGCTTTGGAACGTACGCACAATGCTGCACTGTATATGACAGTCAGGAAGTATGTATCTTTGGCAGAAAAGTGTATTATACAATACAAAATCAACCATGACCCAGATTCAAATATTTCTGAAAAGCTATGGTCTGTAAAATTTCACAAATAGTAAATAAACTCAAACCACATTTCGTTAGTTTGTGTAATTGCACAATTTGCTTTATTTGGCCCGTTTCTGTACAGAGGGCGACCGGACCGTTAGTTTGTTTCCATCTTATATTCAAGGGCTGATACTTGCTCCTGATCGTTTTGGGATGTCATGGTGCCAGATAAATCATGTTCACACCAATGGTCTGGGCAAAATGCTAATGGATCACTGGCCCCACCAAGGAGAGTATGAAGCCACTTTGGGAGTTTATGCCAGGGCAAATTGTTGGCAAGATCATAGTGGTAAAATTGTTTGCTATGACGTTCTGCCAAAATTGGAGAATGGAGCCCCATGTCTGCAGAGATCATGTATTTTTAAATAGTGTACAGCATAGGATGTAGTACACTGTTTACCAATGTGATTATCCTATTGACAACAATGATGCCTTCAATAGGAATGTGGAATTATCATCACCGACTCAGAAATGGCAGTGGAGATGGGCCACACCTTTTGCTTTAGCTAACGTTTGTTTTTGTGTTTGTGCTGGGTGGGTTACTAGGTAAAGCATCTGGAAATGTTTTTTTTATATTTAGGCCCTATATAAATTGAAAGTATTAGTACTATTATTGCAGTACTCGTGCTTTCAGTTATTAGTCGGTGGATTCCACAAAACATTGTCAAAGTAACATTTGTTCAATTAAACAAACAAAAATACAGCCATAATCAATCCACCAATGGATGAAAGCCTTCCTAACACTAGGTCAGTCATGGGTTGTTGTTTTTTTTGTTAAATCATACTTCACCACACTGGTCAATACAGGGTGGTGACGAGGACGGAAGGTCGGAACGGTTCTAATATCCCTCGCTTCTGATGTTCACCATGGCCAGGAATCGAATTTGGGTTGCCGAGTTCATAGCAGCGTGTTTATCACTGAACTCCCACTCATATCCAGTGGTACGAGTGCTCTTATTTCCCAGAAAGCAATAAACGGACAGAACTCTTTCAATAGTTCCACGGAGCACAAGGAAGCACCGGGCGTTTTGGAAGCGGGGAGAAGACGTACGTGCCTCTAGCCACGCACGGCGCAAACATTTCTCGTGTTTCCTCAGCAGCTCCCAACCGGCACCATCATTTCTGGCAGGAACAGCACGGCACGGCAGTGTTTGGACATAACGGGGCTTTGCGGTGGAGGGAGGGCTTTTTTGTTCCCTGCCTTTGAAGCCAAAAAAAATGGTCGTAATCTGCACCACACTTTCATTTTCCACCATCGTAAAAGCATAATACTTGGTCTACATTTCATTCACTGTCATATGTATTGTAGATATAACTACGCGTACATTTCCGTACGTTGTGCTTGTATGTTCATATACATACCGTTACCATACAGATAACCGATTAAGGCAGATTTTCATGCAGATTCATTGGGCTCTGGATCGCAGTGTGTGGCTAATGGTTGTACATATATTTCGAACGTAACGAAAAGACCGCGTACACAAAACTAGCTGATGCTCATAGTGAAAATAAATATCTGAAGCACGCTGACACATGCACGATCGGCCAAATACCGTGAGACACCAAAAACCACATCAGCAAAACGATGCTCAAATGCCCACCCCCGGCCATTTGGCATTGTCCTGTCCGTATATAACGCTACCATTATTAGCAGATTTCAACTTTGTCGAGAGAGTCGAGAGAGTGGTGGTGGGGTGGGGGGCGTGATGGGAATCTTTACCATACCAGACGGCACCACGGACACTTTTGGACGGACGATTGGCGAATGAGAGAATGCCGTTTGCGTTGAGCCGAGGTTCGGGGCTTTGTTTATAGCCGCCAGCGTCGGGGATACCGCACGGGCGTACAGTTCACGGCGAGCTTGGCGGTGGCCACTGCTCTCTTTAGCAGCCACAGACGCGCCGAAACAGGCCGGTCCCCCGTGCCAAGCGCATGAGCTCACTGCCTCCCCGATTTATCATGCCCGGGAATCCACGGCTCTGTTTTCACATTCGGATCGCTCTCAATACGACCCCATTCAAAACTTCACAACAAGCGAAGGGTGCACTGGGTACCCGGCCGTCGCACACTGTGGCCCAACTGCTTACAGCTCAGCACACATGAATAGGGGCTTTGCGGAGAGTGTTTGGATGCTGGCAATTTAGTTCCTCTCTATGGGACCCCTTTTTGGCAGTGCCTAAATGGTGAAAAAAGTATTGGCTTTAACCCTTCGGCAATAATACAGGTGTTAAGATGTTCAAACACCATATAGACACCTATGGCAAGGCATCCAAGTCTGCATTAACCACACATGCTTGTGGTAAAACATGTTGGGAAGGGTAAAGATAATTCTTGTTTCATAATTTTGATACTGGCAAAAAAGTATCCCATAGATAAAACTGCTCAACCCGAGCTATGAATGCATTGACTTCGTGCTCTTTGCCTTTTTACGTTCTCTGGTCTGACGTTGGTCAAACAAGGCCATATAAAAAGCTGTCCCTGGTGTAGGCCAATCAGTTTCAAAGACAATGCGTATACTACCAGAGCACATGTTTGTTTGCATGCCTTAGCACAAGCGTGTGTGGTTCATGCAGACGTGATGCCTCGCAATAGGTGTCTGTTTGGTGTTAGAACATCTTAACACCTCCTGTGTTATTGCAAGAAGGGTTAGTAGAGCCAATTCTTTTTTCATAAAATATAGGTCCTGTTTGCTGGACAAAGTTCGCCATGAGGACCGATCCTACAGCGAATTAAAAATATATAATATAAGCGAGAGCCGTGGGCGATGAAACAAGATGCTTATTTGGGCACAAGAGGATCTGAACTATTGTTCAGCAGTGCTGGCAGAGGAAGCAGGGTGGGCAGGAAGGTGAAGGAAGGGAGAAGGGTGTGGTGTGAAACTTACAATCATATCCTTTGCCAGGGCACAGCCTGAATAAGCGTTGTTAATTTAGTCAAGCAAGGGACCTTAAAACATTACAGTGGATTTTTCCTTGACCCTGCAATGTAAAGGTCACCGACTGGCAGCACATGCTGTGTTTAGTGCGTGTCACTTCATGATCACTGCGGACTGTGTGTACCTCCTCAGATATAATAATACCAGGGTGACCTTGTGTCCATCTGAAGTGGTCGAGTTAGTGAAACTGGAAGAACGTGTGTATGAAGAGCCAGCAGCACAACAACGCGGCGCTCAACAAATATTGCCGCCAGTGCTGCCTCCCCAATTCATTCTGGTTACACAACACAAAGTGGCTTCATTATATTCAGTCGGAATTAGGCAACACTCGAGCCATACGAAACTCAGCCACAACATTACCTTTGGCAAAAGAACCGCGATCGAGCAAAGCGCTACGAAAAATGAGTCCCAAGCCCCGCGCGGTGAACCCTGTTCTGGAATCACGGTGTGTGTGGGGGGGGACGCGATGGGGCCCCGAGGCCCTGCAGACTCATCAAATCCAGCGGGCCCTTTCTTCTCCCTCCAGAGTAACTGTACACGTGTCTGCCCTCGCGCCGTAACGCTACGCAGCTTCAAAGCCAAACGCGGACATTTGTCAGGAGCATACGCTCCACAATGGCGGTGCCATCAGTAAAGGCCCTCAGGCCCAAGTGACCCGTGGCAGCCATGGTGGCACTCTCTGCAGTAGCAGCTATGCCAGACATTCCTCCCTTCCTTGGGTAACTGGTTTGCGGTTTTAACGTGGCCGTTTGATCTACGCTCAGTGTTACACCCCGAACTGACACTTATGAACGAATGCCTGGCCCGGGCTGCTTTTAGTGATGAAAGTGAATGTTTCATGGTTTCAAATTAAAATGATTAGTCGGCAACTTTAATGTGTAAGAGGTTGTAGGGGGGAGGGGTTATTCCATTGTGTGAACATTTAAGGTGTATTCTTTTTTCTTCCATCATGGCACGAATTGGAAATGGTACTTTATAAATATTCAGAAGGAAGAAATTGTCTTTGAAAAGGATAAAGATACAGCCCTACAATCGCTTTGTCACGCCATTGCTAGCGGAAGGGCTTCCACATGAGGCAGCTGTTGAGAGCCCCTCTAAAGGGCATTTGGCCTACTCTTCCACACTCACCAGACATCTTGAAAGAGGTGGGAGTAGCCACACTTCACACCACCACATGCAATCTGCAGATTTGACTAAGTGTGGTGTATCATCTGTACAGACACAACACCATTACACATTGGGTTACATGGTTTCTCGCGATACGACTAATCAATTCACTAGTTATCGCCATGCTTCAAACGCGGTGAATAAGAGGTACATTGTGGTTCGCCAAGCCTACGAGGCGACTGCAAAATACCACACGGAGCCCACAAGAGTGTGGCGGCACTTGGAAGGTAGGTGTCATCTCTCTCTCTGTGGCCTGCGGGTTGTAAAGCTATTCAATTTCAAACTGATATCGCAGCTGCAAAGAACTGGCTGACGAATGTCTCATCATTCATAGAAAGTGTTAAGAGTCGGTATGTTGTCGCCCTTGGGCAGGGCCAAACTTGTCTCTGCAGTAAATTGGTGAGGGCTCGTCAACATCAAGCCCCTGAGGCGGCAAAGCAGTAAGCAACGATGCTATAGTGGCACTGGTGATTCCTAACGAGCATGAAGTCGCCACACAGTTGTCTCGTTGTCGTGCTGCTGTATAACATAGAATGGCCGCAGTGTTGACTCTTTTGAGTCAGTGGTCTAAAACAAGGCTGTGTGCGTCAAAACATGTCGTATCGTGACGTTCTACTGAGTGGAGATCGCGAGAGGGCAAAAGAAGCAGATGAAGGCAGTGTTTCAGTTTCAGTTTTTCAGTGTTTTCATTTATTTGGTATAACCCTGTGAGCCATTCGGCTTTTGAATCGGGTGCAACCGCAACAAATAAAAACATGAACAACGGAGGAGATGGCGGGATGAAATCAAAAGATTTTTGGAGGCCACTACTGCACCGGAGCAACTAAGGAAAGGAAGGGCTGGAAGAAAATGTGGGAGACCTTTGCGTAGAAGTGGAAATATACAGGCTGACAAGGAGAACAAACAAGTGATGTCACACAGCATGCAAGGCATGATGGGGGGAATAATCCTATGGTCACAATGGGGCATATTACTGTCTGAATAAATCACCTTGTGTGCATTATTACTCTTAAAGAAGAATCTCCTGGAGGTTTCTTTTAGAACCTAGAGCTTGATGACAGCAACCGGGGGTAGGGGGGCGGACCACCGCTTGATGGAGACGCAGCGCCTGCAGAGAGACCTCTACGCGACACTCCTGAGGCTGGCCGAAGCGAAAGCTGCAGCGCATCCCAAGAGCGATGAAAGCAGGTGGACATGGCTCCCCCAAAGCCTCTCAACCCCACAGGCCGTCTGCCTCCGTAAAGCCACACCGAAACCTGAGCCGTGGCCAGCGGGAATCAAAGAAAAAGCTACTGCCCGCCTGCCTGCCTGCTTGCTTTCACGGCCGGTCAGGTCAAAGTTTAAAGGGCATCTTGAGAGAGACAGGGGAGGGAGGGGGGGGCGAAAGGGACACACACACACACACACAAAAAACCCAGAGGCACTTCTGAAAATACTGTAAAGACCTCAGCCATTAAGCACGATCTCTCAGCATCCTGAAAGTAGACCCCCCCATACCCTGTGTCTGCACCCTCCACCCCCCCCCCCCCACCAGCTTTTTGGAAAATGACTCTCTAACAAAAGTACGCACGAGGTGACGGACATCCTTCCTGTCACATCTCACTTGTGCCGTTCATTCACACTTCGTGACGCCAAAGCACGAACCAGTCACGTTCCTCTTAATGTGCAAACATGCGAAGAATGCCAGGCCACTCTAAAAACACCCCCTCGCAATCCTCAGCCTCAACGCTAAATTAAAAACACTAAATAGATTTGTTTACATTTCGAAAATTCATGGTGCACTGCGTATGTAGCCATTCGCAAGAGCTGACGGTTTACTGAGACTCTAAGAGCGTGTTGGTGGAGAATAGGATCGTCAAGCGTGTGTTCTTGTGCCTTTAAGACATCGTATACTTCCCACCCACTCGTGTTTATCTTACGAACATGTTTACCTTGTGAATCTAAAAAAAGTGCTACATTTCCTGAAGTGATTTTTCAATGTTTCCTCCCAAATAGAGCGGCAAATGACCCAAAGGTTTCTTGCACACGCCTTGTTGTGCATCCGTTATGGGAAATGTATGGAGAGGAAACGTTTGTTGTTCCTCAATAATGGCACGGACTCGAATGCAAAGTTATTTCAGAGATTAAAACAGATAAATACTATCCACGTATTACAGTTACAAACCTACATTGTTAATATCCCTGTAAAGTGGATTTGAAAGATCAATGTAACGTCTCGGAACCAAATAATGAATCAGTTAACAGACCAGGTCCCACATTCCAAAAGTAATTACAAAACTATGATTATGCTAGGTAAATAAAACAAATCATATAACCAAACTGTTACATAAACGTTTTTTTTTTGCTGACAGGCAGAGATTGTGAATTCAAATTTAATTCCTATACATTTGTAACTCGTATATAAAGTGCATGCAACGCTGGTTATTGGCTGCCTGTATCTACATTACATCACTCCGGTAATTTGGTTTATATTCTATCTCTGAAAGTGGCAGGGCCTTGTCGTTCAGAGGGAGTGCTCTTTGCTGCTAATAACAACTGGAAAACCAGCAGCCCTTCATAACAACTTTCACTCTACCGATGAGACCCAAAATGCCAAAAACCGGTCCAAAGTTGTGCTTGCTCATAATGCCAATGCTTTTAAGCTTATTTTAATTAACCAGGTGAACACCTAGAGGCTCATAATCTATACAGTACATATTTAACTGTATATATTTAGAAACATAATGGAATTGTGTTTCATAGTTAATTGCATATAATCGCGTTTCAATTGAGAATTGTAGATTATTAAAATGACCTTTAATGACTTAAAAGGTACAACATGCCTGGCTGGAATGAAGGGGGGGGGGGGCTCTTATTGTAGGAGGCAACCCTGAGGGTGGCTGAGGAAACCTAATTGTTGTTCAGAGGTAAACATTTATTCAAGATAAGGCCCACAATGGCTAACCCTTTATGGTTTAACCTAGGACCCTCAGCAATTGCGATTATCTTGAACAGATGTATCCATTATGCCTTTTAAAAATAGTGCACCTTGTAAAACCACTGCTTAAGAGGCCTTGTTTGACCATACTTCATCACACTGGACAATGAAGGTTGTTTAACGGGTTGGCAAGCGGTACCTAAGACCGGTTCAGATATCAATCGCCACTGATGTTCGTCGTGAGTCGAGCTCAGATCGCCGGGGTTGATATCGTAGTTCCGTTCTGCCGACTGCTTATTATGAAACTTGAGTATTGTTAATAAAGTCTACATGTGGACAATGCTGCTGGTGTTTTGCATGCCAGCCGTGTGTTTATCACATTGACTTCAATGTGGCAGCAGGGAAGTCGGTTCTGAATGTCGCGCACGTTCCGAATTGAATGCGACACGACCACAGCAGCAGCAGCAGCAGCAGCAAAGTGTTTAAAACCCTGCGGTGTAAACGTCGCAAACATCTAAAACAAGGATCCCGAAAAGCTTAATGATGCACACGACGGTGCAAGTAGTTTGGTGATCTCAAAGTGTCGCAAATCTCGTGGAGACAGAGCGAAGGACGCCGCTTTACGCGGTGATCAACTTCAAAAGAATGAAAAGTCTGGTGAAGAACCACAACTGTGGCCACCCTTACTCACTCATCCCATGGTTAAACACCCCCGGACATCCACTCTGGTATCATCTATTCTTAGTATGAATCCTTGCAGTAACGAAAGCTTCAAATCTAGAATCATCTACTCTTTCTAGCAAAACGTAACATCGTACAAGGAAAATGCTGTTGTTAATGAAATATCATCAAATCTCGCGCACACCAAAACGAACGTGCAACGACAAATGAATCCGCAATCGCAACGCGATGAGAAGAGGAAGAAGAACACAAATTAAAATGCCACGGGAGAAAGTGACAGCACAAATCGCCGATCAAAACTCACCCTTGAAACCAAGGAGCGTCCCGTTGTTGTTCACGGCGTCAAAGTATTGGAGGCTTAGGAAGTGTAAACGGTGCATCATCGCTCTGGGTGGAAGGACGCACACAGCAAGAGGGATTTAGGTGTCCTTCTGGATGATCGATGGAACGAGACGAGAGGAGTGTAGGGAGGTTGTTCGTTTGTTATTTAGATATACAAATAAAGAAACCCCTGGCACTCCGAACACGGTCTTGGAAGAGCCACTGAATGAAGATGCTGGCCCGGTTGTTGGTGATGAGTGGGAGCTGCAGCAGCCGGGGTCTTCCGAAGAACAATGTTGCAAAACGAATGAAAATCCCGTGGTCTTTGTTGGAGGAAATGATCTCCCAAGATCTTCCCTCCTTGTTTTGTTTTGTTCCTCCCCCCCAAAAAAAACCCGACTTTATTAATTTATTTCCGCTTTTTTAAAATATCTTCTGCTTCGGCGTCTTCCACCCTTTTCAAATTAAGACTCGCCCAGTGATGTAATTTTTTTTTTTCTCTCTCTCTCTTCCCTTTCCACCTCCTCCTCCCCTTCTCTCTCTCTCTCTCTGCAGTCCCTCTCTCTGTCTCGCCCTTAATGGCCACGGCCCCGTGCGCTTGGCTGATCACAGAACGCAGAACGGCAACAGCAGCAGTATGGAAGGGGCCTCCAAAGGCAGCGTGGACAAAAAGCAGGGGGCTGTACCACGGGGCGGACCGGGACAGGGGGAGATGGTGGTGGTGGTGATGGTGGTGGGGGGAGGAAAGCAGAGAGAGAGAGAGGGCGGTGTGGTGGGTGGGTGGAGTGTCGTAGGGGATGTGGATGGGGAGGGCAAACAGCACTCGGCTCTGATGTCAGCCCGTTGGCTTTTCCTGCTTCTCGGCAGGGGGTTTGGGGGTGGTTGGCAGTGGTGAGGGCCGGGGTTAGAGGGCACGCACGGTGCTGCATTGCCGCACGCGGTGGCTGCTCTGCAGTCCACGTGACAGAAGGGAAGTTGCCGGCTTACCAAGTTACGTTTGATACAAATCTATATATTTATATGATAATTGTTTTTTTACCCTTCTATCTGGCAACAAAACTGACAAAACTGTTGCCAGATAGAAGGGTAAAAAAACAATTATCATATTTTTACTGGCAAATGAGGTTCCAATGGTATATATTTATAGTTGACAACGGTGTGGCAAGGTTGGGCTCTCTGTCTGTTGGTACAGGTGACAGATTTTCATCACGAATGACGGTGGAAGGGAGGTGAGCGGTGGCTTTGCCCACTGCGCTATGGACCTGGCTCCATTGGTTCGCTTCCTGAACGTGGCTAACATCAATATCGAGTGATGTGTCAACCGGTCATAACTGAACCTCTCTCACTCACACACACGCGCACTTCATGGGCCCTCATTGACCAGCATGGTGAAGTATTGCCAAGCAAACCGGCGTGCAGAGATCTTCGCACCTCCAATTAGCATGGTTGGCTACATACGGTGCGAAAAAAGTTCAACATATACCGTTGGAACCTCATTTGCCAGTAAAAAATATGATAATTGGATTTTTACCCTTCTATCTGGCAACAAAACTGACACTTTTTTTTACAAGGAGTCATGTTTGCATAGACCACAATACCTGCAGTCATAATGCAAACAAAAACATAACTCTGATAATGTATGCACTGTCCTTGAAGTTGATTGGTCCACACCCGAGACAGCTTTCCTTAGAGCCTAGTCTCACATGGGTTGGACCAGATGACGCCAAAAAAAGCAATTATCAAGTTCACCATATATTGGCACATGGCTGTAACGAATTTAATTTGTTTAACTTATGCAGGATAACGCTAGAAATTATGGGTATTCATAACTCATAAACCTCTTAGGTACGTGGTTATTTCAGAGCTATCACTTCGTAAGTGTGGGTATTCTCCGTGTACTCAGCTCTGGTTTCATCCCATGTCATGCTCACACTCCTTAATGAGATTGGCCAAACATCGCAATTGCAAGACCCTCTTGAAAAACAGTCTTAAGACTCAGGCGTTCCTGGATAAATAAAGGGCATTAATTTATGATTGCTATGATTATATACATTTAGAGATTAATCCTCACTCGATGCAATTAATTGCCCCATTTTGATGGCTACAATTCCATAAAAGATTTATCCTTACACTGGAATGAGTGTGTGGCCATGAGTGGCCGTAGAGATCATGGGAACCGATTACTATACATTTATTACGCGATTCGATACATTTGGATGAACGTAATCAATATATTAAAGTATTATAACAGTAAATGTGTCCTTGAACTAACACTATAATCAGCTATTGTTTATCCTCTGCTGAATGAAGGCCTCTCACAGTCGTTTCCATCCACAACTCGTCTCGCTCTTGCACAAGAGCTTAGCCCATCGATTCTTCTCCATGGTGGTCTTCCTCGCTGTTGTGTTTCTCTCCTTTGACTGCCATTCCTTCACCAGTCTTGTCAATATCCCATTATCCCTTAAAGCCATTATGTGTTCTACCCAAACACACTCACTTTTCCCTTACAGTCAATATGGTGTCTGTCATTTGTTAAATCCTTTATATTAAGTTCGCTTGCTTGCTTGCGCGCTTGCGACCGTGCAAATCTGTCGGTCGTTTTTTAACCCACTTCCCGTGATCCAATCGAGCTGACATTTTCCACGCAGACTCGTTGTGCGTGACAATTAATGTTCGTGAAATTTTCCCCCCAAAATTTTACACTTTTCAAGAAAAAAAAAAGATATTTAATTACCAATTGCTTAATTGTGGCAGGCAATCATCTGACCCATAGGTGGCAGCCATCTCAAGCCAGAGGACGAGAGGACTCTAGCCGCCACGCATATAAAGGGTTTATAGTGAAAAACTTTGTTTTTACGGGTTATACTTATTTTTTACCATTGACTCATGCGTTCCTCTGTATGTCTGTTCGTGTCATTACAAGCATGCGCGTCTCCTTCACAGTATTGCGCATGTTTATGGCTTGCATTACCGAAAACACTTACTACGTCACTGTCGGAGTTTTGTACGCAAACAGCATTTTCCTCCCCCAAAAGTCCATGCACACTGTTGCTCAAGGGTCATATTTCATATTTCCCCAAATATGACACGTCCTGGAAAGAACACTTTTACCCACAACCGTGTCGTCATGGACAGTGTTTATAGATGCGTGCCATTCTGGGTATTGCGCAATAGCTTCTAAAAATATAGGCATGATTGATAACACGAGAACTTTGGAATTCTTACCAGATGCCAAGGAATACTTTTCTCTCGTGCTGTAATGCAAGCTCTACCTTTAGTGTTTATGAACTTAAGCCCTGCACCAACATATGGTGTCTGCGGCATATATATACATGCTACATGATTGCATAAAGGACCATCTGCCTTCCAGTAGCACACAACTTGTCATCAGCAGATCCCTTTTTTATTTTAATCGGTGACCAGCTGAAAATGTGGTCATTGTCATTCCTGTTTTACAAATGTGACTCCCAGGAGAGTTGGAAGAAAGTCATTGAGGCTAATAGAACACTGAGTTTCTGGAATGATTACAGCAGACGGGACAATATGACTCACTTGGAATAGCCAGCAGTAAAATGATCAAATATCGGCATTAAAGGGTTGTTTTTGCGTAAAGCAAGAGGATGGTGACAAATGGATGCGAATGAACAATGACCGAAAGGGATAATTTGCCCGAGAGTAGATCCACCGCCTTAGAGGTAGAGCAATGAGATCCGCTCATGTGCAGCAGTGAGATGGATTGTGGCATCATACACGATCGACAGGGATGACGGCGACGGCATGGGAAGACTTTCATCCGGCAGTGGCTAAACAATAGCTGCTGATGATGATGTGCAGGACTGAAATACATTCTAGCATCGCAGGAGTTTGAGGGTTGCCTCGGGTGTACGGAGGCCTTAATCAAGCGGTGGATAGAACATGGCACACAAAGAATAGTGGAAAATAAATTCCAAGCTTGTCGAATTACGGCACTTTGCTTTGCATCCCGCGTACATGAGCACAGGTGAGAGCCCATTGAGCGATAACCGTGTCCTTTACGCACGGGGACACCTGGAATGCCGAGTGAATGAATGATGTGGGATATTTGCTCCGCATACCACACCGGAGGGAACGCGGCAGCTGGCCACGAAACCCACGACGCTCGCAGAAAGGCTGCGAGCTAAAAACAGACCAACACCCCCCACCCTTCCCCCCCCAACAGACGCCCTTAATCCCGCCTGCTCACGCCAACACCACTTTTAATAATGCACTACGTGGGTGCTTTTGTGACCGGGTGCTCTAATTGTGCCCTAAGGGAAGCGATGGGTGTACTTTATGCTCCTTTCGCATCGCAAAGGCGATGGATATCTCACCATTCGCAGCCTTTTTGTCTATCCACTGCTGGGTGAAGAGCCCCATAAGCCGTGTACATCCCTCGTGGTTCTGCAACTCCACAACGAATCTCACTCCTGCACATCATCAGCCATGATATATCTACTGCTGGATGACGCCCTCCCCAACCCGTCAACATTCGTCACAGTTCCTGCCATGCCAAATTCACAATAAGTGATCGTATTACTTTGTCTAAATGGCGGTTGTCCTTGGGGCAAATACTCTTCTTTGTCTACCCAATGTATTCACAAGTCTCGCCTATTGGACATTATTCCTTCCAGCCATAACGTGTCCTACCCAAGCCCACTTATTTTCCTTAACAGTTAGCGTACTCATTTGGAACCTCCTTTGCCAGTAGCAAAATATGATACTTGTTTTTTTTTACCCTTTTATCTGGCAACAATGCAAACATGACTCCTTGTAAAAAAAAGTGTCAGTTTTGTTGCCAGATAAAAGGGTAAAAAAACAATTATCAGTCAACGTATTGTCTCTGTTTTGAGTCCGTTTCCTGATCCAGGTGTTCATTTCTCTGTAATTTCAATCATGCATCTCTCCATGCATATTTGCGCACCTACTTTCATCTGTTTTCTATTTTCAACCACGGTGTCCATATTTCTGATTGTAAACATTCGTGTTTTCCCTTGGCATTAAAACAGTAATAATAATGACATTTTAGATAGCGTCATTCATGCAATTGCATCCCACAACGCTGCACATCAATTATCCAGTTCTGTTCAAATTGAACTCTCTGAGAGCATTCAATTCTAGGTAATTTTCATAATCCGCCTTACTTCATAATTGTGATCCACATTAACAGTGCTCAAAATCGCAAAGGTCACATGAATAAACTACACACATGCGCCAACAAAGCATGCAGCGCGTTTATGCAATGGCCATAGAGGAAGTATGACTCATTAATTCAATAGAATTTTCACGCTTTTTTTCGTGAGCTTGTTTTCATTTAACAACGCGTTTCATCGCGTCCTCCTCCATGCGTCCGTTACATAACCGCCCTTTCTGTGGCTTAAATAATCATAACAACAATTGCGAGCTGTGCCAATGTCACTGTTTGATGAAGGGTCTCGCCAAACCGTATCGATCCATGAGGCTTGTCTTTACCATGCATCGCCACGCTGGCCAGTGGCATCTTGGTGAGGCAGGGGGCGAGGGGTCCGGTTCCAGGGCCAGTTCAAATGTCACTCGCCACTGTTATTAGACGTGGCCAAGAATCGTAACTCACATGCAATACCTTTCTTGATATTAATGTGGAAATACGTTGATGTACGCTCATATCTATTAAAGATGTCACAGCCTACTGAACGTGTAATCTGTACATAGTACAAGCTTACAAGGCAAAGATAAATGTGTATAGATAATGTATTACCTATATATTATTGCCCCCACAACGCATCAAAGCGAAATGTTAAATGATTCCACGTCGCATTTATATATTAATACCACACATTATATAAAATAAATATGACGGAAGATTGTAAGATATCGTTTTATGATAAATTATATGTTACAACGGAATTACACGGATGAACACACGGATCACATTAACTGTTGAGGAAAGTTGAGTGGGCTTGGGGCAGGCCATGTTGATGGCCAGTGGACAAGACTGGGTTACGGAATGACAGCCAAAGGAAAGAACACTCCTAATAGGACTAATGCGGCGGACATCGAGCACTGAGATCAGCTCACATGCGTATCTATGCGTGTGTGCGTGCATGTGTTTACATAAACTACCGTAGCTAAGACTATTACCGTAATGTGTATATATAAGATGAAGTGAAATCAGCTCGTGTGCAAGGAGTGTGAGATGCATTATGACATCGCAGTGACACGAGGGATGGCGACCGCAGCGTGGGGAGGTATTAAAGAATCCAACAGTGGGAAGACAATGGCACACTTTGATGATGATAATAATGTGACCATGGGTTTTTTTTTTGCCTGCAACGAAATAATACAATGCGCAAAGTCTACAACGCAACAGCCTGTGCACGAATAGTGGTGACGTGCATCCATTAAATAGCTTCTCCGTGACAGCTGGCTGGCAAGAACGACCCCCAACCCACCAGCCCCCGCCGTGACAAAAGGCACGGCCGAGACACGAGGTGGGACGTGGCCCGAGGCAGCCCCTAGGGCCCTAAGTCCACTAAGGCAGGTGATTTGGCTGCCCGCCCCTCCGTATACCCCGTCCCACCCACCCAACCCTTTTTCCAGCCTCTGGTGAACAATTAAGAGCCAATGTTATGAATGGCTCCAACACAAACATTTTATCAAGAAGTCAATAAATAAATAAAAATACGCCATTGTTGTATTGTAAGAATGATCACGTATCAACATCTGTTGGAACGCTCTCAAGCCATAAGCATCAATGAATTAGCGCTATCCATCTGTTTTGTCTGTCTGTCCGTCTGTCTGTAACATAGGAGGACCACGATGACGCTCGCAAAGATGGGCCAATATAAATGAAATATTAGCATTATAAAGTTGCGTTGATATTATGGACCTGATGTATCGAATTTTGACTTAGAACTTTCGTGACTGCAGGAATTCAAACTCGTGGTTCTTTTACCGAAAGAACCAAGAATATCTGATGTATCGAGTTATCGCAAAATTAATTGCTTTCGAGGACAAACACACGCTTGGAAGCATTACAGAGTGGATTGACAAACGGATTTAAATTACTGATGTTTACATAGACTGTAGGTTTTCTACATGTAGCATATATCTTCCAATATATAGACGGACGTGAATTATGTAAACTCTATCTTCTTGGTTCTTTCGGTAAAGTCACGTAGAAGGGAAGTAATAAAATAATAAAAATAAAACATAATAATTATGTTTTATAATAAAAAATAAAACATAAAATAATAATTATAATAATTATGTTTTATTTTTATTATAAAAAATCCGACCAGGTGGCAGTAGACCACGTGGCTCACAATCAGAAGGTTGCGAGTTCAATTCCTGGTTGGAGGTCGACTCATCCCATCATCTCTTCAGGGGTCGTTAAAATAGATACCACGATCTACGTATTAAAAAGCCCTATATTTTAAAAACCTACATTTTAAGTGCCACATTGTGGGGGAGTCAACAGTGGTGGTCCTCTTCTTGGTTCTTTCGGTAAAGTCACGTAGAAGGGAAATAATAAAATAATAAAAATAAAACATTTATTATTCTCACGTTTCGGCCACAACGCAAGCAGCCGTTTTTCACCTGAGGACGGCTGCTTGCGTTGTGGCCGAAACGTCGTGAGAATTATTATGTTTTATTTTTATTATTTTATTACTTCCCTTCTACGTGACTTTACCGAAAGAACCAAGAAGATGAATCCCTGTAGTCACGAAAGCTTTAAATCGAGATGTAAACTCTAATAATGTTCCAGAAAAGGCTAATAATGAGAGACGTGGCCGACACAACGTGGAGGAAGGGTCCATCATCCAGCAACGGATTGGCAAAGTTGCTGTACATGTACACATGGACGCATGTCCACAACCCCCTTACAATTTTAAAACAGCCGAGATACAAAAGTAAACGGAAAAGTACGATATCTAGTATTTGTTTTGGACACGAGTTCTTTTGACAATACCGCTAGAACTGGGTTGAGCCAGAGAAAAACTGGCTCAGTCCAGGAGGGCGTGGGGATTTTTGTGTGTATTTTAAATAGCTGTGTGCTTTAACACGTAGGCGTTCGCGAAAAATATCATCCATAATACAAGTTTTTTTGGGTTATATCGCGTAAATATATAAATGTGTCGTTAAACCTGCCACCACCCGACACAGGCAATTGGTAAGGTTTGGCACGTTAACAGAACGTGGCCAATTCCGTCACTAGTACAGCACACCGGTGTGTTGGAGAGCCAAGCCACAACATTTACAATCTGAGTACGACGTTTCGCCAAGCCACAACATTGGCGAATCGTCGTACTCAGATTGTAAATGTAATTACTGGCGAAACGTCGTACTCAGATGGTAAATATTGTGGCTTGGCTCTCCAACACACCGGTGTGCTGTACTAGTAACGAATTGGCACGTTCTGTTTACGTGACAAGCCTTACTAGTTGGCTGTGTCGGGTGGTGGAGGGTTTAACGCCACATATATTTACACGATTTAATCCCCCCAAAAAAACCTGTATTATGATAGCTGTGCGCTGTCGGTTCATTTCTTGAAATAAATCAGAAGTTGGCAAAAAACGAGAACCTAGCCACGTCACAACTTGCTTCAACGTGTTGTTGTTAGGCAAGTGTTACGGGGACTCATTCTCTAGATTTTTCAGATGTATTGGCAGGGACTGCCCTGAAGTGCCATGACACGGACTACACCCACCGATAAAATGTGGCATACCAACATCTTTTGTTGAGTAACCCTGACTAAACATACTGTAATTTATCAGTCCATCAGCATATATGGGCTTTCCAGACCAATATTACCCAACAGGATTTAATATGCAAGGCAAAAAAAAACAACACTCTAGACTGGTATTGGACATGTTTCTGTCTCGTTCGCAGAAGCAGGTTGAGTTATCACCCGTGTAACTGTTAATATCCAACACACGTTGGAGGAAAAACATGTCTGGGTCTGACTATGATGTAAATTATGCGTCGTGCTAAACTGCACGACACTACATTACTTACAGCACACGGCATCTGTTTATTTAGGTCTTACAGTGACCTCTAGTGGTGGTAAACTCATCGTATGACAACCAAAACCGCTATACCGAATTAAACAAATCCTCTGTGCACACAGGACGTTATAAATGTTCGTGAACGTATATGCCCGTAAAATGCATATCGTATTCTCAGGTGTCAGTATAGTAGCAATGTTCAGACGGAGTGACGAAATCAACTCGTGTGCAGGTGTTAGGTGGGGAGCATTAACATGGCTTGGGAAGACATCCATCCAGCAGTGGATTGACCACGGTTATGACGATGTCACAGATAAACGACAGTGAGTGGTTGTGCAAAACGTGTACTCACCTCTGTGGCAACCAGACGTAAGTAGCGTCACTGCTTGAGACAAAACGTCCAGTGGTGTCTCGGTCATCCTTCATCGGCTAGAACATTCAAATAAGGCGAATTGTCACTCACGATGTAGCAAGCAAAGTAGCCGGAGAACTCGTCTTGTCACCTCTCCTTATCCCACTCATCGTCTCGTATGCGCCATCACTCTGCGAATTAGTCTCCCTCCTGGCCTCTTTTCAGGACTACTCAGTAAGCAGCCCATTGCATCGACTCGGATCTCAAAACTTCCAACCGGACCAGACCCTTTTGTCAGAACACAAAACTAATTCGTTTGCCACCCAAAGTGGCACCAGTAACCACGTAAATATCCGCACGCACACACACACACACCAGAGTTTGAGATGTGGGGACAAAAGTCCCAAGCAGCACGTCTTTTACCTGCTACTGCTGCTGATGCCTTGGCCACAAAACCCCAAAGTTGGCAGACCGTAATTAATGGTGGGGGATGGAAAGAAAAGGAGACAGAGAGAGAGAGAGAGAAAGAAAGAACTCCCCGCCAACGGCACGGCTTGCGATGTGAGCGATGCATGGAATGCGGGGATGCCTAGGGCAGGTGACCCAGAGAGGCGACCGCCATTGGCTGCCCCAGTGTTTCTATTGTGCCTGGCTGCATGCAAATGATGGACCACGGGGTGCTTGGCAGGGCCACACTGGGCACACAGCCATGGCAGCATCACACAGCGTGACCATTGTTGCAAGGGGTGGTTGGTTTAGTGAGGCCCCCTACAAAATGTCACCGCAGTGTTCGCTTTCCCGAGGACGAATGTTACATCTGAAAGTGGATTGCGAGGTTGAAATGTCGACGAAGATCTTAAGACAGTAAAGTCGTGTAACATCCATGATTTGCATGTTTCTTTGGTCACCATTGCAAAAAGAGACTGTCATGGCGTATTGCTTCGTGAAACAAGTTAATGTCTATTATTTTAGGCACATAAAAGTGTTCGGTTTATTTTAGTACAGCTGGATTATACATTTATTGTTATAAAGCACAGTAATGTAAATATTAAGCTTTTAGTCAATTGAAAAAAATCTCACGTGATCCAATGAAACATTATTTTGCCCAATGTATTTAGTGTGTATTTCAGATTGTACCACGGCATGTTTCGCTACACGTGTTGAACTGAATTCAAGAAACTCCCAGCACGTTAACCGAAATGTCAGAAGTGCAACTTGCTGTACCACGAAAAAACACATCACAAGATACCGTACAACTGCGGTAACCTACCCTGCTGTATTTACACTGATAAATCTTCTCACTTTTTCAAAAGGCATTGCGACTGAACCCTTTTGTGGAACACTGAATATTATACCCTGCTCCAGTTCTTTGTGTTTCGCCAACACCAAACACTATATAGCACTGTATACAGTTGATGTACCGGTTCACAGGAAACCATTTGTTCATTAAACACCATGATTTTTATAATTTTATTCAGTTATGACAGTATTTACAGTTTGAAGCAAAAGCAGGTAAATACAATATATGGTATATCACAACACTACAACATTTGCCAACCCCATTGGAAAAAAGAAAACATCATTGAGAATTCACAGATGCCAATGTAATTTATTGGCACAAAATAACACCGTGGTTAGAAACACGTTTGGTCACTTCTTCTGTAATGCCCGCTTTCCTTCTCCCTTCTTTGGCTTCCCTTTCCCCCGAAGTTTCTTGAGTCTCTTCATCTCTTCCCTGAAATCCTCGTGTTCATCTCTGAAACAACAAAGTTTCACCGTAGGACCATCAACCATGTCTCAGACATACTCATTACAGATTTACAAACATTACAAACATCACTCAAAGAAAGCCAAAGGAAAGTGTTAACAATAGACATGTTATGATGAACCTACTTTCAAACTAAATTGTAAAATCTTTGGCTGCCAATAGATGATTTTGTCTCTTTACCACCACATTTGCATTGTTTCTATTTTTAGTCTCGTTTGTATAATTTTGTTCAACGCATTGGTCTAAGTCATCCTGCTATCTAACAACCCATCGAGCACCTGGCCACAAGCTGATTTAATCACTCTATATATTACAGTAGATGTTCTCTTTGATTCTCTTGGGCATGTTCCCTCCGTTGCCTACCACTCGGTTGTTACTCTCGACCATTGTCTATCATCCCATCGAAATTTGCTGCTAGTAACTATGTGACCAAAGGTGTGAAACAAATGGTTCATCCGTGAGCTAAGACAAGGACAGCTGCCCACCTGTAGAGGCCATGGAAGCGCAGGGTACGCATGAGCTGCGAGTACTCCTGGTGCGCTGGATAGTAGTTGACCACGTCCGGCTGCTTGGCCATGGGCCTCTCACTCATCAATGACACCACCTTCATAGAGGGTGCGTCGGTGGGCCGCGCCACCTCGCCGAAGATGCGTGCACTCAGCCTTGCCATGCGGCGCGCATAGTTGCTCAAGGTTGGAATCGCCGCCATGTGTCCTGACAGCCAGTCTGCACTCGATGGACACAGATGGACATTGAGTCATGCTCAGGGCACGCATGGGGCACGCATGGGGCAGTGGCTCTTGCGGAAGTGTTTGCCACTTGCTGCAGAGGCACACGGTTCGACTGACAGACCACCCTGATTCAGTCGGCTTTAGAGTGGGTGTTAAAGATCTCGTAACGGAATTATGGTCCAATTTTTTTTAATTACTCGCAGATTAGTTACATTAACTGGGAAACACTTATCAATCATTGCTCCCTGAATGCAAATAACATGACCTTCCTAGAAAGGTCTTAACACAGTGAGGCTTTCCTAGGTTTACGATAACACTTGGTGGACATATTCTTTGGTGGCCAGTTGCATGACACATTTTAGCCTTAGTTTGCCATACACAGTATTAAATCACGAAATGTGTTTTTATGCAACCAGTCAGATGCCTGTGGTTCGTTGAATAAAATATCCTCAGTGTCACTTGGTTTGCAATGTAAATCAGTGTGATCTAACAATCTAACTAAGGGTTTGCTTTCTCAAGTGACAATGGCAGGTCAAATTTCTGATCTGGACCAAAGATTATATAACTCGGCAAAGCACTCAACTGCAGGGTTTCGACTGCAAGGCAGTTGCTCTAAGCATTGAGGGCTGAGAAAGCATCAACTTTACATTTCAACATGGCAGGTTACATTTGGAATTCCAAATTCGCATGCTTGTTTTTGTTGTAATATGGTTCGTATTCATCTTCTTGGTTCTTTCGGTAAAGTCACGTAGAAGGGAAGTAATAAAATAATAAAAATAAAACATAATAAAACAATTCTCACGACGTTTCGGCCACAACGCAAGCAGCCGTCCTTGCGTTGTGGCCGAAACGTCGTGAGAATTGTTTTATTATGTTTTATTTTTATTATTTTATTACTTCCCTTCTACGTGACTTTACCGAAAGAACCAAGAAGATGAATCCCTGCAGTCAACAAAAAGCTTTAAATCGAAAAATGGTTCGTATTGGTGAGAATGTATTCTCAATGCAGTATTCTATGCAAAATCTGAATTACTACTGTACAGCATTCTTAATCGGTTATCCAATGAACTTTTTATTTAAATAGCAGAAACACTGATAATTGTTTTTTTACCCTTCTATCTGGCAACAAAACTGACACCTTTTTACAAGGAGTCATGTTTGCATAGACCACAATACCTGCAGTCATAAAGCAAGCAAAAAACATAACTCTGATAATGTGCACTGTCGATTTAAAGCTTTCGTGAATGCAGGGATTCATCTTCTTGGTTCTTTCGGTAGTCACGTAGAAGGAAAGTAATAAAATAATAAAAATAAAACAGACGGCTGCTTGCGTTGTAGCCGAAACGTCGTGAGAATTATTTTATGTTTTATTTTTATTATGTTATTACTTCCCTTCTACGTGACTTTACCGAAAGAACCAAGAAGATGCGCACTGTCCTTGAAGTTGATTGGTCCACACAACTTTCCTTAGAGTCTAGTCTCACATGGGTTGGACCAGATGACGCCTTTTCGTCATCTGGTATTGTGGTCTATGCAAACATGACTCCTTGTAAAAAGGTGTCAGTTTTGTTGCCAGATAGAAGGGTAAAAAACCAATTATCATATTTTTACTGGCAAATGAGGTTCCCATGGAAGGGTGGACAGATCCACGTTCCATCGCCGCCTTTGAGTCTCCCCACAGTGCTGACGCTTACAAAGTCGCAGCAGATACCACTGCTCATTTAAGGCAGAGTGGACATGGAATCCAACCCAGGTGGGGCAGTTTCAGTTGCGCAGTGTGCTAACCACTGAGCCACCTCTTGATGAGCTGCACACTCCCCGGGTTGCACAAACACAGCCTCTTTGTTAATCCACTGCTGGATGAGGGCCTCCTCACGCAGTGTCGGTCGTGGTGGTGGTTATTTGACCATACTTCACCACTCTGGTCAATGCTGACTAAAGGCGGAGGAAGCATGGTACAGTACAATAGATTGACATCGCTCACTCGGATAACAAAACGAAGACATAAACGCAGCAGCAAATAAAGATGCACACATTCTTGGTTCTTTCGGTAAAGTCACGTAGAAGGGAAGTATAAAATAATAAAAATAAACAACGCAAGCGTTGTAGCCGAAACGTCGTGAGAATTATTTTATGTTTTATTTTTTATTATTTCATTACTTCCCTTCTCCGTGACTTTACCGAAAGAACCAAGAAGATGAATCCCTGCAGTCACGAAAGCTTTAAATCGAAAGATGCACACATTAGACCTTTAAGATTATTCAACGTTAAAAAGTAATAATACCCTGCAGCTCAAACAGTGCGAACGGTGAGCGCATACCAATTGGTGTCAACGCGCACGAATTTCAGTTTCATTTATTTGGTATAGCCCTGAGAGCATACTTTGACAAACTACGGTGTGCATATTTAGCTTAATTTTCTAATTCAACGTTAGCAACAACGATAATGGTAATGGTTATCCGTATCGTTAACGTCTCGTTACCCCCCGACTTTACCCGATGACGGCCTTGGTGAGGGCGTGCGGTGACCTCCACACGTGCGGACACGACCCGGAAGCGAAACACTTCCGCGATAAATTGTTCGCCACGGAATTTTTCGTTTTAGATTAAAATTTTAGTGGATATTTTTTTATTTTCTCAACCAAACCAGACGATAATTAATCGATCGGATAGAAAACAAACACAAAATAAATTTTTATTTCGAAAACTTCCTGTTTAAGAGTCGTGCGCCGTGTTTGACCTTTCACCTCCGACCCCCACCCCGGTCGTGATTCCGTGAAGAGAAAAGCGCGCGAGTTGAGGTTTTAATTTTGCTGCGCGATCACGGCGAGATCGTCCCAAACGTCACCATTCTAACATTATATATACACATAGTCCTGTTAATAGAGGATGAGTGACTCCCTGTGTTGGGGTGAGCCTACATAACGCGTACAGGTGAGCTTATATAACGCGTACAGGTGAGCTTACGCAACATAAGGGCTCACTCACACTGCGAGATGATGAGCTTACTAAATCCGGTAAAGGCATGAATTATCTTACTTAGTAGGCATGAGATTAATGCAGTTGTGGGTGTGGAGCTCACCGTGTGGTGAGATGAACACAGTTGTAGGTGGGGTGAACTTGCCACAGGTGGCACGGGTTGAGTGAGACTATTACTCTTGTGTGTGTGTGTGAGCTTGCTTACTACCAGAGTACAGGGTGAGAAGCTTTTCTCCATGTGCGTGGTGGTGTGGTGAGATTAATAGAGAGGAGCTCACTGGTGAGGCGCTTTGTGAAGAGCGTAAGGCGTTGTTTGGTGAGCGTGGACCATTGTGAGGAACTTGATATCGACTATTGTGTGAGCTGCTCGAACATAGCTTATCGAATATATGGGTCAGACATCGATAAGCAGACTATGTATCTGTCCGCATTTTTTAAAAAATATACATTTTTTTACACAGACCATCAGTGAGTGCATAATTTCGACGGCGTGGAGCACAGGACATGCAAACTTGACCGGCTTGGACCTTCGGTTGTCTCATCAGCAGTCGGGCTTGGTTGAATCGATGCCAATGAACCGCCTCTGATGTTAGAGGTAAGGTCGCCTTGACGAAACGCTTCTTGTGTATAGAGGATGAAGCCCTAAGGAGGGTTAGGAGCCCTAGTGTCGTATACTCTAGAGAATGTATAGATGTATAATTAGCGCCTTATTCCAAAGCGCTTTGCAGCAGTTTTCACATTGTATGTACAATGATAGTGGTTCAGATAATGGGTGGGATTTTTAAAAGTGGTCGTGGTGACAGGAGAACACAATACCTGTCAACCCCTTGATCAGTGGCTACCTTATTACAGATCAATTCAGACCTTATTGATAACCCTGTGCTCTTATAAATCTCAGCGTTCATCCTGCAAAGTCCCATCACAAGGGAGAAACACAAACAAACAAAACAATAGTTTTTGCCCGTATTGAAACGGCTGTACACCGTATGGACGTGAAAACGCAATTTCCCTGTACAAGAACACGGGGTAAACCGTGGGTTGGCGGGTATGAGAGCAGGTATGTATGTACTGTGTGTATGTTGAACTTCTTTTGCACACTACGTAGGTTAAGGAGGGGTTGGGGTTAGACCTGCTCACAGCTGGGGGGCAGGTGGAAAGCATGATGGGCCTGGGAGAAGAGATGGGTTTTAAGTGAGGAACAGAAAGTAGGTTATGTCGAGGAGCTCACTTATATTCTTAGTACACCAGATTACATTTACAGGGCGGTCCAGATGTCTTGTGACCCCCCCCCCCCCCCCCCCCAATTAATTGACCCCAAATTGTGTTTCTCCCTTTGCATATTCATCTCTGTTTTAAATAAACCTTCCTTCAAAAAGATTACGTTTTAGATAATTAAATGGGGATCACACGACATCTGGACCACCCTGTTGTATTGTTTATTACTGCAGTAGATTATATTGAGCGTGGTGAGGTGTGGTCAAATAAGCTAACCACGATCCGCAGGCTTGAGGAGGCCCTCGTCCTGCGCTGGCTTTCCAAAGGGTTGTTAATGTGCATACACGCCGAATATATTTGGTGGGGTTAGGAATGTGTTTAAATACATTTTACTCTCCACGTCATGACTACTGTTTTTGATTTGGCAGTGATGCACCCATCATCACTGGCATTACCTGCAGAGTGGTGGAGACAGGACACTCTTCACAGGTAAACACATCCCATTCATTTGCCGTGTGCATTAACTCGCTCTCCTCTACTACTTCAGCCCACGGGTGTGTTGGAGAGTAAATCCACGACATCGACAACTTGAGCACGACGTTTTGCTGGTAATTGCATCCAGCGTCGGGCGATTTGCCAGAATAGAAAGCCTATGTGTTACACTTAAAATGAGATTTGAATTCAACTAAAAACAATTATTATCCATGAAAGAAATTACTTTATGTATTCGCCAACACCAAACCATGAAGGCCAAGTTTCAAGTTTGTTTTGTTGTTAGACCAGGTGAGAAAGCAAGAGACCAAGATAGCCTGATTTGCAGTTGGCTTCCATTGAGAGTAAACATTCTTAGTACTTTGAATAAACCTGTTCTATCTTTTGATTTAAAGCTTTCGTGACTTCAGGGATTCATATTCTTGGTTCTTTCGGTAGAGTCACGTAGAAGGGAAACAATAAAATATAAAAAATATAAATCTCACGACGTTTCCACTTCAACACAAGCAATCATCATCAGGTGTGAAAAACAGCAAGAAAAAGTGGCGGTTTTTTCTTAACGTTAGCACCACGGACAGCGATTTTGGCAGTTATATCTTTTCAACTGTTCCTGTTTTAAATTATTTAAATAGCCTGCACGCCTTTGTTTATGCAGGTGGTGACAACAATTAGGTGGTGTCACATCTCCACAACACTCGCCACAATGGCGGTTAACAAAAAGGCGAATAATGGTGTATGAAACTCAATTCCTTGCCCCGTCTTCCCCTCTGGCTGCAGTGATGAATGGCAAGCTCATACCATACACGCCACTGGCTGTGGATTTGTGGCGGGTGGCCAAGTTCCCCGAGGCGAGGATTTTCTTCCTGAGCCATATGCACGCCGATCACACAAGTGGACTCACCCCGACTTGGAGCCGGCCAATCTACTGCTCTCCCATCACCGCCGTGCTCCTCAAACACAAATTTAACGTACGCGCACGCGCCTCACTTGCTCACAGAAGTTGGCGGTCTGTCTTTTTTTAAATGTGCCCCAGGCGGTCACCTGATATTAGTCATGTACGAAAGCCAAACGGACTGTTTTATGTTTAGCTTATAACGTTAGGTTAAGGAATGATGGTCATTGGTTAAGACTAACAATGCATTCGCAGCCAATGGAGAGAACACTTTGGAGAATAAGTCCCAGCGCGGAGATGGAGCAATGAAATTGGCTGGTGTACAGGTGCTAGTTGGGTTCTTTCAGTACAGGACCATGAGCTATGGTGAAGGCCTGCTGAGGTCTTCATCCAGCAGTGGATTAATCGCGGCTGATGATTATGGTCACTGGCGGAGCCAGTGGGGGGGTGGGGTGGTACGTGCCCCCCCCCCCCCCCCAATGATCCCATCGAAATCCCTAATTTCGATCGGATCATTGGGGTTAATTAGTAATAAAGCGGCATTTTGCGACCCCCAACTGCCACTGCGTAGCATATTATTACGTGCCAGGGACTCTATGAGATGATAGGACAATAGTCTGAGTCCATAATTGGCAATAATTAACAGCAAAGGAGTTATAAATGACTCAGAATTGTGAGCAGTCGCGTATACAGTACACAGCTTCCCTGAAGGCAAACACCTTCAGCGAGCGCGATGCCGATCACACACGGTTCGAATTCGACCCTCGATCGATGGCTGCGCCATCGCCGCATACGCGTCGAATAAAAAGCAAGGGACAAGTCCTTACTTACTAACAACTCATATCATTTTTCATTGCCGGAGGGGTTGCCCCCTCTACCTGAAAATCCTGGCTGCGCCATTGCTTATGGTATTTAAGGAATATTTAGGTGCAGCCTCCGAATTATTTTTTTCCACATAAACCATTATTAATGTATAAATACAAATATATATATAACAAATAGCTTGGACACTGGCCTTTCAGAGGCAGATGATTGGTATAATTAGAGGTAATGTTCTATAATTTTGGGACTAAAATAAAAAAAATTGAGTTCCATTAACAGATTTAAATGCCATTTTATCAAAATAGAATGTGAGTGCATGAAATTCATTTCGTGAAAAAATGCATAATTTATAGAGCTGGGCATGGTGACAAGTATTTATAATGCTGTGGAGGTTTGTGAAATCTCCCAAACTCGCTGAACTGTGTGTTGGTCATGAGGTTGCAGTTGAGAAAATGATTTGTGAACCCATCTGTGCAGAAGGTTGAGTATTTTCTCCATTATAAGCATGGGATTTCCCTGGTTACTCCATCCAGTTTCTACCCACATTAAAAAATATTTCGTTAATGTGGCAGTGGCCAAACGTTGGACCCTCCTAAAAAAAAGTCGTTAGATGAGGTAAGATACAATAAATAAATTGATGAGAATGCCAGTGCAGTGTTTTCTAGGAGGAACATGAATTACAGTACATCACCATGAAAATAACACGTGTTTGTACATACACTGCACGTGTGTGAGAGATAATCGAGCATTGTGTGACGGCGATGTTAAAACGATCTGTTTAGATTGCTGACAAGTTCATTCGCCCGCTGGAGCTGGGAGAGAGCCACTGTGTGCCCTTAGATGGAGTGGGCAAGGAGACGATGACGGTGACACTCATTGATGCCAACCACTGCCCGGGTGCCGTCATGTTTCTGTTCCAAGGTTACTTTGGCAACATTCTGTACACAGGTATGTGTGGTGTGTGATTTGAAAGAAATACATTTTAATAGCTTCCAGAATATAACCCCACATGCTTGGTTAAATTCATGTGGTGCTAACTAGTGGAGGTACGATTGACTGCATGACAACAATTGTAATAATTCGTGAAATTGTAGTTGTTACTCTGCATCTACATCAGCCATACGAAAGAAGATGAGTGATTCGATTCAAGATTTTTTTTTTTTACATTTAATGGACACAAATGACCACAGTGATTATATGAATCACATCACATACAACTATTGAAATCGATACACTTAAATTGTTATAAAATGTCATGGGACCTCCTGTGCCAGTACCAAAATATGATAATATGTTTTTCCCCTTTTTCTGGCAACATAACAGGTGTTAAGATGTTAAAACACCAAACTGAAACCTTTTACAAGGAATCATGTCTGCATTAACCACAATACTTGTGGTCAGAATGCAAAGAAAAAACATACTCTGATAAGAAATGCATTGTTTTTTAAACGGATTGGTCCACACCAGCGACAGCTTTCTTTGGAACCGAGTCTCAAAAGGTGTTAGACGCCTTTTGGCGTCATCTGGTCTAACACCGTTTGAGACGAGGCTCAAAAGAAAGCCGTCTCTGGTGTGGACCAATCCGTTTCAAGGACAATGCATATATTATCAGAGTATTTTTTTGTTTGCATTCTGACTACAAGCATTGTGGTTAATGCAGACATAATTCCTTGTAAAAGGTTTCAGTTTGGTGTTTTAACATCTTAACACCTGTTTTGTTGCCAGAAAAAAGAGGAAAAACCTATTATCATGTTATACAATGCATATCGTTTTAGCTTAACAATCGACGTTGATATATCAAAGCCTGGTTACACCTCAGATACCAACTATGTCTGGAAAGTGTGAACCTATGCTTCTACACATATCAAATATTTAATTTAGAAACATGAGCACTCATTAAGCTCTATTTTTAAGCAATGATACAAATATATCAAAATATTTTTCTTGTTCTCTTATGTTCATGAATTAAAGTTTTCATTTGATGGATTCTGATTGGTGCTCAAACTATAGACTCAAAATGTGTTTAATTTAATGAGAGTTTGTATACTTACAAATGCGAGACTTATTTAGTGACTCTATTTTGAATGTTGGCCCTTTGCTGTAGATAAGAAAAACTGCTTGTACATTGAGCATTCATTCTCTTGATTTAAATGATTATTTGGCGTTTTGCAGGTGATTTTAGGTTTATTCCAGAGATGCTTAAGCTGCCTCTGCTGCAAACCAATATTATCATCGATGTTCTGTACTTGGATAACACATACTGCCCTTCAAAGTGGCACTTTCCTTCACGAGAAGATGCCACAGAAGAGATCAAGATAATAATACGAAACCACCCAGACCATCAGGTTGTCATCGGTATGACTTGGTTTTCTTCATATAACAACTTTCATTTCAATGCATGAAATTGCAACACACACAGCCACTATTCACCCCTCATGGAGACTTAGGTTTATTTCTGCACCTTTTTTGGTTCTTACCTGGTGGGAATTGAGTTCCAGTGCTTTTTATAAACCCCTTGTTATGAAATATGGTTATTCGATTATATCAGTAATGAGTGACTCTTTGTATAACATTATCTTTTTCTTAATGACAATGGGTGGATATTGCATTACCTTAGTATATCATCCATGTTAAAAACACTACTCATGTTCAGTAGAAACTTGGGATATGAAAAACAGTATATCGATGAAAAGGGCATAATTTAAAACACAAATTCCTTTCTGCTACTACTCATCTTTTCACGGTTGTTCTGTATAGCCCTTTGGTGTGTATTGTTCAGCACAATGTCCTACATTTCACTGTCCGTTCTAGGAGCTTCTTCAAGATCCGAATTCTCTTTTGTGTAGGCATATATTCACTCGGGAAAGAGTCTCTGCTGGTAGAGCTGGCAATGGAGTTTGGGTGGCTGGGGGTAAGTCCAGAACGCATGGAGACGCTGCAGCTGCTTGGCCTGCCCAACGTGTTCACGACGGCCATAGAGGAGTGCCGCTTACGGGTCGTGGACGCACACCAATTGAACAGCCGCAGCGTGGCACACTGGAACTGCGAGTGGCCCACCATCGCTGTGCTGCCTTCAGGCAACCGTGCCGGCCGCCAGTCGTGCGACTCCATTTTCATCGTACCCTACTCGGACCACTCCTCTTACGGCGAGCTGCGCCAATTTGTCGCCGGGCTGCAGCCGCGAGCCATCGTGCCCATCGTCAAGGGGCCCAGTTGCGAGGGATACTTCAGGGAGTTCCTCAGCACCGCGCAGAGCAGCCAGAGTATCATTATTCCGGAGTCGGTGCAGAGGTTCATGCAGGAAGGCGGGGTTTCTGCCTGCAGTAATAATTGTTTGCCGAAAAGGAGAGCGCAGATTTTTCGGACCTCCAGAACGCACATCCCCAAGGGGGTTTGCTTTGACAGTCCAAAATCTTCAATTGCAAAACATTCGCCTCCACGTGTCATAATTTCAAGTTCTGAGGATGACGATGAAGCTGGCGATTATGATTCCATGCGTGTTGTAAAAAATGAAGATGACAAGTCCTTTACCTTGCCTTCTGAATCTATTGCAATCCAGTTAAGCTTTGAGAATGGTAACATAAGTGATTCAAAATCGACCAAAGTAATCATGGACACAAAGTCTTTCTACAAGTCAACTGTTGAGGCTTCAGTTCATTCACATGCCCATAAATCTAGAGTGAAAAGGAAACTTGATTGTGCAGAAAGTCTGAGCTCGGAGTCCTTCACAAAGCATGCAACATGCGTCGAAGATAAATGCTCTTTTGACTCGTTGCCTCCCCCTTCACGGCGGCCGTATGACGGCAAAGGCGACCGGCAAGGTGCATCGAGCGAAGCGCGCGTTTTAACAAACTCTCCTAAATCCGCTGATGGTCCCTGTCTTGTTGGTGCACTTTCGTGCAAGAGTGAGGACCATCCTGTGGACTTTCACACACCATTGATGGGTGGCAGACTTTCTGTTATTCTCAAGAGAAAAGTGCAGAGCTGCAGCCAGACCCAGGCTGGAAAATGTAACCTCATATTGTCCCCACTTCATGCCTTTTTGAGTGAAAAGGAGAAGAGGTTGCGCTTTAATCGACTTGTGGAGAAGTGCATGCAGCAGAGGAAATGAACGCACCGTTAGGTGGCGTCTTGCTGGAGCAAGCAGGTTAATTCTGCAAACGAAACTAGCATAACTTTCTATAAACGTATTATACTGTACATGTGTAATTAAATTATTAACTGTGTTTTTGTTTTTAAACTTGTTTTCATTGTTTGCATTATTTACAGCATAACTTTGTTTTTTTTTACACGTTTAAAAGTTGTATTTGTGGGGATTAAAGGACTTGTTCACACTGAAGGGTCATTGCAAAACGCTTCCCGAATTCAATTTCATAATTCACCCGCTCATCTCTGGTACAGAAGCACACGCAGGGGTAGGTAATGGTTACATGCTTGAATCACCAATTTCTCCTTTACAAAGGGGTGTGAGGTACACACGTCTTTCATCATCATAAAGGACACAAGTCTGGCCATCGTCAATATAGAACTCGCCCGGGTGTATTCATGTTTCACGTAACATAGCCACCCACATTACATGAGGGATTTGGTGGGGGTGCCGAGTGGAACGTTGAAAGGGGGCGTTTTTGCTCGGTCACTGCATTTGTTGGTCTGTTCAATAAATACCTGAAAAGAATAAACACGGGTCTGGAACTTCTCTACAACTACTGTGATTTTAAAACATGTAATGCTTTGTATATCTGCTTTGGGCCATACATTTGGGATGGCTCAAAAAGTATGTGAAATCTTCAATGTGCCATGTCCAGTTAAAAATGAAAACAATTTCAAAATTACTTGTTGACGTGAAAAAGTTTACTAAAAAAAGACCGAAACGAATTACAAAGTTCTATATATGCCATACGACCTTATAAAACGTGGGAAATGCTCCATGTACACAACAGTAAATTTAACATTTGCACAATAAGCATTGATGTCTAAAACAAAATAAATTATGAAAACATTCCAAACGTATGTGCATTTAACCGACATGATGCCTATGCCTGGGTGAAACGGCTCGGTGATTCGCGAACGACGCTATGAATCAAGACATTTTTAAAAAGTTAAATTCCTGGCTATGGCCGGCACGTGTTGGAGATATTCTGCAGTGGATTCACAAAAATGGCAGTAAATTATAAAGTTTTGGCGACTGACAACAGTGCACCGTTTAATTGTATACGTAGGCTTGCACGACCAATATAATTAATAATTTATTTTTTGTAGGTATGCCAGTTTTTTAACGACAAATTGGTGTACCTTCAAAATCAAATCCAAAAAGAAACCCCAATTAGTTCATACCTTGTTAAACATTTCTACTGTCAGGTGCTGGAAGCTTGCAGACACCCAAGAGGAATATACCCAAGAACGATTTAATTTAATGTACCGCATGTTTCTCCTATCAAAACGTATGCATATTGTCCAGCTTAAAAGACAAATTAGACGTCCGGTTAATCCATGAAATCGTGGACTTTGATTCACGAGGCTTGCCATTGACCAGCATACGATAAAGCTCTCGTACAGATGTTTATAATTCTATGTAATGGATTTCGATTTAAAGCTTTCGTGACTGCAGGGATTCATCTTCTTGGTTCTTTCGGTAAAGTCACGTAGAAGGGAAGCACACGGGCTTAGAGCATATATATAAGCTGGGCGCAGCTTATATATATGCTCTAAGCCCGTGTGCTGTTTCATTCAGACTCTGTCGCCTCGACGGACCTGGTTTTCACCTGAGGACGGCTGCTTGCGTTGTGGCCGAAACGTCGTGAGAATTGTTTTATTATGTTTTATTTTTATTATTTTATTACTTCCCTTCTATGTAATGGCTTAAATAGGGTGGCATGTCTTCTGCAGGGCTGTGTTGCATCCGGCTACTGCTTTTCACGGTTGCTGTTGTTCGTGCGCTGCCTCCTGTGATTGTGAAGGATGTGCGATGAGCCGCGCAAACTCGCCCGGAACGCACCTGCAGGACATCAGAATCAGTCATCAGCCACATAATACTTAACAGCCTCGCACGTAACCGCTGTGTTGCTTTAGCGTGAGTCTTCACAGTAACGTATTGAATGTACAGCTTGGTCCAGATGTCTTGTGGCCCCAAATTAAGTGAACTCTCATTTTAGTGTTGCCATTGCATATTCATTTCTGTTTTGAATAAATCTTTAAAATATATAAAGTTTTAGAGAATACAATTTTGACTTAACATTTTCGTGACTGCAGGAATTCATATTCTATGGTTCTTTCGGTAAAGTCATGTAGATAGAATGTTTTTTTTTATATCGACGTGACTTTTTGGAGAATTGGTGGTCACAAGATATCTGGACCGCCCTGTACATTAGAAGCGATTGGGTGGCTCAAGAGCCAGACCACTGGACCAGCACTGTTGAGGTCCCGAGTTTGATTCCAGGGTTCAACCAATCTGTGATACTGGTAGGAACCTGCTGGTTACACCAGCCCACAGGGGATTATGGTGTCCGTCCGTCGTGCAGGGAGGTGCTGGGTGGGGAGGGAGGGGTAGGGTGGGGCTGGGTGGGGGGTGGGAGGGGTGGGGCTGGGTGGGGAGGGGCTGGTCCTCCCGTGGTGCACTTATAGAACTCAACGTTTAACCTACTCACGCCGGCTTGTGCCCGCCCTCACAGTCGGGCATATTTGCGGAATACACCACGCCGCCGTTGACCCTGGCCATTGACCGAGCAACCCAACGTTCCTACCAGCTCCCTCCGCAAGGAATGTGTTTAAACTCGGTTCAACAATTGCTTAGAGTTGACGGTCTGAGCCCAGTCAATAATGAGTGCACAAAAACTCGGAGCTTAATTTGGGGTCTCTCTTCATTTGGCACTCAAGCATTACGACTTCAAAAAGGCAAAACACGCAACACATTTAGTAATCACGATGTACATGCACGGCCCGTTTGTCAATCCACTGCTGGATGAGGGCCTCTATGCCGCGCAGTCAGAGGGCGTATTTGATCATACGTAACCATGCTGATAGGTGCGGGGAGTACAGAACAATACTTTGCAGCACTGCCCTCTGCTGCACACAATGTGTTATTCATGGACATCGCCCATCCAGGCACACTCACCTTAAATCTGTGCTGAGCATTCAACGTCTGACGGAATCTAGCGCATTCCATGTGGTTTTGTTTTCGCTACGGCAAGTAATTAGAATTCTTGAATTACAACCAAACATACCACGAGAAGCTCAATGAGCAAACATTGTTATTTTGTCAATTTATTCTGCAGGTGTGATGTTTAACGGCGGGATCGCGTGACATCAAACAGGTGTGCGAATTGCAATATTCTGCTGTACATATTATTCTAGATTTGAAGCTTTCGTGACTGCAAGGATTCATACTCTTAGGTTTTTTCGGTAAAGTCACGTAGGTAAAAAAAGAATATAATAAAATAATAATAAATGAAAATAACTAAATTAAATCACGACGTTTCAGAAGCAACACAAGCATCCGCCATCAAGTGTAACTGCCCCAGTAATTTAATTTAGTTATTTTCATTTATTATTATTGTATTATTATTCTATATTTTTTACCTACGTGACTTTACCGAAAACAATCTATATATCATCTTGTCTCGCCATGCACCGATGCACGAGATAGTTGGGGTGTGTCGTTGCGGGTTAGGGTTTAACAGTGCTCGATTTAACTTAGTCAAAATGTGATTGGGGACCGTCCATAAACGACGTCACGCGATTTTGGACGATTTTTTACCCCCTCCCCCCTCGTCACGCGGCGTCACAAAAAGTCAGACCCCCCCCCTCAAATATGACGTCACAAAGCTCTGTCCCCCCCCCCCCCCCAAAAAAAAACATGCTTCAAATCGCTTTAAACTAATATTATTGTAGTGCGTATTTAATGTGGCGCTGCACTCTGATGTTGTAGGAGAAACATGTATTAAAAAAGTCTATTTAATTAAGTAGAACGTGTTGTCTATATTTATTTAAAGTTGCGCATTTTGATGTGACGTCACAATTCTCAAACCCGTCACACATCGTCACAAATGTCTGACCCCCCCCCCCCCCCCCCAGGTGCGTGACGTCATTTTTGGACGGCCCCTTGTCATTCCGTGTGACTGCGCTTGTTGTAAGCCTTGCTTTCTCCTAATCAGGGTTATGAAACTGGTCCTTATGAAACTGGTCAATGCGCAAAATGCCCAGTGCTCGCCAATTCAGGTACAAACATATTTATAATTGCACGCACGTTGACTCATGTCAGATACTCTCCTCTGAGATACATACTAATTGACTTGCTGATGATCATGCCCTTTGAGAGCTGTCGCGGGAGGCGCTGCATTTCTCCACTTAGCAGCGCAGGAAACCATTAAGTGGGCGGCCAAAACGTGACATCCCATCCAAGCTTTTCCCGTCATATGGAAGAACAAGGATTACGTATAGTGCTGCTGCTGTTGATGATGATCATGCTAAGGATACGTACGGATCTGCATGTACTTGTAGGGTGCTTGCTGAAATGCCGCAACAACTCATAGCACCTTACATCATGACATCTCACGTCAACCATTCCGATGTCTTTCTGAATGCAGTCTTGCCTAGAGAGACCACCCCCCCACCCTTCGCTTCAGCTGTTGTTCCTGTGTAGCAAAAATGTGTACGGACTCAGCACACCGGCTTCTTGCAAATGGGCATTAGTCTCCCGGATGATGACGATGATATTGCTGCTGCTGCTGATGATGATGATTAGTGCTCTTGACCATAATTTCGCTGCGTTTGATGATAGTGGCTATTTCAGCTGCTCAGCGCTAATAGCAATAAACTAATGACGGATGGAGTTGGTGAACGTGATGACGATGATTCAGGAGTTGGTTATAGTGGATGATTGTTATGATAAATTCTACAATATTTTTTTTTATATCGTGCCCTCGACGCTGCTGAGTCTAGAAACGCTTTATACGCAACAAACGACTGACATGACGTTTCATCTCAACACTAATGAAAGGGGGCACCACCAGTGGCAGCTTTCCAAGAGGGCACAAGGTAACTCAGTACCTGGCCTGCAAGCGGGCATTAGTCTGCCAGTAAGGGGCGATGATTGGTGCCATGTGTAACCCAAGTTGAGTAATGGCAACGAAGTTGGTGATCGTGGATACTAATGAAAATTATGATGACGACGCTTCAGTTTCATTTATTTGGTATATAGCCCTGTGAGCCATTCGGCTCTTGAATCGGGTGCAACCGCAACAAAGAAAAACATGAAAAAAGTGTGCCGTGCTTGGCCCTTCCCCTCTTCAACCATTATATATACGGAGTGGTAGCTCTTGTAATCTCTCATTTACTTGATACAGCTGTCGTGGCTGTGACGGTTCCACCTGAAGACGGAAGCTTGTGTTGCCTCCGAAACGTCGTGATTTTTATTTTATTTTACTTTTTATTAATTTTAATTTTTTACCTACGTGACTTTACCGAAAAAACCTAAGAATATGAATCCTTGCAGTCACGAAAGCTTCAAATCTAGAAACAAGAAACATCTTAAAGTGTGGGAGTGGATGAATGTTATGATGATGATGATGACGACGACGGTGATGATAATCATGGTCACGCAAGTGTAGGCCCTCTCACCGATGTTCCTCGACACACTCTTGAGCGTGCACGTGCCGCCGAGCAGGTGAGAGCACGTGTACAGGCCGTAGCAGCCCCCGCACTGCGCTGCCCGGTCACAAGGCCTGCCCTCCACCTCGGCACACGCGGACTGCGCTCACGGAGACATGGAGACAGGGCCGGATTTAACATTTTGTACGCCCACATGGGCTACGGTGACTGCGAGCCGCCCAGTAATATTTTCAAAAGGAAAACAAAATAAAATAAAAAAAATATTTTGATTTGAAGCTTTCGCGACTGCAGGAATCCATACTCTTTGGTTCTTTCGGTAAAGTCACGTAGATAGCAAATTAATAGATCACGGCGTTTCGATCGCAACACAAGCAATCGCCATCAGGTTGCTTGTATTGCGATCGAAACGTAGTGATCTATTAATTTGCTACCTACGTGACTTTACCAAAAGAACCAAACAGTACAATGTATTTTTTACAAGGCTAACAACGAATACAATTCAGCATTCACAAATGAAATAACTGGGGGAGGCCCCTAAGCTGCAGCCCCGAAAGCGCCCACGCCTTCATCCGGTCCTGCATGGAGAACACTCATTAGCCACGAGACCTGGGACCTCGATAAGAGTGATTCCCTGCTCAAATGAGCATCGGTGTGCTGCTTCTCTCCTGTTTAAAAGCGCGCGAGACAGTGGTGGAAATTCCACATTCATATGGCGGGGCTGTGTGCATCCATCGGACAGCGGTAGTCGTTTTACCGACCACTGGGAATAATGGGCCGAGTCACGCCCCGGCTAGAATTTCAATTCGCCTCTTTAAGATCGGGTATGAAAAAATATACTTAATAAACACCACAACGCATTCGGTTGCAATGCGTTTGACAATGTCGTGTGATTTTACTGGATGTAACTATAAAATATTAATTGTAATCAAAACTTCGCAACAATTATGAAATCGTCAACATCTTTACATCAAGTAATCATAAAAAAATAAGTCATCTTCGTCATCAAAATTATCATCGTCAAATTCTCCCATCATGATTATCAATTTATTATCATCATTATCAGCCACGATCAATCCATTGCTGGATGAAGTCACCGCATCGCGCGCTTTCAGACGCGCTTCTGCGGCCGTCTGGCACGCTCCTCCTTCCGATATTAGGAAGCCACTGAAGCTGCGCGCTTTTAAATCTAAATAAAAAAACTTATTTATTTACGTGTTTAGTTTGGTTTCCTTTCCCTGCACCTCCGAATAGCACGGTTGCCTGCGTACGGTGCGAGAGAAGTTCAACATAGTCATGCGATGTCGGCAATCCATCCAGCACCACCTACACACCAACTATCATTGTATCTCAATTCTATTCGAACTCTGCACAGCAGCAGCTCTAGCCACCAACGCGCAATTACGCATTCAATTCACGCACGTGCAAGGTACGACACGAACACGCTCGTTACCCCGTCCGTGTTAAACCCTCCATGGTGCTTGCTGCTCGGTGCGAAGCCGAGCTCCCTCGGGGCTACTTGGTCCTCTTCGTAGTCCATTCGAAGTTGCTGCTGCTGCTGCTGGTGGTGGTTGGGTTGCCGACTTCGACGCGGAACATGCAAGGAGCGACTTTGCGCCATCCCGGGTCCCGAGTCTGGGCCGCTCGCCCGGCTGCGCGCCGCCAAAGGTGGAGGAGCTGACAACGGCTGTAGCTGTGGCTGCTCGACCCTGCCCGAGCCACCACGTTTGTGGTGGTGGTGCTGGTCGTCGTCATGCTGAGGAATCGACGCCGCCGCCACCGTTACCGCCACCGTCAGGATGAGAAGAGCGCACATGGGGGATGGGACCAGGCGTCTCTGTGCGCGCTGCTGCTCCAGCTGCCACATCACCTTGAAAGTCAACGACGGTTCGACACCCGTCACCTGCCGATAGAGAGGTGAACGATAATTGTCACCGGTGAAATTATACACACAGCGTGATGAGCAATGCCAGTTGTTCGTGATCAATGATATTCAAACGTTGGATACATAAATACGTATGCTTTCGCGATCAATATAATTGATAATTGATTTCGGATCAATCGCGTACACCCACAGTTAATAATGTCCGCTGCAAATGTGGCAACTGCCTTATGATGCAGCTTGTAACTACTACCAGTGAAACGTCGTAACCTATTTGTTACATGTTGTAAAAAAGAAGTGAATTTAACAATCTATTACAGCTCTTCAACAGTCATCGATTGGCACGTTTGTTTAAGTGACGACTTTATTAATTGGCTGCGTCGGGTGGCGTAGGGTGAACGACGCAACAATGTACTTACGCGGTTGCCGCAATGGATGTGATGTTACGTGCGTTATTATAGCAATGCATATGTATAAAGCAGTAATGTATATTTATAATAATGTACCGTATTTGTATAGCAGACCTCGACATTGGCGTTTAGCACGGTTGACTACGTACGGTGTGAAGGAAGTTCAACATACTGACATTTTAGGTCCTGAATATATTCCCCATATGCACGAATATCATATAATTTTAAACAGAGTTTAATTCGTTGTGATATTGTTAGAATGTATTTCCAGTATTATTGTTATTTCAACATTTTAAAGATGTTTATAAATCAGAGACAGTATGGGTAATAATGTCAAGCAATATATCCGAGTATTAGTTGCAAATGAGTCTGGTCTTAATGAGTTCCCACTTGGTTGCAGATGCAGTTTATGTATGTACGTATGCTATATGTGTAGGTCAATAGATTGCAATACAGATATTTAGATATTTCAAACATGTCACATTAAAGCGCATTCTCCTCGATAAAAACCGCGTAAAAATAAAATAAGGTTCAGTCTTTTAGAGTAAGACTTAAATTAATCACCCATTTGTGTAAACACACTGACATCGTTTTGACCTTCTGCGGATCATCAGTAGAGTCAGGAATGTAACGCAAAAACTTCTGTTTCACCGGATGTTAGTGGTCAGTGGCCTTTCGTCTACAATCCCCATCACGGGCCATCGACTTAACAGCAGATATCTACCATTCGCCTTATTTTAAAATGAAAAATATTGAAATTCAGCACAGCAAAACGGTTTAAACATTACTTGTGATATTATCAACGGGAAACATTTCGTCATTGAGGTTTTAATTATTTCGTATTTGACTGACTGACTGGACGAACATCATAGGGCTTGACGATGCCCGTGACTCCGCAGCAAAGACTCACGCTTGACTGAACGTGACGAGACATAAATTAACTAGGCTCAAGATGCAGACGAATATACTGTAATTTTGTAACGTTATAGACTGCAGCACGCAGAGGAAGTCCTAACAATGGCAATTAGCCATAGAAGACAGTTATTGAGTTCACCAATTTGGTGACCTGATAAAACTGGGGGAACACGTGCACTAACATTGAATAATTGAAGAGTGGACTGAAGTATATCTTTTAATTACTTTAGTCGACTAGACTAAGAGACCCATATCTTAAAGAGAGGTTCATTGTCTATAACATCTGGCAGGTCATCAGTGTGCTGTTAGTAATGAAATGTTGCTGAAATTGCCCATTACCAGAAGGACGTGGGGCTGATGGGCTGTGTAAAATATACTTTCATTTTTTATGTGGAGAGATAGATACGTATATGAAAGAGACATTATCTACTGATCTATTTAGACTTAACTAATAACTGAATGATATCTACAAGCTTGATTGAAATTCAACACGCAAAACTCTTTAAAATTCCCAGGTTTTTGTTCGCAACACTTTTTGACTAAAATTACTAAATACAAAAATTCGGACCAATTTAACACTGACACAAATGTTCATGAGTACGCCTAAAATAATCTGAAATATCCACAATCCTTGCCAGTCTGTAACACTCACCTGATGGACCTGACACAATCCTCAAGGACAGCACTTCGTGATGACCAACCGCTGGTGCTACCGCTGCTGCAGAAACAAGCCGGAGCTCCGTGATTCAGACCAGCATCATATACCCTCTCTAATACCGCGTATATATACGTGCACACACCCCCCCCCCCCCGCCTAACCACGACTCACATCACCCACACACACTTATTTGTCATATGCAGGGTCCCACGCAACAACAAAAAAGACCCCAATCTGCTGTTGCCACAACCCCAATGTGATTTGAGTCGCTAGTAAAGTGGGAGTGGGGTGGGGTGGGGGGATGAAGGCATGCTCCTGGACATCTTTATCACCAGCGGTGCACCACCGTGTCGAAATGCCGCAGCGAGGCGCGTGGGGGGTGGTGGTGTCAATGAACGGTCAAGAAGTGATGCAGTGGTTCGGACTCCTTGAGCACATTTTCCAGCTAATGCACAGCTAGGGAACACACAAAGTGCAGGGTGGGGTTTTTATTTAATTTTAGCGAGAGAGAATTTTTTTTAAGTCATACGTTCACACGTGTTATGCCGCGGTTGCCTGGCTACGGGGAGCTTGTTTGGTTCTTTGAAATCGCGTGATGTGTGGCCGGGGAACGTGCGGAACCACAGGTGTAATTTGCGGAGCCAAAAGACGCGCGCTCGCTAACGGAGCACACCGATTCGAACGCTGGCGAGGGAGGGAGGGAGGGCGGCGTTGGCGGTTGTGACAGCTTGTGACCCCCGTTTGAAGTCGAGCTCCGAGATGGACACGCCAACCGCGTTGTGCAGGGGGCACGCAGGGTTTTGCTTGCTTCCAAAAAAAAAAAAATCTCACAAAGTTCAGTAAAAAAATATTCAGTTGAAAAAAATCCACGAAGTGTTCTTGAATGTATTGCTGCAGTGGTCTCTCTGCTGCGATGTGTGTTGTTGAACTTCTGTCGCACCGCACGTAGCCAACCGCGCTAATCGATGGGCCCATTGCCCGAAACATCGCGGATTCCTTTTAATATTTTTTTTATATCTCTCTTTAGGACAGTGTAATTGATGAGTGGAGATTTTTGTCATCTGTGGTGGGTTACAACTTGTGATTCAAGACTTTGGAGGCGAGGGCTGGTGGACAATACACTTTTGCGAAACTCTTAAAAGTCGCCCCGGTTTGCAGGGTTGGCAAAAAGATTGCCAACCTCATTTGTGCAGAGCCTTGGGTGCTGTCCCCTATTCACGCGGTCTTTCTCCAGGTGCTCCGGTTTCCTCCGACAAGCCGGACACTTATTAATAGGATTGTCCAAACAACCCGATAATGTAGGAGGGCCCCTGCCAAGAAATAAAGTAATCGAGTTTCAGTGACGCTTTTTTCTTTTTATAAATAAAGGACGTTGTTTCGATTTAAAGCTTTCGTGACTGCAGGGATTCATCTTCTTGGTTCTTTCGGTAAAGTCACGTAGAAGGGAAAATAATTATATTTTTTTATGTTTTATTTTTATTCTTTTATTATTTCCCTTCTACGTGACTTTACCGAAAGAACCAAGAAGATGACATTGTTGTTAATAAAAAAAATGAAACTAATACGTCGTTGAAATTGTTTTCACATTTATTTCAAGGAAATCTCCCCGTGTTATTAGATAATTAGATTACAGTCATTTGTGCTTCAGATGTATATTTGCCTTCATTTAAACACGTCACCATTAAACACAATCAATATAATAAAATAACAACCTTCACACTTAGGTTGGTACATTACAATTCACAGCTTTTAAAGAATTATATTGCATTGATTCTCAAGACGAGCAATTTTGCTTATAGGTCAAGAAATACTGCATAGGGATAAGTTGAAAATACAATTTTAAGTCTCAGGAATACAAGGCACATAACCGTTGCATTGGCAATAGTGTTGTAAACAAAATCTGCATACTGTAAGAAGTGTAAGAAATCTCCAAAGCAAAGTTTGTTTCTCTAGTCCTCTTAATGTTCCAAGACAACACCTCAAGTTGCAGAACCCTTGGTAAACATTAGTGTTACATTAGTATTTGGCTTCTTTCAGGCTGCCTTTCTTCACAAGTGAGACGCAAATGTGCATGATATTCGGTCGCTCGTGGGAGCGAGCGATGTACGGAGAGCACACAAACTGAGGAACAGTGCTCCACCACGCCTACGTCATGCGTACAGCCCTGCCAATCCACTGCTGGATGAGGCCATCGACATGTCATTAGGGTTATTTGACCCTACTTCACCACGTTGGTGGCGTCGGGCAAAACTGACGTGAGAGCATCACAACACCGCCATACAATGCACTGTGCAGCCCCGATGATGACCTATTTGTGCTCGGTGGTTCTCCCATCCAAGCACTATCCCGGCACAAATTGGCGCTTAGATTCAGAGATGTGACGGGATGGGGCGCATTGCAGGCGATTTGATCATAGGTGCAACACGCCTGAATGCATACGTATTCTTTGGGTCTCTCGGTAAAGTCACGTAGATAGCTTCAAAGAAAATAACAAAAAATAACTAAAAACAACGACTTTTTTTTTTCCTCCTAATGATGACCGTCGTAGTTTTTTGTTATTTTCTTTCAACCAATCTACGTGACTTTACCGAAAGACCCAAAGAATGTGAATTCCTGCAGCCGCGAAAGCTCTCAGTCAAGATTTGAACACACACGGTGGGCGACAATGAATAATTTCAAAGTGGGGGCAACCTGGCTGAATGACCCAGTGCCGTGAACCAGTCACGGCAAATGCGGGTAAGGCGACGGGCCCACGACGGAGGGCTCTGGCAAACTGGCACCGCTGTTTTGTCGGTGCCGCACTCGAAGCCGGGTGCACCGCGCCCATCCAGGCACTGGCGATGACGCGGCTACGCTGCACGCACGGTGGCGGCGGCCAGGCAACACGTTTGGGCTCGAGATATTAACAAATCAGTGCACGCTCACAACTTAATGCCGCACACTTAGCAGAACTGCTGAAAGTGAACTGTGGCATTGACGAATGTGTTGTGCTAATTGTAGGCGTGAAAACGATTCAAATTCCTGCCCTCCCCCACGGTGATTTGATGAACGTTTCGGAGACACGATTCGATTCTGAAAGAAGTTTTTGCACAGAGTTGAATGTAGCGGGCCACTGGTATCCGCAGGGGGGTCATGTAACCCATGAATGTGCATCCCTTTAAGCCACAGATGGATGGTCTCCCCAAGCCGTGTCAGTCTTGGTGGTTGTTAGACAGCACTTCATCACACTGGTCAATGTGGGTTGGTGAAGGGGGAGGTTCAGAACGTGCCACCAATGTTAACCGTGGCCGAGAATCAACTCAGATCAACCTGGTCCAGAGTGCAGTGCGCTAACGATTGCACCACAGATCCGCCCCCATGTTCCCATTGCATACAACATACATATCATTTTAAAAGTATTGATTCTTACACGTTATTATCATGATGAATGCAATGTAGTATTAAGAATCAATATTAATCAATGAATCGATAGATAGTTTTTTTACACGTCGGGTTTTTTAGCATATAAAGGTGGTTGAAGTTTCATACAGCACTATAATCACATTTAAAATGTTATTTTTTGGGATCTCATCCATTCCCAAAGCTTTTTGAGCACCACTCTCACGTATACCATCACAACTTATAATTGTAACACTGTAAATCCTTCCCCCCGCCCCCCTAACCCCAGAGATAAAAAATGTAACACTGTGTAAGATTGTCGTCAAGCTTAAGGCACTGATTGTAAAATTCCATGCAGAGAATTGCTCTGCATTTTGGTTCCTAATCAACGATTTTGAAAGTGTTACAGCTCCTCGTTGTAGTACGTGGGTCGGGGCCACTGCAGTGCACCGAGGCTCTGCTGCTCCAGGGAATTCATCTGCAGCGATGGTGGAACAGCATCGTGACACCGGAGGGAGATGGAGGCGGCGATGAGCCCCATTCTCACGCACGAGTCGAGATCCCTCTGTGCGAGCAGCCCCGCGATCACACCTGCCACCAGGCTGTCGGAAGAAAATACACCGCAAAATGAGGGATTATCATCATCGTTGTCCACCAATTCCGCGATAATCATGATGATCATCCAATACCACCAACTCAATCGTCACAATCATCCGCTGATACAAACTCCATCATCAACATCCACCATCATAGCTCCATCATCATCAATAACGATAATCATCATCCACTACCACAGCTCTATCATCAACATCCACTAATTCCATCATAATCGTCCGCAGAAACTCAATCAACCATCATTTGTCAAGGGTGCTGTCTGACCACAACGGCCAGTGTGGGTTACGTTGAGCGCTGGTGAACAGAAACAATTTTAATGCCGCGGCTTAGCCAGTGTGGAGCAAGAAAAATAAAAAAAAAGTTGCGTGCAATGAGTCACGGTGCTTGTGCCATAGAGGCGAGTTCGAAAAAACGCTGTTTGTTTTGCCTGCAAGAGAGTCAGCTCCTGACTCAGGGTTGGTGAGACACCATTGCAGACATCGCTGTAAGCTCAGTGCCGAGAAGTTGATGAAGTGTGAGGAAAATCCGGCAAAAAGTACCCTCAAGTTTTACGGGAATGCTTTTGCGCAACACACATCCTACACTTAGTCTAAACAACGTGACCTTCCGGTTAAAACATATTGCCGTATGAGGGGATGCGTGACTGGAGTGCAACAATCTGAGGTCAGGTGATCAATAATGCAGACGACTCATACGCCGTGCAAATCCCAGCCTTCAGCGCTGCAAGGTGGCTGCAAGATGACAGTACAGCAAATGGGTTCTGGACCGGTCCGTGTGACATTTTTTTTATATTAATTTCTCATAGGCGTTGGTTTTCTCAGTTATTCTGGTTTTTACCTAACCCTCACAATGTAATGTAAGGATGTACTGCTGACATCAGTGCTGTGCTTATATAGGGTGTGCTTTACTCACTATTGAGTTGAGGAAAAGTCCCAATGTAGGATCCTTCTTAAAAGTGACCTTGAGACTTAATGAGGCAGGCTTTCTTTATTAAGTGAAGAATTATTATTGTTAGTACTTTATTTTAATCCAGCCAGGTGAACGTCTTTGAACTTCTTTCGCACCGTATGTAGCTAACCGTGCAAATTGGAGGTGGCTCAGCGGTAGAGGGAGTCGCTCATAATCGGAAAGGTTTGCGAGTTAAAATTCTGCTTGGAAGTTGGCTCAGCCCATCATCCCTCTGGAGTTGATAAAGTAGGCACCACTTTGTGGTGAGGTCAACAGTGCTTGTTTTGTAGGTAAGATTCATACACATTAGATTCGAAGCTTTCGTGACTGCAGGAATTACTCTTTGGTTCTTTCGGTAAAGTCACGTAGAAAATAAAATAAAATAACAATAAAATACGACGTTTCGGTTGCAACCCAAGCGGCCATCATCAGGTAAGGATAAATGATAAAACATGTTTGTCTTGGTGTGTGTCTCGCTCTGCGTGTGTGTCTGCCTATGCTGTTCCCGTGTCTGTGTTTTATCATTCATTCTTACCTGACGATGGTTACTTGTGTTGCAACCGAAACGTCATATTCTATTATTTTATTTTTTAAGTGACTTTACCGAAAGAACCAAAGAGTAATTCATAGACATGTGGAAGTTTAACCACTGTCCCAAGGCTGTAAACAGGATATGAGTACCACCTCAATGCTCATTTGAGAAATCAGCTTTGAAAAAAATAATTCATGAGATATCGCGTAATTGAACACACAAAACAATGATTGCAGATGCCATAGCAAACCTCGTTGTTATGTGTTATCGGGTCGCAGGGTATTGTTCTATTTCTTTTCACAGCTAAGCAAGGGCACTGTTTAAATACAGCAACATTTCCCTCTGAACATAAATCAGGAACACCCTTGTCAAGAATGCAGTCAATTATTATCAGAAAATGCATGTAAATATTAGGCCAGGCAAACATTTCTACGTGCAGTGTGCCTGAGAAAAGCCGCAGTGGCTGCTCTGTCAGCTGCTGGCACGAATAGGATGCGTGTGAGCGGGTCTGTTTCGCGCGCCGCGCACAGGAAAAAGCACTGAGCACACAACCGATGAAACCACGTGTCCTGCTCGGCACGGAGGTGGGGCCACCTGCGCCATGGCGCAACATAGGGGCGCCCTTGCATCTGATCGCCGTCGCGCTAACCCTTCAACGTCACCATGTGCATTGGCGCAAGTCCGAGCGCTGCGGCGGCATGCGTTGAGGCAGTGAGGCGGCCAGGCTGTGTGTCATCATGTTTCGTCATCAAAGAGGGAAAGAAAACATAATAAAATCTCTAAACGCATGCTGGTGATTTGTTTGAAATGGATTTTTTTTGGAGCTAAAATATCATTTGCTTGTTTATTCAACACGAATGTCAGATGTCTTAAGAGAGCACATTATATGAGCAAACGAACATTTGCAGGGCACCTCATTTCCCGGTCCGCTATTCTCTGTCGCCATAACAAAAATGAAACGTCGCCTAAATTATCTGCACGTTTCTTTCAGTGAAAGGCATCTTGACGGTTGCATTGGGGCAATGTCTGAAGCAGGCACCCAAAGGCAAACCGCTTAGAAAAAGTGCGCAAAATAAAAAACGATGCACGGCAGAGTTGGTGCTGCCATCAAACCTTGCAGCAACCCGTTTCGGATTGCCGGCGGCAGTGGCACCGTAGGGCCCCAGCTGTAAACAGCGGTGGCGATACCCAGGAGCAAAGGTCGCAAACGGGTTTTGATTCCTTACCCGTACCCGTACCCGGCCGCACCAGGGTCGCAAACGGGTACCCGTACCCGTACCCGGCCGTACCCGTACCCGTACCCTACCCGTACCCGGCCGGGTACGGGTAGGGTACGGGTATCGGGTACCTGATTGCGACCTCTGGGATGAAGCCATGTTGCAGTCGTGGGTGGGTTGATTCTAGGAACTTGAATTGTGAGAAGAGACAAGACGTTGGGAAATGAGTGACAAACAGTTACTCACCAGTGACTCACGGTCTACCCGTACTCATACCCGGCCGCACCAGGGTCGCAAACGGGAACCCGTACCCGTATCCGGCCGGGTACGGGTAGCCGGGTATCGGGTAGGGTATGGGTATCGGGTACCCGGTTGCAGCCTCTGTCGAGGAGAGGAATGCGGGCTACTTGGCACTGCAGAGCGAAGTCATCAGTCAGCCCCTCGCTGCGGCTGCTGAGCGTGGTCCGACTCCGCACGCACGTCCCAGAAAGATTACCGAGAGTACGACACCATTCGCTTAAATACCAATTTCAACTTTTCACAACGTAAACAAGCGATTTCCTGTTCAAATAAGCATTGAGGCACTGGTGCTCATTTCTCATTTACAGCACTGAGTCAAAGTGGTTGAAATCCCAGCATTCCTGTGATGGGGGGGGTGAGCCTATCCATAGGAAAACCACTGTTGACTTCCCCATCACTGGTATTTATTTTATCGACCCCCAGACGGATGATGGGTTGAGTTAACCCCCAACTAGGATTTGAACTCATGACCTTCGGAATACCAGCCGCTCGCTCCTGGCCGGTTAACAACGTACACATGGCGTCTAGTCAAATAATCAACGCCCAACCTAACCTTGTTACTCACTGGACATACGGTGGCCTGGCAGATATTGGCCAGCAGCACGTGCGGAGTAGAAGTGTTGGGCATAGGCACAGTGTGCAGAGTGGCCTCCACGCTGCGTGTACGCCGTAGTGGTAGCGTGCGAGGGGTGGCGGTGGATGACGCGGTAGTGCAGTGGTCAGCACACAGCGCGACGAACCCTGCGATCCAGGTTCGACTCCCGTTCTCGGCCAACATCAGTCATGAATATCTGAACCAGTGCTGGGGCCAGCCCTGGGTCGATTCAGCCTAAAATGAGTACCTGGAACGCTGTGTAAGCGTCAACACCGGGGAGACAAAGGTGGTCGAGCGTGGTGCTGGACACCCACCCCGTCATGTGTGTGTGCCGTGCCGGCCTTCTTAGGGTCCCGCGAGCAGCACTTGCCTAAACAGTCTGTTAAAAAGGCTCTTAATGGAGATATTTGTCGGTGGTGGTGACGGTAGTGGCGGGCTCACCTGTCTCCTGCCCCAGACACGCTGAGGATGTCTCCGGCACACACGGGCAGCGCCGGGTAATGCACGCACCGCATCACCGCCACCTGTGGCACAACACAGCCCGGGGCACCCGTCGATCAGAACATCTGCGAATGTGTCCAAAGTCACGCACCTGACATAGATTAGACATTCCAATTAATGTATCGACTGTTCTGAAGTCAAACATGAACCTTTATAAGTATAAGCATGGAAAATGTATACTGCTGTGATAAATAAGAATAACAAAACCCAACAATGGTAGAAGAGATTTAGTTAAAAAAAAATTTTTACCAATGAGTTGGTGTAGTGGCACAATGTATCGTGCAATGTCCTATGAACCCATTAACCCGAATTTGATTCCTGACAACGGTTAACATCGGTGGCGAATATCTGAACTGAACTGCTCCTGCTCCCCCCCCCGCCCCTATCTACTCTCTCTTCGCCAGCCGGCACTGACACACAGCGCGATGAAGTATGGTCAAACAACCCCCACGAGACTGAGGCAACGTGGGGTGGAAGCCTTCGTCCACCAATGGATTGACAACAGACCAAGGAGTGACTAATCCCATATCTGCAATTCGCATAAATATGCTAAATTCCTCTTGATATGCAAATTATTTTGTCAAGGCGCTCTTCCCCCTCCAACCCAGCTTAAATATACGCTCCAAGCCTGGTGGTGTTTCATTCAGATGCTGTCTTTCCGACAGACCTGTTCTTCACCTGAGGACGGCTGCTTGCGTTGTGGCCGAAACGTCGTGAGAATTATTTTATAATGTTTTATTTTTATTATTTTATTATTTCCCTTCTACGTGACTTTACCGAAAGAACCAAGAAGAAAAAAACAGATCCCCCGTTGAAGAAGTTACAATGTTGTTGATGATCATGACGATGACAACGACGACTCCACAACCTGCCCTCCTCGTGGCCCATCTTCCTCTGTGGCGGCGCCGAGCGCTCCCTGCAGCAGCGGTGGAGTGGCGACCCCCGGGCGTGACGCCAGCAGCACACCATGCCGCCCCATTGTCACCAACACCAGCGCCAGGTGTCGCAGCAGCGGGCGGCAGAGGCTGCGTGCGAGCGCGACCGCAGCGCTCGTGTCCTTTGGGGGCGGCCCTGGTTGTTAAAGTTTTGGGCGAGGAGAGGGTGGGGGGGGGGCAGAAGAGACACGGTCGAGTCTTTGAACGCTACGTGAAGCACCTGACCCGTCTCAGCCATGCAGGTGTAATAAGCACTCATTACACAGCTAATGAGGATTCATGCAATGCTTTACAAGCGAGATCGGGTGATTTGTCAATAATAATGATTGAGAATCTGTAATGGACGGGCGCAGTTCTTGTACACGCTCGGAGAGAAAGAGTGTTTCAATAGAAAGAGTGTTTCAACAGAAAGAGTGTTTCAACAGAAAGAGTGTTTCAACAGAAAGAGTGTTTCAACAGGCACCCCGTGCCTGTTGAAACACTCTACAGACAAGCGGCAAGGCAGCCAAAACTGATGCCAGTCGTTTCCCAACCTCTGTGGTTCTATATTTGGATGATTGGCCAACTCCATTAACGAGCATTTATACTCGTGAGAGAAAACCTGAGTGGCCCGGAAATGTATCCACGTGCTGTACTGCCATGCCCTTGTAAGCCAGGAGATGGTGACCTCGACGACAACGGGTAGGGAGTTTAAAAAAATTTGAGTGACCCACCAACCCTTGCCTCCACGGTGCAGATTACGGGTGTGCGCACCACTAGCACCCGGCTGGATGAGGGCCTCCGCAAGCCTTGTCAATTAGAAGACTCACGGCGGACTTATGATGTGTCAATTGCGGCTGAAGAACGCTTAAGCAATTTTGTTCTTGAAGTACAGCAAAGCACAAAAACAATAAAGATAAACGCGTGAAATACGTAAAAAAAAAGTGTTAAGGGAAAGTGATAGCGTGAAACTCGTCACATTGTGGCATTGAATATGGAATAGTTTGGCGAAAAATTATATTGCGGCAAACTCACTTTTCAATAATAAGACGGACACAGACTGACAAATAGGCGCAGGATCTGCTATGTGCGAGAGAGCAACTTTAATCGTGCAATTACTGTCAAAAGCGTTTCCTGTGCTTGCTGACCGGAATGCCTCCCTCGCAACAGAAGGTGAGTGCAACATCAGAATTGGATGACCGGCACGCAAGCCGGAGCTGAGTTCACATTCCTCAACACTTAGAATTGGACGATTTTTTGCAAAAGGGCCCCGCATTGATTGGCTTGTGTTTGTCATCAGCCCGCCTCAGAAATTATCTTAACCTTTCGTCAGCGCAAGAGAGAGACGTGAACGGTTTTTCCACAACGGTCCTGTCACTTACAAACGAAAGTACAGCCTCTCAGCATGAATTAGGTTTGCCATTTTAAACAAAACCACTTTAATGCGGTTGAAGTATGTTGAATATATAGTCGGCAGTCACGATACATTCCTACGATGGGAGTTAAAGGTTACATGTCAAGAATAAAAAATCAAATGCCTTGCAATGGGGTTGCCGCAAACTCTTTCGTGAACTAATCATGAATCTGCCTACGACTCGCTGACATGTGTACAAATATACTCCTAAACATGTGCATATATTAACTCGCACATATCATGTTTATAAAACCCTATTGGTGACTGTCAGTGTTGATGCAATGGTTAGTACTACTGGTGACCCGAGTTGAATTCCTGGCCACGGTTTAACCTCAGCAGCGAGTGATATCTGAACTGGTGCTGCGTTCCTCCTTCATCACTGCGCTGGCACTACGGCGTCCCTGACTTCAAGTCCAGGATTGAGCCACCTATGATTCAAAACGAGTTCTCAAGTGCGGTGAGCTGATGGGCTCAGCCAGGTCACCAACGACAGCGAATGTCCAGCTGTGATAATGAAATAAATGATCTGTTTGACTGCCACGCGATGAACATTTCTCTGCAGCAGGGTTCGCAGAATGTGCTTCCCCTGGTGTGTGGATAAAAGTGGTGACTTTGAGGGCTCTGAAATGTCGTTTCATGGTCTCTCTTTATCACAGGCCGTTCTCTAACAATGTGTCGCACTGTGCTGCGGGAGTTTAGAATGGCTACTTCATTTCATGCCAAGATGCAAATGATCACTATTGGACTAAAACTGGGAATGTATAGCAACCCTAGTATGGGTAAGTGGTCGTTTGAAGAGATCGTAGAAGTAGTTGTGTGATATCTACTTCTGCGGGCCATTCTCGAACAGGGGGCGATGCATTTCTCTGAGTTCCAAATGAACGTTCCTTCAGCTCATCAGATGATTAGCACTACTAAAACAAAGCTTCAATGAGGCACATTTCTTAAATTACAAAGATAACTGCTTATGAATGTTGAACTTCTTTCGCAATGTACGCACTGAGCCAAGCGTGCTAATCGGAGGTGCAGAAGGAACTCTGGTCCGCACCTCCGATTATCACGGTTGGCATCTTGACATGAAATGAAGTACATGTGCGTGAATCTGCCTCATTAATATTGTTTTCATCCGTAACTCACTCCTTGGGAACTCTGGCATAGAAACCTCACCTGAGCAGGAATGGAGCACCTTAGCCACTAACTGAAAGGGAAGGAATTGGAATATGAGGATAAATAGTCACTGCTTCTGCTAAACCAGCATGAAGAGCCGGACAAACGGGGAGCTGAGGGTCGGAGGTGGACTTGAGACGCAGCCACATTCCCGCAAACGCATAATGATCGTTGGTTAGACTCGAGCATCGTGTTGATGTTACTTTATTTTTCGATTTTGTCGTATTACATTATCCCCTGCCCCCCCCTCCCCCCTTATGAATACGTGACACACGATGATCGTCGCCCCCACGGTGGCGGTGTGACGGATCCAACCTTCCCCTTATAGGTCTCATACCCGTAAACGTGATGCCTTGGTATCGCTGCTCGTTTGGTTTTCAGGTATACCTCGCGAAGGACTGTATGGTTGGGTTCTTGTAAAATAAAAAAAATTACTGCTTTGGGCCCTGGATTGTTGTACAAATTATACAACAAAAATTGTGACTGCATTGACACAAATAACAACAACTCACATTCGTCCGGAGGAATGTTCTGTCCGCTAAGAAGATGACCATTGGGCAAAACGTCTCCCTTATTGTGTATTTTTTCAGTTTTAATGACAGATATTTTAGGAGTTTCTCACCGTCAGGTGTAGCGAGACCGAGTGCGCTGTTCATGGCCAGCAGCTCAGCGAGGTTTGGAGAGGTCACGCTGAGACCCCTCCAGCTGCCGGACAGGAATGGCTTCTTGGCTTTGTCGATATCGGTCGGCTCGAACCAGACTACACCAGGAGGCAGTGGAGTGGACATCGGTCATCACGACAGCGCACCACGGTAATTCATGGGATATAAATAAGGGCAGGGGTAATGCTATAGGGGCAGTTTCACAAAGTAGTCAAGCACACAGTCAACATTCCAAAACAATCCTAACAATACATTATTATTTTGCCGATTGTTATCAATAGAACCATGTAGGTTTCCACGGTTGTGCTGTATGGCTCGGTGATGTTGTTTTCAAACGACACGCCGCACAACCCAAAAACAGTTCAGAAAAATATCCATCCGCTCGTAAAATGTGGCTTCTTTATCGAATAAGTCAGCGGTCTGACACTTTAGTGAAATGAACTGTGACATCGCCATCTCACATCGGGTGGAAGAGTCAGTTCGACCGAATTTGTCCAACAGTGTATTTCAAAAGCAATTATCCCTTACCAAGTAAGGTGGACAATACATTTGTAACTAAATTGGCATTCTAATCGATTGGCATACTATGTCCAAGTAAAAGGCCAATTCTTGAACATATTAATAGGCGCCCGCATCTTTACTGGTGTCCGAAATGTACATTTCCCCGCTCCAGCTTTCCGTCATTAACCGCGAAATCTCCCAGCACACAGCACGCTGGCGGTTCCTACCTGGAACGCCGCGCTCTTTGCCCACGCCGCACACGTAGTCAATGGTGGAGACGGGGAGGTTCCCGTCCACACAAACGATGCAGGCGGAGCCGATCTGCTGCTCGAACCCCTGCACCTGCGCCCCCGGGGAACAGACGCGCTCGCATCGAGCCACCGCAATGACGACGCACAGGCGCAGCCGTGCAAGGCATGGCTGGATGTACAAGTGGGCAGCGATTCACCCCCCCCCCCCAACCGATCTGTTCTCCCAGGCCCATCTTGCTACTGCTACTCCATGCCCCCGCCCCTCCAGCTACAGCCAGGCCTTCCCCCGACCCTTCCTTAACCTCTCTCCACGTCCTGGTCTTTCCCCCAGACCTCCGGTTAGCACGGTTGGCTACGTACAGTGCCAAAAGTTATACATACATAAACAAGAGATTTATTGTTCAAATAATCATTGGGGCACTGGTCCTCATTTCTCATGTATAGCCCTGAGTCAAGTGGTTGAAATTACACACTCCTACGATGGGGGTGAGCCTATCCATAGGAAAACCACCCTTGACTTCCTGATAATTGGTATTTATTTTATCGACCCCCAGAGGGATGATGGGCTGAGTCAAACCCCAATCGGGATCTGAACCTTCGGGTTACCAGCTGCTCGCTTCACCTTAACCGCTCCCACCTGTTCTCCTGTCACCATAACGACTCCACCACTTTGAATAACCCAACTCTTCAGTTCAACGACTATAGTCCTATGTGCAATTTCATCATTGTTGAAAAGCACCTTGGAATAAGACGCTATATAAATCTACGTAAGGTAAGACGAATTGTCACGATTTTGGGGTCACGATTCGATTTGAATAGCGACTTTGCTTTGACACTGTGGCGAGTATTACGTCCCTCGTGGCTGTCGGGGTCACGTGGACTGAAGACAACATACTGTACAACATACAAGAAGTGAAAAACAAAGGTGGCCGTTTAGCAGTCAGAGCGCGAGGCCGGCATCGCCGAGATTCTAAGTTCGAATCGTGGCAGCCGCCGCCTGTGATTAAACTTGGTTTTTAAGCATAGAGAGTTGATGGTCGGTCTCAGCCCGGTCACGAAAGACTTCACAAAAAACCCATCACATGCAATTTGGATCCGCACTAAATTCCAGCTCGGAGAATGAAAAATATATCGCTTGACCATCCTGTCTGGGTGACAGGGCGGGTGGAAAAGTGCTGCCTCCAACTGGGTCAATCGGAAGTCACTTGAAGGGATCTCAAGAGGTAGCTCTGTGATATCAACTTCTGTGGGCTGTTCTCTCCAATAAAAGGTCGTTCAAAACTTCGAGAGACACCGATTTGCGAAATCGGTGATGAAATCGATGGAAAAAGATAAATAAATGAAAACGGGAGTCTATGAACATCAATTCTTACACACATGACTCGATTTCAAATCGGTGCATTGTCACATGCATAAATACCCAGCTGGCCATCTCTACACCGTCCCTTCAACCAGCCGGGCAGCGATGACGGGCACCAGCGCGGGGCCCGCCCGCCTGCCTGCCGGCTCATGAAGGCCGTGCCCCAACGAGTGCAGGCCCCCCCACCCCGCCCCCGCCGCGTTGCTCACGTAGTCGTGGGTGATGCGCCGGTGAACGTCCATGTCGCCGATGCCCACGGTGAGCTCCCCCGCGTGGTCCAGCACCGCACAGTACGTTGCTGTGCTGGCGCCCGCCACCCGCGCGATCCCACTCGTATCCTGCGCCGTCACGCACGGGCGTTAAGGGGCTCGCGTTAGGATGCGCGTCCGCAGAGCTGCATGCCCGTCGCTCTCCTTCCGCGGGTGTCTAATTCTCGCGTGTATACGTGTCTGTAGCCCATGTGCCAAGAGGGTCGGTAGGTACCATAATCGACTGGGGTGGCAAATGCTACTCATAGCTACAATTTAATGCAAGCTTACCATATACCATAATGATAATTGGTTTTTTACCCTTTTATCTGGCAACAAAACTGACACCTTTTTTACAAGGAGTCATGTTTGCATTGACCACAATACCTGCAGTCGAAATGCAAAAAAACTAAAACATAACTCTGATAATGTATGCACTGTCCTTGAAATTGATTGGTCCACACCCGAGACAGCTTTTCTTAGAGCCCAGTCTCATATGGTGTTGGATCAGATGACGCCAAAAGGCGCACAACTCAAAGACAATCCACCATCAGAGTATGAGAGCTCGGGGTAAGCATTTACACCATTGGAACCTCATTTGCCAGTAGCAAAGTACTGACACCTTTTTGACAAGGAGCCATGTTTGCATAAAAAAGGTGTCAGTTTTGTTGCCAGATAAAAGGGTAAAAAAACAATTATCATATTTTGCTACTGCCAAATGAGGTTCCAATGGTGTTACCATATACCGTTCACGGTCTGTTTTAAAAAACACATTTCATACGTACTTTGTATTCCGTAGCCGTGTCATAGCACACATTTCTCCAAAATGTTTTTTCAAAAAAACTATGATATTGTCATGGTATCCTTGTTTTACTATTACCAGCTACCACAGTGACCTTGCTATCAAACCTATTTGTAATCTACGCTTAAAATGCTTCAGGAAAATCATTGTTGACATTTGTCACCCTGGGCGGTACCGCTAAGTTATTTTTGGACCAAGGGCTCAAGGGTCATTTTTTCCATTTGCACAGGGCTCTATTTAAGTGTTCAGACAGCACAGTATATACTTAACATTTTCGAAAGCTGATTATAACGTAATATTGCATGGAAAATAAGTATTCATCCATTTGTCAATCCACTGGTGGATGAAGGCTTCCTCATCCCATCGGGTCCATGGGTTTAGTCAACCATTCTTCACCACGTCGGTCAGTGGAAGTTGAAGGCGGAGGGCATAGACATGGGAGCGTACAATTGCAACATTTGATTTTGTGGTACTGCCATCTGCTGCCAACAAGAGAGCCCGTGTGGCAAATTAGAATACCAATACAATTCACATGCCCAATGTCAAAATTAACCGGGTAGTGGCGGCTTTAACAACACATTTATATTTACGCGATCTAACCCAAAAAAACTATGTTATGGATCAAAATGAATGCAGAGGCGTTACATGTGATGTGCAAACTATTTACGAGTGGTCATGATGCATGGATTCATTAATATGACTATACTTTCACTCTCACAATCCATGCATTCATAGTGAGTATAATAATCAATCATTTTTGTGTATGTTGTATATAAATGGTTCACATTAACTGAGTTAACAGAGCTGATTAGGTTTTTGCAAAAACAATTAAACATCCTCGTTGCTCTCTCAACAAACTTTTACAAATGTCAATTTTTCTGGTTAACTTGTGTATGCCTATTAATGCCGTATTAATAATGATTAAATATATTAACCAATAAGATGGATTGTGTTCTCATTTGCTGACAAGCGTCTGTACTGCTGGAGGAAGCCAGTCCATCACGCACCATGTGGCTGATGTTGGAGATCAGCGTGCGGGCGAGAGCGTCTTCGCCCACGGCCGAGATGAACAGGGGATTCGTGCCCAGCCGTGCCAGCCCATCTGCACAACACACAGCCTGATGCTACGTTTCCATTGCCAGTAGAGAAACTAGACCCGAGCCAGGAACGGCCCAGCTTGGTTCGTTTCCTGTCCAAATAGCTTTAAGAGCTTTGTGGTGCCATCAACTTCAACCCTCCCATTATACCCCCCCCCCATTCCTACCCAATTCCCTATCCCTTACCCTGTGCAGCCGGAGGGGAAGTCATCATATATTTTTAAAACCAATTCAACATATACTTGAGGGACAATTTCCCATTACGGGGATCCCCTTGACATAATAACAAAATTCTTTAAAACATTTCTTTACATTATGGGCGCAATATGTATTATTAAGATGTAGGTTTTCACAGCTAATATTGTGATTCATAATACATTTTTGGGTCACGGTCTTTCGACAGAAACTTGGCCTAATGCAAAAATCTATTATGCCAACTCAAACAACGATCAATATATATATTTTACGCTGTGATTCTTTCACGAAAAACATGCCCCTGAAGTTGGCCCAATTGACAAGACGTCGTCGGACACTCGTGCCATTTCCACGTCGGCGTTCTGATGTAACATGACTGTTTTCGAGGGTGACTGAGGTGAAGGTCTTAAATCTCTCCTTTGGAAAGTGAGACGCACTGCCCACCGTGTGACATGGCCCAGTTGGGACTGGCTTAGCCCGGGCACAGGTATGGTACGGCTGGAGGAGAAATGGGGGCCAAACCCACCTGTCTGATTTACTAATTGCATTGCTCATTGGAATGTGGCATAAGTGTCCCTGATCTCTCTTCTTGGTTCTTTCGGTAAAGTCACGTAGAAGGGAAATAATAAAGTAATAAAAATAAAACATAATAAAATACAATTCTCACGACGTTTCGGCCACAACGCAAGCAGCCATCCTCAGGTGAAGAACAGGTCTGTTGGAAAGACAGACCACAACGCAAGCAGCCGTTCTCAGGTGAAGAACAGGTCTGTCGGAAAGACAGCTGTCTGACAGCTGTCTTTCTGACAGACCTGTTCTTCACCTGAGGATGGCTGCTTGCGTTGTGGTCTGACAGCTGTCTTTCCGACAGACCTGTTCTTCACCTGAGGACGGCTGCTTGCGTTGTGGCCGAAACGTCGTGAAAATTATTTTATTATGTTTTATTTTTATTATTTTATTACTTCCCTTCTACGTGACTTTACCGAAAGAACCAAGAAGATGAATCCCTGCAGTCACGAAAGCTTTAAATCGAAATGCCCCTGACCTGTCTCGGCAGAGTTTTATTGCAGGGATGGATCACAGACATTGGAGAGTCCTGCCAACTCACCTGCAAGGTTCCTCCCAACACCGCCAAACGACTGGCGCACCGTGCCGTAGTTCGTTTGGCCACCAAACTGCATGCATGCGTGCACGACAGTGGAAAGGATTTGCAACAGGTAAGCAAGCTGATGACCAATAGGAAAACGCCGAGTTTACAGATGGCAAACTCTATCCTAGTATTGCCTTTGATAGGAGAGGAATCTAGTAGTGGTTACCACTGGCACTCAATTTATCTGATGTGATGAATTTCACAATTATCCACAATTACCCACAGATAAGGTGACCCGGAAAAGTAGGTTCACACATGTGCTAAATGCATCAAATCATCTGTGTTTATCTGCGTGTGATCACGGACAAAAACAAGATTGCGCAATGCACTAACAACATTCCCCACATCTAGAAATAACATGCTGAAGATCTGTAAAAAAGATTATTTGTGAGGTATTAACATTTATCCATTGCTCACAAGCACGCTCACCTGAATATTGCTGGATTTTATTCTTGCAACAAAGTCCACATTACAGCCTCCAATAACCACCTTCCACACACACACACGCGCACATACAAAATCACATGCAGTTGCTTCATAACAACTACAAAAACACCACCAATTTATCCAATAACCACCTTCCACACACACACACGCGCACATATAAAATCACATGCAGTTGCTTCATAACAACTACAAAAACACCACCGATTTATCCAATAACCACCTTCCACACACACACACACGCGCGCACATACAAAATCACATGCAGTTGCTTCATAACAACTACAAAAACACCACCGATTTATCCAATAACCACCTTCCACACACACACACACACACTCGCACATACAAAATCACATGCAGTTCCTTCATAAGAACTACAAAAACACCACCGATTTATCCGCCGGGGCAAACATCATTGCTATTAAATCGTGAATGCGCATACGAGTCTAATAAAGAAACATGTAAACAACGTTCATCGATCCCTTAAAGCACGCACCGGCCTCAACTCCATTTTGTCCTGCTTTTCAGGAAGAGCGCGGAGGGTGCTCCGTCCACTGGGTGCCCCATGCTGCTTCTCCGACAGCTTGCAGGCGATCCCGGCTCCAACATCCGCATTGTTCTTTATCAGCGCGATGTCTGAACGCTCGTCAGGGTAGAGAAACGAGACGCTTCACGTAGAGCATGGCCGCGCCGCTGCTGCGTCCGTGGTTGTGCCCGTGTAGCTCTCCCGAAGAAGATCTCCCAGCGAGCGGAGCGAATGGTCGGGACGTAAAACCGTACGAGGCACAGTGCACCCTGAAGACACACACAGCGGCGAGCGACCAAATTGCCCGTGTGGCTGCACCTTGTTTAGACTGGGTGCAAACACTCGGGGAGGCAGAAAAACCCAATTTTAAACAAACTCACACAAATATTAAACGCAAGTGTGGTGAACTTACTTCGCGTTTGGGAGCGCTGCAATATGATGCTCTAACAGCAGAGGGCGAGCTGTATGTACATTAAAACTTCTTTCGCACCGTACGTAGCCAACCGTATTAATCGGAGTGTGGGGGAAGGACAACAAACTAAACACAAAAAGCAGTTCTGAAAAAATCAGTTTTCAATCCAGATGATTTAAAAGTACATAACTCCAGTGGCTTCCTAATATCGGACAAAAGAGCATTCCAGACGGCTGCAGATGTGCGTACACTTTATACACGAGCACTACATCACCCTCAATGTCTTCACTAACCTCTTCACCCCCCTTCTCTTAACTTCCTCTCTGTCAAGTGCTTTGTTATTTTCAAGATCTTTCATGGACTCACTCCTGCATAACTTTTCCCTCTCATTTCACTCCACTCCCCTTCACGTCTTCTGTGCTCCAGTAGCCGAGGCATTATCTCAAAATCGCCTCATCAAGCTCTGCTCAAAGGGAGGTCCCTCCTTCTCTGCTGCTGCTTCTGGGTCTGTAACTCCTTCTCCCTGGTCATCAGCGCTGCCAACTTCCTGTTCATGTTCAAGTCAAAGCTCAAGACCTGCCTCGTCTCATATATGTGTCCTATCTATGAAATGTCTTAAACATACCTTTATACAGCAGTTCCCCAGAATGAACGTCTTACTTTTATAGAGCATCCTGAGATTCAGCTGCATTTGGATGCTATGTAAATCCAAATTGCATTGTATATTGTGTTTGTTTCGGATTTACATCTGGCATGGAGCACAAGGTTGGCCAGATTCTATGCACTGTATGTTGAACTTCTTTCGCACCAACAAGGATACTGGCTTCAAGAGACTGCCCTTGCGTGAGTTCGTTAACTCGTCGCAGGATGAAGGGTGTTACTTCCTTTCCCACGATCTGTTGTTCCCTGTAAAAGGTGAAAACATTAACGGTCATATTTATCCTGTGGTGAATTACACAACATTTAAGACCGGGAGCCAGAGGAGAGCCTCACCATTCTGGCAAATCGCCCGATGAAGCTGGATGGGATTACCAGCGAAACGTCGTACTCGAATTTTAAATGATGTTGATTCACTCTTCAACACACCGGTGGGCTAAAGAAGTTAATTATTTTGTCCTTTGTAAACGTGACACATTTTTTACTGTTTGGCCATGTCGGGTGGTGGAGGGTTACGACACATTTATAAATAAATTTCGATTTAAAGCTTTCGTGACTGCAGGGATTCATCTTCTTGGTTCTTTCGGTAAAGTCACGTAGAAGGGAAATAATAAAATAATAAAAATAAAACATAATAAAATAATTCTCACGACGTTTCGGCCACAACGCAAGCAGCCGTCCTCAGGTGAAGAACAGGTCTGTCGAGGAGACAGAGTCTGACATGTAACAGGGGCGTCTCCTCGACAGACCTGTTCTCCACCTGAAGACGGCTGCTTGCGTTGTGGCTGAAACGTCGTGAGAATTATTGTATTATGTTTTATTTTTATTATTTTATTACATTCCTTCTACGTGACCTGACCGAAAGAACCAAGAAGACATTTATAAATAACGCGATCTAACCCAAAAACCGATATAATGAATACACAACATATGTTGCATCAAGCTGATACCCATGTTTTTGTCAGTAAATTTGGCAAAATTCTAGCTCAGATACATAAAAGTCACTGTCAGACATTTTTCACTTTGCAAGTCAAAACAAAAACTTTACAGGATATGTAACAGGGGCGTCCCAAATGTGAATATAGAGGCCGACTGAAGTGTTCTCGGAAGTAGCTAATTTGACGTTATCTTCCGGGGGCCTATCTCTGACACAGGGCGATGCAATGTTAGATGTTGACAATGCAAATTTCTATGTCCCGTGACAAGATGCCATTGGCAAAAATGTAGAATTACAGAAACTGTAAACATGTTAAGATTAAAAATTTCCCACAGTGATGCTATGCATTACCATGAGTCATAGTCACAACTTGGATTCAAATAAATATAATCTACTGTTATGTCTGACTTTTAGCATTTTGTTTGTATCGGTTGTAAAAATTTTTATCTAATTTGAACCGATGTTTCTGCTCCATTATCGTAAATGTAACATGGATATAATTATCCGAATTTGTCAGTAATGTCTTCTCACGCGTACACATTTCTGCACATATCGTGAGTGGAAGAACCGATATTAATCAGTGAATCGATGTTATGACTAATTACCTGTCATGCAATCAGAGGGAAACTACTACATAAGTTTTGCACGGTTGTGTCGTGCAGGTCTGCAGTGTTTAGGTTGTAATGTGTATTCTTCAGCACTATGTCCGACGTTTCACGGGACATGCTTGCAGCTTCTTCAGGACCTGAACAGAGCAGCTCACGCCCTGCGTAATCGAGGAATAACGTGAGCTGTTGTTTCGTTCCTGAGGAAGCTGCCAGCACGTGGAGCGAAACGTCCGACGTTGTGCCGAACGGCGCGCGGTACAATCGGAAAACGCATCGAAGAGCTACGTCAGAGGGATGTCTGACGGAACAGACGACGCACGTGGCTTCTCGCAGGGCCTGCTGGATGGCTGCCTCGATGAGCTGCCCCTCCACGGCGTGACGCTCTGGCACGGGCACCGCAATCAGCACTCCGCTGCCCAACCCCAACCTCAGCCCGCTCGCTGCACAGAGCACACGGGACATGCACCCTCGACCAGTGGTTATGACATACCGTCAACAGGAATAACAAGTTCTAGGTATGAAGCTTTCGTAACTGCAGGAATCCATACTCTTTGGTTCTTTCGGTAAAGTCACATAGGTATAAGTTCTAGGTAACCGAATTTACACCGGCAGTGATTGCTGGTGGTGGAGTGGCAATACTGCTCGCCAGGCAACAGAGACCTTCCACTGAGCGATGATTTTTAAATCCTTTATATTAAGTTCACTTGCTTGCTTGCTTGCGCGCTTACGACCGTGCAAATCTTTCGGTCGTTTTTTAACCCACTTCCTGTGATCCAATCGAGCTGACATTTTCCACAAAGACTCGTTGTGCGTGACAATTAATTTTCGTGAAAACTTTTTTCCAAAATTTTACACTTTTTAGGAAAAAAAAAGATATTTAATTACCAATTGCTTAATGGTGGCAGGCAATCATCTGACCCATAGGTGGCAGCCATCTCAAGCCAGAGGACGAGAGGACTCTAGCCGCCACGCATATAAAGAATTTATAGTGAAAAACTTTGTTTTTACGAGTTAATTTTTATTGTGGTTCATCTCCGTGGCCCGTTACCTATGAGCTCAGCGGCCTGCTCCTCTGTCTCCACATTATACGGAGATAGGAAGCCGCTTCTTGGTGTGAAGAAGGCAGGGAAGTCTCTGGATGATCCAAATGTAGTGACACAGACGCCCTGAGTTTCCTGGTGAATAGCATGCACACATCGGTATAAGGCTGCAATGCGGTCAGAAACTAGACAACTCTATTTGTTAAAACTATGGGAGGTGCACAGTAATGAGTGATGACATTTACATTCGAAACTCTGGAAACTAGCATTGCATCACCCTGTCAGATGATGGCATCATGAAACTAGTTTAACACGTAGTACGCTTTCGCGACCAATATCATCCATAATAAAGGTTTTGGGTTTAAATTGCGTAAATATATGTGTCGTTAAAACCCGCCACATTGTGCAAGAGCGCAGCTGCGTGGTCAACACATCTACGCCTCTATATAAGGAACGAAACAGTAAGACTTCTCCACAAATCTGGCTGTCGCCTGATGAAGCTAGTTGTAATTACTGGTGAAACGTCGTACTCAGATTGTAAATGTTGTGGCTTGGCTCTCCAACACACCGGTGTGCTGTACTAGTACGCTATACACTATACACTACACTACTACAGTATACACGAGTGCTGTACTAGTATACTATACACTACACTATACACTACAATACTACACTATACACTACTAAACTACACACTAGTGCTGTACTAGTGACGAATTGGCCACGTTCTGTTTACGTGACAACCCTTACTAGTTGGCTGTGTCGGGTGGTGGCGGGTTTTAACGACACATTTATATATTTACGCGATCTAACCCAAAAACCTTTATTATGGATCATGAAACTACTTCTGAATTCTGTATCCGCACTAGAGGTGCAATATTTAACCCTCCCTGCAAATACGGGGTGCTTAAACATTTTTTCAACACTTATATGAGACTATCGTTTTTAATGGAAAAAGTACAGATAATACACTGAAACATGATAACAAATGTACGTGCACATTTCTTGTGGTATTGTTGCAAATTCTCGGAAGTGCTAATATAATTTTTTGAAGCACACTGTAGTATTTATTACATGGCAATCAAGCCAAATTAAGTGAAAAAACGTTATTAAATCCTTTATATTAAGTTCGCTTGCTTGCTTGCTTAGGACCGTGCAAATCTTTCGGTAGTTTTTGAACCCACTTCCCGTGATCCAATCGAGCTGACATTTTGCACACAGACTCGTGCGTGATAATGAATTTTCGTGAAATATTTTTTCCAAAATTTTACACTGTTTAGGGAAAAATAAATAAATATTTATTTACCAATTGGTTAATGCTGGCACACAATCATCTGACCCATAGGTGGCAGCCATCTCAAGCGAGAGGACTCTAGCCGCCCCGATGCCACGCATATAAAGGATTTATAGTGAAAAACTTTGTTTTTACGGGTAAATTTTTTTTCACATACATGGGGGACTGGGCTGAGATGCAGTAACTCATTACAACTTGCGTAGCGAAAACCTCTGATCAACATGCAGCGTCTCGGTGGTGCTGGCTCATGGCTGACCCCTGAGCTACCCGGTCATGTCATGTGATAATGTTGGATCTTTGACGGTATATTCAACGTACCAAATACTCAAGTGTCCTTCCAATGTCCAATATCGATTTAATGCCGGCCGACACAACAGCAATGGGTGTTCTTCCTAACTCAGTGAGATCAGCACTTATGTCAAGACCTGCAGGAAAATAACAACGTAACAGTATAAATTTCGATTTAAAGCTTTCGTGACTGCAGGGATTCATCTTCTTGGTTCTTTCGGTAAAGTCACGTAGAAGGAAAATAATAAAATAATAAAAAAACATAACATGCATTTATTATTATTTTATTATTTCAACAATAAAATAATAAAATAATAAAAATACAACATATGTTTTATTTTTATTGTTTTAATGTTTTATTTTTATTATTTTATTATTTAAATAATAAAATAATAAAGATAAAACATTATGTTTTATTTTTATTCTTTAATTATTTTCCTTCTACGTGACTTTACCGAAAGAACCAAGAAAACGTAACAGTAATTATTAATAAACTCACACTTTTACCATTTATTACACGAAAAGGTGCTTTAGGAAAATTTCACAGAAAGCCTCACTTGATTGGACATCTCTGTGGACACCGCCGATGCCGCCCGTCACAAAGACATGGATCCCTGCCTTGTGGGCGGCTATCATCGTACCAGACACGGTGGTCCCTCCAGACAATCCCTGCCGATTCCACAAGCAGCACATTACATGCAAGAAATATCCAGTGTGAACAAAGCATTTTGTTTATACCGATTAAATCTATATCTGTTGCTGCAGGTATCAATGAAAAGTTGCCAGAACAATGACGGTTATAATTGTAGCACACTCAGTCACTTTCTGTCACTGCAAGGACTGCTTACAGTGACAGAAGTATGTCGCCTGCCATTTCTATTCAGCCCTAAGTAAGTTAAAAATTCCCCACCCGTAGATTATTTGCATTATCAATATCTATGAAGATCAAGATGTCAACGTACGTATCTTGAACTTATTTCCCACTGTACGTAGCCAACCATGCTAATCAGAGGTGCGGGAAATGGTCAAAGCCTTTGATCTCACCAAACCTCTCCAACGTTTTTTACTCTGTCAGATGCCACCATTGCTGCACAATAGACACACGACCATCAAGACCTATCCGAATAGTATCTCACCATCTGCTCTTAGGTCTTCCCCTTGATCGCCGGATTTGTGAAGACAGTTCCAATGTGTGTCTTGTTAACCGGCCCTCCACCGTCCTGAAAACACCTCCTACCCAACCAGGGCCAGCACGAGGTGGGTACTGGGATGGGGGGTTGGTGGGCCCTGCCCCCCATCTGAAACGAACTGGAAGTGGGCCTGTACCCAACAAAGCCTTGTTTTTCTGGCCACGGCACCACTTCGCTACACTGTGACTGCTACACGTCCACTGCTCTCCGTACTTGGGCGACGACGTAGGCCAGGTCTCGGCGGGACACCTTGACGGCGTCGGGAATCTGCGCCAGCTGAGCCAGCTCCGATTCCTCCAGGCCCACGTGAATCCTGCCGCTCAGCACGCCCACCGTGGCCGGCACGGCGCCACGCCGTGCCACAATCGCCTCCACCTCCAGCGCAGTCCTGCACTCGCCAGCGGACGCTCATTACAGTACCTGCAGCTCGGGCGTAACGGTACATCCTTTGAAATTGATTCTTGAGCTCGCATTATTAATTGAAGTAATAAAATATAATATTCAGCCCTTTATAGTAATAGATTTTTACCCTTTCAACTGGTACAAAAACTGACACCTTAATACAAGGCATCATGTTTGCAATAACCACAACACAAGCAGTCAAAATGCAAACAAAAAGAAACAACTCTGATGATGATAATGATATGCACTGTCCTTGCTTGCATTTTGACTGCTTGTGTTGTAGTTATTGCAAACATGATGCCTTGTATAAAGGTGTCAGTTTTTGTACCAGTTGAAATGGTAAAAACCTATTACTATATTTTGTCACTGGTAAAGGAGGTCTCATAGTATACAGCCCTGTGTCAGTCCACTGCTTAATGAAGGCCTTTCCGTGCTGTGAGGCGGGGTAGGATCGTTGGCGACCGTTGCGCAACAGTGAGAGGTGGTAAAGGTTTGGGGAGGCGGTCATCAAGCAGTGGATTGACCATGGGAGCTGATGATGAAACGCTTATTGACAGTGCTGTTTCTGGACGAGGCCCTCCCCACGCCATGTTCGTCACGGAGGGAGGGTTGTTTGACCCTCCGTGACCGACATGGGTTGCAGGTGAGATTGTTGCGGATTGTTGCGTATTGTGTGATCGTGAAGCACCTGAGGTTGTGTGGGTAGGGCATGCCGTGGGTGACAATGGTGCTCTCCAAAGCAACCACCGGCTGCTGCTTTGCCAAGGCGTCCGCCACATGGGGGTGCACCCTGACCCCATCACCTGCAATGATCACGCATCTCCAAGTCAGCTCCGTAACGTCGCACATCATAATTTTAATTCACGTAGAGTGGATTTAGACTGAGCAAATGGTCAAGCTAGCCTTCTAATTATGATGAACCAATTTAAGATGCTCTTGGTCTCATACGATCACTGATGACTTGTTTACACAACCACTCCTGTTCAATGAGAGAATAAGTACTCGAAAGACAGTTTGGGTTTAAAGTAATGTACGTGTACAGCTGTTTTGGAAATCCACTGCTGGATGAGGGTCTCCCCACGCCATGTGGGCCCTGGGGGTTAATTGAACATTCTTTGGTTTTTTCGGTAAAGTCACGTATAAAAATAAAATAATAAATTAAATAATAGCATACGACGTTTCGATTGCAACACAAGCAATCATCATCAGGTATAATGAAATAGCGACATAGAATATAACCAGAAAACTATAGACAGACATATAAGCAGACAGATATCACCAAGATACATAGAGAGAGCAACCCAGGTACAGAGAGAGGTGATCGTCTCTGTGGGGTGGCCTTAAATAGACAGAGGGGGGCGGAGGCAGAGAGAGGGAGGGGGTAGGGAAAACATTTACATGTCAATGAGTACGAAGGGAGGGGAGTAAGGTAAGCAGGCTTAGAGGGAGACAGAACACACTAAATTAAATAACCTAGCAAAGTATCGAAATGTTATGTAAAACGACACAGAGAGTCGGTCAACACACAATTAACGCATTGCCTGGTCGATTACGTATTTCAAAGATTGCTAAGTTAGAATTTAAGTGTGAAAATTCCAAAGAAAGACAAAACATAAAAAAGAGGAACGGAGACACACAGACAGAGCAGAACCTCTTTTTTATGTTTTGGAATTTTCACACTTAAATTCTAACTTAGCAATCTTTGAAATACGTAATCGACCAGGCAATGCGTTAATTGTGTGTTGACCGACTCTCTGTGTCGTTTTACATAACATTTCGATACTTTGCTAGGTTATTTAATTTAGTGTGTTCTGTCTCCCTCTAAGCCTGCTTACCTTACTCCCCTCCCTTCGTACTCATTGACATGTAAATGTTTTCCCTACCCCCTCCCTCTCTCTGCCTCCGCCCCCCTCTGTCTATTTAAGGCCACCCCACAGAGACGATCACCTCTCTCTGTACCTGGGTTGCTCTCTCTATGTATCTTGGTGATATCTGTCTGCTTATATGTCTGTCTATAGTTTTCTGGTTATATTCTATGTCGCTATTTCATTATACCTGATGATGATTGCTTGTGTTGCAATCGAAACGTCGTATGCTATTATTTAATTTATTATTTTATTTTTATACGTGACTTTACCGAAAAAAACAAAGAATAATTCCTGCAGTCACGAAAGCTCCAAAATTAAGATTAATTGAACATTCTTCAGTAAAGTTTATTTTGAATTACCCTGTGAGCCAATAAGCTCTTAAATCGGGTTTCATCAACAAAAAGTAACACCACCGGCTTCCCCGACATATGCAACAAGTCAGAGTAAAAGAAAATATTAATGAACAGATAAGCGAAAAAAAAAATATAGCAAATCATAATCGCAATGAAAAAAAGAAAAAAAAAGAAACAAAAACAAGTGAAATATGTATTATGAAAATAGCATGCTTTATCTAAAAAAATACTAATTAAAATCTGCCATATTCATAATTGTAATGCAGATTTGGCATAAAACACGATGGCATTAGTGAGGAATAAATAAAACAGCATCTATAAAAAAAACCTGCAATGCGATAAAGTGGTCGCTTACAGGAAATTCATATTTTGCAGCTCGTCGAACTCTTTATACATTGGCAGCAGGGCACGAATTCACATGAAAGTAGCGATTTGCAGTCCAAATTTTGTGCCAATATTGTGCCACAGACAAGGAGGGGCAGCCACCATAAACGCTCGTTCACCAAAACTTGTTTTATGTCTGGGAACGCTCAACACGAGTGATGAACTCCTCAGGTTAGGTCTGCCCTCCGGTCATGTCAACAAATCCAACAAATATTCTGCCGAATTACCATTAAGGATATTGTAAATAAACGCCTGCTAAATCGTCCTGCGATCATGGAGTGATGTTAATTTCGTTTTTTTGTCCGTCACAATGACGAGTCGACTTATAATGGGCATCCGGAGCAAATCTTGGAGCAGAATTATAAGTGGGAATGAGCTTATTCAGTGTTGTATTGGAGGCGGCTTGATACACAACGCCACATGAGTAAAATAATGGTAGTAAGGTAGTCCTTACCAATTCTAACAAAAACTTAGCTGGCAAGCAATGTTTATGTCTGTAGAGAAAGTTAGTTTTTAATTTTGCATTCCTCGCAGTATGTTCAATGTGACCCTGGAAAGTGAGTTAAGAGTTTATGATGACCCCAAGGTAATTTATTTGATCAACCTGTTCAATTTGTTTGTTTTCCAGCGTACATAGTTAAGGAAAAGTTGCCGGTTGCCTTTTCCCTGGAGGTAAAAAAAAAAAAATCACTTTTGATGTATTGGCATTTAAAACCAGCTTAAGTGGGATTAGTTGAAAGGTATTAAAATCGCTTTGTAATATCCTGTGCAAATCTTCAGTGGAGTGGCCAGCAACCATCGAAACAATGTCATCCATGCTGGTCAGTGCGTGTTGAAGATGGGGAGGATCTACGTGGTAAATTACAATGGATTTTGCTGGGCGATTCGAGCGTAGGCTTTTTTAGTGATGCAGTATACAATACATCATCTCAGGCATACACCTGAATTACGAAGGATGCAATAATGCATCAACTCGATTAATATCACTTAAGCAACTGATACATGCATAAAATAACGTGTAGTGAATGTTTTTTATTGGTACATGTTGCAATTGGTACACGTTGCAAAACTTTAACCATGCAGCCACGAGTGGCAACTACATTCACCAAAATGTACAAATTATTCTTCAATTTAAGCACGACTTTGAATCATGGCAATATATCGAATATTTTGGGAGAGGGGGGGGGGGATTACATCGAATATCTGTAGAGGAAACAATGACATTCTTATCCATCACCTACATCATAAAATGTTTCTATGCCGGTTTGCAAAGGACTGTGGCATCAGAATAAAGAGTGACAATTACCGAAAATAAACATTGCAGGAACATGATCGTGATCATATCTAAAGCAACATCTTTAAACGAGCCCGTGCTCTTTGCAGTGGCATCTGATACAGCTCAAAGCAAGTGTAGTATTGACGAAAGCTTACCGTGCAATCGCCTGTGAACAATTTTCAGCACTCTGTGTGCAGTTGGGCATTTCATGAATGATGTCACGAACATGACGCCTGGGTTTTGAAGGCATGGAGGGGGGGGAGTTCATGTTAGGAGGCATGCCAAAAAACAGATGTGTATTCAATCTGCCAGGTGACAAATCGGAATGATGACTTAAAGCTTTCGTGATTGCAGGAATGAATATTTTTGGGTCATTCGGTAAAGTAACGTAGATAGGTTCAAAGAAAATAACAAAAAAACTACGTTTTGATCGCAACACAAGCGGGCGTCATCTTCCTGATCCCGCACGCTTGTGTTGCGATCGAAAAGTCGTAGTTTTTTGTATTTTCTTTGAAACTATCCACGTGACTTTACCGAAAGACCCAAGAATATAAATCGGAATGATGTAAAGCTTCCATTGACCAAATTCGATGACATCGATGGCTATCAGTGACTGGCCCATGATTGTCATTTTGTCCTCAAATGAGAGCTATTATGAGCATCTGCAACGCAAGACAATTGTGCTGTTAATTCACTGGGACCATGGCACAGGGATCGATCCACTGCTGCATGGAAACCTTCATCCGACGCGGTACAGATCGTGGGAATCAATGACTTCACCACGCTGGTTAACGCGAGTTGGTAAAGCCAAGGAGCGTAGCAGATGTGAGCTTAGTACAGCAGAATTAAGTTACATTTCGATTTAAAGCTTTCGTGACTGCAGGTATTCATCTTCTTGGTTCTTTCGGTAAAGTCACGTAGAAGGGAAATAATACAATAATTAAAATAAAACATAATAAAATACATTGTAAATAGTATTTTTTTAAAATAAAACATAAAATACATTGTAAATACATTGTATTTTATTATGTTTTATTTTTTAATACATTGTATTTTATTGTTTTATTTGTTTAATACATTGTATTTTATTGTTTAATTTTTTAATAAAAATAAAACATAATAAAATACAATGTATTTACAATGTATTTTATAATGTTTTATTATTTCCCTTCCACGTGACTTTACCGAAAGAACCAAGAACAGAATTAAGTTGCTGAACTGCCCCCTATTCTGCGCATCACGTAGCATCGCAGCCTATATCAGCTGTTATGCATGCAGCCACTTATTCCAGCACGACCCAGGCTCACCCCATGCTTAGCATACGTCTACAGCACCGTACAAAAATGAAAACACGCACAACAAAGTGCAACAGTTCTAGATTTGAAGCTTCCGTGACTGCAAAGATTCATATTTAGTTTTTTTTCGGTATTTTTTATTATTTACTTTTACCTACGTGACTTTACCGAAAAAACCGAAGAGTATAAAACACTTCAAAACTTTCAAGCGTCTTAACAATTCGTTATCTCGGTCAAGGCGACCTTCCCCAAGCGTGCAGGCACCACGCGCTTGCTCCAAGTGACAACCACGTGCGAACCACGTGGCGTGCTACTCGGCAGCGGCAACCACCGTCCCACCACATCCCTCAAATGCGAGACAGCACATCGACAACGCCTTGCCTTGTGAGAGAAAGTTGATTGTAATGAGTGACTGCCCCCCACTCCACCCAAAACACGAACTCGTCGCAATTTTCGACGAAACTCGCGGACTCCGAACACAAAATCCACCCGCGCTACCACGAAAACAGCCCTCGCACCATTTGCATTCCGTACAGCGGATAAGCGCGCGCGCGCCGCGTCTGCGCTTCCCATTGGACGGCCGCCGCCGTAAAGGCGATCGTGATTGGTCGGTCGCGCGTGCGGGCTACGGTTTTTGTAAGCGGCGCAGCGGTGGCGAATTGCGCGGTGAAGGTTTGTCGGAGCGTGGAAGTTGCCAGGTCGTGAGGTCGTGAGGTCGTGAGGTCATTAGGTCGTGAGGTCGTGAGGTCGCGATGTCGTTGTCCTTGAGCGGCGGCGTCTACCGCAGGATCTTGACCCACCTGCCCCACGAGGTGAGCTTCGCAGTCGCCTACGGCTCGGGCGTCTTCCAGCAGCGGGGCCGCACCGCAGATGCCGCCTCGCCGCCGGTGAGTGACGAGACGACCACACACACACACACACAGCCTCGCATTAACACACAGCTCGCATTAACACACAGCCTCGCATTAACACACAGAGCCTCGCATTAACACACACAGAGCCTCGCATTAACACACACACAGCCTCGCATTAACACACACAGCTCGCATTAACACACACACAGCTCGCATTAACACACACACAGCTCGCATTAACACACACAGCTCGCATTAACACACACAGCTCGCATTAACACAGCTCGCATTAAGACACAGCTCGCATTAACACACAGCTCGCATCAACACACACACAGCTCGCATTAACACACACACAGCTCGCATTAACACACACACAGCCTCGCATTAACACACACACAGCTCGCATTAACACACAGCCTCGCATTAACACACACAGCTCGCATTAACACACACAGCTCGCATTAACACACACAGCTCGCATTAACACACACACAGCTCGCATTAACACACACAGCTCGCATTAACACACACACAGCTCGCATTAACACACACAGCACGCATTAAAACACAGCTCGCATTAACACACAGCTCGCATTAACACACAGCCTCGCATTAACACACAGCCTCGCATTAACACACAGCCTCGCATTAACACACAGCTCGCATTAACACACAGCTCGCATTAACACACACACAGCTCGCATTAACACACACACAGCTCGCATTAACACACACAGCTCGCATTAACACACACCTCGCATTAACACACACCTCGCATTAACACACACACAGCTCGCATTAACACACACAGCTCGCATTAACACACAGCTCGCATTAACACACACAGCCTCGCATTAACACACACACAGCTAGCATTAACACACACACAGCTCGCATTAACACACACACAGCTCGCATTAACACACAGCTCGCATTAACATACACACCTCGCATTAACATACACACAGCTCGCATTAACACACACAGCTCGCATTAACATACACACACCTCGCATTAACATACACACAGCTCGCATTAACACACACACAGCTCGCATTAACACACACACAGCTCGCATTAACACACACAGCTCGCATTAACACACACACCTCGCATTAACATACACACAGCTCGCATTAACACCAAACAGCTCGCATTAACACACACACACCTCGCATTAACACACACACAGCTTGCATTAACACACACACACAGCTTGCATTAACACACAGCTCGCATTAACATACACACAGCTCGCATTAACAACCACACACAGCTCGCACCAACACACAGCTCGCATTAACACACACAGCTCGCATTAACACACACAGCTCGCATTAACACACACACACAGCTCGCATTAACACACACACACAGCTCGCATTAACACACACACACAGCTCGCATTAACACACACACACAGCTCGCATTAACACACACAGCTCGCATTAACAACCACACACAGCTCGCATTAACACACAGCTCGCATTAACATATACACACACAGCTCGCATTAACACACACACACAGCTCGCACTAACACACAGCTCGCATTAACACACACACACCTCGCATTAACACACAGCTCGCATGAACACACACACAGCTCGCATTAACACACACACACAGCTCGCATTAACACACAGCTCGCATTAACACACACCTCACATTAACACACACACACACAGCTCGCATTAACATACACACACAGCTCGCATTAACACACATCTCGCATTAACATACACACAGCTCGCATTAACACACACAGCTCACATTAACACACAGCTCGCATTAACACACACACAGCTCGCATTAACACACACACAGCTCGCATTAACACACACAGCTCGCATTAACACACAGCTCGCATTAACACACAGCTCGCATTAACACACACAGCTCGCATTAACACACACAGCTCGCATTAACACACACAGCTCGCATTAACACACACACAGCTCGCATTAACACACACAGCTTGCATTAACACACACAGCTCGCATTAACACACACACAGCTCGCATTAACACACACAGCTCGCATTAATGCACACACAGCTCGCATTAACACACAGCTCGCATTAACATTAACACAGCTCGCATTAACACATACACCACCTCGCATTAACACACACACCACCTCGCATTAACACACAGCTCGCATTAACACACACACAGCTCGCATTAACACACACAGATCGCATTAACACACACACACCGCTCGAATTAACACACACACACCGCTCGCATTAACACACACACACCGCTCGCATTAACACACACACAGCTCGCATTAACACTAACACACACAGCTCACATTAACCCCCCCCCCCACACACAGCTCGCATTAACACACACACACAGCTCGCATTAACACACACACAGCTCGCATTAACACACACACCACCTCGCATTAACACACACACAGCTCGCATTAACACACACACCACATCGCATTAACACACACACCACCTCGCATTAACACACACACAGCTCGCATTAACACACACAGCTCGCATTAACACACACACCACCTCGCATTAACACACACACAGCTCGCATTAACACACACACCACATCGCATTAACACACACACCACCTCGCATTAACACACACACAGCTCGCATTAACACACACAGCTCGCATTAACACACACCACCTTGCATTAACACACACACAGCTCGCATTAACACACACAGCTCGCATTAACACACACACAGCTCGCATTAACACACAGCTCGCATTAACACACACAGCTCGCATTAACACACACACGGCTCGCATTAACCCCCCCCCACACACAGCTCGCATTAACACACACACAGCTCGCATTAACACACACACAGCTCGCATTAACACTAACACACACAGCTCGCATTAACACACACACACAGCTCGCATTAACACACACACACAGCTCGCATTAACCCCCCCCCCCCACACACACAGCTCGCATTAACACTAACACACACAGCTCACATTAACCCCCCCCACACACACACAGCTCGCATTAACACACACACAGCTCGCATTAACACTAACACACACAGCTCGCATTAATGAGGCAACGGGGGGACACCGACAGAGAGAGGAGAGAGAAACTGAACTGGGGACGTGGAGACGTTGCGGTGATATTGAGAGACGGTGGCGGGGGGGGCTTTAAGGGACTGCTGGTGACTTGGGAGACACTGGGGTCCTGGGGGGGGGGGGGCAACTGTGGCATTGCTATGTCTGAGTGGTAATGGGGGGGGGGGCACGGAGAGATGTTGAGAGACATTCCGCGTGCAATGGTAACTGGATGGTATTGGTGATAGATACTCTAGTGATCGGCAATTGTTGACACCGTCACACTGGGAATACGCGGAGATTGAAAACAGGGAGGCGAGGTGACACTTGGGGATACTTGAAGGCACCGAGTGACATTGGCGAGAGGCAGTGGGGCCATGTGTGAGAGACTGGGGTGGATACTGAGATGCAATCAAAAGCACCGGGTGGGTAATGGGTTGACTCGTCAACAGTTGGACACATTGAGTGTCAAATAGAGGCAACAGATGTACAATGGGTACCGAGAGAGACACTGTGTGGCATGAGTAGTCGTGGGACACTGTGGCACCAGGGATACAGAGACACTGGGGGATACAATGTGGGTGATGAGGAGCACAGAAGGGGAATATGAGAATGGTGCAGTGGGGACACTGGAGACAAAGAAAGGGGAGATGGCCTCATGGCTTCTGAGCGATGCCGGAATGAAGGTCACACACACACACAAATATGGGGTCCTGGTTACAGGGTTTTAACATGCATAACCTTAGTGCCAGTGTAAACACATTCCTGCGGAGGGAGCTGGTGGGAACGTTGGGTTGCTCGGTCAATGGCCAGGGTCAACGGCGGCGTGGTGTATTCCGCAAATATGCCCGACTGTGAGGGCGGGCACAAGCCGGCGTGAGTAGGTTAAACGTTGAGTTTTATAAGGGCACCACGGGGTGACCAGCCCCTCCCCACCCAGCCCCTCCCCACCCTCCCCTCCCCACCCAGCCCCTCCCCACCCTCCACTCCCCACCTAGCCTCTCCCTCCTCACCCAGCCCCTCCCTGCACGACGGACGGACACAATAATCCCCTGTGGGCTGATGTGACCAGGAGGTTCCTACCAGTATGATTATGAATGCTACTAAATCTCACTTTTGTGTAGAGTTCTTTTGTTTAAAGCTTTAAAGCAGTGGAGCAATGCAATGCCTGTTCTTCCCCAGAACACCATGCTGGATTTTGTGCTGGCGGTGGACAATCCTCTGACTTGGCACACTGCCAACCTGAAGAGCAACCCCAAGCATTACTCGGCTCTGCGCTGGCTGGGACCACGGCAAGTGGTCCACCTGCAGGACAAGTACGGAGCCCACGTCTACTACAACACCCTGGTGCCCTGCGAGGGGCGGGTAAGTCGTCCGTGCTGTAGGACGTAGGGTTGCCGCAGTAAAAAAATTCAAGATACGATGGTGTGTGAAATATCACGATATGACAATTATTTCACCATTGGAACCTCATTTGCCAGTAGCAAAATATGATAATTGGTTTTTTTACCCTTTTATCTGGCAACAAAACTGACACCTTTTTTTTTCCTTGTAAAAAACTAAAAAAATTGTACCCGTAAAAACAACGTTTTTCACTCTAAATCCTTTATATGCGTGGCGGCTAGAGTCCTCTCGTCCTCTGGCTTGAGATGGCTGCCACCTATGGGTCAGATGATTGTCTGCCAGCATTAAGCAATTGGTAATTAAATATTTTTAAAAAATTCCCTAAACAGTGTAAAATTTTGGAATTTTTTTTTTACGAAAATTAATTGTCACGCACAATGAGTCTGTGTGGAAAATGTCAGCTCGATTGGATCACGGGAAGTGGGTTAAAAAACGACCGAAAGATTTGCACGGTCGTAAGCAAGCACGCAAGCAAGCAAGCGACGGCTGCTTGCGTTGTGGCCGAAACGTCGTGAGAATTGTTTTATTATGTTTTATTTTTATTATTTTATTACTCCCCTTCTACGTGACTTTACCGAAAGAACCAAGAAGAAGCGAACTTAATATAAAGGATTTTACAATCTATAAAGCTTATATAAGCTATAATGCACATGTCGTTGGTTTAACAAAAAAAAAACGTAATTACCATTTGATATAAGTAGAATGAGCAATGACAAACAAGATAGAATTGAATTTTGATAAACGGATGATAAGATTAACGCAGATTTTATATTTAAGATGCATCTTAATATTGCGAGAATCCAGGAATCAAGACTATAAAATTATGCTTAAACAAATCGGTCAAGTGCCATTGTAAGGCGGACTGAATTTCTTGATAAACTACAATCTTTGATAAAACTGCACTGCATGAGTGACGTGAAGCCAAGTTTAGCTTTGCCCTCCATCAACCAGTCACGTTTGACCCCCTCAAGTTTATCCAATAAATAAAAACTATATTGTGGGTTATTTTTAATTTTATTGCACATGTTACTCGGGTTTTTCATAATTTTATTTTTTTAAAACATTACTCGAGCTCATGAAATTAGAGAAGTGGTAAGACTGTTTAATATTTGCATGGTGAAAAATCTTGATCACATGTATTGTTGACCTGTGCCGAAGGTCTTGGGGTGTATGTAGCTCATCAATACCATCGGTTTGTGGTTCCTTATGGGTAGAATGAGCTTTTATTCAACTGTTTAGGTAAATGAGTGAAGTCAGTGGTGTGACTTTCAGACAATGGTGTGACTTTCAGGCAATGTAAATAATGCCTCAAAGCAAAGCTAAATATAAAAAGTGCCTGCTTTCAAGCTATACTAGGCCTGCAAGGTCTTGTTTAAGTGGGGAAAAAAACATTGTAATCAAAGTGTTATGTCTTATAAATGCAGGCATCCATGTGACTGATGGTGTTCTTTTTTATATATTTTTCAGACGATAAAATATGGAGTTATAAGCACCAAAAACCTGATCGATGATCTGATTCATTGGAAGACGATGTACATTAGTGGCAGACTTCATAAACCAGTAAGTGGTGCAGTTAAAAAAAAATGTACGAATTTTAAAGGAACTGCCATTATATTTAACGCGTTGTCTTAGTTTGATTCAAAATACGTTTGTAATTGATTCCACAGGTGAAGGTTCTGAAACAAAGCAGTGATAGCCGACTAGAAGCTGCGCTTTTGAGCAACTTGAAGAGTGCCATCAATTGTGCTTTTCTGATGCTGCCCGAGTCCTTCAATGAGGAGGAGTTGTATCTTGCCATAACCAGGCTCTCTTATGCAGGTATGGGAATACTATCACTTAAAAAAAGCCTCATTGAGCCTCGAAGCTCATTTTCAGAAGGGTATTGCATTTGAATGTTTGTCCATTTCCTTTTAAAGGAGTGCTTTTGCTTTTAGGAGAAAATGCCTACCTACCCAGTGAAAGTCTAAGCATATGGGGGAAAACATTAAAAGCCCTTTCGGGATCTAGGGATGAAATGTGCCTTACAGATGGAATTTCTTCTTCTTACAAAGATCGATTTACAAACATTTCCTTGACTGCCAGTTCTTGACCACTTTAGAGCCATGTGGGTTTGGGATTTTGACAAACCTGTGTAACCTACCAACTCTTGCTTGGAATCTTCTGGATTACAGTTGTGTTCCACCATACCCAAGCTCTTCCTTTCAGTTTACATATCGATGAACATTGTATTTTAGAAGAGTGTACATTTTGTCCATAGTTTATTGGCTCTGATATTTTTTTTCTTCCTTCATCAGTGGAATGAGTTAAGTGGTTCTCACCAATATTATTCTTCCTGCAGGCGATTTCCGGATGACTGTGGGAGAGGACAGGTCCAAAGTGGAGAATATCGTCAAGCCGAACGTTGAACACTTTCGCAGGCTCTATGCTCGCCTCCTACACGAGAACCCACACGTGGTCTTCAAGCAGACGCAGGGCAAGCTCGAGGTGCAGTCCGGCACTCCAGTCGCACGCAAATGTTTAGCAGTGGTGTGTGAGCCTCTCTGGTGGGGTTAGCGCGTCTGTCCAATTCAACTGAATTTCAGTTGACCTTGTATCCACACACCCTACAATCGTGGCGTTTATTTTATTACAGGCAGGCCAACAATTTTCTGTTTTGATTCTCTTGTTTTTTTATGTGTGCAGTCATTAGAAACCAGTCTGAGACCAGCAAACTCACTGCACTTGAGATCCCAGTTTTGAGAACCCAAATATCTTGATTACAGCTCGACAAACTCTGTGCTATGACTCGTGCACCACTTAGCCACCTGACTTTAAAGTATTAAAAATGTCCCTGAAACAGCAGGCCTAAGTGTAATGGTAATGTGTGTGATATAACTAATAGACATGATAAATCAATTTAAGTCCGTTTTTTTCCTCTTGTAATCCATTAAATCATGCATCTAGGAATTAAATATTTTCTTTTCATGTTGTGATTCATAATAGATGTATTTTTGGGTCCGATCACACAAGTACAATATGTGTTGTAAACCCTCCTTCACCCAACACAGCCAATTAATAAAGTTGTCACGTAAAAAAATGATTACTGCTGCAGCACACAGGCATGTTCAAGAGTAATCTCACAACTTTTAATAAATTAGTACAATGTTCCGCGATCTGACCCAAAAAATATATTCTGAGTCATAATATTGGTCGCTAAAGCCTACGTGTTAATTAATATTATTCAATATTGCTGAATGTATTATTACAATACAAGATCATAAAAGATGCTGACAGCATAGAGATAAAATTTCGATTTAAAGCTTTCGTGACTGCAGGGATTCATCTTCTTGGTTCTTTCGGTAAAGTCACGTAGAATAGAAATAATAAAATAATAAAAATAAAACATAATAAAATCATTCTCACGACGTTTCGGCCACAACGCAAGCAGCCGTCCTCAGGTGGAGAGCAGGTCTGTCGAGGAGACAGACCTGTCAGACTCTGTCTCCTCGACAGACCTGTTCTCCACCTGAGGACGGCTGCTTGCGTTGTGGCCGAAACGTCGTGAGAATGATTTTATTATGTTTTATCGTTTATTATTTTATTATTTCCAGCATAGAGATTACTCATTGATGATGATGATGTGTCCTGTGTGTGGCTGCGTCACAGCTTGACAAGAGCATGGAGAGCCAGTTCCTACAGCTCATGTCACTGCCGCGCACGCTGCAGCAGCAAGTGACTTTACTTGTGGATCCCCCGGGGAGAAACCGCGACGTGGAGGAGGTGCTCTTGCAGGTGGCGCAGAACCCTGACTGTGGAAGTCTGGTGCTGCAAGGTCTGTCTCGGGTGCACACACTCCAGTCACACCGGCGTGTAATTATAAAGAGTGAATTGGTGGATTTAAAAGAGTCGCTGACCAAATAATGTAGAATGCCTCCTCCAATTTCATTAATAAGCTAAGCAGATAATTGTTTTTTTGTTTTACCCTTCTATCTGGCAACAAAACTGACACCTTTTTTACGAGGAGTCATGTTTGCATAGACCACAATACCCGCAGTCATAATGCAAACAAAAAACATAACTCTGATAATGTATGCACTGTCCTTGAAGTTGATTGGTCCACACCCGAGACAGCTTTCCTTAGAGCCTAGTCTCACATGGGTTGGACCAGATGACGCCAAAAGGCGCACGGTGTCAGTTTTGTTGCCAGATAGAAGGGTAAAAAAATCAATTATCATACTTTTTTACTGGCAAATGAGGTTCCAATGAAGCTAAGCAGAATTGCGCCTGGATAGTGTAATGCCATTGCAGTCAGTAGTGGGCCAGTGCAGCAAAATCAAATGTTATTATGCACCTACCCCCATCTTCACCAACCTTGTAATGGCTCAAGAACCGTAGTGTTATGGAACGTGGTGTTGCGAGGTGAAGAGGGGGAGTGCGATGGGATAAGATGAAGGGAGCCTAATCCATGAACCTGCCCTTCAGCAGATAGCTTGAGGCATCGGTTCTCAAAGAGTAGTCCCCGGTAGTCCGCGACGGTTCTCCATGTGGTCCGCGGGCTGACACAAATACAGGTTGATCCAGAAATAATGGCAATGTTTATACCTTTTGTTTCGGACATTCATTTATATTTTACTTATAATATTTAATTTAGAAATGAAGTTAGGTAAATTATTTTGATTTAACGACCCAAGCCCAAAGATCGAAATGCCCCCTCTAAAACAAAACAAAACCCAAACCTGATAGCCGTGTTCACAAAAAAACTTTTTTATGTTCCGGTAATATGAATCATTTTGATTTACTGGTATTTCAAGTTCAAGTTCAATTATTAGGTATAGCCCTGTGAGACATTCGGCTTTTGAATCGGGTGCAACCGCAACAAACAAAAAACAAAAACATGAACAAAAAAACATCTTAAAGTGAATATGTGACTGAGTGCAAACAGAAAATCCAAGAAAAGACAGCAAAATATTGCTGAAAAAAACACGGTACACCAACACTGTGTGCAAAAATCCCAGTGGGATGCAAGTCAAACAACCAACAACAATCACAAGACAACTTAGATTATTTAGAGATAAGTGAATGCATTTTGTCCCAAGGAGTGGGGGGCTGTATGGTTTGCGGAAATGTTTGCATCGGCTGAGTGGTCCGGGGTCCAAAAACTTTGAGAAACACTGGCTTAAGAGAGAAAAGAACACGGCTCAAAGTTACAAAGTACCTGTAAAAATAATAATTACTTCTCATCTATAGCTTGCATTCCCCTTCACATTGAGCATGTAAGCTCTTTGGATGAGGGACCGTCTGCATCCTCTGCTTGTTTTGGGATTTTTAGGCTAAACTGTAGAGCGCTTTTAAAATGAAAGCATTGCAGAAATAATAATGATGCAACTGTGAGGTGAGAAAGGCTTTGTGAAAGTGAAAATATTTTTTGACCAATCCCTCTTGTTAATTTTAAATTCACAGGCATTGTTCAAATTGTGAAATCTTCCAGTCTATCTCAAAGCATCAAGGGCATTGCAACTGCAGGTAAGTTGTGAAAATTGAGCACAGTCACTATTAAGGCTCTTTTTTGTGTGATGCCCTATTGTAATACAGTGCTGTTTTTACAGGGTTGTTAAAAAGCATTAAATACAGTGCGACAAAATTAGGGAAGATGTTGAAGGGCTTTTCCAACAAAACGAAATGATTCGTTGCAATGACCTCAAGGCACAAGCGCAAGTTTGTAGTTTCTTCAAGAGGTCATCCGTCATGGGTAACATCACCGGAAGAACTTCCCACTGAACAATTTCAATAACTCGCTGAACACTCACGATCTTCTGCAAAACGTTCAAATAGTCAATTGCCAATATTTATCTTGTATAAACGTTGCAATATTTTGTAAGTTTTGTTTTATTATTTTGTACATAAGTCTTGCCACGAATTAAAAAAGAATCATATAATGTGTCTTGACCTGGAAATAATGATGTGCCTCCCTGATTTACTGTTGTGGTTTTGTATATTTTGCATGGTTCATATTCTGTACTTGTATAAAAAGAAGCACATGTTTATTGATCAGCATGCCACGATGAATTCTCATGCTGATGTTTTTGCGTGTTATGTTTCATGGGTGTCAAGTTCTGGTTTTGCCTGATGGGAATAGTGTTTCGAGTGTTTTTGTTTTGGCCAATTTTCTTGGAAAGTTGACAGAACCTCAAGGAAAGTGCCATTGTGACGCATAAAGGATTTTTTTTGTTTTAAGAAAAATTTCCTTCAATGTGCTTTTGCACTTAAACCTGTACATTATATTGTATTTGGGCCTTGCGCGGCACAATGACACCTTTTGACCGTGCTGTATTTGTGAAATGGGAGGTTGAAAATATTGAGACTGTGAACATTGGCGGGCACCACTGCTTTACAATTGTGGGGGTGGACGGGAGCTACATCTCACTGGGAGGGTGTGATGTCAAGAAAAAGGTGGTGGGTGGGATTGTGCATGCGCGGGCAGGGGAGGAAAGACCAGGGGGTGGGTTTGAGGTGACGTTGCAGATGTTAAGTCGGGGGTGGGGAAATCTTGCCGAGGAGACGGAACGCGACACCGATTAATTTCACGTGCAAAGGATACGAATTTCAATCCCCCTCTGAGGGTCTTTAACATTGCTCCATCTGCAATACAGTGCATTACATTTGTTAGGCGCTTTGCGTACATGATGTTTAACAGTACAATTATATGTTAACTTGTATCTTGCTGTTAAAAGTAAGTATCTCGACTCATGCCTCTACATCCAAAGTAGTGTTAGTCCGGTAGCTGTTGCCTATTGTTTGCCTCACAGTATGCCTTCCCTGTGGTGCCTGTGTTGTTGATTGCACATTAAATATACAAATATTTGTCATGTGTGGCCGTCCGCAGTTTGTTTTTGCATAATCTATACCTGAAATGAATATATCTTGCACTGTCTGCATTTAACACACAAATAACCCACTTAAGATAAACACTATCGCAGCATATAGAGACCATTTACATATAAGTTTGAATACGCATTGTTTGATACGGTGCAGTGAACTTATTCATGCTTTGCTAGAAGTACAACATGATGCTGCCAACACTTGATCTTGCTTACATTGGTGGGAGGGTGCATTGATAAGTAGCTGTTCCTACTGTGGACCAGACATTTGTGAGAAGGGGCTCATGCCCAAGTACGAATGCATACGAGTAAATGTGTGGGGCATGTGAATACTGCACTCTGAAGTCTAAACATTCCCCTCTGATTGGATATTATGGCCCCTTATATCGAATTTAATTAGGTTAAACCTCAATATTTAATACAAAGTTAATTCCCCTATAGCTATGCACATAGCATGCAGTACACGATATTGTACAGCAGGTGGCATGGAAGTGCTTTATGTTACATCGCATGCAGTACTTAACACATTCATGCGGAGGGAGTTGGGTTGCTCGGTCAATGGCCAGGGTCAACGGCGGCGTGGTGTATTCCGCAAATATGGCCGACTGTGAGGGCGGGCACAAGCCGGCGTGAGTAGGTTAAACGTTGAGTTTTATAAGGGCACCACGGGGTGACCAGCCCCTCCCCACCCAGCCCCACCCCTCCTACCCTCCCCATCCTCTCCACCCAGCCCCTCCCTCCCCACCCAGCCCCTCCCTGCACGACGGACGGACACAATAATCCCCTGTGGGCTGTGTAACCAAGAGGTTCCTACCAGTATAAGAGCACATGCTGCAGTATATTATTAACACGTGGAGATGGGTATTGTGAGTAACCAATGAGGGTGCGAACAGAAGGAATTGCGAGGAGGTTGACGGTCAAGGATGACGTAACGTCACGGGTTGTGTCAGGGGCTTCGGAGAGCACCTTCGAGAACATGGGCAGGGCCAAGCTGGAGGGAGGAGCTGCCCAAAGGGTTCTTTAGGGGGCCCCCGTGTCAGACGAAGGTTGGGTCGTCGTGGGGAGCCAGGGTAAGGATCGGCTGAAGAGGGGGTCGCGGAGCGGTGTTGGCTGAACCCCCCGCTCCGGGCAGACGAGTGAGAGAGCCCAAAGGGTAGACGAGGGTAGGACACAAATAGTATTCAGTGTCCGGGGTAAAGGGCCAAGATAGAGTGCACCAAGGCCGTAATTATAATAATTATAATATATATTGGGGGGGGCACATCCCCCAATATTCAAATATGCTCAAAATGTCCCTCCCAATATATTGCTATAATAAATTGCTATGCTATGTAAATAAAAACAACAATTTGCTAAACCTTGGCCACAATATCTGGACTTGTCTTCATATAAATCAATGCATAGATTACTGTTTATATGATTGTGGTTATGGGCATAATTGTACTTTATTAATCCATAATCTGCCATTACATATAATGCAAAAAGGAAAAACAGAGCAATGTAATACAATACACTATTAGACATTATTGTAAAAAAAAAAGTCCATCCCATGTGTTAGTGAATTTTTTTATATTTTAGGCAGGAAATTAGTTTTCAATTTTAGATATGTTTCTGGGTTGGGGGACCCCCAGACACCCTGGAAGATGTGGTCCCCACGGCCTTGGAGTGCACCTACACTGTGTAGAATGCTGAGTGTGAGAGTGTTTTAATGAACGGCAACAGCCCTTATCGTATTCCTCGTATCCGCGTGAGTCTATTGCACAACACGTGTGAAGATGAATACTATAGTGATATAAATAATGATTTTATAGTCCCAAATAAAACGAGACGCGTAGAACTCCGTGCAACTACATGTCAACCCACACATGGCTCGGATTAGTGGGAAACAATCTTTGGGATCATGCATTTGCAGCAATAGGCGAATGCACACCACGTAATATTTTATTACAGAACAATTCAGACCTTATTGGTCACCCCGTGCCCTTATACATCTCAATGTTCATCCTACAAAGTTCCACCACAAGGGAGAAACACAAACAAATATTAAAATGTTCCCGTATTGAATCAGCTGTACGCCGTATGGACCTGAAAACTCAAATGTCCCTGTACAACCCACATGGGTTGACAGGTTTGTGTATAGATGGCCAAGTTTGAGTCATAGGCAGGAGAGGGATTTGAGCCAAAACTTGTAAACAGTTAAGTAGTCGGCCATGCCTACGAGAAAATCGCGGTACATTGTGAACAATTAGCACTTAGCGAGCGTTACTCAGCGTGCGTGCGGACAACTGGCAACGCAAATGTGCCCCCCAAGCGTTGAAACCTAAGAATGTGAGCCCCCCCACCCTCCTTTCCCCCCCACCCTCCTTTCCCCCCCACCCTCCTTTCCCCCCCACCCTCCTTCCCCCCCCACCCTCCTTTCCCCCCCCCCCACCCTCCTTTCCCCCCCTCCCTCCTTTCCCCCCCACCCTCCTTTCCCCCCCACCCTCCTTTCCCCCCCACCCTCCTTCCCCCCCCACCCTCCTTTCCCCCCCCCCCACCCTCCTTTCCCCCCCACCCTCCTTTCCCCCCCACCCTCCTTTCCCCCCCACCCTCCTTTCCCCCCCACCCTCCTTCCCCCCCCACCCTCCTTTCCCCCCCCCACCCTCCTTTCCCCCCCAACCTCCTTTCCCCCCCACCCTCCTTTCCCCCCCCACCCTCCTTTCCCCCCCTCCCTCCTTCCCCCCCCCTCCCTCCTTTCCCCCCCACCCTCCTTTCCCCCCCACCCTCCTTTCCCCCCCTCCCTCCTTTCCCCCCCTCCCTCCTTTCCCCCCCACCCTCCTTTCCCCCCCACCCTCCTTTCCCCCCCCACCCTCCTTTCCCCCCCTCCCTCCTTTCCCCCCTCCCTCCTTTCCCACCCCACCCTCCTTTCCCCCCCACCCTCCTTTCCCCCCCCACCCTCCTTTCCCCCCCACCCTCCTTTCCCCCCCACCCTCCTTTCCCCCCCACCCTCCTTTCCCCCCCACCCTCCTTTCCCCCCCACCCTCCTTTCCCCCCCCCACCCTCCTTTCCCCCCCTCCCTCCTTTCCCCCCCTCCCTCCTTTCCCCCCCACCCTCCTTTCCCCCCCTCCCTCCTTTCCCCCCCTCTCTCCTTCCCCCCCCTCCCTCCTTTCCCCCCCACCCTCCTTTCCCCCCCACCCTCCTTTCCCCCCCACCCTCCTTTCCCCCCCACCCTCCTTTCCCCCCCACCCTCCTTCCCCCCCCCCCACCCTCCTTTCCCCCCCACCCTCCTTTCCCCCCCACCCTCCTTTCCCCCCCCACCCTCCTTTCCCCCCCTCCCTCCTTTCCCCCCCTCCCTCCTTTCCCCCCCACCCTCCTTTCCCCCCCTCCCTCCTTTCCCCCCCTCCCTCCTTTCCCCCCCCTCCCTCCTTCCCCCCCTCCCTCCTTCCCCCCCTCCCTCCTCCCCCCCTCCCTCCTTCCCCCCCTCCCTCCTTTCCCCCCCTCCCTCCTTTCCCCCCCTCCCTCCTTTCTCCCCCCTCCCTCCTTTCCCCCCCTCCCTCCTTCCCCCCCCTCCCTCCTTTCCCCCCTCCCTCCTTTCCCCCCTCCCTACTTCCCCCCCCCCTCCCTACTTCCCCTCCCCCCTCCCTACTTCCCCCACCCTCCTCCCCCCCCTCCCTCCTCCCCCCCTCCCTCCTTTCCCCCCTCCCTCCTTCCCCCCCTCCCTACTTCCCCCCCTCCCTCCTTCCCCCTCCTTTCCCCCCCTCCTTTCCCCGCCCCCTCCTTTCCCCCCCCCCCTCTCCTTTCCCCCTCCCTCCTTCCCTCCTTCCTCCCCCACTCTCCCCTCCCTGTCCTCTCCCTCCCTCCTTCCCCTCTCCCTTCCTCTCCCCTCCTCCCCCCCGTGTCGTCACTTCCTGCCCCGCGCCCCACGTGTCGCCAAGGCGAAGTCGCTCACCACCACCACCACCACGCGTCTCGCTTTCTCGCCTCGTTTCTTAAGCCGCCCGCGTCCTCCTGCCACTGTCGCTCACGCCCCCGTTTGGGCTGTTGCCTCTGCCCCCAACAGCACGTTCAAGAAGTCGTGGGGTAGGTAGCCTTTGATATCTGGGGTTGGTTTTTAAACAAAAAATCGTCCTCCGTGCGTGCATTCAGACTGGCACCACGTGTTGTTGTGGTGATGGGCAGATTCATTTCCATGCGGTGCTTTTGCCTTTGCTTATGTTTTTAGTTGTTGCTACTTTTGTATGTAATAATGTACTATTTAATGTGACGGATGACAGGCGTGAGTCGTGTGTTTGGTACTTGTGTGAACAGTACTCGGCCGCTTTAGTATGATCACAATACTGTACATAGGGCGGGTAAAGTTGCAGCCTTGCAATTACGTCCTCATGCCACTGCTGGCAGAAGATGCCTGCACGAGTACAACGGACTTTACTGAGCTCGTGTGTGTCCCTCTAAGAACCCATTCAAGGCCCTCTCAAACCCCTGCGTAGTCCATGCACAGTAGCGAATGTCTAATACAGTACATTGTGAGTAGCAGCAGAGGGCAGTGTAATAACGTGAGTGATCAGCAGAAACTATCGAGATTTGAAGTTTTCGTGATTGCAAGGATCCATACTCTTGGTTCTTTCGGTAAAGTCACGTAGGTAAAAATAATAATAAATAAAATAAGAAATATTTTACTTTTATTGTTTTCTTTTCCTAAAATAAAAATAATAGTTTATTAAGTTTAATTCATTTTATTTACCTAAAATAGAAATAATAGTTTATTACATTTTTATTTATTATTTTCTTTACCTAAAATAAAAAAAATTACTTGTTTTATTTTAACTTATTATTGTCTATACTTACGTGACTTTACCGAAAGAACCGAGATTATGGAGCAGAAACTATGGCTAGGAAACTGTGCTCTAGCTATTGTATGTAATTCATCATGTGGATATCGAACAAACGCCATTGCTTTTAATTTGACGGTGGCCTCTCCGCAATAATAAAAACTGGGCTATAGCCCCTAGTGTCAATCATGGTGACATTTACAATGACCATGTCAGCAATCGAGTGCCCTGAGTTTTAACAGGGGCAGAAAGTCCCGTGCCCCTTTGCCACTCAAAGTTTTCCCATGCATTGTGGTTTGGTGATGCAAAATTATTGGTTTATGCCAGTACACCGGTGCCAGCTGCTAGTCAAGTTTAAAAGGATGCAGGAGAAGGCATTTTGAATGATGAATGCAAACTGCAATTAAAGTGTGTTTTCTCGATAAAGTAATGTGTTATTCTTTGGTTCTTTCGGTTAAGCTTTAGACGTGACTTAACCGAAAGAACCATATAATAATTCCTGCAGTCACGAAAGCTCCAAAATTAAGTAATGTGTTATTTTATTGCAGAGCAAGTGAGACAACTATTTGTTAAAGTACATTTAATTAAAGACCTAATAAATACTGTAAAGGAGGTTTCTAATTTAAATAAATGATTCTCAACAAAGATGGACATCATTGATCAAGTGGGTTTTACTATATGCGCGTGTAGTTTGTCACAGCACAGCTGGAAATGTCAGCTGTTTATCATTGTGTGGAATTCAAAGTTTACGAGCAAGATGGATTGTTGCTGAACTTATAGGTTGATGGCAGTGTTGGTAGTCATACATCCAGCAGTCAAAAGAACATGGCTGATGATGACCCACATTCGTTCATTAAACGGCTCCCCTCTCTGTTCTGTACTTCACCCAGAGACGAATCGAAAGCTAACCATGCTCACTCCGGCATTCGAGTTGAGCCAAGACACCGATCACCTGACACTGACGATTCGCGTGCCCTATGCACGTGTCTCAGAGCTGGACCTTTACATCGATGGTCACGACTTCAAGTTTTACGCCAAGCCCTACTTCTTGAGGCAAGTGCTGCCACACAACACAGTTCCTTGCCCGGAGCACAAATACACCCGGATGATAGCAGTTCAGCTCCCCCATGTGTTTCGGGCTGTACTGTGCGTGCGGTATATGTCCGACATTTCACTGCACACCCTGGAAGCATCTTCAGGAAGGCGAACATCGTGCCGAACCACATGCGGTACAATCCAAAAACACATGGGAAAGCTGTACAGCACAACCAGAAAAGCATATGCAATAAGTAGCATAGCTATAATTGTTTTTTTACCCTTTTATCTGGCAACAAAACTGACACCTTTTTTACAAGGAGTCATGTTTGTATAGACCACAATACCTGCAGTCATAATGCAAACAAAAAACATAACTCTGATAATGTATGCACTGTCCTTGAATTTGATTGGTCCACACCCGAGACAGCTTTCCGTAGAGCCTAGTCTCACATGGTGTTGGTCCAACCCATGTGAGACTAGGCTCTAAGGCTCTAAGGAAAGCTGTCTCGGGTGTGGACCAATCAACTTCAAGGACAGTGCATACATGATCAGAGTTATGTTTTTTGTTTGCATTATGACTGCAGGTATTGTGGTCTATACAAACATGACAAACATGACTCCTTGTAAAAAAAGGTGTTAGTTTTGTTGCCAGATAAAAGGGTAAAAAAACAATTATATTTTTTACTGGCAAATGAGGTTCCAATGAAGTATGATAGCTGTTGACATTATTTTATGAACTAACAGGTTACGTTTTTGTTGGGTGACATCTTGCCCTTGTTATCTATGTTCTTTGGACATATTTGCAAATTCCACATTCAAGCCAGTATCAAAAAATGCTACCCTTGATTTTCATTCATAAATTGAAATGCTCTGTTAGGTTGAATTTGCCAGGACGGATAATTGAAGATGGACGAGAAAAGGCCTCCTATGATGCAGAAAAAGGTGCGGTGTTACACTCAAATTATACAAATAATTTATTCCACCCATTAATGTTAAACCAGGTGGGAGAGCCCATGGAAACGAAACATCTCTTTGTCAAAGGAGGATCTGATCACAAAGCAACATGGTGCATTTACAGTGGAAATATTTCTTAACATAATTAAAGATTTAGCGGTAATAACATATATAGTGTAAAATGTCTAATACAATACTTTACATCTTGACTTAAAGCTTTCGTGACTGCAGGAATTCATATTCCTTGGGTCTTTCGGTAAAGTCATGTAGATAGTGACAATTCGCGTGCCCTATGCGTATCTACGTGGCTTTACCGAAAGACCCAAATAATTCAAAACTTTACATTTTGCTGTTATATATTGCTTTTCATGCAGATGATCCCAGGTTGCATTACCATAAAAAACACTCTTTGGCTGATCAATCCAGCTCAAGGATGAAGCTAATGCAAAAAAATGTTTCAATTAAACCTAAAATAGTATCACTTCAATGCGATATATTCCATCCATATTGGGTGTAATTCATTAACATGTCTTCAAATAAAATCCACCAGAGTTCAATAGCATGATATGCATGAAAACTTGTAAAACTGTGGGTTAAAGAAAAACTCAACACATTCATCAGCATTGGAAGTAAAATATATAATAGACGATTTTTCAGGAAACAAGCCTTATTAATAGAATGCAAAATAATGTGAATTTGCTGATATTGTTTTGAATTGTGCTTGTTCACCACTGTCAGTGCAGCTTTAGCAAATAATTTGTTTTGTATGAGTAAAAGTGTCACTTCTAATTATTTTGTTTTCTAACTGCCAGGCGTGTTCACTATACGAGTCCCCAAGGAGAGCCCGGGGGAGCACTTTGAAGGGTTGGACATGCTAACGGCACTCTTAGCTCCCAGAGGATCCCGCTCAGCCAAGACGCTTGTCAACGAGATGGGTAACTAAAGTAACTCAAGCACATGACAAACTTAATTAAGCGGTATGATCATGGTCAGCGCGACTGTAACGTAGTACCTGTGGGCGTGACAGAATGGCATGCTAGTTTGTTTTATTTCTAATATACCCATTGGATGGATGCATGTGTCCGAATCTAGCAGGATGTGATGTGAGAGTGGGAGATTTGTACGGGATTGAAAAAAATGTGACTGTTCTCTTCCATATGTCAGCTTCTATTCATCCCTGCATGAAAATGTTATCTAGTATTACAGTAACAGAAGAGACCAAATCACCCACACTGTTGCCAATCTCTTCAGATATCTAAAACTAAGCACGCTTGTGCCTGGATAATGCTTGTATGGGTGACCAGCGTGCTTACAATTGTTGTCATGAACTGCTGCGACGCTGTATTGTCACCTGAGGGCAGTCCAGAAAGTTCCATTGTGCTCTACCTAATGCCTACAGTCCCTGCCTTCAACCCGCAATGACTAGCGTGGCGAAGTATTGCCACATAATCCCCCATCACCATTCATCAGTGGTTTCTCAAAAGGGCCGTACATGGCATTCACATTGTTAAATGAGTCCATCTCGTTGATCGCATTCTGCAACAGAAGTGAGTACATGGTTTGCCGTGCTGTGCCGTCTGCTCCAGGGACACTGGGTGAGAGCCAGGAGGGTGTGGAGGAGCATGACGATGAGGAGGATGACGAGGAGGAGTTTGACTGGCAGGTGGAACAGCAGCCGTATGAGGAGCCGGCATGCTTGGGCGGCACTGGCTACGGATTTGGGGGATCACGCACTGGTGTCTTCCACCGACTGCAGGTCCGGAGAGAACTGAGCGAGCTGATGGTGTCAAACACAAATCCCCCGTCGGGATTTGTGAGACAACTTTGGGATTTTCAAAGCGTGCGCATGAGGGCAACGACTGCCTGCCTTAAGGGAGCCATGTGTCACATGAGATGGGCACAATAATCTTTATTAGACAAAGACATGCATTGCATCTGTTAGTAATACATAAGTGTACGGAGAATTGTGGGACAAATGTAAAAACAAATATTACGCAAAATGTCTAGTACATTGCATTTTTTCGTATTTGAAAATTTGCATTACACTCACAATTTTCAAATCCAAGTTCAACCCCGCTTGGATGGGCGACCACAATGTATAATAGTTGTTATCGGCTATGGAGCTATGTTGTGGGAAGCAGAGAGCAGTCCAGCACAATAAATTGTTTGACTGTACTTCAGTGCTCCCACATGTTTCCAACCTTCTCCAGCCCACACTGACCAAATAACCCACCCACATACCCGGTGTGTCGAGTGGCTTGGCAAAAGGTTCTTCATGTACATTTTGCGTTACCCATGCATTTTTCATGACTTCGATAGGGGAGTGGTTGTATGATTTTTGCTTGTTGAATCTCTTGCAAAACAAATCTGCCACGTGCAGAAGCAAGTTTTGTATTCCCCTAGATTCTGGGCATGTGAGTGCAGTGCAAGCATTGTCATAGGCTGGGCCCTTTTTAAATCCTTTATATTAAGTTCACTTGCTTGCTTGCGCGCTTACGACCGTGCAAATCTTTCGGTCGTTTTTTAACCCACTTACCGTGATCCAATCGAGCTGACATTTTGCACACAAACTCGTTGTGCGTGACAATTTATTTTCGTGAATTTTTTTTTCCAAAATTTGACACTTCAGGAAATTTTTTTTTTCATATTTAATTTAAAATACCAATGTGATAAAAATGAAACTCTTACTCAAGAAAAACAGAAATGAATAATAAAATAAAACCGATGCCACGCATATAAAGGATTTATAGTGAAAAACTTTGTTTTTACGGGTTAATTTTTTAATTTAACATGCCATTGGGTTGGGGGGGTCACATGTGTTGGATGCAGGAAGAGCTGAGCGATGTCATCGACCTGCAGAGTCCAGAGAGCTCCACAGCGGCACAGCGCAGGGCACTCCGTCTGCAAGCGGAGGATTCAAAGTTTGACGCTGATCATTACCTGTGAGTTGCTGTTCCTGTGTGTAAAATAGAAAAATAGATAAATATATATCCTTAAGTTTTTAATGTACTCTTCTGTATAGGAGTTCATTTTATAGTGCTACTCATTTTTTCACATTGCTCGACTTTTTTCCACTGCTCGCTACTGCTGGCATCATCAGGAGATGAAGTTAAGATTCCAACACTCGTGCATGGCAAAAGCTTGAGAGTAGATATATTCAATACGCAGCCTAACCCAGACGACTACAATGATTATGAAATGGTTGCGAAATGCTACATCCTTAAATGTATATTGTTCAATGAATTAATTATACTGTAGTTACAAATATCCATATTTAAAATTATATGGAGATTACGTTGTAGAGTGCATATTCATTACATTCCTTAGGAGAGGGGGTGGTGTTTATTTATGATTGCGTGGCATTGTTGTGGACGTGCACTGGATTAGCATTTATTTTCTAGGTCATTTCCCACCACAGGTCCCAGGTCATTAATATGCAGATGCTTCATTTTAATGAGCACGTGCCTGGTGTATTGAGCAAGCAGGTAATTACCAACAGTGACGTGGTGTAAAATGCCATCAATTGCCATGTGGTTGCCATGTGCTGCTTTGTCAGAGCCGACTACTTTGAAGACGAGCCGGTCATGGAGATGTTGAGCTACCGGCCTTGGTGGGACGGCTGCGATGCTGGAGCAGGTGAGAAACATCTGCACCACTGGCGGAGCCAGTGGGGGGAGGGGGGTGGCACGTGCCCCCCCCCAATGATCCGATCGAAATCCCTAATTTAGATCGGATCATTGGGGTTTATTAGTAATATATCGGCATTTTGCGACCCTCACTGCTACTGTGTAGCGTATTATTATGTGCCAGGGACTCTATGAGATGATAGGACAATCGCATGAGTCCATAATTGGCAATAAGTAACGGCAAAGCAGTTATAAGTGACTCACAGAGTTGTGTGCAGTTGCGTATACAGTACACGACTTCCCTGAAGGCAAACACCTTCAGCGAGCGCGATGCCGATCACACACGGTTCGAATTCGACCCTCGATCGATGGTTGCACCACCGTCGCACACGCGTCGAATAAAAAGCAAGGGACAAGTCCTTACTTACTAACAACTCCTATCATTTTTCATTGCCGGAGGGGTTGCCCCCCTACCTGAAAATCCTGGCTCTGCCATTGATCTGCACAGTGCCAAGAGACATTGGTGCGACGTTTACCGCATATGTGTGGTAAACATGTCTTTGCCAGTGTCGTGCTATGTTAACAGTGAAGGAAAATATGCACGTACACCCACCCCGAGGGGGAACTCCCTTACGTCGTGGGGGTCATGAGGTATGTTTGAACATACTTCGCCACGCTGGTCAGTGCAGCTTGGGGAAGGTGAGGAGGAGTTTAGCACGGAGGTTTTTCGCAGCCACTCGTAATCCAAGTGTGGTCAGGGCGCGTATTAAGCATTTCCACACACGACTGCAGCGTCTTAGGGAGTTGAAGATGTGTGCTGTAGTGCGTGGCGGACAGCTTGAGAAAAGAATGCTAAACATGGTCGAATCTGGAATCCCACACTTGGTAAAGAAGAATATGGAAATAATTAAGGTGCTGTGGTTTTTACATGCTTTTATTTAACTCACTTCGTCTGTTGTATCCTCAAAAAAGAAATCTTGTAACTCAATTATTACACACTAACCAATGTGCTATTGACTGCAAACTTTGTATAGGTATGTCATACTGATGACAACACGATATTCTATCATAAAAAATCCAAAACATATATTTAAAAAACTTTTTACACGCTTTTATTTAACTTACTGTATGTGTTGTTATATCCAAAACGCTTGTAACTCAATTTCAACCGTATTGCCAATGTCGTATCGACTGCAAACTTCGTATAGCTATGTCATACTGATGACAATACTATATTCTATCATTGAAAATAAAAAATATATTTTTTAAACGATCTTTTTAACGGCTCTAATTGTCCACGCTCAACTGACGTTGCCTGTAAATCACCACGTGGTCCCTTACGTCACGGAAAGCCTCGGGGAGCCATGCCCAGGGGCGGGGTATGTGGAAGGAGGGGAGGGGCGATGGAGGAAGGGGGCAGGGGGAGGGGCAGCTCGGACAGTACATTTAATTAAAGCGTGTTTAAAAAAAGAAAGTTTTAAAAAATATTTTATGTCATTTCAGTTCCCTTCACAGAGGAGGATAAGGAGCAGCTCAGACGTTTCACCAACAAGAGCTTTGTGCTGGACCGAACATCTCGACGCCAGGCCTACCTGGGCATGGTGGACATCATCCTGGCCGTCGCCTACGATGTCCGCATCACAGGCGGCGAGAGCCATGTAAGGGTGCTCAGTGGCAGTGTTGACTCCGCCGGTCAGACTATGCCATCCCATTGTGTTTCTGCTCCGTTAGTTAGATAGACGAGACTTTGAGGGCCGTAATGTTAGTCACGGCTGGGCTTGGCCTCTTAACGGAGCTCAGTTCAAGTTTGAGCCACTCGGTTGCTTCCAAAAATGCTTGAGTGGCTCAGCTGTTGTTGCTTGGCTTGGCTCAGGCTTAGCTCATGGAAATCTTGAGCATGGCTGGAACCATGATTGAAGCCTGCTCAGGTGAAGCGTGGCTTTGAGCTTACTTAGATTTGTGCCAAAGTTAATCCTGAGCCGAGCTGAGAGTAAGAATATGGGCCTCGGGCAGTAGTGCACAAGCACATTTGAAAACCAAACAGTTTATACATAAAATAACTTGTCTCTCCTTTGTCAGTCCACTGCTGGATGAATGCCTTCCTATGCTGTGTTGGTCATGGGTCAGTGGGGGTTGTTGAGGAGGGGTGGCCCCAGAATAAGTTCAGGTATCGCTTCCCACAGATGTTATCCGTGGCCAGGAATCGAACTCAGGTTGCCGGATTCAAAGTGCAGTGCACTTGCCACTGCTACCGCTTTAACCCCCTTATACGTTTGACTTTTTAGGGTTTGTCTGATATACGCCATGTCCTCCAGTGTAGAACTGTTCATATCAAACAAAGTAATTTATCAACTTGGTTTGAATGTTCAATGCATCTCATGGTACTAAAGTGCAATGTGGCACCTCCAACTGTTCGTCAATCTGCCCTTCCCTCTGTTAAAAACCAAGGCCTATGCCCATACTTGTAGCAAGTATGTATTTTAAGTGGTAATAATGAGGGAAGTTAATTTCGTGTTTATCATTTGGGATTATTTGGGCCAGTCGGGATGGGTTTCTGTTGCCCATGAGTTGTTCTTCACAGGGCGTTTTTCCACAGGTGGAGGGACCCTGGAACATCCGCAAACTCAGTGGAACTCTGTGCTGGTTCGAGGTGGGAAATATAGTCACATTTGAATATGTATATATTTGTAAAATCATTAATATTCACTTGCGATGAAATGCGAGTTTGGTGTGCACATATCTTGTCATGCTTAGATGCCTCAATCTCTTAAGGGAGCATACACGCTTATTACTGACGTTCTGTTTACGCATCATTTCAGACTTATGAGACTCTACAAGAAGTCCTGGTGTCCTTTGCAAGGAGAGCGCTTTGCTATCCACTTTACAGGCACTTTGGACTCGTCTCGAAGGTAGTAGAAGATGCAGCTCGTATATTTGCTCTGGGTAAGGAATTTTGTTCGGTGATCATTTTAATCGATGAACACTGTATCCCTATGCACGTTCAACTCTGTGATGTCAAATACCACATGTAGTACGTGATGAAATGTCTGGTCTCCCACTCACCGGAGCGTGCGTGTGTTGTGTACGTTTTTGCCGTCGCTCTTTAACTCCTTGCGTTGTCGTTTGCCTGCAGGCAGACAGGGTGTGATGAAGTGCCTTCTGGCAACACACAAGTTGTTCCGTGAGAATGACCCTGCCTACATCCTGAATGACATCTACATCACCGACTACTGCATCTGGGTCCAGAAGACGAAGTAAGCAGTGCAAGTTGCAGTCTCTCCCACCCACAATCTTGAGTGTTGCTATAATTGCCACTTGACGATCTGCTTGTAATTCCTTCATTGCCACAGACCTCACCGCCTCCTGAACCTCGCCGACGCCCTTAGGAAAGCTAAGATAAGCAAAGAAGAGCTGGGATTCGATCTGCTGGAGGAGGAAAGGATCGCGCTCATGGTGCAGAAGGAGCAGGTGCCTACAGCAGCCATGCTGCATGCCCTCATTCACTGCTTAGGGGGGCGTCAAATGAAAGCTAGAATACATGTCTTGAGCCTACTCAGACATCACGTTTAATTGTTTAACAGACCCGGGGATAGTCTCCCTTTTGCAAGAGTGATCTGGGTCGTCAAAATGACAAAAGCGAGATACAGGACAGCTCTGCCCCCTCGTGCGTCACCCCCTGTGAGTGACCCCGTGTGAGTGACCCCCTCGTGAGTGACCCCCTGTGAGTGACCCCCCCGTGAGTGACCCCCTCGTGAGTGACCCCCTGTGAGTGACCCCCTGTGAGTGACCCCCTGTGAGTGACCCCCTGTGAGTGACTCCCTTGTGAGTGACCCCCTCGTGAGTGACCCCCCCTCATAAGTTACCCCCCTGTGAGTGACCCCCTGTAAGTTACCCCCTATGAGTGACCCCCTCGTGAGTGAACCCCTCGTGCGTGACCCGCTGTGTGTGACCCCCTGTGAGTGACCCCCTGTGAGTGACCCCCTCGTGTGTGACCCCCTCGTGAGTGACCCCTATGAGTGACCCCCTGTGAGTGACCCCCCCGTGCGTCACCCCCTCTTGTTGATGTAAACGACATTGCATTCACCGGTTGCCAAAACTCTGAAGGGCGTTGCTGCATCCTTTTGAGAAGTCAACTTTTGGGGGGAAAACTCGACGGTGTCTTTTTTTTAATTGTGAAGTAAGTTGTATTGTGTAGTCAGTTGTGTTGTGTAGCAAATTGTATTGTGTAGTTGTATTGTGTAGCAAGTTGTATTGTGTAGTTTTATTGTGTAGTAAGTTGTATTGTGTAGTTGTATTGTGTAGTAAGTTGTATTGTGTAGTTGTATTATGTAGTAAGTGTGTATTGTGTAGTACGTTGTATTGTGTAATAAGTTGTGTTGTGTAGTTGTATTGTGTAGTAGTATTGTGTAGTAAGTTGTATTGTGTAGTTGTATTATGTAGTAAGTGTGTATTGTGTAGTAAGTTGTATTGTGTAGTAAGTTGTATTGCGTAGTAAGTTGTATTGTGAAGTTGTATTGTGTAGTCAGCTGTGTTGTGTAGTAAGTTGTATTGTGAAGTTGTATTGTGTAGTAAGTTGTATTGTGTAGTTGTATTGTGTAGTAAGTTGTATTGTGTTATGTAGTAAGTTGTATTGTGTTATGTAGCAAGTTGTGTTGTGTAGTCAGCTGTGTTGTGTACTAAGTGACCGGGTGGCTCTGGGACAAAGCACCGTCAGCAGCGCTGATATATTGGGGGTCACATCCGGCAGCCACCCGTAAACCAACCAGGTCCTCAACTGTGGCAATTGATGGGCTTACTAAGGTCTGTACAAAAACCCGTCATTTTAAATGTTTGGTTTGCTTAGATTGGCCTCATTGCAGCTTTTTGAGAATTGAAATGATAAATCAGCCCTGATGGAGATGCAGCAAAAACCACTCTTTGAATTAATAGGTCACTTGAAGTTCTGTTTTCTGACACTTGGTGGTGCACTGCCGTTGGCAGGCGTTTACTCGTCTCCTCGACATCGTAACATTGTAATATTCCTTGCTTTTATCCGTTTAGGAGGAGGAGAAGGAGTTGAAAGTAGAAATAAAGGACGCGGATGAAAGTGCAGCCAGTGGTGCGGTGTCAGGACTCTCCTCTGACCTCAAGCGTCTCAACATCCAACACGATGCATGGGCAGAGAACGAGAATGGCGGCAGCAGCAGCAGTAGCAGCAGTTCGGACTCGGAAAGCGAGAGCGAGTCTTCTGACAGCGAAAGTTCAGACAGCAGTAGTAGTGAATCTACAGACGGGAGCAGCAGCAGCAGTAGCGAATGTGAGGACGAAGCTGTTGGCACTACCGAGGCCAACTTTGATGCCATGAAACATCAAGAGGCTGCGATGTCGGCATCGGATGTCTCGGATCAGGGTGAGGCCCCTTCTCTGGACATCCAGGCAAGGGGAGCGGCAGAGAACCGGGCGGCGTTGGGTGAAGCGCGCGAGTCTGCGGTGCTCGCACGATCTCCCCCGACTCAAAAAAATAGCCGTATGCACGAGGGAAGTCCACGGGACACTCGCAACCCGACCGGGATTGACCAAAGGCAGCCAGGCATCGGCGCTGGCCCCCCACCGGAGGTACGCCAGTTTCTGGAAGTGAAACCAAAAGCGGAATTCCTCAAGTTGGTCGAAATGCCTGTGGCCTTGGGCCAGCTGGAGGAGGGGTACGAGGCAGAGCGATGCGAGGAACCGAGGAGACGACCGCTCATCGAAGAATTGTGACATTTGCATGGAAATAGCGTCGGATAAAAAAGCCTTGCTCGTCGCGCGGAGTTACTACGCTCTTGACAGGAGCTACAATCGGCAAATCCGCAATCTGCAGGCTCGGAGGCATATGGGAAAAACGAGGGTTTGATTCACGGTCTGTAATATGACACCCCCCCCCCCTTTCATTGTATGTTACCTGATATAAACCCAAACATTAAACGGTATTTTGAGTGTAAAAAAATGCGATTAATATTTTATTGTGTAAAATATAACTTTGGATGGTAAATGTATAGAATTGTAGTGTACAGTACTGTACACGTATCCACGTACAATACTGTATACTGCATGATAAAACAATTGTGTGGTTTAACCCCTTTAGCCCCACTGGACGCTGGAAAACACCACTTGGCCTTGGAAGATGGAGACAAGATGGCACTGTTCTTAGGGGCCGCCCATAAATGACGTCACACGATTTTGTACGATTTTTGAACCCCGCCCCCTTCGTCACACGGCGTCACAAAAAGTCAGACCCCCCCCTCAAATATGACGTCACAAAGCTTTGCCCCCCCCCCAAATTTTTTTTTTAAACATGCTTCAAATCGCTTTAAACTATTGTCATTGTAGTGCGTATTTAATGTGACGCTGCACTCTGATGTTGTAGGATAAAATCTACTTAATTAAGTAGAACGTGTTGTCTATATTTATTTAAAGTTACGCATTTTGATGTGACGTCACATTTTCCAAACACCCCCCCCCCTCGTCACACCTCGTCACAAATGTCTGACACCCCCGCCCCCCTAGGTGCGTGACGTCATTTATGGTATGCCCCTTACTCGGCAGCATCTTCGCGAGCAGCACAGTTATGATGCACGTAGGAATCTCGTGGTCGATCCACATGGGGCGCAATCAGTGAACTGTGCCCCACAATACATTTTGGTGCAAAATCACTGTCGCTTAAGCCGCGAGACACGGGTTTGCTATATTTCATTGCCCTGGTGTGTTGTGAAATAAAAATGATAACGTCCGTTTAATATTGTATTGTAATAAAACTTGTATTTTCGTTTAATAAATTGCCAATGAAAATCTGTGTGTGATCGGTCATATCACGAGCCAAAGCATCGTGCAAATAGGCGATGTTCTGTATCAGTAGCCACCAGAGTGGAGTGTTGTCACATCAGGAAAGCCACTGCACTCGTTTTCATTAAATCAGAGCTTGCTTGGTTTTACACCGCCAGTAAATTAACATAGCAAATCCTCTTGAAAAGGTCGCTATTAAATTGGCTTCAGTTTAATGTTACCGCTCTTTATTAAAGAATCGTGTGTAATACCTTTTAAAGTGGTCGAGAGATGAGGTATATAATGAGGACAAAAGTGATAGTGCTCGCTTATATTATGCTCTTAGTTTTTTCGGTAAAGTCACGTAGGTAAAAAATGAAATTAAAAATAAAATAATAAAAATCACGACGTTTCGGAGGCAACACAAGTCTCCGTCGTCAGGTGGGACCGTCACAGCCAGATTTTCTGTATCTAAGTATGAATCCTTGCAGTCACGAAAGCTTCAAATCTAGACTCGCTTATATTCTTGGGTCTGTTCGGTAAAGTCACGTAGATGGGTTCATCTTTACCGAAAGAGCCAAGAATATGAATTCCTGCAGTCACGAAAGCTTTAAGTCAAGTGCTGGTTTTATATAATACATATTTGAATTCATATGGCGTTTTAATAGATGCATCCAGAGGTTGCCGGTTTGATCTTCCGATATGGCAGCTGAAACAATAGGCAATTTAAATTCCGCCTACGGTCCACTCAGTCGTGTCAACGGGTACATCACGCTGTCGATTGGCAGGCCACGTGTGGCTAGGTTTAAAGTGTGGACGTTTCCACCAAGCCGTGGTTCCAGCGTGAACGAGAGAGGAGGCCAAATTCCGTTCATTGGAGGCCCTTCCACCACATGCAGTGTAACACAATTTCTGCGCTACATATTTGCCTTTTTGCCTTCACGTTATGACTAAATACCCAAGCAACGCTGTGTGACCTGTACAGAGCACGTGTAAAAATATAAACACGCGTTAGGACAGAATAAAAATAGTGATAGCATTTAAGTGGGCAGATTGAGCAGAATTCCAACCTGACCTACAAGCCATCTCATCCACCTCAAACATCGCAAATGGTTTCGATGTAAAGCTTTCGTGACTGCAGGGATTCATCTTCTTGGTTCTTTCGGTAAAGTCACGTAGAATGGAAATAATAAAATAATAAAAATAAACCAATAAAATAATTCTCACGACGTTTCGGCCACAACGCAAGCAGCCGTCATCAGGTGAAGTACAGGTCTGTCGAGAAGACAGAGTCTCTGTCTTCCGATTGCAGACAGAGACTCTGTCTTCTCGACAGACCTGTTCTCCACCTGATGACTGCTGCTTGCGTTGTGGCCGAAACGTCGTGAGAATAATTGTATTTTTATTATTTTATTATTTCCATTCTACGTGACTTTACCGAAAGAACCAAGAAGAAGATCGCAAAGGGTGTTTCGTGGTGCTACAATATCACCGCTTGTGTGGTTTTACAGCAATTGATGATGATTGGTCTCATGAATGATCGGCGAGATGTCTCTCGTAGAGCGAGCGGCTTACAATGCAATCGGAAGGTTGGGGATCTGACTCGGCGCATCGTCCATCTGACAAAAAACAGTTCCGTTTCGTGGGGAAGTCAACAGCGGTGGATCTATGGATATACTTGCCACCCCACCCCTCGCCACGGGAGTGTGGCATTTCCAGCAGTGGCTTAGCTGTAAGCAGGGGATGAGTCCCGCCTCGGTGACCATTTGAGCAGGAAATCACATTGGAACGGTTATGGAACCATGCAGCTTCTCCATGTGTTTGAAGTTGCATTGAAATCCTGCCCGTTCTCAGCGATATAAACCCAGCGACGTTATTATGTTTTTAAATCCTTTATATTAAGTTCGCTTGCGTGCTTGCTTGCTTGCTTACGACCGTGCAAACCTTTCGGTCGTTTTTTAACCCACTTCCCGTGATCCAATCGAGCTGACATTTTGCACACAGACTCGTTGTGCGAGACAATTAATGTTCGTGAAATTTTTTTTCCAAAATTTTACACTGTCTAGGAAAAACAAATTAAATATTTAATTACCAATTGTTTAATACTGCAGACAATCATCTGACCCATAGGTGGCAGCCATCTCAAGCCAGAGGACGAGAGGACTCTAGCCGCCACGCATATAAAGGATTTAGATTGAAAAACTTTGTTTTTACGGGTTATACTTATTTTAATCAACGCACTAGGGGGCAGCACTTTGCCACGCAGCCTACTAAATAGTAACGTGTGTACATGACGATCGATGTTTGTTATCCTTCTCGCTGTATTTTATCCAAATTGTGACGGGGAAAAAAACCGTGATGAGATTTGTTTTTTTTTGTGGTCGCTTATTGGTGACAGGGTTGAGATCATCGCCTACACTTGAGGACTCGGTTTTAATCATGAGTGGCTGCCCACGTTTGACCCCCAGGATCTCGCCGATGCAGCCTCTGTGCTCTGACCCGTATGACCACCTGCCCACTTCCCTTATTTGAATCTCTAAAATTAATTAAAAGATGCACCGCTCGATTTTAAGAAGCTTACTCACATTTTTTGCCGTTTACCATTTCTCCAAGAAGCGCCGGATCTACTCAAATAAAAACAAGCATGGGAGGTATTTATTTACGTGAAAACTACAATAAAAATTTGTCGATTTAAAGCTTTCGTGACTGCAGGGATTAATCTTCTTGGTTCTTTCGGTAAAGTCACGTATAAGGGAAATAAACAATTATTTTAATCTATTATCCTACCAATACTTTCCAGCTGATTTTGGGGGGTTTTAAGCAGCCAAACTGGACTGCTTTTGACTCCTCAGCAGTTTCTGTTGCATGTTAAATGCTACCATGCATCCATGGAATAGACGATGGTCATGGCCTTGATTTCACGCGTTTCTATCACTGAATATAATGCAATAGATATGGCATGGTTTTTGGATTATCTCAAAGGATGGAAACACTGGTTGCTGTGTTTTATACCACAGTTGCTGAACACAGGCTCAAAAGCCCCAAATGCCCAGCAGTCCACACCGAACAGCAATATTTATGAGTTCGCACCTTTGTCGAATTGAGCAAGGTTAGACAAATTGTCAAGAGAGATCATGGGAGTGAATTTCAAACGCACGCACTGCAAAAAACGCCAAAAGACAACTGTTTAGACCTGCAGCATGGTGGTTGAACACAGTGAGGATGAGACAAAATGGTCAGTCTGGTAGACTTTGAGTCTTGAACATGGGTGAAGAAACGAAAGAGTTCATGGGAGCAGTAACAATTTAAGTAGCGAATGCAAGAGTGATAAGGAGGTGGACTGACCACTGGTGAGCGAGTGAATGGAGTAAGTCGGTGAAGGGTGGACCATAAATCAACATGACTGCTTGACTTTGAATTCTATCAAGTAAGTCTGCCTGTAAGAATGGGCTCCAGAAAGGTCAACGAGCAGCCAGTGATCCAACGCTGTCCCCTGTCGCCTTGTCCAAGCCGCGCCTTTAAACCATAGCCACAGTCCACTGGGGCTCATGGATGCATTACTCACCGGTGGCATTAGTTGGCTTTGATTTTAAACACTCATACCTTGTGGAACGTCTGCCGGCCACGGCTGGGGGTGCGATCAATAAGGATAATAGCGGTTCCTTCGTCCCAAGCTCTGTCATCAATTTGGAGGCTTAATCCTGGAGGGAATGTCTGAGCACCCACTCGTAACACCTGGAGTGGTGTGCTGCAAAAAAAAAGCAATTGGAATGATTCATTAATATTGAGTTGTGAAAAAGAATGGGGAATCTTGTATTGGTTGCAAGAATTAGCATATTTTGAGCATGTATTTCCACCAAAGAATACTTAGGGGGGTAGAGTTGAAATGGCAGTGTAATATGGTAAATGAAATCGAGTCACTTATAGATAATTACTTTATATATGGTTCTTAAGAAGTGAGTGGCGAAACATATGGAAACTGTACTTCAATCGCCATCGGCATAGGCCATTATCTGTCCACTGCTGGATGAAGGCCTTACCAAAATCATCACCATCAATAAAGGTCTTGTGATGCAACAATCCATATAGCTCCTGCAACCGAGCTGATTTTCATCACTCCGTCTCCGCAGTGCACGACCTGCCAGGCGTGTTCTCTCCTTTAGCTGCCGCTCCGTTGTTAGCCTCTACCACAGGCCTACAACCCTGTTGGTGATGTGTCGTGCTCAAGCCCCTAAACAGTCAATTCGATGTTCGTCTTGGCTATGTGATCCTATGAATGCTCCTTTTTCGCACTTCTCAGCTTTTTGTTCAGTTTTGTAAAACGTGTGTCAGTGTCCACGTTTATGATCGATATGTCAAAGCAGGTAATACGCACGGATTTCGGATGTTTCTTCTTTGGGCAGGCATTGCTTTTCATTAAGTTCAGCTTCCCAAAAGCTCTCCAAACTGCCGCTGTCCACCTCTACTTCATAAATGTAATCCTGGCTCCACCTTCAATAATTGCCCAAGGTACACAAACTCACTCGAATGTCTTCTTGGTTCTTTCGGTAAAGTCACGTAGAAGGGAAGTAATAAAATAATAAAAATAAAACATAATAAAATAATTCTCACGACGTTTCGGCCACAACGCAAGCAGCCGTCCTCAGGTGAAGAACATGTCTTCCCTTTTACGTGACTTTACCGAAAGAACCAAGAAGATGAATCCCTGCAGTCACGAAAGCTTTAAATCGAAATTTCACTCGAATGTGTTTTCCACGTGTGTCCCTCCGTGACGTACCTTCAACTGTTGAGTGAACTGACATGTTTTTTGCAAATTTTATCTTGAATCTCACTTTTATGCTTTCATTATAACGTTTTTTTTCGATCATTGTACGTATTTCATTTCCATTGCCTGTCACCATGAGTCATCAGCAATCGCCACACGCAAGAAGAAGACATGCGTCATCCGCAAATCGGAGGTGGTTAATGTTTTCTCAACTTACATTTATAGCCATTGCATGAATCTATATTGTTCACAAAGAACGTTGGGGGAGGGAAACAGACGAATTGAAAATGTAGAGAACCAACAAACCACACACGAGCAGGCTGGGATTCTGAAAAGGTTTACGAGCTATCACGTACACGTGATCAATCAGCTCTTTGGAAAATATGTGAAAATTAAAAACCATTATGCCTTTCTTTTGTACACTTCGGGAGGACATTTATTTCCCGAGCAAATCTCTGCAGTCGTTGAAGGTCTCACAAAGCCAGCGCTGAATGAAAACGTGTTTTCTAAGAGGCGTTCGACAAATAAAAAAAACCCCCTTTGAAAATGTAAGAGCTATAAACAGTACTGAGATTGCGTCAAGTAACAAAATAGTGCAATATTGGTAGCGATCTCACAACGAGACGTGCTTTTAAGCGAAAGTTATGCACGGTGCCATGAGTTGTTGCGTTCCGAATTCTGCAACACGAGCAGATATATTCACTGACGTTCAACCAAAGCAATAAGCACAAAGTGGTCCCAACTGTAGCCTTGGCCCCAACATTATTTGTTAATAAATCACCTTTAGTGGCCTGTCAGAGAAGTGCATTGTTGAGTCACTCTTAACGCATGCAGACACGTGCACATTCACGGAAAATGTAAACACCCCAGGAATTAATCTCCCGTTTAGGGGCACAGAGCGATGCTCGGGGTTGGTGCAGAAGTTCTCATCGTCGTTGGCTTGCGTATAACGCAAGAGTCAGCCCACTATGAAGACAAATGCGGCTCCAAAATGAAACAAAAACAAATGAAAATAGGCCCTCTCCGCTTCAAAGCCATCCGTCATCCCCATAACCACCGCAGCAGCAGCCTTCGTCATCACTCGAAGTCCATCATTATCAATCACGGCAGTGTGTCACACCATCACCGTAGCCAACAAAGTAAAGTGAGAATACGACACGGCTGGACTTGTAAACATACATTTATTTACGTCACCTTCGCGTCACTGCAAATTCTCTCTCCAAATGTCACGCCCCGAGCTTTGCTTTCCTCTTCTTCGACTCTCTCATCTCTAGAATGGAGAATGTACTGCCACTGTGTGTCAGATATTTCGTTGACCTGCTCTCACTGCCTATGTATAGAGCAGTCGTGACGAGAGAAATGAGCCAGCGCAGCTGAGATCCTGGGTGCGAATCTGTGTTTAGATCTGAGCAGCCACCTGTGATTGAACCGCATTCTCAGTTGATGGCCTCAGCCTGGCCATACATTACACTGGGCAACACACTTTTTCTGGCATAAGGTATTCCAACGGGTCTAAGGTATCTTCTTGGTTCTTTCGATAAAGTCACGTAGAAGGGAAGTAATAAAATAATAAAAATAAAACATAATAAAAAACAATTCTCACGACGTTTCGGCCACAATGCAAGCAGCCGTCCTCAGGTGAAAACCAGGTCTGTCGAGGCGACAGCGTCTGATTTTGGGTCTAAGGTAATTTTGGGGTGCTGATTCCAAATCTGGCATCAGTTTTTGTCTATCACATCAGATTTTTGAGATATCAAATATTGCATTTTCAATAAAAACTGCAGAAGAAAAATATTAAATAAATGTGGATATCTACATGAAATGATATTATAAACACACTATCCTAAAAATACAGCACCATATTTAACACTAAAGCAGTCACTGACTCGCAACAACTTGCAATCATAAGTGACGGAGTTAATTTCGGGTAAAATCAATGAAAATGGGGTATGCCGATAGCATTAAAATGATGTGATAGAGCAAATCTGAGATCAGATTTGGAATCAGCACCCTGAAATTAGTCTAAAACAGCTGCAAAAGTCCAGGCCAGAAAAAAATGTTTTTTTTTTTTGACCAGTGTGATTACAGTACACATGCAAAAACACACATGTAACTAAATTTGGTTAATTTCCAGCTCTTGAGAAGTAATATGTGTATCAGTGTAACGGCAGTGCGATTACCTCGTCTCTTTCGAAGGGTGTGTGGGTAAGTGTTTCGCTTGGTGTGTGGAAACCAAAAAGTCACTTGAAGGGATTTCAAATCCGTCATACATTAAAAAAACAAGTTTTATTTTACCAGCCAGGGCGCACTGAGCTATACAGCTCTGTTTCAGAAGCGACCTGGTTATCACAAATGACAGCTCAACCACGTGGCTTATCACGTGGACAATTACAGCCGCAGCCAAATATTCTGGAGTTCTGCTAGCTCGGCCCTTTCGCTAACACGAGGCGGCCACACTGCTCAGCCAAAAGTTCCTAGCGTGCACTTCACCTCGTGATATGACGCCAAGTGGCACACCTGACGTGAAATTGTAGAAAGAGACCGAATATTAATATGCGCTCGTCAGAATTGTCGTCTCAAATGCTCCTGAGTGGCACACCCGGTGGAACAAACACCGCCGGGAGCAAATGCCATATCCTCTGTTTGATGGGGCTTGGCTTTATGGGGGAGAATCGGGAAAGGTGGGTTGAGATGTGACCATGGTGCACATATGAAAGGGATGGGGAGAGATTGAATTGATGGCAGATAATGCAGCGCTCCTTTGGCTTGAGGGGGCGGGAGTGGAAGTCATTTCAAATGAAGGGCACACGCAATCGATATCACCTTCCGTTTTAAGGAGCTCCTCGAGAGGCTGTGATGACTTACAGAGCTAAAGATGAAGGTTTTTCATATTTTGGGAGGGGATGCAGCAGACGTAGTTTGGTGTTTTGGGGGGTGAGGTGTGGGGACAGGGGGGGGGGCAGTTGTGGGTCTTAAATAGTTCTGTAGCCCGCAAACAACTCTTGCCTGTGCTTTTCTTGTCTGCAAAGCCAACTGAATCTTCGTCTCGACGTTCATTTGCATCTCATCTTCTTGCACCCAAGTGCGAGAAATGAGGACGCGCTCCTTTGTTTCGTGCTCAATCCCAAAAAGGTTCATATCGGAGGGAATTGCGAGTTTCGAGTGGCCAGTAGGAGGGCTCACCTGATTGGCCAGGAGGAGGGCTAACCTGATTTGCCAGGAGGAGGGCTCACCTGATTGGCCAGGAGGAGGGCTCACCTGATTGGCCAGGAGGAGGGCTCACCTGATTGGCCAGGAGGAGGGCTCACCTGATTGGCCAGGAGGAGGGCTCACCGGATTGGCCAGGAGAAGGGCTAACCTGATTGGCCAGGAGGAGGGCTCACCTGATTGGCCAGGAGGAGGGCTCACCTGATTGGCCAGGAGGAGGGCTCACCTGATTGGCCAGGAGGAGGGCTCACCTGATTGGCCAGGAGGAGGGCTCACCTGATTGGCCAGGAGGATGGCTCACCTGATTGGCCAGGAGGAGGGCTCACCTGATTGGCCAGGAGGAGGGCTCACCTGATTGGCCAGGAGGAGGGCTCACCTGAATGCATGCGCGTCTCACCTGCGAAGATTCCACTCCCTCGGGACCGCCGCTGATTTCTAACGCCATAGTAAGCACGATCTTGCCTTGACATGATGATCACTCGAGCAGAATTTAGTTCGGGGTTTAGAAGCAGGAACCGTTTCGTGACCGCGCCGTACGCATATGTGGCTTGTGGGAAAGCTGTCCGTAGATGAATACGAACATGTTTCAGAGACATATTGGAGCCAGGGTTTTGTCGATTAAGCCGATTAATCAACCAGATGTTGTGATCGACTACATTCGTCGTGGTAGATTTTCTTGGGCCCCCTTTACAAATAGTGGATGTCCCCCCCCCACATCCTGCTTTCAGAAGGCGGGAAACCCCCTATAATGCACACATGGTGACGCTGCTGACGATTATGACGTCACCAGGCCCCACCGATCACCACCCATCCAGCGGCACACGACGGTACACATGCCAGACTTTTTTGTTGACCTCTTAGGGGCCGTCCATAAATGACGTCACGCGATTTTGGACGATTTTTGACCCCCCCTCGTCACGCGGCGTCACAAAAAGTCAAACCCCGCCTCAAATATGACGTCACAAAGCTCTGCCCCCCCCCCCCCCAAAATAAATCATGCTTCAAATCGCTTTAAACTATTGCCATTGTAGTGCGTATTTAATGTGGCACTGCACTCTGATGTTGTAGGAGAAAACATTTATTAAAAAGTCTATTTAATTAAGTAGAACATGTTGTCTATATTTATTTAAAGTTGCGCATTTTGATGTGACGTCACATTTCTCAACCCCCAACCCCCTCGTCACACATCGTCACAAATGTTTGACCCCCCCCCCCCAGGTGCGTGACGTCATTTATGGACGGCCCCTTATCGCGTTATCCGATTAGTAGATTAATAAAAGCAATCAGGAATTGATCACTTAAATAATTGGATATCCCAGCTCTAGAATACATTCAAATGCGGTTCAAAACAAAAATGTGCACAGATGGTGCCTGACATGTTCCGCATCCTGCATATGTCAGTAACCTCATGCAAGTATTTTGAGACTAATGATTATGAATAAACAAACAAGACACGTGCAGAAACCAGTATGCGTATGGTGGTGGTGGAGCACTGGGGCAGTGGTTAGCATACTGGTTACCTGAGTTGAATTACTGGTCACAGCTGAACTCCCGCACCCAACATCACCGACACACAAACCTCGAAATGTGACAATTCATTACATTTCCGGCGAATGAATCATTACATCCCTGGTAATGAATGAACACCTAATTCTATACAATATGACATTCATAGACAGTTAAGAGATGGATAATGTTGATTAGTTGAGCGTATTACTATTCAATAACTCATTATCATTAAGACGACGTCTACCGTGTTGCAATGTGCTAATAATTTGAAACTGCATGTCACGCCTTCTGCAGTCCAATCTCAAGAGCAGATAGATTCCCGTTCGTGTACAGATCATCATCATCATCAACACTACATCAGCGTCAGTGCTAATTATCTCTCGCGCTCATTAAAGGAAGACACAACCCCCACGCCAAAAAAAATGACTCGGAATTCGTTTGTGGATAGGCACCCAAGCTGTTGTGTTTCCGAACTGTCGAACGTCAGTTCGAAGCTTTGTTAATGAGAAAAAAAAATACTTTAACATTGCACATTACTATAAGAATAGGGTTTACCCTTTCTGGCAATAAAACGAGTGTTAATATGTTAAAACAACAAACAGAATCCTGTCTGCATTAACCACACGAACTTCTGTTGAGCACGCAAACACAATACGTGCTCTGATAATATTTGCATTGTCTTTGAAACTGATTGGTCCACACCAGAGACAGCTTTCTTTAGGGCCTAGTCTCAAAATGCTAGAGAACGTCAAAAGGCGAACAGCACAAAGACAATACCACTATCAGGGCATTTATAGCTCGGGGTGAGCAGCTACAATATGGGACCTTCTTGCCAGTATCAAAATATAACAATAGGTTTACCCCTCTTCTTGGTTCTTTCGGTAAAGTCACGTAGAAGGGAAGTAATAAAATAATAAAAATAAAACATAATAAAATAATTCTCACGACGTTTCGGCCACAACGCAAGCAGCCGTCCTCAGGTGGAGACCAGGTCTGTCGCCTCGACGTCGTGAGAATTATATTATGTTTTATTATTTATTATTGTATTACTTCCCTTCTACGTGACTTTACCGAAAGAACCAAGAAGATGAATCCCTACAGTCACGAAAGCTTTAAATCAAGGTTTACCCCTTTCTGGTAATAAAACAGGTGTTAATATGTTAAAACACCAAACAGAAACCTTTGCAAGGAATCCTGTCTGCATTAGCACGAGAGGGTTCGTTCTGCAAGATACAAACAAACGACAGAGATAAAGGCGCGGCCCTGAAAACGACTTGTTCATGCCACTGTTGGCAGGCTCCACAAGAGGGAGCCCCGGGTAGATCCTCGGTAGAGGTCGGTAGGTGTACCGACACTTTACTCCGCCAGACGCACGCCTGTAATCCTGGACAGGTGGAGGCAGAGAGGGTTGGTGAATCACACGCATGTTGCCAAACTCCCTTCCCGTGGACGTCGAGGAATCATACCCTGGCTTGCCAGGAGAAGTCAGAACGGCAAAATGTAGATTTCACATGTTCCATTTGTCTTCTTGGTTCTTTCGGTAAAGTCACATAGAAGGGAAGTAATAAAATAATAAAAAATATAACATAATAAAATAATTCTCACGACGTTTCGGCCGCAACGCAAGTAGCCGTCCTCAGCTTAAATATACGCTCAAAGCGTGATGCTGTTTCATTCAGACGCTGTCTCCCCGACAGACCTGGTCTTCACCTGAGGACGGCTACTTGCGTTGTGGCCGAAACGTCGTGAGAATTATTTTATTATGTTTCATTTTTATTATTTTATTACTTCCCTTCTACGTGACTTTACCGAAAGAACCAAGAAGATGAATCCCTGCAGTCACGAAAGCTTTAAATCGAAATGTTCCATTTGCACGGGATACCGCGTTTATCCCTCGTCCACATGGGATGTCTGTGGGTGTTCCAGCTTCCTCCCACATGTTATCAGCAATTAATTATGTGTGTGTGGATTTGGAACTTCTTTCACACCGTATGTCGCCAACCGTGCTAATCGGAGGTGCGGGGGAGAGACAACAAACCAAACACAAAATAGAGTTCAAAATAATTGGGTTTGCAATCGAGAGAAACTAGTTTTTTAAATATAGAATTAGCCAGCAACACCTTAATATGTACAGGACGGCAGAGTTTGGGCAATTGTTGGCACTGACTCATCGCATGGTTTGATGCCTCCCTGCCTGTCTGTGGTTCCTCGCACCACTTGAGTCGATCTCTCTCTATGAGAGTGAGCGAATACGGTACTGTGGTGCGTTACAAGTTCAAATGATATGAAATTACTCCATGGAATATTGTTTTCTTGAAAATAACAGGAGTTTCGCTGGTGACATCACTGCAGTGACAGTCTATTAAGGCGTACGAGAGTGATGCTGCAGTTTTGTCACTGACGTTCGCTTTACTGCGATTTTCACTTCTTTTTCTTTTCATTCACGGTGAGCAAAGTCGTGTCAGACAGCCCAGAGACACGAGGCCTTGCGTTGCACGTCCGTGAAATAAGAGCGATTTTTTTTCTTTGTTTGTTCAAGCTTGCATCTTCCTTAAAGTGCTGCCATGTCATCGTCGGGTGGCAAAACCAAGGACACCCAGAATGCTAGGCAGCGATGACATTCTTCGACTCAAATTTTTGTTTGTATCACCGATCGTTTTATTTTTTATCTTTGCTCTTAACTCGCCATACTCGGACCGGGCAGCCCGATGCCGGCTCTTTTCAGGAGGTGCAAACCATGTCAGCTCTGTCGCCTTTGAACAATCGTCGCCCATCAAGTCGTAACACACCTGTGTGACAACGTGAAATTATGCATCTGTCATGCGTGCTCGTTGTGTGCTGAGATTTTTTTTTTAAAGGCACATCAAAACTAATGCAGGCCTTGACATGATTCGTCAGAGTGTCATTTGCTGGAAACCGCCAACCAATTTCCAGCATACAAAATGATTTTTTTACCAAATGGAGGTAAATTCTCATCTACTGTTGCTCCTAAAGTCTAAAATTTTCTTTTCATGGCTGTCTAAGTCTGTTGACACCTTCTCCCATCTCCCCCTCCCTTGCAAGTCCGTACGTATAGTGCTCATATTCTTTGCTGTGAAATTTCACCCCATGTGATTCAATTGATTGTCACGATTTAATTAAAGAACATTTCATTTTTTTACACAGTGATGAGTGTGGCAACCTGTAGTGTCTGGTGGGGATCGTTGCATCCATTACATACAACAACAACACATAATAATGATAATGAAAAAATGTACAACCATAGGTAAGTCCACTTTTTTTTCATTAAGACCACCCCATGCTTTCGGGTTGCCACAAGTTCACGAGTGACCTAGACCAGGAGTCAGAAACCAATATAACAAGAAGAGGCATTTCCTTCGGATTTGGTAGTAACAAAGAAAAAAACATCTTCTTGGTTCTATCGGTAAAGTCACGTAGAATGAAAATAAAAAAATAAAAAATAAAAACATAATAAAATAATTCTCACGACGTTTCGGCCACAACGCAAGCAGCCGTCCTCAGGTGGAGAACAGGTCTGTCGAGAAGACAGAGTCTGAACAACTCAATATTTCAACAGCCGCCAATGCACTGCGTGGTGGTGAACACGAGACGTCGTGACGTAGCAAGCCCTTCAAGAGCCGCGCGCGCATCGGAAGCAGCGGGTTGCTGACCCCTGACCTCGACAGGTGTCCAAGGATCAGCGAGTGATTTGCACAGAGATATGGCACCGGTATCGCGTTGAACTTTATTAGTTTACTGCACAGATTTGGCCGACTGAGATATTTGTCCGGGTTTGGTCTGCAGTGGCTATCCTGGTCCATCACGCCGTGTCAGTCACGGGTTATGCTCGACCACACGGGTTGGTGAAGGTGACTCCCTGGTACTGGTTCAGATGTCACTCGTTCAAGTTCAAGTTCATTTATTAGGTATAGCCCTGTGAGCCATTCGGCTCTTGAATCGGGTGCAACCACAACAAACAAAAAACAAAAACATGAACAAAAAACATGTTAAAGTGAATATGTGACTAAGTGCAAACAGAAAATTCAAGAAAAGACAGCAAAATATTGCAGAAAAAACACCGTACACCAACGCTGTGTGCAAAAAATCCCAGTGGGATGCAAGTCAAACAACCAACAACAACCACAAGACAACTTAAATTAAGGCCATCAGTCTAACTCTGTACTACAACAATCATCTTCACCGATGTTAGCTAACATCGTCACCGATGTTAGCCGTGGCTGGGAATCAGACTCAGGTATCAGATTCGTGACACCGTGCTAACCACTGCCACACTGTTCCTCCGACATACACAAATAAATAAACCAGAAAACATCCATTCGTACATGTGAATTTCAGTGCATGCACCATGAGCCTTAGAAACAATATTACTGATACTATTAATCCTTAATCCAACGCTTATTTATTCTCAACTCCACTGCGATGAAGATTTAATTTTCTTCTACGATTCACCTTTATTCATAATGCATATTATACACATTGACATACTGTAGTATGTAGACATTTCGATTTAAAGCTTTCGTGACTGCAGGGATTCATCTTCTTGGTTCTTTCGGTAAAGTCACGTAGAAGGGAAGTAATAAAATAATAAAAAATAAAACATAATAAATAAAATAATAAATTAAAATAATAATAAAATAATTGTTATTATATAATAATAAAATAATTATTTCGTTGTGTTTTATTTTTATTATTTTATTACTACGCTTCTACGTAACTTTACCGAAAGAACCAAGAAGAGTATGTAGACACTTAAAAAAAATCTGAGTTTTGTACATGTCTCTCGTTTGCTCTTGTTCTTTTTTAATATGAGCGCTCTCAAAGATTAAAACACAGCCCGTCGCCAATAGCTGAAAAGTAGGTCGGAATTTGCGACGAAACATTGCGAACGATACAAATGGCTTGCTTAAGTAGTATTGGCATATTGGACAGATGGCTTGGCCAACGTAAGAAAAAAAGTGAATCCACAGTCTTTTTTTACATTAAACACATTCATTATTTTGTTGTGTGAAGCATATCAAGTTATATCTTGTCACGCGCAGATCGTCGTGAGTAAAAAAATATTTAATAAGACAGGTCTTTTAAAGCAGCGCTCTCCCCAACCTTTTTGGCACCAGGGACCGGTTTCGTGGAAGACAATTTTTTCACGGACCGGGGGGAGGGGGGGGGGTCATCATTGGGTCTTTCCCCCTTTTCAAAGAATCTCTCCAGCGACGTTTGTTTTTTACTCATTTTGGCTGGCTATGGTAAATAATAAAACAATGGGGTGGGCGGGCCACGTGCGGACTCACCGCTCTCACCTCCTGCTGCTGTGCGGCCCGGTTGCTAACAGGCCACGGACCGGTACCGGTACGTGGCCCGGGGGTTGGGGACCCCTGTTTGAAAGGCAAGAATGCCGAAGTCAATGCTGGAGAGAAAAAAAATGTGCTGACCTTTCTTGCGAAAGCAATATCGAGTGGCGGCTTCATGATGCGACGAACCTGTAGAGGTTGTCTCAACATTGTTGCTTGCAGCTATTGCTGAACTCACTTGCTGTCTTCTGCCAAACGCTTAATTTCGTAATGCGCTACACCGCTTGGTAGGGCCAGCAGTAGTCGGCATTTGCCAGCAAAGCTTTCACGGTTAATTGAACGCGCGAGCTCATTATAATTCCAAATGTTCACAGTTTGATTCAAAATGTTTGTGTCTTTGTGATAACCTCACTTGCGATTGCTCTTGCATGTATCGCCGATTGTTTACATATTCACTACGATAGTCACCCTACATCGGTTTCATGTTCAACGTTTCTGTAGCTTCGTTTTATTAATTCGTGCCATGACCTATCTGGACGTAATCCGAACGTTGGGTTACGAGTGCAATATTTTGTATTCCTCGTGTGAAAGTTTTTGTTGTTGTTCTGATTGCTGTTTAATAATAATAATGATACAATTCATAACGCGCACAATGTTGCGGACCGAAGACGCAATTCTGAGGCGTGGAGCCGAACAGCAGTTGTCAGATCGCGTCGGTTAAATGTCGAGCTGAAGAAGTGAGTCATTTCACAAGTCATTTCACAATTAGTACTAATCGCATATCTGCATTTCCCATAAATATGCTAAATTCCTCTTGATATGCAAATTATTTTGTCAAGGCGCTCTTCCCCCCTCCATCCCAGCTTAAATAGACGCTCCAAGCCTGGGGCGTGTCATTCAGACTCTGTCTTCTCGACAGACCTGTTCTCCACCTGAGGACGGCTGCTTGCGTTGTGGCCGAAACGTCGTGAGAATTATTTTATTATGTTTTATTTTTATTATTTTATTATTTCTATTCTACGTGACTTTACCGAAAGAACCAAGAAGATGAATCCCTGCAGTCATGAAATCTTTAAATCGAAGTGAGCTTTGTTTTTGTTGGTCTTTGCCTTTGTCAATTTGGTTACCAAAAGTCACTCTCGCAAACGAGACTCCTGGCCTCTTGAGCTCTGACCTGGTTAAACAAAATAAACTTGAACTAACAAGCATGTCTGAGCTGACTGCATGGGAGCATCAATACAACAGCACACTATTTATTTTTCGATTTAAAGCTTTCGTGACTGCAGGGATTCATCTTCTTGGTTCTATCGGTAAAGTCACGTAGAAGGGAAATAATAAAATAATAAAAATAAAACATTATAAAATACAATTCTCACGACGTTTCGGCCACAACGCAAGCAGTCGCCCACAGGTGAAGAACAGGTCTGTCGGAAAGACAGCGTCTGAATGAACACCACCAAGCTTGGCAGCGTATATTTAAGCTGGGTTGGAGGAGGAAGGGCGGCTTGACACACTATTTATTTTATAAATTCCCCAAGTAAATGAATGTATTACATGACCGTATAACCTCAATACATTCATGTCACAATATACCATTCACAAATGGCATCATTGCGTCGTCATCAGCCATGATCTATCTACTGCTCCACATGCATTTTCCACCCATCGCAGTTTCACCATTCAATGTTTTATGAAGCTCCTACACACGAGCTGATTGTATCGCTCCGTATCCTTTTGGGCATGTTCTCTCCTTTGGCTGCAACTCGGTTGTTAGTCTTGAATACTCTATTAAGCTATCATCCCTCATAGTCGCGTGTTGTACTCAAGCCTACTTGATTATATTACTCGTCAATATGATGTCTCTGACTCGTCTATGCTCTCTGATCCGTGTGTTCATATTTGTCTTTCAGAGTCATTCAAGGCACGCACCTCTCCATACTTCTTGCCACACTGTTCAGTTTTTTGTTCTAATTTAATTTGTAAATGTTGATGTTTCCATGCTGATACGTTATAATGTTACAGCAGGTAATATGCGCTGATTGAAAACTTCCATATTTGTGCACATTGATATGTTGCTTTTCATGATAAGCATCCGTTTTTTTAATATTGAAAATTCGCTGGGACCCATTAGAGCGTCATTCGCGAGAAACAATCCCGACATAGGGAGCGAGGGAGGGATTATAATCTGTTTTCTAAAAGCACTGTCACCCGCTCTCGTCCACCTTTGCATTTCGATCTCAGTCCACCTTCAGTAACTGCCCTCGGTATCCACACTCCGATGTGTTTCCCATTTGTGTCCTTCCAACCGACATCTTCAGTCGTTGGGCAAACGTGTCGTACGTGACCTTTTGCTTCACTGGCATTTATCTTGAGCCCAAACTCTAACGGCCTTCTTAACTATGCACTTCAATTCGTTCCTGCAGTTGATTGGGTTTTTGTTGTTGTTGCGTTGGTTGCTACAATGACTGTCATCAGCAAATCTCAGATGGTTAATATTTGACACGTTGATTTTAATGTTCGTCGAATAATATCAGATTGCTTATTTGAACGTCGCTGTGAATAGCTTTAACAAAAATCGCGTCTCCACGGATGAGACGACTGCAGCTTGTGCATCGTGTTACTCTTCCCCATACAATGTCGGTGCTTCTGAAATAGTTTAGATTTTGGCCTTGGTTTGTGAGAGCTTGGATGACTGCATCAATTTCTACCGGGTGAAACACATTTTCATTGTCCGCACATGGTTACAATGATGGTGTTGCTAATATTTTTTTTCTAGAACCTTATTGTTTGTATGTGCAAGAGTAGAAAAAACCCCTTTGCGATAAACCCAGCTCACTCATGTGGTTGTTTGGCCTCTGAATTGTCCATTATTCTGTTCCCGTTGAATTTCATAAGCAATCTATATACTGTGCAAAAACATACTCGATTCAATGAAATGTGATCTTATGGTGCCACCTTAAAGTATAAGGAATGTGTCTGTACTTGGACATGATGAAAGGAACCAGTTGTCATTGGAACAAAATTAACCGACCGATTTCCTAAATATTTACACAAATGGGATCAAATGCAACCATGGGTCATAGAATGAGGGCTCATTCATCATTATATTTCAAATGGGCGATGAACGGTAAAGTGGACGCAAAAAAAACAATGATCGCAACCGGCGGTTACGTTCATTTTTAAATAAAACCCCACCACGAGGTAGAAAAAATGCACGCGACTGCCTGACAGATCGGGTTTAAAATTTCACTCACGAAATATCATTATCACAGCGGCTTTCACAAATCGCGCCGCCGCTCCTGATGCACCAGTGGGACCCAAAATTGAGATCAAGATTGCCGCTGAAGCTTAATCAATGCAGGGGGCGCCAAAATGAATGCATTGCTGTAATTCTGTTTCACAGCTCACGGTGCCGTGTGCATTGCAGCAATTTCCCCGTCTATTAGACGAGTAATGTTTTACGGAAGAACAAAAAAAAAAGTCGAAAGGCAAGATTGTTTCTCGCGGGCGCTAACAAATGGCTCGGAATTATTTTTGCGGCTTGTATCGAGACCATCAGGATAAATGAGGGCCCATTCTCTTCTCTTTTTTGTCCACATCCCCACATGAAATTGGCACATTGCTTGCAGCATTGGGCAGTTACTACACAGACAGCAACCTCGTTAACTGCTCGAAATTGTATGCCGTTGCTATTGTTATTTTCTTTACACGGGCATGATCATTACCTGAGAAGAGACCATTGCCTTGATTTATAATTTAATTCCTTATTATACAAGCCAACCTGGTAGGATGGGGTGTTGTTTTTCTTCCTCGGTAGAGGCTGCAAAAAAAATCACTGATGTGAGGCACATTAGCATTTGGGCCACAAAAAATAACCATACTTGGCATTGATTTTTGCAAATGAATAATCTCTTTTGTGGTTAATCTGCTTCTAAATTTTTACTCCCCCCCCCAATTTTTCCCCCCTTTGTGTTTCTTTTTGTGAGACTGTAAATGTTAATAATTTAAACAATGCAGTGAGAAAATGTATGCAGATAAGAAGGTAAAATTCATTTTACTTATCTGTGTGCTGAAAGCAAATGTTCTCAATTTTACTGTGATACACCCTCCCTTGCCCCCCTCCAATCTCTTGCCTCGCTTAGTCATGTGAATATAAAACGATGAAAGCACTCGCAAAGATGGTCATGCATGCTGTCACTTAAGATAGCTGCACAAATATATCCACGGTATCGCTGGCTGCCATCTATTTAACATGCACTTTGTTTGTTGAAAGTGTGGATAGGATAGTGTTAAAGGGCAGTATCACACTGACTTGCCTTGGAAGTTTAACGATTATTTAAGGAAAGTAAAAGGCTCTAAGACACTTAAAATATATATTTTTCGCGTGGAGAGATGGGCGCATTCGTTAGCACGCTGCGCTATGAAGCAAGCAACTCTAGTTCGATTGCCAGCCACAGCTGATCGGTGGTGAATGATATTTGAACCGGTTCTCACACACCCCTCCATTCCAAACCCCCACGTTTCACCCAATCAGCACTGATCAGCCTGGTGAAGTATGGTTAAAAAACGCCAAGGCTGGCATAGCATGGGAAGCCTTTCATCCAGTAGTGGATTGACAGCAGGATGTGCAAAATTAAAAACTCTGCAAACGCATGGAATAGTAGGTGAAATATGATACGATAGTGTGTACTTCTATTTCACCCCCCCCCCCCCCCACAAACAATGACTAATGCTTGCACACAAGAATCTCCCGCTGCTGCAGAGACATTGTCCTGAGTCCGTGTCGTCAGCGTTGGGATCAAAACTAAAACGATGGACCTCGAAACTAATTTATTTTAAAGCACGCATTAAATACACAATGACGCCGCCGAACCATTTTTTTATTCCGGCAAAGAATGACACTTTTAGCCTTTGCTAAGGGGTGAATTTATCGCGAAGGAATAAAAGGTTAATTTTGGTGATAAGGATCGGGGATGTGGTGTGTGACCTTCAGTGCGAGCGCGATAGGGGACGCAGACGCGCGTTACAAAGCCCCCCTTTTTTATTTTTTGCCCGCAGGCCCCTATTCCCCCCCCCCCTCCACCCCCACTTCTGCATCCGCCGTTCAGTCCATTTGTTCAGGATCATTTGACCTCCGCATTTGGTCTTTGTGGGTCAGTAATCGTTTGCAGTAATGGCACATTATACCACGCGGCATGGCGCATTAGTATGAAACAAGGCGCCGGATGGCACTTGGAGATGCTTGCACAATTTTTATATCGCTGACCATTGATTGGTGGACTTAAACCCAGTGGCCACAGGGGTGCCATCAATCACACAAAACGCAAGGGCATTTTGGCCGCCTGTTAAAATTACTAATTCGATAATGATTATTGCAACCCTCGGTATCGAGCAGGTAAGATAATTACGGTAAATAATTCAATACTGTTAAACTTAGGTTTTACTTAAACGTACGAAAGACTGACATATTTGCATCTCAAGTCTTATTTTTTCCCTAAAACTGTTTTTTGTATTTCAATAGGGGCCCGGTACAAAGCGCAAACCGCGACTCGAGGGCGGGGTGCAGAAAATCCGCGGACCTTAGTCCCGACCACTGTGCCCTTGGCTTTAAATGAGGGAAGGGGAGTGGGCTCGCCAGCCCACCGAGTGGGGACCACGAGCCGGGTGCATGTGTATCTCAAGCAACGCAGGGTAAGGGCGCAGTGCTGCATTTCCTTGTTCACACCACCACCGCTGCTGCTGGTGGTGGGTGAGCCTCCACGAAAGGGACCTCCAGAGAGCTCGCTCTCGTCCTCCGCAGAGCTCCCTCTATCGTCTGAAGGGGATCTTCACCTCCTCTTCCACCACGCTGATCAGCTGTCCTGGAAGAGCATTAAGGCAATATTAAGAGAACGAAAAAAGCATCTCTAGTAATGCCCTTCCTGCCAAATATTAGAGCGTTTCAATGTATTGTCAAGGTTTCTATATTAAATAAACAAATATGGTTAAACCCACACCCGTGGCTTTATATTTAACATACGCGTATTAATAGAATGTAATCATATAGCGGAAAGGATTTTTTTCCATCAGTCACCCTGAGGTGGGGAAGGAGGCAAAAGAGGCAATTTCCCCTGGACCTCACGTAAACGAGGGCCCCATATGGGCTCTGGGTCTCACACAAAAAGAGGACTAAATATCGGCTCTGTTTATTGTGGCTCGTGAATAAGGGGGCCCCATGCGGCAGTCTGCCCCGGACCTCGAGCCTCGGGCCTTCAGGAACCTCTTGGGCATACCTGGCTTGTTATGGTGTCATGGTTCGAACACCAGACGTGCAATGCGTCGTTCGCCGGTTCGATTGCTCATTGCGGCAATTGAAACCACTTAAAATCTCTCACCTCTGTCCACCCAGTCAAGGTCTTCAAATTAGCCGTGAAAAGATGCTCAAACGCTCCCTCTAGCGGGGGGGGGGGTCCTTCTGTCAGCAGTGGCACGAACAAGGAATTGCAGAGCTGCATCTAGGCCTCGGCAAGGTAAGGTAAAAGTGTAAAAACAACGAGCCTACCTTTACCCTACCTTTTACCTTACCACAATACAATCACTCTAGCCTACCTTTTACCCTTTAGCAGGTAAGGTCAAAGGTCAAAAGCAACGAGCCTACCTTTTACCCTTTTACTCGGCAAAAAGGGTACACTTACCTTACCTTGCCGAGGCATAGCTAGCTGCATCTGCCACGTGCCGATCGACTCACTGTGGTGAGCCCATCACGTACTGCTGGGTGGGGCACAGTTAGGAAACCTGCCAAATGTTTCAACTGCTTCGTCCCCTGGATTGCAAGTCCAGTGTGGTGCTAACTATTACACCTGGCAGCAGCGTTTATAGTTGAAAAAAATCTGCATATTCCAATAACAAAAGTGAATAAAAAAAATGGTAAATTCTTTAAATGTGTTCAGCCCATACCTTTTAATGTCTCGAACTTTTAGAACTATTATGAAGTTTCCTGTTATGATATTTTGTCATTTGTTGCACCAGAACATTTGTATTCACGATGGCTATATTTTATTCTGGTTTCCCTTGAATGAGATTTCTGGTCTCAACATGTTTTTACCTGCTCTTGAATAAAAAAAAACATTTAATGGCATTCGTAGGAGCACAGTAAATTAAGGGGGTGGGGGGGGGGGAAATTACATGTGTGTGTATACATATTAAAAGTTCTGCCATGGTATCCTTAAAATATGGGACAATTAATGTATCGTAAATGTAAATATATTTTTCCTGCTAATTAGAGATATAAGATGAGATATAGTTTCGACTAAACTTTTCCTGTTCATAACAGAAACAAACTGAAAAAAGTTAAATAAAGAATGAAATCCATTTGTAATTGCAGCACTGGCTTTTGATCAAAAAGTCAGACCCTTAAAATTTTACAGTCTATATAAAGAAATCACTGACATTTTCCAATTAAGCATTCCCTTTTATCATACTTCATTACTGCTGTGCATTAACATAATTAGATGAATCAACCTTTGTGGTTTCTGGAGATCAAAAGAAATTAAATTTAATGTTCTATGAATGTGACTGGAAAGAAAATTGTACAATGTAATTCCCCCCCCCCCCCCCCCCCCATTTCTTAAAAATCCAATAAACAAGGGGAAGGGATAATTTTAGAGAGTGATTGGATTTTAAGCTACAGGTATCCACTGAATTTGAAAACGTTGCCCGACGTGGTCGTCTCAGAAGTTTGAACGTGTGGCTTTTTGTTATTTGATGTAAAGCAAAGTTATGCGTATGGATATTTTTCTATCCATTTGTGAAAGTAATTGGATTAACATTTTTCTAAACTGCTTGTTTGGTGCTCAGAGTTGCATTAGGCAATTGCCTTTAGTGCAGGCATCATGGCATTGCTTTGGCCTATTTTACTCACACAGCTGAGTTATACAAAGAGATTTGTTAAGCTTTGCCTTCCGCAATCCAATTTCGAATGCACATTTCAAGGAGATGAATGAATAAATATGCACTTGAGTTGCACATTCTAACAAAGTAAGTTTATTTTCAGTACTTTCAGAAATTTAAAGAACACACATTCCGGGAAAGGTCGTCATAAACAAAGCATTTCACGTACATAAATGTTTGTGAGGCGTTGTCGAAACGTTGCTTATTTAAAGAATATCATAAGAAGTGAGTTTTGTCTTTCAAAAGTGAGGATTTCTCAATTTGATACAAATTTATTTTAATCCACACAGTAATTTCTCCCAATGTAACAACGGTGGGTGGGAATGCCTGAAAGCCACCTATTTGTGGTTGGTGGCAAACTAGGCAAGGATGTTGCCCCTCATGCAACAGCCACCATAAGGTGGTAGATACATCCTCTACAATGCCGGAATGTGTAGATAACTGGGTAGCCAGGGCAGTCAGCATAGCCATCACATCCCACAGCCAGTTTACATGGAGTTTAACGCTGTATTCGCGTAGATTTACTTGACAGAAGAAATTGTTAATTGTCAGGAAAAATAATGTTGGATAATAAATCTCGTCATTTATAACCGCACAGTGATGACACAGTTGTTAGAGTACTGCAACTATCAACAGGGCAACCTGCATTTGATTTCGGGCTACGACTAACATCGGTTCAGTGGTGGTGCTTGATACCTCAAGCAGCCCTTCGGTATCTTCTTGGTTCTTTCGGTAAAGTCACGTAGAAGGGAAATAATAAAATAATAAAAATAAAACATAATAACATAAAAAATTCTCACGACGTTTCGGCCACAACACAAGCAGCCGTCATGTGGCCGAAACGTGAGAATTTATTTTATTTTATTATAATGATAATATTTATAAAATCTAGGAGTTTGTTGAAAACTGCTAGAGATGTAATACTGTAGTTTATACATTTAACACACAATCTTATTGCACGCGTGAGGGACACTCTATTTCACAGATTTTCCAGTGAGTTGATGTTCTCAGCTGGGTAACTGTTGCACTGAAACACCATCGTATTCATATGATTTTGACGTTAATTTGGACAAAATTATGATTAGCAAAAAAAAATGTGTTTGGCTGTCATGCAACGGATACATCTATACCGTTGTCCCTAAAGGGGATCTCGGAAGTAGTCACGTGATATCAATATCCATGACTTCATCTCTAATACAGGGTGATGCACTGCTCTCTTCGAGGACTTACGAACAGAGACTTCAAAATGCATGACATTCCGAGAGAAAACATTGAAGATATATCAAAAATACCGCCATTAATTGGTGCGTATATCTAAAACGTCTCACATTATCAAGAGTACAACGCACAGAAGATTGGCGATCAATTCAGTTGAGCGTCTAAACCCAACGAGTTTACATTTCCTTTTATTTGTGCCCATCATTATATTTTTTTCCGACAAGGCCGAAAGACATTTTTAGTGCGTGAGAAATCGACGACGGAACCCCCTTTCCCGATGGTGCAAATGATTATCGCGTGCGATGTTGTCTCATCCTGCGGCTCGTTTTGCTCGATAGCAAACTATTTACCCAGCGCTTGGGACCTGGGCATCGCAGGCGGGGCAGCTATCGACTGGCGACAAAGATGAATGGCTCTGTCTGTTCCACAGCGCATGTGGCCATCGCCGAGGTTATTGCTACTATAAAGATAATTAAGTCGCCGCTTCCGTGATCAATACGCCCTGCCTCGCAATATGTCAGCAAGCACTGAAATTAAGTAGATTTTCACTAATAAGTGTGATAAACCCCAGCACACTAATGACATAATGCCCCAAAGATGCCTGAACCTTGTCCATTGATTATTTGTGTTTTTGAGGTGTATATTGGGTTGCGTTTTGTTGGTGGGGGTGGAGTTGTTCTTTGCACACACAAAGCTGTACCAACAGAAACCTTCAACTTTTAATCTACGACGAAAAACATGCCAATGCCATAATCTACGCTTGTTGTAGCGGTAAGGTTTAAAAAGAGACGGGAGGAAATAGAAAGTTCCCCAATTAAAGTTTTACAAAAATGTCAAAACAACGCAACGACATGGTAGGGAATGTGATTAACAGACGATTTGCTATTCATGGGGCATTTTGAAAGTATTTCATTGGCAACTAAAATGATAACTATACAGCATGGTGCAGGTTAATATTTAAAGGCTGAAATCTAAGACGAATAATGCAATTAAACGGGCAGTTGAAAACAAATGCACAGACACTGTTACTCTCATTAATTAAGACTTCCATGCTTCACATGTTCCTGCCCTTGCTTTGGACATATACATAAAATATATAGACTGCAATTTCTTAAATAGCGCTGCAATCTTCTGATAGCTCCGTGAAGGCCAATCAACCGAACTCAGTTTGACTCGGGAGAATAAATAAACTGCGCCACAAAACATGCATTGCTGCGCTCTTTATTTAGAGAGAGAGAGAGAGAGAAAAAAAATACCCGACAAATTAATGAGGGAGCAGGGATAAGCTTTCCATTTTAAAACGAACTTACAGACAGATGCAATTAGTGGGCTGCAGGCCTATTGACCAGGCTTACTTAAATTAATTGGTTGCTATGACTCAGGGCCATTCACGTGCCATCGCATCTCACCGTCCGTGGGGTGATGCACACGCTCACGCTCGAGCCACCGTCACACGTGGGCCGGGCCACCAACCTGCAGATTGTCATCGACAGAAATTAGCAAAAAAAAACTGTTTCCACTGCGGCCATCTCTGGCCTGTGTTCCGGCGCGTAAAAAAAAAAGGACACTGATGGCGCTTATTTTCCACTTATATTACAAAGCAGCACTTATTGAGTTACTATATTTGGATTTACTGTTTCATCAATCGGGCGGCCATTAGGGAAGGTATAATTGCAGACTTCGGAATAATGGTTTATTGAATGGCCCCGCATTTGAAGCATCGGAAGCCCATCTTTGAAAGGGACATATTTTACAGTGTAACGTACATTGCCGGCCGTTAATCCGGCAAAGGCAATACATTTAGGGTCGTTCGATGTTGTATTCGTAAATAATGAAGCAAATGGCAATAAAGTATTCCGTGACTTATTTAACCAATTCCACTTTGAAATAAACTTCGATGTATATCTGCTGCACGAGCATGTATTTGGTCAATAGCAACATGCTACGTTGCTTCATTGCTTACATTAGTAGGTGTACCTGCAGCTGAAAAAATGACATAGGTGGCACAGTTTTCAATGTAAATCAAACAAACAAATTCTGTTATTTGGTTTCAGTCAAGTGAAGGCACGTGGCACAAGTCTCTTCGTTTCACAATGGGTATCTGATGTAAAGAATAGAGGGTGGAAATAAATAAAAAGCGTGTTGTTCAAATATAGACAAACATTAGTTTGTCCTCTTATTAATCATGTGAGAGTCCAACATGTCTTTTAAGACCAATTATTGTAATTTCACACCACAGAAATAGTCATTATCCAGCAAAGTTGGTTCTATCGAGCCACAGTTTCTGTAGTTAATTTTGCGAGTTTTGCAGTCATTTGTCGATGGGTAAATGTTCCCCATCACCTGCGCGACCACCAGCTTTATAACAGATTTAATCGAAATTGGAAAACGCTGAAAGCAGTTTTATTCACACACAGCAACACACTATATATTTCAGGAGCATTTTGCACAATCACACGTCTCGTAACATGTCCATTGCCTTTGGCACTCCCACGGCTACCGATTGGCTGCACAGTTGCTGTATTTTACAGAACGTGGCAGTAACAACTCCTGCCCGGCAAACAACCGTGATATTAATTAAGCAAGAGCCGCGCTTGTGAAATTACCGGATGCTAATTGCATTGCTACATTGCAGGACCTGGAAAGATAGGTTTTTATGGAGTGCTTCATCCAGCAGTTAATTGAACATGGCTGATAGTGATCATCAACATTGGCGGCATCGCTGGGTACGGCCAGCAAGAGGCAGCGCACGGCACTCACTCGGGCGGGACGTCACCATGACTGATGCCAGAGATCTGCGCGGCAGAGGGGACCGTAATTCACGAGAGAATTCATAATTTTCCTGTCATACATTTAAAATATTTCCATTATGCCGTAACTATTGCGTGATTTATAAAGAGTGGCTCATGCATGACCATTACACCCGCCCTAATGATTCATTAAGCAGGCCGCGTTGTGGGATGTCAACGGGCAAACGTGGGGCTGACTTGCACGTGAATGGAGATGGCCACTTGTTTGTACCCAGACCTTTCCGTGTCTACTTTAAGATGATAGCATAAAACCGGATGCATCATCTTCTGAGCCGTATGCCCCAAAAATGCGTGTCGGTACCACTCATGGTGACAAGCACTACCAATTAAAATAAAAGAAAAAAATGATTTTCTTGAAGCATTTTATTTCGATATAAAAAAAATGAATCCATACGATAGCAAGGGCGTTGTTGTAATTGGCGTCTTATGATGAATACGGTCCGTAAAGAGAATACAATTTTGGATATTTTTTCAAGTGATACGAAACATTCTTGATTTTATTTTATTTCTAACTACGTGACTTTATTAATAATCAACGTTTTTGGGTTTAGATCGCGTTATTTATAAATGTGTCGTAACCCTCCACCACCCGACACGGCCAATCAGTAAAAAAGGGTCACGTTGACAAAAGATAATTAGTTCACTGCTTTAGCCCACCAGTGTGTTGAAGCGTGAAACCACAACAATTTACGATTTGAGTGACTTTACCGAAATAACCAAAGAGTATGGATACAAAACATCCATAGAATCTGAAAGTAAATCAGTAAATTTGCATACAATACAGATAATGTCGATGCTAAGCCTTCTGCCCGTGCCCACAGTGCACGGAAAATGTGGACACTGTCCTGTGTGGATAATTCTCCCAGGTCTGGGCTTCCCATGGTGGACACGGAGAGCATTTGCCAGCCAAGGTGGTACCGACCGAACCCCTTGGCGCGAGGGCTATGAGATTACCCCAAAAGCTTGCCAAGTCGAAACGGCAATTGTCGTTCCCGCAGGTTCTTACTCAATATGCAGATTTGCTCGAGGCTGAGGATTCTGCTTCAGTGACTACTTCACGTGCTTTTTAAATCCTTTATATTAAGTTCGCTTGCTTGCTTGCTTGCGTGCTTGCGTGCTTGCTTGCTTGCTTACGACCGTGCAAATCTTTCGGTCGTTTTTTAACCCACTTCCCGTGATCCAATCGAGCTGACATTTTCCACACAGAATCATTGTGCGTGACAATAAATTTTCGTGAATTTTTTTTCTCCAAAATTTTACACTGTTTAGGGAATAAAAAAAAAAATATTGAATTACCAATTGCTTAATGCTGGCAGACAATCATCTGACCCATAGGTGGCAGCCATCTCAAGCCAGAGGACGAGAGGACTCTAGCCGCCACGCATATAAAGGATTTAGAGTGAAAAACTTTGTTTTTACGGGTTAATTCTTTTTTAACATGGGCTGGGTCGCACAACGCCTCAGCAAGCAGGAGGTAATGCATGCAAGCCTTTGAGAAATAAATAAATAAACGCTACCATTCCTCTTTGATAATAATGATAGTACATTACTAAACAAATATGTTTTGTAAATTATATGAACGTTATTTATGGTGTTTATGTTTTCGTTCCCCGGCGTGATTTGCATTTGAGAGCAGTTTGTTTATTTTAAATGTTCCTTTATAGCTGTCTTCTCATGGAGATTGGAGTTTGCGTTAAGGGATAAATTACGGGAAAAAGTGATGCAGAAATGAGTAATTACAGGACAAATGATGTGCCCATTGTATAAAAGAATTCAAGGAATGTACCTATTAATATTACATGGGAAATAATGTAATCCAAGCCACCAACCCCCCCAATTTTTTGTATCTACATAGCTATGATAAATTGAATTAATATGATTTTATTATTCTATCATTTATAGTCCTTTATTTCCATTTAACTGCAGGGCATATCGTAAAACTGGAAGTGTAATTATAGAACTCAATAGAGACTTCATTTTTAAAATCACAGCCCATTAAAAGTAAAAAAAATGAAAGATAAATTTATTTACGTCCCTTATGTATATATGTTCTTACTTGGCTAAAGGGCCAACGTTAACCCCTAACACCTAACCGATATGTAGGTTAAAGCCAAATATTCAAATTAGTTTATTATTTTTGTGAACACAAAAGAGCTCTATTTTTCACTCACTAAGTGAAACAACATTTGGACGCATTTTGTTTTTTAATAAGCATGCAAGCGTTGTCATGTTTAGATTTTTATTTCTTAAATCTCAACATTCCAGCTGTTCATGGCAGATGCAACGACATTTCAAACGCAGACGAATGCGGGTGTAATTGGGTAAAAAAAAATATTCATAAAAAAATGGTGAGCAACAGAAGTTAACGTAACTGGAAAAATTAATAAAATGTGACAGGTGTGTAAATTGAGAATTAATTTAATAGGTATTCACAAAAATAGTAAATCTATAAATAAATTAACACTTAATGCTGCACTAATCATCATCATTTGGCATTAAACGCCTGAAATTATATTCCTATAAACGAGTGCATTTGCGAGGACTATAACAGTTTAATGTAATGTGTGCATTGTGAGAGTGCGTTGTAAAAAAGAAAACACGGAGTACATGCATTTATAAGCCCCTGTAATTGTTTTATGTGTTAGACATTAATAAGGGACCAGAAGGAATTTTTGCTCCTATATTTTATGTACATAACCCCCACTATAAAAAAGCTCGTTCTTATATATTCAAAATATTGTATTCAAATAATTTCCTGCTCGGAGAAGCATTGAGACACTGGTGTTTATTTCCCATTCACAGTCCTGAGTCAAGCGGTAGACATCCCCCTAGAGCAGAGGGTGGAATTATTTCCATAAGGACAACTGCCGTTGACTTAACCATTTACGAGGTACTCATATTATTCACCCTGCCTGGGATGATGGACTAAGTCAACCCCCTACAAGGATTGAAACTCGGAACCTTCCGATTGCGAGCTGCTGGCTCCCATCGGTCGGCCACCTGTCCCGGGTATTTGTTGCACCACATTCTGAAGAGTAGGAACGCTCGTATTCTTAACGATACGTCTCGCTACAGGACATCTGTGAAAAAAAAGAGCTCATCGGATTCCTCCGGTATAAATATTCAGATTATGATTCACGGAAATTAATAACCCTAGTCATCCCTACCTTCCAGCGTTCCACCACCTTGTTCAAAAGTGGTAAAATAGCACCGCGTTCCTACGACGTTTAAAGGCCAAAACATGTATTATGTATTTGTGATTGGTTTGATGCGCGCAGGGCTTTGGCGATTCTTGAATTCCCGGAGTGCTGTTGTTTTCCACACGCCCGCATGGCAAGGGAGGCTAATGTAAAACATAACCCAATGAATGGCTCAGTGGACCATAGATGCCTTTCTGACATGGGCGACTCTGCCTGGGATAAGGTTCCAGCGTGCCCACTCCCCGTAAAATTTCACCAGTCATGCGAAACCGCTTCTGAATAACTTCATTGTGGGAGGGGAGGCGAACACACACACATACACAATAACAGGGCACCACAAATGCCGGTTAATAAATCAGCGCAGGGTTCCTCTAAAAAAAGACATTCCTCTGGTGCTTCGCTCAAATGACTTTCACTGGCGAATTGGCTTATGGGTACACAAAGGACAATCAGCGACACGAGCTTGGGGAGGGTACCCAGAGGAACGTTCTAGTGAATGTGCATTGGGGGATGGAGAAATGGCCAATTTTGAAGGTAAACCAACGAGGAAAGAAATACACCCACATGACCAATTTCATGCATTTACAACGAGCAACAGAATGTTTAGGGAGCAGTGGCACAGTAGCTTCAGGCACGAGGAAGTTGAACTTGATGACCCGAGTCGGATTTCTGGCCATGGCTAACATCGTTGGTGAGTGGTACATGAAACGATCGTGGGAATTTCCTTCACCAACCTGCACTGACCAGTGTGGTGAAGTATGCTCAAGAAAACCCCAGGACCGACATGGCACAAGTGGGAGGCCTTTATTCATAAATGGATCGACAAATGTCTAAACAGAACTGTTTTTGATAATTGTTTTTTTAACCTTCTATCTGGCAACAAAACTGACACCTTTTTTTACAAGGAGTCATGTTTGCATAGACCACAATACCTGCAGTCATAATGCAAACAAAAAACTACATTATCAGAGTTATGTTTTTTGTTTGCATTATGACTGCAGGTATTGTGGTCTATGCAAACATGACTCCTTGTAAAAAAAGGTGTCAGTTTTGTTGCCAGATAGAAGGGTAAAAAACCAATTATCATATTTTTTACTGGCAAATGAGGTTCCAATGGTGTATAAGAACTGTTTTTTTAAATATAATTTTGTCGCGCTTTGAGGTGCAAGGTAAAAGGACAGAGCTTGTCACTTAACATAAGGAGGCATTTATTCAGGAGTGCATTGACAAAGGGATAAAAAATTACACTTATAAATTATAATAGAATGTGAGCTTTTTGTATTAACATAAAACATGCTATTTTTGTTATTTTACCAGGCGAGGCCCACTGAGCTATATTGCTCTTTTACAGAAGTGACCCGTCCACAAATGATGCTCGTGAAACCACGCCCTCGCGTTTGGCGTCCAGTCTGACAAGTCCCGTGATGCCCACTATTTAAACGCAAGTGTCACCGCTTAACACAGCAACAAGCATTGTCCTTCTGTTGTCGGTGAATATGAGAATGCTGTGTATGCACACTTGGTTCAACAAGCGGACTTAGTCACCACCTGCAGGGGGGTATATCAAAGCCCATCATGCTAATTGCATGACAATGTACGTTGCTCTCAAACCTTCGAATCCTATTACTTAATCTGAAGGCTGCGTGGGGCATTTCATGTCCAGCTTAATCAGCACTGATAGGCACTTCACAACACTTTTGATGCCTGGTGTTGAATGAAGTTTTTTTGTGTGTGTGTCAGTGTTTAACCTGCCTCAATTAAGCTACACGAAATCCCGCGTGGCAGAATTAAATCTACGAGGGGCTTCCGGGTTTTATGACTATGCAGCGTTTGGCAAATTGAATACTGTTACATGCAGGACAAAAGGGCTTAAAGACGCATCAATAATACATTGCGCTCTTTCCTGCTTGGTCAGTAGTGCGAGCATTCTTACATTAGCTGACCCGACCTGACCGCCTGAAAGCTCTGGCATTAATTAAAATATTAAACATTTAAGACACTGCATCTGCAGTGCTCGCCAAACAAGTACCAAAATAGACACGCTAACGGATTGCCTTGCATTTAGATTGTTTATTAATAGAATATATGTCAAAAAAAAATCTACGCCAGTTAATTCAATTACGTTGTTTGTAAAATATGTTTAAAACGGATCTAAATATTTTTTAACAAATTCATTTTTAGAGTAATTTCACAAATAGGGTATGTAAGTTACGTTTTTCAGACTTCAATAAATATGATTGAAATGTTTATGGTTCCAAGCCATTGCATTATATTCTCCTAAAACACATGCCGACGACAAGAGCCGTGCTCCAAACACACGCATGATGTTCTCACAGCCACCATCACCTCGTCATCTTCACTATCATCATCTTCCTCAACCACCACCTCATTATCCTCCTCCATATCTATATCTAATCAGCACCACCATCTCATCATCCTCTATGCCACAGCCACCACCTCGTTATCCTGTTCCTTTCGTTGCTTACATTTCACACACACGCACACACGTTGCTACCAAAGCTGTACAAATGCATGCCAAGTGGCCACCTCGTCTATCCCTCTAAGGATCGACATGCAAAGGTCATGCAGCTTCTATCCCCCAGGGCCAACCACGGACAGCTTTTATCATGCTCTCTGATTAAGAAAAAATGCAGCTCGTGTCACTTAAATTAAGCGGTCGCCGACTTCCACATCACACGGGAACGAAAAGCACACGTTGGGCAAAGTGGTAGAGCAGTGGCCACGCTTTCTTCTTGCTTCTTTCGGTAAAGTCACGTAGAATGGAAATAATAAAAGACAGAGTCTGAATGTCATTCAGACTCTGTCTTCTCGACAGACCTGTTCTTCACCTGAGGACGGCTACTTGCGTTGTGGCCGAAACGTCGTGAGAATTATTTTATTATGTTTTATTTTTATAATTTTATTATTTCCATTCTACGTGACTTTACCGAAAGAACCAAGAAGATGAATCCCTGCAGTCACGAAAGCTTTAAATCGAAATTTAGTGGCCACGCTGTTCAGCACATCGTGCAATGAACCCGGACACAGCGAGTTTGATTCCCGGCCAAGGCTAACGCCAGTGGACTAATGCTATCTGAACTGATCATGGATGCCCTCCCCTTCACCCGCCCACACGGACCAGGGTGAGGTGTGGCCAAACGGCCCCCGTGGATTGACAAAAAGGCTGAATAGCTACCTGGTTGCTTGGCGCGGCATGCGTACAGCTGTAGTGGCATGAATGAATCAAATCAAATCAGTGCATTCGGTATTCGGATCAGTCTCATAGCGCACGGCTGTTATGAAGGCGCCATGTTTTACAGACACCGACTGCAGTAGTTTTGCAGCAGGGACGACGATTGATATTTGTTCTCTCCATTGAGCAATTTCAGAGAGGTGTTTCAAAGTTTGGCAAATTTGTATCGTGAGGCCAGCACGCATGGCTTTCTTTTTGAGTAACGTCACGGGATCTGTAATGTTCACGGTGAAGCAGACGGCGTTTCTTGGTGGTTAACACCAGCGCATTATTTATTTAACTATATATTTTTTATATAAACATTTTTTTATTATACCAGGTAAGGCCCGCTGAGCTATCTAGCTCTTTTTCAGACGCGACCTAGCCACAAAGGATATCTCAACGAAGTGGCTCATCACGTGGAAATAATAATGATTAGCCAAATACTCTAAACACATGTTCGAAATGTGGAGGGAAAAACCGGAGCACCCGGAGAAAAATCCACGCGACCACGGGGGGAACATGCTATCTCCAAATTTACAGGCGTCAAGGTCGGGATCAAAACCCACAACGAGGCAGTTAATATCTCGCCAACGTGGTCCCCCAATCGACCAAGTAGCATTAACCAGGGTGGCCATGAGGCTCACACCACAAACCTCTGTAACAAGCGGTGAACACACTTCCGTGCGGCCATTTCACCACCCCTATGGTGCATACACTCATTCCCAAGAGTGAGCACAAACAAAGGGTGGATTATTGGCCAAAGCCTATTCTTGCTGGCTCGGTATTAAAAGTTACCTACAACACGTTACCATGGAGATGCGTGCATTTGTAAGCCCACTGAGGACGTACCCAAAGCTGCGACTGTGATTACAACCGTTTTACGTTAATGGCTTTGGACTTTAAATAAACGGTCGGTAAATTAACGTGGCAATGAGCGCACAAGCTGGTCTTGGTCTCAAGGTTCGAAAATGTGAAGAAGATAAAATTATTCTTGTTTTTTTTTACAGCGCAGCGGTGGTACCACACGACCTTTCAAATACCACAGGCGGCAAAGCAGATAACCAGAAATGTTGGCAGCTTTAAGAGCCATTGTGTGGAAATGTGGCACGGCGATAAGTATTAATGCTGACCCTGTTTCTTGTGACATTACACACGTTATGAAGCCGTTTTCTCGGTGATAATGTTTCGAAGCTCGCAATTCACGTTTGGCTAATAAATCTATATTCGCGCTCCGAAGCTAATGTCCGCAAGTCCTGCATTTATACTGCTGCTCCCATTTTAAAATGCTGCCAGAGCTTAAGGGATAAAAGCCTTTAAAATCAGCATTACTGTGACAGGTAAATGACAGACCTGCTAAAACTCATTATGTGCCTAATCTTCGCAGGAAAGGATGGAATAATGCAAGATGCAGATAGCAGATTTTTTTTTTACAGAATAAGAAACTGTGCCTGCAGGAAATTTTATTATGAATGTCAAAATGGCAAATATATGCCGTTTTTTTTTACAAAGAGGATGCAGAGTATGCTTCGTGCTGTGTTTTCAGCCATCTATGTCCATCTCGGCAATTTGTATTTCGTGCTCAAACGCACCCGTAACAAACGTGTTGTTTTTCAATCGCAAAAAAACAACAACCTTTCACTCGATACTCTATTCATTTCGCTGCAATCAGAGCAGTCACTGGCATGAGAGCACTTTCTAAAGCACTCAGGTTGTAAGACTCTACAGCATGCCGTGCTTTTGATTTTTAAGAGTTACAGGGTTGTGATATTTGCAGTCAAACTTTTACAGCCCTTGATCTCGCGACACATATATTGTGAACTTATTTTTTACCTTTGAAAATACATTGTAACATTTTGTGGGACTCAAGTGGAATATTACAAAAAGGTTATTGGAGAAGGCTGGCTGATGTGACCCATGCTGATGATAAAGCACATAATCCGGCCAATGTGCAGGTCACGCTGATTGGCAATACGGCCTCAAAGCCTTTGTCCATGATGACGCCAATGGAGAGTAGTATAAGTGGAAACCTGCAAGGGATGTAGCTCACCAAATTCACGCTTACAGATGAATCCACGGACACTGCCTTTTCAGAGATTGTCCTGTTGCATTTCAAATGGAGCCGGACCAGACAAATTCACTCGGACGCATGACTCACGCGTGGCTGAGTGTTCCGATGTGATGAGCGGCAATTGTGGAAACGACTGTGGCTCTGCCACTGGATGGAAGACTGGGGTACACCGGGGTGAATGCAGTATCAGCAGATTCATGCAAAGCGTTGGATCAGTTTAACACGTAGGCTTCCGCGACCAATATCATCCAAAATATAGGTTTTTGAGTTAGATTGTAATTGATATGCGTACCTGTTTGGCTTACAAGTGACAACATCACATGTATTCATCTATTTAAAGATGTCTCCATAACTGTGACTGTCGCCTGATGATGCTGGTTGTAATTATCGGTGAAGTGTCACAGTACTCCAATTGTAGATGTTGTGGGTTTCCTCTCCAACACTCCGGTGTGCTCAACTAGTAGCGAATTGGCACGTGTCTGTTTTACGTGATTAACCTTACTAATTGGCTGTGTCGGGTGGTGGCAGGTTTAACGACACATTTTTGGGTTAGATCTAACCCCAAAATATTGATTATAATTTAATCAGTAATGCACACACACGCGCACATTCACAAAAACTACGGTAGAAATGAAAAAGTGATTTAGCTGATTTCTAACAGGGCTGGGATTTACAAAAAAAAATCTAAAAGCATTTAAACGGTTCAAGCAATTTCACAGTTTTGAAAAATCCAATTGGTAACGGTGTACGTTTCCTGATATTTTTTATTTCTGCGTAGTTGTTAGACGGCAGAGCGAGCACTATACGTGTAAATCGTCTGAAACCTAAACATGAAAAGATTTACCGTCAATTATAGATTTTTGAACGACATAACTTACACCCGTCATATTCCTTACAATTCCGTATATAGTTTGCATTTTTATGGCAGCTGCCGCTTGGCAGTACATACAAATTGTTTTGTCCTGAACATATATTATTTTTTTATATGACTAACCATAAAGTATACATTTCTGAATGATGTGATTTACCTCAAGGTTGTACAGAAAACACTATTAAAGTTATCAATATGCTTCATATATTGCTTTGGTTTAGCCACAGCGATTTTAGTGTTTGCCCTGGCTTTGAAATAATGCCTTGTGAGATTTCAGATTGTTTTTAGTCATATTGTGTTTAGAATGTAATAAAGAGAGATATTGTATTTGATGCATATCTACCCCGCCATCAGCTTGGTTTTTTTGTGGTTATTTGTTAGATTATAGGCACGATGTGATTTGTGGGAAGCCACACCATTTAGAATTTACATTATCATTATCGGTGAAATGCAGGCACAAATCTGTAAAAAAAGAAAAAAATAACAATACGTCTCATACATACATACATACGGTTATATAAACAGCACGGTACATATATGCTAACCCAGTGGATAATGGTTCTCTGCCATATGAAAAATATCTAATGCAATGTCATGCCCCGCTGTAGCGATTTAGCAACAAGCATTTGGGGTCACAGTTAACACGATATAACATGGCGTATAATAGTATGAGAATAATAATAATACAGCAACGCTTCACATATTCATCGAGCAACCTTAACCCAATAACACTAACCCACAGCGGCACTTTGGTTGTAGTGCTCCTGTGCTATGAACTCGGCAACCCCGAGTTCGTTTTCCGGCCACGGCTCACCCACCATCGGTGCCTAGCGATGTCTGAACCCGAGCCCCATGTTTACCAACTAGCACCGACCCACGATCAGAGGTCGCAAACGGGTTTTGATTCCTTACCCGTACCCGGCCGCACCAGGGTCGCAAACCCGATACCCGGCTACCCGTACCCGGCCGGGTATCGGGTTGATTCTAGGAACTTGAATTGTGAGAAGAGACAAGACGTTAGGAAATGAGTGACAAACGGTGACTCATCAGTGACTCACGGCCTACCCGTATCCATACCCGGCCGCACCAGGGTCGCAAACGGGTACCCGTACCCGGCCGGGTACGGGTAGCCGGGTATCGGGTAGGGTACGGGTATCGGGTACCCGGTTGCGACCTCTGCCCATGATGCGGGTTGAGCACCACTGTGGCGAGATGTTAACCACCTCTCCTGGTATACAGGAGGTTCGTGGGTTCGATTCCGACCCCGAACCGTGACACATGTATAGATGGAATCTTGATTCGAGGCTTTCGTGACTGCAGGAATCCATACTCTTTGGTTCTTTCGGTAAAGTCACGTAGGTATAAAATAAAATACTCACAGGCCCTTCGTATTACACCCGTTGGGTTGCACTCCCTTGTCGAGGAGGCCCACTTCTTCTCCTTCTTTTCTACAGTTACATGCTAATTCCTCACATTAACATCATGCTAATCCCTCACATTAACATATCCACTTCCGTGCCCTCTAATTTCTCACATTAACATCATGCTAATCCCTCACATTAACATATCCACTTCCGTGCCCTCTAATTTCTCACATTAACATCATGCTAATCTCTCACATTAACATATCCACTTCCGTGACCTCTAATTCCTCACATTAACATCATGCTAATCCCTCACATTAACATATCCACTTCCGTGACCTCTAATTTCTCACATTAACATCATGCTAATCCCTCACATTAACATATCCACTTCCGTGCCCTCTAATTTCTCACATTAACATCATGCTAATCTCTCACATTAACATATCCACTTCCGTGCCCTCTAATTCTCACATTAACATCATGCTAATCCCTCACATTAACATATCCACTTCCGTGACCTCTAATTTCTCACATTAACATCATGCTAATCCCTCACATTAACATAGCCACTTCCGTGCCCTCTAATCTCTCACATTAACATCGTGCTAATCCCTCACATTAACATATCCATTTCCGTGCCCTCTAACTTCTCACATTAACATCGTGCTAATCCCTCACATTAACATAGCCACTTCCGTGCCCTCTAATTTATCACTTTAACATCACGCTAATCCCTCACATTAACATAGCCACTTCCGTGCCCTCTAATCTCTCACATTAACATCGTGCTAATCTCTCACATTAACATAGCCACTTCCGTGCCCTCTAGTTTTGCACACTAACATCATGCTAATCCCTCACATTAACATAGCCACTTCCGTGCCCTCTAATCTCTCACATTAACATCATGCTAATCTCTCACATTAACATAGCCACTTCCGTGCCCTCTAGTTTTGCACACTAACATCATGCTAATCCCTCACATTAACATAGCCACTTCCGTGCCCTCTAATCTCTCACATTAACATCATGCTAATCTCTCACATTAACATAGCCACTTCCGTGCCCTCTAGTTTTGCACACTAACATCATGCTAATCCCTCACATTAACATAGCCACTTCCGTGCCCTCTAATCTCTCACATTAACATCATGCTAATCTCTCACATTAACATAGCCACTTCCGTGCCCTCTAGTTTTGCACACTAACATCATGCTAATCCCTCACATTAACATAGCCACTTCCGTGCCCTCTAATCTCTCACATTAACATCATGCTAATCTCTCACATTAACATAGCCACTTCCGTGCCCTCTAATTTTGCACACTAACATCATGCTAATCTCTCACATTAACATAGCCACTTCCGTGCCCTCTAATCTCTCACATTAACATCATGCTAATCTCTCACATTAACATAGCCACTTCCGTGCCCTCTAGTTTTGCACACTAACATCATGCTAATCCCTCACATTAACATAGCCACTTCCGTGCCCTCTAATCTCTCACATTAACATCATGCTAATCTCTCACATTAACATAGCCACTTCCGTGCCCTCTAGTTTTGCACACTAACATCATGCTAATCCCTCACATTAACATAGCCACTTCCGTGCCCTCTAATCTCTCACATTAACATCATGCTAATCTCTCACATTAACATAGCCACTTCCGTGCCCTCTAGTTTTGCACACTAACATCATGCTAATCCCTCACATTAACATAGCCACTTCCGTGCCCTCTAATCTCTCACATTAACATCATGCTAATCTCTCACATTAACATAGCCACTTCCGTGCCCTCTAGTTTTGCACACTAACATCATGCTAATCCCTCACATTAACATAGCCACTTCCGTGCCCTCTAATCTCTCACATTAACATCATGCTAATCTCTCACATTAACATAGCCACTTCCGTGCCCTCTAGTTTTGCACACTAACATCATGCTAATCCCTCACATTAACATAGCCACTTCTGTGCCCTCTAATCTCTCACATTAACATCATGCTAATCTCTCACATTAACATAGCCACTTCCGTGCCCTCTAGTTTTGCACACTAACATCATGCTAATCCCTCACATTAACATAGCCACTTCCGTGCCCTCTAATCTCTCACATTAACATCATGCTAATCTCTCACATTAACATAGCCACTTCCGTGCCCTCTAGTTTTGCACACTAACATCATGCTAATCCCTCACATTAACATAGCCACTTCCGTGCCCTCGTTAAGGAGGCCGCTCTCCTCCTATCTTACAGTTACATGCTAATTTCTCACATTAACATCACTAGCCCCAGCCACTTCTTTATGACCCTTGGGCTACACCCATTTCAAACCTTTTAAAAACAGTCTGCCTCAGCAGCAGACCATGCTTTCCCACCTGATGACGGACGCTTGTGTTGCACCCGAAACGTCGTGATTTATTTTATTTTATACCTACGTGACTTTACCGAAAGCACCAAAGAGTATGTATAGATGGAGTTTGCATGTTCTCCCCGTGGTCGCGTGGAATTGTTTACGGGTCCTCCGGTTTTCCCCTCCACACTTAGAAACACGCATTTCGAGTAATTGGCTGCTCTAAATTTCCACGTGACAAACCACAAAGTTGAGCGATAATTTGTGGTCGGGGCGCTTCTGAAAAAAACTATATAGCTGAGTGGATCTTGCCTGGTAAAATAAAAATATAGTTGAGTTTAAATTTCGATTTAAAGCTTTCGTGACTGCAGGGATTCATTTTCTTGGTTCTTTCGGTAAAGTCACGTAGAAGGGAAGTAATAAAATAATAAAAATAATAAAATAATAAAAATAAAACATGCCCTCTGGTCTTCACCTGAGGACGGCTGCTTGCGTTGTGGCCGAAACGTCGTGAGAATTATTTTATTATGTTTTATTTTTTATTATTTTATTACTTCCCTTCTACGTGACTTTATCGAAAGAACCAAGAAGATAGTTGAGTTTAGTTTAAAGGTGGGGGAAATACGGTGGGACAACGCTCATCACCGATAAGGCACGGCGGGGAGGCCTTCGCCCGTTTCTCGACCGAGAGAATTCCAGTCGCTTCTGTGATCTCCGGGCAAACTTCCAGCCCAAGCCTGCAACAACCCAGCCCTGGCATTCCCACGCAATATCGATATCTAAGAATCCTAGCCCGTCAGCAGGTTCAACCGCCCTCAGCCTTTTGTCTTCTTCTTCTAGATTTGACAATGAAGATTGGGCGCACACGACGGAGTGATTTGGTCGCAGGCTTCGCCTCCGATTGCCGTCTGTTCTTCGCTGCTACTCGCTTTGTCAATGGCAAAAATTATGCCACCTCACCGCCCATCACAGCCGCTGCCCCCACCCCCCCTCTCACTAGCCTCCCGTGCACCCCCCCCCTTCCCCCCAATCAAATCTGCACAGGCTACCGGTAGCAAGGTTACCCTTACTCAATTGCTGTGCAGATTTATTGTGCGTGTCGTCCACGCGCGTGTTGGCAAACCAAAACCTGAATGCATGCGACGGCTTATTAATTTAACGAAGTGCATTATTAATGCATTATCCATGCATAGTTAAATCTACGCAGGTAGCGGTGTGGGGGGGGAGGGTAGTGATTCACTGGACAGGCACGCACGCACGCTTCCTAGTCTCGGTGTGTGAGCGCGTGGTCCACTTTTTTTGTTGAAATTTGCATTTACCCTCAAATATCTCCTTGCCAAAAAAAAATAAACCACTGACGCAATTGAGCACTGATTTGCTGTGCTCACTACCGCGACACGGTGGTGATGAGGAGGGGGGGGGGGGTGGTTGTTTGACGTATACTTTACCACACTGCTCGGTGCTGGTTGATGGAAGGAGTGCATTTGGCCTTGCCTCTCGCTGACTACCCTTACAGGTATGGGTGCCCCTGTCCAGTCCAGGTGTCACAGGCTCGCAAAGCTTCTTCGCCGCGTCAAGGCACCGCGTCTCAGTGGGAGAAGAACAGAGCAAATGGAACAATTATAAGGATGTTTTTTTTTAAATATAAAATTGGCAAGGGAAAGTGTCAGTAACTAATGGCAACGTGGGGAGGCAGCAGAACTGCTTATGGCAAAAGAGTCAATGTGCTGCAAAGTAATTAGACTAAATGACTATAGTCTGTCCAACATTTTCCAGCAGATGTTGAACAGCTGTTAACTATTTTTTTGCTTCTTTTTTTTTGGTGGGGGGGGGGAGGGTGGATTAAAATGAATATTGTTCCATTAGAGCAGTGTGTTAACAGCGTAAGATTTTGTAAGTCACATGTGCAACGACATCTTTGTGCTAAGACACACACCACATTCTGTTAATACACAAATTAACCATATTATAGGAGAGCTCCAGATTATCCACGGTAATATTGGGGTCCAATATTGCAAATCCTTTTATCCGCGGGGTTAACCGCGATTATACTCCTCTTCCTATCCACGAGGTTAACAAATTGTGGGGAAACTTTGCGGTTAATAGGAATAATTTACTCCGTCAAAAAAATTCGACTATCAGGAAGCCACTTGGCCGTTTGTCGTGGGTAACAAAAACATTGGCGGATAATTGCGGAAAAGAATCAGAAATAGGACCACAGATAATCGGAGCTTTCTTTTGGCTACTAAAGCTGCTGCGGATGACAGGAGTCGTGGGAAAGCAACCGAGCCGCGAATTATAGAAGTTCTCTCCTGAACTCTGTCAATAAATGATGAAAAGTAAAGTGAGCTGAATGTGGTCTGTGGGCAAAAAAGCAACGCTATCCAAATGCATTATCTGCTGATATACGAACCAAACCCTGATCGCAAGCACCTTGCAAGCGATGATGATTCAGAACGGACTTTTCTGCTACAAACTCGCCCGAGCAATGCACATGTACAGCCCGTTCTCAATCCACTGCTGGACAAGGGATTTCCCCAAACCGAGCGAGATGCGTGGGTCGTTTTGACCATGCTTCATCACGCTGGTCAGTGCGGTTCGGCGAATGCGGAGAGCACAGATGATTTGAGAACAAACAGGTACAGCACAACAATAGATTTTTCTGCAGTGCCATCTGCTGCACACCGTGTCGCACCGCTGCCTATAACACCTGTGATGTAGGGTGGTCGCCCATCCAAGTACTATCCAGGCTGAAACCTGTTTAGCTTCAGGGGTCTGATGAAATACGGCGCATTCTGGATGATGGGCTGTGTGGTGCGTGGGTGACATAAATTATAAATAAATGCTATCAATAAATAAGCAATTAATCCGTTCCATCAGATATTTATAGGCAACGACCCTCTCTGTTAGATTCACCAGCATTGGTTAAATAACGCCTGCCTATTGATGAGGCACTGAATGTGTCAAAGTCGGTCCAGAGCTTGCTTGAATTGCATCAATGCTGCAGATATTACACTCTCCCAGAAGGCCGTGCGGCGCATGGGGTGTGTATATTTTTTTTGACGTGGAGGTCTGGAACAGACGTGTATTATTTGCTTATTAATTGGCATTGAATCATTCTCTCTTGTAACATTGTGAGATATTCGTCTTGCCACGATGTGTTGCGTTTTTTTTTTTGCTTCTCAGAGGTGGCAACCCTAGGTGAGATACACATTAACAACCACGCAGACACTCATGGATGCAACGTTGCCACCAATCTTCAGGACATCTATGTGGCTCCTTCCATCGATAGACCTGTCTCTGTGTGCCAGGGCCCACGGAAATACCATTCTCAAAACAAACAAGGCATCCTTGTTGGCAGGCTGCGTTCAGCTGAATGGACCTCTGCTGCCCTGCGTGGTGCAGTGACAGAGGCAAGCGACCTGACCCTGTAGTTCATTCGCCAATGTCAGGCAGTGTCTCGGAAGGCATTCGAGAAAGCCACGATTCTGTGCGCAATTTTCACAGTGAAGTATAAGCGATGCCTCAAATAAAGAAATAAAACGATATGTGTTCATACACAGGCATCTCTGTTCATGATTTGCATTTTCGAGCTCTGTGCCTCGTCTCTGATGTTGTCCAGCACCATCATTGATCTTATTCCCCAAAGGCATTAATAATAATATTTCCTTACCCATTCGGAGGAGTGATGGTGGTTAACGAAAATGCTACGAACCCAGTGACCTAAGTTAGAATCCTGGTCGTGGATAAGAAAGCCTGACTCTGCCAATGAGACACAAAATGCGTCGAAACCGGCCCAGACTGTGCTTGCATTGTCCCAATGCTGAAATTATGCACTCCCAGAAGGCTGTTTTACTGATGGGATGTGTACAAAATACTATTAATGTTCACGTGGAGAGACAGCTATGGGAAACGGGCATATTTATCTACGTATGCGTGGGAGCCTATCCCTTTACCAAAACCACACCGTCCAGTGTGGTGAAGTATGGTCAAACAGACCCCATGGCCAAATGGGTAAGGGGAGGCTGTTATCCAACAGTGGATTGATGAAGTACAGTAAATAATGTTGTTATTTGCATGATTTACCCAGGAAAGCCTCGCTGAGTCTCAAGTTCCTTTTTTAGGGATGCTTTTACGCCCAATCATGTAACGGGTATTTGTTACGTGTTAGAATACTATAGAACCCAGGAGATTGCCCACGGATACAAAAGGAGCAATGCTCAAATCTCCACACAGAGTCAAGATTTCAACTGCTGCGCTGTTTTCTCCTGGTCACCTCGCTGCCCAAGAAGCCTACAACACCTGGTATTACGAGGCAGTCTGGCATCCAAGTACTAACCAAGGTCAACTCTTCTTAGCTTCCAAGATCTGATTAGATCGGGTGCATTTGGGGTGATTTAGTAAGAAAAAAAACCCAGAGTATCCTGTCATCTCGCAGGTAATAAAGATGCAAAACCATGCAATATTCTCAAGAGTGGGCTGTTCCGTGTTCGTACAATGGCCAAAATTGGTACACGTGCCATAAATAACAATCACCGAAAATTACATTGACATGTATTGCAAACGATCCATACACTACTTAGTGGAATAACCTTGTACAAAGACAAAAAGTACATAAGTAAATCGTGCTTAACTCTTTTACTCCAAGGTAGAAATAGCATCGCCGTATATTTACCGACGCTGGCTGTTAACTGTCGCTCGCTTCTGGTTACAAAGAATACATAAAGTATATTAAACCATATAAATTAAACCCCAAACCTGCATTGATATATATCTCAATTCCTGTCAGAGGCGCAGAGGGAGACGCACAAAGAGAGGGGATAGATGCCTATAAATTACACGGGTTAGCTGAGAGATCTCCCCAATTGTAAACATTCTAGAGCTTTCTCTGTGCACATATTGGATCGTAAGAGCACCTTGGATATTTTTTCGGAGGGGTGGTTTGCAGGGGGGCGGGGGCTGTTACAGGACATGATAAACTGCCGGGTGCAATAAAAGCAATGCACAGCTGTTTTTGTTCCAGACCATTCGCTTTTGGGGGAATGAAGGATTAAAGGGACGCGTAAAAATGTGGTCATCGTATTATTATAGATGCACTCTTCCACATTCCTCGATATCTGCCGTGGAATTATTGCAACAACAACAACAACAACAACCCCGATGTTTAATTTATTTGTGCCGGGAGGAGGCAGCCGATCTGGGGCAGCGCTTCTCAAACAGAATCTGCGTTCTTCTCTTGGGTCCAGTTGTGTAGATGAATGATAGAACAGCATCACTTACCAACCCCGTCTGTTTATCTTCCAAGTTCATTAGACGCAGTCACACGGAAACAACAACAACAACTGTGTTCAACATTGAACACGCGTCAAAATTAAATTGAGGGCGTTGCTGTGGAGCAGTGGGTTCAGCGCTACGAACATGGTCACCTGAGTTCGATTTCTGGCTACGGCTAATATTGATGGTAAATGACATTATCTGCTGGGCCTCACACTTGTCCAGAGTGGTAAAGTTTGGTAAAACAACGTGCACAACCAACATGGCATCGGGAGCCCTTCATCCCGAAGTGCATTGACAACGGTCGTGAAATTATTACAGTATTTAAAAAAATGTGGAACTAGTTTAACATTAACATATTAACATACTACTGTACATCAAACTTGCATAATTTAAATTAGAAGAATGTAAAACTTTTACAAATAATACAAGATTTGCCATATCATATCTTGAATAACTTAAATAGCATTTAGCAGCGAAATTTGCTGCTAAAGTCTAATACTGTGACATCTTAGACATGGCAGCTTCTGATGTCCAACACTGTGCGCTGCGAGCAATCCTTTGTAAGGGGGAATAAAACAGCCTGAAAACTTTCCACTTATTCAGATTAGATTAGCCGAAGGGTGCTCTCAGTCCCGCTCGTAATCAATGTTCACCTTCACGTGGCAGACACGTGGCTGGGGCTGAGCCTCCGCGGGGAATTTGGGACGGGGCTCTCAAATGCCTCAGTGCTGTGTGACGTTCTGCCAACTCGTACTGACGCATTCAAGCTGCCATTATCACACCCGACGGTGTCTTTGACAAGCCAGCACTTTCATTACACGTCGTATCGCCAAAGGCTACGTAGAGTTGCAACAACCTGTTTTATCAGGTGCCTCTACCGGATGGATGTTGGAGGAGCAGCGGGTTCAAATGGTCAACGCATTGCGCGATGATGTATGTTGAACTTCTTTCCATAATATGAGGGCCACGGCTAACATCAGCGGTGAGCGGCATGGGATCCTGGCCTGCGCCTCGGACTCGTATGCACCAGTCTGAAATGAGTACCTGGTTTGGTGTGTGATTAACAGCGCTGGGAAGACAAAGGTGACAATATGTGTGACTGATCACCACACGATGTACCAGCCTTAACAGGGTTCACTTATAGTGCTTACCCTGATTGTCAGTGTACCTTTGTCTTTTTTGCAGTATATATGGCTGTCCTGATTATCTTCTTGGTTCTTTCGGTAAAGTCACGTAGAAGGGAAATAATGAAATAATAAAAATACAATATAATAAAATACAATGTTTTATTTGTATTATTTTATTATTTCCCTTCTACGTGACTTTACCGAAAGAACCAAGAAGATGAATCCCTGCAGTCACGAAAGCTTTAAATCGAAATTTGTCCTGATTATGTTCACCCCCACCACCATCATCATCATCATCACCACCATCATCATCACCACCATCATCATCACCACCGTCAGCCATGATCAATCTACCGCTGGATGGAGCCATATGCGCGTCACCGCCATCTCCCCCGATTCTGGGATCTAACAATCCATCCAGTACCAGCACGTGAGCTGATGTCATTGTTCAATATCTTTGGTGGACATGCTGTTCGATCACTGATTTTTGACCGACCCATCTGCCCAAGCCCCACTTACTCCTCTCAACGGTGTTAATTGCCATTGACATGCACTTGCTCTTTCAGCCACGTGCTCCCCTTTTACCGTCTCTCGCTGTTAATTCCAAAGTGCCGTGCACTTTTTCAATTTGACGTTCCATTTTTGTTTTGTTTGTTTCCGTTAACGACCGTGTCTCTGAACCGTGCGTCGATTACATTACCAATACGTAAAGGTGCATCGTTGTCCCAGGCGGTCCTATCGATTGTATTGGACGACACCAATATTTGAATTGATGTCCTGACAAAGCCAAACAATCTGTGGTTCCAATTAGCCGATGACATTTTCCACGCCGATGTGAACACGCGAGCGGGGGCGGGAGGGACTAACCGGCATAATCCACTTTCTCTCAGCCTCACTATATTTATTATTATTATTACACAGTTTTTAAATTATTACACACTTTTATTCAACTTGCCCTGCTGTCTGCTTATATTCTTTCACATCGTTGATGTTTAATATCTTCGGATCTACGAAGCCGAACGAGCTGAAAAATTGTACACAGACTCGCGTGACAATTGAAGATTTCATTTGAAGAACCGGTCCAGGTCTCGCCGATGCTGAGCCTCTTTCTCTTTTTCACCTACTACATTTTTATTGCACTATTTCAAATATATTCTAATTATCCAGACAATAATGAACTATTGCTATTGTCTGGATTAGGATCTAAGAATTAATAATACGTATAATTATTTTTTACAAGATTACCATTCAAATAAATTCGGTTAAAAATAAGTTTTAAATACATACACTTTTATTTGAACTTAAAAGTAGAACAAGAACAACATTATCCCAAATTTGATCAAATTTGATGTGCTCAATAAAAGTGGGTGGCTTGCATAGAGACATGAAACATGTCGAAAGGAAACCACCCACTTTTTTTCAGCACATCAAATTCGAATTAGTTCTGGGGTCAAAATAATGTATTTTCTGTGTGCATGAAAAAACGTGTTTCTATACCGAATGTATTTTCCCTTCTCTCGCCGTAACATTTTCCCACTAAGCCAGACAGGCGCCGCAATGTTTCGTTATTTGGATCGTGGCAAGGCGAGCAAGTCGCGTACCGACTCTCTAGAACGCAGTTAAGGCTCAGCGTGAAAACTACAAGATGAAGACGAAATAAACGCCTGCAGGAGGAAATGAGTACTCGCCCGTGAGACGCTTGGCTGAAGTTAATCCATAGCCGTGCTCTGGACCTTTCAATTTGCTGGATGGTTTTGTGCCAACTGTATTGCTAGTGGCTTGTAATGACGGGTGCGCTTCGCATGGCCAAGCGAGCAAACTGTGATTGTGGAAAGGGATTCATTAATTTTATTTTTTGTTACTTTAGTGGGCATAATGTCGGGGCACTGTGGGCCACATAGGCATGGGCTGGATCTTAAAGAGACCTCTGAATTGGTGGGTCCTCGTCAATGTTCAAATAGTTCGAAATGAAGGAGAAAAGGATGACCCACGTTCCAATCAGCTTTGACGTGTATTTTTATTTATCCTGTTCACTTCAATGCTGACGTTTATTTTTTTAATTTTACTTTGCGTACTCGTTTGTGACCCAGATCACTCTCGCAGATGGCGAGGCTACATTGGGTTCTTGTTTTTTTTTCACCTGGTTAAACAAACTACACTTGAACTACGAATCAAAGATATTTACAACGAAAATGCCTACAAAAGGTGAAAAGTGCACAAAGAAGCGTGGAGCGGTGAACGCTTGGAATGATACTGAGTGAAAGAAACATGAAGTCATTGATTGTAGAAAATGCACACACAGTTCGAGACATATTGAGTGTCGATAAAAGTGTGCTTTATAGTGTGCATGATGGCAAGTGGTCAAGACTCATGACTAAGTGGCAGCCAACGTATGCGAATGCGCCCGAGAATCTACCCAGCACGAACAAGGAAGTGATCAAATCAGCTCATGTGCAGGACCGTGAGAAATGGCGACTGTTGGGGAAGACCTTAAACCAGCAGTGGATAGATCAAAGCAGATGATGATGATGACGACCTACCCACATAACTACCCGATGAATGATACGTAAAGGAAGCTTTGCTTTCTTCACGAAATTCTCGTGATCTTAAAAATGAAGAGCAACCAGGTCGAGTTTATCACTGCGGATGAATAAGTTTCACACGGAAGATGAGAATGGCAGGTTACAAGAGGGCAAAGATCATTGTTTGAGATATTGACAAGGTGAATAAGTGCTAATGCGCGAAGCACATGCACACACGGCTATTGCTGGAACCAGTACATTAAACGCGACCCGATAGGACAGAGATGATCGTGGCAATGACTAAAAAAAAAACCTTCCAGAGAGCGTGAGAGAGAGAGAGCAACCCAATTTGGTGCGGTGAAAGGTGCTTAATCAAACTTGGGATGAAATATTTTGAACGCGATGCCCTGCATATATCACAAACGAATTTGAACGCCGCACTACACAACTCATCGCGAGATGAAGGCCCCCTTTTCCGTGGCGTGTTGCGTGTCAATGAAAATTGAAAAAAGTGATCTTGGTCTTTTTTTTTATCCTGGCTTTTATCCCGATTGTGCCGTCGGCGTCACCTCGTGAAACGAAGACTCCATTTGGATATCTCGCACAGCAGTTGCAATCCTTAACGTTGGAGAACGATCCACGGAAGCAGACAAAACACAACTACTTCCGAGATCCCTTTAAAAGTAAGTTAATACGTTTAAAAATGTGCAAATCCTATAACCTATGTCATGACGAGTGTGCAGCATTAATATATTGTAAAATCTATTCAACAATCTCGAACATCGTGCGGCCGCAGTGAGTTCCAGACCGATGGACCGCTGAGTAGGTGCGTGAGTGTGTGAGTAGGTGCGTGGGTGTGTGAGTAGGTGAATGAGTGGTGAGGTGAGTTCCACTGAGTTTATAACTGGATGGATGAGGAGGTCAGCGAGTTGGTAGGTGAGTTCGTCTGATGGACCGCGCAATTGCTGAGTGGGTGGGTAGGCGAGTTCTGGGCCAATGGACCGCTGAGTAGATGAGTGGATGGGAGAGTGAGTAGATGAGTGGGTGGATGAGTTCCAGACCGATGAACCACTTCGTAGGTGCGCGGGTGGGTGTGTAGGTGAGTTTCGGGATGATGGAGCTGCGAGGTCCAAATCTCGATGTCGGAGGTGCGTGGAATGTTCAGGGTCACCACGAGCTGCCGAACGAAGACGGCGACGATTGACGACGAAGTGGACCGGCGCACACGTGTCCATCAGATGGCGCGGAACACGTTGGTGTGGACACTCGTGTATACTCACGTGCACAGTTCGTAATTTATCCTTTGTTTAATTGGCAGCCAGTGTAGGTCATCGAGAATGGTCGCTGTGATGTGGTCATGCTTCCGCTTCCGCGGCTGAGTTTAGGACAGACTGAAGTGGCGGAACTTTCGCATCTGACTGGCAACAGAGAGCAACGTCCGTTGCATGAGAGTTAAACCGATATTGTGAAATGCCAGAGCTGCATTCTATCGCAATTAAGTGCAGTACCGGTGTTTCGTGGTCTGAGACCAAAAAAAATCTGGGCTTAAACACGGACGGGCCTGCCTGGATTCAAACCCAGGATGTCAGCGGTGCCAGTTCAGGCACTCTGTGTGACCTCTAAGCCACCCAGGCAACCTCCCCAATTTAGTTGTAAAATTAGATTAGTTTTTTTTCTTTTGTCCTTGGGGCCACTCTCGGCACTGCATATGCAACTTGAGAAGCTGGACGCCTGTTAAGGAGGCGGCTGGTCGGCATTTAATGATTCTGCGCTCCGCCCCCCCCCCCCCCCACCAGTGATTTGATTGTCTTTATTCGGGTTTGCAATTTGATTACAGAATCAATTTACTTTTGTCTTGTGTTTTTTTCTTCTGGTCTCATTGCTTCATTGCATTAGGCTAAATGTAACAATAAGCACGTGACTTGCACGTGCTTATTGATTGCCACGTGCACAATTTTGATGTATGTATCTTCAGCCCGAGAATCGATTTTAATCTGTAAATCAATGCATCATAACATGCCTAGTGGCTGATGTATATATTTTATGACGTGCATGTAATGAGAATACACTATTAAGCAAACGTATCTCCACCAAAGCTTACAGGACACATTTGGTGAGGCCTTCCATGCTTTATTGTCAATTCCGCGTACTTAAAAGTAATTGTTCCCTCCTCGCCCGCTCCCCACACTATACCAGGAGGACGAGCGGGCCCAGTATCCACTCCGAAGAAAATGGTGTTAATATCTTTAACGGTTGAGAATTATTGCTTCGTTCAGTCGCAGCGAAACGTCCACAGGGCCACAAAAGTGTGACTTACGAGTTTCATTTGAGAAGGGCAGGGGGACCACGTGCTCGGGAACGCTCGTGTGCGAGGTCACGCGCTCGGACAACTCGTTGCGCAGTCGCCGATTGTTGGGTTTTGAAACGCGGGGAACGGGACCACCGAGCAAACGGTTCAATCGACCGTGCATCACCTGTTAATTCGGCGGACGTTTTCAAATGCAGCGTCGCGGTAAATCTCGCAGCTTTCGTCACGCACAATCACCTCGGCGCCTCGGTCGACGGTGGACATTGGCGCGTGCGGAGCAAGCCATGCCTAAAGTAGAGATTAATTTAAACGGTGCCGCAAAAAAATAAATAAAGAAAACACGCAACCCAGCCACCGATTCAACCAGAAAACTCGGGAGGTGGGAGGAAAAAAAAACAACAACCATACAAATGGGTTGACGTCAGCAAGATTATCGAATTAAAGTCACAACAGATGGTAGAGCACAATGCTGTGTGATGCTTCATTAGTAGCGAGAGCCGTGTCCATTAAGGGCTCTCGCATCTCGCAAACGAGCACACGGGCAGACGGGGCACGGAGCTGACCCAGCAAGAAGCAGCAAACGAGCGGGCGGTGTGTCCCAGGAAGCGCGGGTGAAACATTCCGCTTGCAAGAGGGTCAGGGGAGAGCGAGATGATGGTTATTTTAAAAAAAAATGAACTTTTTCGTGTAGGAATAGCAATCTTCACCTCCTGCTTCTTTTCTCGCACGGCTCCACTTTGGAATTATCCCCTTTTCTCAAATTCTTATAACCTAACAAAAGCCAGGGAACGACTTAAGCCTTATCTATGACACGTTCATGTGCTATGAAGAAGGAACATTTGCAGAAACGTCACCTGTTTTATATATAAATTGTTCCTTAGAAGGTAGTGATGAATGTGTTCAGCTTTTTAAAATGATAACTTTAGTCGTGCAGTTTGTTGCTGGACGCTCGCATAAATGAGAGGAGCACAAACATAAGTAAAAAATGCACACAACCCTTGGAATTGTTTTTAAATCGTCTTCTATATCGAACGATATGGAAGCAGCATTCGAGGAAGAGAAGGCGTTTGAGAGGACCGGCTTGTATGCCGGTGTTGGCTTTCTGCATCGCAGGATCGTGAGAGGTGGTGGCAGCTTGCGGATGCCTTCGTCCAGCAGTGGATTGACCGTGGCTGATGATTTTTCTCTCCCTCCTATGACTTAATTTATGGCTTAAAATTCTACTCAGGCTCTATGATTCTCAGACAACCCACTGCATTCATTCCATCTCTTTGCTCCGCACATTGGCAAGCTTTGAATGATCCACACGCTTGACAAGATCGTAGGCTACATAATGGCCTGCATAATTGCAATTCTCACTCAGCTAATTAGATGTGCAAATCAGGTTTTTAGTGGACGGATAGTTCACTACTGGTTGAGAATAGCCGCTCGCAATCCAGCCTTTAAATAAAAGGCGACCATGTCTGGACTATGCTTTACAGAACCCGTACAGAGAGCGACGATCGTGAATGGTGATGCCCGATTTGACCGCTTTATGTAAATATTCACAATAAATAGCGCTGGTTCTGGCATAGAGAAAAAAAAACATCCTTCGCCTGAGCCATTCTTCTCTGCACTGCGAAATTAATAACAAAAATCTGTAGCCATCAATTCAGAGCCAGTACACTTTACTTGCAGCAGAATACATGCAATACACCTTGACACTGTGACAGGATCAAGTTGACTTATAGTTGCCTATATAGTGAAAGCCTCTAATACAATCTGCCAAGTTTTTTTTCTCTCTCTCTTTCTCCACATATTCTGGTGTATACTTGCTATAGCATGTCTCCCTTGGCCGTGTCCCTATCTGCCATTGTGAAAAGCATTGGCTGATCTCGCTTGAATAAAATGCACGTCTCATGGGATTGCCCCCTTCTCGTTTGGTATTAGCACTTAACACCGGGTTTCTGCTGGAGGGGAAAAAAAACCCCCACATTGCATTACAGAGAGGTCACTACATCTGCAGAGCTATGTAGAGTTTTGAGAAATTAAATTTGGGTTATAAATCTTCCTTACGACAATGCGTCGTGCTATGCCGCTGCTGCTGAGAGCCACACAAAGCCAGAGTCTTATTTCATCACAATGCGCAAGATTTATTCACCCGGCTTTGACAAGCTCTTGGCATTTTGCAAATTGACACCGGTCAACAACAGTCGGTGCATTACGGCAGCCAGTATAAACAGTGCTCGCAGCACTATATATCACACGCGCGCACACACACGGCGCGACAACAAACTGGAGGCAGGAAAACAGCAGAAGCTCAATACCGCATGTTTCTTATTGATGATGCGTCCCACTCACTCGAATTAGACTGGCGAGAGGACCCAAAGGCAGGCGTCACTTCAATCAAAGCCTAGGTCAATTTTTTTTACCACGAAGATCCTTGGCTTTAATCCTGGGGTGGAATTTGTTTCGTAACAAATTAAATGTAAAATGCTCCTCCATTCCATTACTTATAAAATAAAGTATTCCGTGCTCGAGCACAAACGTAGAGTGAACGGAGACAAAGAATCACGAGCATGGCCGGAGAAACAAAGCTGGCAAAGGACAGAGAGGGGAGGGAGTTCTTTCGACCCTATCGCTGCTCGTCAGCGAATGGCAGGGAAAATAAGATGAAGACTTCAAAGAGGCAAATCAAAACAGTTGTTCATCCACAAAGCTTTTCCACAGGTTGAAAAAACGTGGATTTGGCTTGTCCACCCGGAGGTTGTGGTTCACCATGTGAGCAGAAACACACGGGGGTCATCACCATGGTATGCACTGACGGACGCAGTAAAGGTAGCATGGTCGACATGGTCTCCTATGCAAGGAATGAAAGGGTGGCTCCTTACAACAAGAAGACTCTTCACCTTCCCCTCCTCTTTGTAGCATGGCACCAAAGAACCCTCCAGTCCTCCGGCCGCCGGGTCGAAGTTGCACACTTGATTACGGTAACTCTGCCACTGGACGGACGGTAGACTGACTCACCTTGTCACTCAAGTGTTCACGTCCACTGGCTGTTCCTCCTCGTGTCGTGAAAATGTTGACGCAGCGCCCATCTCGGCCACAAGAGCAAGGCGTACACACGGTTTAATCATGCCACAGTCTGGTACCTTTATTCAGCGAGTGAAGGGACTGCCACACTGCCAGGCCGTAAAATGAAACAGAGTGTTACATCCTTGCGATATCTACACCAGTCTTTCTTGTTATGCATTTTCCTACTTTTTATTTTTTTTAAATTATTTTTTTGTGATTTATGCTTTTGTTTTCTTGCTTACTTAAAAAAATTAATTGGGGGGAGGGGGGGGGAGGAAAGTCTTTAAAGAACTTCCCAAAAAATGTAGTGTCTAAATTGCAAAGTGAATATGCACGTTTGATGACGTCCTTGGACAAAGTAACAAAAAGAGAACGATGAAGTCCTATTTGCGAGTCGTCGAGCAATGCACAAGGGAATTTTCGCGATACAATTTTTGTTTTTCATTCCATCGTTTGTTGACCGCCACTCTGCGTGCATTCAGTTCACCGAATCTGCTCTCCGAACAAGAACTCAAAATCACACGTTACCATCGGATGGTCACGTGAGACGCGTAACAGAATTTCCGTCACGGATTCCAAAAAAAGAGCAAATATAACGTGTTATATATATATATAGAGCAAGTTTTTTTTTTCCTTTTAAAAGTCCATAATATAAATACAATAGTACAAAATTTACTTATTTTACAGGACAAACACAACCGGTAACCCGCTCGCCGTCCAAACCATCACGAGAATTCAATGTCAATTAAACGAGGGGAGTTCCGTCATTCTCGCGAAAGGTGCACTGAGTGATTGTGCAACACTTGGCCCGACGTTCCCCTCCCACACCAAATGCCGAGGCATCTGAACCTGAGAGAAGATGCTGTAAAAAAAAAAAGTACTTAACATTTTACATTGATCGAAATGAGATCGTGTAAAAGGGGCTAGGCGACACGATTTAAAATGCGAGGAGGAAAAAAAACATACGCAAATCAAAAAGCTGCTTATGTACAAATAAGAAGATTACATCGGCACCACCAGCACCGTCATTGTACATATTTACCAATTTTTCGACGAGATGGGCTCGGCGTGTATTTACCGTTAAAACTCAATCTTTATTACAAAAGTAAAAAATATAAAAATAAACGAATGGGAATTCTAGATTCGGTAACACTATGAGTCTGTAAAACAACCCCCTTAATATGCACCACTGTGAATGTAAATACTGCTGCCGCATTTTATTTACACAACGGGTTTGTGTGTAAAATGTGAGTGTGGTTTGCTGAGGAAGCGTCTTTGAACCCGGGCGACGATGTTCGAAACACAAATGGGAAAAACGCGAGGGTTTTGCGACCAGGTCTTAAACAGCGGTGCTGCCACACTCGGTGCGGGTGTTCGCGTGTGCCGCGTGCGTGTGCGCGTGAGCCAGAAAGTCAGAGGGAGGTTTAAAAATCTGAAAGAAAAAAAAACCACGAATGCTTCGCTCCCCTTCTCGTTTTTCTTTTTTTAAAGCACGATGACCTTCACACATCGCTGTTCTCACCGAATTGATGCATTTATTACTTTCTGTCTTTCGCTGTCACCGTACCCCACCAGCCCCCCCCCCCCCCCCCCCAGTCTTGAAAGCTGCCACTCTGCATGCTGTTGTCGAAGGCCTTTTGAAAGACAAACGGCTCCGGTGCAGAGTCCCGGCGTACACCCACGCCGCCACCACCCCCCTCCCCCCCATCATCCCCCCGCCCCCACCTCCCCATCCCCAAAGTCACCCAGAGTCTCCCACCGCGTCCCGGCCAGAACGTCGTCTCAAACCGTCGTCACGGACAGCAGCGAGTTGTAGATGCGGGTGCCGTCGGGGGACCTGGTGCCGTGAGCGAGCAGCTCCTGGATCGTCATCCAGTTGTCGAAGATCTTTCTGTTGCGCTTTTTCATCATCTTCTTGTGGCTCAGCTCGATGATGTTCACCTCCTTCTTGTTGTTGCCGCTCTCGTTGCCGGAGCCGCCCGAGCCGGAGCCGCCCCCCGCGGAGCCACCCTCCTGCGGGTTCTCCTTGAGGCACTCGAGGCGGCTGCGCATCATGAACTCGCGCCGCCGACGCTGCTCCTTGGCCCGCGACAGGTGCTGCTTGCGCTGCTCCTTGGACCAGTAGCGGCCCATCTTCATCTCGCTGAGCGCGTCGTCGTCCGTCGTCATGCCGCTGCGCTCCTCCTTGATCTTCATCGCTCGCTCTACGAGGGGGGGCGGGGGACGGGCGTGGGAAGGCAGAGGGGGGGTGGACATGAAGTGGGCTTAAACACAACCAGGGTACATAACATGATAATCCAGGGGGGTCGCTGGTTCGATCAGCTGCAGCAGCCTCTGGTCACCCGGTCGGTGAAAAATGGGTTCGCCACAGATTGGCAGGTCACACGTGTGGTGGGGTAAAGTGTGGGTTCTACCATCTCTTTCAGTAAGTCTGGCCAGTGTGCAAGAGTAGGCCACAATAGCATGTATAGGGGCTCGCTAGATCTCCCTCGAGTGGATGCCCCTTCCACCAGCAGGGGCGTGAGTAGGACATTGCAGGGGCCGCACCTTTACCTAGACAATCTTGAACACCCTGATGGTTGCTAAATGGGAGTGTAATAATGCAGCCCTCTGGTCAATTCATGAATTGTTGAGATTCATTGTCACGTTTCCATCAAGAATTGTATTTATTTTTCATCGATTTTCTTATTGTTTAGTTTGCCCCTCAATTGTATCCTCAATGTTCTGTTGGTGTCATGTCATGCGATGAAAAAAAAACAATCAGATCGTTTGCAGGGCAGTGCAACCCCTCCGTAAACCCGCAGAAGGAGACATAATAGAACCACTTTCTGAGATCACTTCAAGTGATCTCGAGTTCACACCATCTGATCATATTTTTAATCTTCAGAGCTGGGAATTACCCAAATGACGTCGAGAAACAACTTTGTTGTGCATTCGTCGGTGGCCAGGCCGAGGCTATCAACTCGCTACACTTGGGAGCCCAATTTAATGTACTGACAGCTGCAAGATTCAAAGTGTTGTTGTTTGTTTTAATATTGTGGTGAATGTAGCGGCCACTAGTGGCTGCAGGGGGTCACGTGAACCCATTACCTACAATACATAGGAAAATTATAATCATAGATTCCTACACATGTGATTCGAGTCACATCTTTATGAGCTTAAGAACCGATATTAATTGCTGAATCAATGCATTGTTACAGCCCTGCCAAGAACGCGTTTTTACTGCAAATTAAGTGTAGACACTCGTCCCATCTTGACGTGGATTAGTAAGCTACACATAACCACATGTAAAAAAAGCACACACAAGTAATGCGCAATTGTCAAGATAGGAATAGATGTGGGTGCTTTGAGAATTTTCTCTCTCTCACACAAAGACAAAGATACCCCGTATCGCCTTAACAGACTGTTGGGGCAAGTGTTGCTATCGAGCACCTATGAAGGCCGACACGGCACACGAGAGGGTGGGTGGCCAGCACCACGCCTTTGTCTCCAAAGTGGCGATGTTTACACATCGCACCAGGTACTCATTTGAGGCTAATGCGACCTCGGGGAGGCCCAGAACCGATTCAGATAATCGTCACTGGTGTTGGCCGTGAGCGAGAGTCGAACTCGGGGTCGTCAGGTTCGTAGCGCAGCGCGCTAACCACTACACTACCGCTCCCCTTTCACAAAAACAAAGATCCCCCATATAGCCTTAATAGACTGTAGGGGCAAGTGCTGTTAGCGTGCACCTATGAAGGCCAGAATGGTACACGAGGGGGTGGGTGGCCAGCACCACCCCCGACCGCCTTTGTCTCCCCAGTGGCGATGTTTACACACCGCACCAGGTACTCATTTCAGGCTGAGTCGACCTAGGGGAGGCCCAGGACCGGTTCAGATAATTGTCACCGGTGTTGGCCGTGAGCGAGAGTCGAACTCGGGGTCGCCGGGTTCGTAGCACAGCGTAGCGCTAGCCACTACACTACCGCTCCCCATTCGCACACGCATGCATATAAACACAAGCGCGTGCAATTTTCCGAATGAAACATGACAAGGAATTTGCTGGTTTAACGGTACTTAGTGTCAGCTACACTTTGCGTCATTAATCTTTTGTCACTGGCAATGTGACATTAAGGAGGTTTCACTCCTTAATGTCATGTATGAACAATCCTTATGTTTAAGGGGGTGAGTTAAAGGAGGGGGGGGGGGGGGACGACTCGTCCTGCCTGTCTACATAACCGGATTGACTGCCACGGTGCAAATACACATCTTTGGCCATGTACAATTTACTCAGTATAATGTTCACTCTATCAATCTTAAAAAAAGCCTCTATGAGAGACAACACAAAAGACAGGGGGGGAAAAAAAATCGAAAGCAATCTCTCGAAATTGCATTGTGGTCTGAACAAAGAAATATAGAAGAACGCTCACTTCTGTCGAAGGGGCCAAACAAGATACCACCCTAACAAAGACAAAGATCCCCCGTATAGCAGCCTCGACAGACTGTTTCAGAATGTGCTGTCAGCGAGCCCCTTTGAAGCCAGTGTGGCACACGAGGGGGTTGGTGGCTAGCACGATGCCTGGCCGCGTTCGTCTCCACCGTGCGATGTTTAAGGCGATGTTTAAACATCGCACGAGGTACGCTTTATAGGCTGAGTCGACCTAGGGGAGGCCCAGGACCGGTTCAGATAATCGTCACCGGTGTTGGCCGTGAGCGGGAATCAAACCCGGGTTGCCAGGTTCGTAGCGCAGCGCGCTAACCGCTAAATTTCAGCTCCCCACATAATTAAGACACACGCAAACGTACACATTAGCATGCGCGTGCAAGGTTACCACTACCTTACCTTTCAGCAGCTTGTCGCGAACGGGCCGCTTGGTAATGTATCGCGTGCCGTCGCTTCGGATCTTCACTTTCCACTCCATTTTGCTTTCGGCCGTTGGGGACCCGTTGCGGGTGGCAAAGGCCTCCTTACAGACGCTGACCAGGCTCATCTGGCTCTGGGCGTACTCCACGGCCGACTTCTGCTGGATGAGCTGCATGTAGCTCTGGTAGTGCTGCGCGTGCGCGGGGATGTGCGTGCTGCGGTAGGACGAGTGCCGGTACTGCGACAGGTACTGCCCCTGCTTGGCGCCGCTGGCGCCGCCGGCGCCGCCGGTGCCGCCGCCGCTCAGCTTTTGGTAGAGCTGCTTCGCGCTGCTCGCCTCCGTCGCCGCGGCGACGCCGCCCGCCGTCGCGGACGGCTCCTCAGTCCTGCCTCCCTCCTTGCCGTCGGCGGGCTCGCTCCCCTCCTCCGCCTTGCCCGGGCCCTGCGCTTTGGGCTTGGCGGGGCTTGCGTCTCGGCTGCCGGGCCTCGAGAAGGGCGGCCCGACGCCCTTCTGGCTGGCGCCGCTCTCCGAGCGCTGACTGTCCGTGCTCTCGAGCGACTGGTTCGCGGTGCCGCCGGCCGTGAGCTTGAGCGAGCGTGGGCTGCTGCGGCAGCTCTCCGCCGTGTTGTACGCGCTCGACGTGTCCTTGTCGAACTTCTCCGGCGTCTCCGTGATGTTCGTCAGCCCGTCGCGCTTGAGGCCCGACAACGTCCTGAAGCTGCCCGTGCCGCCGACGCCGCGTCCAGTTCCTCCTCCTCCGCCGCCGCCGTCCTGGAACATCCACCCGTCGGCTCCGAATCGGCCGACGCGAGCCTGGCCGCTCTTGTGCGCACGGATGATACTCTGGCACTCGAGCTCGATGTTGCGCAGCTCCTCGTTGAGGAACTCCAGCTCGGCGTCGGCCACGTCCGGGTCGGCCTTGCCGAGGCCCAGGGCGGCCGCGCTGCTGTAGTACATGCTGAGCCGCTTGGCGTTCTTCACCTGGCACTTGAGCTCGAGCAGCTCACGGAAGCGCTCGCACTCCTCGGGGGCGATGCCCGCCAGGTCCAGGTCCACGTGACCGTCGCCCGACACGGCCGAGTCGTTGCTGTAGCGCATCTCGCCGCTGCTCAGCGTGTCGCGGTTGTAGTCCATGTCGCCGGCGTGGCTGCGCTGGCTCTCCAGGGTGCCCGTGCCGGGCTCGCAGTCGATGGGAATCTCGTCGTCGCCCGGGATCTCCTGCTCCACCTCGGAGCTCTCCTCCTCCTCGTCGTCCTCATTGCGAGTGCTCTCGTCCGTGCGCCCCACGCCGCTGTCCTTCTCGTGCCGGTTGGAGGAGGTGGTGGCCGTGTCCGTGAGGCCCCCGTCCTCCTGATGAGATGTCTGTAAAAAAAGAAAACAAGGTGGTGAAGGCGCAACTTTTCAATGACTCGCCCTTGACACAGCTGGTGGAAAGGCCCCCACTCGAGAAGGGAGCTCCAGGGATCCCCTCTCGATAGGATTTTTCCTTCTGCTTGTCGGTGCCACTCGAGGTGGCCTAACTTTAGTGGTTGCAATTTCTTCAAGCGGCCACCAATAACAGTGAATTACGTGAGAGCCATTTGAAATGAGTGGGGGTTGTAAAACAATTCACTCTTACTGCCATATAAATAAATCAGTCTGACTAACGTGTTTGCTACCTTACGTGCTATCGGCTTCCTCTCTGGCCCCACGACATTGTTTATCCACCATTTAGTTACTTTTCATTTATTATTATTTTATTTTATTATTATAATTTTTTTACCTACGTGACTTTACCGGAAAAAACCTAAGAGTATTATTCACCATTGTTTCAACCGCAGCACCTCGAGATCAAATCGAACCGGCGAACTCTGGATGTGCACGTCCACTCTCACGCTAACTGCTACACCGTGGCAGCAATGTCTGTAATCAAGGGATAATGATAATTTTCACAGGGAGCTTAATTTACCGTGCGCTAATTGATCTACAACGCTGTCACACGACATTGAGCTGCAAAACCACAAGCTTTAGCTTTAATCATCGTTGCGTATTATTATTTTTTACTGCTTACTTCATCACTTCTGTTCAGAAGACTCACACATGAGGATATTTTTACAGACTTATTAAAGAAATGCATAATACAATTATAAAAGCACATGCGATATTTTGTACATATATGTGGTGCGGACGTTTTCCCTAATTGGTTTTGTCTATTCTATAATCTCCCATCGAGCCAATTTAGATCTGCATTTGCTCTTCTAATGCGATGATCATTGTTGAGAAGAAAACCCCATTTACCTCACCTCCACCCCATTTGCATGCACATGAGCCCTCGTGCCAAGACGCTTTAAGGGGCAGGGGACACTGATACTTTGGTCAACGCTGACTCGGCAAGAATCCGCCATGCGGGGAAAAAAAGATAAGGCTAATTCGAAAAGAAGATTTACATTTTTGGCTGCATTTCACAGGGCACACACACACGCAGTGGCGTCACCAGTGGGGTGGGGGGGGGTGCAGACTGCACTGGGTGACACCATCAGAGGGGGGTGACACCAAAATGATTGTCTATAACGTTTTTTGTGCAGTGTTTCAGCAGAAATGTAAACATTTTTTTTATAAAAAAATATACCTGTAGTTAGTTATAACAACTGAAATATTTTTCATAAGCCCAGCTTACACGTACTGTATCAATATACCTACAAGGCTAAAACTCTGTGCTAATTTACTTTTTTATCCTTCTAATGCGCTCCGGTCAGAGCTGTCAATATTACACAGTTATATGCCCATAAATATGCTAAATTCCTCTTGATATGCAAATTATTTTATCAAGGCGCCCTTCCCCCCCCTTCCAACCCAGCTTAAATATACGCTCCAAGCATGGTGCTGTTTCATTCAGACGCTGTCTCCCCGACAGACCTGGTCTTTACCTGATGACGGCTGCTTGCGTTGTGGCCGAAACGTCGTGAGAATTATTTTATTTTGTTTTATTTTATTATTTTTATTGTTTCCATTCTACGTGACTTTACCGAAAGAACCAGGAAGATTACACAGTTACTATGACGCTTTGAGTCACGTGGTTTCCTCTTTCACGCGCTACAAGCACGCGCTGTTGTGTTCGTCGCTGCTGGTGTTTTTATAGTCGCTGATTTCGTCACATTTTCTGGTGTTTTAGTTACAATATTGTGGTAATTAGTATTTGTTAACCTATATCAATAACTTTTTGAAAATGAAGTAGTAATTCAAGGAAAAAGAGAAAAATCTTAAAAGGCTTCTGCTCCGTTACTAATGATGTTGTAACTTATAATGTTGTAATTAAATGTAGAAAGATTTTACAATTTGTTTTGTTAGTATTCATGTAATCTAAGAAATATTATATTTAAGCAATTGACAACTATATCACGTATAATTCTATGATTACAATTTAAATTGATAATAAACTTACATGTAGAACAATTATTTATTATGTAACTCTTTGATGACTAAATAGAGAAATTGACAATTTAAAACATGAAGTGTGGGTAAATGCTATGGTTTCTTGATACATGTTTAGAAATAAAACTTAAATCTTAAATATATTTTTTATTTTAGTCTTTTAAAAATTTATTTAAAACATTACTGTCTTGCAAATATATATCTGATTTTAAATGTAATTCTTAAATAATTTTTTTCTTCGAATTATTTTGTTTTCTTCCCGTAAAAGTAAATACATTTAGGCTGTACGCATAATATTGTAATTTAAAGGTGTAATTAAAATGTTACTAGTTCTTTATGTCACTACTATTGCCATTACATGCAGTGATATACGGAATTACAATTAGTACAAAACACATTACTAAGGATTCTGTAAGGTCTAGTACGGGAGGAGGCCCATGTGGGGTGACACCATGAGTTACCCCACTGGGTGACACCGACCCGAGTGATGCCACTGCATACACGGTAAAGGTGCAGCTCTGCAACTGTCCAATCGCGCCACTGGCAACGAATGAGACTTTGCTAGAGGGAGCTCCAGACAGCCCCTCGCGATGTTTGTTTGACCTACTCTTCCACACCGGCCAGATGTCTTGGAAGAAGTGGGAGTACCTGCACTTTAGCCAACCGCACATGATCTGCCGATCGACTAATTCGTGGTGGTACCCATTTAAACTGCTGGATGGACAGATATTGAATAGACTCTCATATTGTTTCAACTGCCGCGTCTGGCATGGAATCAGCAAATAAACTGACCATTGGTAAAGTGATGTCTGTGCATCATAATGGGGTCCCTCTGAGCCACCATCACACCCCACTTGATGATACCTAAGGGGCTGCCACCTTTTCCTGGTTTTCCCAGGGTCATCCTGGTAAACCAGTAAGCATTCACAGGACATTAAGAGTCGGGTTTTTTTCTCTTTTCAGTTGAATAATGAATATAATGACAATACACTCCTGAAGACGATGAATTTACAAGTAAAAAAAAAACTCAACACAACTGTTGCCTTTTTCTTGGTTATTTAGGTAAAGTCACGTAGAATGGAAATAATAAAATAATAAAAATAAAACATAATAAAATAATTCTCACGACGTTTCGGCCACAACGCAAGCAGCCGTCCTCAGGTGGAGAGCAGGTCTGTCGAGTAGACAGTCTGAATGGCACACTTATTATTTAATTATTTTATTATTTTCATTCTACGTGACTTTACCGAAAGAACCAAGAAGATGAATCCCTGCAGTCACGAAAGCTTTAAATCGAAATTTAACTGTTGCCTTATAAGTGAAAAAAAAACCACAAAGGCCCTTATTCATAGAACATAAATGATTTAGGGGTAGATTTTCCCTCTCGCGGTATTTTGAGACAATCTCATTCCCACGACGTGCCCCGGATTGTCCGTACCCCCCGGACGTGGCGCCCCTTCGCAGCTAACGTGTGTGTGAGCGCCAAGTGCGAGTTGTCACACGCTGACCTCCTGCTGCAGCATGCTCGCTGTGAACTCCATGGCCTCGTGGTGCTGCTCCTCCAGCATGCCCAGGTGCAGCTCCTCCAGGAAGTCGTTCCTGTCGTCGTCCATCCAGCCCTCATCCAGCTGCACGCAGCACACAAAGACAAAGATCCCACCTTGTATAGCCTTAACAGACTGTTGGGGCAAGTGCTGTTAGCGAGCGCCTATGAAGGCCGGCACTGTGGCACACGAGGGGGTGGGTGGCCAGCACCACGCCCGGCCGTCTGTGTCTCCCCAGCGGCGATGTTTACACACCGCACCAGGTACTCATTTGAGGCCGTGTCGACCTAGGGGAGGCCCAGAACGGGTTAAGATAATCGTCACTGGTTTTGGCCATGAACTGGAATCAAGCGTGGGTCGCCAAGTTCGCAGCGCAGCGCGCTAACTGCTACACGACCGATCCTACGCACACACACACACACGCGTACGCATGCGCAAGTACTTGCTCAAGCCATTGCCGATGGAAGGGTCTCCAATAGAGGGAGAGCGCTAGAGGGTGTCTGGCTTACTATTCCACGCTGGCCAAACACCGTGGAAGAGTTGGGGGTACCCCGCATTTTACCCCAACGCACGCTACCTGCCGATTTAATAACTGCTGCGTACCAATTAATACTGCTGGGTGAACAGAGGTAGAGTAAATTTGCGCCATCGCTTCAACTGTCCTTCCAGGACATCGAACCGGCGACTCGTCGATTGCAAGTCCAGTGTTCTAATCATTACACCACGACAGTACTCTGCAAGTGGAAGAGTGATTTGTTTATTTGTATGTATGTTGAACTTCTTTCGGACCATACTTCGATATCCACCGGTGATTGCAAACACAAGAAGAAGAAGAAGACGGATCCCACCTGGATCTCTGGCCGGGCGAGGAGCAGGGAGACCCTGCGGCTCTCCTCGTTGGTGAGAAGAGCCACCGCCTCCTCCTTGTCCTGAATGTCCAGCCCGTTGATCTGCACCGACAGAGGCATCGTCATGCACGGTCACAACCGCGGCGCAGCGACGGACAGCGCCTCCCCTTCTCCGTGCAGCACATGTTTCAAGATAACAATTGTCATTTACAGTCCTTTGTCAATCCACTGCTGGATGAAGGCCTCTCTTGTTATGTCTGACCATACTTGGCCACACTGGTCAGTTATTGTATCCGGTGTATGTGTGTCTCCCGCCACCCCCCCCCCCACCCCACCATTAGAAACATGTCGCTAACTAATGCACACGTTTACATCCACAAAATACCATCGCAACCCACTTCGGCCTTGTTCCATCCAATGCTGGATGAAGGCCTCTTCAAGCCACCACCACTCACAATCCTAAGATGCACGGAAATATTTCGATTTAAAGCTTTCGTGACTGCAGGGATTCATCTTCTTGGTTCTTTCGGTAAAGTCACGTAGAAGGGAAATAATAAAATAATAAAAATAAAACAGAATAAGATAATTCTCACGACGTTTCGGCCACAACGCAAGCAGCCGTCCTCAGGTGACTTTGAAACCCCCCGCCCACCTCCTACGCATTTCCCATAAATGTGCTAAATTCCTCTTGATATGCAAATTATTTTGTCAGGGCGCTCTTCTTGCCCCTCCAACCCAGCTTAAATATACGCTCCAAGCTTGGTGGTGTTTCATTCTTCACCTGAGGACGGCTGCTTGCGTTGTGGCCGAAACGTCGTGAGAATAATTTTATTATGTTTTATTTTTATTATTTTATTATTTCCCTTCTATGTGACTTTACCGAAAGAACCAAGAAGATGCATGGAAATAATTCACCTTAAACTAAGAGGGGTGGGCCCAGCACTGCTTCAGGAATCATTTGCCACAGATGTCAGCGAACCAGGTGCAGGCCCGCCGGTTTCAGAGCACAACGCGTGAACCACTGAGCCACCACCACCACACTACGGTAATTGTATTTTCTAGGCAACGCAATTACCATTGAGACGTTTCGACTGACGAAACAAATTCAGGAGGGTCTTGTATTCCAACGTGGGAAAAAACCCCGTTTTGACGACCCGTTGAAGTTTTCATGGGAAAATAAAATAAAGGGCTTTTTTCACATTACATGTACCTCCCAGTTTAAGGTGAATTATTTCCATGCATCTTAGGATTGCGAGTGGTGGTGGTGGCTTAGAGAGGCCTTCATCCAGCATTGGATGGAACAAGGCCGAAGTGGGTCGCGATGGTATTTTGTGGATGTAAACGTGTGCATTAGTTAGCGACATGTTTCTAATGGTGGGGTGGGGGGGTGGCGGAGGGAGACACACATAAACCGGATACAATAACTCAGAGAAACAATGGCAAAAACCTCCGTTCATAAATAATCGAGACAGATTTCACGCGGCAGGCATGGGGTGACAGGTCGAACGAAAGGCGCGCTCGCCGGACCACAATGGCTTATGGCACGGCGTGCGCGCGACGCTTAAAAGTAACGACGTGGGTCAGGAGACGCGGTCAAAGGCCAGGCACCGGGGGGCGTCCACTGCTTGGGGCAGATTCATGGCGCTGAGCTCACGGTGGGTCACTCTCGCCCTCGGCACGGCTCGAATAAACGCGTCCGCTAACGCACGGCGGGGTCCCCCCCTTGGGGCAAAACAAAGGACGGTCGCCCCGTCGCAGGCGGCACGCGCTGGCGCCGTGGTACTGCCGGCAACGAGGGACAGCGGACGTTCTTGAGAGGTTGCCGGAGGACGACCTGGAAATTGCACGGTCCGTGAGCCGCCACTGAATCAATTATGGTGGTGCCGTAATGGTAATGACGTCATTCATTTATCCAGAAATGACTTACAGAATTTCAAACGTTTTAAATAGGGTCCCGAAGACAGGCCCTAAGTGCAGACCATTCACACAAACTCACACTAATAAATTGAACACCATGCGATCTGCGGCCACAATGAAGGACAGTGGACAGATTTGACCGACAAAGCAATGGTTGCCGTAAAATTACTTAAAACAACAACAACAATGATACTAATGTCATTCATTTATCCAGAAAAGACTTGCCTTATCTCAAACATTTCAAGAGTGTCCTGCCCTGGGAATATTTGACCAAATAATGTAATATGGAGCCAGAGTACACGGCGAAAGAAAGTCTGCAGAGAGGGGTACCCCAAACCTACTTTCAGTACTTTCTTCTCCTGGCCAACTTACTGTCCCCTGAGTTTGCAGTTTCACGAATCTCCGTGATTCACACACCTTTGCAGTTGATTAGCGGTACGTGTGTAACAATGCTAAACTTTTGCTTCAGATCGATAAACAGGCAGATTGGTCTCTTCTGGCTACAAAACTGGGGGAAGATTGGATCTCGGTTTTCGTGTGATTCTGTTGACAATGTTCAAACCTGCAAATTCAACGGGATATGCACAACGATCTCCACGGCAAAAAACTGACCTGCAGGATTCGGTCGCCTTCTCGAATTCGACCGTCTTTGGCAGCGATGCTTTTAGGGTCAACCTGCAAGAAGGACAGTTGCAAAGTGATGAGTAAAGAGAGACATGAGGTTTATTACCATGCCACATGGCGCAACCCGCGTTATTCTTAAAATTGTTCATAGGGCGAGTAAACGTATTGAATAAAAAAACATCAAGATACAGATTTATAATCTCTGACCCCACACAGAAGGACCTTCATAGTTTCAACTTTACCCAAAACCAATGCATGGCAGATGCGGCTATTGCCTATTAAACTTTTTGTTTTTACCATGAAAGGCCCACTGAGCTGTACTGTCTAGCAATTTTTTTTTAAAAGAGCGACCTAGCCACAAATGACAGTCCAATGAAGTGGCTTATCATGTGGAAATTTATAGCAGCCAAATACTATAAACTCATGTTTCTAAATGTGGAGGGAAAAGCCTGAGGACCCAGATAAAAATCCACGTGACCACGGGGAGAATATGCAAACTCGAACTCATGACCTCCTGCATACTAGGTGAGGTAGTTAACATCTCGCCACCGCAGCGTCTATACTAACGAACATTAAGAATAGCCCAGAGCTTACTCCTGATGTTGTCGACTGGCTCACCCATCAACTTCGACATGAACCCACGTGAACATTCGTGATCAACTCTCCTCCACATGATAATAGGTGAATAAAATAAATAAAAAATGTTGCGGAGAACCTTAGGAGACTGAACAAAATTGAATCAAGTGTGGGTTTTCTAATGGTTAAAATCCCAATGTAACCAACATATTGAAAGCGGCGGAGAGGTACATTAGCTCAGATTGGTGCAGATTACACCCAAGGACACAAAGCAGTTTTTAATGAACTTAGCTGTCCCCAATGTGAATTGAGAATGCATCTGTGCAAAGTGGTTTTTTTGTTAAGACACTGCATCATTATCATTCGACACGCCTCATTATTAATGGGGCTCTGAATGGGTTGCTCACAATTCGTTCAAGGGGAGTGTTTTTATTTGTTATGCATCATTTGCAATGTATTTGTATTCATTTGAAATCAGGGTATTACTTAGCCCTCACTTAACCAGGGTTTATGAAAGAAATACCACGTGACATCCGTCACTAGAAAATAATCGTGAAGAAAATGCATGGCGTAGATGACAGGACATTAAAAAAAACTGATCGTCTTGCGAAAATAAAATCCGTTTTAATTTGGATAAAAATTTCAACAACAACCCGTGCACCGCAATCCCACAAACCGTCGTGAACAATGAAGGCGTGCTCACTCATCGTGCAAATGCACACTTCATGCGATTACTACTCCTTGTCCCATGCATGGTAATGCGATTTCTAACCAGTAATGGGTTCAATTTAAATAAAGAGGATTTTTAAGGGGCCGTTAGACAGAGCGATGAATGTGATCGCTTCTGCTCAGGGAGCTACGCGGAACACGTCGCAGATCGACAGCGCGGTACGGTGGAAACTTTCCGACGAAAAATGTGAAACTGGGCAGACAAAAGCCGTCAGTTTCAGTTTGGTCTGGGTGCAAATGTTTCAAAAGATACATTCAGCGCTGTTTGAATGGGAAGGTTGGTGCACTTACATTCGGCCAAATATGAGATTTACATTCCCCGACTTCGGTGGTCTTATAGATCACGCTTTTGAAAGGGAGGGCACATTTCGATAAAAAAAGAAATGTGGAAAATAAAAGACATCTCACAGAGTTGGCTGGCTGGGCCCAGTATTGGTAAAAATATAAAAAATACACCAACAGAAGAGTCAAACTGGAACATTAGTTTTTGATTTAAAGCTTTCGTGACTGCAGGGATTCATATTCTTGGTTCTTTCGGTAAAGTCACGTAGAAACAATAAAAGAATACAAATATTAAACAATAAATTTCTCACGACGTTTTTTTTTTCACACCTGATGATGATTGCTCGTGTTGCAGTCGAAACGTCGTGATAATTTTATTGTTTCATATTTTTATTATTTTATTGTTTCTACGTGACTTTACCGAAAGAACCAAGAATATGGAACATTATCATTGATCATTTTAGAATGTCATCACCACAAGGACACCCTCACTCTCTCTGTAGGTGCAGAAGACTCATCGCAAGGATACCTAACAATAGAATTTAGATTGATATGGAATTTACAAGCGACCGCATCTCCAGACGCTGTACAGAAACAGAGAGCATATTTACGTTGTCGAGTGAGGCCATCGGCCATAGGCAGAGGAGAATAGAAAGGTCTTGAGCCGGGACTTAAAAATAGGCAGGGGGTCGACAGCGCAGATGGCTGGGGGAAATGAGTTCTGGTCGATGAGGAAAGCAGAAGAGAACGAGCAATGTCCCACTGAGTAAAGATCCACTGACATAATCCTTGAACGGCCATCATTTTTGGTTTCAATATTAATACATGTAATTGAGAGTAACCAGCTTCTAACGGTTTTTATAGATTATGCAGTGTAGTAATCGCCGGTGTGAATACGTGCATGAGTGATAAAACACAAATTAATATACAAATAACTCGTGAAAAGAAGCAGCAACAAAACAAAGGGACTTTGAATGAACGTTACTTTAGCCTGCGCTGAGGTATTAAAGCAAAAGCATCGAGTCATTTACCAAAGAGGACACTTGACCAACGTGCGGATTTCACAATGGACTTGGAAACACTTCAAAGTGAGCTGTCTCCAACATTTCACACGTTTTATATTTGTGCTGTAAGAGTCTGGGGGTCTCTTAGCGAAATTGCATTTCATCACATGAATAGAGCAGGTGGCAGAAAAAAAAATGGAGTGAATTATGGAATATTTGTTTGCTTTAGTCTAAAATAATTAAAAATGGCACGGTGAAAATGTCAGCGGGTTTTACCAACACAATGACTACGTCTCGTGCTAAAATAAATCCCTCGCTGCCTCCGTAATTATACATTTAATTGCAGCCCACTTTAATAAAAAGAGGATTAGCGTGCGTAAAGGTCATAGTGTGTCCAAACAAATCCTGCACGCGAGACAGCAGTCTAGAGAGAGGGGGCCTCTGGTTCTGACGTAATTAAGTGGACGCGCCGGGCTGGGCATGCGGTGTAACACGCACGCGGCACCTTTGTCCCAAAGCCACTGTAGGGATGACGCGGGGTAAAGGTTCCTCGGGGCAATGGAGACTTTAAAGGATGCTCATGACAAAAAGGGACTGGCAGGTAGAGATGACCACCGATTGCTGATATTCTGAGCAATTCAAGGTCATTACCTTTGGTTGAAAAATGTAACAAAAAAACACAACAGAAGGCTCGATAGCTGTGGGGGTCACAGCAGCGAGCTAGCCAACACCGATGAGAGCCTGGGTTTGAATCCGGGTAGCCACCTGTGATTAACCTGCGTTCTAAAGCGGAGTGAGTTGGCAGTCTCAGTTACAACTCACGCAAAAAAACCCCTCTATGCTTACATTTTTATTCATTTAAGTAGCTAATTTTGACCGCAGAAATATGTAGTTAAAAATATTTATTTGACTGCGATGTAAGTGTGTGGAATTTTTTTGCGTCGTACGTAGCACACGAGCGGGTGGGTGGCCATCACCACCCTCGGCAGCCTTTGTCTCCTGGGTGGCAATGTTTGCACATCACACCAGGTCCTCATTTGAGGTTGAGTGGACCTTGGGGAAGCCCAGGACCGGTTCAAATAATCGTCACTGGCGTTGGCCGTGGGTCGCGCGAACCATTGCGCTACCGCGGCTGCCCACCACGCAAGCTGACTGACATCGATGGATGTGCAGTGATGAAGAGCAATGGGGACCCGTGGGCGAGACCGTGCCGTCGGGATGCCCCCGCGTGTACGGGCCGCACCTCGGTCACGTAGATGCCCAGGTCGTCCTCGTCGTCAGTCCGGTAGCACACGGTGAGGCCCAGCTTCTCCTGGCTAAAGATGCGGTACAGCTCGACTTCCTGCGGAAACGGACAAAGACAAAACAGAAGGAAAAAAAAGGCGAGGTCCCACCATGTAGAATTCAAAAGATTATCGGGACAAGTGCTGCAAGTGAATACCTTTGAAGGCCGGCATGGCGAATGTGGTGTGGCCAACACCACTCTCGGCCAACTTTGTCTCCCCAGCTCTGATGTTTACACTGATGTTTACACACTGATGTTTACACTGATGTTTACACACTACACCAGGTACTCATTTATGGCGGAAATTGACAGGGATGGTCCAGCACTGGTTTTGCCCTCTGGATTCGTAGCGCAGTTGCGCTAACCGCTGCACCACTACTTCCCACCGCAGAACGCATGCAGATGCATGCACATATGAATCATTCATTGAATATGTTCTCCTTTGCCGATCAAATGCCAGTTAGGTCCTGCTTTTTAAAAGCTGTATAGAGGTGGCCGAGTGCCTCACAGAGGTCAAAGTGCTACACTGGATCCACTGACGTCCCGGGCTTGAATTCAGGCAGCTGACGGTGATTAAACCAGCTTCTACAGTTGCAGTGATTTCATTGTCCCACCAATAACTGCACAAATGACTGCTATCCCCCCCCCACCCATCACACTAAATTTGTTTCCGTGCTTAATTTGTCCAAATTCCAGCCGTGAGAATTAAACTTATCGGCTTGGCTTGTCGCACGATGAACGCTGCTCGATGAACATTACTCTCCGTAGCAGAGCGGGTGTCACGGTACGGCTCCCTACAGTGCGGGACCAGAGGTCACTTGAAGGGATTGCATGAAAGTGCCATCAGCTACTCATCAGTGAAACCTATACATCTGTCATAGAATGCAGTTTGCAGGGTACAGGCAATATCCAGTTATCATGCAAAGACACTGACATCAAGAAAACCTTTAAAGAAAAAATCTCATACATTAAACACAGAAAAGGACATTCACGAGAAACGAATGTGACAGCTTTACACAATGTGAGATTCTGCGCTGCACAGAAATACACAACAAAACAAAGGTGCTACCGGACAGGTCACACGTGATGCATTACAATTACGGCTCTAAGCCACAAAACACAATGGTGTGTGCTTCCTACCCAGAAGAACAAGGGCCATCCGAGTGCGTGAACGCAGTTTGGTGAACAGCGGCAAAGGTAAAACACCAGGCCATCGAGTAGATCTACAGTGAACCGGCGACTCTTTATTTTGACACCTGATAAAGGATTCACTTTCTCTCCTCTTTTGCTTAAACTGTCCCCTCTTGCCGTGTAGCCAAAGTGCCAATTTTACGGCGCTCAGAGCCTTTCCCAAATGAAAGGAAGCCGGGCCTTGCTTCCATCACTCAATCTGCCTGCGAGCAGCCAGCCACAACAGCCCCGGGTGCCCATCTATTCCGCTAATGGCAAAATGCATTAGATGGGGGGGGGGGGGATATACACACACACTGCCGATGACAGCCCATATTTCTAATAAAACACATCTCTCGGCAATTGTCTTGTCCAATTTGGGCCCCGCGGGAAAAAAAAAATTAAAATAAGCAAACCGGAGCCAGTTCCTCGTCAGGAGCTTGCACGCATGCCGCACGCTGGCGACCCGCCCCCGGTAATTGCTTCGTATTGAACTGGAGGGGGGCCGAGGTTTGGGCAGCATCTGTCTGGCAGGCGGAGCTGACGCGCCTTGCTCAGGCCCACACGCTATTAATCACCGGTTACAGACTCGGCCCGGCTGCTCTGATCTCCGATGCGGCCGATATCGCGACGGGCAGAGCGTGGGCCCCGCCGGTCCCATCTCGTGCCCGTCGAAATTTATCTTGTGCGCCTTCCGCAGCGCCCGTTTATTAAATAGAGGCCAAGAGTTTAAGGCGGGATCATTTTTCATCGTCTCGGCGGTCTCCTGTGCGACTCGCGGGCGCTATTCTGACGGAGACCCCACGGATTCGTTTCCTTTTCGTTGTCGATCGCACGGTGCATGCTGGGAGAAGAGGAAGGAAGGGGGGGGGGTGCAATACTGCGGAGGAAAAAAATGTGAATGGAAAGTACGCAGCCCTGCAACATGCTCGCTCACGTCGGTGCTGGCAGAAGGGCCTCCAATCCAGAAATCTGGAGAGAGAGAGAGAGCTTCTCTGGCGGGTGTTTGGCCTATTCCTCTACGCCGCCGACACGTCTCAGGAGACGTTGAAGTAACCCACACTTTGTCCCATCACACGCGACCTGCCGGCTGACTCACTGTGGCGCACCTCCATTAGACTGCTCGGTGGATAGAAACGGGGGCGGGGGGGGATTTAAGACACTTGCACCATTGTTTCAGCTGTCATGCTGGAAGATTGAACTGGTGACCTCTGGATTGCAAGTCCAGTTCGCTAACCATTTCACCCGTGGCAAATATTTTCTATTGAATATTTTATTATACTACCATTAATCATCTCGTGTGCAGATGCCAGATGCATTGTTCCAACGCAGGAAGATGAGAGACACTGACCTCCTGAGCCCTTCATCCAGCAGTGGAAGCACGATGATGATGGCAGTAGTGTTCAAGTTTATTAACAGGGCAAAGTGGTGGCACAGTGATAAGTGCACTGCGTTATGAACCGGGCTACCTGAGTTCAATTCCTGGACACGGCTAACATCAGTGGTGAGTGACATCTGAACCGATCCTGGCTGTCCACCCCCCTCACCAACGAGCACTGACCAGCGTGGTGAAGTATGGTCAAACAACCCCAGTAAACAATATCGCACTGAAAGGTCTAAATCGGGCAGTGGACTAACAAAGGGCTGTAAAAAAATACATGTTTTAAAATAAGTCCATTGTACGATGGGAGAAGCATAATAAACAGGGGATCTAAATACGGTTGTTTTTGAAAATTGTAATTTTCCTCTTCCCGGAGGGTGAGAAAACCATCGGCTTAAAATCTGACGAAAAGCAGCAGATTTAGCACATCCACTGCAGCGACAGAAGGTGGCAAAAACTTGCGCTCAGGAACCAATTAAGAACGCCAGTGATGAGAACGCACAAACTTGAGTGCACCTTTGCCAACAAGACCAGCGTAAAGAGCAGAGAAATTTACCACAGCAACAGCAGCAGCAGCCGGAGAGGCAAAGAGAAGAGAGTTTCAACCGAGTCAGCGCCACGATTGTTGAAAACAGAGCAATCTCACAGCCCTGGAAACACATTGGTGGCAATGTCGCATCATAGGCCCAGCCACGTCAAAAGCCCATGGGCAGGGCACAGTCAGTTGCGTGCGTGACGAGTCACTAATAAGTATGAACGTGCCATTAGCTGTATCAAAACCTTCACATTAGTTCAACCAAGCCTGTTAACATGGCAGCTGCATGGGCAGCATGCCATGCACGTTCTATCTCGGAGGATTTCAGTTCTGCGGATCTCTAGCCCACAGGAAAGACACCAAACGCTTTCGCTGTCAGAAAACTTCTGCAGCGAAAGTGATGCCGCCTTTAATTTTGTTTTTTTTCACCAGCAACTGAAACAAGCAATTACCAAAGTTGGCAACAATCAGGCCCGAGTGCGTCGTTCAAGTTGTACAGGAGGGAAATTTGTTTTCAACCATCTTGGCGTGACATACTCGAAGTAGGGTGCTCATTTAAGTTGAATAATCACAGCTCCGTCACATCAACAGCTCGGGAAATCTCTACATCTGAGTGTCCTCTTTACAGTGACGTGCCTCAAAGCACATCTCCCCAACGCACAAACGCAAGGCGGACGAAAGGTGAGCCTGAAACCCTGCGAGCGATACAGCTGCTAGCCGCTTCAGCAGCTGGTCGCGTGGAATCAGCAAGTAAGTGTCGCCATTAGGCCCAAATTGACGAAACCCTCTCGCCGGGGCCTCAGTCGGGGCGTTTTGATTGTATGGAACGATAGGCCCACGAACGGAGCCCCTCGGCACACTGCTTCGTGATCAAAAGTGAGCCAAGAGGTGTCGGGGAAATCCTTTGGCCGGAGGCAGCAGGGGGTCCCCGCGGTGCCGTGTTGGGTGACGACGTATCTCCGTGAGCAGAAGAGCACGGCGAAAGGATTATCTGAGCCGACGGTATTGGACGGATGCGCCGAATTAGCGGGACGCTATGTTAAAAAGCTCGAGTTAACGGTCATTCCTAAGCACCGGTGGGTATTAGCGGTGACAAATAATTATTCGGCGGCGTTTCAACGTCTTTTTGTTCCCGTGAATATGAATGCGAAACGCTCAAGGCAATGTGGGTGCTGACAATTGGCGTGAGCTTTAAGGGGCTCAACGGCTGCGTCTCAATTTTGAGGAGATAATGCGAGTGGGTCAACACCCAAAAAAACTGCTGAAGTAGGCTTACTTCGGCAGTTTTTTCTTGCTGTGGTTGTCCCACCTGATGATGATTGCTTGTGTTATGATCGAAACGTCGTGACCTACTATTTTTTCTACCTACGTGACTTTACCGAAAGAACCAAAGAGTATGGATCCCTGCAGTCACGAAAGCTTCAAATGAAGATTGGGTTAACACACTGCACCAGGAACTTGGTAAACTGCGTTTGATTCCTGGCCACGGTGAACAAAGTGATGTCTGAACCGATCTTGAGCTTAACTGCCTTTGCTAGTCCACACTGATATGGTAAAAAGTATGGTAAAAAAAAACTCCATGACCGACACAGCCTAGGGAGGTCTTTATATAACAGCGGCTTGCCAAAGCGGTGGACATTAAAAAAAATATTTTCATTTTATAAATCACAAACAAGACTACAAGCCATAAGTTAGACACGAGTAAGCTGATGAGCTATTCTGCGTGAAATACTTGCGCAAATAATGAATAACTTAACAATTACGTCATGCAAATATATTTCGACATTTTAAAGTTGAACACAATAATTAAGTGTTATAAGCTGTGAAAATAGCCACTGTACATATCTAATAGCTATAAGATGATGGTGATTGATTGAATGATGTATATTATAATGATGTTATAGAAGGGCTAGAAATGAGAGAAAAATGGTATAAATTTAGTTGAATCTATGATTATAACTAGACGCATTCTGGCCCACAAAGGAAGGCCAGCCTTAAGTTCCACATTGATTTAAGTCTTGTGCAAAATTCCACACATCAGTTTTTCAGACAATTTGTGTGACACTCAATGTAAAAAAAAACAGACTAGTGACTTGTCGTAGATACTTAGAATGGCAATCAAATCATATTGATATTAAAGGTTGTCAGTATGCCACACTTGTAATTGTATTTTCAAGATTAAGTTTCAGCATCAACATTTGCATTGCTTTTCAGTCGGGTTTTTGTGTCACCATATCATCACGTGCCACTAGACCAGGCTTCAACCCAATGAAAAGCTCACTCTATATTCCACAACAAAATCGTTATAGTTCCGTAACATTCAAGTTTGGTCCCTGTGATCTCCGGCTCAAATGAGCATTGAAACGGTACTCATTACCCATTTACAGTCCTGAACCTAGTGGTGGAAATTCCTCGTTCCTATGGCAGGGGCTAGTCTCTCCATTGGAAAACCATTGTTGACTTCCCTACTTAGTTGTACCCATTTTTATTGACCCGTGGGGGTGATGGGCTGAGGCTACCCCCCTATCAGGATTTAAACTCGCAACTCTCTCCTAGCGAACTGCTTGTTCCACTGCTGAGTCACTTTGCCTGCCTCCACCAGAGGCTTAAACAGTATCACTCCGATTTACGTCTCCCCCTTTCATGTTGTTTCGCGAATACGTTGTCACTTTATGGACAGATGATGTCACTGACAACATCTGTCCTTTCTCGTATCCGCCGCCTCTCAGCCTTTTCCTCCCCCTACCCTCCACACCAGGGGTCGGGAACCTTTTTGACTGGGAGAGCCATAAAAGCCAAATATTTCTAAATATATTTCATTGACAGCCATATAGTATTTTTAACGTATAATAAATTAAATGTCTTACTTTTAATGCGACTTCTGGTCACGGGACCCGTGACCCGAGAAATGTTATCTTAAAAACGAATTTCTGTTTACTTTAAAATGACACAGTATTATTAAGCAATATCACAAATATTTTAAAATCAGTTCCAAACTGATTTTATTTTTATTTTATTTATTATTTTTTTCAACTCAAAATTGTCTGGGAGCCATATGCCGTCACCCGAAGAGCCATATATGGCTCACGAGCCATAGGTTCCCGACCGCTGCTCCACACGAACTGCTTTGTGTCGTGCATAAAGACATTGTTGCTGCACTGTAGAGTACAATATATTATCCGCGCACAGGATTTGTTGATTTTTTTGTTTTTATCGTGTAATGTATCTTATTGTACCCTGTGTAGTTTGTGTTACAGTTTATTGCTGTACACTGGTGCTGAGCACAGTATTATTAGTAGATTAATGTAACTGTGTGGGCACGTTTAGGATGAAGATGGAAGCATTGACACACAGCATGACCATACCCTCTGTTGTCTTTCTTTAGCTGTCGTGGTGTGCAGAATGAAATTGCTTTGATTGATGTAATTTCGATATTCGTTGGCGCACCTTTCAAACGAATATATAACAAATCTCTCATGTCATTGTAAGGCATCGTCACAAAACCGCTGCTTGTGGTGCTAATAATTATCTTTGATTACCCATAAAAGCCTCACCAAGTCTCAAGACTCTTATTCAGGAAGCTCCATAATTGAGAAGTTTGTCCAATCCAATTAATGAGTGTATCGCGTACGGGATCAAACTGGAGCAGTCACACGCACAACCCACGATGCATACCAGGGGGTTATATTCCGCACAGATTCAATCAATAATCAATTGCTTTCATGCCACATTCTTAAAGCGAATGACTGACCTCGTATTCCAGCTCGTCTGCTCTCTCGGGATCCTGGTGCATGCTGGGAAGGTAGTCGTTGTTATCGTAATAGTCGTCCGCGATCGTGTGCCTGAGAACAGAAGTGAGAGCGTTAACCCACAACGCTTTTCTCTCCGCGCGCACAAAAACACAAGGCCCAATTACGGAATCGTTAGCGGTGACTCACGTTTACTTTACGGCTTGCGGTGTAATTTAATTGCCGCAAGAGCCTGCCCACTTGCCCAAAGAGATAAATTACCACCGAGCCATAACAAACAAAAAAATCCAGCAGCTACCGTATGCTGGGCGCTGAGAGGCCGGGGAGGCTGAGTGATTACATTGGCACTGCTGCCTCTTAACCTGGGCTCCACAGAGTGACATGAAACGAATCTCGGGGCACAGCACTGATCATCATCATCAACATTATTGTTATTAGCCATGGTCAATCCACTGCTGCATGAAGGTCTCCCACAAGCTGCCACCACCTCTCACAGTCCCACATATGGAACAATCCACCCATCCCCTGCTCGCTAGGTTAATGCCCTCTCGGACGCGTTCCATTCCAAAGACAAATCTAAATACATTTCTGATCACCGCTACTGACACCTTTTTAGGTACTCAATCACTTTAACGTACATGTTCAAAACACCAGTGAAGCTGTTACAAGATTTTCGACCTGAAGCACTGAACTAGGGAATATTCAAAGGGTGAAAGGTCATCACGGATAATGTCCATCAATCCGGCCGCACTCCACCATCACTTCTGCTAGATGCCACAGCTGCTGCACAGTTGTTGAGGGGTCTGCTATTGCAGCTTTTCCCACCGTCTGGCTTTCGGACTTCTTCTACTCATATTTTACATTATGGTCCTCATTGAGACTCAACGACAACCTTAACAAGTTTCCAATCTACTTATTTATTCAAATAAGTGCAGTTTTTTTTTAAATAATGTTGTTTGAAAATTCGACAGGATAGGGTAGAAATCTAAACGGCCTTCCAAAAAAAACCCCACATCCCACCGTGAACAGAATCAAACTGCATGTCACTTTACTATTTTCTTGGAATAAATGTGATTTAGGACACAGTGAATAGGTTTTAAATCACAAATAAGCGACAGGTGATGGATTCCAGCCAAATACAAGTTAATGTCAGGATGGTATTGTAGAAATGTTTTTGTAAATCGTAGTGCATGATGCCAGAAAGTGGTCATTTAACGAGATACAACTATATTTTGGAAACACGGAAAGTTGTTTAACTCTGTTACGGACATATTTTGATTCAAATGAGGATATTTTTGTATTTCTCTGAATTGTACTTGGAAACAGATTGTAGGACAACAACGGGAGATTAAAATTGAGCAACATGATGTGATGACATTTTGAATGTAGTTTGCAAAATAACTAAATATAAAATGCAACCCCTGTCGGCTTAAGAGATTTGTTGAAAATGTGTTTTGGTTTCATATTTGCACTGGAAAATGTGTGTGTGTGTGTTTTTTTTTTAAGAATTGTAGGAAGATAGCACATATTGTAAGGATTTCCTCTCTGGTGTAAAATGTAAAAAGAAATATAAAGAACTGTAAACATCAGGAGGGCTTTATAGAATGTTATCCTCACATGCTACCTACCAGACCAGGCTTCAATACAATAAAAAAGCCCACGCTATTATCCATGAGAAATTGTTACAGTGCCATAATCTTCACCAGAGGCATACAATTCACTGGCAATACAGCACGGGGATGAGACGGTCTGTATGTAACTTGTCGTGGGTGAATTCTAGAAAAGCCACGTCACATTGCTGGTAAGGATATCTTTCCGATACCCATTTTCCTTGTCTTTCAGAAGGCAATGCACTGTGGTTGTCGCCAGAGCGGGCTTATATTCCGCTAACGGTTGCTCCACGTTAGACGTTTGTGCGAGACATCTACTGCAATTTGAACGAGCCGTTACCTGGGTCCCATTGGTGAGAGATTAACGGGTATCGAATGAGCACGTGGCTGCGATTTTCGATTGCCCGTTCTTTTTTCCGCGTGGTGATATAGCGCGTGCTCCCGACCACCCCGGGGCAGTTTGTTTCAACTTTAATAGAGCCGCGTGTCCCTCTTAACAAATTAGATAACACAAAGCTCCACAAACACCATTATAAAAATGTAATCTATGAGCTAAAGCACTTACGTGCACAATGAAATTTAACTGCACGGTGCCTGTAACATTGATGTTCTGAGCCAAACGCGGCCAAAAAATAAAATTAATAAAAACCCTCATAAATCTTTAATAACTCAATAGTGAGATATTGTACGAACTACGTCGTTATTTAATAAATATTGATTTTAATTTCTCGGCCGGCCTGCCGGCAACCTTCCCGTTTGGCGCTGCAAACAGTAACCCCCCCCCTGCCCCTCCTCCTGCCCCCATCCCCCGCCCCTCCTCACCAAGTGTCATGGGTTTAAGGCACCAGGCGAACAAAACGTCTCTAACCATCGGCAGCACCACAGGGTGGAAATGGGGTCGATGGCCCCCTCACTTGGCAGCATGGGGAGCAAATAATGGGTTTCAGCCCCCAGAGAAGATCACCGCGAAGAAAGGCCATCGGCTGAAACGTCAGCATTGCGATATTTCGTCGCCTTTCGGGCGGCGTCATCAATGCCACCGACGAACTTGTCAACCCGTGAATTGTCGACGCCGCTGCTGCCGCCACCGCTGCTGCAACTCAAGGCCCTTACCCGTCGCTCAGCAGGCACGGGTGGAAGTCCGGCACGGGGGGCGTCTCGGGCCTCAGCTTGCTGATCGCCGACACGCGCTCGAACGACACGTCGGTCTGCGTGGTGGCGTCCACCAGCAAGGGGTCGGGCCCGCCGGCCGGCGTGCCGGATCCGGAGCCCGGGGTCCCCGAGCCGGGCGTGGAGGGAGCCGAGGGCTTGGGCCGGGGTGGGGCGCGGCGCAGCACTTGAACCACGATGGGCTCCTTGGCGGCACGGAACGCCTCCACCGCCTCCTCGTGCGTCGCCTTGCTCAGGTCCTTGCCGTTCACCTGCGGCGGCAAATGGACACGGGCCCCGAACGCACGCCCCCGACGCGTCAGTGCGCGGTAGCGTGCCGTCAAAAAAACTTAAAAAATTGGTATTTGCGTCATTCTGACAGCGGAAAGACTGTGATCGTGAGGAAGGCGCTGTGATTACGTTTTGTGAGCTTTGTAGAACATTTCTGTCCTGGGTCGACTCCTGCAGAGCCGGTGGAGGGTCGCAAAGAGTGACCGGCGATGAGTTTCACGAAGGTGGGGCAGATGCCACTAACATGCACGCTAGTGGGCAGGTGAGTGAGCGGCTGGGCGCGGAGATGAGCCGGGCAATGCAAAACTGCAAGGGCCGTATCTCGGTGCATGGGGCGATGAAGCAGGTCACACCATGTGCTGCCGACCGGAGACTCGACGGCAACTGGCATAGAGGGAAACCGGTACGCAATAATGCGCATCACGTTGCTCTTGGCCCGATCTTCAGTTCGTGTGGAGGTGCTGGGTGGATCATTTCACGTGGGATCGTGAAAGGCGGCTGCAGTTGTGACGGCCTCGATCCCACAGTGGATTGAACATGGCTGGTGATAATGATGAGGATTGACCTATGACCAATCGGTGTGATCTCGTGAGGTCTGAGCTTGGATAGCGCTTGGATGGGTGACCACCTTGCATGACAGGTCGTTATAGGCTACGGGGCTATGGGGTGGGCAGCCGAGTGCTTTGCAGTAAAATGCATTGTTGTACTGCACTTCTATGCTCCCATATCTATGTAAATGCACATCGTGCCACTTCTGACTCACACAAGGATGACAGAATACAAAAAGACAGACAAATAAAGGTCAACCCCCTTTCCGAAACGTAAGTTCAATCACAAACGAGATGGTAACACAACAAAATTAGTCACCTCTTGATTTTTTCTCTAATGGAGTGGCATGAGCAAGTAATTGCAGTTATGCACCTACAGTAGCACACACAGCAGTTGAATGCACCATCGCTTAAGCAGTGCCCCCACACTCTATGAGCAAGTCGACCAACTCTCGTTGTCTGGCACTGGGCTTAATTACTGGTATGTTGCTAGGGATTAGGACGTAAGTTTCTACAATTCGGGGCTTATTTATTAAGATGAGCTAGTATGAGCGCAGCTGTGATCTCTTCTTGGCACTGAAAACTCAGCTCGTGCGAAATAACTCTTCCTCAAATCCCCATTTAGGCGACGATTGACGTAAAGCGAACGTGCCGTGCATTGATACATCAGGACACACGGTGATTTTTTTTAAAAAATCCCAGACATGGCTACAGACAAAAACCCGAATGTGAGTGCAAAAGCCGCGACCGCCAAAAGCGCACATTGACGCCCATCGTGCATTGACGATGCTTGAAAAGCTACCAGCAATGTCTGTGTTCACGGCGGCGCAAAGATGACAGTTGGCTCTTTGCCAGCGGTATGCGATGAAGAATGCCTTCTTATACCCAAGTTCATTAAACCGGGCTGAGAGTTCTGCTTTCTCGATTACAAAGAGAAGGGGGGCATGGCACGCACTTACTGAACCGCAATTTTAAAGGCCGGATAATATAATGCTCGCCTAGTACGCAAAACTAACGTTTTATTTTCCACCCCACTTTTCAGCACTTTCGCGGAAACCATCGAACGGAACAAAACACAAGCTGGCACCATTAGCGCCAAGCCCGGCAATTGCGCACATTTAAAAAAGAGTCAAAATAGAATAGATTTGTTTTTTTAATTCCAGTCCAAGCGAGTATCATATTACAAAATTGGGGCCCGATTCCAAGTGCCACTGTTGTAAGTTGACGACGCAGTCGACACAAGCCAATGGCTTACTCAGCACTGTGAGCTATTGTTGGAATGCCAATGAAAACAGGCCAAGCAGCATTTTAATTTCTTCGCAAATAATACCCCACCTCCGGCAGCCAAATTTATACGTAAAAAAAGACTCGCTCGGATGATGTTAAAAAGCATTAACAAAAATAATGCATAACAAGAAGAGCTTTGCTTCCTTTCAGAAGTGGGATAAGAGCATTGAGAGGTGATATGGAGATGCGCTTTGGAAATGTGAGCTCAATGGAATTGTTATTCGGCTTTATCAACAGTATGATTGAAATGTTTCACTCAACAATATATTTTAAAGAACACAAAAATCAAACAACCTTTCCACCCAACTCCAGGGCAACTCGATGGTTGTGGCTATTCAGTTCAGCAACCGATCTATGTTTTAACACTGCGATGGTGGATGTAAGAGGCCTCTAGTGGCTCTGGGGGGGGTGATGTAGACCCGCAACATACAATGCACCGATGTACACGTGCGATTGAACGCACGTATCTTGAGAAGAATCGACTCGAAATAGATGAGCGAGCACATTGTTACATTGCTACAGCTACAAATCTGGTAGATAATGCAGTATCAATATATATTTGTTCATGTTATAGTTATCAAGAATATTGTTGTTGTTGTCATGATCTCAATGATGTCCACCAAGGAGATGTTTTCATTGTTTTACCGTTGGATCGTGGGAGCTGACGGTGGCTTGGGAAAGCCGTCATCCAGCAGTGGATTGACGGTGGCTGATGATAAGTGATGAATTATGGCAATTATGTGTCACTGACTAAAAGCCACACCGAAGCTTTTGGTAACCACAGCACCAAATAGTGGTTGAAGGTGCCTCAGCAGTCGAAGCATTTAGCCATGTCCGCAGTGTTGGTGTCGGTCCACCCAATAGATGTGACCTTATTCAAAGGCTGCGACGGCCATCGCTTAATTGCCACGGGTCTTCGACATTGTACCGCTCATTATATTTCCTTGACGATAACAATTGAGAAGGGGGCCTGAGCCTTCGTCAGAGGGGACGCGGATCCTTACAGCTCCCCACCCCCCCCCATTCTATCTATGTGGCTCTCTGTACTCCAGACATCTCCGACCCGGGCGAGCTTAAAAAATCATCTCTTAATTCCATGCCCGAAACCCACCTCCCCCTTGTGGCTCAACCTTTGCCTCTCCTGCTCCCCTCTCGCAGTGCCTCTATCCCGCACACTCCCTCCTGGTTAACTGTGCTGTGTGGCAGCTGCACGGGAGGGGGGTTGTGTTCTGTCCTTCTCGTCCGTTGCACCCCGCCACCCCCCCTCCTTCACAAAGCTCTTTCCTAAACCACAACCACCAACACCACCCGGCGTCGCTTCCCCCACCCCCCCCCCCCGAAGCCATAACCACCCCCCATACTGACAGCATCAGCTCCCTCAGCTCATCTCCCTAATAACAATGATTCTGTGTGAAGCACGCCTTTGAGTGGATATAAAAATGAAAAAAAAAAAATCCAGCCCCTCGCGATCTGGCAAATTTAATTTTACGAGAGACTCTGCCATGTGGCCCATTAATCCTAAGCCTTGCCAAACGTCTTGCCAGCTGAAGCACTCTTCATATCGCGTCCGTCCATTCCATTCAATTTCCCAACTGGGCTTCTAACAGGCGTCCTATCAGCCTCCGAGAGAACGACAGAAATGAGCGTCAGTGAGCGAGCTCTGGGCGTCCATTCTGTACCGCAAAACTTTGACACACACCCTTCATGTCGCATACAACTTTCCATTCTGGCTTATTTACTGTGAAATTGCATTCCATGCGTGCACGTTGATAAGAATGTTTGTAACAACGATATGAAAACGAAAGTCCTTTAACGTCACGCACAAATGCATAGATACATGCGCACGCATTATCATTCTATTTATAATTTCACGTGGGGAGCCAACAATTGTGCCGATGTGGGATCTTAACGCATAGAAAACATGCAAAGTCGATGTGCCCAAGGCACTTTAGCTGTTAGTTATTGTGATTTTTACAATTACTGATCTCTTCCTGTGGGAAACATCTAATTAAGAAGAAATCACAGTAGGTGGTCATGTTGAATATAGCACTTTCTGCCGAGCCAAAATGGTCTGTGGCCAGGAAATGCATGGCCACTAGTGGGCCTGTCTGCCCAATGCTCACTGCATTCACTAAGAACGTTAAACAATTGTGATTTGACATTCAGATTAAGCCCTACCAGATAACTTAAAGTCAGGGGATATGCCGGGTAGGACTCTGTGACCCGAACCCTCTTCTGTAATCCTGTTGGTGACCTCGTTGTAGATTTTATAAACCGTACAAATGAAACACAACGCAAATAAAAAAATACAAAAAATACACAATTCAGTACAATTAAAAACTGCTTGAATTGCTGCATAACAATCATGGGGTGCCATGGTGGCACAGTTGTTAGCACCCTGTCCTATGAACAAAGACGCCCGAGTTCGATTTCCAGCCATGCCTAACATCAGTGCTGGCGAGTGATATCTCAATCGGTTCTTCCCGACAACCCCTCTTTCACCGACCCACATTGACCAGTGCGGTGAAGTATGAGGCTACAACAAAAAACACCGTCCATCACTGACACAGCATGGTTGAAGCCTTATTTAATCTACCATCGGGAGATTGAGACAGGCAAGAATGTATTCATTTCATTTCAAGCAGCATATCATCTGCATTTGTGAGTTGTCTCACGGAGGTGTTGGCGGGGCTGATGAGGCGGGGCAAAACAAGGACGCCGCAACCTACCATCATCGGTCACATTTTGAGGACGCAAAGCACCGCTAACTCTACTTGTCGCTACGATTTACCATCAGAGTTAAAGAAATGCCGGAGGTGCACCGCACACCCTTGCGAGGTTAGGACTTGTCTTCTTTCACCTCGCACTGATTGCCCTGAAGCAACCTGATGAAGACCACCACTCTCATGCCCTATTTGTTTTCTTTTCTAAATGTTATTCCAATTGTACTGTCGCAGAGGAGTGTGTCAACCTGTGTTAGAGAATGGCCCACGATTGGAGATATCACCAAGTTTCTTCTCAGATTCTTAATGTGACCTCTTTCTAATCCACGCTATCAGGTGCTGCATTTTTCTACTCGCCCTGCTACGCATAAATAGTCATCGCATGGCAGCCAAACCAATATTTTTGCATCAGTCCTGGTATTTTGCACGCATTAAGCGAGAATCCAAATTCTAATGCGACACGTTTGTTCGTGAGCTGCTATTGGTGATCTGGCTGAGACCGTCACACCTCGCTGCCCTCGAGAACCCGGATTAATCACAGGTGGCTGAAACCCCAGGTGTGAATCCAGTATCACAGCAGTCTGAGCTCAGTGCTCCGTCCCCTGAGCTACCCAGCCACATCCAATGCTGCCTTCTCCATATGCACGACCACTACATCCTACTACCCTTCTTCACAAGGCAGCAAAGGGCGGCTGTACCTCCCAGTGACCCTGAATGGCTGAGAGAGCCAGCCATAACTGGCTCCTGCCTGGAATACACACGGGCCAGAACTCACCAGCGCTCGCTCGTGCCATGCAACAGAGACGGGTTTGTGTTCGCGCGGGGACCGGGGAGGGGTGGCTGGGAGGACAAAGTGTACAGGCGTGCCGCTCCGTCAGTGCACGGCCCTAGTCTGTCACCTGCCCTCCAGCCCAGCCGCAGAGCACGGGACGTCTCTAAACACTTTAAGCTTTGTTGAACATCCCTTTTGGTTTCTTTAGATGGCCTTATTCAGAAACAATGAGCCATTGAGGTTGGCACACATAAGCCCGCACTACGCCAGAGAACTAATACCCACTGTTGTTGTTAAAGCAGCTTGAGGTTGGCAATTCCCGGCCGCTTGGTTTGAAAATAAAGCGATGGCAATTCAAAAGCCTGCAAAGTCAAAGTGTGGTGGATCGACACACTCAAAAGTCAACAAATAGGCGTGCATTAAAATCACCGGCTGGGTGCACCCTAGATATCCATGGGCATCTGTGAAAGCCAACACGACGCCATCCACGGGGTACAAAACAGTCCTCGATTCACACGCAATCCTGCCCGGCGTTTCATCTGGTCTGTTCAAGCTGGCCAAAGAAACAGAGTAAAAAATTAAAGGTAAATAAAATACAAAAAAACTCCAGGGGTTCTCAGCAACAACGCTGCGCGCGATTCAGTCTCGCGAGAAGTCGGTGGGCAGACGTTGAGCAACGTGGAACGGTCAGGGAAAGCCGTGGAAAGCATTTGCGGAGTTTTAATGAGCATAGAGGTGTCTGTGGCTCTACGATTGGTTTTCGGGTTGTACCGCGCATCATTCGGCACAATGTCCGACGTTCCCAATTCAGTTCCTCAAGAAGCTGCCGGCACGAGGCGAGAAAAACGTCGCACGTTGAGCTCAACTCGACGTAGACAACCCGGAAAGACATCGGAGAGCTGTACGATGCCGCCGCAGAAAACCTACGAACGGAGGTGGCTGTTCGTGCCGGTGGAAATAATGCCAGAAAAGCGTATTTATACATATGTTTCGATTTAAAGCTTTCGTGACTGCAGGGATTCATCTTCTTGGTTCTTTCAGTAAAGTAACGTAGAATGGAAATAATAAAATAATAAAAATAAAACATAATAAAATAATTCTCACGACGTCTCGGCCACAACGCAAGCAGCCGTCCTCAGGTGGAGAGCAGGTCTGTCGAGAAGACAGAAATGTGGATATTCAGACTCTGTCTTCTCGACAGACCTGCTCTCCACCTGAGGACGGCTGCTTGCGTTGTGGCAGAAACGTCGTGATAATTATTTTATTATGTTTTATTTTTATTATTTTATTATTTCCATTCTACGTGACTTTACCGAAAAAACCAAGAAGATATACATATGTTTTAAAGGAAATAACTTTAAACTCAGCAAAAAAACAACCGTTTTCCTAAATGCAATAAGCCATTCCATACACACACACACACAAAATCCTTCCATTCCTTGGGATTTAAATGAAATGAAATTGCTCTGTAGCAGCCGATTGGTGAATGGTAATTACATAGAAATTTATTCCGCACACTTCACCTGATAGTGAGTGATTAATGAGGAGGGAGGTGGATTGGAAACGACTTACATCATTACACTCATCAACACTGCTTGCTGCTAATTGCTTTATTAATTTAACGTAAAACATTGAACATTGGAATCAAGATTTCCCTGCCGCGCTCATAAACACACCGGTGACATTGTACGCGCGGTCGTGTCGGCCCACAACATTGCTTCATATTCTTGGTTCTTTCGGTAAAGTCACGTAGAAGGGAAATAATAAAATAATAAAAACAAAACATAATACGATTAAATTCTCACGACGTTTCGGCCACAACGCAAGCAGCCATGAGAATTTCATCTTATTATGTTTTAATTTTATTATTTTATAATTTCCCTTCTTCGTGACTTCACCAAAAGAACCAAGAATATGAATCCATGCAGTCACGAAAGCTTTAAATCGAAATTTAACATTGCTTCAATCACGTGACTTCACGAAACACAATTCATATGCAACATGCACATTATTTGAGCGCCAACAACAAAACGTAAATGCTTGTACGATCACACGCCTGAAACTATCCACGAATTGTGTTTAATTTGATACTTGACTTTAATGAACGCTCCTCTTTCATTGATTTCAAAATCAACAGCAAGGCGGAGAATGTTAGCCTCGGAATGACCCCAAGAGCCATGTGGAAGGCACAGGATTAGTGAGCCTGCATGTGCAGCAACGGGGGCATTAAGCTGGTTGTATCATTGAAATGTGGACATTAATTAATTACCCACAAGACTATTAGCAAGAGTAGGCCCATTCATAGTCTAATTATCCGCACGCTATTATAAAACAAAGCGGTGCTGCTCGTTTTGAAGCATAGGCCCCGTGCGAGCACGCACTCATGGCCATATACGTCTTGGTCAAACGCAATGTGTGTGTGTAAATAGCAATAATAATTGTCGTAAATAGTAACGTAGGTTTTTTTTGTTTGGCCGCAGGATGAAGACGTGGCAGTCACGTGTGTTTTTTGACCACGCTTCACCACATTGGTCGGTGCGTGGTGAGTGAATGATGGGGTGAGGGGGGGTCAGTACTGGTTTAGACATCACTCTGATTTTGAGACAAGGCCAGCAATAAAACTCAGGTCGCCAGGTTCACGAACCACTGTGCCACTGCTGCACCGTCAAACGCGTTGTACAGCAATGCATTCCCACCGCACAATACGTAACAACAGGGCGATCATTTGCTGACTTTAGTTTTTTTGCCAGCCGCTACGAGCAGCCAAATAAATTATGCAGCGGAATATAATGCATTGACTTTGCAGTGGGATCGTTGTGATTTATACCCGACTGAAGCAAAGCAGTAAAACATAATGCGTGTAGACTTCCGAACCGTACCCCCCCCCACCACCACACACTCCATTCGCCACAATCAGCGCCTCTTCTCGCACTGAAGTGGCCTCAGCCAGCTCCCAACAAGACGCACACACTCACGCGCGTACGTACACGCTTTTGATGTAATTACTTACATTTGTAAAAAGGAACAAATATTTCGATTTAAAGCTCTCGTGACTGCAGGCATTCATCTTCTTGGTTCTTTCGGTAAAGTCACGTAGAAGGGAAATAATAATTTAAAAAAAACATAATAAAAAAAATAAAGTAATTTTTAAAATGTTTTATTTTTTATTATATCCCTTCTACGTGACTTTACCGAAAGAACCAAGAAGGGAAAAATATTACGTAAATAAATAAACAACCACTAAAATAATTCCGATGTAAAGAAGGTAGCACACGTGACACTTCGTGTTTGTCACGGTAGGATGGGCGAGCGGCGGGCTTAAGAACACATTTATTTCGTCACCATCTTAACCAAAACCTCTATTACAGGTAAGATTGGTCGCGAAAGCCTTCGTGTTAAACCAATCTAAGTGCCACACACGCAGATCGCTATAAATATCCAAATGATGAGCCACTTTGTTGAGCTATCATTTCTGGCCAGGTCACATTTCAAAAAAATAAGTTCAGATCTCAGTGGGCTTTGCCTGGTAGGATGGGGATGGTTCAGTGTTGTATTTGTTTGTGTTTGGGTGATCTGTTTACCTTTATTGTACTGTGCACTCCTATCGTGTTTTTTTAACCGTTTGTTGTTGTGACGTTCTTACTCTAAAGCAAATTTTGTGAAAAAAGAGCTTTAGAGCCCATCGGATTCTTCCAGTATAGATACATGTTCTGATTCTGACACTCGACACCTACGTGACAACACACAACACTGCAAAGTGTCGTCTTGTGCATCGGCTCTCTATGAACGTCAAACATCACCCAAAACCGACAAAAATCGCATTTTCCCAAGCATGCGCACTTTTTTTTAAAATCCTTTATGTTAAGTTCACTTGCTTGCTTGCTTGCGTGCTTACGACCGTGCAAATCTTTCGGTCGCTTTTTTAACCCACTTCCCGTGATCCAACCGAGCTGACATTTTGCACACAGACTCGTTGTGTGTGACAATTTATTTTTGTGAAAATGTTTTCTCCCAAAAATTTACACTTTTTAGGAAAAAAGAAATTATATTTAATTACCAATTGCTTAATGGTGGCAGGCAATCATCTGACCCATAGGTGGCAGCCATCTCAAGCCAGAGGACGAGAGGACTCTAGCCGACACGCATATAAAGGATTTATAGTGAAAAACTTAGTTTTTACGGGTTAATTTTTTTACACATCCCCCCCCCCCCCAATACTCATGCGGCACGCGCGCAAATTTGTTTTTTTTATTTGTCATGGTTTATTTTTCGCCATCACGTGCTCGGCGGTGTTTATAACACTTCTTGTCGAGCATTCCAGCGTGATTCAGAGCGGTGGTGTGCGAATGGGGAAGGGTGAGCGGGGGACCGCTATCCGAGCTGAGCGCTCACACAAAGAACACACTCTCTGAATGCAAGGCGACAATTAGAGCCATCGTATGGCGCGGCGCAGGCCTTGAATATAATGCAGTCATAAAGCGACTTATTTATTAAGAGTCTAATTACGTTGATTAAACACGTCACCAAACCCCGCTAATGGTGTCCTCTCTCTGGGCTGCACGAGTGCTGTTTATCGGCTTAATGAGGAATAAATGAATGAACGCGTCGCTTTCTTATTGATGCCTGTTATTTGTCGTTACGTACATTTACACCCGATGAATTAGGAAGAGTAATGCTTCGACGTGTAAGATTAAAGACGCGTGAAGTCAAAATTAAAGAAAAATCGCTCAACTTTGCGACGTGAAATTGTACGGCGTGTTTATTTGTGAAGAGAAAAACATGAGAAAGGCAGACATTTTTCTATAAAACAGGAACATCTTGCGCCTCTTAAATTATCAATACAAAACTTGCATTAATCGCTATTGTGCGAAGCTAAATAGCTAAAGGTGGTAGGTGCAGCCCTGCAATATATTATGCGGTACTAGAGGGACCTCTAGAGAACCCCTCTTAAGAGGGAGTTTTGGCCTACTCTTGCACGCTGGCCAGATGCCTTGTAAGAGGCGGGTAATACTGGTAGGAACCTCCTGGTTACATCAGCCCACAGGGGATTATTGTGTCCGTCCGTCCGTCGTGCATCCAAAAATGGGAGGGGTGGGGCTGGGTGGAGAGGGGAGGGTGGGGAGGGGCTGGGTGGGGAGGGTGGGGCTGGGTGGGAGGGGTGGGGCTGGGTGGAGAGGGGCTGGTCACCCCGTGGTGCCCTTATAAAACTCAACGTTTAACCTACTCACGCCGGCTTGTACCCGCCCTCACAGTCGGCCATATTTGCGGAATACACCACGCCGCCGTTGACCCTGGCCATTGACCGAGCAACCCAACGTTCCTACCAGTTCCCTCCGTAGGAATGTGTTACCCACACTTTAAACCACCACACTTGCGCTGTCCATCGACTAACTGTGGTTTACTCGTACGTACGGCTGGGTGGACAGAGGTGCGGGTCATTTTAAAAACTGGCCACATTGTTTCAACTGCCACGCAGTTAGATCAAATCGCCAACCTCTGGATTGCAGGTCCAGCTGCTATACGTTTCCACAGATAAACCACTTGGCTGAGCTATCATTCGTGGCCAGGTCGCTTCTGAAATAGAATATATATATATAAATATATAGTTTGTGTCATTTGTTTACCTTTCCTATACTTTGCACTCCTATCGTGTTTTTGCATTGTTTGATATTGTAGCTTTCTGACCCCTCCTGACTGGACATCTGTGAAGAAGAGCTTCATAGCTCATCGGATTTCTGCAGCATTAATAGAGATTATGATTCTGACCTGTAACACCACTGTGGCAGCATCCCTTTGCTTATTCGAATACTGTCGGTGTTTATGAATTACATCAGCTTCGACACTCTATTTTTAGGATGGACAATTAGCCATTCTGTAAATAAGCTGCAAACAGCCTGGTGTGATCACCTGCAACAAATTAAAATTAACAAATAGCACCACATTCAACGGATTAATTTGCACCCACACACACACACACAAAATGGAATTAGCATGTGTTTGACGGTGGTGTGTTCACTTATTATTGAACACACCACCTTCAGCTGACAACATATGCTTCTCAGTGCCAAACATGCCACTACCAGAGCACAAAGCCACCGGGCCGGGAGCTTTGCTGTCATTCAAGTTGAAATTCTAAACCCCAATTTGACAAATTGGTTTAGCTGTAGAAAACCGGAAGGACTTTAATGTATTTCTTTCAAAGTGAATACAGACTGAAATGCTGTAAACTGACGCAGCAGTGACTACAATACATGAACTATTGTATTAAATATGCTAAATAACGAGGGCTAAATCAGACAGATTTATGCCCTTGGGCAGACTAAAACACTAATTACTTTCAAACGTAAACAAACTGGACGCCCGCTTTGTACTCTCCCGTCATCTTTAATTGACCCCATCTGTAATTGGCAGCCCGATATTTGAAAGAAGGCCTACGGTGGTCACGTTGCTGCAGGTTTCAGCTGACGATGCTTTAATGCCATCCCATGACACAAATTAGCTCCATCATTGTTATTATTTAATTACAACTCACTATCGCAGCGGTTTAAGACATGCACCACATTTGAAGAAAAAGAAAAAAACCACAGGCGTGAAAATATTTTGTGAAAATGTTCGTGCTTCTAGATTTGTTGCCGGCGTTGGTGGAGGGGGCGTGAAGAAGGCACGGTGAGGGATCTGCAAATTGTAAAATGAGTTCTAAAAAATTAACCCGTAAAAACAAAGTTTTTCACTATAAATCCTTTATATGCGTGGCATCGGTTTTATTTTATTATTAATTTCTGTTTTTCTTGAGTAAGAGTTTCATTTTTATCACATTGGTATTTTAAATGAAATATGAAAAAAAATTTCTTAAGAAGTGGAACATTTTGGGAAAAAATTTTCACGAAAATAAATTGTCACGCACAACGAGTCTGTGTGCAAAATGTCAGCTCGATTGGATCACAGGAAGTGGGTTAAAAAACGACCGAAAGATTTGCACGGTCGTAAGCGTGCAAGCAAGCAAGCAAGTGAACTTAATATAAAGGATTTAAAAATACATAGAATAGCTCGTGGTGTCTGTGCAAAGCGCACACTTGTTTTGGTTAAACATGATGCACGAGCGAAGCAAATGAATGAAAATTAGAGACTGCAGCATGTTAACCTCTGCACTATCTACTCGTGCTTTTCATCATAATTTGGATGGAACAAGTCGAGGCATTGGATCTGATGGCTTATCAGCCTGATTAACGAGCAACGGGGGCAGGGGAGCAAAAGCTGATGTCATTAACTCTTTCATCACTAACGCGCTGAATGAAGTGGATATGAAATTACATTGAGAGATCTTTGCTGCTTGATTTCTCTGAAATGCTGAGCACGATTTAAACATGGAGAGCTGAGATATCCATGCACGCATTCTCGCACAAACATCTCTGCAAGTTTTTTGTTTTTCTCCTGCACAATCAACCACCGCTGCTCAAACACATTCTATCCAGAAGGTATCAGATTCCGATGGACTAAACCGCTACAATATTAAAACATTTACACGGGCGATACAAACCCCCGTTGTTTTGTTTGTGTATTCACCAAAGTTATCACCCACAACCCACCACGGCGGCGCATCGCACCACTCGGACAACGGACATCTCCACACCCAGGGGCTGCTCAGGCGAAACAAAACTAACACACACACACACACAAAAAGAAAACAGACACGAACATCGGAGGGGGAAGGGTCGACGGGGCGAGGGAACGTCGTGTCACCTCGGCTGTCTCACCTCCCGTCTGCTCCCCGGCTCACAGACCCCCCCTCCCTCTGCTCTGCAGGGGAGAGCGACAGAGGTGGGGGCTTTCACCTTGCCGCTCGAAAAATCACAGCAGCCTGCACCACCCACCCCCGCTCCTCATCCTCCTCCCACGGGAGGCACTCCACTCAGCAAGGCAACAATTATCTCCATGGCGACAGCTTGGGATAATGAGGGAGAGGTGCTCTGCCAAGCCGGCGTTTGCTGGAGGGACGTGGTGCCACTAGGGTTGGGGGGGGGGGTCCACGTGGCCACGAGCGGCGAGTGCGAGAATGCGACCGGGTATCCTGCGCGAAGCGTCTGCAGGTGAGGAGGGGAAGGGCACTCCGGGGGAGAAGGAAGGAAGGAGAGCGTTTTTAGCCTATTATTGTCCCTGCAGAGTGACTGCACCTCCGTGACATTTTGTCTTATTAAAGAGATGAGAGAGAGAGAGAAAGCTTGCGAATGCCTCCCGAAGCCTCGGTTTCCAATCATCGAGACTCGCAGTTGTTTCGCGCAGGTTAACAGCCTCGCATTGCCAAGCAGCCAGAAACAAACAGCACTGCCGAGGGTGTCATAGATGAGAGCTACCGCATGTCTTGAATTGAGCAAGGTTATTAGAAGATATTGGGGGGGGGGGGGGGAAGCGACGAGGGGAGGGAATTCCACTGGGGAGCAATGCACGAGGAACGAAGGCAGCAGTCTGTGACCTCTCGTGTGGTGGCTGCAGCGCCAGCATGGAGGAGTGCACCGTGGAATTGGGTGTTCTCTGGCAGGAGGTACAAACTGAAGCATTTTGTCCCTCACCTCGAACTGCCTCCCCGCCCACCCTCCACTGGCCTAGGGAATATCTGGCACGTTGCCACACCGTGTCACACCACACCGCGCTCGAGACGGCAATTCCTCGCGAAACTGTGGCTCGACCTGAACATATAGGGCAGCCCCAATTTGTGCATGCTCTCCAGGAATCCGTCCGACATCCAGCAAATTGCCATCATGATCACTGCGTCATTTAAATTAGGCTGCCGAGTGGCTTGACAAATACATGAATAAAGTTTTTTACTCTATTTTATTACAATTATTTACTAAAGCTTTGCCCCCTCAATCCGTTTGATTATTGTACAGCTACCGGTATATCAGATTTTTTTTTAAATGACGGGTCTGCTTTCCTTTCGGTGGGGTATGCCAGTGGCTTTTGACACTGGCCCCGGCCACGAGACATTTAAAATTGCAAGCTAAGAAGAAGAACAAAATAATTGGATACATTTGGATGCAAAAGTAAAACAGCGATAGACAAAGGTTTCGTAAAATGAACCCACGTGACACCAGATCAATTGGAGAACAGGCCCGTATTCCTATCTGTAATGGGACACAGTCCTCTCCAAAGAAATTGGTTCATTATCAGGACACAAGACACAGGGATCCAGTTGTCTTGACATCACAGCACAATGAGCTTTGTTTAACACATCGCTTATGAATTGGGTAAAAAGGTGTTCTGTGGCCTCGTGAAGTGCATGCATCTCCACCGTATGAATCCTCCCCCAAAAAAAAATTTGCGAGGCAAAAGCGCATAAGGAAGGTAATGCTGGCTTAGCCACCCCAATCATTGAAAGGGCTCGGTCTGAAAGCCAGTGATTTTTCAACCCTTCGTTGGCCTGTTTCCGCTCGACTGCATAAGATTATTTCAGAAACAAATTCACTGCATAACTGCATTAGAGCAAATATACATTACAGGTCAAGTGCTGGGATTTACTTCCATCATGTCCACGACTTACTGATTTTTTTAAGAGGCAGTATTAGCGGGGGGGGTTTTTTTTACCATAAAGGGTGAATTGTAATTATTAAGGCAAAGTTGAGCACGTCATTCTGTCCTGGCCAACATTTTTTCTAAGCACCTGAAGTGCTAAATTGACAAACTACCTTCAGCTACAATGGCTAAATAACCAATAATTGAGCACTTCCATTGCAAATGGTCTATTCCACTTAATTACAATATTTAGTAAGGCCCCTGTGATGCTATTTGAGTGCAAGAAATGACTAAATTACTGGGTTTTGTGCACTGAAAAATAGACTCCCGGGATGCGGATAATTTAGAAGTGTTTTTCTTGTTGTCGGGAGTGCAATTTTGTTCGGCAATTTTGATGCCTCGGTCCATTATAGGGGGTAGAGTGCATCGTGCTATTTTTATTATTATCAGCACTTTCAGGTCAAGATTAAACGGGAGTGTAGTGGGCTTCACGTCTGTGTTGCTTCCATTATTTTATTCCCTGGTGCAAGCTGCACAAACTTGTAGTCTGAAAGGCAGCCACTTGAAAATTTCTGCAGAGAGACGTCTAAATGAGCGGGCGTGATATCGCCGCGTAAAACCATCCACGTGCACCCACGTCCTCGCTCCCATGCACGGTAGTCTCATGGTCAATTACGCCACAACGTATGTCAAGAAGTGACCGCGGCATTAAATAGATTGCACGGCAAAGAGTTAAGACGCATGTTTCATTTGTGCAAGTCATTATAACGCAATCTCTGACCCACACTAATGGCCCTCGGGGAGATGGTAAGAGACTCATATTAGGGTGCTATGATGTCGCAAAACACATTGAAAATCATCAATATGTTCATTTACATTCAATTGTACTCAGACCATGCGTGGGCTGCACTCAACATTCTCCTGAATGCATCAGTGAAGTGCGCGTAATATTCGTCAGTAATAAAGATGTGCGCTGACTCGCACCGAGAGTTCACTCCTGTTTCTCATCACCTTTGGCGAGGCCAGAGAACAGTTATATTCGTTTGTTTCAAAGCAATAGAAATAGAGCCTCAAGCTGTATTGGCCGTGGGGGTTTGCCTACCTGAATTTATTTTACCATTACTGTGTCGCTAAAGGTGGCACCAAGGAAATGTTGGCAGGTGGATGAAAAGGGAGTCACTTGGACAGCATGAAAAGCCCTGTGATTGGAGTTCAAAGTCCCTGTCTGGGGGAGAAAAAAAAGGAAGAGCCTGCAGCCCCAACAAAGAAGGGAAAATATAAACCCCAGCAGCCCTCCTGACGAAGACCCATCATTCAGGTCCAAATGGAAAGACTGTCTGCTATAATAAAGAGGCCCCTTCTGTGCTTGATAACAAAAGGGTTGCCTTATTTCATGAATCCAAAGGGGCCCAATTGTGTTCGCAGTTGAAAATGCACTCACCTCATCTTAAGGGAGATGGACAAAAATTGAGTTTTTTTTGTATTACTATCCCTGACAGTTGTCAGCCCACGGACACTCGGATGCCTGATCGGAGCTGCTCGCTTCTGGGTGAAAACACTCGCACTGCCACCGCACCAGCGTGACAGCACAACAAGATGCTGAGATGAATGCCGCAAAGCGATTTCAGTGTAAGTCATGAGTTTATCGGAATGGCTCGTTACTCGGGGTACGGCAATTGCTCCCGTAGAGCGATTCGATGGATTGTCAGGATGGAGTGCCATTGCAGTTCAAATTCTTCTATGCTCTCCGCCTTCGACCAATCCAAACTGACCAGCATGCGGGAGGCCCGCATCCAGTGATAGATTGGCAGGGTGCTGCACATGTTCAATGTTAAAATTATTTCAATGATTAAGACGTGTGGTATTGTGTGCATTTGCAATATGATAAATCGGGCCGGGTTGAACGAACGGCTGGGAAAAAAACCATGCGTCAGCACGGAATCTTAGCCTCAGGTGATAAGTTTTAATCTCCATTTCTTTGTAACGGGATAAGCGACAACTCGGATCATTACAAAATAACGAATTCCGTGGCATTTGGTACTCGTGATGTTACATTCGGTGAAACCTTACAAGATAACAAAGGTAACGTTTCGAGTGCAAAGACACAGATGTCTCGAATATAATAACCTACCAGACTGCTGGAGTAAAGGTAGTTAGCAAGCACCTATTAAGACCTGTCGACAGACCTGTTCTCCACCTGAGGACGGCTGCTTGCGTTGTGGCCGAAACGTCGTGAGAATTATTTTATTATGTTTTATTTTTATTAGTTTATTATTTCCATTCTACGTGACTTTACCGAAAGAACCAAGAAGATGAATCCCTGCAGTCACGAAAGCTTTAAATCGAAATTTATTTTGATTTTACCGAGTAAGGCCCACTGAGCTATAGAGCTCCTTTTCAGAAGTGACCTGGCCACAAATGATATCTCGACGAAGTGGCTTATCGCGTGGAAATTTAGAGTCGACAAATACTCAGAAAAAACGGTGAAAAATCCACACGGCCATGGGGAAAGCGTGCAAACTCCAAACATGTCGGCATCAGAATCGAACCTTGACATCTTGTATACCAGGCGAGGGAGTTAACATCGCCACGGTGGCGCCCACCCCTGCATGGACTTCCAGAGCATGCAGGTAAACAGAGAAGAAGAAGCAATCTCCCCCAGAGCATCGACATTCATTATTTCAGCAACGCCTATGTATTTAGAGGCTACCATTTTTGTTGCGGATGGCACGTACACTCTGAAGGATGCAATGTTAATAACATGGCCTTAATGACGAATATAGTGTTTTTTTTAATAGTTGTATAATCCTCGTAATGCCCCCGTGAGAGATGGCCACAGCTTGGGGAGACCTCTGTCCAGCAGTGGATCGATCATGGTGATGATGATAACGACGATAGTGCGAGTGTAACTACACCACTTTAGAAAATAATGGGGACAATATTCGGAATGATGGTTCAGAAGGACACCAGTGTCAGCCTGAGCACTGCTGCTGTTGCCCTGTGGCCAAGGCAGCTTTGATTCCTCAGATTAAAGAAAATTGCCTGCGACCTCCCTACCTCTCACCAAACGTGTGCACATACCTGTACCCCCTTAACCACCCACCCGCCCCCTCGATCTCCGCAGGCAGACTCAACCCCCTGCATGTTCGCAAGCCCTACCAAGAACTGCCCATCCGCTAAAATGAGGGGTCGGGAACCTTTTTGACTGGGAGAGCCATAAAAGCCAAATATTTCTAAATATCTTTCATTGAGAGCCATTTAGTATTTTTAACGTATAATAAATTAAATATGTCTTACTTTTAATGCGACTTCTGGTCACGGGACCCGTGACCCGTGAAATTTACCTTCAAAACTAATTTCTGTTTACTTTAAAATGACACAGTATTATTAAGCAATATCACAAGTATTTTAAAATCAGTTCCAAACTGATTTTTTTTTTCAACTAAAAATTGTCTGGGAGCCATATGCCGTCACCGGAGGAGCCATATATGGCTCGCGAGCCATAGGTTCCCGACCGCTGCGCTAAATGATTGCTTCGCCGAGGAGAGGGCCACGCGATAAGACTCAGAACTGACGAGGGGAGAAGGTACCCCGGGAAGCCACCTACACAGACTGAATTGGGACGAGAAGGCTGCTCATGTGGTCGTCGCACATCGTGCAGAGAGGCCAGAAATTGTGGGATTGGAAGCCACACTGAGAGCGATCCCCCCGCCATTGTTTCTTTGGTAGGCTGATCGCAATTACGTGCCACAGCGGGAACTGTGTTTATGTTGTAGATTGATGTGAGAGGCACTTAAACGGTGCAGTTAGGAGACATTTAAAAAATAATCCAATGACCTTTATAACTTATAATGAACTGACGATTCCAAATAAAGGAGACCTTGATTTAGTGATCAAGCTCCCTGGTGGAATTGTAAATTCGTATTTTTTTTAAACCTAATCATAAACTGTATTTGCTAGAGTTTGTAAATGTGGTAATCTGGAAACTTCCTGGAGTACACGCTTGAGGCATAACCAAGACGACATTTCATTTGTTAAGTAATACAAGAGGATCTACATTTTAATCACGATGTTCATAATCCTGATGGTGATATTAATGTAGAAACAAATGTTCATACTTCCACATTATTACGTTTGAAATATAATATCACGTATGCACAGTCCTTTATCGATCCATTACTGAATGAAGGCTTTCCCCACGCTGTTTTGGTCATGGGGGTTGTTTGACCATAATTCACCATGATGGTCAATGGGCGATGGTGAAGGGTGGGTGAGGGGGGGGGAGTACAGGACCGGTTTAGAACACATTCCTGCGGAGGGAGCTGGTAGGAACGTTGGGTTGCTCGGTCAATGGCCAGGGTCAACGGCGGCCGACTGTGAGGGCGGGCACAAGCTGGCGTGAGTAGGTTATAAGGGTACCACGGGGTGACCAGCCCCTCCCCACCCAGCCCCTCCCCACCCTCCCCACCCTCCCCTCTCCACCCAGCCCCACCCCTCCCATTTTTGGATGCACGACGGACGGACGGACACAATAATCCCCTGTGGGCTGGTGGAACCAGGTGGTTCCTACCAGTATAATCACTCGCCACTGATGTTAGCCGCCTTGGCTGGGAATCGAAATCATCGTCACTGCTCCACCACCCCTGTAGAATGTGCATTGCACGAAAATACATCGCACTGCACTTGTAATATCCATCATAACGATAATGATGACAACGGTAATTAATGATCACCATAAGGCAAGGCTCGCTTGCCTTATCATATTGTCTGTACTATTGTTTATTGCGTTTTTAAGCCCGCTGGCCAGGATTGGGCATAGCACACTTGTGTTTGTTTGAATTCATCAAGGGGACATTCATCAACATACAGAAGGAACTGCTAGTTGATTAATAAATACAAACTTAGTCACAGAAAATCGAATCAGAGCAATATATTGGGACAACGCGGTTCGTGTACGGATGCATGCAGTGCAGAGCCCAGCGCATTCTGATTACTGTGTGAATATCGGGATTTACAAAATTCCAACGAACAGATTTCTTATTTGAACCTCTGGCCCGTAATCCCTGCAAACAGTACATGCCCGTTCGGACCTTCTCATTTGTTTACGGGCAAAGGTGGAACCTACCCCTCCCACGCCCCTCTCGAGTCAACCAGCGTGACGGCAGATAAGCCTAATTAATTTGGGATGAAGGAGAAAGCCGAGAGGAGGACTGCGCCAACCCACATCAAATTACACGATAATTCCTCAATCACGAGCGGCTTTGCGGCAGGCAATTAATTAATGCAAACTAATTAAGGGCCTCATTTCCATGTCTAAGAGGTCGTAAACAGAAAGTGGGGGGCAGTGCCTCATTGTCGAAACACAGGTTTAAGGTGATTCATGCTAATGGTCCATGCTTAATGGAAAATCATGCATTTTTAAAGCGTTCCAACGCCGATTGTAATATGCCCAATGATATGATTTCGTCACGCTTAACGCAATTACCGAATAACCTTTTTTTTTTTTACGGCAACCTTTATCTTCCATTTTTCATGCGCCGGTGTAAGTCACGAAAATAAAGAACGCCCGCGATGACATTTCAGCCATGGCGAGGCGGCTACGCTGTGGGCGATGGCAAGAGCCACCACGCACCTCGTGAAGGTAATGCCGGCACGTCCATCGTATTTTTTCGGCGGTTTGCGTGCGTGCGTGTGGCCCTCGCGAGGCATTCTCAGCAATTTTGAATTGAATCGAGGCGCCGTGGAAACGACGCGGGCAGAACGACGACGACGGGCACGGTAGGACGTAGTGGATTTGTCAATCCACTGCTGGATGAGGGCCCGCACGCCACGCTTGTACGTGTCGCGAGGGTTCACGCGACTCCACTTTACCGTGCTGGACAGCGCGGGTTGGCGAAGACGGAGCGCGGACGTGGAAGCGCAGACGTACGGAGCAACGATTGCTTTCGAGGAATTTTTTTTATATCATGACGGAATTGGTTACGCGACGGTGGTCTGCCACGCGCCGTGCATGGACGTGGTGCTCACCCAGCAGGGTCAACACACCGCTTGAGCTTTCTGAGACCTGACGAGATGGGTGCTCGTCCTAAGTCATTTGGTTCTAGGCAACTGAAGCATATCGCATTTACAAATGCCATTGTATGAGGTCAGCGCATCATCAGTCCAGACCCTAATGCCCCAAACCAACGCACTCGGTTCATCTGGAAGGGAGACTTTGGAGAAATGAAGAGGTGCCGCGTGCACATGAGTGCCATTTCAATACGAGGGTGCTGAATACGGGCAGCTCTGTTTTTGCTTTATTTCTGAAAGCTCGCCAATTGCTCCTACTGCATTAAGGTACAGAGGTCCAAGTGGCAGAGTGCTTTTTACCGTGGCAACAGAAACAGCAGGGTGGGTGGGGGGGCAGATAAGCAAATTAATAAATAAGTGAAGCTAACTGGAAGGGAAGGTACAGACTGGTGTGGGGTTAACTGAAATGCTAAAGATTAAGTACAGCTCGCGTTGTGTGGCTTCGTTTGCACCCACTGCTCGACAAATGCCGATGCAAATGGGAGTTGCTGTCGGCCTAGGTCAGGGTACGGCGCTTGTGGAAACACCACCCGAACATGAATTTAGCAACACATTTCAGGAAATAATTCATGAAGGGTCATTGTGGGTGATGTTAACGACAATATAAATAACGCATCATTGAAATATTTGTCTCTACACGTAAAATGTTTTTTTTTGCATCTTATCGGTAGCATTGATTCAATATAAGCAAACGCTGGACCGGATTTCACATTCAGCTTCTCACTAGCAGAGTTCAGACTTTCTGTTAAGAAATTGGTCCGAGTTGAACATCATTTGCAAAGAGCGTGTCCCTTCGGTTACTAAACTGGTCATAACTCACTGCGCCAACACTTGCAAAAGAGCTTTTTAAATCGAGGAGAACAATAAAAATATATGCTGCACATGATGCTAAATTTTCAAACAACACAAGTAATGTTCATTGGTTATGTCAACACTGTTTTGAGTGCCAGGCGGTAAACATATCATACCATTGAGTTGTTTCTAAACCATGTCTATTGATAATAATCATATCATACTACGAGTGTGTTGACATTAGTGGTTAATTTATTACAGAGCATATACTGTGTAAGAAACCTACGTATGTGTTTTATATTATTTGGGAATTGTTTTGACAGTTTCTCATACACACGTATCTCGAACATAGATTATTTATCTTACACGCAGAATAATATAAATTTGGTCCAACCACACACACTCTCGCTGGGTTTGCATGCCTGCATTCAGTTACTCTAAGGGTCTAAGCCAACCTCAGATGCCACGTAATACGTTCGTGTTATGTTTATTATGCAACGACACATCCTCGTAGGGATGAGTTATGGATTTAAACATCGTCAGACTCTAAGCAGAATTGCAGATGTTACTAAAATCACTGCATCGTTTATATGATGCTAATATATGTGTTACGAATGTATCTTCACGCTAACAAAAGTGACATCACTAGTTACATTACACGGTTACGTGATGGCATATTAGTGACGATGCTTTTTTAGGACCGCCGGACGTGTTTTTATATTTAGGTCAGATTTTCTGATACATTTGAAAAGCATGATCACATCCTTAGCACCTCGTGTTTTTAACTAGAAACAACTCACTCAACACATCAGTGGGGCTGAAAGATCGTGGCTGGTGCAGCATATGTTTTGGATCCTGAACAGCAATAAAATCCAATAGATGTCCTCCCAAGATCATTGGAAATAAATTCTGAGGGAAAAGAAGGGTTTGCTGTGTGAATGCCATTATCTTTCAGTGATTATTTTGTGCGAAAAATACTAAATCCAACTGCCTCAAACAAATGCACGCTGGATGTGTACAGAGAAGAAAGAAAAAAAAACACGCACACATTTATGGAAATCCCAGCGGAGTGATTTTACAAAATCAAAACATTTCTATGTCAAACATGACCTCGTACCAGAATTTTAAAGAGATATGATGGCAGCAGATTTAATTAAAATAGGCACTTGCAAAATGTTCTTTCACGAATAAAAAAATATAAGGAAAGAAATAAAGAAAGAAGGTAAGAACGAACATTGCTATAATTACAATCAAATTACTGCACAATTTACAGCCCTACGCCACTTTCTATTCAAAGGATATGCCTGGAGTAGCCACCCACCCCTGCTAATATAATGAAACCTTTTATTACCTTGAACTTAAGAGGCAGCAATTTCTCCCATCATGTGTCCATGGCAACTAAATATTCTGCTCTGCAAATTGCTTCTAAACATATTCCAAATGCAGACGCACCCAGATCTCTCTCTTTTTTTTGTTCGTGCAAAACGGAAGCCTTTTCATGGCTTGCTGGAAACTCTTCGATTGCCAAAATAGAACAAAATCACGACAGCGCCACAGCATGAGTTGTTGTTTTCTGCACGACTGTGACTTGAAGGGAAAGAGACTGGCTCTCAACGCTATTAAAACTAGAGCGGGGCATTGTGCAACAGGCTTAACCAAATATACTACCGTGTATGGCTTTGCAGTTCTTTGTATAGATGTGGGGAGAGGTAGTGTAACGGTTAGCGTGCTGTGCTACGAACCCGACGACCAGAGTTCGATATCCCGTTCACGGCCAACATCGATGGCAATTATCTGAATCGGTCCTGGGTCTCCCCTAGGTTGACTCAAATTAGTACTTGGTGCGATGTATAGACATTGCCACTACGCCACCCACCCCATCGTGTGTCGTGCAGGACTTCATAGATGCCTTCATAGGTACGATATATGAGGGGTCTTTTGCTGATAACATGTGGGTTTCCAATGTGTTTTCTCGATGCACCACTAAATTATTCAGCTCCTGAAGAAGCTCCAAACATGCCGTACATCATGGAGCATCTTCTTAAGAGCAAAGGATCAAAGCAGAGCAATGTGCAACAGGCTTTAATAAATGCTGCTGCAAATGGCCCCCACACACTGTTCACAGTGTGTGGGGCCATTTGCAGGACGATTGAGAACATTCTAAACAAATAGTTGCAGAATGGCCAGGAAAGTATAAGGAATCTGGAAAAGTTTGGGCAAATTCACTAGTATGCAGATATATATATATTGCCATCTCCTGCTGTTCTTTTTCTCCACTGTCTTCGGAAAGTATTTGGGCGATGTCGAAATTTATTGTGCACCGAGTGAAATAAATAAACCACTGCGTTCTTCACAGCGCGACGGTGGGAGGTGTTTGTTTTACAAAAGCGCCGTTTCAAATGTTAATTTTAAGAGCGTGAAACTAAAATACACTCCAACACAGCGAACATCGCTCACATGTCCGGTTTGCTAATCTGGTCCCGGAAGGAAGGATTGTCATCCCGCCCCAAGCCACGGGCTGGGTCAGGGAAAGAAGCAATGCAGAGGTTTCTTTTGGTCAATCACAAGCCGATGACACATTTGCTCCCATTTAGGAAGACATTTACATTTTTTTTTAAACTGCCGTAATGAAATGCACCGCGGGAGGTTAATAGCAAGGGAAAATTCCCCCTTTCTGTCAGATGCCCTTTCGCTCGCAGAGCCTTTGCACGTAATTGCCGCGCACCTGGCCCTCACATCACGCTCAACGCCAGCTCCGAAAGCACAAGGAGGTGACAGATTTCCTCCGCCCCCCCCCGCCCCCCACTTTGAAAAAATCAAGTGCGAATAAATCAAAGTAAACCGTACACCGGGCGCGAAAGTTAAACAGATGACATACTGATGTGCTAAATGTTACGAGAGAGAGAGAAAAAAAAACCATGCCACCGTTAAAAAAATAAATAAAACCTCTGCTGTGTTTCACTGGCACAAATCACGAGGGCTTAAAAGACACATTTGATGATGATCCACCTACGCGTCACGAATAGGATGGTGTCGCCGGCACGGGTTAGTGAAGCAGGTCACGTGACGTTCACCGCAGCATGCCCTCGCCTGACAGCTGAATAAATTGTGCGAATTTGCCGCTCGCACGAGGGACACGTACATTGCCCAACGCGAATGTGCGATCTCTTGATTCATTTATTTATTACGCACAGACTGGGTTTGTCCTAATTGTCTATAGTAATGGTAAGCGTTTGAAAGCAATGATATACATTTGGATAAAAAAAAAACTGAAAAAAACAACAATGTGTGGAATTGCACGGTAGATTTAGAGTGAAAAATAAATCAAGCCCGACAGTTTTACACTGTACACAAATGTGTAGCACGTTCCTTTACCCCCCAGGGATAAAAAAAAAACTTAAACACCGCAACTTGTAGCTTAAACCGTGGTTATCGTAACGCAGCGTAAATAAATCCTGCGCCTGCAGTTCTGCTGTCAAAACAGCACATCAGCGATAATTTCTCAATGTCTGTGATCATGGTCTATTTGTTATTTCACAGGGAAGCACGGATTATTTGTGAAGCATTCGAGATTACATTAAAAGGTGACTTACGGTGCTGCTGGGGAAAAAAAGAGATGATGGATATTTTTTGTGGCAGGAAATGTTCTTACCTGAAAAACACAGAAATAAGATTTTCGTTAGACACGGTTTACATATATTTATATATATAAAGTAATTTGTAACAGTGCAGTGCATATAGTGAAACAATCTTCTCACAGATGAAAATAATATAACTCCGGGCAAAGCTTCCAGAGGAATCATTTAATGAGACAGTGATGTTGGTATTGAACACATCATGAGGCTATGACAGCACGAATGTACGTTGGGTAGTGTGTATATATCTTAGAGGCATCATTAACCTCTACTGCTGTTAATTTTGACAAATACATACAATGACAAATAAAGAGAAAACATTACGAAACAAATGAATTTCAATATATTTTCATGTTGCCAAATTTTCAATTTGTCAATGCAAGTATTGTGCTTAGAAAGTATAGTACTATTTATACAACGGGCAACTTAAAATCTAAATCGCCCCATGGACATAAACACATATACATTTTCAGTTTTCCGAATAGTGTTTTTGTTAACGTGACATTTTTGAAACATTTTAATTTCTAAATCTATAACTTACAGTCACGGTATTATTCAGCAACATCACAACCTTTGGACCAAGAATTTGCAACCGTGAAAATACACGGCATGAGACAAACCTACAATGGAACTGTGTTCACCACCCGTGTCAGACAGGAGAATTCGAGAAAAGTCCTTTCGGAAAGAACACACAGGAGGCCACCACTCTCTAAATTCCAATGCTTTTCAAAGTGGCATTTGGTTCAGAAAATTCCTCCCATGATCTCACGCACGGTTCAGACTGAAGTCTCTGGTTGTTGTCTGCAATAGCCCTATTAAATAGGGTTTCAACTGGAAAGAGCATGGCCTGTTAACATGCCACACAATGAGATGCGATTAGTGGCGGCTTTAATGCCATGCACCAAAATTAGCCTGGATCCATCTAAATGGCAACAGGGTAGGCTTTATGTGTCGTATTGGGTTCATAATGGCTATATTAATCTTTAATACATGCCTATTTGTAGGAGCGACAAATACTGTTGTACATTGCAGCTCTCCGATCTTTCCTTATCAGCAATATGCTTGACTCAAAATGTGTGTGACCTGTGTTCGAATCCCAATCGCTTCTGCCACATTGTTGGTGAGTGATATCTGAATTGCTGCTGGGTGTCCCCTTCACCGACCCATGTTTGACAGAGTGTGGGCAGACCATCATCCATTATTGGATTGATAAATGGCCGTACATTATACATTATTATATTACGTGCATTTCCACAGTAAAGGATATAGAGTACAGCATGTGAAACAGAAACCAAGAATCACCAAATGTACCACAAACACATTTGGGCTTTAATGGTCTAGAAATGTTCTCACACAGCAAATTTGTGGGACACATGAACAGCCATTTAATTTTCGATTTAAAGCTTTCGTGACTGCAGGGATTCATATTCTTGGTTCTTTCGTTAAAGTCACGTAGAAGGGAAATAATAAAAGAATAAAAATGAAAAGTGAGAATTTTATTATGTTTTATTTTTATTATTTTACTATTTCCCTTCTACGTGACTTTTACGGAAAGAACCAAGAATATGAGCCATTTAATTACCGCGTCCGATATGACTGCGACTGTTCTTTAATTTTGTCACCGTGTAATCAGTCAAATATATTACATGTTACACACAAATGTTGCACGTTTTATATATGTAATAAAGTCAAACTGATTTCCCACTCAATTAATGTGGAGCAAGGCTCATCTCCTGTTTGTAACCCTGATCCCAGTGTTGGAAATTCCACATTCCTATGGCAGGCGTAGTCTTTGTATAAGATAACTACAAATAATTTCCTGCAAAGTGGTACTTATTTAACTGAGCCATGCACTTGATCACTGTGCCACGTGACCAGATTTCACTGGCAAGTAAATTGAATAAACTACAAGACATAATAAAATAATTCTCACGACGTTTCGGCCACAACGCAAGCAGCCGTCCTCAGGTGAAAACCAGGTCTGTCGGGGAGACAGAGTCATTCAGACTGTCGGGGAGACAGCGTCATTCAGACGCTGTCTCCCCGACAGACCTGGTTTTCACCTGAGGACGGCTGCTTGTGTTGTGGCCGAAACGTCGTGAGAATTATTTTATGTTTTATTTTTATTATTTTATTACTTCCCTTCTACGTGACTTTACCGAAAGAACCAAGAAGATGAATCCGTGCAGTCACGAAAGCTTTAAATCGAAATTTAAACTACAAGGCGTGACATGAACCACATTTACGAGGCCAGTGTGATGACAAACCGCACACTGCAAAGAGACGCGTGTCAGTGACAGACTTGTGGATTAATTAGCACAGCCTCTGTTGGCAGGGATTCAATGACGCTTCTCTTCAAACTGGAAGCACGAGAAAAGCCTCGCGAACTGCCACAGAGGCAAGTCAAACTTCATTCATCCGAGCCCCTTAAGGCCACATTGCATCACCTTATGACACCATAAAAAAAGACAAAATAACAAACGCAGAACGATAAGACATCGACAACAAAAGAAAATTACTTCTCTGGATTTGAATCGTTGGATGTGAATATCACTTTGGAATTAACCTTTTTTGCTTCTAGATTTGAAGCTTTCGTGACTGCAAGGATTCATATTCTTAGGTTTTTTTCGGTAAAGTCACGTAGGGTAAAACATCAAAATTAATGAAAATAAAATAAAATAAAACAAAAATCCGAAACGTCGTGATTTTTGTTTAATTTTATTTTATTTTCATTAATTTTGATGTTTTACCTACGTGACTTTACCGAAAAAACCTAAGAATATGAACCTTTTTTCCCTTTAATGATAAAATATAATGAAATGTCACGATCGTTTTCAAAACTGCCCATGTTGTTCAATTGTGTTTGCACGACGTGAGCCCTCTTTAATAAACATTTAGTGAAAATTTACAACCCAAAAAATACCTGTACAGAATAAATCAGGGATTACGCTTGTGTATACATGATTAAAAATGTATATTAATATGCATACACTCACGCGGTCACTGTTCAAGACCTATTTATTGGACAGATGTTAATTGTGTGGATCCAAAATCACGAGGATGGCATCGACATGAAAGCCTGTCCGGGTAAATTATTAATGACCACTTGGTCCAAATTGTCCAATTAGTAGTTGTTGCCTGCAGATAAACAGGATTAGCGACTTGATTTGTGAACAAATCCCGCATTCATTGCCCCTCAGTGACTGGCCTGCCAGTCCAGTCGGGCTTGGGAAGAGCTCGTGGGGGGTTAGCCCCCCCCCCTTCCTAAAGGCTCAGCCCCCCTTTTAAATTGTCATAGTCACGCCAAAAAATGTTGGTACAAAAATTAGTCCTGCATATTTATTGAAAGGCGTCGTAGCCTTTCCTCGAAACACGCAGCACACGAATCGGGTGGGGTCTTGAGCAGACGGCGTGATAGACACAAGCAGATCCTTTACCTCATCCTGTTAATCGTTTAACATTGTGTTGTGCCCCCCCCACCATAGTTTTTGTATGCCTCCCCTTTAAACAGGGTTACACTATGGGGCTGAGGCCCATCTCAGAGAAGTTTTCTGATTATGAGAGTTAAATATTCGTTTTTGTGATGCGGCATTGGAGGTTGCACACGAGCACAAGTAACAAAAAAACGCAAGACAATTATCATTTATACTGCCCTAAAAGACAAAAAATATATATAACAGGCTATAATCATGGCAATAGCCCATCTTCATAGCAGAAATATTACTTCTGCTATTCTACAGTTCAAATGTTTGGGGGAAGAGTTACCGATAAATGCGCAGCGTTTTTTGACCAATGTTGTAAATCTTCCAGTGTAATCTAGAGGCAAATGTACCCACCGTCGTCTCTGAATTGAGACGAAAGAACAACAATGGACCGCGGTTGGCTCCAGCTCTGCGGCGTTTGAAGGAACATCAACAATGTTCCCGGAGAAATCACCTGCCCGCGGTCCCCCCATCACCCCCCCCCACCCCCCCCACCCCCCCCACCACCCCCACCACCCCCCACCACCCCCACCACCCCCCACCACCCCCCACCACCCCCACCACCCCCACCACCCCCACCACCCACCACCCCCACCACCACCCTCCCCACCACCCCCCCCACCCACCACCCCCACCACCACCCCCACCACCACCCCCCCCACCACCCCCCCCCCCCCACTCTGGCAAAACGGAGCAATCTGTGTGCGGTGTGCAGTCCTCGTAATTGCCGTGTAGCCAGAGAGGCACGGGGCTTGGGAGGGACAAGTCGAGCGCCAGTGAGCGAGGAAGCGAAGAGGGGAGGGTGGTGTAGCTCCCGAGACGGCGATGGAGGCGGCGGTGAGTCGCTCACGCACCTGCCGCTCGCACCGCATGTTGTGGCTCAACGGAAGACGGCGGTCCCACTCGCCAAACCACCTGCTGTACATTTTACCCCACCCCCCCCAAAAAAAACGGGGGTCCAGGTAACACAGCCATATGGCACCGCGGGGGGTGGGGGAGCTAACCTCTGTAGGCGGTGCCAAGCCACGGTGCTGTCGTACAAACGACTGCTGCTCAAATAGTAATGCTAATTAATAAATGAAACATCGAACTTTAATTTTCCTTTTCGTTTGCAAAAATAAGTGTCTTTGAGTTAAAATAGTCGAGCGATTTTTTTTTCTCCGTGCGAATGGGTTGTTTAATAATTTGGCGGCGCTCAATTTAATTGATTTCATTCACTTTGTGGTTGAGCGCTGATGCAGTGGTGAGTGCCTTGCATTGTGCTATAAACTACGATGAACCTGGCAACCTGGGTTCGATTCCCGGGGCCACGGCTAACACCAGTGGGTGGGTGATATTTCCTTCCACAACCCGCATTGACCAACGTGGTGAAGTATGGTCAAATGCCTCCCACAAACCAACAAATTAGAGGAAGCCCCGGTCCAGCAGTGGATTAATTGAGTTCTAGACACAGCGACATTGTTACTGGTATGGCACAATTGGCTTTAAACGTGTGGTGAAAGCCCATCAAGCAAATCTCCAAAAGCCATCAGAATACCTGCATATTTATCCCTGCATTGCACAACTACTGCACGGTTATCTGATCACGTGGCTCAGCGGTAGAGTGAGTTAGCACACAATTGGGAGGTTTCAAGTTCAAATCCTGGGGGGAGGTCAATAAAAAAACACAACTTTGTAAGGAAATTAAACGTGGTAATTGTACAGATGGACTTGCTCCCATCACATGAATGTAGAATTCACCCCACCGGTTCAGAGCTTTAAAGAGGAGATGAGCACTGCTTCAATGCTCATTCGAGCAGAAAATCAATTTGACTCTTTTGTTTAGTCGGAGAGTTCACGACATGTGCATTTTGAGCGCCGTCGCTGCTACGTTGGATTTGGAATACGAAATCAGTTTTTGTTCAACTGAGTGAGGAAGCCTCTCTCCGCCCCCCTCTCCCCCCCCAGAAATGACAAGCCAACAAGCGGCCACCAGCCCATGAGCGACCCAGCCCGGGCCGCACGCCCGGGCTGGACCTTTGTCAGGAGAGAGAGAGAGAGGAGAGTGGGGACAGGGCGGGTGTGGTGGGTGCCCGCCTCCCAGCTGACCTTGTGCCAGACAGCAGGTGGCCCGAGATCCTCCGCCACTGAGGTGCCCCACCTCGCCATGCCCCCCCCCCTCGCCCCCCACTGTGCCCTACTACTCACTGATTTGACAAACCAGCAAGGTCTACACTTAAAGAGATGTTTTTCGATTTTTTTGGGGGGTGGAGGGAGCCAGGGGGAGGAGGTTTTCATTAAATATTGAGGTGTAAAATACATTGCGAGCAATTAACTTAAAATCGCATTACGTTTGGTCTTTTGCTTCGGCCAATGCTGCTTCCATGTATTTTTATCGCATTAATTGCACTGCGACGAGATGCCTGTTGATTTAAGATAATTTAGGATACGCCATTTCATGGGCTAACAACTTCTCTTTTTCACGCTGCTAATTATTAGTGCCTATTTTAGTTTTAGCAGCTCACTGCTAAATTCCTAAGCTAAAGTCTCAAATTCGTTTGCAAAAGTGCAGCCTTGCAATTGCTTCTTCATGCCACCGCTAGTGGAAGGGCATCTCCAAGAAATACAACCTCGAGGGTGTTTTGGCCTACTCTTCCATGCTGGCCAACGTACCAGGGATTCGGTGGCAGTACTTACAACTTTACCCCACCACACGTGACCTGTCGATTGACTAACTGTGGTAAACCCATTTAAACTTGTGGGTTGACAGGGTCAGGAGAATGAAAAAAATTAGATCCCATAGTTTCGATTGCTGCACTGGGAGAATCAAACGGACAATGTCCCTTGCTTCATATATGTGTATCAAAATCCACATTTCGCAGCGACCGAACGAATTGTGGGCTCATGCTGCATCTCTCATTTACTATAATCGCGTCTGGATCACTATTTTAAGTATTTTTACATCAAACGGAAATTCACTGATTGTCTCCTCCTTGACTGCATGCTTTGCTTGTGCATAAACATACAGCACCAAGCCTGGAACAGTACACCATGGGAAGGGTGATGAACATTTTTTATTTACACACTGTATTAATATTCATGAAATTACAAATGTATATGCCTATTATGAAATATGTACGCATTAATATATTTTTTGCGAGCAATATACTTGTATCTGAGGGCCATAACGATTCTCTCTCCCCCCCCCCCCCCCGTCACGCACGATCCAATGAGTTGCCGCGATCCAGGTCCACAATTCAATCCAAAACTCGAGCGGTGCGTTGAATGTATCGGACCCCGAGTGGTCTCTAGTGGGTGGGAAATTCACACGAACCTAACGCATACATCACTTACTAAAATGCACTCCCGTCGATTCCTACACACGTGACTCAATCCACGCGTCGTGAGTTTGAGTAACCGAATATTCATCGATGCATTCGCCTATTGTTTCGACTGCCACCCAGGAGAATGGAGTCCAACTGGCGCCCTCTTTGGGCCGGTGACGCGGCCCAGCGGCAGAGGTCCATGGCTTCAAACCCGTTGGTGACCCAGATTGTCACTGCGTTGTGTAATCACCGTCATGATACCCACCGTACACCCTCGGTTTCACGGTGGACATTAGGAATCCCGTGACGTAATTCGCAAAGGAGTATTGCCACCGTGTGTCCAAATTTTCTGTATTCGAAAAAAAATACCTGAAAATTACTCAAATGGGATCATACGAAGCAATCATTGCCCCCTACTGGCAGACCAATGCCTCAGGTCGCTCTTGCAAATGAGACTCATCCTTGGTGTCGTGAGTTCTCACCTGGTTAAAAAATAATAAACTTGGCACTCGAACTCAGGATGGCGAGTCAAATGTGCTCACCGTTACACCGCGGCAGTGCGTGTGTATGGGGCGCTCTCATAAGCCGGATTCTATCGTGGATCTCACTTGGGCTAGGAGTCACACTGACGTCGCGTACGTTGTTTTCTCCCGGGCTGCAAAACAGTACAATTTCTGTAAGAGCCCATCAAGCAGAAATGGCTGTGAGAGGAGGAGTGAAGGCACGATTTATGGGTGCCCTCAGTGTGCGGTCAATGAGCTGGAACTAAGGTAGCCCCTCCCAGTACAACCATCCCCACTCACGCAGATACATCATTCCAGCTCTCCATCAATGTGAGGCCCATTAGTCAAGTATCATTTGGATATCAAAATGTAATTTTTCTCTCAGCTGGGAAATTGCTCTTTAAACGCCACAGTACACATCAGGCAACAACTGCCCCCCCCTAATGGCATTTCAATTTCTTTCACATTAACGAAAGCACTGGGTTTTCAATTAACACAAAACAAAATCGGATTGTGTGTCGGTGTCAATGGCCTGCTGGCAGGATACAACAATAATTGTTTACTGCTGCGTCAACATGCTACGGTAATTAATAAATTAATTTCAAACAACTGCCCTTGGTAAAGATACAGAGTGATCGAATTTGTTCTTTTCCACAGGGGCTCTCTAGGGCTCGATATAGTGGAGGTGCTTCCATCAGCAGTGCTGTGAGAGCAACCAAGGTCAGGGCTGCACCTTTAGCTTCATCTCGAGGAACAAGAGCCGACGGTTGTGTTTGCTCTTCTTCTTAATAAAGGGACGCAATGATCAGCGAGCAACTGACGTCTTACATTGCACAAGATTAATTTGATCATTTCATGTAAGCTATCTATACACGTGTTATTTGGTAATATCAACGGTGCAGGTAGGGGAGTAGCTGGTCCGCTGTTCAAGGGTCCTTCGAGAAGGTCGGGTTATCGTGCCAAAACAGTGTCCCAAAAATCACTTCCCATCAATGTAAGCCTTCTTTTTTTTGTTGTTTTCATCCTGCCTGTACTGTCAAGCCAATCAAACTATTGACATTCTGTCTCGAGGCCTCCGATGGCCAGGGCGGCGACAAAACAACCCCACACGAGCACATTAACCAAAGAGAAGTGGCACAAAGGAGGAGCCCTAACGTGTCAGCGGATAATGATGGTTTTTTTTTTGCTCGATTCACTGCGTTCTTTAATGGACATCGCGGGCCAGAGTATAATTTTAACCTTTTCGCACGGACTGCTCGCAATATAACGTTCATATTCGCAATCCAGGAAGAGGAGGGTGGGGGTGGGGTCACGATAAGAGAGTTGGCATCGTTGTGCAAACGAAGCGCGTGGCTGTTGAATGCTTTTCCATCACACCCACCCACCCTCACCCCACACCCCGTTATTATTTTGCACTTGTAGTGTTTATACAACGCCCGATTTTAAACTTGACCTGTGGCATTTCGCGGTGTCTGTGGTTTCATACTGAACTTTAAATATCGCTGCCTTCTTGACAAATATATATTACCAAAGTAAGCAAACACACACAGACTCCCCAACCCCAAACCCGCTGCTCTTTATAAAAATGTTTTTTTTTTTACTTTTCAGTTTTAGCGAGAAATATGCACATTAATCAAATGCATATTGTTTACAGCTGGCGCTCTGCGCATGGTATTGAAGGGGCTGCTTTGCCGGCCACCACCACAGCAGCCAGTGCTATCCCGCTCAGCAGTAGCGGGCAGCAGCAGCAGCAACATTTCTGCCCACGTGTTTATCAGCACCGCACATCTTATCTGGCGTAGATAACACAGCAGCATTGGAGTACGGGTCAACTCTCCGCATGCAGCAGGCGATGATGGATGGCTCCCGAAACAGGGATCCTTTGTGATAGCACGCCGTGTCAACCAGTCAAATGACTGCGCCGAGCTGATACCCTGCTACGCCTGCCCCTAACCTTGTCGCGAGGCCACTCGCTCGCTCTCTCTCTCTCCATCTCGCTCGTTCCCCTCCCCTCCTCTGCGCCATCACCTCTTTCCATGACAATGGTGCTGACAGTGGCGCCCTCTGAACTATAATGCTTGCGGTAGCGTTTGCCGGAGAGATAACATTCAGCGTAGGTGCCGGGGTGTTTCGAAGGAGTCAGAAGCCGATTCCCTAGGCGGCACCATCGCGATGAACGGCGAATAGCCCCCCCCCCTCACAACCACCACGTGCCCCCCACTTCCCCTCGGGGGCGCTAACCCCAGCAGCCCGCAGTGTCCCATAGCCCCCCCCCCTCCCAACCACCACGTGCCCCCCACTTCCCCTCGGGGGGCCCAACCCCAGCAGCCCGCAGTGTCCCATAGCCCCCCCCCTCCCAACCACCACGTGCCCCCCACTTCCCCTCGAGGGCCCCAACCCCAGCAGCCCGCAGTGTCCCATAGCCCCCCCCCCTCCCAACCACCACGTGCCCCCCACTTCCCCTCGGGGGGCCCAACCCCAGCAGCCCGCAGTGTCCCATAGCCCCCCCCCTTCCCAACCACCACGTGCCCCCCACTTCCCCTCGAGGGCCCCAACCCCAGCAGCCCCCAGTTTCCCATAGCCCCCCCCCCCTCCCAACCACCACGTGCCCCCCACTTCCCCTCGGGGGGCCCAACCCCAGCAGCCCACAGTTTCCCATAGCCCCCCCCCCTCCCAACCACCACGTGCCCCCCACTTCCCCCGAGGGGCCCAACCCCAGCAGCCCGCAGTGTCCCATAGCCCCCCCCCCTCCCAACCACCACGTGCCCCCCACTTCCCCTCGAGGGCCCCAACCCCAGTAGCCCACAGTTTCCCATAGCCCCCCCCTTCCCAACCACCACGTGCCCCCCACTTCCCCTCGAGGGCCCCAACCCCAGCAGCCCACAGTTTCCCATAGCCCCCCCCTTCCCAACCACCACGTGCCCCCCACTTCCCCGCGGGGGCGCTAACCCCAGCAGCCCACAGTGTCCCATAGCCCCCCCCCCCTTCCCAACCACCACGTGCCCCCCACTTCCCCCCGGGGGCGCTAACCCCAGCAGCCCGCAGTGTCCCATAGCCCCCCCCCTTCCCAACCACCACGTGCCCCCCACTTCCCCGCGGGGGCCCTAACCCCAGCAGCCCGCAGTGTCCCATAGCCCCCCCCTCCTTGCCTGCCCTTTCCGACGTCCACAAACGCAAGTATAAGATCTGAGATTTGTCGACGCTGCCCATCTCGTGGGTACTGTAAATAAATAAACAAACAAGTAACTATCACAAACGACAAACCAAGAAGCCATCACGGCTGTCTCGACCACTGAGCCAAAACGAAACCGAGGAAATGCTGTGGGAATTGCAATTCTGCGGGGAAGACCGACACTCGGGATTTGAGTTTCGAGATAACTTTGTTCTTATGCTAATGCTGCTCTTTAGCTCAGGAGGGCTGCAGATGAAGGTTTGTTTTGTGTGGACAGCCTTATATCTCCCAGCCAACAATACGAGCAGCTGCTCGCCAGCAGGCCACTTGGCACGTGTGACGACTTAAGGTTGAGAAAGTATGGCTATCAAAGACTCATTAGAAAAAAATCAAGCGGCCACTCAAAACAACATTCCTGACTGTAATTATTAACCCGGGCATGAGCTTCGCGGGCCACCAAGACATGCCACGTGACACTTAAATAACACTTAGGCAATGCCAGTTTCATGAATTGGAAAGTAAATTTCATTTGAGGTTGCATTTGTATATTTTAACAATACACGATGTTTTAAAAGTGGACATGCAGTTAATACTATTGTGGTGTAAAGTCTGTACGCGTAATTTCGGAGTGCCTTCAACGTATTAACATGGTCCTTGTGGTATAATCAATGAGGCAGGATTATTATCTGCAAACACTTAGACAATATCTGTCATTGTCGTCAGAGAACAAACACAACTGCCATTTAAACACAGAGCGTTACAAACGATGTTGACGTTTCACTCCCCGAACAAGCACTTATCAGTGTAAGCATACAAATAAGAATGTTGTAATCAGAATCTGTATTTAGACTGGAGGAATCGGATGAGCTTTGACGCTATTTTTGACAAATGTCCAGTAGGGCCGGGTCGGAATCTTACAAGAACAAACATTACAAAAACACGACATGAGTGCAAAGTATAGGAAAGATAAGCAAGTCACTAAAATAAAGAAATAAGCAAAGTATATGAGTACAAATTGCAAAAGTATCATAATTCCTGCCAATGTTTCAACAATAATGCTAAAAGTTAAATGTGCAGCAGACCTGTCACGACTTGCTCATGCTACTGCTTTTAACAACGCATTTTTACGGCTAGAAAGAATAACGGTCAGTGACGTTCACAGTTTTGACTGATCTTCTTGGTTCTTTCGGTAAAGTCACGTAGAAGGGAAGTAATAAAATAATAAAAATAAAACATAATAAAGCAATTCTCACGACGTTTCGGCCACAACACAAGCAGCCGTCCTCAGGTGAAGACCGGGTCTTTTAGACGCTGTCGCCTCGACAGACCTGGTCTTCACCTGAGGACGGCTGCTTGTGTTGTGGCCGAAACGTCGTGAGAATTATTTTATTATGTTTTATTTTTATTATTTTATTACTTCCCTTCTACGTGACTTTACCGAAAGAACCAAGAAGATGAATCCCTGCAGTCACGAAAGCTTTAAATCGAAGTTTTGATTGAGTCCAAGCCCGGTCAGTGAAGTCAAACACATGGACCGACATACTCTTCGGTTCTTTCGGTACAAAGTCACGTAGGCATAAAATAAAATAAATCACAACGTTTCGGACGCTTGTGTTGCACCCGAAACGTCGTGATTGATTTTATTTTATACCTACATGACTTTACCGAAAGAACCAAAGAGTATGGATTCCTGCAGTCACGAAAGCCTCAAATCAAGATGGACCAACATCCTGAGAAACCTATAGGCTTGCCGCCTGCCATACGAAAAACTGTGACATATCATGAAATGAATAATATCTCACAGAGGGGAGAACACGCGTAACACACCATGATACAACCGCTCAAGACAATCCAAATGCATCGTCTTGATTGCTGCAATATTTTGCAACCGACATAAACCAGGTGGCAAGACTCATATTTGTCCAGGATATCTCCCTAAAATCGGCAAAACAAAAGTCCCAGGACAGGTGGCAACCCCTAGCGACCACGAGCGTGGCAGGAGTAGCGGGTGCTAATTGCAACGCTCACCTTGCAGACTTCATACAGCAATTTGTAGTGTTCGTCTTGTTTGCGCAGAGTGCACAGGTTACAGCCCATGTCTTCTTTGCGAGGGCACAGAAAAATACGAGCGAAGAAATAACAACAAAATGAAAAAAATACAAAAAGAATAACCCAAAAAAAACCCCTCGTTATTTCGTACGCTAACAACCCCGAACAAAAGTCCTCAATCGCCGGGCCCCGCTGGCAGAGATCAAAAGCGACAGTGGCGCTTTTGAGGCTGCAGCAGCCTACGATGCTCGCAGCATTCCCCAGCGCTGCCTGACACGTGCAGAAACAGGACGCCTCAGATCTAACTGCGTGCACGACCGCCGCTTCGCTCGCTCGCTCTCTCTCTCCCCCTCGCTCCCCTTTGCACAGCTGCACCATATGATCCTCGTGCGCGCACGCTCCTACAAGCCAGCATGCGTTTACCGCCCCCTTCCTTCCTCGCACCCCCCCGGCCGCCGCCCCCACCGCTAACCCAGTCCACCGTCTCCCCTCTCGTGCCTCCCTGCCTCTCTCCCTGCCGTTGCCCGTTCGCACATGCTGCTAGCTCCACCTCCTGCATAAGGGATTAGACGCTCCTCCGCCACCCCCCTCAACCCCCGCCAATTGCCCATTGAGACTGTGTTTAACGTAATTGGCGCACTATGACAGATGAGCGTGCGCACGTTAACGACCGGGCCAGTTTGGGCCGCTGTTGATTTCGCACCGCGGTTAGCGAGGTCGCCGGACCCCCGGTGTCTTCTCGGAGAGAGAAATCTCTGAATTAGTGAAATGGCCAGCGTATTATTCTTCTATTGATACAGGGCACTCCAGTGTACACTTACCAGAAGAAGAAGCTAAGTGTAATTTGAGCACACGTTCAATGCCTAAACCTTTCAGAGCCGTAAAGAATCTAGATTTTAACGTATAACTTCATCTTTATTAATCATCATCGGCGGCATCATCCTGTGCTTTGCACAATGAGTGCATTCAAGGTGAACACGGGGAAATTGAGGCCAGGTATGCAGATGGCAGCTTGTGATGCATACCACACACACTCTCTACCTTTGCGGGACAAACATTGCATTTCACAATCTTAAAGTTGTATTTATTTTGGCTAATTTTAAACTTGAACCAAGACATAAATAGTAATGTAAATAATAATTAACTTTATTTACCCAGAAATGCCTCGCTGAGTATCTTGACTGCTTTGTCGGTGGTTTCCTGCATCAGAAGGGTCCTGCATTGGGATACTTGGCCAATTTCACGAAAGAGTGTTGGCCACGTGGGAAGAAACTCGGGTACCTTGAGAAAACCCATGCATACGCCTGGGCAAAGGTTCAAGCACTGCACAGACAGACTCAATAATCCGTTGCTTGTACTTTCCATCTTCTGACCACCTCACAAGCACTCACATACAATTACCTACTCTTGCAATGAGAATGGCCTGTGCATATATTCTATTTATTCTAGATTTGAAGCTTTCGTGACTGAAAGGATTCATACTCTTAGTTTTTTCGGTAAAGTCACGGAGGTAAAAAAAAAAGGGAAAAAAAAGAAATTCATTATTATTATTTTTTTCATTTTTTACCTACGTGACTTTACCGAAAAAACTAAGAGTATATTCTATATACTTTACCAAGTAGGAATATTCGTACAAGTCACCGTATATTTGTTTAATTGTGCAATTAAAATCATTTGTCGGGACTACTTGTCGAGACTACGACTACTTATACTTCTAGGAATCTATTATAATAATAATAGGAATCTATTATTTAATGTCGAATTATGTTGGTGCAATATTTTTAATTTCTCACGTGACACTGCTGCACTTGATTATTTTGTTTTTCTTTCAAAATTTTGTTGACACAGGTCAGTCTTGCAGATGTGACTGCTATCCTGGTCTCTTGAGTTCTCACCTGCTTCAATGAATGAGACATACTCTTTGGTGCTTTCGTTAAAGTCACGTAAGTAGAAAAATAAAACAAAATAAAAATAATATATTACGACGTTTCGATCGCAACACAAGCGGTCGTCCGCAGGCAGAAAAAATAATCCAGCAGTGGAACTGCTGAACCAGCGAGAGAGCTGTTACAACCAGGTTACTACCTACGTGAATTTACCGAAAAAACCAAAGAGTATGGATTCCTACAGTCACGAAAGCTTCAAATCAACAATGAGACATCGAAAGACCACTGCAGGCCACGGTGAAGTTAAGTACGCGCCACGCAACTGAAAAACGTATGAAGAGCAATCATATTTTAAACATAACATTAAAATAATTCCCTCCACGTGTATTGGTGTTAGCTTTCTCGGAAAAAAAACCTGGCTTAATTTTAAACAAGTGCATAAGTTCGTCTGTGCACACAACGCTATAGAATAGTAGTTCTGGACGCCTGTGATTCATATTAAAATTATTCCACACAAGGCCGAGCCTTTTCAATAAAGCATCAACAATCGGGGTCAGGGAGACTGCGGCTTCGTGGCCTTGAACTCAACAAGCTCATTTTTCACTCGGTGCGTCGAGAGGGGTGTAGGAATCAAACAAGAAGCGGTAGAGAAAAAGAGCAGAGAGCAATAGAAGGGCGAGCCCAACCCTCATCCGCCAAACATCACAGCCTCTCGCAATGGGACCGCTGCCAATTCCCATGCAAATGGCCATGTCCTGGGGAGCTCGTCTTGGCTTGTTTAAATGCATCACCCATGACGGAACTGCTGTTAGAGCCCCCTCCTCTCCTTCTGAAGTGCTGGTACCTGCCCCCCTCCACAAAATGCGTCTCAGCTACTCACACGACGACGACACAGCGAACACGTAGCCCGGCGTTCGCCCACGGTGGGATGGATGAGAGAGGGGAGGACGGGAGGGCCTGGAGGCAGGGAGGGGAGCCCATCGACCCCTCCGTACGCAACGCCCTAGGGAGGACGTAATCTGATTTTTCGCCTTAATTTTGCGTAATTGTTTGGCGTTGCGCCAGTCCCAAAAGTGTCAGGACTCGGGAACGTTGGGAGATGCCGTACACTGGATGGGGAAGGGTCTCCGGCAAATTTCCTAAGCTGGAATCTGTTTGCCGTGTATTGCCCACAATGGGCTACGATCACGCGAAGATCAGCAGCGCCGCAAAATCCGTGCAGCTTATGGCCCAATGCGCGTGCATAATCAGAAGAAAATACTTTTGGTAAAGTTGTCAAAATTGTGACAATGAGTGTTTGTCCAAAAAAAGAAAAAGGTGTGGGAAAACAGCGATAAGTTAATATATTGATAAAAATGGCTCACCATTCCGTGTGTTCTACAACAGAATAATTACTTCGCATTAAGCCTCGAGGCAGCACGGAAAAAAATGAAAAAAATGCCTTATATTGACAGAGCAATTACTAACCCTTAAGAAAAATGTAAATGCAGCCTTCACATTTGCATTCTTCCTTGTTACGATCGCATTGTTTAATGGACAAAGGCCTCTCAACGAGCGGTAACAAAACGCAAAAAAACGAACGGGAACGTGTGCACACGATTTAGTTTTGCACGGATGCCATTACCAACACTAATTGGGTAAATATTTCACGCTGCACAACATTTTTTTGCACGCGCAAAAGCAAAAAAAAACCCCAAACCCCAAAAACGTGCAGCGGCGAAAATTGGCAAGAATGGCCGAAGATTTCTCATTGCTTAGAGCGTACTTTTTAATCAAGCTTTTGTCGCGGTTGGTAATGGGTTGTCGTCGTTGACAATGCGCGTTTGTTACCGCTGCCGCGTGAGGGATGAACCACGGTGAACTCTTTTGCCGTTTCTTTTTTTCCAGGGAGCAGTGGAAGGTTGACTCGTCACCGGCGCCAGAATCAACAAGGTTTTTTTATTCATCCCAAAGTAATCCGATGATCTATGAAGCTCTTTTTGACAGATGTCCAAGGAGGCGAGTTGGGTGGAGGAGGGAGGAATTTGTACAAACAATATCAACAAAGCACCTTCGCCCGCAGCCGTCGGGGGAATCTGTACACGATTCCCGTGCACGATATTGACTGCAGCTCAAATCAGATTGACTATTTGCTCAGCAGATGTTTGACGCGTGGCTAAAACGACAGGGCTCGGGGTTCAATGGAGGAATGAACGAGAGGAATGCCACGGACCGCTGAGTGTACGCTCTTTTTTTTCATTCGGAAAAAGTTTCCTTGCGTACATCAGGATGCAAGGTTTCATTCACCTCTGACGTGATCATTTGTGTATACGTTACTTATTAGCTTAATAGACGTAGGCTGGAGCAGTGGCACAGTGGTTAAGCCCACTGTGCAATGAATCTGGCATCGGTTTAGCGACTGTAGTGAGTGATATCTAAACGGGTCCTGGGCCTTGCTCCCTTCACCAATGAGTGTTGACCAACGTGTGGAGAAGTAATGGTCAAGCAACCTCCATGAACTCTATGGCACGGGAGGCCTTTATCCAGCAGTGAACTGGAAAAGGGCAATACACAGAGACATGGTTATTGATACGGCCGAAATAGACTTGAAGCATGTGGTGAAAAACAATGCCAAAGTTCATCTCAAAAAGCCATACGGATCCCTTGCATACATTTGCGTGACTCTGATCCATGCATCGCACTGCACGGTTGTACTCGAGCACACCTGTGTCCTGGCATCACCTGTAACTGGATAAAAAAAATACCAGCACTCAAATTTCTGGTCACCTGTTTAAGAGTGGCAGGACGCCAGGTGCGCGTGACTTCACTGCACATTATGCCGGCTGCGCTGTGTGAAAAAAGGTGGCAAGCCAGTCTGTTAAGGGAGCCTCCGTTTGTTTAGGGGGTTATGGCTGCATGCAGAAATGCGCATTACAAACAGATGTGCATGTCAATCACGCGCATTTAGAGATACGTGTCTGCGTTTTAACACAGGCGTTCTGGCACACGGGCACTACACATGCTGGTGTGCAGTATCATGTTCATTAATCTCGTTGCAAAAACAAAAAAAAGTGTACAGACCTGAAAATTGCTATGAGTAACGGTAGGCACTGTGGTAAATTTTATACGGATTGCTTTAGAGGTTGTATAGTTATAGTGAGACATTGCGAAGTATCCTCTGATATTTGGATGGACAGGCATAATGTTTACTGGCTATAACAACAGACAGCCTTATTGGGTGTGTTAAAATGAAACTATGAATTTCGCGATAAAAAATACAGAGGACTTCACAGTGCCGTTAACAGGATTCCATGGGCCATATAAACTTCTGGGTGTCACCGCTCCAGTAAAAAAAAGAAAACACACGGTGACAGCTCAGACCAAACACACAGCCGGTCGGGCATACGTCCTGCAGGTCGGAGGCGATCAAGTCCGGCAACACCACACTGGCAGAGTGCGAGACGTGACTGTGCCAGAGACGAGCCAACGCTTGTTTGTGTGATTTTTTTGGGCCGCCTTATTTTCAAACGTCGCAAACAACAAGAGAAAAGTTCTAGATTTGAAGCTTTCGTGACTGCAAGTATTCATATTCTTAGGTTTTTTCGGTAAAGTCACGTAGGTAAAAAAACTAAAATTAAAATTAATAAAAGTAAAACAAAATTAAAATAAAAATCACGACGTTTCGGAGGCAACACAAGCTTCAGGTGGAACCGTCACAGCACGCTTGCTGTATCAAGTACTTGATACAGCAAGACGGAAGCTTGTGTTGCCTCCGAAACGTCGTGATTTTTATTTTATTTTTATTTTACTTTTATTAATTCTAACCCTAAGAACAAGAGAAAAGTTATGTCGCCTTCTCGCGAAGAGCTGCCCCCAGTGTGCTGTGGTGGCGTGATTCTGCAGTGTCCTTCTCACGCAATCAGTGATCCATCAAATACTGCTGTCAGGTGCCAGCCAGATGAACGCTAAAGACATCCTGATCTTTTGAACCTTTCGGCATCAATCTTTTGCCACAATCATTAGCAATTTGTGCCGGATAAGTTGTTTTTTTGGTTGATCCAAAGTGTTCGAGCAGTTTGTGTGCCTACACACGAGCAGGCATGCTCGTCTGTGTGTGTGTGTGTGAATTTATTGCACGATGTTTGGCACACTGCTCTACGAAACCGCGCGACCTGGGTTCGCTTTTCTGCCAAAGCAAACGCCAGTGGCGAGTGAAATTTGAATCGGTGCTGGGCCTCCCCTAGGTTGACTCAGCCATAGATGAGTACTTTGTGTGGGTGTGTACCTCAGTAGTAGTGAGATCACCGGGTGTGTTGCAGGCCACAAAACCCCCTCGGTGTACTACGCAGGCTTTCGTAGGTGCTCGCTAACAGAACTTGCCCCAGTAGTCTGTGTAGGCCACACTGGGGACTTTTTTTTATCTTGGCGAAAATCTTTAAAGCAGACTAACTTAATAATCACAGGTCACGCGGGCATTTTTGTGACAAAATAGTTTTAATTGCTAAATCCGTTCACAGATACTCATTCAAGGGTCGAAGCAATTTTCTTACTTTGCTTTTATCACCTTTGAGGTTAGCGATCTCCTCAACAGGTGGTAAAATAAACTGCAATTCTTAGAAGACAAACGAGCTGCCCTTGGAAGCTTTTACAATCCACAAGTCAGGTGTGGCCAATAGAAGGTAAAGTGGATTGCTTGGAAAACCATCAATCATCCAATTAAGGATATTGGTCTGTTTGACACCAAGGCAGTGCGTACACCAGGTTGCCGCACTTTGCTCAATCGAATCGCAAGCTGGACAAGGCTGAAAGAAAATACTTTTTTGCAAGGACAATAACATTCCACGCACAAAAGTACACAGGCTTACTCAATTTGGCAGCCAATCTGCCTTAATCCCTCTTTCTTAATGTGCCGCAATATGACGCCTGTTTAATTGGACCTTTGTCCTGCCTGGACCCAAGCAAATTCTGGACAACAATCGGGCCAATTGTGGCCACTGGGTATTGCTCGGCAGTTACATTTCTGCGGAGCAACGCAGCTATGGCTCCCACGAGAAAGCTTTGGCATCAATGAGGCATTGATTTTGTCCACACCGGATGCCCCGATCTGACAGTTGTGGTGCATGTCGCGAGCAGCAAAACTCAACCGGAGCAGCGACCAGCATCGGCGTCACTGTGCCGTGGTGCTTATCCACCCCTGACCCCCTCTACGTCTGCTTTGTCCCCGGTCGCCTGGCACATCGATTTAGCGCAGCCCACGCACGTTCGTCCACAGCAAATTAACGAGATTTTTTTGCCTCTGCAGGGAGATAATGCGGCTGCTTGCTTTATTTTCTCCCCCCCCCCGCCTTCCACAATTGACGGAGAATATCTCCAAGCTGCTGTCAGAGCTCGGAAGCTCAGGAGAGGTTAAGCCTGGTGGGTACTTGGATGGAAGGCTGCCTGGACGTTGCAGTCTTTGGCAGTGAGGCGGCCAGGACAGTGAAGTATGACGATGCATTATTGTATCTATCTCTCACGTATCCTCTGTGTACTCCGGTTTCCTCCCACAAGCCAAACACTCACGAATGGAACTGGTCAAACATCTCAATGCAGGACCCTCCTGAGAAAGAGTCTCGAAAATGTTCTACTTCCTTGAAGCATAAATCTGCTGTCCACCCGCTGGACAAAACTTGGCAGCGACGACTGAAGCTCACAGCTATGGTGGGTGATCGCAGTGCATCCCTAATTAGCAACGAGACGTTAATTGCAGCATCTCGGATGTTAAGAGGAAAACTTGGAATAAACAAGTTCTGCAAACAAACGCGAGTGGCCCATCGATCCTGGCAGACAAGCGAACACAATAGGTCACTGCCATCTCACCAACGGTCACATCGTCTACGACAGGAATTCCGAGGAGGCTTGCTTCCCCATAACAGGCCATATCCTCCATTCATATGGAAATTAAGGCAAGATACAGTTCTTAAATTTGATCACTTGCAGTAAATCTGGCTGTGACGGTCCCACCTGATGACGGAGACTTGTGTTGCCTCCGAAACGTCGTGATTTTTATTTTATTTTACTTTTATTAATTTTAATGTTTTACCTTACGTGACTTTACCGAAAGCACCTAAGAATATAGTGGAATGGAGTTGAGCTCCCGGGATCTGGATTGAGATGCATCGGTTTGCGACACTGAGTGTGAGTCCCGTGGAACCCACACCGTGTCAATTTGGGCGGGACATGACTGAAAGCCCCGCACAGATGCATCGTCAGAGCATACCGGTGGATCTGTGAGACTCGCCGTCAAGTCCATTGCAAACACCCGGTAGCCGCAAAGTCACAAGTTAAAATTGGAGAGGTGCAGCCCTTGCACGTGCTTGCTCACACCACCACTGGTGAAAGGGCCTCCCACCAGAGAGAGCTCGACAGAGCCCCTCTAGAATGAGATTTGGCCTACTCTTCCACGCTGCCCAGGCGTCTTTGGAGAGGTGGGAGTACCGACACTCTGCCCCCCCCCCAACACACAGAACCAGCCAATCAAATGATTGTGGTGAATGTATTTGTGCTTCTGCATGCACAGAGGTGGGGAGGGGGGGGGATTTCATAAACTTGCGGCCGATTTTAAATCTGCCGTGCCGGGTTTATCCAATCGGTGACCTCTTAATTGCAAGACTAGTCTTCTTGGTTCTTTCGGTAAAGTCACGTAGAAGGGAAGTAATACAAATAAAAAAACATAATAAAATAATGTTTTATTTTTATTTTTATTATTGTATTACTTCCCTTCTACGTGACTTTACCGAAATAACCAAGAAGATGAATCCCTGCAGTCACGAAAGCTTTAAATCGAAATGCAAGTCTAGTGTTCAAAACAAATTCACAATGGTAGCATCCGTGCCATCAAGGTGTGGTAACTGTTTTCAGATATGATTTTCGATGAAGGACAAAAGATTAACCGCAATATACAGTGTATACATTCGGAATTATTTGTCGATAATTTTTAAGGACGTCAAAGTATCTGCAATAACAGAAGGGAAATTACATGAGTTGCTTCTTTTATTCCATGACAAAAGACAGAAATACTGAGCCATGAATCCTGATTAACTGTACACAATAACAATGCACCCTCAGTGCAGCACTGTAATGTGTAACATGTGATTAATACGCACATTTACAAATGCTGACTTATTTAGTCCAGTGATAATGTAAATAAAACACTATCGCACGTCATTATGTCTCCCACCACTGCAGCCTTTCAAACAATATGTAATTTCATCTTTTTGTGTAAGGGGCCGTCCATAAATGACGTCATGCGATTTTTGAACCCCCCCCTCCCTCGTCACACGGCATCACAAAAAGTCAGACCCCCCCCTCAAATATGACGTCACAAAGCTCTGCCCCCCCCCCCCGTCCCAAAACCATATTTCTATTTTGAAAATAAACATGCTTCAAATCGCTTTAAGCTATTGTCATTGTAGTGCGCATTTAATGTGGCGCTGCACTCTGATGTTGTAGGAGAAAAAAATGTATTAAAAGTCTATTTAATTAAGTAGAACGTGTTGTCTATATTTATTTAAAGTTGCGCATTTTGATGTGACGTCATATTTCTCACCCCCCCCCCCCCTCGTCAGACATCGTCACAAATGTCTGACCCCCCCCCCTTAGGTGCGTGACGTCATTTATGGACAGCCCCATATTCTCCCCCAATGTTATCCCGATTGTGCTATTGGCCTCATATCTTTCGAAGAAAGATCTATTGGGAAATCTCGCAAATCAGTGCAACCCAGTTTTGTTAGGGAGTGGCCCAGAGAAGTGGATATCATGAAGCTACCTTTTTGGAAGTGACCTTTGGTCTATACAGTAGAGAGAAGCAATTTCGCGTATGGCCTGGAAGTGGGATTCATGTTTATCATATGACCAGTAAAAGCTGGAAATTAGCAGAATGAAGTGCATGCAGAACCACATTGAATATCATGGTTTATTGTGCTTCAACAAGTGACAGGGCTAACACCATCAACTCACGACACTTGGAAATCCAGTTTATTCAAGAGTGGCTAAAACCTGGGTTCAAACCCAGGATCACAGCGGTGCCAGCCAGGGTGGCACGTGCCACCCCCCCCCCCCCCAATGATCCGATCGAAATCTCTAATTTCGATCGGATCATTGGGGTTTATTAGTAATAAATCGGCATTTTGCGACCCTCACTGCCACTGTGTAGCATATTATTACGTGTCAGGGACTCTGTGCGATGATAGGACAATAGTCTGAGTCCATAATTGGCAATAAGTAACGGCAAAGCGGTTATAAGTGACTCACATAATTGTGCGCAGTTGCGTACACAGTACATGGCTTCCCTGAAAGCAAACACCTTCAGCGAGCACGATGCTGATCACACAACGCGGTTCGAATTCGACCCTCGATCGATGTCTGCGCCATCGCCGCACACGCGTCGAATAAAAAGCAAGGGACAAGTCCTTACTAACTAATAACTCATATCATTTTTCATTGCTGGAGGGGTTTCCCCCCCTACCTGAAAATCCTGGCTCCGCCATTGACTTCTGAGCCACCCAGCCAAACCTCTCTGTCATACATATTTCATATATTGGAATATCCAGAGACATGACGAGACTTTTGGATTTGCAAACAGCAGCATCAGCAGCGACAACGATGAAGAACATCCTTCTGAATATCTTTTGTCAAGAGCTCAACGAAGCCATCTCTTTTTTTTTCCCGGTCAAAAAGACCCATCTTCAGACATTTGGGGCCACAGCATCGCTGTCTTGTTTTTAGAGAGTGCTCTAGACGTGGCCGCCCCCGAGTGTCGGACCCTTTTCACCGCCGTCATGCATTTCTTGGGATTTCACTCTCCCAGCGCAGCTTTAGATTAGACGGCCCTACATCCCTCCTGGGAGTCCGTGATGCCGAAAGACCGAGCGTCCAAATACCAGGGGTGGGGTCATCGTCTCCAGCAATCGCCGTGACCTCAGGCGCAGACAGCAAAAATCCCATACCCGTAAACCTGAAAATAAATCTCTTACAACAGCAACAGTAATGCCCTGGCTTGTGGACTCCTGATGGCTTGGGGTTGCCTTCAAAGTTCATACGTCTACCAAGGTTTGTGTCCCAGCCAATTTATGTCTGAAGGCTGTGTGTGGCAGTGTACGACATACCCGCAAATCGACAATGCCTGGTTGCGCAGGAATTCGTGGGTTCGATCCCAACCCTGATGCCTTTGTATATTTGGAATTCGCGTGTTCTCTCACTATCCCCGTAGTCGCGTGGGTCCTTCGGTTTTTCCCTCCACATTTCGAAACTTGGATTTAGATTATTTGGCTATTACAATAAATTCCCATATGATGGTGATCCTCTTCAATGAGCCATCATGTGCGGCCATGTTACCTCTCATGAAGTTTCGATTTAAAGCTTTCGTGACTGCAGGGATTCATCTTCTTGGTTCTTTCGGTAAAGTCATCACGTAGAATGGAAATAATAAAATAATAAAAATAAAACTTAATAAAATAATTCTCACGACGTTTCGGCCACAACGCAAGCAACCGTCCTCAGGTAGCTCAGAAGTGGTATTACTGTTATGTGTTTTTATTAATGTTGTTATTGTAGAAATGAATATAAATGGATATAAGCACACCGCATATAAGCACAGTTATTATATCGACACACGTGGTTACATTATTAGACTAATGTGGGGGGAGGGGAAGGCAGTAGACAACTTCTTATATAAGCACACTATTGTGGATATAAGCACATCTGGCAATTGCTGCCATGGGGGTGTGCTTATATCTGGCGTCGTCTGCACTATTCTTAACAGTTAGTAAGTGTATCATTACAGGAGACATTAAAAGTGATATATTGATGAAACACGGACACTGTGGTAACAACAACATTTGTCCATCATATATAATTCACCGTGCTATGCTTATGAGCGATCTATATCACAATGCTTTTTTGTTTATCTTTTTCCCCCCCGACAAAGTTTCCCACGAGATTTACTGCGCCCGCTACAAAAAGGGGGATGACGCGATGCTGCCCGGTTCGGCACCGGCGACACAAACCATGACACAGCCCTGCCTTGAGCGCGACTGACCTGGCACGCGTCCACTGCATTATTAAAATAACAAAACAACAACAACAAGAAGAAGTGCCATCAGCCTCTCTTCCGCCCTTCCCGCTCTGCGGGGGAGCGGCCGCTCGGGGTGGGAGGGAGAAATGGGAGCTCATGATGGATGGTCAGTGTGCCTCTTTACGACCGCTTCGCAGGATGTCCCAACATCCCATAGATGTGCTCACGCAAGCCCGCACACGCGCTCGCTCCCGACACGCGCGCAGGCAACCTCCAACGCAGGCCACAGCGACGAACACACACTTAAAGCCGCATTGATCCCACGCCACGCCACTCCTCCCCCTCCCCTCCTCCTCCCCCTCTTCCACCGCCAGCAATGCCGCAATGATTTACTGATATAGACCACAATTACCAAGCTTTTGTGCCGAGAGAGAGGGGCTGACCAGAGAGAGCGATGCGGGTAAGGGCGTCTCTGCGTGTGAGCACGGCCCCACAGTTGCTATTCTCTTTCTTGTGAAATCAACGGGCGTCAGATGTCAAGATAACCCAGCGAGCTAGAAAGAAAACGTCTATCCTTGTCTCCCTAACCTCTGCGCTCCCTTTCCTCATTACACAAACCCCCGAGGTGTCACCCTGCCATCTGGAGAGATTTTGCTAATTTGCCTCTCCAGCAGTGGATCTGGCGTTCGACGCACGTAGCAGCAACACAACCGCGCTTACTTAAAAGGCAAAACTATGTTTCTTTCGGCAAAAAAAAAATCCAATCCTAATTACGCTTCAGAGGGCTTTTTAGTCACACATTTCCTTTTACCATTGCCAAGCACTGGTTACCCCGCGGAGTGTAATATTATTAACATAGGCATCTGGTATTGTGACAGTAGCGACGGAGAGATAGAAAGAGAGTACGGATCCTGAGTCTTCTGCATCGACGAACATGACTGACTGCTTCAACAGGGAGCCATCTCTGCATCGCACCCCCCCCCCCTGCCTGTGTCTGTTAGCAACAAAAAACTCTGGCACGAGTCCAGTCTCCTTTGCAGTCCCTCAGTGTCACAGACACATCACCCGACACATCACCCCGCTGGGTGTAAAGGACAAAAAAAAAAACACTGCGCCGTTACGTGACGCCAACTCGGGAGGAGTATGGCAACCGATGTGCAACAAAAAAAAAATAGACGTTATGACGCTGACGTTTGCCGGTCTAATTAACGTAACGAGCCAGCGAGCACGGCTAAGAAGAGGCTGTTGTGGTGTGGAGGGTAATAAAACCGAACAAAGAAAACCGGTAAAAAAAAAAACCTGTTTTAAGTTTATTAAGGCAAGTCCATTAAATTACGTTCTAGCGCGTCACATTATCATCCACTAAAGCGTTGGCTCCTTTTAGCAATTTAAAAAGCTGTTATGTCACACGCTGGAGTGGCGGTGCAATGGTTAGCGTCCTGTGCTAGGAATCTGGAGAAGTGATATTTATTCCCATCCATGGCTAACATCGGTGGGGTTGCCACCCTTCACCAACCCACGCTGACCAACTTGGTGAAGTATGGTTAAACAGCTACCTTGATCGACATGGTGAGGGGGATGCTTTCATCCAGCAGTAGACTGACGAAGAGACGTGAATCGTTATTATTATCATCATAATGCCGCACAGTTCCTGTGCCCTTCGAACATTCGCTACGAGGGCTGCGCGGTGCACATGGTGCTCAGATTATTTGTACATTTTTACATAATCAAACCAATTTATTATCAGAGACTTGTTCTCTTCAGAGTCCCTCGAACAGTCGAGAGAGATGCTACGGAACACAGCTTGGGGCAATTCGGGACAGGGGGAAAGCATTAATTTTTATTCAAGGCGTGGTGGCTCCTGGCTGGCTTGAAGTGTAACGTGACAGCTTGTCTTGGCCTAATTGGACAGCCCACTTCTGTTTGATGGTGGCACACCTACACAATGTAAGCATGAGGAAATATAATGAGAAGATGCTGTAACCAGAGACCCATGCTGTTATACAGCAAAGGAAGCATCCTGGAGGAGACCGGTGCAAAAGAAAATCTGTTATAAAATTGTGTTTTTTTTTGCACTGCGAAAACAATAATGCAAATGTGATGCTAATCTACCACATGGGTTTTTGTGGTTGTGCTGCACAGTTCTCCGAGTTGTTTTTGGGGCGTTGTACCGCGCGTGTTGACCGGCGCGATGTCTGCCCTCTCTCGCGGAAGCCGCTTTTGGGATCGAATTGAGGATTTGGCTTGATGCCCGACGTTTCGCACCGCGTGTTGGGGAGCTTCATCAGGAATTGAATTGAAAGAGCTCAGGGCCACGCGGAGCGAAATATCGGACACCGTGCCCGAACAACGGCGCGGTACGAGGCACGGGCACACGGTCGCGATGCTGCGAATCTGCACAGGCAAAAAACACAAGAACTCGTGTGTAATTAACCGGTACGCTTTAAAGCAACACAAGGAAAGCGATCATTAAGTAGCCCAACACAAGTTTAATACTAGAGGGGAAACGAAAAGAAAAACCCCCGACACGTCTGGTTGAACACGGCGTGATCTGAACGACTCTAAGGGGACTGACTCCTAAAGCTGAGGTCACCGGTGGTCGGCGGGGTTGAGGGAATGTGTCAGGCTCCTGGGCAAGGGGTCGCAGGGTGGCAGCCACGACATGCCAGCTCCCATCACACTCAAACTGACACACAAGTGAAACTAAATCCCAGAGCAGGCCCCCTGACACACATCTGCAAATTACTTAGAGCCGGACTCCCTTCAGTGGCCCGTTGCGCGGCAGGTGAACCCGTAATGACGTCTGCTAGATTTGTATGTTTGTTCCATTTTCTATTTTGCATATCCCCGACATAACTTAATCAAAGGAATGCACGACATGATGGGATTTTTTTTTTGGTTTACATAATACAATACACCGCAGCCCGTGGCGCAAAGTCCTGCTCAATTACAATTACGCTGGCCTTACGGATATTGACTGCCAAATGGGAAACAATAATGAAATGCATGAAATGGTTGTTTCTGCAAAGGAAGTGTAAGTGTATTGTGCTGTTGCAATCACTAAGCAAAAAATTCAAGTTCAAAAAGTCATCCGCAATTATTTTAAAACTATTGATTATCCCCTACATTGTCAAAGCTCAATTTTTCATTTTCCTAATTTAAGCCATTCAATTTAAGGCAACAATAGTTGACCTTATATAAACTCTCTACTCACGTGGTGCATGGCTCTGGGCCTCGTGTTAATGCATTTAACCTAATGCCCTTACCCAGACCGGCCGAGTGCCCGATCGGATTTTCCAAAGTCTTATCGACTCATTATTAAAACCTCCATTTGTCACCGGCCGCGAGGGCCTTACAGACACTGGGCGGTTGGACATGGCAGCCCGGCTTGGCCCGCTGTGGACAACACTCATGCATGGGGCCCTGCGTGCCTCTCCTTCATTCTCTCTCTCGCTTTCTCCTCTCTTTCTCTCAAGAGAGGACAAATCACTTTGGGCAATTTGCTCGATCGGCCCAGCCCTCAGTGTCCATCCCAAATGCCATTAGTCACGGGCGCAAACGCCTCTGGCCAGAGACAAAGCTGACCCCAGTTGCCCCCCCCCCCCCCAGGCATAATGACACTTATTAAGGCACACCTACAGACCCTGCAAGTAATAAGTTACGCCGTTTCCAAACCTCACGCCAATGTTTTACTCCTGCCATGGTTTTTTTTGGGCGTTTTTCAAATATATTTTTAGCAAGGAAAGTCGGAAAGTATCGAGCACGTGTTTTGTCGGCGAGCGAAAGGCGGCGGCTTATCTCCGACGCTGCAACGACATCGCAGGAAGCAACGCTTCCTTCCTCGAGCCGTCAACGGGAGGGGGCGGTTCACAGGTTAACATTTCTAAACTGGTACGTTTTCACTGCGCGTTTTACAGAGTTTTAACTCTTAATGCACTGGAAATGCGTGCAGGGTGGAAGTCTCTGAAGCGAGTCAGATCGTTTTGCCGCACTGTGAACCACGATCTGCAATGGGTGTTGAACTAGTTTGGTTAATGTTTGCTGTTAACACCATTTTAAAATTACTGCCTATTCGTTGAGCATTGCTACGATTAAGAAGTTCAAGTACTTTGCACTTTATTGTATGCCCAGTAACACCCAATCCTCGGATTAAGGGTTAATGAGGATTAGCTAAACGGAAGATAGGTCACTTGCCCAATGACCTTTCGATTAACTTATTTTGCACAGTTCACAGGGGGCTCTGAGAGCCGCGTAACACTCGTAGCCCAAGTCGCCTCGAGAAAGAGACGTGGAAGAAAAAAAAGGAACGATAGGGAATAATGTCGCCTGTTTGGCAGCATTTCTGGGAGTAAGGAGAAGTGTCCCTGGGTTTTGGTGGTGGGGATAAAGCCCAGTGCACAAATTTTGCACAGAAAAAGGTCAGCATTAACATGCACTGTTTGTTTAGCCACGGATAACAATACCGGCACTGGGTGGTTAGAGATTTGAAAGATAATTGCGCTTTCCTTGCACCTTATTACATTTCGTCAAGGCAGCTTTGAAATCGCTCGAAATTCAGCGGCTGATAAATTCGAGTATCCGATATGTAATACTGTGCTACTTGTGCTCAGATTCCATTATTTCGCTTTAATGAACTGAAACATAATTCGCGAGTGTTTAGAGCGCGCTGTGACGAATGCACGACCGGACGGTTCTACGGGGCAACGCAATTCCGAGTGTCACATTCGAATTCTCATATTTACAAAAAAAGTGATGGCCGAATAAGCCACCGTCGTGTCGACCGATCCACACTTACAGTACTTCCTTTGTGCTAACCATCGACACAACAAGCTGCCTAGTTAATAAAGGGATGAAAGCCCCTGACTCTGGCCCTCGAGATAGGTGGGGCGGGTGGTGGGTTGGGGCGGAGGGGAGGGAGGGAGGCAGGTTTCCATCAATTTCTCCCTCCCCATTTCTCGTGTTACGAATCTGAACAAAGAGCGGTCGGCGGGGCTGCACGCCCGAGCGGGCAGCAGATGGGCAGCCGTGAGCGCGTGTCAGGCGCACCGGCCCCGCGACCCCTCGCTCCCCCGTGCTGCTCTCCGCTCGGCTTTGCTCGGGTGGGCCAGACTCACTCTCACAGCTGGTGCGGCTAAACGGCGCATGACTTCCATCCATCTGTGCGACAGTCGAAGAAGTCCTCTTCGGCTTCTCGCTCGTCGCCACCGGGCGCCAAGCCAAGGGTTGCCACCTCCAAGTGGGCTTGGGCAGGACACGTCGATGGGCGAGCAGGGCCGCAAAAAGGGGGCGGGTGGTGGTGAAATGGGCGATGTGTCCCAAACCTCACACAAATAATGGAAGCCCACGGTAGGCCTGTAGATGGTGGAATAAGGGAGGCCACACGTGGCATTCTGACCTGGGTCTCCATTAATCTCTGGGCAGCCTTGTGGCCGATGGTCAAGAATAATTACGGAGTGGCAGCAAATAGATGGAACGCGTCCGTGAGGCCGTTAACCAAGGAAATGGAGCGACAAAATCAGTCAATGTGCAGGAGTTCGGTAGATTATTACATCACAAGATCGTAATAGGTGGCAGCAGCTTGGGAACGCCTTCATCCAGTAGTAGGTTGAACATGGCTGCTGCTGCTGATGATGATGAGCATGGGAGGAAGACAATCTCACAATACCAGAAGAGGGGAGAACGACATCACTGTGAAACGAGGTTCTTCGTGGGAAAACCAGGACAGGTGGCAGACAATACGAGCTCTGTCGTGGAGCCAACAGCGATGGGTTGGCCCCTGCCTTCCTTGACACACAGCCCAGTAGGGGTAGTAGTGAGTGGTTTTATTTGTTACGAAGGCAGGGTTTTCACGTGGCAGAGAGAGCCCACCACATCGGAGGAAGTCGCCAAGGAAAGTGAGACCAGAAACAACGGGATGCTGTACTCGGGAGAGAAGTGCAGCAGTCCCCATCCCACCCCCCCCCCCTTTTTCCACTGGTACAACAGCGCCGAGCCAGCCAGCATGGGGTCCTCGTCGATTAGTACGGTTGGCTACGTACGGTGCGAAAGAAGTTCAAGCCTCACCATTCTGGCGAATTGCCCGATGATGCTGGATGCAATTACCAGGGAAACGTCGTACTCGAATTGTAAATGTTGTGGTTTCACGCTTCAACACACCGGTGGGCTAAAGCAGTGAACTATTTGTCTTTTGTCAACGTGACACTTTTTTACTGAATGGCCGTGTCGGGTGGTGGAGGGTTAAGACACATTTATAAATAACGCGATCTAAACCCAAAAACGTTGATTATGAATTTCAACATACACACATACGCACGGGTGATTTTCCACTGGCTATTTGCCATGCTGAGCTGGAACCAAACCATTGCACGCCGGCCTCACTTGACTCGTGAATCTGTCTTGATTGGCTAATGCAGGGCCAGGGATGGGAGTGAACGACGCATTCATTACGTGCGATGTCAGTCAGTACACTGTGAGGACACACCATCGCAGCGTATACGCACATCTCGACTCCGTCAATGAGTGTGAGGCCAGCGGCGATGCTCGCCTTCTGAAGTGCGGTTCCCATGCTGCAAGGCTGCACAGTCGAAAAGAGGTCTAAGTAGTTCGGATATACCCACTGTAAGCCAGCGAGACGGCTGCAGCATCCGTAACTTGCTGGAAGTTGACTTGCATGAATGAGTGAATGGATTGATTTAAAAAAAAATTGTTTTCCAGAACCTTGGAGAGAGCCAATTGAGATAAGGGGGAAATAGGTGTAAAATTTAAAACCCAAGTCTTTCTGGTGGCAGAACGATAACCAATAACCCTAACTGATGCCAGCGCCTGACACGGAATTGGCTCAGTATTTTTTTCCCCAACCATGAAAGCAGCTTTCTGACGCTTGTAATCCCAAATTGCTATATGCACGCATAAAATGACTTTTACCGCCATGCGGAGCAGACAATAATATTTGTGGGGATAAAAATATATATTTCAAATGAAGGGAGTTCGTGAAAGCAAAACGAATTACCTTGACCTACCCAAGTGGTGAAGGTGAAAAGTTGTAATTTTATTTCTATAATACACATTTAAATAGGTGATCATTGTTTTTTTTGCAAATTTTCTATAAAACTCTTTTGCTCCAATTTTATCCTGATATGCCCAAGCTTAGTGGAAAAGACATTTAATGTGGTGGGTGGCTTTTTTTGTTCTTCCTGCAGTCATTGGTGGCCAGGCTGAGACCATGAATTCACCATGAACTCAGTCACTCACTCACTAGAGAACCCCGTTTATTAACAACTCAGTCTACGTGTGTCTACGGATCTTTACGCGAGTTTTTGGTGACTTGGCCAAGACGATCAACTCAATACAAACGGCTGCCTTGACTTGGACCAAGGATTCCCAGCGGTTCCCAAGCTCAGCACTCTAACCCCTGAGGCACCCAGCCACCTCATTGCTTTCATGTAAAAGCCACAATCGATCCTGTTGATGTGGATCACCTCTTAGTTTGAAGGGGGGTCTTGAAGAGGTTGGGAAATTTGGCTTAAAAATGTATCTCAATGACCATTGGTACATTTCTCATGTGACCTGTGAATACATGAGCTATGAAAATGTTGAAATGTAAAGGTACAGACCAGCATTGTTTGTTTTTGGTTTTAATGCACTGATGTTAACACCAACATGTATAGATTACTGAATGGCTCATACTTGTACGCAATGTACAAGTACCTGTGGTAATTTACTTATACAGTGGGGCAATGGTGGGGCGGGAGGGGGAGGTGCGTGCATGCGTTCGCCCAAGAACAAGAACGCGGCTTTTAAATATTTGACACTTTTCCCATCGATTCTACTTCGAGGCCGTAAACGTCGGGGGCCAGCGCTGGCAGCGCTGCACCGTTTGGGTGTTTTTTTTTTACGGGAATTAAAGCGCTCAACGGCGCCCCGGTGGGACACACAACGGTGCGCCGACGTTCTCCAATCTGTGACCCAGTGGAAAGATGCCAGCTCAGCCCGTTACCAGCGCCTCCGCTGGAAGCAGAGTAATAATGAGCTGTAAACAATTCCGCAAAGTCCTGCTGGTGACCTCCATGCCATCATGCAAAGCGGTGTCTGACAGCTGCTCAGAAACTCGCCATCTTTCTCCAGGGTTTTTGTTATTTAATTCTCTCTTTTTTTTACTTACCATTCTCAGTGATTACATATTGTTTAACCGAAGGCTTATGGCTAAGCCAATTTCTGGAAGTAAAGCTCTTGCTCGCAAAGCTCAACCTACCGAGTTATTTTAGGTGATGCCGCTTCAGCTCTTGCACATGCAAGTGTATTTTTTTTAAATAAGAAAGTTATTGAACGCAATGTTTTTGAACTGCGTAGGCTGTTCACGGTTGTGCTGCTGCCTCGCTCTCCAATGTATTGAGGGGTTGTACCATGTGTTGTTCGGTACGATATCTGACGTTTCGTGCCACGTGTCTGGATGAATTGAATCAATGCTCATTACAACCCAAAAATTACATGGAAGAGTTGGGGAATATTTTATCTATTCTATCTATGTCAAAAAAATGTAATCTAAAATATGTTTGTTAAAAACTTCCACAAAATTATTACAATGAATGAAAACATACCATTTCACAATAGAGGGTTTTAAATTTGTTTATGTACGGTTGTTTTTGTAAGTGTGTTCGGCTACCAGAAAAGCAAATTACGTCTGGTAATGTGCTGTAATGGACAGTTGTAATTGTTACAAATGCTTTGCGGTGCTGGCATCAGCTGTTTAAACTAACACATAAGCTGCTGCCTTTTGTGCAATATTGCCAGTGCAGCAAAAAAAAACATTCTGTGGTCCAGATTGACCAAACGCCAGCGAGAAAAGGCCCTCCTCTTTCAAGGTCGGCCGGCCTTGTGGCAGGCAGGCAGGCAAGGCAAAGCACACAAAACGATGGCCTCCGCTCCTGACTGGCAAGGCAGACGCAGTGATGGAGGCGCGGGGGTGGCAGCAGATCAACGGAGCAGGCCACCGTGGCGGTCCTCCAGATGGCCAGGAGGATGAAGATAGATGGGAAATATAAGAGGGGAATTAATCTCGGCGAGTGACATCATCAGAGTGTCATTTATCACGGGCCGCCAGGAGTAACAGGAGTGTTTGTTCCACCTCGGAGCTCCTGTGTGGTTGTGATGGATCCTTCGAGTCCGGCCTACTTAATACCCCTCTGGTCAACTGGCAGAATGGTGGTGGCTGAGCTTATTTGTGGATACATTTTTTTGCCGATATTGCTCCCGCTATTTTCTCGATGAACCCGTGTAACGCGGGGAGCCAATGCGAGTAAAAAAACACGTGTCCATAGATGCTTACATGTTTCTCCGTTTAAAAAAGAAATACGATTATTATTCGGCCAATTAATCTACTGTTTGTACGTGCTCTGCTGTACGAGGTAACCAAAGGCCATCAGATGCATTTCATGTGAATTCAAGGCAGGTGCAAAGCTATTTTCAAGCATTGACATCCGACAGGTTCTTGTTGGCGGCATGTGGATTTAAATGAACAACACGTTTATTACGTGTTGCCGCTAGTAAATAAAACAAATGTATAAAAAAAACCCGCAAACAAACAAAATAAAAAACAACGTCGTCACCGACGATTATTAATGTGCGCGCCCATGTCCCACGAGACGAATATGTACTGGCAGATAACAAATTCCAAAGGCTAATTTTTGCTTCCCTGCCAGGAACAGACGACAAAGGGATGACACAAAAAATGTAAATTACCATCCCATAAATCACGGCGAACCAGGCTGACAGGTGAATAATGCCCATATGCTTATCATGTCGCTAACTCCTTCCGACAGCCACAGCCCACAGTGTTGATAAAATTCACATGAACTGTGAGCCATTTCATCTTCGTCCTTCAATCAGTAAATGTATTGGCGGCCTCTTTGATGTGCAAAATTCAAACAGCTGGAAAGGTATTTTACTGCCTAAAATGTGTTTTTCATATATATCTATCGTGCTTTTGTATATTTTATACACACTGTGTTCAATGCAAAGGCATATATTTTTTATAAACCTCTGACAGAGGTGTAGGTCACGTACATGTGAAAGGAGTTTTCACAAAAGCACGCATGGCTAATAAAGGTAAATATGTGAACTGGCAGCCAAATTATTCCGCTGCCCAATTATTTCACATTCACCCATTGAATGAATGCAGTGCAATGCGCTGCACACGTACGTATGTTGAACTTATTTTGCACCATACATAGTCAACTGTGCTAATCGGAGGTGCCTCTCTCCCAGCCTACGTACACCCCCAAATCTAACAAACGGAACGAGACTTTTCATGGTCCAACCACATCACAACAGGAAACAAGCCTGCCGTGGGGTGGTGAAACGGTGCCGTCGCTCTTGCCCGACTCAAGCGAAACTTCACTGCGATGGTCGACGCACACGCCTCGCGATTCAATTGCACTTATCCAAATAACAAGGGCTTCGGAGCCCAGAGGGCGTTCTCAGCAGTGACAATCCCGCATCGGGGGAGGAGGAAACCGTTGCCAGCTGCAGGCAGGGTACCACACAGACACGGAGGCCCTTTCATGGCCGTAGTTGGACGCTGAGAGGTGGCGAGACAGAGTGTCGCTTGTCACGCCATTATGTCAACTGTCTTCTGGCAAATGAGACTCGCAAAATAACGGGGGAGTCTTCAAAATGAGCATTCAAAGTTCGCACCCTTCATGGAAGAACGGGAGGAGTGCGGGGGCCGCGCTTGTTAAGCGGTGACGAGGACACAAAGCGATTGCCGCTATTCAGCAGTCGCGCCGAAACAAAACACCGGGAGAGGCAGCCCGAGCGAGCACAGATAACCACATTGGCGATCTGAGATGCGGTACAGGGAGTGGGACATTAAAGGTGGAGAGGCGACATCGAATTATTTTTCGCGTCGTTCGTACAAAAGTGAACCGCAAGGGCTTCTTTAGTTACACATCTGTGGCCTTCCACAGCAAGCGCCAAAACACATTGCAGCTGTGCCGCTCTTTGAAGTTAACTCTGTTCACGGCTGTCGGCCTCGTTACACCGCTACATCTGCTCATAATTTCATAGAGAGGCTCGTTTATAGTTCCTCTTTATCAAATGCCACGCTTGATTTTGGTGGAGCAGATATTTGGCAATTGTGCAAAGTCCTTCACGGAGATAACAGCGTTTGATGTCGCCAACCGAGAAGTCACCGGCAGCAGTTTGAAATGGCCACGAGGTTGCGTTGTCTTTTCCGTGCCCAGCGGAAAGTGCCGCTGAAATTTTTTTTAAAACTACTGAGAAGAAAAATGTACATTTTCAGTGAAAGTTCATTGTCGAACTTGCAAAGAGAGTTCAGATTCGATTTCTGACTGAATTAGCTTGAGTAATCGGGTGGAGCAATGGCAGAGTGTTTGTGAACCCAGACACCGGAGCTCAATTCGTGACCATGGCTAACAAGTCATGTCTACACCGTTTCTTGGCCAACCTTCATCAATATGCTATTAGCAGCATGCTGAAATATGGTCTAACAACCTCCATGACCGGTATGACATGTGGAGGCCTTCATTCGGTTGGATATATGGACAAAGGCCTGTAAATTATAAGAATTGTTGTTATTATATATCGTTAGTGTAATAATGATCATTCATATTTGTACCGTTTCCTTTGCTTTTCAACCTTGTTTCACACATCCGGTTTATATGACTTACAGCGTGCTCATCGACATTAAAAAAAGCCATCCTTGAATTCTCGAAATCTACAGATGGAGATCACCGAATCGATGCATGTCACAAATGCCCACCCGGCATCAAAAGACCCAATTAAGCCACCTGCAGATTCTGGCCCTCAGTTCAGTGCAAAACGCCAGAGTGCGTCACAACCCAAAGGATTTGAAAATGCCCCTTGGAGGATTCACATATAAGAGCAATCTGGCCCATCAACTGTCCACCGCATTATGTTAATTGGCTTCAGGCTGAACTGACAGAGGCTGACCACACGTCAAGTTTAGAAATTGGCATGACATTTATATTTAGTGTGCCTGGAAATACATTCACGTGTTCGTCTCTGAAAAAAGGGGCTTTGTTCTGCTTGGCAGTGCATTGTGTTAAATTGGAAGTGTAGAAAAAAATAGATTTAAATGTCTTTCCTCTTGGGTGATGATATAATTTCATTTTGACCCACTACTGATGGGTTAAAATGACATCACCACATTTCTAAAAATATAGACATAAAATAAATATATAAACTGCATCTATACAGAGTATTTGTTTATTTTTAAGTCTGGCAAAAAGGGAAAAATATAGATTTCGATGACACTGTACAAATAACAGGAAGTAAAACACATATTTTTTAAATGTAAAATTAACCATATTATTAGATGATATTTAGGTAATATTGGGGGAATGGTGGGTGGAGTGGATAGAACACTTCGATATTAATCTAGCGACATTAGTTTTATACCTAGCATGGCTAACACAAGTGGCAAGTGACATCTGTACCGATCCTATTCATACTGTTACAGTGAAGTATGATTAAAAAAAACCTCTGTTTGACACAACGTGGCATGGCACATGGTTGTAAATTAATCAACATTAATTCAGGAAATACTAATGCCGTCCCAAGCATTGTCTGAAATATAAGCATTATCCTCTGTTAACGAGAAAGACGTGGAATGGAAGAGCCACTGGACAAACACAGAGAAAGCAATGCCAATTGAAAGATCCTGACATCTTTATTTAGCAGCTCATGCTTTGTGGAGCTGTCTGGAGATGGCATGCATACACGTCTCATTATAGGCGGAGTGACATAATAAATGAAGTCCCTGATTGCATATGACTTGCAGAGATGGTGTAAATGAACTGCATGCAAAAATATTTGTCACGGGAATAAAATGGTCATTTGGTGTACGGGCAAAAATTTTGCATTAAAAATTAAATCCCCACTGTTTCTAATCTGGGATAGTGAACAGCAGCTGTGCTCGAGCCCTGATTCTTCTCTCAGCAGGATTAAATGAGAAAATTATGCAAAAAAGTTGCAATGTTTTATTCTGAATTCACTGATCTACAGGCTCTGAACACAATGCCAATAGATTTTTTTTTAAAATATATAATTCATTTGCATTACTCACCAAGGCGGCCGAGTTCATTCCAAAATGACCATGGAACAAAATTAAATGCTTTCGTACCAACACATTGACGGCTCGCATTTGACATTTGTTTTCATGCAAGAGAGAAGCAATTATGCCAATGGAACATTTTTTTAACATCATGTAAGAAAACAATACAGTCCATTTTAAAATATTTTTAAAGAAATATTTAATCAGTTCCAAATGAATACATTTAAGAAAAAAAAAGAATCCAATATTAATAAATGACGTGCTCTCTACTGGATCTCATTAGGAGTGTTCACTTTGGAGCGGGTTTTTTATCCTCAGCTTCTAATTGGGGTCACACATTCATAATAATGACGAAGGTAGCAGGAATGCAGATTTCCTTTTTATTAAGTTCACTTGCTTGCGTGCTTGCTTGCTTGCTTACGACCGTGCAAATCTTTCGGTCGTTTTTTAACCCACTTCCCGTCATCCAATCGAGCTGACATTTGGCACACAGACTCGTTGTGCGTGACAATACATTTTCGTGAAAAAAATTCCCAAATTTTACACTGTTTGGGGAAAAATAATTAAATATTTAATTACCAATTGTTTAAAGGTGGCAGACAATCATCTGACCCATAGGTGGTAGCCATCTCAAGCCAGAGGACGAGAGGACTCTAGCCACCACGCATATAAAGGATTTATATTGAAAAACTTTGTTTTTACGGGTTATACTTATTTCGCTTTGAATCACCCAACTACCAAAAAAATAAATCAATGTGCGTGTGTTTGTTTGCCGTGGCACTCTGTACTTTGCTTACCCGGGCCTTCACCTCTGACGTGCACAGATAATTAACGAATGAAGAGCTCTAACGTCCTGTCACACGAGATGCCAGACGGCTGCTTGCCCCACTGGTCATCCCTTCGCGTCAAGGGGACAGAAGATCAAGTTCGACGCCGTCAATAAAGCAACGTTGTCACATCGATCGCTGGACACGAAGTTGGGGAATTTGTTTCGGACATCTTACTGACAGCGGCTATGGATTTTTAACTTGCACTTTAAAAAAAATATTTTTATGGAGTTGCTATCGGTTTAATAGCCAGATAAGGCTCAAGGGAAGCCTTGCGAGATGGGGGATACGTAGGAAGGTTTAACTCGGGCAACGATTATGTTAGTAACAGTGTAAGTGGCCATTACGTCAGTTTCTTTAGCAGTGTTGTCATGGGATCTAGCAGACCTGAATTGCCTCGCAATAATAACCGAGGCCGCTGATTGCGATGAAAGGGTTCTGCTGTATACAATGAACAGTAACACATTTTCACGTGACAAAAAAAGCCGCACATATGCTCGCACGCATACACGCAAAGCAGACGACGGATACGTAAGAGTTCCATTACAATGCATTGTTGGATAACAAAACATATTGAGTTGTGGCAAATTCAACTTTTTGTGTGTGCAGACAGCCCCCATCTATTGCCCGCTAATGTACGCCATTAATCTAAATATTGTACGAGCAGGAAAAAGTATTAAGCCGAGCGAGCGCTTGTGCAGTTCCTATTTGCCCGCGTGCCGTGCAATATTCAGTTTGTTTATTCCATTTTGCTTTCTCCCTCCTTCTCCTTAAGGCAATTTTATAATGAGGCCTCTCGTGAACGCAGCCACCTGCTGCCACCACAAACCCTCGCCCGCCTGAGCTTCGTTCTCCAAACAAACAGGAAACAAACACTCTTGAAGCTTCCAGAATCCACCCCCCCCCAAATAAAAAAAATCTGACAAAAGTCTCTAAATGTGACAGAGACCCTGGGGGTGCTCGCTGAAACCACGGAACGTCATAACGGCGCCTCGGAGTGCCATAGAAATTGCGTTAAAATCTCGCCATTTGCCGCGTCTGTTGGCGCTGCTCTAAAGTTCACTGTAATGTCAACTGCGGAGGGGAAAAAAAATACACGCGAGAACGTTCTCCCAAATGGCCATTCGCCCCCCACGCCCCGCGCCCTGCTGCCGCACCAAGATTTTGTTGATGCTTGCCGAGATGCGGTCAACATCTCGGCAAATTCACACGGTGATAAGCATCGAGACAGACGGTGCTCTCTCGAGATGGGAAGGGGACGGCGGCTTTAGAAGGAGTGCATTTGTTCTCAAAGTAATTAAAAGCCATCGTAATAGTTCGGGTCAAATCGTCAGGCTTTGTTGTTTCCTGCTTGCAATTAAGTGTCAGTAATGTGATTTTTTGCTGGGTATTTTGATCTTGTTGTTTTGTGTTGTTAGCTGCTGCTGAATTGTGTGCATTGCAGGCTTTTAGTGGAAAGACACGAATACATGTAAACGCAAAATCGCCAAAAGCTCAATTCATCTACGTACTGTAATTGTTGGCGAAGGGGACAGGGCCCATGACTGGTTCAGATATCACTTAAATTTCCTACGCATTCCACAAGTAGTGACTAATCCCAAATCTGCATTTTCCATAAATATGCTAAATTACTCTGTTGATATGCAAATTCCTTTGTCAAGGCGCCCTTCCTCCCCTAACTCAGCTTAAATATACGCTGCCAAGCTTGGTGGTGTTCATTCAGACGCTGTCTTTCCGACAGACCTGTTCTTCACCTGAGGACGGCTGCTTGTGTTGTGGCCGAAACGTCGTGAGAATTGTATTTTATTATGTTTTATTTTTATTATTTTATTATTTCCCTTCTACGTGACTTTACCGAAAGAACCAAGAAGACAGATATCACTTGTCAATTATGTTTGCCGTGGTCAGGAATCAAATTCAGGTCCCGGGTTCATAGTGAAGTGTCCTCGACACTGTGCTGGCACTCCCCAGTTAAACAAAAATATGTTCACAGTACATAATTTCTCAACGTATTTATTTCTATATAAAGAATTTACAAATAGTGTGAGTTAATGGAAAGGGTTAAAGAAACATAAGGTTGCATTTTATTTTAAATCCATGGTCAGAGCCAGAGATTCCATCTCAACTCCACTGCCGCTCAACGGATTAACCTTCAACTCATTTTTACCACCCAGTGCCCTAAGGATCTTCTTCTTATTCCCCTATTCCATACATCACACACCTTGCAGAGTCTCCCGTTTACACTCACAGTGGGATGTGACTCACACGCGGCGTGGATACTCAAAGAGTAAAATCAATCTAGATTTGAAGTTTTCGTGACTGCAGGGATCCATACTCTTTGGTTCTTTCCGTAAAGTCACGTAGGTATAAAATAGAATAAATTATAATCAAGTCAAAGTGATTTCCTGCTCAAACGTGCATCAAGGCAGTACTCATCTCCTGACTTTGTTGCCTTGGTGTGGACTGGGACAGTTTTTGCTGCCTTGCCCAAGCTTGGGAATTTGTTATCATTTTCTGACCCGCACCTATAGGACATCTGTGAAAAAGAGCTTCATAGCTCATCGGATTTTGCCAGGATAAATAAACATTCTGATTGTTTTTGCCCTGAGCCAGTGGTTGGTACAATTTGCACATTATTACGACAGGAGCGAGTCTAGCCACAGGACAACCACGGCTGACTTTTTCACAAAGTGGTACCTATTTTATTCACACTGAAATGATGGTGGACTGTGTCAACACGTAAACCAGGGTTTGAACCGCAACGTTCTGATTGCGAGCCGCTTGCTCTACCACTGAGCGATATGGAGATGCTACAATATATCATACGATATAAAACCCACGGTAATCATATAATCTGTTTTGCACTATATCATCATATTGCAATGATCGTTCTTCATTCTATATATAAATGTATATTTTTACGACCAAAACAAGAATGAAAAAATTACAATTTAAATTAGCAGTAATAAGGTTCTAAAACAATAGCTGCCACCCATTAAGTGAGCGCTGTGTAAAATGTTTTCCAGATAAATTGATGGAACGGTGGTGACATGATGTCATCGTTTTCTGACAGCACGTGTATTACGTGCGATCGTTACGACGTCACGGACTGTAAAGTTCTAACGATCACAAAGGCTTATGGCAGACTTATGCCGAGTGCACTGCAGTAGGATAACTTGTAACCAAATCTATATTTGTACATCAAAGCATAAAATCGCGACGCAGATGAAGTGAAACGCACTTACAAAGTCAAGGGAAACTGATATCGCGATAATCGCCACACAGCAAAATTTAATCTCACGTCGTATATTGTTCAACAGAATCATGGCCGCAACCGTAGCAGATGCTCCCATTGAGTCGGAAGGCAACCGTTATCTTCAGCAGGGCCAGAAAAAAAAAGAAATATTCAGAGCCACACTGATCCGAACGACATTTCCGAAACTAAATGTCACCACCAGATGTTTCCGAGACCGGGAGGTGAGGGCCCTGACCTTTAGAGGACCTCAAATGTCACGAAGAATTCAAGTGGACACCACAGTCAGCAGATGTCATCTGTGAAACCCACATCTCATCATTACCTTTGCTGCTGCTGCTGCTGCTGCTGCCGCTGCCGCTACCGAGACGAGATTAAACTGCACGGCAGACGCTGGGCACCATATGGTTGGCTATGACATGGTGCACTATCGCAAAAAAAAACATATTAGGCATAATTCTACCCACAAGTGCACTTAAATGGCTGCTTTCTCTCAATGGAACTGCAGTTAAGACTTGCAAAATCACATTACCGTATTATAATATTATGGCGCTGAGAAAATGCCATATGCTTGACAAAATGATGTGCTTTATAAAATTGGGGAAAATTTCGTAACAATTTAGTTCCGCTGTATGTGCATGAAAGGTTAATATATATACACACAAAATATTTTTGACTGTGACCAACTCACCCAGAATGTACTCGATCTCATCAAACTTCAGAAATTAAGCTGGTGTGAGTCTGCGAATCTGGATCGTGCTTGAATGTACGACTGCCATACAAAAAAAAGACAGCTGCCGCATTATAGGCTACTTTGAGGTTATATTACAGCGGTAAAATCCACTGTTGAATTGTATATCTACGCACCTACGTCTATGCTCCTCAGCTTCACCAACCCGCACTGACCAGCGGTGTGAAGTAAGATCAAATAACCCCCATTAGTCACGCGGTGGGCTGAGCAAACCCCTAAACCAGGATTTCAACCCGCAATGTTCTGATTGTGAGCCGCTTCATCTACCATTGAGGCACCTGCCCAGCTGCTAGGAGGCCATCATCCAGCAGAGAATTGACAAAAGGGCTGTACCTGTATATGTTATATCGGCCTTGGCGATGATGATGCATGAACACCGATGAACTGTATTTGTAATACTCCTGAGGGTATGGAAAATAAGAATAGTATTTTACCCTTTCTGGCAATAAAACAGGTGTTAAGATGCTCAAACACCAAATAGAAACTTTTTGCAAAGAACATTGTTTATATTAACCACACGTGCTTGTGCTGAACATGAAACCAAAACATGCTCTAATAATATTTGGCATTGTCCTTGAAACTGATTGGCCTACACCAGAGACAGGCTTCTTTCGGGCCTAGTGTCACCAGTGTCAGACCAGAGAACGCCACAAGGCAAACAGCAACAAAGACAATGCACGAAGGGTGCTTGAAGACACGTGCTGGAAAATATTACAAACAATCTGGTTAAGGCTGAATAGCTAACAAGCATATATTAAGAACCCCCGCCCCAGAAAATATAACATTGGCGCCGAAAGCCATTGTACACGAAGCTATTGCATCTGTCAAGAATGAAAATTGCTTTTTGTTAACATGGCAAAAGGTCATCATCCTCAGGCCTGCAGTTTGTGACAGAGCATAAACTTCCGTACTTGGGGCTGTGGGCAATATTATCGCCGTCTGCCTGAACTATGATTATCATCTAAATCGGGGCTTGTGCGCAGTTTGGGTATCGACCTCCTGCCAATACCGCGGATGGGGGCGGGGGGGGTAGTAAAAAGTGAAAACATCTCAGAGAAGCTGTATACAACTCTGATTCATTGTTGGCTTTGCATAGGAAATGTGTCGATACGTGGGTCCCGGCGGTAACTTACATGCCTTCAATCCCGTAATATACCTGGACGTCGTTCAGAATGCTTCATCGTTATTTTCATTACCACTGCCCTCGATCAATAGGCCGTCTTGACTGCAGAGCCATGCGCCTGGGCTCGGATATTAAGGGCTCCTGTCTGGGCTGCAAACACTACACCAGCGAACAGATGCGAGTGTCGCCTAAGTGCACCACTTCTACGTGCACGCCAGTGCGGAGTTGTTGTTCAGGCAGCATGCAATACAGCGGCTGTCAAGTTTGATGTATAAGCAAAATAATTAGAATAATAATAAAGTAATCGGCCTGTTTTCAGAAGCTTGTCAGACTCAGCCTTCTTAATTTCTTTCAGTTTTTTTTGTCCTCACACCCCCCCCCTCCCATCTACCAACTATTCGATTCCAACAGCTTTGCATTTTTAACCATTATTACCCAAGCCTGTCTTACCCACATGCCAACCTTATCTCATTTAAGCCAGCTTTTTATTCTTTCTGAAATGGCTTTGGTCCCCAATTGCTTGCTAATGTCTGCGATTAGTTATCCTTCCTTGCTGCCGCTCTCCCCTGTTTTCTCAATTCAGACTTACAAGCAATGCTTAGAAAGCCCACATGCATACACTCTGCATATGCATGGAGGCAATGAAATTGCCAGCCATCTGTAGCACCACAAATCTTGCTCCGGTACCTTTAATATAATCTTCCAACGGAGTGACTTGCTGCAGGACACTAACAGTAAGTTTAATTATACATGTACACTAATTTAGACAATATATTTTAATTCAGCATAATTTCCAATTAGGATTGATGGGTGCTATTTAACCACACTGAAAATTACATTATGGTAATTTAAAGCATAAAGAGTGGAAAACATTGTTGATCATGATGTGCAAAAAAAAAACCACACGCACACCATAACTCAGTAACTGCACGGTATAATTTTTCAACACGGTCAACGTATCCCTGCACCATGACCAATCATCTGTTTCGAGTCAATTATTTATTGTCTCAGCCTGGATAAAGGCCAATGTCTGAAACGTCAAAAAGGAATGCTGGTCGTTCCTTTTGATGGCGCAGCCCCCTCCAGAACCCCCTACCCCTTCCCACCATCGCCACCAAACCCCCCCAAAAAAGTGCCGACAATATTCCACAACTTTACCAAACGAACCGCTCCCGAACAATAAGCAACTGTCCAGAACCTCGGCCTCAGTTAAAAGGCCGAGCGTGACCTGCGGGTGACGATAACACTGACGTCCAGTCTGGCTGCTGGGAAGAGGGCCCTTAGCCCAGCTTTGGCCCAAAGACGTGCCCAGTAATCTCATTAAGCGACACTCTCGTGCATGGCGGTGGCGGCGGTGGCGGCGCAGCATGGGCTGCGGGAACGCGCGTAAATCCAGCGTCGGCGCGTACGAGCAAATGCCGCGTATAAAAGCCACTTCCAAAAAAAACGCCGGCCAGAAATCCCACGGAGTGACCCAAATCCGAAGCCAAACTTGCAACATGCGGCGGGAACATTTTTCAAGGTGCAAATAAGGCCATTACCATCCATTATTAATGAGTGGTGCCCCGCGCGTATCTTTTTTTTTACTGCCGCATTCTGCATTGCATGATTAGCTCTCGGTACCATATCTCATACGTGGGTATGCATTATGTATGTGTCGGTTTATTTGGGGGGAGGGGGCGGAGGGGAGGAAGGGTGGTTGGTCTCTGGAAAATCGGAGAGAAGATGCTTGCAGCCCCGTTGCCTCCCGCCGTAATGAGAAACCAATTATGCGGAGCAAGGAAACGTGACCTCCGCATTTTACCCGGAATGTGGAATCTGCCACGGAAAAGGCTCGGGGAGTGTATTCACAAATCTAGTGGCTTTCATCTGTGCAGGCACTTAAGCAGTTCAGAGCAATTAGTGCTATCCACGCATCTCTTAAATTGACAATTCAAGGTTGATTAAATGCATCTAAATTAATTGCTCTCAAATAAGTAAGGAACGTCCTCAATTAATGGTTATATATGTGTGTGCCGTGTGTTAGTGGTGGCGAGCGGTGGCGCAGTGGTTCGCGCAACTGCACTCTTAACCAGACAACCTGGGTTTGATTCCCTGCTATTGGTTAACATCATTGGCGAGTGACATCCGAACTGGTGCCTTCACAAACACTCACTGGCCAGCGTGGTGAAGTATTGTCAAACAACCCCCATGAGCAATGGAGGGGAGGCCATCATCTAAGCAGTGGATTGATAAAGGGTCGTGAAATATTAATACATTCAACTTTAGTACTGTACGAGTGTACGACAGATATCATCCATTAACAAACATCTCAAACGCATCTGGAAATCTGTCAGGCCGATAACGTTTTAAAGTCATCGACATCAACCAGTGTCTATCTACCGCTGGAAGAAGACCTCCCCTCGCCATTGCTATCCCTCATGGCTCTGCGATGCCATGATCCATCTTACTGCAGCACTTTGAACCCTTCTCATCGCTCCACCTCTGCGGTGGTCGTCCTCCAAGGACACATTCCCTCCTCTGGCTGCCAATCCAACAGCGATCTTGGTCCACCGGCCATCGATCCTGTGGGCGATGTGTTTTTTTTCTCAACCCTCTACGTTATGAACAGCAAATAGGATGTCTCTGATTTGTGATCGTTCCCCGATCCATTACACCATCTACAATTTACATCGGGAGTGCATTAATAGATTACAATAATACACATTTTTTTTGTAAAACATACATCATGTCAACGTGACACTTTTTTACTGATTGGCCGTGGCGGCTGGTGGAGGGTTACGACACATTTATAAATAACGCGATCTAAACCCAAAAACGTTGATTATGAATAATATTGGTCGCGAAAGCCTACGTGTTAAACGTACATCATCGTTTCATATTAAAGCCTTGACCTAATGTGTTTGACTGCATGATAACAGCGTAACTTCTGAACCTTGCAATAGTGCGGGATGATCCATTTAAAGACACCCCACTGATGTATAATGGCCCTCTTCTTTTCGTCTCAATGGCTGAATGAATATTGGGATAGCGGACGGCTCCATCTATTATGGAGAGAATGAAAAGGTTTAGAACGCGTGTTGAGACCAGCGCACACACAGACTCGCTCGTTATTTTGAACGCACTCTGATACGTGGCGCGCAAGTAGCTGCACTTGAGCTCTATTCGCCACTAGTTTCCCTCACTTGGAGATCAGTTGGAGATTACTGGGAGATCACTTGGAGATCAGATCAGTTGGTTCTACCATATAAAAGTTAAAGTAGCCTGATTCGATATTGGTATGGTGCCCCAGACAGTATGAGAATAATTTATGCAAATTTTCATTTTAATATGTTTTACTTCTTACTTGAATATTTCTGAGTTATTTTCGAAATTGTGTGTTCTTACATATATAAAACTGTTTGTTGTTACAGCGATAAGTCGGAAATATCTAAGTCTGTGCTCTGTGGGTGCCTGAGTGGAAGGTGGGCTAAGTCTTTACCTGAGTGAAGGTGGGCTATGCGGTTTACCTGAGTGGAAAATGGGCTATGTGTTTAGCTGAGTGGAAGGTGGGCTATGTGTTTAGCTGAGTGGAAGGTGGGCTATGTGTTTACCTGAGTGAAGGTGGGCTATGTCTTCACCTGAGTGGAAGGTGGGCTATGTCTTCACCTGAGTGGAAGGTGGGCCATGCGTTTAGCTGAGTGGAAGATGGGCTATGTGTTTAGCTGAGTGGAAGATGGGCTATGTCTTCACCTGCGTGGAAGGTGGGCTATGTCTTCACCTGAGTGGAAGGTGGGCTATGCCTTTACCTGAGTGGAAGGTGGGCTATGTCTTCACCTGAGTGGCAGGTGGGCCATGTGTTTACCTGAATGGAAGGTGGGCTATGTCTTTACCTGAGTGGAAGGTGGGCTATGCCTTTACCTGAGTGGAAGGTGGGCTATGTCTTGACCTGAGTGGGAGGTGGGCCATGTGTTTACCTGAGTGGAAGATGGGCTATGTCTTGACCTGAGTGGGAGGTGGGCCATGTGTTTACCTGAGTGGAAGGTGGGCTATGTCTTGACCTGAGTGGGAGGTGGGCCATGTGTTTACCTGAGTGGAAGGTGGGCTATGTCTTGACCTGAGTGGGAGGTGGGCCATGTGTTTACCTGAGTGGAAGATGGGCTATGTCTTCACCTGAGTGGAAGGTGGGCTATGCCTTTACCTGAGTGGAAGGTGGGCTATGTCTTCACCTGAGTGGGAGGTGGGCCATGTGTTTACCTGAATGGAAGGTGGGCTATGTCTTTACCTGAGTGGAAGGTGGGCTATGCCTTTACCTGAGTGGAAGGTGCGCTATGTGTTCACCTGAATGGAAGGTGGGCTATGCCTTTACCTGAGTGGAAGGTGGGCTATGCCTTTACCTGAGTGGAAGGTGGGCTATGTGTTCACCTGAATGGAAGGTGGGCTATGTATTTAATTTGTAACAATTAATTTAGGTTGGTACCTATACGTGGAGTCTTGCCCAGCATGTTGAAAGATATCGTTGTGAGTCTGTGCATGTGCTGAATAACCTACTGGCGCCTCCATCTAAAATCCACAAGACTGGCATTTACAAGCAATGTATAATACAACCCTACAAAACAAGACAACATTTTTTATTTATTTCAGAGGGATGGCGCTATCTAGTGCGCTATCTATTGTGATAAACTTGAGGGGAAAATGGAAAGCTCTCAGCCCAACCATCTGAACGCTGGCACTGCACTGCCACCTGCTGGCCAGATACTATAACACCAGTTTAAGACGTAGCAGGCTGTCGCGTCCAATATCATCATTCATGATACAGGTTTTAGGGTTAGATCGCAAAAGTATAAATACGTCGTAACCCTCCACCACCCGACACAGCCAATTAATAAAGGATTTGTCACGTAAACAAAACGCCAATTAGTTACTACTTTAGCCCACCGGTGTGTTGGAAAGTAATTCCACAACAATTACAATTTGAGTACGACGTTTTGCTGGTAATAACATCCAATTACGCCCGATGATGCTGGATTATGTGACAAATCTCTTAGTAATTGGCTGTGTCGGGTGGTGGAGGGTTACGATACGTTTTTACTTACACGATCTAACACCAACAAACTTTATTATGAAGAATATAACACCGTTTGAATATCATGTTTCCACAAACTCTACATCCCATATTATTTGTTGATGCTGATGCCACTGGGATTGGCAAGTGGTGAGCGAGCATAATTGACGAAAAAAAAAACCTCAACACATTCAGCGATAAGACTATGGCCTTAAAATAATAAATAAATTATTGGTGACGTTTTGAGCAATGGTCCTTCTTCACAGCGTATGACATATGACTTGGATTAGATCGCTGTCCAGTGAAACGTCTCTTATCTGCGGTGAAGTCGGGGATGAACATCGCGGATTCTATTATCCGCATTTAAAAAAATATAATTGTTGGAGAAGAATCGGAATGAAAGAGGTCGTGGATAACCTAAGCTCTATTTTATTGCACAGTTTTTTTTAACTAATTGAAACTATGATAATTGGTTTTTTACCCTTCTATCTGGCAACAAAACTGACACCTTTTTTACAAGGAGTCATGTTTGCATAGACCACAATACCTGCAGTCATAATGCAAAAAAAAAACATAACTCTGATAATGTATGCACTGTCCTTGAAGTTGATTGGTCCATACCCGAGACAGCTTTCCTTAGAGCCTAGTCTCACATGGGTTGGACCAGATGACGCCAAAAGGCGCACAAATCAAAGACAATGCACCATCAGAGTATGAGAGCTCGGGGTAAGCATTTACACCATTCAATAGTAATTGAAACTAATTTCGTGCACAGTTTACACAGAGGTCATTAACTCATTAATAATAATAATCATTGCCAGGCCTCTGTCAGTCCAATATTGGTTGAAGTCATCCTGACGCAGTGTCAGTCACTGGGGGTTTGACCATACTTCCCCATGCTGGTCAGTAAACGAGAGGAGTGGAGGGGATATGACTCGTTCAGATGCCACACGCCACTGATGTCAGCCGTGGCTGGGAATTTAAAAAGAAACTGGTTGTTCGGTTCATAGTGCGGTGTTAACCACTCATTGCCCCCCTTAATCTTCGTGAAATAAAATCAACCGTATCATTTCCTCTCGCAATCATTTCAAAGAAATCGAATATGTGACTACTGCTGGGAGGAAAAGCTTAATGGAGTTAATCAAGGGAGCCACCTGCCATTTGCTCTTTAAAAATGTTAATCGCAGGCTGCGCGGATAAGGTTAATCCAGGAAGTCCATTGTTGATTGCTAATTGTCTGTTAATGAGCCATTAATACGATCCTGCACACACATTGTTATGCAATCAGTGGCAGATCCGCCATATGAATCGGACTAAAACGGATTGATTTGTTATCGCATTAGCACCGCCGAAAAAAATAAAAGCTTCAAGCCCAAGCCACGTAATCAGTTTAACCAGTTAAACGGCATGTTCCCGCTATATTAGCATGAGGCTAAGGCTAATGTGACGGAAACAATTTGGCTTATAGCATTAGCCGGAACACGAGCAAATCGCACATCAGGTTACTCTTAATCAAGGCTTTTGAGAAAGCCTGACTCAGCTCACAAGAGGGAAATACCGCCAATAAATATAAATCGTTCAATATGGGGACCTCATTTGCCAGTAAAAATATGATAATTGGTTCTTTACCCTTCTATCTGGCAACAAAATTGACACCTTTTTACAAGGAGTCATGTTTGCATAGACCGCAATACCTGCAGCCATAAATACAAACAAAAGACATAACTCTGATAATGTGCACTGTCCTTGAAGTTGATTGGTCCACACCCGAGACAGCTTTCCTTAGAGCCTAGTCTCACATGGGTTGGACCAGAAGACGCCAAAATGCGCCTTTTGGCGTCTTCTGGTCCAACCCATGTGAGACTAGGCTCTAAGGAAAGCTGTCTCGGGTGTGGACCAATCAACTTCAAGGACAGTGCACATTATCAGAGTTATGTCTTTTGTTTGTATTTATGACTGCAGGTTTTGCGGTCTATGCAAACATGACTCCTTGTAAAAAGGTGTCAATTTTGTTGCCAGATAGAAGGGTAAAGAACCAATTATAAATCGTTCGTTATAAAAATCCATGATAACAAGTGTCGTCTGCTTTGATAAATATCGCCATTAGTTGTACTCAGTTAAAAAACAGAAATATTATAGCTTAACAAAAAAATATATATTTACGAACAAAACAGACGCAATAAGTCACATCCAGGCATAGAGTGGAAATCCTTGACCATTTCCATCACGTCCAAAGTGCTCGTGCGTTCTTAAAATCTCTTGAGACACCGGTCTAACCTTCCAGACATCCTTCTCCAGCGCTGTGAAAAGTCGACTGCTTGGCACAAACGGGGCATTTAGTTGTCCTTCGCGTTTCTGATTATGTCGATGATGATGATGAATGGGACAACCCTACTGCCAACACACACAGTTCCACCGCGAGACCGTCTGCACTGCCGTGCATCTTTCAATTGTGAACGGGCCAACGTTATACGCCAAAGCTCACAGCCACACAAAAAAAAATACCTGACGTCTTAATGTCTCGAAACCCTTCGTCAAATGCCTCTCAGTCTTTCAATACCTCACAAGTAACCCTGGCCAGCCGGGTTGTTGCATAATTGCCGAAACTTGACACTCTTGGCATTGTGAAGGATAAGAGTGGAACGGTTGTCACCGACAGCAAAAAATAAGCGTTCTTGTGCGTATCTGCCGAATAGTATTCGGAGTGACAGCCTGCTATTCCAACTGCGAACACCTTGCCTAGAGATGACTCGGTGCATTAAGAGTCATGAGGGTCAGTACTTAAATAAGATGCGTGACAGGCACTCAGGACGTCATGCAATACTCAGCACATCATTGCGCTGATGTCAGGTATTTATAAACAATAAATTAAGTTGAGCTCTTTGTCAATCCACGACTGGATGATGGCTTCGCCGTGCCATGTCAGTCGTGGGGGCATTTAACCGTCTCTGACATCTGTGGTCAGTGCAGGTTGGTGAAGTTTACAAGGCTGAGAGGCCCAGGAATGGCTCCGAAATCACTTGCCACCGATGTTAGCCACGGCTGGGAAGCCAACTCAGCTCGCCAGGTTCAAAGCACAGTTCACTAACTACTACAAGTATAGTACTGGTAGGAAATCTCCTGGTTACACCAGCCCACAGGGGATTATTGTGTCCGTCCGTCCGTCCGTCGTGCAGGGAGGGGTTGGGTGGGGAGGGTGGGGCTGGGTGGGGAGGGTGGGGCTGGGTGGGGAGGGTAGGGAGTGGCTGGGTGGGGAGGGTGGGGCTGGGTGGGGGGTGGGAGGGGTGGGGCTGGGTGGGGAGGGGCTGGTCACCCCGTGGTGCCCTTATAAAACTCAACGTTTAACCTACTCACGCTGGCTTGTGCCCGCCCTCACACTCGGGCATATTTACGGAATACACCACGCCGCCATTGACCGAGCAACCCAACGATCCTACCAGCTCCCTCCGCAGGGATGTGTTCAAACAGCCCCGATGATTGACACGGTGTACAAAAGCCTTCATCATCGACAAGGGCCCGTGTTGAACAATAACATATTTTAGAGCCCCGATGTTTTAAGTGTAATTTAATGATAGGAGTGTAGCTGTGCATCGATTGAGATTACAACTTAATACTTAAGCTCGCAATTAAAATGATAAATTGCGTGTCTGACAATGTTTTTTTTTTCCCCACGCATGTATTTTGTGCGTACAATAATGTGTTTACCACAACGGCCACCAAAGGCTGATATATTTACTGCAATAATAAAAACAACTACGATGACTTTATTGGCTACATTCAATTATGACATTAATCGAATTGCTGGGGGAGTGGAGGGTTGGCATCTTTACACTGCTGGTAATTTGCTTTATTCATAAAACTTAGTTTAAAATATATATACACATATATACAGTATACACTATTTAGTCAGAATAACATTTTTATCAGTGAAGTTGTATAGATGTAATATGTATATGTTATACTGCACAGTGAATTCAGAATTTAGATCCCATAACGACGAATAAAACACACAATCCCAGGGTGCACGTTACATCACCAGCGGTCGTCGGCTTGCGTTTAAATAACCCACAGCCAGCCGGTCTGTTCAATGAAGTCTAGTATTCACTTAATTGAGGGCCGCAGCTTCCAGCTATTACAGCAATCTATCGCCTGCAATTTCCCAGCGAAATGTGAGACCTCGGAATGAGCGGTGGCGACAACACGAAGAGAACCCCGCCGATTGCACATTCCAGGGCAATCGCTGTTACGAAAGCCCACGTGTAAGTCGCGTCCCGACAGCTCGAGGGAATAGGTACAGCTTGAAATCGGGTACGATGTTGTTGTTGTTGTTGGGGTTTTCCCCCTTTTGTTTCTGGCAACAAAACTGAAACCTTTTTACGAGGAATCATGCGTGCATTAACCACAATGCTTGTGGTCAAAATGCAAAAAAAAACACACTCTGATAACATATGCATTGTCTTTGAAACCGATTGGTCCACACCAGTGTTTTGTTGTTGTTGCGTTTTGACCACAAGTATTGCGGTTAATGCACACGTGATTCCTTGTAAAAAGGTTTCAGTTTTGTTGCCAGAAAAAAGGGGAAAACCCCGATTTTTATATTTTGGTCCTGGCAAATGAGGTCTAATGATGTTGCTGTTGTTGTGTTTTGTAACAAAACTTTTTTTGATTAAACATTCATAATAAATGGTTCAAATGTTGGGTGCATCAAAAGGCGTGTGAGCACCCAGGCTCGCGTTTCACTGTAGCGAATGATTACACTGGTCAACACACTTTTTCTGGAATAAGGTATTCCAACGGTTTTAAGGTAATTTTGGGGTGCTGATTCCAAATCTGGCATCAGTTTTTGTCTATCACATCAGGTTTTTGAGATATCAAATATTGCATTTTCAATAAAAACTGCAGAAGAAAAAATATTAAATAAATGTGGATATCTACATAAAATTATATTATAAACACACTATCCAAAAAATACAGCATCATATTTTAACACTAAAGCAGTCACTGACTCGCAACAACTTGCAATCATAAGTGACAGAGTTAATTTCGGGTAAAATCAATGAAAACGGGGTATGCCGATAGCATAAAAATGAGATGTGATAGAGCAAATCTGAGATCAGATTTGGAATCATCACCCTGAAATTAGTCTAAAACAGCTGCAAAAGTCCAGGCCAGAATTTTTTTGTTTTGACCAGTGTTATGCGAGGGCGTGACGAGAGGGCACCAGTGAAGCGCTTTTTCCAGCCTCGCAAGACGTAAAGCGACTTCTGTTAAGAGAGAACGCGTGGCAAGGGAATGTGGCAGCTCAATGTTGGGCTTGGCCGGGAGGTCACCTCATGGCTGCTGGTCACAGTGAGGTTGTAGGTCTTCTTGGTTCTTTCGGTAAAGTCACGTAGAAGGGAAATAATAAAATAACAAAAATAAAACATAATAAAATACAATTCTCACGACGTTTCGGCCACAACGCAAGCAGCCGTCCTCAGGTGAAGAACAGGTCTGTCGGAAAGACGTGACTTTACCGAAAGAACCAAGAAGATGACTCCCTGCAGTCAGGAAAGCTTTAAATCGAGGTTGTAGGTTGTGTGTGTCATGTATGTGCCTTGAAGGCTGGGGGGGCGGGGTGCTGGAGGAAACGGTGCAGTTTTATATATATGGATGCTCCTGGTATGTCAAGCTTCGCTGTGTGTACACACACACTCTGTGTATATGCACAAGGGGGTTAGCATATGTCCACGAGGCTCACTTAGTCGGGGGTCAAGCCACGCGTCGTGCCTCCGTTGCTTGAATGTGGACGGATTCGAGGTTGCGCTCTCTTTCATCGTTAACACCTCACATTAGATTTCGATTTAAAGCTTTCGTGACTGCAGAGATTCATCTTCTTGGTTCTTTCGGTAAAGTCACGTAGAATTGAAATAATAAAATAATAAAAATAAAACATAATAAAATAATTTCAATTCTATGTGACTTTACTGAAAGAACCAAGAAGATGAACCTCACATTAGATGGTGGCATTGTGAAGCAGCAAAACTTTTTGTTGTAAGATTGCAACGATGTGTACAAAATACGTAATGTTGTGTCGCGATCGAAACGTCGTGGTTTTTTGCTTTTATTTTCAATTAGTTTTTTTATTTCAATTTTATTTTATTTGTATTTTCTATCTACGTGACTTTACCGAAAGAAACATTTGATCGAAGTAAAGACGTGTTTGGCAAAGGAATGTTGCTCAAACTGTATTCTTTAAATAGCTTCGCAAAATCAAGCCGCATCGCAGAAAACATTTCCAAATGAACGACTGCCATCGCCGACTCGAATATCCCAAAGTAGATGTGAGCCTCGCCGCCATCAGTTATGCTGCTGGGGTGGAAAACGCTCAGGAGATGCTCCAAATAAGGGCCAAATGTGAAGCTCCGATAGCCAGACATAACACAGAAGCTCTTTATGGTCCTCACAGCCAAACGTGGCAGCTCGCATGCTGGTAGCATCTTCACTCGCTTGCCAATTCGCTCACCACTCACTCACTCACTCACGACAATCCCCAAGGCTTCTTGTACACCGGCACCACTCAAACAGCCTTCCCTCTGCCCTAACCAGGCTCTGCCCGTCAAGCAAGACGCCAGCCCCCTTTAAACTCACCGAGGCACTTATTTTAAGCCTCGTCATTTGCCACCCCCCCAAAAAAAATTACGCCCGAGCCATCGGCTAACTTAACACTCTGGGGCCAGGGTCGTTAGGGGACCCGGTGGGGTTCACGGACGTGATCCCAAGCCGCTGGCTTACGTTACCGCTGCCTCAACAGAAGAGTCGTGAGAGCGACGAACAGGTCTGTCGAGAAGACAAAGTCGTGAGAATTATTTGATTATGTTTTATTATTTTATTATTTTTATTATTTCCATTCTACGTGACTTTACCGAAAGAACCAAGAAGACGAATCCCTGCAGTCACGAAAGCTTTAAATCAAATATATTATTTTTATTATTTTATTATTTCCATTCTACGTGACTTTACCGACAGAACCAAGAAGATGAATCCCTGCAGTCACGATAGCTTTAAATAAAAATGTAACCGTGCAATTATCTTCTTGGTTCTTTCGGTAAAGTCACGTAGAAGGGAAATAATAAAGTAATAAAAATGTAACGTAATAAAATAAGTGTATATATTTTTTATTTTATTTTTTATTTCCCTTCTACGTGACTTTACCGAAAGAACCAAGAAGACGAATCCCTGCAGTCACGAAAGCTTTAAATCGAAATTTAGTCGCGAAAGCCTTACGCGTTAAACTCCACGGGAGGGGATTATCACCGTCGCACTGCGAGTCGCGGAAGATTTCTGGGGTCGTTCTCTTTTCGGGGAGCTCCTTTAAATTTTAAAACGGGAACGGGCAGATGGTGATTTGTTCATGTAGATATATTTACACGTCGCTGAGTAAAATAGTCTTTAAAAGTCTGTGTGCTTGAAAAGAAAATAACGGCCACGCGAGCTGTAATTATACATGAACCAACAAATTGCACAGCCCCACCCATATCTTTAGACGCCTCCCCCACCCCCCCTTCGAAAACTCCCCACGAGTTGTGGGCGAGTGCGTTTCACACTTTTAAAGGGGAAACCACCGCAAATAGTTTGAGTCAACATTCTGGGCGCACGTGGGTTTATAACTCATGGGCTCGACCGCGAGGTCATTAAAGTAAATAACCGCGAGACGACGTTCCGCGTGCCTTTCCCGGCATTGATTGGTATTCGCTGCGTACTGGTACAATTGCCTCTTCTGTGCCCTAGAGTTAACGCCTATAGATCAGCCACCACCACCACCGCAGCGAACCACTTTTAAATAGCCTTCTTTTGACGAAACACATTCCTGCGGAGGGAGCTGGTAGGAACGTTCGGTTGCTCGGTCAATGGCCAGAGTCAACGGCGGCGTGGTGTATTCCGCAAATATGACCGACTGTGAGGGCGGGCACAAGCCGGCGTGAGTAGGTTAAACGTTGAGTTTTATAAGGGCACCACGGGGTGACCAGCCCCTCCCCACCCAGCCCCACCCCTCCCTCCCCTCCCCACCCAGCCCCATCCTACCCACCCTCCCCACCCAGCCCCTCCCCACCCCACCCTCCCATCTCCACCCAGCCCCATCCCTCCCATTGTTGGATACACGACGGACGGACGGACACAACAATCCTCTGTGGGCTGGTGTAACCAGGAGGTTCCTACCAGTATAACAGTCCGTCTTTTATGACCAAACGGAATGGCGTAATACGGTCGACATAGTTAATGTCGTCAATTAAATGTAGCAAATGCTGCAATGCACGTGCGCCACAGCCCGGCTTGGATAGTTTTCTCACTTTGACGTTAATAAAACTATTCTTGACAGGTTTCGATTATGGTGGATAATGTTTTTAAAAACACATTGGGGCTCGAGCGTTGTGTTGATAAAGCGTTTGATTCTCGAACTGAGCTGTGCCCAACAGACGCGAGTGTACTGCCAATGAGACACCAGCAGATGGTGATGTCCTACAAGCAACCGTTATTTATATATTTCGTGGCGATAAAGGTCATCCGACAGGCCACACTAATTCGCTTCTCCCCGATGCTCACGGCACATTTATCCTTGTTAATACGACGCGTGCCATTCACTCTAAGACACCATGAAGTAGTGAATGAAGAAGTGGGACCAGATTTTGTTAAAATTTTATTTTGCAAGCCTTCAACAATCCACACAATTGTCCGGTGTTTGAATGGCTTCGCAATTTCGAGCACATTCTATAGCTGACTAGATAAAAAAAATATATTCAGGCTGGTAACAAAATGCTGATCAATATATACAGCTAAAGCACAACCAGCATGCTTTGCATGTCCAAACGACAGCACTATTCCTGTATACATTCTGTGCATAACCTGTGAAAGCCATCAACTGAAAATAATCACATGTAATTTTGAATCGAGCTAGGACACCATATCGTAAAGAGAGAGGGCTGCCTTGCCTGTAAGATCAGCAGTTTACCAGCATTAACCTGAGCAAGCCAGACTCCTGCTAAAACAACGAACAAAGGCGGCCACTGCATCGCGTGCTTTCAGACGCACTTGTGCGGTCGTCTGTTGTTCCTCCACCCGCATCTATGTTTAGCACGGGTGGCTATGTACGGTGCGAAAGAAGTTCAACATACATGCATAGACCTACATAGAGACCCATCGACTCACACAGAGAGCCTTAGACTCACACAGAGAACCCCTAGACTCACACAGAGACCCATAGACGTCTAGAGACATATAGACTCACACTTTTGATTGGCACGTTTGGCTACGTACGGTGCGAAAGAAGTTCAACACACATACATTCAATGTATGTCAAAACCGGTCCAGAGTTTGTTTGTCTTTAAACAATCCTATTGAAATTATGTACTCACAGAAGGCCATGTGAAGCAGACATATGACCTGCTTTGATTTGGAGCTTTCGTGACTGCAGGAATTACTCTTTGGTTCTTTCGGTAAAGTCACGTAGAAAGAAAAAAAAAGAACCAAAGAACATTACCTGCTTATTTAATGTCAATTCAAAAGACCTGTAAGTGTGGCCTTTTGTTGTTGGCCTTAGCAGCGCAAATACACTGTTCATTGGTTTTATCCTCAATAAGAATCATCCACTATAGTCTAGGCCATCACCGCCGCATCTCATCTGCCATTTCTCCCATAAATCAAGGAAATATGTGGAAAACATGTTTTGCTTTTAAAGTCAGATTCCATCAAAAAGAAAGTTAAACTCTACAGTAATTTCCACAACACCAGATTTAAATATTCATTTCTAGCACGCAACTGTATAACCAGCCAGCCATAACTTTCAAAGTAGAATTCTAATTAAACCGAAGCAGAGTTCGTTTTTTTGTAGCGTGCATTTCAGATGCCTTGAACTACTTAACACGCATTGCTTTTTCATGGTTTTAAACACCGTGCAATTTCTCGCTGACTACTAATTGAGGTCTATAATTCCCCAAGTTCACAATTTTCAATGAAAAGCTGGTCGCGACAAAACATGCTCAGAGGGCATCCACGACCAACGCTGCCCAAACCACCACACCTCAACATCGCTCCCTTCTGACAAATGAGGTTCCAATGGTGTAAATGCTTACCCCGAGCTCTCATACTCTGATGGTGCATTGTCTTTGAGTTGTGCGCCTTTTGGCGTCATCTGGTCCAACCCATGTGAGACTAGGCTCTAAGGAAAGCTGTCTCGGGTGTGGACCAATCAACTTCAAGGACAGTGCATATATTATCAGAGTTATGTTTTGTTTTGCATTATGGCTGCAGGTATTGTGGTCTATGTAAACATGACTCCTTGTAAAAAAAACGTGTCAGTTTTGTTGCCAGATAAAAGGGTAAAAAAACAATTATCATCGCTCCCTTCCTTCTTGATCTATGCATCAAGTCGAGTAAAGTGACATGCAGTTATCACATGAAAACATCTGAGCTCAGTTGAAGAGGGCAGTCGCACCTCTTGAGCACTTGGGATATCCGTGTGCACTAAATCTCACATTTTATAATGACCTCTGATGATCATAATAATGATGATAAAAAGCCCTTGGCTGTTGCTGCTCATTGCACGTGCCAGTTAATCACACGGCCAAGGCATCCTCTCGCGCCCCACGAGCGCAATGTCGAAATTGGAAACCTGTTGTAAGGATTTCCTGGCGAATGGGGCGAGGCGTCTAAGACCTCTGCCTCACCCGTGTGTGCGATGGGGCCACAGGAACAACTGCCTCTCTCTCTCTCACCCAACTCAATATTCTGCCTCACCCCCCCCCCCCCACCATTCTTAACCGGGCTCCCAAAATGAAGCGGACGACTTGCCCAGCTGTTGAGATTTGTCGCTGGGGCTAATCGGTTTTCCTACAGCAAGGCCACTGCTCCCCGTTTCACTCTTTCATGCTAACAGAGCAGTGAAAACTTGACGTTCCACCTGGTTAAAACATATCAACGTTTCTATTTTTTTCAATGTTGATAATAAAAAAAGATTCTTTACTTAAAGGTCACGTTATGTTTTTTACGACAGATTTTTCCATAAATTTTGGTCTCCAAATCAGACGACAAAAACATGCATTTATATATTTATTTCAAAGCCTTTCAAATACATTGAACCATGCGAGCTATTAGTGCCACTCTTGTTAGACACACATATGTGCATTTTGTGCAAAGCTTTGTTACAAACCATTAGGGAGCCCACTGCTGTCTCTACGCTCCAAGAAAAACACTCAAAACAGAAACCCATTTTTACAATAATTATCACAGGACTGTGCACTTCAAATGCATAAGCCTTCCATTTAGCCTTTTCCACCTCCCCCCAGAATACGTTATAGGATTTAAAAAAAAATCTGTAATCGGTACAATCCAATAAAAATGGCTGCATTGCACACAAACACAGGCAACCCGCTTCCACATCACGCACCATTCCCACCTGTGCAGTGAGCGTACAAATTTGCTTTTTCCAGCTCAAAAGTAGCCTGAACCACAGTTTCTGGCAGCGTGTCAAGACAGTTGGTCCTATACTGGAGAATTGGGGGAGCAGCCAAGAGTGTGTTGAGTCTGATGACTGCTGCTCTCATCCTGTGGGCCTAAAGGCAATACCTCCTGTCTGTATAAACAGCAGCTGCTAACATATCCTGTATTTCCTTGCATGTGTGCACATTTAGGTGCAGAACTGAACCCCTTTGCCAATTCCCAACTGACAAGTGTGGTGAAGTATGGTTAAATAACCCCCATGACCGACATGGCATGGGGAGGCTTTTGTCCAGCAATGGATTGATAAACGGCGTGCAAATGATCGTTGGTGTTATTATTTAGTTTGATGCTGAAATCGTGCTGCAGTGACGGTGACACAGGCCACAAAACGATGGCAACAAAAAAACCAACGGGCGCTGAATGCTTCAAGTGCCTGCGGTCTCTCTGTTGAAAATCTGATTAGTCTTACGACTGCTGAAATCTTGGCATGGCCTGCTATCAGGTAATTCGTCATGTGTGGTACATATCAAATAACATTTTTTGTACTCGTCGAATTTGAAATGCTAATTAACATGCCACATTTGAGGAAGTACGTGAATGTGGAAAACAGTGTCAATTTTGCAGTTTCCTAGAAAGGTCTAAACATTGTCAACTTTTGCAAAGTTAAAATTTTCCCTCCCTCGTTATAACCCAGGAATTAGAAATATATATTTTTTCAAAGTGAAGATGGATTTGTAATTTTGGCCGAGTCACCAAAGATTTAAATTTCGATTTAAAGCTTTCGTGACTGCAGAGATTCATCTTATTGGTTCTTTCGGTAAAGTCACGTAGAAGGGAAGTAATAAAATAATAAAAATAAAATATAATAAAATAATTCTCACGACGTTTCGGCCACAACACCAAAGACTGCATACAAATTAAATACATTTGATTTTATGCTTAATTAGACTGAATTCCGGATCTGAGAATAAAAGCCATCAGTTTGACTTTCATGCAACATTTAATTACTCTGTGTCATAGTGGGTGGGAAAAGCCTGCCGTACAGTGTGCATAAGAGGTTACTTGAAGGAATATCAGAATTAGTTCTGTCATGTCTTCTTCCACGGAGTGTTCCCCTCGCGTGTGTTGGTCACTCAAACTGATTATTCATCTCACGACTCGACACCGATAGCACAATTTGGATAAAACTGCGAGCTAAGACAATTTCTTTTGAAGATGTCTATATTCAATGCTCTTTCAACACACGTAATAACAAATCAACGGAGCGAACAAAACAAGTTGACAATTTGTGACAGCAGAAATGTATATTTAATACACTCCTTGTAGGGCAAAAACATTCCTCAATAAGTGGACAGACTTGCTCCATAAATGGGCATGTACTGTGTCATGTTGCACCTCACTCACTGATTACACTGTGTAACGGAAAAAAATGTTCCTGGGTAGTAAGTGTTATTTCCTAATTGCTTATGCCTCAAAAGTACAGAAAATGGCTAATATTCCCCACAAACTTTGCTTTTGTGACCAGGACAGTGATATTTTGAAATTTACTTATTTTCAATGACAAAACGTGCGCATTTGTGTCATTCCTTCACATCAAGTCCTGGTCACAAAAGCAACGTTTGTGGGGAATATTAGCCATTTTCTGTACTTTTGAGGCATAAGCAATTAGGAAATACACCTTAGTACCCAGGAACAAAAATTGTGTTACATAGTGAATTATTACAATTGCATTAAATACGTCTCATTTCAAAACACGCTTCACAAATGGACTTTGCCGGCAGAGTTCAGTACACATACACATAAATAGAACACAAAAAAGCACATTCTATTTGCGAATTTAAAATTGCCCATGAGCAACTTTACGCCCCAGAAGTGCAGGGCATTCCTTGCAGTAACATTATCTGCGCAGGGTGGCGAGCGGTAATTTATGGCATGGCACCATGGCTACAAGGCAATGTATTTTAGGCCTGCACAAGTCTCTAACCCTGGGATGCACTCTTTGCCACACAGCGGGCAGTCAAGGCCTATGCCAAAGCAATAATATTGACGCCGTGTTAAGCTGACTTGGCGTCTTTTTTTTTAAACCCAAAGAATGGTTTGATAGAAGGAAAAGGGTATCCATAGTTAACGCACAATACTCCCTTGGTCTCTAATCGATTCAGCACATTGGCTGACATTTACTAGACACTGGCCATTTATGAGAGCCGCCTGGGATTTACATTTTCACTACAGGGCCGTCGCCAAGAGCTAGACTGCCGACACTCTGCCAGGCCCGCTGAAAGGCAATCTGGAAATGAAATTTGCACCTATTAAGTCTGGGTCTGCTACAAAGGTCCTTTTGATCCGGCGTTCCTGGCGCTACACTTCTATGCGACCGATATTGGTTGAAGTCCATTGTGAAGGCCAAAATATTGACTTCGCATTCGTGCAGACAAAACCACAAATAGCGCCATCATGAGCCACGGTCAATCCACTGTTGGATGAAGGCCTCCTCAAGCTATCAAAATCTATTTTATTTTTATTTTACCATGTTAAATAAAAATGATAGCTCAATGAAGTGGCATGTCAAGTGGAAATGCATAGCTTGTGGAGGGAGAAGCCTATGGGCCTTCTGGCTTAAATGTTTAGTGACAGAATTCGTTTTAAAACACATTTTGCATTTAGCCAGACAACTATTTTCCAGGCAGAGAGTGACTTTTGTCTGCATCTTCTTTTGCAACTGTTCCCCACAATGTTCTGGAACAGCGAAAACATTAATAAGCTAAAATAATACAGCCCACTCCCTCCCATTTTTGTTTTTTATATTTGTTGTGTAACCTCATCGTCGTTTGAGCAAACGATGGTTCTCTTTAACACAGCGAGGGTAAAATGTGCGACTGTGCATTATTACCGCGAGATGTGAAACAAAACCTAAATGCAAACAGTGCACCCCTATCCGAAATCCTGTTTTGATCGGCTGAAGAAAGACGTGAAAGGTTTCTTCTGAACAGGAAGGGACACTCGGGTGGGTACATCACGCGTTATGAAAACCACTAGACCAATAAAACTTCCTGCACAACTCAAAACATTCCACAGCGCTTTTCATTATAAGTCGGGCGCGCACACAAATCTGGGACCCCATTGTTGAGGAAGCCTACAGAGAGCGGTGGTCCAGTGGTTAACACGCTGCACTGTGAACCTCGTGACCTGAAATCTATTCCTGGTGACGGATAACATCAGTGGCCAGCGATATCTGAACCAGTCCTGGGCGAGCCACCCCCAACTTCCCTGACCCACACTGTCCAGCATTTTGAAGTATGGTCAAACAACCCCCATTAACCGACGAGGTGTGAGGAGGCCCTGATATAGCAGTAGATTGATAAACGGCAGCAAATTAGTTCTGAATAATCGGCGAATCGTTGTGGAACTCTGTATTTACCTTTAAGGTCTGGTTACGGATATTTTAGTTTGTTTGCGTGTACTGTGCTAATATAGATATAATTAATACGTACATAAGTAACAGACAATTTGTCAATTCACTGCTCGATGAAGGTTGATGTAAGAGGGGCGGGGAGGAGGGGGGTGGTAAGACCGGTTTAGATATCGGTCGCCAATGACCTTAGCCGTGACCAGGAACCAAACTGAGGCTGCTGGGTTCATTGCGCGATGAATTAACACCGACGCATATTGTATGCACGTTGAACTTCTTTCACACCGTACCAAGCCAACCGTGCTAATCGGAGGTGCGGAAAGATATGTCAACGTGATCGTTGTATTAAAATAATGATAGGAACGAGTAAAGCAACCTTCGTTGTCATAGTCCGTGGATAAATAATACAATTTTCAGTGCACGATCTTAAAATCTCATTACTTTCCCAGAATTTGAGGATTTGTTTTGTTTACGTCATATTTTGCCAAACTAGGCAACTGTCAAGTAAGGAGATGCCACATTACGGCCAGTAGCTGCACTTAAGCTCCAAATGTTGCAAAAGATCAATGGGCCCTGCATAATAACGGCCGCGACAACCTTGACACTGCTCATCTCCCGCCAGGCCACCTGAGTTATCGTCGACACGATCTTGTACGCTTGCCTTGGTCCTTTCTCAGACCAAGTTTAAAGGCGTTCTGGCCATGCACCCGTGGAATGTTACAGGGGAGAGGTGATCACTCGCCGGCGGAAGATAGTGAACACGGGTCAAAGGGCAGCACTTTCATGTCGGTGTGAGAATCACCGTGACTCGTGTTAAATACGGGGGCAGCTTGTCCAGCCACAGAGGTTTCAACTGGCCTCCACCCTTTCGTGTCTGCAAGCGCACCCTCCAGCCCGTCCCCTTGCGGCTACCTAGGCCGCGAGTCTCTGGTGCCACGGAGGAGCATTAGTCACTGCCGGTCTCCGCAATGCTTTGACAAGATGCTTCGTGCAAAACGAAAGTCACCGCAGTAACCTTGTTGGGGGTATCCACACTGTCTGGATGATTGCAACAAGCTGCGGGGAGTTTGCCTTTAATTACCGGCAACTGACTCGTTGTAACATCTGCTGCGGTAACTAACGGTGTGGTGATGTATAGAGGAGGGAACTTATTGCTGGAATAAAAAAAATAAGTTTAATGAAAACACAATTATTCAACATCCCAGGGTTGTGCACCCTATAAACTCACGTAATAAGGTCCTCGGTAAAATATGGCCAAAACCGCCGTTGTGCCCTATCAGGAATACGACCTTGCCGTGAGCAGACAACCACACACGTCTGGAACATTCCCTTCACCAACTGCGTATACGTACAGTGTGCAGCATATAAATATATATTTACGAATAAATAAATATGGAAAATCATTTCAGCACATAATTCATGTCTGAGATTTAGCGCGCACACATCAAGGGGTATTTTTCATGGGGAGACGCCAAAAAAACTTTAATTAGCTCGGTGGCGTCTTTAATCAAGAGCGGCCGCAATTCCCGCGGATTGTGGTCGCGCTCTTGAATGACCCAGCGTGGCCCAATCTCCGTTCCCCCGTGCTTTGATACGGGTCCGCACGAGCATGAGAGAGGCGCGCAACGTTAATCCATCAAAGGAGCATGCCGCCGACTATTCCAAACCCCACCGTGCCTACTCCTTCAGCGACCAGTTATCAATCCCAGGATTAGTGGGAAGATTACTGCAACTGGAAGCGCCGACTGTGGAGGAGGGGTGAAGGAGGAGGAGCGAAGGAGGAGGCCGACTATCGGCAATAACCCGCAAGGAGTTGGACAAGATCAGGGATCACAGGGACACTCTGGGGTCAGCTCACAAGATCCTTTGTTGTGTTATTTGGATGCGAACTGAAGGGTGCTCTGTGACCCCTGCTAGTTGGTTTCGTTGGCACAGCAAGGATTATGTGTTCTCCCCACCCTCCCCATTTCAATAGACATCTCATCCTCTGGGTCCTTGTGTGTCCAACGCAAACGGACTGCTACTTGTTCATCCAGGCTATAGCTGTCCGAAGGATTTCAGTCATGTAATGACGTGTGAAAAAAGAAAGTGAACATAAAGACATTGAATGCATGTCACCTGCCATTTCAATTTTCTTTGCAGTAATACGATAATCAAATTACATATTCCATCAAATAATTATAGTTCCATGGGTTTTTTTAATTGAAATTTGGTTTATATATATTTATATTGCTCTTATTTGACTGCTTCTTGCAAATGCTATAGATTATGCAGATGAGGAGGCCGAGTATTGGCGCAGTGGCTAGTGCACCATGCTGTGAAGCTGGTAACCTGAGTTTGATTCCCAGCCACGGCGAACATCAGTGACGAGTTGTATCTCAACCTGTCCCTTCATGGACCCGCACTGACCGGCAGAGTGAGGTCTTCTCAAACAACCACGGTGACTGACATGATGTGAGGAGGCCTCCATCCAGCAGTGGATTAACAAAGACTGGATACAACTTCATAATTTTTAAACTAGGTGCATATAGCACATTGTGAAGAATGGGGTACAATGGCGTATAAAATCATCGATAAAAAATAATTGTTACGCTCACGACATTTGAATCATTACAGGCCGATTATATAAGATGCATATACGCGTGCATTATAACGTACATACTCGCTTACATCTCCGTACAGAAAAAAACTGGCCAATGTCACGTGTGAAAAGTGACATCCAGGTTGGCGACTCCGTTGGGTTTAATTCCTTTCAATGTCAGCTCAACTTATTCTCACGCATTTTTGAGATACAGGCGCGAGAGATTGGGGCCGTTTCCCCGTACGTGTTTACGCGCGTGCATTGAAAAACCTAGACATAATTTGGCTGCGATATATCGCGTGCATCAGACACGTCAGTGGCACTCGTGACGAGCGTGGCACACACAACTAAAAGGGGGGTGGGTTTGCGTCGGGCTCCATTCTGCCGCTTGTCCCGGGAATGGTTTACAGACCCACACCTGCGGCCAAAGGCTGTAAGTGTGCCCGCATGTTTGGCCTTCCAGTTTAATGTAATTCTGACTCTCAGCGAGACGAGAGAGAGGAAGTATGTAAACACGACAAAGATCTTTCAAATCGGGGGGGGGGGGGGGGCCCAATGGCGAGCTTTGCCCAAAAATACTGAACCCACCTTCCAGGTGGGCAGACAGAGAGACGGAGAGACACTCTTACCTGCAACACAACAAACAATAAAGGTGCGTGTTAGTCAGTTATGATGATTGACACTGCACTGAGCGTTAAGCCAAATACAGATTCAGACGTGGCAGATAAATACTGTGGATGCATTGCATATTCGTCACAGCACAACAAAAATTCCAAACATATAAGGAGGTTGTTATGGACAGCCCTATTTTAAAATCCATTGCTCGATGAACACAAATTAGCATGCCGTGTCGGCTGTGGGTATTATTCGACCGTACTTCACAACACTGCTCAGTGTGGGTTTGTGAAGGGCATGTGAAGAGTTAAGCTTTGAAACATTCATAAATGTATTTATTTTTTCCACCAAACAAAAAATGGCATTATTGAACCGTCAAAATCAATAAATGGAATAAACAGTTTTCACCCAAACATACAGTTACGGTATTAATAATGCGCAATCTAATTGACGTGTGCTAAATATGATTCCAATTTACTGTTTGTACAAGCCTCCCCGGTGTTGGTCGAATAACACTGGTGTGTAAGTGTGCGACTGAACGAGCTTGTACTTTCGCGCGATGCAGAAGGAATACATTGTTGAACGGAGCGACCGAATCGAGACATTCCATCGAGCCGCATTTTACAGTTCTGTGCGTTTTAAAACAAAAGTGAGATTATTCGAGCATTAACCGACTCACAAAGTACAACCCACACCCCTCCCCAACGCTCGCCAAAGAGAAAGAAAAAAAAGAATCACACATTTGAATCATTTTTTGGGAGCTCACACAGCAGGACCAGCCCATATAGTTTCCAGTCTACATCTCCTCTAGACGTTTTGTGTAGCACCATAATGAAATGTAATACGATTATTTTTGAATCGCTTGTCCAAATAAATCTGAAACATAGACTGCAAATTAACAAACATGCTCTCCTACCTGCATATATTACATGCATGCATTTGACTGACAACGATTGAACTGTATAACGGTCTATAAGGCCAGATTTAACTTAAGCAGTAACATTTCATTTGGCAAAAAATTGCATCGCAAGTCAGGTGCATAGTTCATTGCAAAAACAGCGTAGTGACATTCAAATGATTTTCCTTCATGAAATGTGGAATACTTGACTCAATGTGTGTCGCCATACCGCAAATTCATGAAGTCAAACCGAATTCCTTAATGGATCTTATTGGTTATTTCGGTAAAGTCACGTGACTTTACCGAAAGAACCAAGAAGATGAATCCCTGCAGTCACGAAAGCTTTAAATCCTTAATGGATGTTGATAAGTGCCAATCAAGGCAATTTATACCACTGTGATTTTTACCATCAGAGCAACTACACCCTGTTCCACACGTCATAAATGCGTATGAATAAACAATTTAAGAAGAAGAAGAGAGAAAAAAAACTCGTGTAAGAGCGGTGACATTTAATGAGCCTTCAAAGTCAAACGCAGCACGTGTCTGCAAAAGTCTTTCCGCGCACGTGCAAGGTGACACGTCCGTCACGAGACACTGTACACCAGCCTCGAGACGAGCCCGAGGCTGTGGCCCTCATGTTGTGAGCTGCCACACTGCCAAAGCACAGCATGCCCTGCAGATAAGAGATAAGAGGGCCCTCTTACCACAGTCCACCCACTGAGATTCTTGTGCCAAACAATAGGTGGTCAGTACTCGCTTAGCAGTGGCCAGGATTGGGATGATGCCGGTTATCTCAGTACGAGTGCGCATTTATGGCAATGGGCACTTGTTGATATTATAACAATACTGTCTTCGGTCCAGTCATAAAATCATGACCGTTAATGATAACTTTACATGTATTGAAACAAAAATTCTGTTGAGATGTTCGGTTGGTGTCTCAGGGGTGAGTGCACCAAACACACACTTCTGAGACTAAATTTCGATTTAAAGCTTTCGTGACTGCAGGGATTCATCTTCTTGGTTCTTTCGGTAAAGTCACGTAGAATGTAAATAATAAAATAATAAAATAAAACATAATAAAATAATTGCCAGCTTAAATAGTCGCTCCAAGCCTGGGGCTTGTTATTCAGACTCTGTCTCCTCGACAGACCTGTTCCTCACCTGAGGACGGCTACTTGCGTTGTGGCCGAAACGTCGTGAGAATTATTTTATTATGTTTTATTTTTATTATTTTATTATTTCCATTCTACGTGACTTTACCAAAAGAACCAAGAAGACTTTTGAGACTGTGAATATGGGTTTCCGCCACCCGTGGTTAAACCAGGTTCTCAAGTGTCACGATTGGTGATGTACGGTGTGAAAAAAGTTCAACATACATGTATACCAATTAAATTCAACTTACAGAAGATTGCATTGACATGAGTTGAATAATCTATGTAGGCCATACGAACATTGAGACACTCGTGTGGTTAAAGAGGTCGCCTGAAGTGGTATGTGAAGTAGTTATATGAAGTCATCTTCCAGGGCCAGTTTCTTCCCATGTTAGTTGCAGGTGGAAATGTATTCATGTTATGACGTGACACCAGTAGCACAATAAGAATCTCAATGGATGAAAACTAATGGAGATCTTAGCACGTAACAATTATTATGGCCCTAACATTGTTAGAATTTTCACAATATCGTATTATTTATGTAGCTGACGTTCATGGAACACCATCACAAAGTGCTCGAAGCATAATACCAGTGAAAATTCTGACAATTACTCGCTATCAAAGGAAACGCATCTACGACCAATATACATTGTGCTTCTACTACTGCAAATAATTAGAAAAATATACATTCTAAGCAATGCTCACCATGCCACAAAGGCACTGAGTGCAAATAAAAACACTAAATAAATGACAGCAGTACAGGCAAATGGGAACCATGTTATTACGCCAATTTTTTAAGCAAAGCATGCTCATGTTTAGAAATTACCAATGCAAATGCATAGCATAGATAATGGTTATAGCAATATGCAGCCTTGACATATCCTCATAAACGACGTTTTTTTTTACCTGCAGCTTACGTTGGGACACAAGAGGGAGAGTAGCCAGTGGGAGTGTAGCCAGATGGAGTGAGCCAGATGGAGTGTAATCATATGGAGAGTAACCATTGCAGGTGTTTACTCATTGGGGGCACAAAGCAGATATTCTATTTTGGGGGCCTTTCGTGTAATTTATACACTCCTAGCGCGATGACAAAATATATTGACAGGCGATAACTGTACATGTAGTGAGATGAGAGAAGAGAGATGTGGATGAGATTCATATGGGAGCCACTGACTGGCTGGTTAGCCCTTAATTAGCTCGTAATGTTTATGAGTGGGGTATTTGAATTGAAGCTGATGTTTTATCCACCCGCATATATTGTTTTCGCGAATCTCGGGCCCCTTGACCTCCTTGGGGCCCGAAGCTTTTACTTGCTGTTGATTTTGAACGCCCAAGCTGCCACCGAGTGCAGCGCAGCGTGCAAGATTTCTGGGACAGGCGAGGATGGACGTGGGCGGGCAGGGTCGGTGGGACTCATCGAATCTCCCCAATCGCACCGCCTGCAGCTCACGCTAGGTCCCCAAGGTCAGCGGGGAGCAAAACGAGCAACCTTCATAAACATCCATCTGTCAGCGAAAAAAAAAAACTCGCTGCCTGTCTAGATCACGGCCCGCGCGATGTAAACTGGAGATAAAACATCTGCGCCGTGATGTCGTGTAGGGGCTCCGGTGATCAAAATTCCTACGGACAGAGAGAGCGCTGCCGAGAATTGCTCCTGAATTATTTACTGCGATCTCGTTGCAAGCGCTGAGGGCAATAACAAACAAACAAATAAACCGCTGCCGCAGCATAACTGTGGTGACGGTGGACTTGCGCTCCAGATGTAATTGCCTCGATCTCCTTACGGCGCTGCAGTTTAAATAACGGGCACGTTTTTTTTTCATTCACCCCCTGGCTCTGTTGACCCAGCAATATCAATAGATACCGCCACAGTTAGTCAATTGTCACTGCTCGTGTGGTGGTGTAAAGTATGGGTACTTCCAGCTCTTCAGAGATGCCTCGCAAAGCTGGAAGAGTCGGCTGAAATAACCTCTGGATAGTCGCTCCAGAGCTCCCTCTACAGCGGAGGCCCTTCCGCCCGTTGCCACCAGTGGCAGCGTGAGCATTCCATTGCGAGGCTGCACCTTTGCCAATTGTATTTGTTCCCTGCTGTCGAAAAATGACGTTTGGAAGCCCTCGCGACTCATTAAAAAGACGGCTACGATTTAATGACCCGCATTTATATAATTTGTTTTCGCTGCAATCAAGCGCTCAAACCGTCCGCTGTTTCACGAAACACATTTGTGATGCGGCGGCTGAGGCTTGCAAGGCACAAGCTGCCACGTGACATTCATATTTTTATTATTATTCCAATATACCCACCGAGCTGCAATATGAAGGCTTTGCCCTCCGATCATTACCGTTGATTACCGGTGTGCGTCTCTGGAGACTCTGACCATGCCTTCAGTGCCAATCGATAGAAGGACAGGGCTCCCTTTCGTGCACCGGGCTGAACTGGAGTGACATCTTTTTTGTTTTCCATTCATTCTCGGAAGAAAAAAAAGAGTGGTCTGGAAAGTCTGCTGTTTGAGAAATGTGGTCCTTCAACGCAAGGCTTGCGTTTGAAGAAAAACATTCTAAATAACTGCAGGATGACCTCAGCGTTATTGATATGTTACTTAGAGGTAGAACGTCAGTTACAGAAACCCATTAAATAGACGCTACTTTATCATAAACACAAAAACACGACAATGAAAAATTAGGAGACCTTGTAGCAAACTATGAATTGTCAGGGTTCAGTGGGTATGTCGTCTGTGGGCTCAGAAATTCAACCTAAAGCTCCCTAACAAGATTAAAGACAAAACACTTTCATTTGAATGGTTCATAACAAAGCACCAGCCACCACCTGTCAAGATATGGTCAGAATTCCACATCTGCAGAAACATTTAAACAAAGATTGTTTTAGACGATTACAAGTCTATTCAATACCTAAACACTGTATGCCACCAAGCCAGAATTATTTTGCCGTACCTATTATTAACCCCACATGAAACTAATCCTACCTGCGCTCTGCAGCGCTGCACGGTCTTACGAAAGTTTTCTCTTGCAATTCAATAGTCCATGAGCATCATTCAATAATACTGGCTGGCTTTTTTATGTGGTGGCGTCAATCATTGGAATTTGGGTGGCAGAGTGGCACAGTGATTACACTGGTGCTTCAGAGCAGGGAGGATCTGGGTTTGATTCCTGACGATGGTGCCTTTCTGTGTGGACTTTGCGTATTTCACACGTGCACTGCATCAGTTGAGCACTTTCCTGCTGAAGCTAGCTGAACGAACCCACGGATATTGGCCAAACCATCCCAATGATGAAAAATCACTGACAATTGGGATTGCACATAGCAACATCAACCCCCTACTGCAAAACAAATTTGCCTCTACACTCCTGTAAACTAATCTTCAGATTCAGTGAGCATTTCCTGGATAATCAAGTGTAATAAGGATAATAATCATTATAAACTGAATGAGTTAAGGAGGTGGAGCAGTCGCCCAATGGTAAGTGCACTGCATTAAGAACCAAGTGATCCCAGTTCAATTCCCAGCAATGGCTAATGGCAGCATTGAGTGACATCTGAACCCGTCAGGCAAAAACACCCACGACCGACACGGTGTATGTATGTGTGCATATTGAACTTATTTTGCACCCGTGCGTAGCCAACCGTGTGAACTGGAGGTGTGCTGGGGAGGCCTTCATTCAGCAGTGGGTAGTTTTATTATATATATGGCTAGGAGGATTTTGCATGAACATAGCGACAATTGTGCTTGAAAGTATCTAATTAATGTTGATGAAATAGTTTGTTAACCAAAGAGCACTGGCTGCGATGTTCAAAAGTAAATTTCTTCAAAATGTGTATTCATAAGCCACGGAATTGAACTAAATCATATGAAACATTTGTTAATTATATCAGCACAGTGAAATATGTTTTCTGTTTTTTGTTCAATGTACATACACTCCAACGTACAAAATAATAATAGTCCAGTAATTAAATAGGAACACAATTGTACCACAATCTGAGACATCCCTTGTTATGATAATTATCATTTACAGCACTTTGTCAACCCATGGCTGGATGATGCTCCAACCAACGCCATGCCGTTCACGGGTGTCTTTTGACCATACTTCACCATGCCGGTCAGTGTGGACTGGTGTGTTTCTCTGTGTCTCTCGCTATATATATGTGTCTCTGCATCTCTGCCACCTTGACAACAGCTTTTTTTACGATGCAAGTCAAGGTTACAGAAATATATTTCCTTGCGGGAACTTAGCCGCCGACAACTCCGGCTGAAATTAAAGCGCCCAGTTATTTATTGCTCAAGGGGGAGGGCGCGCGCGGGCCACGGGGCCTTCTCACGTCCCCGGCGAGAGCCGCCGCCACGTCAGCTGCAAGCGCCGCCACCAGTGAAGCCATCGCGACGTCAACGCTCGAGCCGCCGAACGCGTCTGGTTTCGCGTGCGTCGGTGCGGCCAGGGGGAATTAAATACCCGATGAGGCCGCCCCAACCTACCCGGGGCATCAGCGTTCGGTTTTGCGAAGCTCTCCGCCGAGCATTAAGTAACTGACGGGCAAATTTGGCCAAACCTCTGCACCCACAGACCAACCGACCGCTGAAGAAATATGGCTCTCCTGCCAGCCAATTCTCTGTCACAGTATTCCGTGTATATGTATTTATTCTGAACTGTAATTAATTGTACACAGTGCATTGTAGGGAGGTACAACCGTTGTCCAAGCTGTCACAGTGTGCGGTATCAAGGAAGACAAGCCGTCAACATCTTGCCTGTAAAGAGATGCGCGCAAGTGGCAATTTGTACCGGTGAATGCAAGATCGCTAAAGCCGAACCGTAGGGATGTGTGACATCGCTGACAAGTCTTAGTGCTGCGTATACGTGATAGATTCGGATGTTAATTACAACCTAATCAAAATACATCTGAGGGCATTATCATTTAGCCCTGAAAAATTAAATGACCTACGTGACGGGCAGCTTCAGAGAAGGACGGTCACGTCGAGTGAAGTGTCGTTGAAAGATTAGGCTCCGCTGTGCTTAAATCCACCGTAATAACACTCGCTAAATATATATTTATTCATACATATATGCACAGGTGGAAGCGGTAAAGAAAAACAGATGAAAGACAAAATATCTCCACTCGGGCAGACCCAGGGAATCCGGCAAAACACTTCTGGTTGGTGGGTTTAGAGACGTCACCGTAATTGCGCCGCATAACCATGGCTCTGAAAGGGCATTCAATGTCATTTCAGTTAAAAAAAATGTTGGCTTTCTCCAAAATTTGCGCACCTTTGCATAATTCTCCGAACGATTCGTTTCCTAAGACGTAACATCTGCACAGCACCTGCAATGAAGAGGCCGGGGCGAGCCAATTGATTTGGCCTATCAGGTGACCTTAATTATACTCTGTCACCACGTTATTAAATGTTTAAAAAGTACCGCACAAAGCGCTGAAATATGCCCTGGGTAAGCGAGCATAACAATTATAACAATGATAATAATAAAGAAGAAGGACAAACTATGAAAGGTGTTGGACTCACACAGAGATAAAGATCCCCCGTATAGCCTTGACAGACTGTTGGGGTCAAGTGCTGTTAGCGAGCACCTATGAAGGCCTGGCACGGCACACGAAGGGTGTGGGTGGCCAGTACCACGCCCGGCCGCCTTTGTCTCCCTAGTGGCGATGTTTACACAGCGCACCAGGTATTAATTTGAGGCTGAGTCGACCTAGGGGAGGAGCCAGGACCGGTTCAGAAAATCGTCACTGGTGTTGTCAGTGAGCGGGAATCGAACTGGGGTCGCCGGGTTCGTAGCAGCAGCGTGCTAACCGCTACAACTACCGCTGCCCACATACACACACACACGTACACACGTATATACACGTGTGCGCTCACATTTAATACTTGATGTACACGTGCTTAAATGGCTGCTGGATGGGCTACTGTCATCGGGAGAATAACAGGCCTTATGATACTCTAGTACAGGTAATTTTCCCGTGCAGATATCGCATCTATAAGTGAAATTCAAATTAAATGAACACACTGTTTGTTTATTGCGTTCAATCAGTTTCATGGCACTCGCTATCTCTTTGCACACTGTATAGCTCTGTAAAGAGTATACAAAGTGGCTTTTTGTGCAGCATATATAATGCATATAGACCATCAAACATACCTTTGATGGTATATAACCTCGGTTAGCACGTTTGGCTAAGTACGGCGCTGATGAAGTTCAACGTACATACAATCAATTACACGGAATTAATAAAAATACGATCGATGGAATATTAAGATCATATTGGTCTTTTATCTTATATGGTGACATTTACAGATCATATGCCATGACTCTTACCGAGAAACGTGATGCATTTTAAAGGCCATGCAATGTCATAGCCAGAGAAATCTATACCTGTGGGCACTTAACCAGGTGACTGATTACATTCTCTTTAAACATATTCAGGTACATTAAAAACACCCATTCCACTGTAAAGCATTTATACGCAATGGAAAACATGACCTTTTTTTAGACACAATGGTTAGTCCGCTGGCATTTGATCATACTTTACAAAGTAATCTGGAGGTAATACTACACCTTACAATATATTTACTCCACAGGAGATTGAAGGATTTACTCCAGTCTTCAGCAGACGACAATGCTCGTAATTTACCAGGTCCCCCCCTCCTCCCCCCTCACCTCTTTTCTTTTGAAGACGAGGCTAGATAGCGGCTACACACACACACGGTGCCAGACAGCCCGAAATCCCGTCTCAGACGCAAAGAAAAACAAAGGCCGGTCCTTCACGACGTGACCCCGCAGTGTTCTACGGTTACTGCCCACTGCAGACACGTTCCGTCCGGTGACTCCCAACCCGCGCCGTCTGTCCCGGCGCTTCGCGCTCCCATTCGGGCCTCCGCCGTCCAGGTCTGAGGGCCTTCGACTGTCACTCGTGATTAGTGCTTCAATTTAGACCTTTAATATCCTGCGCCCGCCACGGGGGCAGAGGCGCACTGTGAACACCCCGCCGCTGGTGGCGTCGACAGTGAAGTTGAAGTGTCCCCCGCGAACAAATGGGAATGGAGCAGTGAGCGGTGAACTCTGCTGGTGGCTCTAAGTCAGATATGGGAATTCCACGTACCACATGGCTTATAAAAGGTGCACCCCTCTTGATTACTTGCTCATAGCACTCCTGGCAGAAGGGCCTCCAGTTACGGGGAGTTCTCGGTAGCATTTGGCCTCTTCTTCCATGCCAGCCAGATGTCTTACGAGAGGTGGGAGTGCACACAATTCAATGGGTTTGTTGTGTAGTCATTGGTCACAAGGCTAAGACCATCAACTCACTATATATACGAACCCGGTTTAATCGTGTGCAGATGAAAGCTGCATGTGAACCCAGGGTTTCAGCTATTCTGGTCCTGTGCTCTGACCTCTGAACCACCTCTTAGGGGCCTTCTCTGATCAGTAGGTCACAGACAATGTGTCTCTAACTGTTGCCATGCTGTGTCCAGTCCTATGTTCCATGAAACTTCTGCAGGCCAAAATTATCCAGGTTCATCAATCCACTGCCTTCTCTGTTTTCCACTCACTAATGTCCACTCCATCATTTTTGCTCAGACAAGAGCACCTCTTTCTCATAATTTCCCCAAAGAAAGCTGCCTTTATGTTTATCAATGTCTGGAGAATCTCACTCAAGTTCCTCTGCCATTCGAAGCTCATAGGTGATTGTATTTTTTTTCAAATTCCATGAGACCACCATGATTACTCCTAAAATCCATGTGTTTGCGACGTAGATCCTTATTGAGATCACATTTTTAAAATGGCCAGCATTCCAACGTGATTTTTATTTTACTTTTATTAATATTAAATGTAATTTTTTACCTACGTGACTTTACCGCAAAAACCTAAGAATATGGGAGGGAAGCACATCAAGAGAATTATAACGGCTTGTGGCCAAAAAAACTCCAAATGCACTCATCTTTCCTGGTCGGGGAAGCACGGCAGGATGAAGTCAATTTAATACGTGGCTATGTGCCGGCCAGGGTTTGCCAGGTGATGTAGGCACGGGGATGCGAAGGGCACAGACGATGGCAGTGTTGAGTGTCACCAGCCTTGTATATTATGGTTTCCTCTGAGTACTCCGATTTCAATAACATCTGAAGGTGCAGCAATGTAAGGCCATTCCACGCAATCTATGTTTAATATACAAACACGGAGCTCAGATGCTTCGATATAAGCTTCACGAGTTGTATGTTTTGTCAAAAAATATTTCAAAACATGCATGTGGCCAGGTGGCTCAGACGTGAGCGCACCAAGCCATTGCCCCTGTGATCTTGGGTTCAAATCAGGATAGCTACCCTACATTCATGAATGTCAATAATAACAATAATCAATTATGAGATTGAAATTACTTTGGCTCAATGCCAGCTCTTTGAATTAAAATGATCGGTTCGACTGCCACGCGACGGACATTTCTCCGCAGCGTAGCGGTGTGGGAAAGTATGCCCCTAATGTCTAAGGTCACTCGAAGGGTTCTCGGATGTAGTTCTATGAAATTTGCTTCTGCGGTCCGCCATCATGACGCACGTTGTACGACAACGGTTTCAACTCGTAATCGCCAAGCTCTCGCTCGGAGTGAGAGAACGACTCGGAGGCACAAGGAGGCACCCACAGACAAGCGGGAAGGAGGCAGCAGCAGCAGTCACGCGGTGAGCCGGTGTCAACAATTGCCCCAAGCTCTGCGGTTCTTGAAGAAAAGAAGAATGACAAACTTAAACATCGCGTTTATCTTATTTTATGTCTGGTTCTGTTGGTTACATTATCCGCCACCCCTCTCTCCCCTTTTTCCATCTTCTTCCCCTCCCTGTTAAACACACTGCTACCGATCGTTACCCCTACTGCGGTAGTGCAGCGTACTGATACGCCCCCCAATCGATCCCTCATTTTGAGGGTGCATTGCACCGAGTTTGTTACACGTTATCTGCTGGGTTTTTTGTCCCTATATTTGAAATTTACTTTGTATTCTGGATTCTTCAATGACAATGCAATATATATATAAAGGTGCTATCGGCCAATTAATGAGTGTTTACACGTGGGGGGGAGGAAGCTGAAGCACTTGGAGAAAGCCCACGTGTGTGAGGGAGAAACACTCTATCCCCATACAGACGGAACAGGTGGAGTCCACATTTTGTTGAACCACACAGTTTCTTGGCGAGGCCAGGGTATGGTTCCTCGAAGACCACGGGGAGTTTAGCAACATTTCATCCACCAACCCTCGCCGCCACAGCGCTGTAATCCAGCACGAGTTCCAAATATAAAATTCATCTCAAGATAAAATGCCAAGAGCACAATTGGAACAAAATTGCAAAAAAACTACACATTTGTTTAATAAGGGTATTGCAGGGAAACACTAACTTATTCATCGCTTTTCGGTTGAGGAATGCCATAATACATCATCTGTATTTAATATACAAACAAGGAGCTCAAATATATAATCTTCACAAGATGTATGATATATTATTTTAATGTTCCGAACATCTTCGAAACACGTTTTTCGGTCGCCGTGCTCAGGAGCTGCAATGAATCATCGCCAGCGCTTTGTTAAAACGTTTCGGCAGCATTCCACATCCACGATTTCACAAATGGGAAGCACAAAAACAACAAACGAGCACGTCTACCGAAATGCATCGTATGTACGCCGTGCAGAAAACACACGAAAACCAGTCCACCCGCCGAAAGTAAAAAAAAACGAGACAATACCCCGAGAGCCACTTCACCGAGCTGACAATACAATGCCTGTCAACCCCTTATCAGTGCCTGCCTTATAACAGCCCAATTCAGACCTTATTGGTCACCACGTGCCCTTATAAATCTGAACCTTCATCCAACAAAGTCCCATCACAAGGTAGAATAAACACAAACAAATAGACGCAAAAAAATTGCCAGTATTGAAACGGCTGTATGCCGTACGGACCTGACAACTCAACTTCCCTGCACAAGAATACGGGGTAAACCGTTCGGGTTGACAGCCATGCGATATGTTCATTCTGACCGCCGTGGAACAACCGTCCTCTCGGCTGCTCTCAAAGCGTCGCCGAGGTGAGCGCGCCAGCCTAGCAAGGTGAAGGCGACTTAGTAGCGCTCTGGCGTGGCGTGCAGTTTCAAGGGCTCGTCTCTGCGCCTCTTGCGGAGCCACCGCAGGGCTTCCCGTCATCCATCAGTGTCAGACTTTCCCCCCCCCTTAGCCCGCTCCCCAAAGCCCTTCCAGCCTCCCCCTTTTAAATCAGTCACCGTGACCGCGAGAGGACTGAACCACATTTCAGCCCGATGCAGCAGCCGCGAGAAAGAAAAAAACGCGCAGGTGTTTTTTTTTGGTCCCACCTCGAGAGAGCGAGAATGGGAGCAGTGTGTGTCGTGCGCTGCTCGGGAATTTACGAAAAGTCTTGTTCGACCGAAGCCCCCAAGAGCCGAGAGGCTTTGCCCACCGCGTCCACTTGTTCACTGACCCAATTCGCCGAATAACATTGGTCTACAATCAGCCCACAGGCTGATGAACTCTAAACAGGAATATATATTTTAATGTGAAGCGACAGACCGAAGTCTATTGTTCGCAATACTGCACGACAGTAGACAAATGATCTTCTTGGTTCTTTCGGTAAAGTCACGTAGAATGGAAATTATAAAATAATAAAAATAAAACATAATCAAATAATTCTCACGACGTTTCGGCCACAACGCAAGCAGCCGTCCTCAGGTGGAGAACAGGTCTGTCGAGAAGACAGAGTCTGACTTTGACTCTGTTCTCCACCTGAGGACGGCTGCTTGCGTTGTGGCCGAAACGTCGTGAGAATTATTTTATTGTTCAATTTTTATTATTTTATTATTTCCATTCTACGTGACTTTACCGAAAAAACCAAGAAGATGAATCCCTGCAGTCACGAAAGCTTTACATCGAAAGTAGACAAATGAGTTTTTTTTTCTATTATAAAAGAATATTGATTGTTGTGCTAATTAGGGCCCCCATCTGAAAGATCATGTCAATGTTGGAAACTAAATCACAACTCCAAATTGTAGCGAGTTATGGAATCGCAAAGGGAATGAATGAATGCCTGAATGATCGCAGGTCCCTACTGTTAGAGGTATGCAGAAAGAAGAACCCCAGGGAAGCGTGGAGAGGATCTACAAACGCAATTATACGGAGAGGCAGAGAGAGGAAGACGCGGTGTAGAGTTTACTGGCACAAACATGGTCCCCGCATCACGCTTTAGCGTCATCTGGTCCAACACCAATGGAGACTAGGCTCTAAGAAAAGCTGTCTCTGGTGTGGACCAATCAACTTCAAGGACAGTGCATATCATTATCATCATCAGAGTTGTTTCTTTTTGTTTGCATTTTGACTGCTTGTGTTGTGGTTATTGCAAACATGATACCTTGTATAAAGGTGTCAGTTTTTGTACCAGTTGAAAGGGTAAAAACCTATTACTATGCTTCCTGTAACCGCTTGGAACGCTCTTCCTTCCGATGTTAGGAAGCCACTGGAGCTATCCACTTTTAAATCATCTAGATTGAAAACTCATTTCTTTAGGATTGCTTTTTACGTTTAGTTTGTTTCCCCCCCCCCCCCGCACCTCCGATTAGCACGGTTGGCTACGTACGGTGCGAAAGAAGTTCAACGTACGTTGTTCAAACCGTTAAGACAATCTGATGTCCTGGACACGTCCATCCAGGAGGTGGAGCAATGAAAACATCTCGTGTGCAGGTTCTGTGTGAATTACTGTCACTGTACATCGATGGCGATTCTCTGAGGATGCCTTCAGCCAACAATGGATTGATGCTGGCTGAAGATGATCATGATGAAGAGGCTGTTTGACCCAGGTGCGACAAGAGCGGGCCATTGACTGAGCAACGCTCGGACGTTGCGTTTTGTTTTCTCTTTTCTCACGTCCCAAGGTGCGAGCGCCAAGTGGTCCGCGTCTCGTGAATAATTCACTGCTCATCGTGGCCGGAAAACTCGCCTTAATATTCACATCGCGGCGGCATGGACGCCGGGAGCGAGGCGAGGTGGGGCTGGAGAGAATGAGGCACGGGGGGGGGGGAGTAGCGGTTAAAAAGGGAGTCTCACTCACTCATCACCCCCCACCACCCCCGAGCAGCTCACCCGGCCCTCCTCACCTCCTGCTGCCACTGCCACTTCCCCCAACAGCCTCACAACTACCTCGACCCAAGCGACTCGGAGGCAGCCTTTACACACGCGCGCACACACTGACAAGGGAGACAAGCCTACGGGGTCGGGTGGGACGTAGCGGACCGTGAAAAATGGTCAACAATAATACCAGCTCATTCAATGTGCTGAACTGGCCTATTTTCAACACCCCCCCCTCCAACTCCGCCACCAGCCCAATCCTCGGCAATTTGTTTTGTTGCGTGAGGGCTTTGATATGAAAGAGCCCAAAATGAAAAGGAAGGGGTGAAATAATTCCCCTAATGCTGCATCGTTACGGAGTGTGATTCTGCGCTAAAGGATAGGTGTTCGCGCATTAAGCGGTGAGTCGTGGTTCAAGTAAAGGTTGATTGTTTTTAATGGACATGGGGTTGTCGCGTGCAGAATTTCATTTCGGCGGGTAAGAAAATATGGCTGCTGCTGTCCCCCCAAGGGTTATTTGTGAGTCTGGGGAATCAATTTAAAAATGTGGTGATATTCTGAAAACAATCTCCCCATGTAATGCATGAGCATTATTGGAAATATGGCACTGGCTCTCACAGTTATTCATTGAGGATGTGCACGAGGTGGGGTTTTATACGTGTTGACGAAGGAATCGAGATATTGACCCCGCGGCAAGAAAAACAAAAACAATAGTAACGTATACAGTTTCTGAAGAAGCTCCCAGCAAGCAGAGCAAAACGTCGGACATCATGCCGAACAATGCGCGGTACGACCCAATAAATGTGCATATTTCACCAATCCGCACTCAAAAGCGTGGTGAAGTATGGAGAAAGCAAAACCATGACAGACACAACATGGAGAGTGGGGAGGACTTGATCCAGCAGTGGCTTAACAATGGGTGGTGAACTATCAAAAATGAACACTCAGCCATTCACGTTCACTGCCTCAGACTGCTACCAGATATTTTAAACCTGTAATGCTGTATAGCGTTGGAATGGTGGTGCAGCGTTGTGAACCTGGTGACCTTACGTTCGATTCCTGGCCACGGCTAATATCAGTCCTCACCCCACCTTCAAACTGCAAGTGACCGGTGAAGTAAACTCAACCGACCCTATGGTGAACATGGGGTAGCAAGGTCTTCATCCAGCAGTGGATTGACCATGACTGACGATGGTGACTTTCGCACGCACGAGTTACATAACAGCAACAAGCCGGCCGCACATGCAAATCACACGCATTGTTGGTAGCACAACCCCCCCTCCAACACACTCCCTTTGCCCTCCTTTAATCTGTGCAGCATGCAGCCTGAACAAACATGGCAGGGACTCGTGTGGACGTGAGGACACGCACATGCACGGACGCACACACGCGCGCTGACACACACACAGAGAGGCACAGACTGCACGCAGAGCCCAACACCCCCCCCCTCACCCCACCCCCGCCTCATGTCTGTCAAGTCAGGAATCCGCTTTGCTCCCTGCAGCACAACTGGCCGATGTTTACACAGCACGGGCACCCGGGCGGATTTGGCACCTGTTCAGAGTGCGTGATCCGCCCGTCCTCCCCAGGAGGAGACCCGCGCTTGTCCGGCTGGCTGTGGGCACAGGGATTCGTGCAATGCCCCCGGTGAAGACCTCGGCCTGATCGAGGCCCCCCCCCCCAAACGCTCTCGCCGTTACGGCAAACCCCACTGCCAAAGGCGTAGCTCTGCAATTGCTTGCCTACGCCGCTGCTCGGAAGGGCATCAAGAGGGAGTTATACAGAGCCTCTCATTGAAGGCATCTAGCATACTTTTGGGTGGATAGAGGCGCGAGTTCAAATACAATCACGGGGAGCTCAATCAAAACCGGCGAATATTGCGACAGTGGTTGTAGCATCCCTGCACCCATGAATCCGACGGGGGCAACTAATCCGGCCCTTGCTGGGATTTATTCAAATCGCTCCCATCAAGTCGGACCGCGCGAAGGAGACTGCCTTCCCCAAGTTGCGTGACCGAGAGCAATTTTTTGGTTTCTCTCTCCCGGGTGCATAAAGAATTGCCACTACTGTTGCGTTAAATTGCAAATAGAATTGCCACTAAATGGACCGCCTGTTATAATGAGTGCAGATTAAGCACTGCTGATACAAATTGCTGCACCGCCAAGAGGAGCGCACACCACCTGCTAGGCTCCTCAATTCCATCACCGCCATCAACCATTCCTTCTCTTCCTGCATCAGCAATCTGGGCTATTCTAAAATATAATCAAAATGGCAATGGCTATGCTATTATGACCATAATGGGATGACATATAAAGCCTGATAATAAAAATCCCTATTCAAACGTGAAGAATATACAGTAGATATACTTTCACGAAAGACAAAATTCGCGCGGAATGCAAATAATGTCATAATGAGCTGGTTTGTTATTTGCTACTGACAAGCAGAGGACATTAAAAACAAAGCAAAAAAAAAAGGCAATTGCAGCTGCTTCACCGCATAGACGCGGCTTGTTCCGGCAGGGTATTCACTCACACTGGCAGCACCGCTAATTGTTATATCCAGCATGGGGCAGAAGGATCATGTGGGCCAAATGTGGGCATTAAAGGAGGCATGGGAATGTGGATGATCCACAACACCTGTGCGTCGACTTGTTAACTTTGACCATCTGCCCACTTCCATGATGACCTAGTGGTGTCACTGCCTCGAACAAAGCTCCGATTATTGAAAGCATTTTAACTTAGAAACGCGTTCATGTCTTGATTTTGCTTGCATTTACAAACGTTGTTTGTCACAAGGTAAGGTACAGAGGGCCTTGCAGCTTAAAGCCAATGAATGATCTGCACGCACGTCCGTTTGTTCGTCCGGGGCAGCGGTTGCCTTCAATTCCCCCCCGCGGAAAAGTGGGCGGATGAGGACCCTGACTACGTGGCGCAGTTTGGCACGGACCGCCATGAGGCAACGTTTGTCTGTTTGATGCCGAGCTGAAGCGATCATTGGTAAATCGCAGCCGTTTCTTGTTTCTCCCCTCCTCCTCCTCCTCCTCCCCACCACCACCACCGCCAACACCCCCCGCCACAGGAAAAAAAGCGTAAAAGCATTGTGTGTTATTATAAACACCTATTGTGTGACGACCGAACAAGCCGAAGTAAGCACTTAATTGAGCGGACGACTGCCGCAGAGGTGGCGAAAAACACGGTCCTCGGCCAAAGATCACAAACTCCTCGAAATTGTGTCGCCAAACCAAAGCTGTCGTTTTTGACACGCCAGATCGCCGCTAAAGGTTTGGCCTGCGAGGCTGGGCCCGCTTTACTTGTTTTGACAGCAATGTGAGGACTGTTTGATGGCGCTGAACACAGGTCAGTGATGGGCACAACGTGTTTGGAAACACTTTTTTCTCCTTTTTCTTCTTCTCAAGAGCCAAATGGAGCCTCCTGGGTTATTGCAAGCTCCGCTAATTAAGGGGGCCATGAATTTAGAATGCTTAGCGGCTCGTTGTAAATTTTCCGCCATGTTCAACTCTTGGACACGCTGTACAAGTTGGCATGGCTCACGTAGGACTGCGGCCCCGCTTAAGAGCATCAAAGCAAAAGTGAGCGCCCATTGAGATGCCTCTGAAACCGAGCCGCTATGTTTCAAAAACTTTAATTCCCTTTAATCTTACTGCAACCATTGATACTTTTATTCAGAGCCATCAATAAACGTAATTGTGCGAGAGGGCTCAGCCGCATGAATTGGGATGATAAGGCAGCCCTGTTTAGCTATACGACACGGATCGCACGCTTCACTACATTTCTTCAAAAAAACTTTCCCTCCCCTCCCTTTTTTGTTCGACTACGGCTCCAGAATTTCTAATTTCCAATGATGACCCCTAAATTTGTGAAAGGTCTGCCCTTTGAAAAATGTTCTCACGAAATTCAATGTTTTCTGTTCCACTCTCATTTTCTATCCTCCCCACTTTACCCACCCCCTTGATTACGAAAATAAAAATTTAAGTTGAAAACCTTTAAAATGTTCTTACACATTCCCGAGATTTACAATTCTCCTTTCATATTCTCCCCGTGAGTGAATACATGTGTTCTGGGCTTGACGAGCTACCGATGAAAGAAATCATAACAGGAATACCATCAAAATTAGGGCATCAGATGCCGTGACAATTTCTATTCCACAAACCAATTTTCAAACCGCCAGACGAGGTATGATCTGCATTTAACTGTCACTTTATCTTCACTTTAGCCTCCAACTGTCCTCCTGTCTTCTCAAATGACAAAACATCTAAAAAAATAAAATAAATGCGTTTTGATCTCAGAGGACGGCATTAGTATCAAAACTGCAGGCAATCGCTCCTCCAGTCGACGTGAAATTCCTTCTGTCAGGCCTTGCATACCGCAAGCGTGAAAATGTCAAAATAGCTGTGTTTTTTGTTTAAACAAAACTTGTAAAAGCATAACCTGTTAACCAATTTCACCAAGACAGCTTGCTGTGAATAATGACAACACTCAATGCCAACATTTTTTTCGCATCCCAGAATCCTCAAAATGTCCTCAATATATCGGCAGTCGCTGCATGTAGGCGCTCACCAGTCATTTTGACCGACATTTCCAGACGTTATCCTCCAGTGGAAGAAAAAAACCACTACCCAAGGTGCACAGCTAAAAGCTTATCTGTGGACGGCTCGGGAGGGTCCCGTGGATGTGAGTCTGCTCCCTGGGTCAGCAAGAGAAGTATGTGACTTGTCTTGTTCTGTAACTGCAGCTGCAATGCCCAGAGACCTTAATCCTCTGTCTTTTCAAGCACCAGAACATTAGTCTGCGTTTGCATCTGGGAATGTGTTTCCCTAATGTATAACGATGATTTATCTAACTTCCAAAGCATATCTCCAAAAATATTGTTTCTTTTTCATCCCCCAAATGAGCAGTGTGGAATACAGGAGGTATTCACGGAAAATTTGGAAACTCAAGATAGGGCTACCCATAGTCACTGATCAGATTACTCACATTCCTGAACAGACCTCTTTTGTCTTGTTGATTTAATTTGCATAATCAGCTCTACCCTTCATGGGGCGGTCCTTCCTTGTGTTCACAGCTCTCCCGAAATCTGCCTTGGCTATGAATGTTTAGCATCTTATTGCTTTGAATGTGCAGTTATGTTCCAGATAATTGTGCATCTTTAAATGCAATTGTGGCCAAATGTTTCGACGACTTGATAGCATAGTGAATGTGGAGTGAGTTCTCTTTTTCTACTTTGTTTATCAATATCACTTTTTTTTATCAGTGGACAACAATACCAGTGATGAGTGGCATGATTACATCAAGTGCATGTAAAATATATGTAGCAATTGTTTGTTATACATGCAATTTTCTTCATGCATATTGATGCACATCTAACGGGTGTTTTAGCATAAGCGTACATATGTAATAACACATCTTGTTTAATTCAAGAGACTAAAGCAGGGCTACTTGGGTGATACATAATTGGTATCGAAATATACAACATTTTGCATCGTCATTTTTATTCATATACTCGGGGTCATTAAAAAATATAATGTTTTGCTTCACGTTTGCGTTTAATTTAGCATGTAATGCCTTTTTTCCTCTCTCTCTCTCTCTGTAAACCTCAGCAATTTACACCCCTTTTTTGCCCGCATCATGCCAGATTTATGGCCGCTTTTAGTCGCCACCGCCCGTGACATTTTATATTCCAGCCATGGGAAGACAGGCGGCACAATTCCGAACGCTGTTTTCGGAGGGATCTCGCACAAAACACGGGCTTGTGCCACGCACCCAGCGACTGCTAAGTTATTCCCAGAAACGTGTGACCTACGCGCTCGCCAGTAAACGCGAAGCTTTTTTTTGCGCGGAGGAAGTTTGCAAAAGGAGCCTCCCCCCCCCCCCCCTACTTTAATCCCATGCAAACAGGCGACTTATTCATTGTCGCCCCGCGCTGGCTACGATGTTTTTCTGTAGAAAGTAACCCCCCCCCCCCCCCCACAGGCATCCTGGCAGTGTTTTCTTAGCAGGGGATTTAGTGGCACAACAACGGCCCTTTCCCCCGCACATATTCCCCTCCTATACCCTGCCCATGAAATCCCCTTAAAACATCCCTCCGGGAAGAAAGAAAAACCCATCACAAAACCAACCGATCAGCCGCTGCTCCCGCCAAGAACAAGCAAAATAGAAGATGCACCAACGCACACAGACCGAGACAGCTGCAATGCATGACAATTTTTGCACCTCCATCCTTAAATTATTTTGTACCGCACAAAGCATGGGACGCCATAAACTAAAACAAAATAAAAACATGATTTTACCAGGTAAGGCCCACTGAGCTATATAGATTTTATTCAGACGCAACCTGGTCACGAATGATCGCTCAACGAAGTGGCTTATCACGTGGAAGTTTATAGCAGCCAAATCCATGGGTCTCCTCGCACACTGGCCAGTAAAACTAATTTAGCTCCATGCAAACTTTCACTTCTCAGTACGCGGGACACTTTGTGAGCCCGGTGTCTCACCGTAAATGTGACCTTCACTATCTTAAATAAACAATATTTGAAGTACTTTAGTTTTAGCGTTTTTGTGTTAAACTATAAAGCAACATTGGCGTTGAATCTGCTACCAACAAAGAGTCAAGTTGTAATGAAATAGTTATATTACTGACGTATACAATCAATGCCTTGTAAATTGTTGATTTACGGAGCATCTAAATGCGACTCAATGTAAACACACCACAAGCAGTGGGAGCTTTTGCGCATTTCACACTGATTTTAAATGTTTCTTTAAAAAAGCTAAAGGTAACCTTAAGCCAATATTTTGAGTTATTTCCCCATAAAATGCGTGTAAGAAAAAAAAATCGGGTAATATTACATATGTCTTAACATACAGGGGGTAAACTTTTATGAGAAACTGTTAAAAAAGCAGTTTCCAAGAAACATGCATTATTTATTCGTGTGAATGTAATTGAATTTAACTCACAGATGATATATTGCTCTGGGCTCAGGGAAGGTGTGCCATTCCCCCAGTGGTAGCCACACTCACTCAGACCGTGTTTTATGATGGCAGTCGGTCATTACAGCCCTGCTATGTGGGGACTTTTCTGGTCCCATTAAGGGAAATAGACTGACAACATTTAGTTGGACCTGGTATTTAAAAGGGGTGGAGCTGTGGCGAGTGGTTTCCACACCACTCTGTGAACTCACCGACCTTCCTTCAATTCCTGGATAAGGAAGTGCGGAATGAATCCGGCATCATCGTGCATTCGATTTACAGCGACGGCGAACATCAGTGGCGAGTGAGATCTTGAGATCTGATGCTAACATGCCTCCCAATCCAATTCACCAACCCACACTGACCAGTGTGATAAAGTATATATATTTATAAAACAATATCTGGCAAGGAGTAGGTATGTCTTCATCCAGCAGTGGTTTGACAAATGCTGCAATTATTATTAATGTAATGTTTAATGCTAGAAAGAGACAATGACACATGCATCTCTTAGAGCACACACGCTATGGCGGGTGAAGTTTTAAATTCGAATATGGGCGATTTAGAAAGACCTTTGGTTAGCCTACAAGCTGTTATCGATGTTGACGAAACTTTAGCCAGAACGCCAGGTCGAGCACTGCAACAACATAATGTCCTGGATGTGTCCATGTAATCCTCCCTAAAGATATAAACATGTCCTTGTACCAACACAAACATGGCAGAAAGGGCGGATTACCTTCTGCAAGCACTCTATTCAGACTGGTCACGGCCTTGTTCGTCAAAAGGCGCAAAAATAACGACGGTTTTCGTGGGCTCGCTACATTCAGACTCTCAGACGTTGTAATTTGTGCGATTCCGTAGTCTAAGCTGAACTCCATTGTGTGGTGTCGTGTACAAACTCATCCTGTGTTGTTGGGGAGCAACACAGGTCACAAATAGCGGCAGGCACATCTGTCTCTCTTCATAAAAAAACCCAAATATATATTTTTAATTTTATCGTAAATTGTCTTCTTCTTTGAAATAGGTTTTGCATTTTAAACATTAGTTAAAAGGTATAGGTGAAGATGCAGCCCTGGAATTACTTTCTCATGATACTACTGGAAGAAAGTGCCTGAACTGGAGCTCTAGAAAGTCCATCTCAAGGGCATTTGGCCTACTCTTCCACGCTAGCCAGATGTCTTGAAAGAGGTGGGTGTACCCACACTTGAAAAATATATATCATGTAGAATGGAATTACTAAACTGAAAAGTACTTTGTTAGAATCTATCTGAAATGGTATTTTAAGTGTTTTAGTCTGTTTCTCCAAATTGCATCCAATTGTTCTCACAGCAATAATGCCACAAATAATCCATTTGGAAATCTCTCAGAGTAATATAACCCTATGTGTCTGAGAATGGCTGTATAATATATTTACACAAAATGTATCCTTAAAATCTTTAAAAGTGGCCTTCTCATCTTTACACACTAAGGGGAGGACACTTTCTCACACACTCTGCTACAAGACTGGCATTGATCGCAAGATGATCAAACCGACATTTTTGGCAAACAAAATAAATACACTTCCATTTGTTACTTCACATTCAAATTAAAGAATCATAATATCATATGGAGTTTTGCAGACCAACATTTTTCAATGATTGATGTGCACACATTATGCAGATTTGTCTCCAAGGACAGAAAACACCCTTGCCACTGTCATTAGTATTGCAGTGTCGCACACAGAGAAACGCTTGGCTCTGAAGCTCTGCGTTGGCTAGGAGTGACCTCAAACGCACATGCGAGTTCTGAATTCGGTGAACTTAAACCAAAAATGCACACGCCATAAACGTTGCACCAAAGAAAACGTCACCATTATCTGTAGCTCTTTGTCGATCCACTGCCGAATGCAGCTCTCCCCACGGCGTGTCGGTCACGGAGGTTGTTTGCAGTGGCGGCTCCTGCAAAATCTCTCAGGGGGGGCAAATGTCTGGATGATTGATAAGGATAAGGTCCACCCATGCAATGGATAAATTAACAGCTTAAGCATGTAAAGGCAACTTCACTTCTTTAATATTAATGAAAAATAAAGTGACTCTTACAATACATCTTGTTTGTTTCTATACTCACTATTAAAACAAACCACTCAAGTTTATTTTATTAAAGATTCCACTAGGTGGCCACAAATTATATTGTTGGATGAAACATGCTTACGTATGATGACGTAAGCACGTATGATGACGTAAGCACGTATGATGACGTAAGCACGTTAGGGCGAGCCCTCCCGGAAGCCATAGAGAATGCATTGCAGCGCCCCCGTTCGAAAAAAAACATCTTTGAATGTAAGTCTATGGGGCCACTCGGGGCGATTCTCAGCTGGAGGGAAATCGCCCAAAAAGAGGCGGTACTCCACAGAACGTGACATGACGCTGATTGGACTATATCCAGAGGCTGCAGTGACGGCTAGCGTGACTCTGTGGTTGAATGACATTGGTGGTGCGTCGCCCAATCGCCCTAATGAAGAAACCGCCCCTGGTTGTTTGACCATACTTCACCATGATCTGTTATGATGTTCAATGCGGGTGAGTGAAGTGGTGGGACAAGATAGGTTCCGGCTTCACTCACCAGTGACACGAGATATGACCGGGAATTGAACTCAGGTTTGCTGCGGATTGTAGTGCAGTGTGCTAACCACTGTGTCATCACGGTTTTTAAATATAGGTTTCCAGTAAAAACACAAATATAACTTGAACAAATCTGCATGCAACTTATCCAAACATCCATGGCAGGTGGTCAGGCTTATGTATGTTTAGCATACAACAATGTTTGAAATAGTGAAATCCCTTAAGACTACCAAGCCTTGTTGGTCCATTGGATTTGCAGCATGCTGTTTCGGTGACCTGCAATGGTACAGCAGTTGTGTGGGCCTCGCTCCAGTTCAACCCAGCGAAGGGACTTGCACAGCTCCCACCTCGAGTCTGGACTAGAAAAGGAAATTGATGGAGACAATTTGAGGCTAACCTTTGTCTTCGAGATTAGTCCACCAGGCTCATGAATATGGAAAGAATTCTGTTTAAGCTAACACTACATGTCACCCGATTGAAAACATTTCAATTACCACCCACAGGCACCAATTATCACTGGAAACTACTTTAATTGTTGGATTAGGGGGGGAAGGTAAATGGCACTGAAAAGGGCTTTGGGGCGATCCTGCAATGCATGGCCCCCTGGTCACCTGTGTGGTTATTTTTGGAGCCACCATGAAGAAATGTTTCCGAAATCTTTACCGGTTCATTCGAATCAATCTTTTCTTCGTTGGCGTTTACCACAATGCAACTGATGTTGTGTCTTTAGGCAGCGTCCTTCACCTATGAATAAATGTCCGTGGCATTCATTTATTCCAGCAGTGCATTTCGCTGCACTGTCTTAAATGGCTTCCTGTTCAGCATTTATTTACAATGTTGTCATTAGTGACAGCTGAACAACGCTGCATCTTTCATCTGCTTCCACTTATCACTTTAAGCACCCTCATATATGCCACCTCAGCTCACCTTTCAAGTATTCCATTACCAACAGAAGTCCTAGAGAATTGGATCAAGGTAGCTCTTATCAATGTTTATGGCCCATTCTTTTTAAAGAATTCTATACGCTCGTATACAGTACTGCGTTAGCCTCTTTTAACACACTTGCTGATGCGTGCAGCACTGTATCCCCACCCATTAGTGTTTCGTCGCATTTTACACGCAATCATGATTTTTACGTGAATAGAAAGGGGTCAACAGACAGTTCCACTAAATAAATAATAATAATAATTTTTAAGAAGGAAAACAAAAGTATTTTAGATATGCATCCTATCGGGGACAGAATAATAATCACGTACGGTATTTGTAAACACGTGCATCGACACAATTAGGAAAATATAAGAAGACCATCATCACCAATGTCAAATCCACTCCCCCGTGGTCACGTGATGGGTAATCCGTATCCCAACATGGGCTGATTTCGTAGCTCCATCTCTGCAGTGACCATAATTTTCAGGTACGATACATCACCATGCTGTCACTCTGTCATTAGTCTCATCCATTGATCATCAATTCTTCTGGCGTTGTGTCCTTCCCAAGGCCACTTATCTTAACAGTCACGATAATGTCTCCGATTTGCAATTGTTTTCTGATCCATGCATCCCTCTTTCTGTCTCTAAACGTAATTCCCAAAATGCATCTCTTCATCGTTCTATGTGCAGTCGTCAGCTTTTGATCTATTTTATTCGCCAATATCCTCGTTTCAAATATTTGTCACAGCAGGGAATAAAAGACGTATTGAAAACTTTCCTTTGGACACATTGGTATGTTGCTTTTCATCGTGAAATAAAATGTTATAAAACAATTCCACCCTGCTCATGTCTCATTATTTCCTTTTTGATCCAGGTCTGCCTTTAAGTGAAGCAACTACTCGAGGTTAAACATCCTTCGTTGAGTAACACATAATCCCATGCCTCTGGGCTCAAACTGAGAATATAAATTATGTAAAATATTTTCCTGGACATATTGGCAAATAAGACAATTACTTAAGCTTTTAGGAGTTAAATTAGGTATGCTCACTGCTCAGCATTCTTATTGCAGATTATAACGGATAAGTAATCAAATCAAAAGACGTTTTACCCATAAAGTGAAACAAGCTCAAGCTTGCATGCAGGAATACTTCACTTAAGATGTCGTGTACTTAGAATGATAATTATAAGAACGTACAGCCCTTTGATTATAATGATGTAGTTTATGCCTATTTTTTGTCACATCGGTTTATTGTATGGTAGTAGGATAGAAGCAGTTCTTTAGCGTCAATTTGCTAAATTCCTCTGTTGATATGTAAACTCCTTTGTCAAGGCGCTCTACTCCTCCCACCCAGCTTAAAATACGCTGCCAAGCTTAGCAGTGTTTCATTAGGACGCTGTCTTTCCGACATCCCTGTTCTTCACCTGAGGACGGCTGCTTGTGTTGTGGCCGAAACGTCGTGAGAATTTTATTATGTTTTATTTTTATTTTATTATTTCCCTTCTACGTGACTGTACCAAAAGATCCAAGAATACAGCCCTTTGTTAATCCACTGATGGACGAAAGCCTCCCTAAGCCGTGTCGGTCATGGAGGATGTTTGACCGTACTTCACCATGCTAGTCAGTGATGGTTTGATGAAGAAAATGCCCATGGCTGGTTCAGATGTCACTAGCCGCTGATGTTAGCTGTGGCCATGAATCAAATTCAGGTCGGCGGGTTCATCGTGCAGTGCGCAGACCCCCACGTCCCGTGCTGTAGCTATAACACAGATGTAGGTGTTGCAAACTGACTCAAAGCAACATTTGTGTTCACCACAAGTTTCCCTTGAATTTTGTGAATATGCAAAGGTTCCGTGCACTGCAAAGCACTGTCCCAGGACACATGCCAACGTTGACATGAGATTGTAACCGTTGGACCAACGTTGACCCGACAATGGCCTAACATTGCCACAACGATCCACATTAACTAGGTCTATATATAAAAGACAATGCATTTGTTGAGGTTGTGGAACTAAAGCCAAACCCAGATTGTTTCACATGGGCTTAGGAGGAGCATGGTGTCCAATAGCAATATATTGAAGGTCTCGAAACTAATTCAAAACAGTTGGGGAAACGCTCACGAAAATAAGTTGCGATAGTGAAAATTGTGCCAAACATTTTTTTATTACAATTTTGGTTCATATTAGTGGACACACGGTCCAAATAATTTAGTTTCAGCCTTGTTTATTATTCTATGTGTTTTCTTTGGAAGATTATCCAGCAAGTAAAATTCATGAACATGTACATTTTTGAGAATATGTTTTCCCCTTTTTTCTGGCAACAAAACAAGTGTTCAGATGTTATAACACCAAGCGGAGTACGTTTTTTTTTGCATTCTGGCCACAAGTATTGTGGTTAATGCAGACATGATTCATTGTAAAAGGTTTCAGTTTGGTCTTTTAACATCTCAAGACTTGTTTTGTTGCCAGAAAAAGGGGGAAAACATATTCTAATATTTTGGTACTGGCAAAGGAGGTCCCATGATGTAAACTTTTACTAAATTGTCACGTTAAAATATTTTATTGTCAGTATTAACTATGCTGCTGACATTCTACTGCAACATTTCTCGGACATGCCATGAGAGATTTGATCGTGGCATTTACACCACGCATGATTGCAAATAAATAAACGAACGAAAAACTTAATCTCAGCCATTCTCAATCCACTAATAGACGAGGACCTCACTACGTCTTGTCACTAATGTTTTTTATGTACCATGATGCACCACGCTGGTCAGTGTACATTGGCGAAGGAAGGGCAATGGCTAAACATTTATTTGCCACTGAGTTTAACCGTGGCCAAGAGTGTTAACCTGGGTGATGAGTTCTTATCACAGCGAACACTAACCAGACTGTACCGGCGCGCTGGCGGCCACAGCCGTATATGGGAACATTGATTGTAATTTTTGAGAAATGTGCGGTGCAAGCAGAAGAAATAAATATAAGAAATAAATATATTTAAAGTATTCTTTCTCTCCGTGTGTGGATGAGATGCTTCATTACCGTACTACCGTGAACCTGTTATTTGTTTATTTTCCAAATGCTCATTTTTCAAGGACTCTTTGAGATGTTTCACCACTCATATTTGCCAGTCCATTAGTCGACGCGTGATGTCATGCATGCCAAGTGAGGGAGGTTCCACAAACAAAAAGAAGTGTCACGCGATGCAATGTACAATTGCGAGGTGAAAAACGCAAACAGACAGGTACGTGCTAGGAAGAATTAAAGAGCCACCTATCAAATTTTTCTGTTTGCGCATAGTCACTTTAAGATATTTTCTTGTTCATGTTTTTGTTTTTTGTTTGTTGCGGTTGCACCCGATTCAAGAGCCGAATGGCTCACAGGGCTATAGCTAATAAATGAAAACTGAAACTGACCAGACGTATTGGAAGAGGCGGGCGTGAGCCACACTTTACCTTGCCACGTGCAACTAACTGAGGTGTACCCATTCATAATGTTGGGTGGGCAGAAGTGGGTGGGGGGTATTTTAGAAACTGGTTCATTGTTTCAACTGCCATTGCCGGAAGATGGAATCGAACCGGCGACCTTTGGATTGCAAGTCCAGCGTGCTGCTAACCATTACAACGCGGCAGCTCCCACCCCTCACCCCCCCCATTGGAAAGGAAGTGGGGGAGGAAAGATCTAAACCACCGGGTCAACGTGTCAAGATGTTCCAAATGCGCTGGACTGCAAGTTGCGAGTCTTTCCAACTGCTCCAGTTGCTGTTGTTGTTGTTTTTTTGTCGAGATGTGACGGGAAACGCGTCGCGCGGTCAATCCAAAAGGCACCTCGCTGACAAACCGCGCAAACGGTGGGGCAATTATTGACGTGGGGAAAGAAACTCGACCTGGCCTTGAGACGTGAAAGAAGTCAGCCTCGGATGAGATAATGATGAGCAATGACGCCCGTCGCCATAGCGAAACCGTGAGTTAAATGTGGCGTCCGTTCGGTTCGAAGAAAACGCAACGGAGGATTTTCTTTCCGTCTCCCTCGAGTTCACTGAAACCTTCCCCACAACCGCGACTCTTCACGCAGACGCAAGCTCAACTCACGACATAGTTGTTTTCATTCCCAATCAATTATTTATGCCGCTCGAAATGTAAGCCGTAGCATAAACACGCCGTCAAGCAAGGCCAAACACTTCACCGAGTTAAGCTTTGTATGATGAAAAAAAAACAACTGCTGCCTTTTATTTTAATAAGGCGGGGAGGTCGGAGTCGCAGTGGGAGGGCGTTAATGGAAAATAGCAGTGAGGCAAAAGAAGAACAATAAAATATATTGCCGCATACGAGGAGTGAGGTATGGGAACGAAACCCCACGATGACTTCATTTTGGCGAGTGAAAGGCTCTTCTTCTTGGCCATGACGCTGAAAGGTATTTTCTTCTGCTTTTTGTTTTGAAGCTCAACTTCCACGTATTAACGACTGAATGGATTGAGCAGACTTGGAGGTAATTCAAGCCAGTCTTTGTTGGAAAGAAACAGAAAATGCACTCTCGGTCCAAAGACCAGACAAGCCGTCCTTGCCTCGGTCCGATTTCATTGTTTCCCGATTTCAAAGGAAAAGGCTGAAATGTTGATTTCATTTGTTTGTTGTTGTATGATGGCGCATCATATTAACAGCTCTCACATTTGCTCAGTTTTTAAGCGAATACTCTTGATCGTCACAGAGTGGGTAAATAATCGGACGAAATGTAAGCATGCGTCTGTTGTTGAGCTCCGTCACGTTTTTGTTGTTTCTTTAATTCAATAAAACGAGCAACTTGTTCTACGAAGGTTTGTTTCAATTATTCCGTGTCAGGCACAAATCGAAATTCGAGGGATGTTGTGGAAAAAGTGGCAATTATCCCCATGCAGAGAACCTAAAAAAAGCGAAACCTGAATTTCTATTCCTTAATTTTATCACAAAGTCACGTGTCCTCTAACCTCCATGTTAAAAAATGAAACCTTTTCGGTGCACGAGTAATGTTTATTAATCATCACTGCACACACGCGGGTGAAATTGGCTGCATTTTGACACGATTTCCAATTGAGCGTAAAATTTATATTAAATTAATGTACATCCGATTAGGTTTGCACATTGCGTCAACATACTGTTTATGCTCTTGACTCAATCCGAAGGGGAGAATTAAGCAAAAGGTTAATTTATTTCAAGTGATCCTATTGACTGTGTAGAGCTACGCATCTTTACGCTCTGATCATCTTGACTCCGTACAGTCTCATAACAATTTTTTTGTACATTGCTCTTAAAAAGAGGGACGAGGCCAACCTCAGCTGGCTCTACACTCGATCAGAAAAAACGCATCAAACAATGCCACGTAGATTTCGATTTAAAGTTTTCGTGACTGCAGGGATTCACCTTCTTGGTTCTTTCGGTAAAGTCACGTAGAAGGGAAATAATAAAATAATAAAAATAAAACATAATAAAATAATTCAATAAAATAATTCTCACGACGTTTCGGCCACAACGCAAGCAGCCGTCCTCAGGTGAAGAACAGGTCTGTCGGGAAGACAGCGTCTGAATGAAACACCACCAGGCTTGGAGCGTCTATTTAAGCTGGGTTGGAGGGGGAAGAGTGCCTTGACAAAATAATTTGCATATCAAGAGGAATTTAGCATATTTATGGCAATGCAGATATGGGATTAGTCACTACTTGTGGAATGCGTAGGAGGTGGGCGGGGGGTTTGAAAGTCATAATATGCCCGTGCATTATGCAGGATTAGCAGCATCGAAGGGAGGGAGTAGGGTTAGCATTATTTCCCTTCTACGTGACTTTACCGAAAGAACCAAGAAGATGACCGCCACGTAGATTACTCGGTTGTGTGCGGTGTGTTGTGTGCATTATCATCGCGGGCCCGCCAGCAAGAGTCTCAAGACAAACGTCTGCGCGAGCATGCGAGTTGTTGAAATGCACGAGGAGCAAGCGGCAATGTCCGTGCGCAGCGCGAGTTGACTCTGTCCGCATCTCCCTACATGGCTTGAGACGAACAAAGACCGAGAGAGGCATTCCTCACGCGAGTGTGTGTGCCGTTTCGCTCCAGGTGTGTGTGTGGGTGGGTGGGTGGCGGAAAGGGGCATTTAGAGTCGTTGTGCGCTACTGCTGCGTACGTGTCGGGCTGCGGTGGCTCTCTCCATGACGTGTGGTCTCTCGGCTCTTGGACCCGCACGTCATTCGGCACGATGACCGACGTCTCGCTCCGCGGGCTGGGAGCTCCTACCAGGAGCTCAAGGCTCCCACAGCGGAAGGACGTGGAGCGAAGCGACGGACATCACGTAGGACGACACGGCGCGGCGCGACCCAAATACGCGGTGCGAGGAGCACTGCTCTGCCTTGTTTTACCAGGAGCCCACAAATGTTTTGGGTGCAAGGAAATGCAAACGCTATTTGGGCGGTAAGTTTGAAGATTTTAAGCCAAAGTGACATTAAAGATAACTGATCTGCCATGCATAATTCCCACAGTAATGACTGAACTAAATTAATGACACGTTCATTCAACTAAATTGTACTCCTGCCTGTTTAGTGGGCATATAAAATTGCTTCGCAAATTAAAAGTGACTGCATTTTAATTCTAACAAGTTGCCATGCAACGCTTAGATTGGTAATTTTTTTCTCTAAGTTTCATACAAAACGTCAGATAAAAAAGAAAAAACAGTCGCCACAGTTAATTTTGCACCGAGGAATTATTTTAAGAAAGATGCCCCATTAGCCCTTATTGTGTGGACATGTACTGAAGTCGTGTGCCCCAGGTGGTCTGACATGAGCCTCAAGCTTTGCTACCGAGAAGAAAGCCCTTCACAATCTAAATATATTGTGACATCATTACAGCATCTCGTGCTCTTTATAAAATCACATCACTGCAGTGACAGGAACGAAACAGGTGGGCTCCTCCACAAATCTGGCTGTCGCCTGATGAAGCTAGTTATAATTACTGACGAAACGTCGTACTCAGATTGTAAATGTTGTGGCTTGGCCCTCCAACACACCGGTGTGCTGTACGAGTGACGAATTGGCATGTTCTGTTTACGTGACAACCCTTACTAGTTGGCTGTGTCGGGTGGTGGCAGGTTTAAATGACACATTAATATTTTACGCGATCTAACCTAAAAAACCTCTATTGTGGATGATATTGGTCGCGAAAGCCTCCTACGTAGTTAAATTGACATCACGAGAGCACACTTGAATGTGCTTTTTGAATCTTAGTTTCCTCATTAACAAAACTTCAAACCCATGTCTAGCAGCCCGTAATAGCTATTTATTTTGGGGCTGATTTTCTATGTGAATGTACATTCAACTTGACAATTCTGCATACGTTAATCGCAATGTACGATCTGCGTTAAGTAGAGCTCGACGGAGCACTGAACTCCGAGAAAACAAAGCAGTCTCCTGCTGACACAAGGACTTTATGGTGATGAAACTGGATCCTATTGATGCCTACACACAGACACACGCAGACACACGCAAAGAGGCGCGTGTACACACACACACGCGCGCGCGCACACACGCACACTGACGTGCTCTCGTGCATGCTAACCATGACACAACCTTTGGTTATTTATTTCTCCTGGTTCCAAGAATTGTCAAACAATTTTATCCTGTTGGTAAACCAATTCTGGGTGGAAAAAAAATAACGAGTTTAAAGGCTCACGCACAGCAGGAAGTCAGCTACAGACATCGACCATGACCGGGACAAAGTGTGATGGGCAGCCCTGAGCCGGTATTCTTCAGCGTGGTCTTTTTTTTGGAGAGACCTCATAGAAGCCACTCGTCAGGCTAACAGCCATCACTTTTAACAGACACCAGCCGTCTCCAGTAAATATAAAGAAGTCCAGTTGGCCAAAATGTCAAGACCCTCCTTTCTTCTCACTTAGAAGAAAGATCTTAGATTGAAGGGTCTTCTTCTTCTTCTTAAGAAGCGAGAACTTGAGTCCGCCGTAAACTTCTGTTTTGTGTCCGCTGCCCCGCGCTGTTGACCTCACCCCTTTTCTGATTGGCCAAGTTTGCGTATAAATTGAGGATGGTGCAACGATAAAGTGGTTGTGGAGGAGCTATATGTGATGGGAGAGAGGCTGGCAAGAAGCTCACGACTTCTCCTGGGAGTGCCTCTCATCATGCCATCCATGCCAGGCAATGTTTATGAACCTCAATTGATATAATCGACGAAGCTCTTACATGTTATGTGCAGTATATAGCGTATCTCCCCTACATCGGATCATTTTTTCAGTAAAAAAAAAAAACTGAAGATCACTCACATAGCATGCTGTGATGAAAATGAGAACGCTGTGATGACTCAGAACAAACTATGATGACACAGTGCACTGTGACATCACAGAGCACGCTGTGATAACATAAGGGAACTGTGATGTCACAGAGCACACTGTGATGACACATAACTTAGGCCACATGCACCCCCTGTGGCTAAAGGAACATCCTTGTTCATAACAAAAAAAAGTGCATTTCAAAGCCTGTACATCCTTTGGCCTGGAAACCGAAAAGCCTCCCTAGTTATCAACTCGAAGGAGGTCCTAAGCCGACACTGATGGGAAATCACGCGGCTGTCGCACCAGCTTGACTTCCTGGACAACTTAATACCACAGTTCCTGAATCTCAATGTGGAAAGGGGAGGCCAGGGGTTGCTGGCTGCTGCTGGAGATTTAATGGTTCATTAGTCTGTCAGCTGCCGTAAGTTGTCCAGACCGCAGCTACGCTAGCCATTCTACGACAGTGCATGAGGTCAAGCCACGCAGTGTAAAAATCTCTAGCAAACCATGCGACTGAAGTTCGACTATCGCATGGCCTTTTCTTTTTTGCCAGGCACTTGTTTTATTTGTTCACTGTGACGGGGCATTGCAAATTGTGGCAGCCATGTGGTGAACGTGAATATAAGCTCTCGTGATATTAGAATACAGTGGAAGCTGGATTTGAGCTCACATTATATAAGCACAGTTCTGACTTAAACCACACATTTCAGTGGTGGCGGGGAAAGGCGAAGGGGAACTTCTGATACAGTCACTCGACTTTGGACATGAGCACAATCTGGATTGACATGCTCCAAATGGGTGTGATCATATCCAGCTGAGAGAGTGGTGCATCAAAATTGATTGTTGTGCTGTGCTTTGATTTCATGTCTATGCTCCCTATTGTCACCAACCCGTACGGATCAGTGCGGTTAATTTTGGTCCAATGACCAGTGCGGCTGGGGCCCTCATCCAGCAGTAGATGGGAAAAAGGTCCGTACGTGAAAATGTACATTTTTAAAATGTCACGCACGTTTTCATAACAATATAGGGTGGGATGTTTTACTTTGCTGTTTCTCACCAAAAACATCTGGCATGGTGATTATGATCTGCTTAACGAGCGGTTATGTGTCAAATGGTGTTGGAGATTAGAATATCATGACTACAGTTGTTGCCCCATAATGTTCAATATATATGCTGAAGTGGAGAGCGGTAGATAAGAACAAAAAATACACACACACAACACAAATACACAAACACAGCAAGAAGTATTAATTATTTACTGAGCAAAGCTGATGATGATAATGGCTGTGACTTCCAGAACAAACGTTTTACCAAATTGTAAAATTTGTAAAAGATAACAGAAACATCCCAATCTATTACTGCTTCAGTACACCGGTGTGTTAGAGAGCAATCTCACAACATTTAACTCCGCATTGTTCACGTGACAACTTTATTAATTGGCTGTGTCAGGTGGCGGATGGTTTAAGCACAAATTTTACTGACGCAATCTAACCCAACAATCTATCACGAATCGTGATGAGTCCACTGCTGGATGAAGGGCTCTCTAAGCCACTGGCATCTCCAATGCGACGAGCAAACTACACAAAATTAAATACAAACAAAAATGAACAACATGCGGGAATGCACACACTTAACAAATGTTCTTAGAAATTCTATTTCTTTCTAGATTTGAAGTTTTCGTGACTGCAAGGATTCATATTCTAAGGTTTTCGGTAAAGTCACGTAGGTAATAAAAATTAAAATTAACAAAAGTAAAAAAAAATCACGACGTTTCGGAGGCAGCACAAGCTTCCGTCTTCAGGTGGAACCGTCACAGCACGATTGCTGTATCAAGTAACATAAATTCCAAGAAAACAGTCCTTGTATATATACTGGTTGAGGGTGGGAGGAGCCAAGGCAGGCCCTGAATATTATTTTTGTGAGGTTCGGTGCGGCTGAAACTGTATTTCCACTACGCAATTTGAGGCATGCAGTCCTGAATTTGAACTCAACCTAGCAGAGGCAAAAGCAGCCCGCAACATAAAAAGTAAGCCAACAACAAACACAAAGTTGCAGCTCACTGAGAGAAGAACGATTTATCCAACAGGCAACCTTTGCAAAACAAGAAAGGCTTTGTCATTTACCGCCGTCTCCCTGGCCGTGCACCAGCGTGGCCTGCCAAGGTTTTAAGGAGGCAAGGGCGCCGTGCTTCTCTCGGTGTGGCGTCAATGTCAGTGCGGTGCCACCTGACGGCTGCGCGCTGCCCCCCGCCACGCGCGCGAGCTCACCAGTCGCGCAGGGCCCCCCCCCAGGGCCCCCCCCCAGGGCCTCCCCCTCCCAGGGCCCCCCCCACCCCATCCCCGTGTGCGCGCGCTGCCCCCCACCACGCGCGCGAGCTCACCAGTCGCGCAGGGCCCCCCCCCCCAGGGCCCCCCCCCAGGGCCCCCCCACCCCCTCCCCGTGTGCGCGCGCTGCCCCCCACCACGCGCGCGAGCTCATCAGTCGCGCAGAGCCCGCCCCCCCCCCAGGGCCCCCCCCCCCCCGTGTGCGCGCGCGCGCGCGCTCTGTTAGTCGCCCCAGGCATCCACGTTTTTTTGGCAGTCTCGGTTCAGCCCAGCGGCCGGCCGTCCCCCACCTCCGCCTCCCCCCCCCCGGCACGTTTATACAAACCCCCTTGTTCTCTCGGAGCCTGCGGAGAATAGCTCCGAGGCTCTACGGCTGGCAAGGAGTTTTTTTTTAGGAACATTCGCGGTCCGTGTTGGCATCTCCCGAGTAAAGGACGACATGGTGGTGGGGGGTGGGGGAGGTGGCGTTGCAAGCTGTCGGTGATTTAGTGTTTTTTATTTTTTAAAACGTGCCTCCTTCACATTACGTTTATCGTAGAAATAGCCCGGGCACTTTAAGCGTTTCCCCTAATGAATACAAAAAAATAGTAGCCCGCTTGTTGTGTGCGTGCGTGCCCCATGTGTCTAAATACACCGTGGACGTTACATTTTCCGTGAGTAACGTGTGTAATTTTCCATAATTTCTTGCACATGCAAGACACGGGTGAATTTCTAATAACGATCATAATCCTGCACGTACGTATGAATGAGTCCTATAAATCTGCGTCACGAGGTTTTCGCTGCGAGGGTTACGATTCGGAATGTCATGCGGAAATGAGATAATGTGGTCGGTGATTGCAAGAGCAACTGAGTTATTGGTTGACATATCATCCGGTACACAACACAGGACGTAAAAACGACGAATAGAACACGAAACACTGCGTATTGGGGAGCGCAAGACAGCGTGTAATTTGGGCTGAAGTGCAGTACTTCAGGAGCTTAAGTGGTTCCAAAGACGCAAAGCAACGCTTACACTCTTTGCACAAAACTGTAATTACAATCATATAGAGGTTGGTGATGCTACACGATTTGCAAGGCTGCAAGAGTCAGACCGGTGATTAGTAACAGAAGATGTTTGGCAAATGTCCAACGAACATGGCTTTATTCACCACCACTTTTAACCCTCGGAGACTTCGATGTTACGACCAATGCGGCCAATTGATTTCTCTCACCTTTTAATTGTGTGATATATAGCCTGTTTTTATACGTACGCATAGTTTTGCCGGGGGAGGTGGCAATGGGACGCAAAAATTGGTGCTCGTTGAAATCTGTTTAGTTGGTACAATAATTAATAACCATGAACCACACTCATTCTGTACTTTACAAGTAGTTTGCTTTCGTTTATTTTTTATATTTGGCAAGTGAGCAAAACACGTCAAATTGAGAAATATTAAAATACATGTTAAATCATCTATCGCCACTGTAAACCACGACTTGTTTATTATTACAAACACAGAGATTACATCTTCGTGACATAACACGTGAGACGTTTCCAATTCAAGAAGCCCATGCGACCAAACATTTCCGGCATCTTTCGAAGGCTATTCACAAAGTCGAACAAAAACACTTCCATGGAGCAACTCGAAAGCCCTTCAGTTGCCAAGACGTATGTTTGATGTGGCATCGAGCGGGACTATGGCGGTATTTATCGTGCACCAGTGTCCTACCCCCCCCCCCCCCCATATTTGTATAGCGGGGGTATTTATGGGCGACTAACAAAAGCAAACACAAGGGCCGCCCACACGGGAAGTCCGGGCGTGTTTGTACTGCTGCGGCGTTGCCGGCGAACGAGGATGAGAAACTGGGGCGGCTCCTCGCGTGTCATGTTCCAATGAGCAGCAACCACCCCACTTTGTAAGCTGTTGGCCTTTTCAATGATCTCCGCTTTCAGCCCGGGGGGGTGGGGGGGAGTGGGGAAAGGTCTTGCGCGCTGGCTTACCTCAATAACTCTGTCGTTCACCTGAAGCCCTCCGTCTTTATCCGCAGGGCCGTTCTCCACCACTTTGGACACGAAAATCCCTTCGCCAGATGTCCCCTCTTGACTGTCCTGATCGGCAGGGCAATTGAAAGTGGCTTATTGGTTGCTCATCCCTAAGCACGTCTCAGCAGTAGCAGCAGCAGCAGCCATATATTTGGTGTTGATAAATTGACGACTCAAAGTATATATCACTACAAGGTCCATATACAATCCAGATCTAACTGAACACGACAAAAAAATATATTGACTTTGTATACGTATATAAAAAAAACGAATATGGATTCCTCATTTCACACACGTGTGTTTAAATGCAAGAATGTGAACGCACGGAGTGGCATTATGATTTCAATAGGCGCGGTGGGTGGCATTGTTGATATTTGCGGTTGAACTTGGTCTTACAGGGCTGGGGCGTCCGCCAATGATGTTAAATCCGAGAGAGCCATGCTGTCGCTGCAGTACAACGGTCAGAGTCGACGGCTCCCCTCCCTGCAGAGAGCATGGTTCCAATTATAAAACACTGCAACGTGCACATTCCATGGCCAAACACGCCACACATAAGTGTGTTGAAACTTAAAAAAAAAACAAGCCCGGCAAATGTTAATCCTACTGAGCCTACAATCTGCGAATAAAGGTCAGTGATTATTTGCCTTCTAATTACATTTCAGCGTGAATATTTTTACTTTATTTTCTTTACATTGCATTTGACACCCTTAGTCTTACTCCGGTGCCACACTGCTTGTCTACCTGCTTATTCGAATGTGACTTAACATGAAGATGCGAGGAATGAAGTCAAATTAAATAGCCATGTGCATTGGACTTAACTTTAAACACACACTGTGGCTCTGCTGCTGTTCCTTGTAATGCCCTGGCATGCATTTTCAGCTTAGGTTTTACATTTTACGGTTATTGAGTTACGGCACATAGCTTTTCTCCCCCGAAGAATGCAAAGTCTGCAAGTCACGGTGCAGATAAGCCAGGGCGCACATTGTGTGTCTCATGTTCTGAAGCACAGAGCTGGAATACAAATTTTAATAATATTTATGAAGCAATAAAAATCACATACCCTCCTTACACCGAGGCTATTTTCAGCCGCAAAAATTCCTCCGCGTTGAATTTTAACCTTGAATGGCAAAACGGTCATTTGCAACGCTGTGCCGCCATCGGCCAATTTACTCCGACAAATGAAGGGCGCACCGATATGGGGGTGGCATAGTGTGTGGTAAACCCAAGCTCTTTGAAAACGAAAAGTGCCACCACTCGGGTCTGAGGGCTCTGCTGCCAAGTGCCACTTCTCGGTGGGGCGACGACAACAACAACAACAGCTGGAGCAGCAGTGGCGGTTATTCCCGGTGCAATGAATTCCACACTCGGCCGGATCTCTGCGGCACATTTCCACCGTCAAAGGTGGTTCATCGTGGAAGAGTGTTCATGTGAGCACAGACTACTTGGCTCCTCAACCGTGCTGTTTACGTTCACCGGAAACGGTAACGTAAACCCCGATCGCGGACCGCGGCTGCGCGGGGACCTATTTGTGTGTTTTAGGCTATTGCCTGCCTATCTTCGCCACCGGCAGGGAAGTGCTGATGGATACGCTACAGCTGTTCATAAATGCGGACATTCAAAGTTCAGGTGTTGCTGGCAGGATGGATAGTGACATTTAAGCACGCAATGAGTGACCCCCCCTCCCGCAATTTGAAGCACTGTCACGATTCAGGGCCTTGATTCGATTTCCATGTGTCTGGTGTCACCCAAACGACTGACAGTCGATGTTCATGATAGACACTTGCCACCTTGTACGATCTTTAGTGTCTCTCACTCTCTCTCATGAAGAGTCCCATCCAACTGCTCACAATGTTCCAGCAAGCTCATCCGTTTCCTTCCTACTTCCCCTCTTTCATTGCAAACTCATCTCTCGCATAATCACCTTTGTCATATCCCCAGCTGCTGAAACCCCCTTGGGATATGTCCCACAAATGCCACCTTCCTTCACATCAGACTTATCAGCCTATACTGCCTGCCTCCGTTGGACCATCTCATTAAAAATGTTTACGTATCACTTGTGCTGTATCCTTCGTTTCGCTAGCTCAAAGGTGCCGTTTGTATGCGGTTTGCATAAATAATACATTCTTACAAGGACGATTGGATTTATGCATTGTGATCATAAGAATCAATATAAATCAACAAATAAAATAATTGTTACGTGCATATCTAAATGTAACTCTATATCTGCTCCATATAGTCTCCCAACAATATAAAAATGAATACTGTAGTGAGTAGACATGAGCACACGTGACATCATGAGTGGTAACGCTATTAACTACTAACCATGTAAATACATTGCAGAAAGCAGCAACTGCTGTATATTTTTTTTGGGGGGGAGGGGGGTGGACTACGCATTTGTCTATCAATTGTACAAATCTTCTTGGTTCTTTCGGTAAAGTCAGGCAGAAGGGAAGTAATAAAATAATAAAAATAAAACATAATAAAATAATTCTCACGACGTTTCGGCCACAACGCAAGCAGCCGTCCTCACCTGACGTTTCGGCCGAAACGTCGTGAGAATTATTTTATTATATTTTATTTTTTATTATTTTATTACTTCCCTTCTACGTGACTTTACCGAAAGAACCAAGAAGATGAATCCCTGCAGTCACAAAAGCTTGAAATCGAAATTTTACAAATATTAATATTTTCAAATACGTTTCACTCCCCTCTGTAGCCACGAATCTACTGCAAGTGTAGATCATCTTCACGCATGACCAGCCATTGAGAGATGCATGCTTGGACTTACTCTTAAGAGACATCATTTAGGAGCACATGGATAAGAGACAATATGCACGTCAGGGACATGGCATTGATGGTTGAGAAATGCAAGTGGATTTGAGAAGATGTGACGCTGTAAGGGACGATGGCCAGTGGTCGAGTGCGTTGATGGAATGGCAGCCAAAGGAGGAGAACTCTCACCGGAGAGATCGTCGAACGTGGAGATGGTGTGATGACATCAGCTTGTGTACTAGAGCTACATGGATATACTTATTATTTCCTTATATCGTGGGACCGTGATAGATGGATGGGGGGGGGGGGGGGGGCTTGGAAAGGCTTCATCATCCACAAATAGAGAGATCACGGCAGATGATAATAATGATGACGATGAAGAGCCCATTAAGATCAGAAGACCATCTTTCAAGGGAGACTTGGAAGTTCCTTGTACGTTTTCACTGAGGCAGTCAATCCACTGTCAAAATCCTAGGCGTAATATTTTCAGTGCTGGTTATGAGGAGGTGCCGTATTATGTCAAGTACTCCGTGGTGCAGCTGAACGCATTGATGAGGCGAGCAGGCGCATAACGTGATACATTTTACTCTCCCAATCCTTGATGCTGATGGTAATAATAGTATCAATACCATGCATTTATGCAGCAACGCCTCACTTAGTCTTTAGATTTTTTTTCCCAGAAGAAACCTGCCTTGGGAAGCTTGGCAAATGCCACCAGTGAGTGTTCAGCATAACGGAGGACAGCAGAGGACTCAGGAGAAAGCCATGCATATGAGGAGGAAACACTTAAATAAAGCTCTGCACAGGTAGAGTCAATAATACATTGCTGGGCAGGGCATCTCCTTGCCACCTGGTAGTGGAAACCCACAACACCTAGAACCCCCAAGCAGTCTCCCAGTGGTCACCAGGCTCAACCCTTGGTAGCTTCTGAATTCTGGTGAGGTCAGGCCCATCCATAGTGACTTGGTAGTAGGCATAAGCAATGCCTAAAGAAAGTGGCCTTCAGTGTTTAAGCAGGAGACATTTACATCGTTGGGAAATGCGTAAATCCTTCCCAGAGCCTTTCACTTAATTTACCACTTCACCACACCCACTATGCTGCTGGACCTGCCGGCAATGCCCTACAGTGGGGAAAAAAATAATTAATGAATGCCTTAATACATCAATGTATAAATCGCTGCTGCTTGAACGGCTATACACAGAGGAACACAATTGGTGAAATGTGGACAAATGTTGCCGAATAAATAAAGTCACTTTTCTTGGTGAAAGACTGCAGCTACTTTAAACAAACCGCTGCTGGGATTACCAGATCTTATCGGTAAGAGCACTGAATATCAACTAAGGGAGTCCCGTTCAATGCAAAGAGCAATATCGTACACGAAACTCATTTGACAAAGGCCGAATGTTTTAATTAGAAGTAAAAATAGCACTAAAAAGCAATTACTTATTTTAAAAGGCATAACTCTCTTGGTTCAGCAATCCGAAAAGAATGGAGGGCCAGGATTTGGGGCAATTACTCAAAAGGCTTAGGCCGGCCCACTTTGAGCGAGAGCTTCTTGCTTGATGGAGAGCCATCAGCTGACTGCAACACAAAAAAAACTATTCTCACCCCGCCCCCATCAGGGTCTGTCTCCGGGCTCGATATACGGAGGTCGACCTAAACACGAAAGCACTTGAAAATGTTCTAAACTTAGCTAAACACTCTGAGTGCGGTCTGCGTCACCGCACCCTCCACTTCGAGTAGATATGACCTCATTTATATCGTGACAGTGCCCATTAGGATCTTTGTGTAAGACACAAATTATGCTTGTCTGATTTATAATTACTGTGAAATGTATCAAATATGGGAAACCAAAATTCAAGTCGAGAGGCAAAACCTCAGTGTTTAAAAAATTAGCAATTGCTAACACGTGATTATGTGAGGTTTATACCCCAATTATAGATGGATGCCAGAGGTAGACCGCGTGCAAAGTGGAGAGGAAATGCATGCTTTGTTCTGGTTTTGGTGCACACTTTAATCTCTGAGATCCAAGCTGAAGGTGTTTTGGCAGATGTCACGACAGTACCATATTTGCAATCAACTTTGAGACCATTAATCCATGCGCAGGTGGAGCACAGTGCCACTGTTGTTAATATTTTAACCATGATTGTTATTTATTTGAAATTAAAGGCAGCATTGCAATTACTGATGTGACCTATAATTTACTCATAATGTGAATGCCAAGCTGGATGCATATAGCCGAGGGGTCTGAATCTCTCCGGACCAAACATTCGCAAGGCTTCACGAAAATTGTGTATGGCGATTTGTCAATCAACTGCTAGATGAAGGCCTGCCCCCATGCTATGTCGGTCAAAGAGGGTTGTTTGACCATACTTCGCCATGCTGGTCAGTGCAGGTTAGTGAAAAGGGGGGGGGGGTGGCAGCAGGACCGGTTCAAATATCACTCGCCACTGATGCCGGCCACAGCCGGGAATTTCATTGAGATAGCCGGATTCACAACGCAGTGTGCAAACCGCTGCACCACCACTCCACTCCAATATTCTACTACAATTCCTGTAAGGAAAATAAACACTGCGTCTATTGGCCGCACACACAGTATATATGTAAACTGACCGACATTATATAGAACAAACATATTGACACGTTTTAACGCGGATGTACACACTAGAAAAATTGGAGAAAAAAATGTTCGGTATGGCATAGGTATTTGATTTATACGCAAGAGTGACCATAAATACCTTTTAGGTTTCATTTTGACACCATAATTTGTCAGGCTGCTTTCCCTATATATTATTTAATAGTGTACACATATTTGATCTTTCCTGTACGTAACCGTATACAGCTATAAAAAGCATAACCGTCGTCTAGAAACACGTTACGCATATACAGAATGCAGTACAGCAAGTAGGCCAATTCCCTCCCATCAAGACGCAGTGTTTAATTTCGATATGGCAATCAAGGGAAGCAAATTGGCTTGGGACGGGCGACAACAATTGCCAATGGACGAGACGAGTGAAGGCATCGCAGTCAAAGGAGCGAATGGCAAGCGGCGTTGAGATCAGTTCGTTGTGCAGTATCGACACGGATCACATCAGCGCTGGATTGTGACCAATGGCGACGGTGTGGGTAGGCCTCCCTCCAGCAGTGGATAGACAATGGCTGACGATGTATGCTTTATCCGGGCACTCCAGTTTGCTCCAACGAGCCCACAAACATCATGAAAAAAAATGGTGTTGGTAAAAAAATGTAAACTTGCTAGAGACACAAATCAGTCGGAGGCAGTTGAGTCTCGTCGAGGTTAATGAGTTATTGTCCGCATTAATAATTATTTCATGCCATAGCCCATGGGCGGTCCTTAATTCAGCAATGGATAAATGTCCTCCTTTGAATGACAATGATATATGATTATAATTACGCCTGTTTACCCATAGAGTAGCTGTATGAATATCTACGCAGAATGCCATTCTGTTCTGTCTCCACATATTAAATCAATCTAGCGTTTAGTTGTTTTGCTTTGTTTGATGTCTTTCACCCGGCACCTCCGATTAGCGCGGCCGAATACGTACGGTGCGAAAGAAGTTCAACATCCATATAATCGACGTTTTAGTCCATCAGCCTATTGCCATCGCAGACCGACATCGGGCAGCATTTGTTTAAGCAATCGAACTCTGGCGCGGTTTCGACCTTCTGTGCCTCATCAGCAGAAGTCACGCTTGCTAGACAAATGCTCTTGGACACCCATTTAATTATTATTGGCAAAGAAACCACTCCATACAAACTATGCGACGCCGTTCAAATAAAAACAAATATCTACACGGCACACACCAACGCATAACGATTATCTTGCGCGCGTTCATGATACCGATCCATTCCACATTCGCGACGTTACATCCGTGGCTCGCCGCTCACCTTGGCCGGGAACGCGAGGCTCTTGCTGAGTCTTTCCAGCTGCACTCGGTACTCGCTCAGCTTCTTCTGGTACCTGAGCGCCGTGGACTGCAGCTCGCTCTGCAGCGCCGACACCTGGGAGAGCAGCGACTTCTCGCGCTTGCTGGCACGCAGCGCTGCCTTCTTGCAATCGTACTCCAGACTCGCCACCTTGGCCATGACGGACGCCGAGTGCGAGCGCAACGCCTTGAGGCACGAGTGTCCACCACCACCACCTCCACCACCACCACCGGCTCCCGCCGCGTCGCCCCGGTGATCTCGCTGCACCAGCATGAGTCCGCAGCCGCGCTCGCAGATGCCCACCGGGCGATAGTCGCAGCTTTCGCGCATGTGCGCGTCCATGTCGCGGAGATTGAGCACCTCGGGGCAGCCTTTGTTGCGGCACTTGGCCGGAGAGAAGTCGCACATGTCCGCGTGCTCGGACAGCTGCTGCAAGCGCACCGCGCGCTCGCAGCCCCGGGCGCGGTGCTCGCAGCTGATGTTCAGCTTGAGGATGAGGTTGCGCAGGGGCAACACGTGGTTGAGCTCCTTGGTGGAGACGCGCTGGCACTGCACGGGGCAGCTGCCCTTCTGCACGACCCAGGGCAGCACGCAGCTGGCGCAGAACACGTGTCCGCACGGGGTGGCGAGCGGGTCCTCCAGCACCTTATTGCACAGGTTGCACTTGAAGTCCGGATCCACCTCCTCGGCGAAGCGGTCCAAATCGAATCCCATTGTTTTTGTTGTGTTTCTTTTTGTTTTGTCAGAACGCACGCGGGGATGGAGGAGGAGAATACGAAGAAGGCAGAGGCTTGGGTGGTTGAAGACAAGAGGTGGGGAAGACGTAGAGCAAGCAGAGGTGAGTAGTGGAGGTAGCGGGCGGACGGGCGGTGTAAGAGCGACAGCAAGGGACAGCAGAGCGAGAACGAGAGAGAAAAGATAGAGGAAAGAAGAGAAAGGGACCGATGGTAGGGTGCGGGACAGGGGAGGGAAGAAGAGGAGGAACCTCAAGGACGCGGGTGCCGCATGGGTGAGACTCCGACCCCCCCCCCCGGGTGCTCACCGGCGCCGCTCACGAAGCTCCCAGTGCCCGACTGTGAGCGTTGTCATGATCCCTGCGCTGTTTTGCGGGAGAGGCGATGGGGACGGGAGTGGGGCGGGCAGCTGGGTGATCCCTCGATTTTTCTCTCCTCCCACTCTTCCCCCCCTCCGCGCTCTCTCTCTCTTCTCCCTCCCTCTCTCTCTCCCTCTCCTCTCGCGCTCGCTTTACCGTAATGACCAAGAGAGAGCGAGAGGGCTCAGAAGCTATCCGTTAAAACCTCCCCTTGCACCCTCCACCCACCCCGCCCGCCCGCCGCCGCGAAGGAGACACGGGTGAACGCGACGCGTCAAGATGCCCCAACCGCACGCAACAAGACAATCTGCCTGATCTTTGCTGCAGCGTTGCCCAACATCGCCGTATCCCCCCCCACCACCACCACCCTTCTTTGTTGTTGTTGTTACAAAGCGCAGGAGACAACACAAGTGACCCCCGCACCACCTCCTCCTTCCCGGTGGCTTCCCCGATAGCTACGGTAAAGGGCGTTACCTCGAGAAGGCGATGAAAAAAAAATTAAACACACATAGAGGAGGAACACACACACACACACAGACACGTACACACACACACAGACACGTACACACACACACAGAACACACACGCACAGACAGGCGACGTCACCTTTTTGGAGCCACGCACCAAAAAAAAAACCTCGCGACTGGACGTGTCGAGAATAATGCTGCGTCTTGACAGAGTGAAATGTGTACCTGTTCTCTGCTAAGTTGTTTGTTCGTGCCTTAAGCTAGCGCATTTGGGTGGAGGGGGGGGCATGGGAGAATTAGATATGGATTACCACAGCTTTCATCGCTGTCCAGGGTGAAAAAACCAACTAGAGATGATTAATGGGAGGAAGAAAAATATCTTACCCATACCAGAAGATGGGAGAAGAGCATTGCCATCTTTTCTAGACACCAACAAACTTGGTCATTTCTCTTTGAGCGAAGGTTTACCATAACCGTGCAGTGTACATTTACTGTGGTTAGGGTCCACACTATGCCGATACGACATCTCGGTACAAAACGATTTCTGCCATCCGAACACGAATTCCAATTCCTGGACTGTCCGTGAAGAAGCCTGGATAGGTATCAATCCCAAGGAAAGAGAGAAACTGGATTAAATGTGAATTCATTCTCTTGAGTGGTGTTTTTATTTATTATGAGCGTATCGTGCAACTGACAAAAAGAATTGGGATTTTTAGTGTCACTGAATACCTAAAGGTTTTCTAGGACATCTCCCTAAAAAAAACCGATGACGATTTTGTTAAAAGCAACAACAAAAAATGGACAGGTGGAAACCCTCTGGCCCGGGCAGGCGGTGAGACCCGTGCCAAATATATTTTTGTGGCGCCCAAGTTGGAGCCATGCGAGATTAAGAGCAACGGTGATGTGGATGAGCTCGTCATTCTAATGTGTGACTTATAAGTGAAGGAAGGATGTGTGTGCTCCGTGATTGCGAATGCTGTTCAGCCTTGCGGCTTTGATAATTATTGGTCTTGGTAGTTAGGGGGGATAATTTTTAAATCGGGGTAATTCAGCCAGCGAGTTTTCAGATAGGCATGCTATTATTACAGGCAATGCTTTAACAAATACTACACGAAATAAAACGAGCAAGTTCTGTTGGGCGACTTGTTTTTTTTCTGAATGATTGCATGCAATGGATAACTCCGAATGGAAATGTACACATACGGCAGATATTTGTTATTAATACAACTGTTAGATATCAAATTAAAACTTCCTTGTAATATAATTCACCGTGATGGAAACGTTGTAGAAGTCGTTATCATGGCATCGCTATCAAAAGGTGCTCTTCATCCAGCAGTAGATTAACATGCTGTAAATGGTTATTATCTTTATAATACTTTTTTAAAAATATATATTTAGTGCCAGAAATATGTAACAAATACAAAGAAGCCACTCGTGTGATAATTGATTCTATTGTATCATCACACGCAGTTCACAATTCAACCTGATTTAATTTCACTATTAATGGGATGCCTAAACTGACTAGCAGATGATTTAAAGCTCACTTATTTTTTTTACAAATCCATGGTGTCTGCTCCAGTGTGCGCAATTAAGACGAAGACGAAAACAAACTCTCCCTTGTTTTAAAATGTCTCTGTAATTGTCCCGCCAATGATGACCCCAGCCTGTGCTGGACACACCTGCGACGAGGAGCTTCATAGTTCATCGGCGGAAAATAGTGACCCGCGCAAAGATCTCGAAGATACTGCGCGTTGCCTCAAAGGGCCATCGCCCGAAACGTCATCTGCGCGTCACCTAAAAGGGCCATCGCCCGAAACGTCACCTGTGATTTCTCTTTCAGGCAGTGTGATTGACGAATGCGTTGAGGTCCTTAGCTCATGGGGTTTCTCCAGCTTCAAATAAAATATCTACGTCTAAAACCCTGCAACGAAATAGAGCAACACGAGGGAATCGCACGTGTGTTCTTGATCCCATAAAACAAATACTGTCGGTTGTTCTGCGACTTGTTATCTCAACTTAACCCATGAAGTAAGTAAAAAATGAAATAAAAATGATCACGTGGAGAAAAGTAGCCGAATTATCCCAAATCCACTACCGACTGCATCATCCCACTCTATACGTAACAACAACAACTGCTATGCTTCCCCAGGCACAATCCAGCAAATTGTTTGACGTGCGCTTCATATTTCTCTTCCATTAGTGGGAATCGGTTAAATATGCCATGTACTCTCGGGTTAATCACAATGAACCTGGTTATTCAATCTGCCCTGTAATCACGGGGGCTCATTTTGCACTGTCCTGCTATGCTAACACAGACATCCGTGCAACGGAGAGTCCCCATGGGCCAAGGGGTGGGTGGCTTGGTTGGTACCACCTGGGGTGGCAAATGTTGCTACCGGTATCCACCGTGGGTAGTTTTCCACCACGAACACAACGTCCTGTTGTACATGCCCTTAATGTTTGTTTGCATTCTCCGTCGATGTTTCATGCAACGTTCCCTTCCAAACCGACATTCCCCATCAAATTGTACGTGCCCGTCTTTAAATGTCATTCTTTTGTACCCCCGGTCAGCGAGGTTGGCTACGTACGGTGCAAAAGAAGTTCAACACACGTGCATTCATAGAAAGCCACTGCAGAAAACTTGCTATCATACAAATTTGTGAACTGAAGTGAACATGATACAACAAGCGTATTGTTATCATTTGCCACTCTCACTGCATGTTCATATAGTAATCAAGAGCAGTGGTAGAATCACGCTGATTATGTTATTGTTTTGTGGTGTGAGTTTAATGCTTTTAACTTCCTCCGAAATTTCAGCATTGTATTGTGTTTGCAGAAAAGGGCACAAATAAGCACGGAGAGATGCATTTTCGGAATTGCACCGAGAAGGATAAACACCATCGATCATATAACCATCGATCAATGCGGGGCACATCGATAGAATGGACGGTTGGCTACGCACCCCGCGAACAAAGTTCAACATACATGGGACTAGTAGATAGAATGGCAGCAAAATGAGAAGAACGGACCTGAGTTGATCGCCACTGCCAAGACGAAGCGATGAGATCAACTCACGTGTAGGAGCGAAGTGGATTGCAGGATGGCGATGGTGATCTTGAGGGAACGCCTTCACATAGCAGTGGACAGAGCATGTGTGCTGATGATGATGATGAACTTTAGTGACTCGACACAAAGTAAAACCACATACAAACTAAGCTTAGAACAGACAATGTAATGTATTTTCTTTGACGTGTGTACATTGTCGTTGTCAGTCTACTGCTGGATGAGGGCTTCCCGACACCATACAGGCCGGGTGAGATATATTGACGACAGCGAATCTATAAAGGTCATTAAACAATGTGTGTTCTTGGTCAATGGACGACATCTTAACTACCTCGCCTGCTATACAGGAAGGATTGATCCAGACCCTGACGAATTTTTATTTGGAGTTCGCATGTTCTCTCCGTGGTCGCGTGGGCTTTCTTTCGTGTTGTGCGCGGTGCATTTAGCGCCACAGCGCGTGGATTTATAGCGTTTGCTTATTTGTTTGATGGTGACTGTGTGTATTTCATATCAGAATCGCCTCCAGTGCTGTTGCTGCTGGCGGCAACAAAAGTTGTTTAAAAGTCAAAAGTCTCCGGGTACTCCGTTTTTTCCTCCACATTTAGAAACATGTTTTTCTATTATTTGGCTAATATATATTTTTTCGCATGATAAGTCACTTCGTTGAGCTATTATTTGTGGTCAGGTCGCGTCTATATAGAGCTATATAGTTCAGTGGGCCTTACCTGGTTTAAAAAAACGATGTAGTTTAGTTTAAGAGAGATACTTTAGTTTATTCGCGGATGTTCCTGAGGGCTATGGTAATCATTGCGTGTTTAAGAGATACAATACAGTCAAAAGTAAACTTACTGAAAGTTAAATAATGTATTTCATGAGCTTCAGAACGGTCTAAAAATGTTTTGCATCAATTGAATAGAGCGAGGCATATGGAGGCTGTTAAGAGAACACACGACTTCCTTTGCAATGTTTGCAGTACATTCTTTGAGTATGATGTAAAATATTTTAATGGCGTACCCAAAAAAAATATTATTTTCTGGGGGGCTTGGGAAAAAAAAAACCAAAGCAAAAAATGTTCCGTATGAAAGGCGGAGTTGCATTAATAGCAGGATAATTAAATACTGTAGTTCATACCATACATAATGCAGCAATGCATTTGTAGGCCCACTGTTCTCCTCTGCTCTTGATGCAATACCCGTGTCTAATTGGAGCAAAGAGCTCATATTGGTGTGGGCCTCACACTGGGTCCTGGACGATCCCTGTGGCGGTCGGGCTTATTGAAAGTTAGCCACTCATAAAGCAAGCAGTTGGCTGAAGCATGTGTAACAAATTGATCGTTAATTAGAAGCCTCCCCCTGCTGGGTGTCTGAAACCAAAGTGAGTTTGGGGACACTTTAGGAAGACACAAAAAAACCCGTAATTTAGGTTTGAGTTTCTGCAGCACGAGAGCTAAAAAAAGACTTGGTAAAACATTCGTAAAGAGTTTTAGAAATGTCAGACTATACACCAAAACCGCTTAGGTGTACGGATCTAAGAAGTTTCATATGACAAACAGATCATCCATTTTTCAAGTGATTCAGATGGTCATTTATTTTTCATGAAGCTGACATTCACAGGAATGTCGGTTACAATTCGCTCACCGTTTTTGTTGTTGTTAAACAAAGACACATGACGTAATATCCTTTAAATAAAAGAGTAATCCTGAAATAATGTTAACTGCTAGTTTCTCTCCAATTAACATCAGTTTGTACTTCTATTGCACTGATCAGATTGCTACGGTACTCAAATTGCGCGTATAAGGAATGCGCTTCGACAGCAGGCACACATACAGCCCCCTTTTGTCGATCCACTGCTGGATGAGTGCCTCTCCATGCGGGTTGTGGATGGTTCTTGCACCACAAACTTAATCGCCGCAGGCCACTGGCAGTTGTTTAACCTACAGGGAGGGAGCACAGACACCGAGGCAAAGCAGCACAGCACAACAATGGATTTTGCATCACTGCTTGCAACTGCTGCTGCTGCTCACAGTGGAGATGATGCAATGGGATTAATGGTCAATGCCTTTAATGAGAGTTTAGCAGGTGGGAGGAAACCAGAGTGCGTGGAGAAAACTTATGCATATGAGGGGGGGCGGGGCGACACTCAACAATTTCATATCCATGCCACCTTGTAGCGCCCCCCCACCCTCACCCCCCCCCCTCTACAACACCTGGTGAGCATTAGTAGTCACCCATCAAAAGACTAACCAGACTCCCACACTCTGCTTAGCATCCGAGAACTGACGGGGTTGGGCGCATTCCGAGTGGTTTAGCGAAATGCACCGGAACATGCTTCACTTTGATAGCAGGTGATGGAGCAGGGTGCAGTGCTTTCCAATACAAGCAAAAACAATCGGATGCCACGTGTAACCAGAAGTCACAAAACCCTGCAGGTGAGCCCAGGGAACGTCAAACCGCGTGCCAGGTGGAACAGCTCCCGGCGGTGACTTCCTCAGATGTATAACGTGTGCCCGAGAGTTAATGAAGGCAGACGGGCGAACATCGGCACGTTAATAGCACGTGAGATAATCGTCCCATTCCGCCTTACGCACCGTCCACGGACCGTTATGTTCGTAGGGCCCATGGTGGCCGCTTGCTCTCACTGTTGGTTTTCCCTGGCCTTGGGACATGAATGCGTTTTTTTGTGGCGGAGAAACCCAGACCGCATGAAGCGTCGCGGTAGATTTGCGCTCGGCTTGAAGCGCGGAGGAAACCGCGCAAAGTTGTTTGTCTTGTAGAGGAGTGGCAACTGCAGAGAATGTGCCGCACGGCAGGGCCGCGGCACGGCAGCGAGAGAGAAAAAAAGGACCTACTTAACATGCACTGTTTCAGATTTGAAGCTTTCGTGACTGCAAGGATTCATATTCTTAGTTTTTTTCAGTAAAGTCACGTAGGTGAAAAATCCGAATCGTCGTGATTTTTATTTGATTTTTATTTTACTTTAATTAATTTTCATTTTTCACCTACGTGACTTTACCGAAAAAACCTAAGAATATGCACTGTTTTGCTTTGGTCTGAAATAGCCCTCGACTGACATTTGTGATGTATTCCACTGTGTAAAAGAGTAATTACTCTATATCCACTTTGAAATGTTCATGCAAATGGTACAATGAAAATATTGAATTGTCTGCTGAGAAGATTCAGTTTAACCGCGTCCATTGTCCCGCTTCAACAATCTGGCAGTTGTCTGCTGCTATGTGGGGGCTTTTTTGTTCTATTTAAGCTTGTGTTCAATTTACTCAGGTTTACACGTCACTTAGGTGACATTAAAGATCAAATTGTGGGCGATAGAACGTCTTCTTTTATGGCCACATCAAAGCATTCATAGTGGCATTACTTTACATTAATGGAGACCCAGTGATGTGATTTCATTATAGGCTGGCATCGAATGCTCTTCTCACGCTCTTAACAGGCACGCCGGCGCACTCAATTTGCACACTCCATTCGTGTGATTGTAGGTCTTGTTTCATTTTCAGTGTTTTTACTCTCTTTCACCACAATGGCGAGATGGTATCTCTCTCTCGCCTGGTATGCATGAGGTCGTGTGTTTTACGTGGCAAATAAAATAGTTTCATAATAGAGGTTTTTGGGTGAGATCGCGTAAATATATAAATGTGTCGTTAAAACCCGCCACCACCCAACACAGCCAACTAGAAAGGGTTGTCACGTAAATAGAACGTGCCAATTCGTCACTAGTACAGCACTAGTGTGTAGTGTAGTGTATAGTAGTGTAGTGTATAGCAGTGTAGTGTATAGTGTAGTGTATAGTAGTGTAGTGTATAGCAGTGTAGTGTATAGTGTAGTGTATAGTGTAGTGTATAGTATAGTGTATAATGTAGTGTATAGTGTAGTGTGTAGTGTAGTGTATAGTGTAGTGTACTAGTACAGCACACCGGTGTGTTGGAGAGCCAAGCCACAACATTTACAATCTGAGTACGACGTTTCGCCAGTAATTACAAATAGCTTTATCAGGCGACAGCCAGATTTGTGGAGAAGTCTACCTGTTTCGTTCCTTATATAAACATCGTACTCAGATTGTGAATGTTGTGGCTTGGCTCTCCAACACACCGGTGTGCTGTACTAGTGACGAATTGGCACGTTCTGTTTACGTGACAACCCTTACTAGTTGGCTGTGTCGGGTGGTGGCGGGTTTTAACGACACATTTATATATTTACGCGATTTAACCCAAAAACCTCTATTATGGATGATATTGGTTGCGAAAGCCGACATGGTAAAATAGTTTCGTTCAGTTTACTGTATTTTACGTGTTCATGTAATTTCTCCATTGCAAACATGATCGTGGTAAATTAACCCACAATTTTTTTAAAATAAAGTGTGTGAATAGATTTTTTTCTCTCTCAGGAGAGTCCGACATTGAGGCATTTAATGCAGTTATACAAATTAGCGTTTGGCATGTGGAAGGAAACTGTCAGCCTCGGAGGAAATTAACACATACAAGGGGGTGACATTTTTCGATTTAAAGCTTTCGTGACTGCAGGGCTCCATCTTCTTGGTTCTTTCGGTAAAGTCACGTAGAATGGAAATGATAAAATAATAAAAATAAAACAATAAAATAATTCTCACGACGATTCGGCCACAACGCAAGCAGCCGTCCTCAGGTGGAGAACAGGTCTGTCATTCAGACTCTGTCTCCTCGACAGACCTGTTCTCCACCTGAGGACGGTTGCTTGCGTTGTGGCCGAAACGTCGTGAGCATTATTTTATTATGTTTTACTTTTATTATTTTATTATTTCCATTCTACGTGACTTTACCGAAAGAACCAAGAAGGGGGTGACACTTTGCACTGGCATCTCCCAGCCACACCTCGTCACCAAGCGCCGACAACACTTGCCAGTCTCCGGTGCTCACCCTTGCAAAGCCATACCCAGGCTCAACCCCGCGAAGCTCGAGACATGTGATGGGATAGGGCACATTGTGGGTGATTGGGTTTTTTTCCCCGAGCTTTACACGTTACTCCAACACGTCCAAAACACCCACGTGTAGGACTGGCAAACATTGCAATGTGGCACTCTCCTGAAAAAGAGTTAATTTGCATTCAGTGGACCTAAAATTTATCTTAATATATGTTATTAAAGTGTACTTTTGTACGTTTTATTCTGTATTTCGGTATTTCGTATGTAGCATAACACTGGATATTGGATAAATGCTTTGCAGTTTCCACGGTGGAAGCAAGAATGACATTGCCAGTGCAAGAATAGCGCAGCCTTGGGGCTTTTAGCCTCGGAATGAATCTCCACTCAAAATAAAGTCGCTTGGGAAATGTCATGCCCTCGGCATGTGGTGGGATCCCAGAGTGATGGCCGATGATTTTGGCATAAAGAATGATGGCATGATTACCACAAATTTAAACATAGCTTTTCATAATTATAATAACGTTGGCTTCTTTGATAATCCTATGCTGGTTGAAGGCCACCCCAACCAGTGCCAATTTTTTTGTTTGTTACCGAACTTCACCATGCTTGTGAGGACTGGTTCAGGAATCACTCGCCACTGATTTTAGCCATGGCCGAGAATCAAACTCAGGTGTCTGGGTGAATAGGGTAGCGTGCTAACCACTGCACCACACTCCACCCTAATCATAGCTATCTTCTTTTTCTATATATATATCTTCTTCTTCTATCTTCTTCTACTTCCTTCTTTCTATATATGTAAAAGTCAAAAATTGTGGGTTTGTGTGTGGTCGCTCGCTTGGCTCTCCAACGGTGGGGTTTACGCACAAAAAAAAGCCAGGTACCACGACGTAAGCCCCGCGGTCAGCAAGCGTTATTCCTTTGTCACATCCGTCAACTTTAAATTAGTTTAATTAGCGATTTAGTGCGATTTTGTGTGCACTTCACTTTTATTTATTTAATTATGACGCGTGCACGACCAGCACGACCATACCAACTCACGCACCTTTGGTGGGGGGGGAACGGCCCATGCCAAGTCGCACGCCTGCGGTGGGAGTGAGGGGGGCATTTTCTTTCGCGTTATAAATGCTATACAAATACACTAAATGCTTCACTGCGTCATGTCTCCCCCCACCCAGATGCGTGCAGTTACTAATATATACAGTCGCTAAATGCTAGCACTATAGGCAGTAGACCATTTATTTTGTCATCACAAGCATCCGACCATACCAACTCATGCGCCTTTGGTGGGGGGGTGGGGGAACATTTTCTTTCGCGTTAAAAATGCTATAAAAATATTCACTGTGTGATGTCTCCCCCACTCCGATACGTGCAGTTATTACTACTATAAAGTCGCTAGATGTAGCAGGTACAACCACAGTCGGTATTCACTTCTGTAATCATAGCAGGCACCACCATAGTCGGTATTCACTGCTGTAATCATAGCAGGTACCACCGCGCGGGATTAGGCCTCACCACGCCACTCTGTCAGGTCGATAAATACAGCTATAGAGTCAGCATGTACTACTGTAGTCATAGCAGGTACCACCACAGTCGGTATGCACTGCTGTAATCATAGCAGGTACCACCATAGTCGGTATTCACTGCTGTAATAATAGCAGGTACCACCACAGTCAGTATGCACTGCTGTAATCATAGCAGGTATCACCGCACGGGACTAGGCCTCACCACGGCACTCTGTCAGGTGAGTACTTTGTGCTATAGAGTTGATAAATACTGCTATAGAGTCAGCATGTACTACTGTAGTCATAGCAGGTATCACCATAATCGGTATGCACTGCTGTTATCATAGCAGGAACCACCACAGTATGCACTGCTGTAATCATAGCAGGTACCACCATAGTCGGTATGCACTGCTGTAATCATAGCAGGTACCACCACAGCATGCACTGCTGCAGTGAAAGCAGGTACCACCACAGTCGGTATGCATTGCTGTAGTCATAGCAGGTACCACCACAGTATGCACTGCTGTAATCATAACAGGTACCACCACAGTCAGTACGCACTGCTGTTATATTTTTAAGAGTAGTTTTGAAATATTTTGAAGACCCGGGCAACGCCGGTTACTTCCTGCTAGTTTATGTACAGTATAAACCACAAAAAAATTCTACAGAATATGAATGCTGCCATGGGATATTAGACATTGTAAAACAGTACACATTATTGTTTTATGAGCTTATTAAAAGTAAATATTATGGTAATCTATGTTAAGTGTGGCCAGGTGCATTAATAACAAGCAGTAAATCTTTTTAAGTATATTAGGTAATTTCCAAATGTTTTTCCCAGAGTGCTGACCTTCATCCAAGGAGTGTTTTTTGGCACAAATTATGAAGCTATTGTATTCAATGTGTAATTGGCCCTTCCATATATTACATATTTTATAATATGCACCCACTTATAAAGATGGCTTATAATGAAAATCAATGCAAATTTATTTAAATAGATATCCATTTTCGCTCAATCACATTGCACATTTGCCAATGTATGTTGACAGTTCGTATTTGGTCATGATAGGACTCACATTTATTTGATTTATAGAACACAACATTATCGTAAGTGTTATTATGGAGAATGTTAACAATGCATTAACAATTCCTCCTTTCGATATTAGTCTTTCCATATAAAATATATTGTCTTTTTTTTACACGAGCGATCATGTCAACAACCTTTAGGCATGTATCTTAGCTGCAGCATTGCTTCAATACAAGCAAACTCTTGACCAGTTTCAACATTCAGTATCTCATCAACAGAGTCGGGCTTGCTTGAATCAATGATGGTGAACTGCTCAATGTATATAGACAACTCTTACAGGAAGAAATGTGTTCTAGTTCAACGGAAAAGTATACAATACATAGCACAAAATAACCATGAAGCGTCGTTGTTGAGAATGATAATAAAATTAACAATGACTCCTCGTACGTGTCTCTTCCACAGCTATCCTTCCTCATTAACAGCAGCAGCAGTAGCAGCAGCAGTAGCAGCAGCAGTAGCAGCAGTAGCAGCAGCAGTAGCAGCAGCAGCGCTAATTGTTGCACCATTTCCCATGCCATGATGCATTGCCAGACAAACAATTTTAACCATTACCGTACGTTAATGGCCAGAGTGTGAAATATTTGCGCAGTGCCACATCAAGGGCACAGCACTGTCCGACAAATTATTATTCAGCGCCGAGCGCCGGCTGACACTCAAGGGCTTTAATGCCACAAGCGGTTAAAAAAAATGAATGCCCAGATGACAAATGCACGGAGCTATAAATCAATTTTGTACCCGCTAAAAACCACTTGCTGTAAAATTAATATGGGATCCTGGAGAGCATAGAAATGTAATTACTGGCACACAAGCTGGTTATTAACTCGGAAGATGTAACGCACGATGCAATTCTCTTGATTATCAATCAAGTCACCCTGGGCTCCTAGCTGCCAATTAGGCATGTCCTGTAGGTGTTCTCGCATCGTGGCAGCGATGCTGGCGATCTTATTCAAGGAGGCTACAGGCTGCCGGTGCGGTTGCAGCTAAAGGTTCCAGTGTAAGGGCAAAACGACGATTCTACTCTACCGCAGAGTGACCTAACATTGCACTATGTTTCTTATGTGAATGTGGGATTACTGTAGCTGCATGTTACACTTAACACAAGTGGTGTCCAAAAGTAAGAAGATGAATAAAATGTGGCACCACAAACCTTGCCAATGCTGTAGGATCAAGATTCAAAACCGATACGTTTAAGTGGCCAGAGGTCAGAGCCCTGGGCTGGCATTGCTGAAATCTTAATTAAAATGGGTTATGAAATGTAACGAATTTATGGTCTCATCCCGTTCACCAATGACTGCACTAAAACAAACATTAAGTGTAAATTAGTTAAAAATTTCAGCTCTTAAAATGAAAAAATGCGTATGAATGTCATGAGACAAACACTCAATCTCATCGTAGATTACGCGAGAAAGTGTGGCCCATTTTATGCAAAATAAATAGGCCAATCCAAGGGTTTTTCAGAATAAGTTCCATGTAACAGTGGCAAGCACAGCTATTATTGGCCATGACGAATCCGATTTTTGAGATTTTTCAAAAAAAAATCTTCATTTCGTCGATAGCGCACCATGAATAAACTTCGGGGAAATAATTTTATAGCCAATAATAAAATTAATAAATTACATAAAACATTGCTTCTCATTTTCAGTTGTTCCAATTTGTGTTATTCAAATGTTCAGGTCAGTCGCAATGACTGCAATTTCAACAGCCATGAAATTGACATTTTTTTCCCCTGCTTCTGCATTAAAATGTTAATTGCAAACTGACAATTAAGTGCAAATCGCAAATGCATTACATTACAAACATGGCTGCTAAAAAATAATTTTACATCCAAAAAACCATTAGGTTTTCTCATTTTTAATTTGAAAGGTCTGCTGCATACTGATGACATCCATATGAGGGAGAAGATGGAGGAAAAGAAAACAAAACAAATCAGAATATGAAATACAAATGTATACTTGAAATAAGTTACGCAACTTTATATTTCATAATATCGTTATCTTACAATAATTAATCATGCATTTTGCAAAAATCCGATTTAAAATACCGATAGACAGTGATATATTAACACCCACAATAAATAGCACTCAAAGTAACGAGTGCATTTTTTAACAAAGACAAAGGTCCCCTCTATAGCCTTAACACACTTTTGGGGCAAGTGCTGTTAGTGAGCACCTATGAAGGTGGGTGGCCACCACCACGCCCGGCAGCCTTTGTCTCCCTAGCGGCAATGTTTACGCACTGCACCAGGTTCTCATTTGATGTTGGGTCGACCTAGGGGAGGCCCAACAACCAGTGCAGATAATCATCACTGGTGTTGGCCGTGGAACCGAACTCGAATCGCTATTGCTCTGAACAACAACACTGGCGGTGCAGATCTGTTCTGAAAAAAAAAAAACTTCTTTCTATTTCTCTCCACAGACCCATGATGTTTGACATTTCCCTCGTTAATGTGCACAGTTGACCCCATCTCCATTTCGACAACAACAACAACAAAAAGGGCTTTTCCAACTGAGTAGAATATTGTGGAAGTCGGGCCACGAGACCAACAAACGAAACTTTTCTTCGGAAATAAAGGGAGAGGCGAGGGGTGAACGAGCAAATGGAGAGCGGGCACGAGAGGGCACGTTGCGACTGTCATGCTTTATGTGGTGGGTTTTTTTTTTTGACGACGGGAACAATGATGAGGTTTCTGCTTCAATGGGCCGCGTGTGGTCGATCGGTTGTGAAAAGCTAAGTGATTTGCGAGTTGCGTGATATATGGAACCGAGTGAAAATGTCACGTGGGGGAACTTGGTGGGCTCAGCGGCACGGGCGTGGCGCTCGGTTTTAGCTGCGGACCAAAAAAAGGGGGGCGAAAAGAAAACATGAAAGTTGAAATCCTTTCAATGCAGCCGTGTAAACAAACGAAGGGGGGTGGTGGTGGTGGTGGGGGGGGGAGGGAAACGCACTCGCCTCATGCAGAATTCTCCTTGTCTCTGTCCCTATTTTGGGCAGCATCCACCAAGGGGAGGGAGACGCTCAATGTGTACGGAATTTTGAATCTTAAGAATAACAACGCCAGTTATTTACACAGAAAAAGCCACCCTACCGCTCCCGCCGAGTCTCAATATTCTTTCAGCAGGGTCCTACATTGGGATGTTTGGCCAATACCATTAATGAGTGTTTGGTATCTGAGAGGAAACTGGAGGACCCGGAGAAAACCCACGGATATGAGGGAGGGCAACGTTCAGCACTGCCCATCTCCTGGCAAGCTCACAGCCCCCACACTCACAACAACGCAATGCGGTAAACGGGGCCCAACCCCGCCTGCTTACCAATATCTGACACCTTCTTGGTTCTTTCGGTAAAGTCACGTAGAAGGGAAGTAATAAAATAAGAAAAAATAAAACATAATAAAATAATTCTCACGACGTTTCAGCCACAACGCAAGCAGCCGTCCTCAGGTGAAAACCGAAAGAACCAAGAAGATGAATCCCTGCAGTCACGAAAGCTTTAAATCAAAATGTAATATCTGACACATTTCTGCCACGTTTAAGTGACTTGGTCGCATGACAGCATCGTGTACCTGCGTCGCAGTAACGGTTGCCTTTGCCAAATGATTGATCGCCCTGTAGAGCATCCCTCGCGAGACACGTGGCAGATCCACTTCTTAAACCAGCCCGCCTGCATCCCTTCCTCTCGCCACCCATTTAGGGGTCTCGCAGCGGCTTAAAAAAAAAAAAGAGAGAGAGAGAGCGTCTACTTTTGCATGCCCCCCCCCCCCCCTCCCCGTTTTCTTATTGTTGTTGTTTCTATCAAAAAAAAGCTGAGCTCAAGCCACACCGATTTATTTTCCGCTGACGGGCTAATTGCCGCGGCTTCACGGACGCAGCGAAACACCAAGCAGCACAGAGCACGGTGCGGCGTGGAGAGCCGTCGACAAGCCTGGGAGGGGGTGGGGTGGGGTGGGTGGGTGCAGCAGGGAGTGCGAGCCGTTGGGCCTCGTGCGAGTCCACGTGGAGCAAGCAACTCAGGTGCCAGGGCTGTGGTCCGATTATTAATATTTTTGGTCCGGTCGAGGGTAGGGGAGTTCGACCTAACTGCTCCTAAATTTCGATTTAAAGCTTTCGTGACTGCAGGGGATTCATCTTCTTGGTTCTTTCGGTAAAGGCACGTAGAATGGAAATAATAAAGTAATAAAATTTAAACATAATAAAATAATTCTCACGACGTTTCGGCAAATTAAATAGTCGCTCCAAGCCTGGGGTGTGTCATTCAGACTCTGTCTTCTCGACAGACCTGCTCTCCACCTGAGGACGGCTGCTTGCGTTGTGGCCGAAACGTGAGAATTATTTTATTATGTTTAATTTTTATTATTTTATTATTTCCATTATACGTGACTTTACCGATAGAACCAAGAAGATGCTCCTAAATTGTCATCCCTACGATTGATCTCACCCGTTGGTACAATTGCATTTTTGTTATACGTCGCGTCGCTAAAGTCTTGACGCATCGCTCATAACCATGGCCATTGGTGACAAAATATGAAAAAGTTCGCGCAGAGAACTGGTGGGGAGATGCGTGCTTGGAATTGCGCTCAGACACAGACAGAGGAAATACACGGATCACAGGACAAGGACAAGTTGCGGACGTTATATTGACTTGATTAAAGCGGGCCTGTGCAGCATGCATTAATAACAGGGATGGTAGCCGGCGGTCACGACTAATGACAAAGTGGCGGCTTAAATGTACGTCCACTACGCAGGTCGCGCAGTCATTGGTTCGTTGCATCGTGCGAGCATGAGCTTTAGGGGTGAATCTAGCAATTAACGGCCGATGATGCATTCTAAAATAAATTACAAATCAATAAACATGAAACATGAAGCAAACATTAGATGTAATTAACCAATGAAAATGCCATGGAGTAAAGTGCATTATTAAAAAAAAATTAGCATTTAATGTGTGTTTTGTCTTTTAATGATTAATAGCAAAACCACTGCCAGCCGCTCGCTAGAAATCTCTGAAAACGCGGGGCTTTGGTGCGGTGGTTTTAGCGTGGACGTGCATGATTTAAAGCTCACGCAGAAGCCACACGTTGCTTTTGACTGTATGTTACTTTTGGCACAGAGAAGCCAGATAATAACTTACAGTTATTTTCCTAAAAGAGGATTGCTACCAGAAGACGTGAACGCCGTAGCAGGGAGGTGGGGGGCACTCTTTGTACCGTTTTATGTAAAAACAAAGCGTTGTTTCTTTGCACCCTTCCCTCACGCAACATTCAGCAAGCCCCATGTGCTGACCCCATCTATTATAACACAAAAAAACGTGAAGACTCGTGTTTTGATTTTTTTTTTCATTGTTATTGAAAAAGGTTTAACCAGATAAAAACACCCGTGCGAGATGACGTGTCTAAAACTCAACTTTTTATTTGACCAGGTAAGAAGGCCCACTTAGCTACAAAACTCCTTTTCAAAAGCGACCTGACCACAAATGATAGCTCAACGAAGTGGCTTACCACGCAGGAATTTACAGCAGCCATACAATCAAAACGCATGTTTTTAAATGTGGAGGGGAAGACCAGAGGACCCAGAGACAAACCTAAGTGACCACGGGGAGAACATGCAAACTCCACATATACAGGCGTCATGGTCAGGATCGAACTTACGACCTCCTGCATAACAGGCGAGGTAGTTAACATGTCACCTGTGATGTGCAGTAACCGGCACCCTGCCACGGCGTAATGGTGACCGGCGCACTGGACTTGCAATCCAGAGGTCGCCGGTTTGATTCGATCTCCCGGCGCAGCAGTTGAAACAACAGAGCAGGTTTCTTAAATCCCTCCCACCGCCTCCGTACACCCAGCGCCGTACATGGGTGCAGCGTGGCAGGGCTGCACCTTTAATTCTTAACTCCAGCAAACCAAGAGCGAAAGCAGCAGCAGCAGCATGAGATAAACGTTGCACAATTACAAAACTCTAAACATCACAAATATCAGTCTATTCCTTCAATGATAAACCCACTGACAAATGCTCTTTTAGCATGACGATGAAAATGTTAGTGGTGTTCTGTGTTGCGGATATCAGCAGGTGAGATGTGCCATGCGTGTTGATGTAGAAACATCCAGAGATTAAATTATTACGGTTGGAGAAGAATATTCTTGGTGAGAACTTGCCTTGCCTATAAACGTTTAGATATTAATCCACGCAGATGCAGCTATATAAATGAGGTCATGATACCATGAACTACATGATATCACATTCAACAGATACTGTGGAGTCAAAGCCGCACTGATCATACATACGATTATATTAATTAACTTTGCCTTCTAATATTCATAGTTATCCACTGCAAGTTTGAGACTGGAGCAATGACATAGACTGTGTGAACAAGCCATCATTAATTACATATGAAGCGGGGCTATTCTGTGGTTACCAGAAGGCAGTGCAGGGAAATGCTGTACTCTATGTCTATGACCCCCACATCTTTTATCCCCACCTTCACCAATCCGCACTGACCAGCATGGTGAAGTATGATAGAATAACATACGGCATGGGAAGGTCCACTTCCGGCAGTGACACTGAGAAGAGCACTCTGTGCGTGCACGGTTGTTATCCTCAGGGTCGGATTAAGTTCTGAGGGACCCTAGAATTGCCACAGTTTTGGGAACCCCTCTCTGTATATTTATCTTGTTCCCAACGTTATTTTACCTTTATGCTTGTAGTTGTAGAGTTTTAATTGGATATACAACGTGTAAAGTGAAATCAATTGTTAAAACGAACACAACCATTTTAATATCAGCACCCAGCTGATACTAATGTAGTGGGTTCCACGGAGGCACACACTTGAACTTGGAGGCCACACGTTAATGTTCACACCCCAACAGGGTAACTACATAAACGTGCACTGGTTAACTCCACCACAATGGGGTAACTATACCACAACGGGGTAACTCCATTACCGGTTCAGTCAGTAACACACTGCCTGACCCACAATGCCGAGCGTAAAGACCGAAGACCGAGGACCGAGGACCGAGGATCGAAGAGACGTTGCACCGATGGGTTCCGTTCCAACAGACAGCCCGGATCAGCTCTCGGGACCTCCCTTTTATGCCCCTGAGCACGTGGCCTGACTCCGCCCTCGGCCACGCCCCCTTCTGAATCCTAACAGAAGGTTCTGGGCCTTACATCACGTGTCCCTCTCGCCACCGTTTGGCCCCCCTCGCTACCCTGTCCTGGTCACGTGCCCTCTCGGGTTCACCTAGACTGCCACGTCCTCAACTGCCCTCTCTCTGACTGTCACCAGAACCATGCCCCCTCGGGCCCCCTTCCATGCCATACCTCTACTCTGGTGCCAGAGAGAGGCTCTCACAAGCACAGTTCCCCTCTTCTGTCAGTAACTGGTGCTAAACGCTGTAGTGACTCAATATACATCACTACACTAATACACGTAGTGATACCATTGATATAATTTCCAAGCTACCTATTGGGTTTATGGTAGTGCTGCAGTCATTGTATTTCAACCATTATAAACCAGGATATATATTTTTGGGTGGGTCATCAAAATCCAATGCCCTGGGCTGAAGCCACTAAATGTATGTATGTTCAATTTCTTTTGCATCGTACATAGTCAACCGTGCTAATCCATCCCTGGTAAGATATATATAAGCACCACCGAGTCCTGTTTTAAATCTACACGTTCAGGTACCGCCCTTTTGAAGGTAATTGCACAGAAAACGTTTCAGTGACTCCTGGAGAGGGCCTGCTGCTTCTGGCGGTTTGTCTGGCCAGACCCTGGCAAGGGTTAAAATCGGTAGCACGAATGGCTCTTGGTCAAAATCTGGAAATATCCAGGTGGGAGCAAAAGACGTTTGACCTCATGCCTGCTATGTTTCCCAGATGTGTTAAGAATGATCTTTCCACTTGGGGAGTAGATGTAGAATTAAGGGTGTTTTAAAGACTAAAACTTTTAAAACAGCAATCCTTTAGAAAACCAAATCAAGGTACAAAATAATGTAATAGTTTTACTTAGCATATTTAACAGTTCAGAATCAGAATATGTATTCATTCTGGAGAAATCCGATGAGCTATGCAGCTTTTTTTTCACAGATGTCCAAAAGGTGGGTCAGAAAGTTACAACAACAAACAATACAAATATAAGCACCATCGTCGCCATCACTACCATCATCAGCACCATGATCGGCACCATCACTACCATGATCATCATTATTACACAGCACCATTATCACCATCACTACCATCATCATCAGCACGCTCAGCACCATCATCAGCAGCATAAGTACCATTATCTCGCACCTCCGATTACCACAGTTGGCTACGTCCGGTGTGAAATCATTTCAACATACAAACGATATAAGTGTAGAGTATAGCAAAGGTAAGAAAACAAATACAAGAGATAAGGTTCTAAGTTCACATTGCATCCATGTCTGGCCAGCATGGGAGATTAGGCCAAAACAAGAAAGTGATGTGAGGGATTTTTTTTATGTGTGGTGTTAGTGCTTCGATGTCCATCCTGGGTGGTATGAAAATGCGTGGCCACCTTTCCAAACAAGCGATAAATCTGGTTTGCAATTTCTCATGAAACGGATAAAAATGTTACTTTCTATCGCCAACACGTTTGTGATATAATGCTAATAGCTAGCATTCCACATGAACAACAACATAGCTTTTAGTACTTAATACGTGCATTTACAGCATATTGCTGTTCTTTATCATTCCTTCAAAAATATGCACACAATTTAGTCAGTAGCATGGTTAGGAGACAAGGTCTTGTTTTTCTTTCTTTCATGAGGCAACACAAAACAACTCATTCACGAATGCTCTGTAACAAAGAGGAAAATCTGAAGAGAAGCCTTGAGACTTGGGAGGGCATTGAAGGTGACCATGGAAGGCAGGTAATGAAATAGCCTGCAACTGATCGTTATTCCATCACCCCCAATGACACGAAACGTGGAAGTTGATGTTTTTTTGTAAATGATGTATTCTTTTACGAGGATGAATATAAAAATCCCAAATTCGTTTTCTCCCAACTTTTTTTACCTGCAAAAATATACACATATTTTATTCACCCACAGCAATAACAAGGTAAAGGTTCAGCCCTGCAAGTGATTGCTTCATGTCATTGCCAGCAGAAAAGCCTCCACGCTAACAACAGTTCGATAGTAGAGGCCCGAGAGAAGGTATTTTTGGCCCAAATTTTCTTTCACATTGCCCATACGTCTTGTGAAAGGCCAGCAATAACAAGCCGACAAAAACAATGTGGATGGCTTAAAGCAATGGCAACTTGATGATAAGTTATTATTCATTCCCTCTGAAAGATGCGGATAGAACTGAATATCTACTCACGATCCATAGTGGAATAAATAGTTTATGTGGCAGTGATCAGACCTTCATGGTTGACTTCTTAATGATTTGCTTTGATTACGTAACATTAATATTAGTTGCGCTCTTCCGACAAAGACCACCGTAAATTATGGCGAAACAAGGGGCACGGCTCCCGAAGGAGAACGGCGATTCGAGCTCATAAAATCCATGCTTCCTGCACATCGTCGAAGCCCTATGGTTACCATATGCCCATCACATGGTGGAATTTGTATGTTTCCAGTGCGCTCCTTCTCCACGTAATGATTAACAAGGAGCCCCAGTCCCAGAGCGTTGTAGATGTCTTGCTTGCCCAGCCCCCAGCCGTGAGCCATGTCCTCCCACACACACACACCCACATCCGTCCCTCCACTCCTCGCTCACCTCCTCTTTCACTTGCAAGGGGGAATGTTTTGGTAAAGAGGCGCAATAATATCTGGTGCTTATCTCCTGTTTACAGGCCTGAGCCTATTGTGGAAATTCCACACCGCTATGGCAGGGGCAAGTCTATCCACAGTCCACCCCACAACTAGGAATTGAACTTGCAACCTTCTGATTGCGAGCAGCTCGTTCTACGACTCACCCATCTGGCTGGTTAATTCAATCTCCAATTTCCATTCAACAATCATGTGAATGCTGCTGGTGTTCTTGTACAGCACAACAAATGTGCTGTTTCATTCAGACGCTGTCGCCTCGACAGACCTGGTTTCACCTGAGGACGGCTACTTGCGTTGTGGCCGAAACGTCGTGAGAATTCTTTTATTATGTTTTATTTTTATTATTTTATTACTTCCCTTCTACGTGACTTTACTGAAAGAACCAAGAAGATGAATCCCTGCAGTCACGAAAGCTTTAAATCGAAAAAAATGTCATATTGTGACTCTTACTAATTGGGCCACACTTTACCAGGGTAAGTAATATATACACTTCTGAAACCACAATACAATGTTTTTCCCCCCTGCTCCCGGTGCCATTGCTTTTTCAGGTGGTTCCATGTGTGTGAATGAATGCGGGGTATTTCACGGAGTATTTGTTTTTTAGTTCTCTCCGGCCGGTCCGCCAATTAATGAGAAGGTTCTGAGCTGTTGTTGTGGCTTGAGGGAGAGCATGTGTACGCGCAGGGTGTGCAAGGCGAAATAAACATACCCTGCAATATTTATACAAAGTATTTAAAGAATGAGTGGGCAGAGAGCCATACAATTGAAAAGTTATTTCGTAATGTCCCCTGCAGATCACCTTTCAGTTTGTTTTGCAAGAGAATTTAAGAAGTGTAGACAACATATGGAGTCTATTTTGGCCATTTCTAACGCAGGCATAATAACAGGCCCGTATGAATACAATTATTTCGGAGCTGTTACTCTGCTCTTTCTAAATCAATATTCAACCTTTAATATAAAAATGTACTTATACATTGAATTATGGGGCAGAGCGGTGGCACAAGGATTAGCGCCCAACACGGCAGAGCCAGCGATCTGAGTTAGCTTCCCAGCCATGGATAAAATCAGTGACGTGCGATACCCATCACCAACCCCCCACTGATCAGCGTGGTGAAGTATGGTCAAACAACCCCGATGACTCAGAGAGTGTAATAAGGCCTGTCACCGAGCAGCGAATTTACAATGGGACGGGAATTATTATTGAAACCTTGGATATGCTGTATATACAATATGCATTGTGTGTTTGAATGTTTCATGGTATACATGTATATTTACAAATGTTATACGTTACGTTTTCTACACACACTGAAATGCACGGAAGTACAATTGCACGTGTATGAATTGGGGTCGTCTGGGTGGTTGTTTCCAAGGCAGGCGATTGACCCTGGGAATGAATTAGTACGAGGGCTCCCGTATGCCCGTCAACAGGGGCGGGAGAAAAGGGATGAGAAAGACGAGAATTGATCGGGTTTTTTGTTGTTGGTGTTGTCGTCGTTGTTGTTGCGAGGAATAATGGAAACACAGAGCAAACAAAGTCTGAGAAGCTCGCGTCGTGGGTCCCAACACTCCAGAGTTGCGCCTGTTTCGGTGAAAATTAAATACCCCACTTGAATATTTACAAAAGAACAAATCCAAATTAAATCCGTGAATAATTCACCCGCTGCAGTTGAGTACGGCGCACGCTGACGACGTTTCTCTCTTTTTGCTCCACACGGAACGACTGAAATTTGTCAAACACGCAGGGCCTCATGTGGTATCCCCTCGTGCGTGTGGGTCTTCTCTGCGCAACCTGGTTGCTCCCCCACGTGCCGCAAAACACACTCATTAAGGTAGTTGGCCAACTGCCACAATGCAGGGCCATCCTGAAAGCAAGATACTTTAGACTCAGTGAGGCTTTTGCTGAATAATTCTAGATTTGAAGCTTTCGTGACTGCAAGGATTCATATTCTTAGGTTTTTTCGGTAAAGTCACGTAGGTAAAACATTAAAATTAATAAAAGTAAAATAAAATAAAAATCACGACGTTTCGGAGGCAACACAAGCTTCCGTCTTCAGGTGGAACCGTCACAGCCACGACAGCTGTATCAAGTAAATGAGAGATTGCAGGAGCTACCACTCCGTTTATATAATGGTTGGAGAGGGGGGGGAATAAACCAACTTAATTGCTATTATATTTGATCAACTAGCCAGGTGTCTCGGCGCAACAGCGAGTGGCCGGGAGCCAAAAGATTCCCAGTTGACATCCTGGCTAGGGGTGGACTCAGCCCATCATCTATCTTGAGTCGACAAAATACATACCACTTTGTGGAGAAGCCCCCCTCCCCAGTGGTTATCAAATGGATAACCCCCCCCCCCCACCCCACCACCACCAAAGAAATGTGGAATTTCCACCACTTGCCTAAGGGATATCGACAGGAGATGAGCACTATAATCGCAGATGCTCGTTTGAGCCGCGACTTCATTTCGAGTTGACGTTTTGAGCCTGAACCAGTAGACACGTGCCTCGGTGCAGGTGGTTAGTTTTAATCACGTCCATTTGGGGTCACGCGTTGAATTCCTCTTAAATCCTCGGCCTCAATGAGCGGCCCTGTGGCCAAACGACTCCACAACCGCCGGGCGGAACATTACCCACGCCTAGCCACGAGAGAGGCACCGTTTGTTTTCCCGGACATTTAAAGCCGAAGGATTGTGCCCACACTCATAAATACATGGCTCTCATTTTATTCCATTTACTTTTCTTGTCAAAACAGTGCTCAGTCATTTTCATAGAAGCCTTCGACGCCATGTGGTAAACAGGAACTCTCTATGCGTGCTGTTATTTCAGTATTCACGTCCAAAGCCTCACGGATCATGTGCTGTGTACATTTCCCTATGCACAGTGCGTCAAGGAGTCTTTGTCCGCGAATGCAGGTTAGCTAAACAAATAGCAATCATTGCTGTTTTCCTGCCTATGTGCGGACAACAAAGGTGGCTATCCATCTCTGCAATGTTGAAACGGGTGGTCGGGGGATGGTGTGTGCGTGTGTGGTGTGTGTCTTGTCACAATGAGACAAATGCCAGCATCGCAACAACACACTACCCGTCCGTATTTTAGCCCAGGGGGTTACGTGTGTATGTGTGTGTGCGTTACAATGGTTATAACCACGCGCCCGTGTGCATGTGCTTCGTATTTGCATGGTGGTGTGCAGTCGGTGGTTTTTGCGGGGGGTTCACTTTTCGTGGGTGTTTTGTTGTTGTTAAACGTGCTCCTGCCTCGGCGGTGTGTACGCTCGTCGCATGCATTGGTCACGTACCATTTAATTTTGAGTCATTACAAAGTAATAGACCTCGCTCGCACTCTTGCCTCCACGTGAGTAGTCTGGCAGTTAAGCAACTTTATTGTGCTGGAGCTGGCCATCTACAGATCATTAACACATGGTCTGCAGATGTACACTGCTTTCAAGCATGCAAGATGCACCACGCACTGGATTTACGCCCACGATATTTGGGAATAATAGGCGCGAGATGAAAGCATTGCGTGCACCTGGATGAAATCGCAGCTCTTAACATGGTTACAGCTTGAAAAAAATAACTCTAAATGTTCTCTAGCCATTGTACGTATTTCATCCCCAACACATAATTCACCGTGTCTGTTGGCTGTGTTATGCAGAACATATGTCTCCATCCGAGTGCCTTATCTACAGTGGCACATTGCCACATGTAGCCTTCAGAATCGGGTTAAATGAGTTGTAGTGAGTATTGAACGCGGCTCAATTAAAATGGCAATAATAATTTGTAGACAGTTCTGACTGCTGTCGATATGAACATGCCCTGCTTTAAAAACGTTATAAAAATATATACACAGCCAAGATGTGTTTTTTAATTTCTTCTTCTTCTTGCGAAGGCAACAACGATCTTATTCCGTATGAAACTGTGTGCCCAAACTTATTTGTTTATAAGGCTGCGTGTGTTAATGACGACAGAGCTCACATTTTATAGCCTCTTCTTTACCACCACAGCCCTGTCCCTGCCATTACATGTTTTTATAGCACTGTGTATGCGTTTCTTTGACAGTTATGCAGTTTACCTATTCACGAATAACAACAACAACAACCGCCATTCGCCACTAAGTTGCGGTGACGTCACCACGACGCTTGTGCCAGGCTATGTGCACGTTAAGGCCACGTGAAGTGTCGAACGCCCGTTGGCAGGAGGTCACAGGGCAGACCCAGGTGCCACGGGTCGACTGACTGAGATGACTGGCTGATGCACCACGTGTGTCCCCTACTGTGCCAACTTGCTGCGCTTTAGCCACCCAGCGCTCCGCACGTTGTTGTGAACATCGCTCCTCCCCCCTCCATTGTTGTTGGAGGGCGACTGTCTCCAACTGCCCAGTAGCGTCCTTCACGAGCCTCCTCCACAGAGGACGATCTTGACACCGCTGGTACCAGTTATCGGCAAGTCCACTCAGCTCCACATCCTCATGTACCAAATCACTCCATATTTTATCTAGCCCATGCCGCGCACGTTTAGCCAACTCGATCCGGGCTTGCCCCAAAGTAGTCCAGGGCTTATAACTTCCCACACCTCACTGCCACGCTCCCATGCCCCCTTCATTCTTCTGTGCAGAAGAAGAACCACTTCCTGTTGTTTGGCAGTCTTCTGTCCCAAGTAGAGGACTGTCCATCCCACAGTGGCAGGAGCCAGAGCCGGTCCACCGGACCTCCTGAGTACCACAGAGATCCAGGCGGTACCTGTCCAGCTCCCGACAGAGGAATGGCAGCCTCTCCTCCGCAGCGAGTGTTCGAACATTCCACTTGGCCATCCATAGAGGCTTTTTGTTGCTTCTGGAGGAGCCCCGAGGGTAAGGATTCAGTCTCCTGGCTCCGCCAAATGGGGTTTGGCCAGGAGACGTCATAGATGCCTGTCCCCCCGGGGCCTCCGGCACAAGCTTAATTATTTTTTAAATCGTAGTTTGGTAGTAGTTAATTGAAGGTGGAGGGGTTACCAGCCCCTCGCACCCATCCAGAGTCCTCATTTGGTCGCTGTGGTGGTTACAAAGGCCATGAAGGGAAAGGTCAATCTAAATTGGCTCTCCCCCCACGGCACTGCCCACCACAGCATTGCCGTCCGGTACCACGAGAAGGTAGGGGGTTGTATTTGCGAATATGCACACGGCCACATGCACACACATCTACATACGCAAATGCGTTGCAAATATTGATATTTGTTTTTTCCAGCTCACGAAACATGCAGCGAATCCACCAGTGCAATATAACGCATATCCTGATTCGACCTTACGCATGTTGTATGTAATGGGTCCACGTGACTGCCCTTGAGCCACAGGAGGCCGCTACATTCAGCACAATGCAACTGCAGTTGATTCCTCAATCAAATCGCAGCCCTCAATTGCGACCATTCAATTGGATCCCAAAGTGCGCAACCGCGATCAAGGTCAAAAGGTTATCACAGAAATGTCGTCGATTCCAACATAACTCACCCCAGTACCGCCTTCTCTCTGCTCGGTCCCCTCAGCTGTTTCACACACACACAGAACAAAGATCCCCCTTATAGCCTACGTCAGACCGTTGGGGCAAGAACAGTTGGTGAGCACCTATTAAGGCCGGAACAGCTTCTTTTTTTAGTATGACTGCATTATGCTTGTTGACCCAGGAATGCCCTACTGAGTCTCATGACCTGTTTTCAAGAGGGCCCTACCAAGTTTTGTTGTAGTCGGTCTCACCAATGCTAGTGTTTACACACCACACCGAGTACTCATTTAAGGTTGAGTCAACCTAGGATATGTCCAGGACCGGTTCAAATATCACTCGTCATTGACATCAACCACGGAAGAAAATTGAGCTCGGGACGCTGAGTTCATTAATACAGCACATTAACCACTGCATTGCCACTGTATACATAGCACATACACCACAAATGTAGCTTTGCATCGTTTATATATGCACATTGAATATATAGATGCTATACATATTTTCCCATCATCTCCAACACTGCTCTGAGGTCTGCACATGATGGAGCAGGCCCGGTGCCAGCTCCTGATGTTTAGCATGTGACATGTGCTATTTACATGCATGTTCGCAGCGGTGGGCGGTGGTGGGGTGGGGTGGGGTGGGGGGGCAGTGAACGGAGGCTGAGCCGGTGACAGGGCTTGCTGGCTGGGCTGGAGGAGGGGCAGTGGGATGCGAAACCGCAAGCGCTGCACACTGACTTCGCCTCTCGTCGCTTGCATGGCTTGTTCTCACCCAGCCATGTCCCGTAGCCTCAGGCCCCCCTGTGGGGGCAACGCTGGGACTTAATTAGCACCAGGGTTTTTGAGGCTGGCTTACAGATTGCCCATCTGAAAGATGGTGGTAGAGAGAGGTGCGCGAGAGAGCAAGGACGTTTGGAGTGAGCTAGAGAGAGAGAGAGAGCGCGCGAGAGAAATACGAATTAGGTAAGAGTGGGAGAAAAGCATTGACCTGAGTGCTTATCTGCGTGAGAAAGTAAGGCAGAGTAAAGCAAACTGAGGCCAACTATGTGCAGGGGCATGATTAGGATCTGACTTGTCCATTCATCGATCTGTAGGGTTGAGGAATCTGCAGTATAAAATAAACAAGCAATACACTCGAATGCACTTCTTCATGCATTCCTTCACTTATAAAGCCTAAATCTACAACTCCACACAGCCGTGTCTTTGCAATTAAATTTTGAAATGCTTTTTTTCTCTCTATATTTTCGGGGCATTGGCAGTAATTCAAAATATATACCCATAATTACTTACGCATACCTTTTTTGTAAATCGGAAATACAACTTCTACACTATATTTCATAATATAAATACACGTCTGCATCTCAGTGTGCACAATTGAAATGTGTACCACATGTTCATCTGCACTATATATATTTAAAATATGTGTATTTAACTGCTCGCAATATATTTAACTTCGCCAAGTGGATTGTTACATCGCGGGGACACGATATGGTGGCGGCGGCTTTGCGAGGCCATCATCCAGCAGTGCATTTGCCATGGCTGATGATGCAGTTGAGATAAAGGACAGATCACATCGCTTTTATATCATCCCATTGGGCACCTTACACGAACCTACATCCCAGGGAAGCGAGCATTACTCGTGAAACATTGCTTGTATGTTTCGAGTTTCCACGTGCTCTTGTTGTGTTATGTACAATAAAACAGGTCACACAAGATGATCGCGTATGTGTGTAAGCTGTTCAGAAAAATAAGGCTGAAATTGCCGCAATTACATGTGACGTAATGCTAGACGTTGCATGTATTTTTTTTGTTAACGTGCACTACCCCTTAATTATAACGTTAATTCGGACCTGATTACAAAAACATGTGTGCGAGGATCTTGAGTACACGGCCATAACTCAAGTTGGCATCTAAACTGCGAGCCCAAGCCAGGGGCAGCCAACTGCAGAATGCTCGACAGCAGCTGAAATGGTGTCGTGACAGTACACTTGGAAAGCAGGAATGTGTGCCTTTAAGAACGCAGGCGCTATTTCACGTCACTCGGGCTTTCAATTTGAGGAATGCTCATAAAACACTAACTATGACTTATCAAATCTGGTCGTGTTTTCACAACCGCTTGGTTTATCTTTTTTAATTTATGAAGGTTAATGTTGGGAGGTCCATTATTCACCTAATCTTTGAATTATTTATCGTGTTGCTTGGAGGAATATTCAATGGTCATGTGATCAGCCGTCATATTTGCGATTTCACCCGGGCTTTCTGCAACGTGCTCTGCAAGGATTGAGCGGCATTTTGCTTTTGTTGCTATGAAACAGATGTCTTAAGTGGCAATGCCTCACATAATTAAAACGGTAGGATGACATTTACGTCCCTAGCAACAGCTAAATTCTGTAATTTCAGAGAGCATTGGAATGCAAATGTAGCCAACCATGCAAATATCTGCTGTAATGAAACTATTTATAAATTGTCTTGTGTGGCTTTTATGCTGGCTTTTTTTTCATTGGATTGTTTTAAATATAGACATCAATATTCATATATGTGTGGAAGGCCTACAGGGTTATTGGCCCGAATGTTATTTTAATTTATTGCCAAGAATCAGCCACAATGCTGCGTAATAACAAATGTTAAATGGTGTCTACAGATGGATTTTGCTCTATTTGCCGATAGCGCCTGACAACCCGGCATCATTAAACAGGCCTCAATCTTCTGATGAGTCTCAAAAAGTTGAAGCCAGTCCACAGTTTGCCTGCTCAAACAAATGCTGCTGAACGAAATTAGTCTCGAAGACCCATTGGCTGATGGATGAAAAGGTTATTTGATTCTATTTTTGCTTCCTAAAATGGATACTTGTCAATTCATTATTACTTAACGTACAGTATTACCCAGGCATCTATTAGGTTTGTGCATCACTAACGTTGTACTCTGTGTTAATATGCATTGCTTCATGGTCTGATAAAAAAAAATGCAATGCCATGAAAAACACAGGCATAAGAAAGTCTCCAAATTATCTCGGCAAAGCACGTAGCTTGCAGCTGCGCGCAACACTAAACGTCACCACATCCATTCGAATGAAATTAAAACAAATCTCTCCAGCACCTTTTCTCACCTTGGTTAAGTGCCAAATTAAATGGGAAAACAATTGTGTGGTAACAAACAGAGTGTGGGGGCTTTAATCACGTAGAGACTGATGTCTTTTTCTCTCTAACCTTTGATGGCAAGACTACATTTCTGGCAGATGAACTGAGACTGAGAGTTCTGCTGCACTGAGGGCCTCCACGCGGCTGCTTGGTTTATTAAATGGTCTGGCCCCTATCTCTGCTATCCAAGCGTTGAGCACCCACCACTTCACCGCCGTGTCTGTTGCATTTGGACCGCCATCTCCTACCCCTGTTGTTGACCCTGGCAGATGATCCAGCGACTGAAGCCAAGGGCTATTTTTTTCTCTCTGCTGAGCACATGAAAGATGGTGACTGTGTGGGTCTGTCTGTCTGTCCTCACCTCTCCCTCAACTTCCACCCCGCTCATCGATTGCCGACAGAATCCGCTGCGGTCTGCCCCCATTATAATTCGCTTTACTGCAGCAATGTCGCGGCAATCGATTGTTAAATAATTGTCTGCCAGCGTGTTTGTACTCCGCCGTATATATGTACAGTAGTGCCTGCCCCCGTACTCTTTTGTTGTACAACTGGGAATTGATTCTCAATTTGTCTCGAATGATAAAATACACAGGGTTAAAAATAAACTGAACGCTTCGCTTAGCAAGCCAAAGCTAACTCCCGCAAGTAAAATTGGACAAAAGTATTCAGGTGACCTTGAAATAAAACAACAAAGGTAATTGCACTCGATAAAAAAAATTGTATTTTTAATGAACAATCCGATAGACGAATTCATTTCCTTTCCTAACAAACCTAGTATTTCCTCAACATATGTTGTAATAAAAGGTAGTATTTAACGAATGACATGAAAAAAGGAATACTGTATAATACATCCTTTATGTGCTACAAATGCTCAATCCAATAAGTCCCACTGCAGCAAATTATTTTAAAAGTAGATTTGTCAAGGTTCGAACATGCATTCGCTCCGCGCTATCCTGCCTGAGCAGCACTCTGTGGGTACGAAATCGAGAGTGACTTATACCATTTACGATCGCCTTGATTGAGCCGCCACTTTATTAATGGCAAGTGCCACAAGGCTCCTTTCTCAGCAGTGGTCTGGGGACTGCCAACCCAAAGCTATTAGTAATTCCGCAGCAGGCAGGAGACATTTCAACATTTTTACGTGAATATACCGGAGAGACGGGGGCCTTTAAAGTGCCACTTTATGTTAAGACATTGCAGCCTTTCGTTCTCTCCGGCAAAAAGCTGCGCCGGCGATATTAGAATCCATCCAAGTGCAACTGCCTCAGGTCTAGCAACCAGGCTGCTTTGTTCGTGGAGGCAAGCAGCTGTTATGAGAGAACCTATTTATTCACACTTCAGGGCATCATGATATGCTAAACACAGGGGATTCACCCTGGCTACAATCACAGGCCCCAACCTCTCCACTTGCCCTTGAATGCCCACATCAAAACCATCATCACGCAAACAGCTGGCCCAGCAACTGGTCACCCACTCTTGTGCTGTTGCAAAGTGAGTGATACATTGGTCTCATACACTCAAGTCAGAACACCTCCCATTTAAAATGCGAAGGTTTTTTGCTAGAAAATGAGTGTGGGCAGTGCAGTCTGTACACGCAGTATCAGGTAAAAAGTCAAAGTGGTTCCGACTCAAACATTTGGGGCGGTGCTCATCTCGTGTGCAACTTTGAGCCACTGATGGAAATTCCCCATTGCTAGGGCGAGGATGAGTCGTTCTACATGGCAACCAACTGTTGCTATCCTCACAGAAGAAGTACTTACTTTATGACCGCCTAAGGGATGATGGTTTGAGTTGACCCATGGCAAGGAATGGAACTCATAACCCTCTGGATACAAGCTAGCCTAGTCTCACATGGTGTTGGACCAAATGACGCCAAAAGGCACCATGTGAGACTAGGCTCTGAGAAAAGCTGTCTCGGGTGTGGACCAATCAATTTCAAGGACAGTGCATACATTATCAGAGTTGTGTTTTTTGTTTGCATTCCGACCGCAGGTATTGTGGTCAATGCAAACATGACTCCTTGTAAAAAAAGGTGTCATTTTTGTTGCCAGATAAAAGGGTAAAAAAACAATTATCAGTGTTTGATACCGTTGCTTGTGAGCCAAGTTGCTGATTCGTTTTCATTGTGTATGTATTATAAAACTAAACACTAAACTTTTTTTTTACTTTACCAGGAAAGGCCTACATAGCTATATAGCTCTTTTTCAGAAGCGACCTGATCACAACCGATAGCTCAACGAAGTGGTTCATTATGTGGAAATGTATAGCAGACAAATAATCTAAACGCATGTTTTTAAATGTGGAGGGAAAAACCAGAGGACCTAGAGAAAAAAAGAAGACACAACCACGGGAAGAACACGCAAACTCCAAATATACGGGCGTTAGGCTCGGGATCGAACCCACCACCTCCTGTATACCAGGAGAGGTAGTTAACATCTCGCCACAGTGGCACCCCTCAGGGCTCACGATTCCTTGCCTGGAATCAGAATCCCCTATTTTGAAATCGCCTACGATTTCTATCAGGATTGTGAGACCCAAGAAATCAAGGAATTATGGGAGGGCTCTTTGGGTTCCAAAGAGGCCCGTTTCCAAAATGCTGCTGGGTTTCCTGATGTTATTGCCAAGATTGCTGTCTCTAAACGATCGAGCCCTGTTCAATACCAAATCAATGTTGCACAAGAACACATTTTGCATTTATGGAGAGCATTATAGGTAATACATGAAATAAACAGACTTTCTGCTATGGAAAGCCAATAGGCTGTTTATGTAGAGAGACTAATTCAAGACGATTTTATTTTCCATATCTATTCACAAAAATACAAAATAATAGCCAAAGTAGTTTCCTACTCAACTCATCATAGGAAGGCACTCAAATCCTGTTTACTGCCCCAGAGCCAGGAGTAGAAACGCCACATTCCTATAGTGTGGGGTAAGTAAACACGAAGCACAAGCAGTGTTCACTTATCAAAGTGGTGCATCATGTTACCACCCATCAGCGATGATGGGCTGAGATAATCCCTGTGTGGGATTTGAACTTACAACCTTTTGTTGGGAGCAGTGCGCTGTAACCACTGTTGCCACCCGGTCATACTGCAGCATGCCCTCAAAAATATTGATTATCATGAAGAATAAAAAAATACCACGCTATAACAAGCTGTCTAAATAGCTTAGAAATAAATGACACCATTGACAACTGTACTGTAATGTGTTTTCTACTAAACAATGATAATTAACAGTCTGATTAATGTCAGTGCTGCACATGTCACACGATCCACTTCCACTGTAACCACTACATTTTCACACCTAAAGACAACTAATTAGAGCAAGCACTGCAGAGACTATGCATAATTCATGATGTTTCGTGCAAGCCTTACATTTTATAAAGATTAACACATTCGTGAAGTGTGCGTAAAATGGCAAACAGATTTCACGAAACTGCTGTAAATTATGGGGAGAAAAAAAAACAAGATTTTTTTTTTTCAGATCTTGCTGTGGTGTACACTGGATAGATTTGCAATCCAGAGTCCACCCGCTTTGATCCAATATACTCGCACGGCAAACAGAAGTGATGGGCAAGTCTTTTAAAATCTCCCCTTGTGCCTCTGTCAAACCAGCAGTATGAATGGGCCCAGCACTGCTTGTCGATCGCGAGGTCACGTCTGGGTGTTTTCACCTCTCCCAACACGTCTGGCCAGCGTATAAAAGTAGGCCAAAATACCCTCGAGAGGGGGCGGGAGGGGGGGGCTCTCTCGATTCCCCTGCAGTTGGAGGACCTTTCACCAGCAGGCGAGAGAGCAAGACATTGCAGGGCCGCGTGTATGCCTCACCGATTATGATTTTTAAATCCCAAAAAGCCACACAAATTTTCAGTTTTAATGTCCAAAAAACCAAGAGGTCAACAATAACAAATTAACGTGGACTAAACCACAAGCAAGGATGGCTGGTACGAGCTCTGAAGTGTTTACAGAAGGGTCTGGCCCACAAAACGAGAGTTGTAAAAACAGCCAGACCCAGCCGTCTGGGTTCAAGGGCCTCGTTTTACTCTGCCATGCACACACACAAAGGCCCGAGCTCAATAATACACAAACAAGTAAGTATACTAGATTTGAAGCTTTCATGACTGCAAGGATTCATATTCTTAGGTTTTTTTGGTAAAGTCACGTAGGTAAAAAATAAAATTCAAAGTTAATAATGGAAATAAAAGAAAATATTATTTCCATTATTAACTTTGAATTTTATTTTTTACCTACGTGACTTTACCGAAAAAAACCTAAGAGTAAGTAAGTATACATTTATAAATGCGCACGTCTTAAAACCGAGTGTGCAATGTTCATACATTGTAAGCTCGATGAAATAGTTATATCTGGCATCTTCTACTGAACTGGATACATTTTTGTGACGAGTCTCGAACATCATGTAGTGGCAGTGCGTTCCAGGCTGACGGACCCCTGTCCATGAAATATATTTGTATGCGGCCATACCTAGAATATGCTCAGCAATGTAACACAATCTAAATAGTGCGACATTCTTTTGTTGCAATAACAAGTCGCAACTATTGTTTTGTTGTAGTTGCGATTCTCCAACATACACTGCATGGGTAATAAAGGGGTGTTTTTCTATATTATGCAACACAATTACTTTGTTAATATGAATGTTCAAGTACAAGATTTGGAGAGAGTTGCGTTTGTACATCTAAATCTTTTTTTTCCAACCCATCAACAGCCTGGAGATTAGGGAATCCAAATTATTTCCGAACAATACACAGTATATAGTCAGGTATTCTGACTCACATTTGTTTCCATTCTGCACACACATTTCTGTCTGATAAGTTTTTCATCTTTTCATAGAAACTGTTGGAATTGGTTTTATTCACTTGGGGCTTGTGACTAAAATGGAAATATTTTTTTTTATCGCATATCCCTTTTATTAGACTTCTGGGCAGACATGTGAGGGTCCTAGCCAGCTCTGTGTCATACAGAGATATATTTTTGGTGAGAGAAGCATATGCAGAGATAGCTATTGTAAAGGTTTGGGAGCGATAGTGCAACGGTTTGTGCCACGACTAATACCGGTGATGATGAACCTGAATCGGTCCTGGGCCTCCACTAGATCCACTCAACCTCAAATGAGTGTTTGGCGCGATGTGTAAACATCGCCATTGGGGGAGACAAAGGCGGCCGGGGGCGGTGCTGGCCACCCACCTCCTCGCGTGCCATGCCGGCCTTCATTGGTGCTACTCGCTAACAGCACTTGCCCCAAAAAATCTGCTCAGGCTATACAGGGGTTAAATTTCGATTTAAAGCTTTCGTGACTGCAGGGATTCATCTTCTTGGTTCTTTCGGTAAAGTCACGTAGAAGGGAAATAATAAAATAATAAAAATAAACATAATAAAATAATTCTCACGACGTTTCGGCCACAACGCAAGCAGCCGTCCTCAGGTCAAGAACAGGTCTGTCGGAAAGTCTGAAGGACGCTGTCTTTCTGAAGGACGCTGTCTTTCCGAGAGACCTGTTCTTCACCTGAGGACGGCTGCTTGCGTTGTGGCCAAAACGTTGTGAGAAATATTTTATTATTTTTATTTTTTTATTATTTCCCATCTACGTGACTTTACCTATACAGGGGTTCTTTGTTCTTTGTTGTAAAGGTGGTGCTGCAGAGAGGTCTATGAGAACTTTGGAATATGAGGTTGGATAGCACCTCGATTGGAGGCTGTCATGACAAGAGTTTCCTAACATTCCAAAGTTGTAGAATTGTGTCAGTGTTAATAAATTACAGTTGACGTCTCTTTATTTTTGTGGACATAGCTCTGTGAGGCGTGTTGAGGTCTGAAATGACGCTGGAGTTCAAAAACAGCAAAGAACAAAATTACTATTTTTAAGACGCATTTAGCGACTTTATCATGCAGCTTGTGTTTTTTAACAGCTTTAAATAACATCATTGTCCTACTTCCACCACAGTGCCATTATTCAGTGAAACAGACATAGACAAAATAAACATGACGTTGCCATTAATGCCTTCTTATCTGGTAGGAAGGCGGTGCATAACTGAGCACACACAGCAAGAGGATCATCTCTATTTGCGTTTCCTGTTTTTTACGCTTAAGCCCTGGCTGGGGAAAGTTTTGAAAGATGAAGAACAATGAAATGTACAGATTTAAATTGTGATAGGCCAATTGGCAGCTGCTGAGACATTCTTCCCCCCATATGTAATGGATGATGTTGGAGGGTTTTGCCATTATTGTATTTTGATTTGGTGGTCTGTGGCGCTGTGCAAGTCATCCACAGCCACGCTCTGGCACAGGCCAGAGACTGTGTGCAGTTTCTTAGCTCAAATTAGTGGCACTCATATCATTGTATTGAGAAATTGTGACTGCTGATGAGACACTAAATGTTGAAGCCGGTCTACAGTTTCATCTTCTTGGTTCTTTCGGTACAGTCACGTAGAAGGGAAATAATAAAATAATAAAAATAAAACATAATAAAATAATTCTCACGACGTTTCGGCCACAACGCAAGCAGCCATCCTCAGGTGAAGAACAGGTCTGTCGGAAAGACAGCGTCTGAATTAGATTTTTTTAAATGTTTTATTTATTTTATTTTATTATTTCCATTCTACGTGACTTTACCGAAAGAACCAAGAAAATGAATCCCTGCAGTCACGAAAGTTTTAAATCAAAACCGGTCTACAGTTTGTTTATGTTGTATCAATGCTGTTGAAATAAAAGGAAAAAAAACACTCCCACAAGTCTGCCTGGCCGATGGTATGTAAAAATGCATGTTTATGTGTTTATTATGTGCACAGACGATTATGGGATAGAGGCACATTGTCAGCTTATTTATTGTGTTGCTTACACTCTCTACAAGAACGAGGATGGCTGCTTTGTCTCACGTTTTATGAAGAGGTAGTCTGGCGGCTCGTGGCTCAGAGCCAGAGGTCGCAAACGGGTTTTGATTCCTTACCCGTACCCGGCCGCACCAGGGTCGCAAACGGGTACCCGTACCCGTACCCGGCAGTACCCGTACCCTACCCTTACCCGGCCGGGTATGGGTATCGGGTACCTGATTGCGACCTCTGGGATGAAGCCATGTTGCAGGCGCGGGTGGGTTGATTCTAGGAACTTGAATTGTGAGAAGAGACAAGACGTTGGGAAATGAGTGACAAACGGTTACTCACCAGTGACTCACGGCCTACCCATACCCGTACCCGGCCGCACCAGGGTCGCAAACGGGTACCCGTACCTGGCCGGGTACGGGTAGCCGGGTATCGGGTAGGGTACGGGTATCGGGTACCCGGTTGCGACCTCTGCTCAGACCCCACTGAGATATGCTGGGTTCAATTCCAGGCAGCCACCAACCATTTAGAGTCTAGTCGAGGTGGTAGTCTCATCCTGGCCACCAATAACAGCATACCAAAAAAAGAATCACGTTCAATTTAGTTTCTCAACTCCATTGGCCTCATTTCAGCCATGAAGACGAAGATATATATCTATGTACTTGGTTTAATTGGCATGTAATGAATTGCAGGACATTACTACGAATACGAATGCCTACTGAAGTATATTCAGAGGTAGTTATATGGAATCATCTTCTCGTGTCATTCACTCATACAGGGTGATACATCGCTTGCTGTTGAGCTACAAATGGAATACAAATGTATTGCATGATGATGTCGACAGCTCTATTTAAAAATTATTGTCGAAAAGTCAAAATGTTAATTCAAAAAGGAAGTAAACCTTTAAACTGTAGAGATGCCATTCGTTTTACATATAATATGTGTTAACATAAGAAGAAGAATTCTGTTCAGCATACTGCTTATAGTAAAGTTATTTTTAGCAGCCAAAGCTATTGGTTGTGCAGGAGTTTGACACACAAACATATGCACGCACACACGCACATGCACCCATACGTATACCCATCCCCTGTGGGTGATGATAATGTTTTTCTCTGCCCTCAATTGGGAAAGACTAGAAAAAAAAGTGACCCCTTGCACTTTCCGTGGATACGTTTTTTTTTGTATTGCAATTGCATCGTAAGGCTTCGGCAATATCACATCAGGGACGGGGCAGGAAGCACCGCGCTGATTCTGCGAGGCGCGAGATAAAATTGCGGTGGCTGCCTGTCCTGTGTGTTCCCCCAACAGCGCCGGTGGATAATTGATGGTGAGTGGAGAAATTATCTAGCCAAGCAAAACTGAGTGCAGTTCCGTAGAAAATAGCCCTGGGCCGAACCGGGATAATGATTTCCAGATTTGCGACCACGCTGTCTGCCATCACCGTGGCCTACATTTTCTGCTTTGGTTTCATTTACTGGAGCTTAGGGCTTATTAGGGTGGCACGCTAAGCATTGTAGAGCCCCCCCCTCCCCTGCCCGACCACATTTGTTTCTGAAGCCGCACACAAACAACCACTTTCAATGGCACTCATCCTAATTGGCATGGGTTACGCTCAAAACTCAAACTAAACTATTTTAATTTTACCAAATAAGGCCCACTGAGCTAAGTGGGTCTTTTTCAGAAGCGGCCTGGCCACAAATGATAGCTCAACGAAGTGGCCTATCGCGTGGAAATTCAAAGCAGCCAAATAAAATAAATACTCTAAACGCGTGATGTTGATTCTAAATGTGGAAGGAAAACCGGGAGGACCTGGAGAAAAATGCACGCGATCACGGGGAGAGCATGAAAACTCCAAATATGCAGGTGTTAGGGTTGGGATCGAATGAACGACCTTCTATATACCAGGAGAGGTAGTTAAAATCTCCCAAATTGGGACCCCATATTGTGGGCAGGAGGACTTTCCCCCTCACCCCTCCCATGCCACTTCGTAGATGTGGAGGTGAACAATAGAGTTTAGTCGCCCCACACTGAAAGTCCATGTGGACACGGGGTGAGAGCCAAATTAATTTCTTTTGAACAGTAGAACGTGTGGCTCTCCGGTGTGTTCGTGAGTTTCTTTGTGGGTCGTTCGGCATGACGTCCGTCGTTTCACTCTTCGTGCTGGCAGCTTCTTCAGATTGTGGAGCAAATTATTGGATATTGCGCTGGACAACACGCGGGACAACCCGTAAAAAAATGCATTGCAGCGCTGTACAGCAGCACAACCATGTAAACCAATGTAGCAGCAGAACGTATGTATTATTAACATATAATGAACATAATGATTTTTTTTCTTCTAATAGCATCCTATACGTCGTGGCATCTCATGTGACATCGCATCTCAACACATTTTAAAGGGCACCCTTAGCGGCAGCTGTCCCTGTGGGTACAAGGTGACTCACGAATGATAGATAATATAAAGAATTGGGCGTTTTTGCGGACCATGTATGTCCCACACATCATATGAGTTTCGGAAAATAGAGTCATTGATAAGAAGAGTGCTACTCTATAAGCCATGCGTTGTGTACAAAGACAAAGATCCTCCATATATGCTTAACGGACTGTAGGAGCAAGCACTGTTAGTATAGCGAGCACATTTGAAGCCCAGCACGGCACACGTGGCCAGTTACCACACCCGGTCGCCTCTGTCTCCCGAGTGGCGATGTTTACACACTACATAAGATACTTATTTGAGGCTGAGTCGACCTAGGGTAGCCCGGTTCGTGTTGGCCATTAGCGGGAATCGCACTCGGGTCACCGGGTTCGTAGCGCAGCACGCTAACCGCTGGACTTGCTCTCCTCGTTGTGGACACGCACACACACACATGTGCGTGCATCTTTGCCACGTGACTTTTGTTCCACATTTCTTTTGACTCAGTGGGTAGTTCAGTTGTTCCAGCCAAATGTTTATCGTTCCACTATGGGAGGCGTTTGGCGCTGCTCAGACTGGCACTGAAACTGGTCACAGATTTAACGATGATATCCCCCACGTGAAGCGGTGGCGCAGTGGTTAGCACACTCCGCGATAATCATTGTGACATGCGATTCATTCGCAGTCACAGCTAACATCAGTGGTGAGTGATTACTGAAACATTAAAAGGACCCCCCCTCTTCCCACCTTCACCAATCTGCATTAACCAGGATGGTGAAGTATGGTCAAATACCCTCCGTGACTGACACGACGTGGGGAGGCCTTCATCCAGCATAATCCCTGTCTATCATCATAATTCAAATCTTTCCACTTTTAATGGGGGCGCATATTCACCATTCGTGCTGTTCAAACGTGCGCTACCAATACAGTGCAGTACTTACAAAATACAAATCACCACCATTCAAATAGGGCTTTGATGCACGCGCGGTTTTGCTTTTGTGCAATTAAAACTACAACGTGTGAATAGATAACGTTGCATGTAAATGAGCTTGCATGTCAATTCTTGTGCGGCCTGTAATTAGATTGTTTTTGTTATCTTGATATATATTTAAATATCAGGATAATGAACAAGGTTCCCCCATTGGCGGCAATGCTGATGGACTTCAATCCCGAAGGATGCGAGCGTTTGTTTACTATTCCTGCACTACCGACGGGTATGCAGTTTTTTTTTTCTGCGGTCCTGCCGTACAGCTCTATGGTGTAGCTTGGGGTCATACTGCCCATAGTTCAGCTTGACGTCTGACGTTTCACCCCTTGTGCTGGGAGCTTCATCAGCAACTGAAAGTTCAGTGTTTACATTATCCTGACAACGCACAGAAGAACCTGAAAACAAACCAGAAAGGTACTTTTTTATTTTTACTTGGCAGTAAGTTATTTGGAAAGAGCATGACCATTTTTTTTGGTAAATTCCTTCACTGCATGAGTATTCATAACGACGCACATCTTGGGAAGTCAATTTCAAGGAGGTCCTTTCTGTCAACACGAGCTTGAGTGCTCTAAAGCCTAGGGCAGCAGCCAATATTCTAAACGCATTATTCATATATCATTGCATTTGTTGGCCACATCTGATGCGGGCCCTATGGAAAGAAAAAAAAATAAACCGAGCCGGCGTATTTGCGTCACACAAAGCCAAAGGCATAAACCCGCTGTGAATTACTGCAGCAGCAATGCAATGCCACATTTTCTGGAAAATATGTAAAAAATAAAAGTGGAGTGTATAAGTCCACATCACAAAAAGTAGTGATTTTTCACGCTGATTAATCGATTACATGAAATGGAGGATACGGCTTCACTGTTCCAGCTCAAAATTGGCATGCAGCTTCCCAGGTCGGCGAAATCCTCCGATGTCAATGCAAACAACTTGGGATTGCGACATCTCTTGTGACCCTTACACCGGTGCACCGCGCGCGGTACTGTGCGCTTGTGACCTTCGCGCAGCCAACGGGTTCACGATCGCCGTGCCAACGTCGGAGCGACTCGGGCCGACAAAGCGATTTGACGCGCAAACCGCAGCGCGTGCACGCCCTCTCGGCGACACAAAAACAAATGGTAGGCGAGGAACAGGTGGAGGTAGGAGTCGCATCGTCGCTCGAGAACGAGGCCGTCTCGGTGGACGATTCTTAAAGAGGCCGACCGACACTATCCCCCTGCCGTTTGCCCATTCTCATTCTCGCGGGTCTTATTGGCAAAAAATTGGAAGAATAAAACTATATTAAAGCTAAATTTCGATTTAAAGCTTTCGTGACTGCAGGGATTCATCTTATTGGTTCTTTCGGTAAAGTCACGTAGAATGGAAATAATAAAATAATAAAAATAAAACATAATAAAATAATTCTCACGACGTTTCGGCCACAACGCAAGCAGCCGTCCTCAGGTGGAGAACACGGCTGTCGAGAAGACTCGGTCTTCACCTGAGGACGGCTGCTTGCGTTGTGGCCGAAACGTCGTGAGAATTTATTTTATTACGTTTTATTTGTATTATTTTATTATTTCCATTCTACGTGACTTTACCGAAATAACCAAGAAGATATATTAAAGCTGCACAACGCGCAGTACTACCCACCCACCCCCCTCCAAATAAACCATCGGCGCTTTGTATCAGGCTTGTGCGCTTAGCTCAATATTTTCTTTAAAATATAATAATCATACGACGTTATCCAATAAAATCACCGTAAATTAAACACGGAGACCAAGTCCCCGCGAAACAACCGTGTCCCCCGGCTTTGCTTTGGCTAGCGCTCGACGTAACGTGATATAACATAAATACTGTGTGTGTGCAGGCAGTTTGAATACGGCTTAAAGTACAGCACTGACAGACGCGTTCATTCCATTGCAAAGCAAAGCTGAATCTTACTGTACCGGCAAGCTCGACAATGCGGCTCGGATTTGCATGCGTGTGCGCAGACAGCTTTTGGTTAATGAACCATCAGCTTTATAATCTCTGCAGGGTTTCACACCAGCATATCCAGCTCTTGTGTGCATGTGGGGGAGAGGGGGTGCTGACGATACGTCGCAAGCCAGAGGAGAGAATGCGTTCAAGAGCATGCCATAGATGTCGAGCCATGGCATCAGCTCATATGGAGGGGGTGAGATAGATTGGGGCAGTGACAGACGCAGGCCGGGTGTGAGTAGGCATTCATCCAGCAGTGGATAGATCATGGCGGATGATGATGATGACCTACGGAAGAAAACCAGGGACGGTTCGCATCTTGACACGTAAATATAATAATGCAAGCTCGCCAACATGGATTCAGGTTGTCTTTCGTTACAAGTGTAGTGGGTTCGAATTAGGTGCACACACACACAGCTTGGAGGCCACACTATTTATTAAACGGTAAGTAATATAACACTGTACATGAGGTGGTGACCACCTTCCTCAACTCACTAACACTCTGGAACGCGACACAGACTGGACCAGGCAGGCAACGGGCTGCCTGGTCCAGGACGACGACCCGGGACTTGAGGACCGATGATGTCTTCACTTCGGAGTTCAACAGCCCCGCTCTGCATTCACACCCCGCTTATATCCGCTCCGCCCAGGCCACACCTCCCTTCCCAGGCCACGCCTCCCTTCCCCCACCTCACGGGAAGGTCTGGGTCCCTCCACCACGTGACCCCCCAGGCACCCCCTTGGGGCCCCCAGCCCTCGTACGGGCCGACACAGTAGTGACGTGATATGTCACGTTGTGAGACTAAATGAATCGTACGTTTGTGGCCATTCTTAGTGTATCATTCTTCAGAGCCGTCTGATCTTCATACAAAGACGTGGCTCACAACGAAAGAAGATTTTTTTTAAACATATGTTAAATATGCATTACAGTTCACAGCACTTTCATTTTACCAGATTATAGCAGACTAATTCGCTTATGTACAGCAATTAGGGCCAGTAATAGCTTTTTAATGCCAGTAGAATGGTGCAACAACTAAGCGGGTAATAAAGATTTTTTTCTGTAAGCTTGCGAGCCAGCCCAAAACAGTTAAACTTGTAAGTGATTTAATAATTTCCAATAGCTATTTAAGAACGCATACATATGTTCATATGGAAATACATACTTTCGTGACAAATCACGTCACGTGATTTTCTCTACTTGTTTATTAATTGAATACGCAGATGAGGACTGCAGCATTTGCAATTAAAGGGGTTTTCTAAATAATATCAAGGATTCACGTTATGTAATAGATTACGGTGGAGGTGTATTCTCAGAAATGTAGCATTGTAATCGAATTATGGCATTTTAATATGTTGTTTTGTGTGCATATATTTGCGTGCGTTTATATGTGTGTATAAAAGTTTGAAAGTGGATCGTCGGTTGTCTTGGAAAGAATATATTTGTTGTCAGGAAAGTATTTGTTCTCACATGGGAAGATGTATGTTGAACTTCTTTCGCACCATACATAGCCAACCGGGCTAATTGCAGGTGTAGTCAGCTGCTGTTCATAGTACCCAACGTTGTTTTTATTTGCGCAGGTCAGCTGCGATACTTATTATCTTTCTTATGGTAACAAGTATTGATCTTTCTTCTTGGTTCTTTCGGTAAAGTCACGTAAAATGGAAATAATAAAATAATAAAAATTCAACATAATAATTAAGACAGAGTCTCTGTCTTCTCGACAGACCTGCTCTCCACCTGAGGACGGCTGCTTGCGTTGTGGCCGGAACGTCGTAAGAATTATTCTATTATGTTTTATTTTTAGTATTTTATTATTTCCATTCTACGTGACTTTACCGAAAGAACCAAGAAGATGAATCCCTGCAGTCACTAAAGCTTTAAATCGAAAAATAATACAATTATTTTATTATGTTTTATTTTTATTATGTTTTTAAATATTTTATTATGTTTTATTTTTATTATTTTATTACTTCCCTTCTACGTGACTTTACCGAAAGAACCAAGAAGATGAATCCCTGCAGTCACGAAAGCTTTAAATCGAAAAGTATTGATCTCGCATATCGATTAAGATACATAACTGGTTTTTGGGTAAGGCCACAAAAATCTGGTACGCTCCACCACTCGACACAGCCAAACAAATTAAAATGTCCAATGTCCAAGCATCTAACGTGCCCTTCATTATTGTTACAGCTCACCGTTAAGTTTAAGGGACAATTATCACAACCAAACTTGGCGATTATATATGATGTTACACTTGAAATTGCACCAAGCATCTTCAGGGCTAAAAGCAGGGGGGGAAATATATATATAATGAATCCTAATATTGGCAGTGAAAACCTACGTGTTAAGCACTGATCAATTTTCTAATTTATTTCATCTAATAAGCAATCTAGATTGGGGAAGTCCCTTAGGATTTCCGTGTCTTGCTATCAAACTCAATTCTGAGTGCTGCAGCAAAATCAAACTATTCAGGCGAGGAGAGGTTATTTTTATCAATACAAATAGAACCCGAGACAACCTTGATAAATGATGGCAATCAAAACCTACCGTGCTATGCACCTGCTGACCTGAATATGATTCCCAGCCATGTATGTACTTGCATGTATGTTGAACTTCTTAAGCACCATACTTAGCCAACCATTGCTAATTGGAGGTGCAGGCCATGGATAACATCAGCCGTGAATGATATATTTATATCTGTGAACCGATCTTGGGACTGCATATTCACCAATCGGCAACTCACACACCTGGCGAAGTATGATCAAACAACCGCCATGACCAACACAGCATAGGCAGTCCTTCTTCCAGTAGTGGATTGAAATGGCTGAATATTATAATCATAATCAAAGAACGACATTCATTGTAAATATAGGACATACTGTACGGCACTTTCACAGTACAGTATCGCATTAAAAAATGTAAATGAACAAATTAATTAACATTCCAACATTGATTTATTGTGTGAAAATTAATACAAATGCACATAAAGCCAAATTAGATATCAATAACAGCCACCTGCTATTAGTCATGTCCCCTTCATTGCAAACTGACCAAATAAGCTGCGGTTTAATAACTTCAACGTCCATCATGAATTTTAACATGAATATATTGTATATATCCATATATTATAATATATCCGGCTGAGATTCCACTAAAGCAATCTGTCAATGTATATAGTACGATAACTTTGGGGAGTCTCAACCTGTAGTACATATGGATATGTACAACATATACAATTTCTATTTCTGTATATAACCCAGATTGCATACTACACAGGGTGAATTGGTGGTGCGGTGTTTTGCGCATGGAACTATACATCCAGCAATCTGGGTTTGATTTCTTGGCGTGGTTAACACAAATGGTGAGCGATATCAAAACCAGCCTTGGGAAAACCTTTCCTCAATTGACACTGATCGGTGTGGTGAAGTATGATCAAGGAACCCTCCATGATGGCAACAGTGTGGGGGAGCCCTTCATTCAACAGTGGATTGGCAAAGAGCTGAACGTTATTAAAAAACAAAATTGTTATAACAGATTTCGATTTAAAGCTTTCGTGACTGCAGGGATTCATCTTCTTGGTTCTTTCGGTAAAGTCACGTAGAATGGAAATAATAAAATAATAAAAATAAAACATAATAAAATAATTTTCACGACGTTTCGGCCACAACGCAAGCAGCCGCCCTCAGGTGAAGAACAGGTCTGTCGGGAAGACAGAGTTTGAATGACAGACTCTGAATGACAGACTCTGTCTTCCCGACAGACCTGTTCTTCACCTGAGGACGGTTGCTTGCGTTGTGGCCGAAACGTCGTGAGAAATATCTTATTATGTTTTATTTGTATTATTTTATTATTTCCATTCCACGTGACTTTACCGAAAGAACCAAGAAGATGTTATAACAGACTATATGTAATACTGTATCATGGTGGCTGATACAAGTGGTAGTCCTACGGAATGTGGGTCACAGTCTCTTGATCTCCCGCCTTGTTCTTGGTGTCAGTGTTCTCTCCCCCTGGCTCCACGTGAACACGGTTGACAAGGTAGTTCCTGCAGCTGCCTGGTTATTTTTGTTAAAGGTACAAACAAAACAAGCTTGACGCTTCTGCGTTGAGGTAGAAGAGCCTGCGACAACTTTCACACGAGTAGGCCCATGACATTCTTTGTAAACAAAAAAAAATCTAAAATATCAAATAAAAAGATTGATAACTGAATTAAAATTCTTATTATGCTACATTACTACGGCTGCAATAGTATCCCGGAAAATAATCATCCCCTACTTGTAGCGTCTGCATCTCAATAGGACACCATAGCAATCTTTCTACCATGCTGACTCTTGGAAAACCGAATGGGGCTCACCGGTTGACACAAGAAAACACATCATGAGAGATCTGATGACGCACAAGGTCCCTGGATTAAATTTTCCACAATGCGTATGGGTGCACAACCCTATTCTTCGTTTTTTCGGTAAAGTCACGTAGGTAAAAAATTTAAATCAATAAAAGTAAAATAAAAATCACGACGTTTCGGAGGCAACACAAGCTTCCGTCTTCAGGTGGAATCGTCACAGCACGATAGCTGTATCAAGTAAGATACAGCTAAGATCTCTTACTTGATACAGCTATCGTGCTGTGACGGTTCCACCTGAAGACGGAAGCTTGTGTTGCCTCCGAAACGTCGTGATTTTTATTTAACTTTCATTAATTTTAATTTTTTACCTACGTGACTTTACCGAAGAAAACTAACAATATGAATCCTTGCAGTCACGAAAGCTTCAAATCTAGAATGCACAACCCTAATCCGCATACACTGCACACAACAACAATGCCAACAGTAGAAGTGGATACTCGATGCGCAAATGGAACATTTAAAACTCCGGTGTGCGACTGTGGTTAAACAGAAACATATAACGGCTCAATGCCCGGTGCGCAAATACGAAGGCATCACACAGTGATACATTCCGCTACTCCTGACACAATCATCTGGCTCAACCACCTCAATGTAATATTATAGTTGCAGCTGTATATAAACATCAGCCATACGAAGAAAACTACAGCACTTCCAGAAGTCATTAAATATTATTGCTGTTATACTTAAACAAAAATGTGCACATTAAATGCTCCAACATATGAATTTTATGTTTTCCAATCAAAAATAGCATCAGAAGAAACAATGACAGATTACATTTTTGTAAAACCCTGTTGTGATGGTACGTTAACAAACAATTAATTTTCATTTCAGAGTCCCAATGAGCAGATGCTCATCAACCCTAATTGTCCAATGCTATCTCTTGCCCATCTGCTGTTTAGTTTTGTCATGTATTTTCTTTTACCCAAATGCACCATCTCTCTCTGTGTAAGCCCAATGCAAAGCAAGGCTGTGGAGGAGAATGAAACGCAATAAAGCCTGACTGCTAATTCCAAGGTCAGGCCTGCAAAGCTTAACTTTCATTAAAACTTCATTACTTACTACAATGCGTACTACCTGCTGTGACACACTCTGTAGAAACATGGTCAATAACGAATGTTTTTGTTTATATTTATTAAAACTAAAGAGTTTGCAAAGAAACGTGAATGGATGCACACTTCTTGGACTTACGCTGACAGACATAAAGAGGAACACACGGATGAGTGAACATACGCAAGTTAATTATGTCATTCAAACTGTAAAATAAAAGTGAGTGGGCTTGGATAGAACATGCGGCTTAAAGGGACAATGGTCAAGAACAATAACAATAGCGGAATGGCAGTGAAGGAAAGGAACGCATCGGAGATGGAGCGATGGAATCAGTTCATGTGCAGGTGCTCGGTGGTTCATTCCATCATAGGATCGGGAGAAGATTGCAACAGATTGGGGAGGCCTTCGTCTGGCTGTAGACTGACGATGGCTGATGATAATTACGATGAGATTGACACACAGGATGGAAAGGTGGCATTACAAAGGACATCTGTGGAGCCTAAAAATGCTGATTACCCTATAGTCGCTTCCAGGCCCCACATTGCACTGATAAATATACTCCTCACTGATGGTAAAATTGCTTCTCTCATGCATTACAGGGAAATTAAGTTAACACATGGACCAGACCCAAATTCACGTCACATTATTGGAGGAACAAACTCTTCTTGAAAACCCAATTACAAGACCATTATATTCTATTTATGTCATAATACTTCACAAAAGTGTTGACGTTTAATACATTTTCTCAGAATTCTGTTTATAAAAATAAACAATTGTGGTAAATCTGCTGGTTTCCATTTGTCTGTTTTTCTTTCCAACATAAAAAAAAACACTCGCTGGCAATTGGCGGTAGCCTGACCCATGCATTTAAACATGGCTGCAGAATTAATGTTGCATGCGACCCAAATGTAAAATTCTTGTATTTTCTTACAATTTCTATCTTAATTTCACGTGATAATATTGGTCTGGACTAGAACACACACATTTTGTCTTTATATGAACCTCATGGCGATACCCCGGGATACCATAGTACCCCGCCTCTCGTGTAATGTCGGATTGATTGGTACCCCAGTCGCGGAGTTAAGTATACCCTGTAAAAAATAGTTTCCCAGAAATAAAATATTTAATTGCCTTGGACAGTTTGTATTATTTGGTACCCCGGGCTACCGCCATAAGGGTGATATGTAGAGGCACTGAATGGAGTTTGGTTTTTAGATGCTTTTACCCATAATGTTACACAACAATGCATAATGACCCCACCTGGTTGTACCCACCTCATGACGGACGCTTGTTTTGCGCCTGAAACGTCATGATTTAATTTAGTTATTTTCATTTTTATTTTTATTATTTTTATTTTCACCTACGTGACTTTACCGAAAGAACCAAAGAGTATGGATCCTTGCAGTCACGAAAACTTAAAATCTAGAATGCATAATGAGTTTGTATAAAATGTTTTTTTCCAAATATATGAAGCAGGGAAACCTAGTTTAGATGCAGTCCTCTTGCCAATAACATCTGGCAACTCAGCAACATTTGTTGAACAAAACAGTCGAAATCGGTTCAGAGTTTGCTTGTTTAAACAGATGCTCCTTCTTGGTTCTTTCGGTAAAGTCACGTAGAAGGGAAATAATAAAATAAAATAATAATATAATAGAATAATAACATTTATTATAATTTTATTATAAAATAAGATAATAATATAATAGAATAATAACATTTATTATTATTTTATTATTTCCCTTCTACGTGACTTTACCGAAAGAACCAAGAAGATGAATCCCTGCAGTCACGAAAGCTTTAAATCGAAAAATAAACAGATGCTGTTGGATAAAACTTATCTGGAAAAATCCAAAAGGCCAATAGGCCAAAACACGTTTCATTTACATGCGGAGGCATATAATATAGTTATGTTCACGATATATATATAAATTAGATTTTAATGTTTTTCTCATTATACCACTTCAGAGCGATACACACACACGCACCATTGTTGAATTCCCTTTTGCAAAGGCTACTCATCCCCAGAGCTGCCAAATTATACACACAATAAATACAATAAACATAAAATGGTGCATTTTAACAATTTATGCTTAGGAATCTATAAATTCTGACGGGTTTATTACACGGAGACCCACTGTCTGCTCCTTCTGCGTAAATAAACGTTCCTCTGAGACTTTCTGCGAGTGTACCCGTGACTCTGTGATTCGTAGGGCCATTGTGAGTATGAATCAACCACTACCACTACATTGCCAAGTTGATTTAAGTAACTGCTGCACACTTTGTAAGTCTCCTTGACACAGGGAACATTAAGTGGAGCTCATGCATTAAATAAGCTGCTTATAAAGACAATAATTTAATGTGTTGTCTCGTCCGGAATGATCATTTCCATGAAGCAGTTGACTTCCACCATGTACCAGTGTCCCAAATGTGTTTTGGCCCTGAAAAACACACAAAGACACAGATCCCCCATATAGCCTTTAACAGACTGTTGGGGCAAGTGCTGTTAGCGAGCACCGATGAAGCCTGGCACGGCACACGAGGGGGTGGGTGGCTAGTATCCGCGCCCAACCACCTTTGTCTCCCCGGTGCTGATTTTTTTAACACAACGCACCAGGTACTCATTTAAGCCTGAGTAGACCTAAGAGAGGCCCAGGACCGATTCAGACATTTGTCACCAATGTTGGCTCTGAGTGAAAATCGAAGTCAAGTCGGCGGGTCCGTAGCGTAGCGCACTATCTGCTACACTGCCGCTCCCTACAGAGACCAACACCAATACCCGGCGCCATTCGCCACAAAGTAACGGTGACGTCACCACGGCGCCTGTGCCAGGCCAGGTGCACTTTGAGGTCACGTGAAGTGTCGAAGGCTCGCTGAGAGGAGGTCACGAGACAGACTCATGTGCCATGGGTAAGCTGACTGAGATGACTGGTAGATGCACCAGCTGTTATCCCCCCACTATGCCAACTTTCTGAATTGAAGCCGCCCGTAGCTCCGCTCGTTGTTGTGAGCGTCGCTCTTCTGCCCTTCGTTGTTGTTGGAGGGCGACTGCCTCCAACTGCCCAGTAGCGTCCTTCACGCGTCTCCTCCATAGAGACCGATCTTGACACCGCTGGTACCAGTCTTCGGCAAGTCCACTCAGCTCTGCATTCTCTCATACCGCATCCATCTCTTCTCCAGCCCGTGTTATGCCCGTTTAGTCCTCTCTATCCAGCCAAACAGAAGCTGCTTGGGCATGCGGTGGTTGGGAATGCGGGCTACATCACTCAGCCAACGCAGCCTACAGAGACAGACAAAAAAAGACAAAGATCCTCCGAAGAGCTTCAACAGACTGTAGGGGCAAGTGCTATTAGTGAGCACCTATGAAGGCCATAGCGGTACACGAGGGGGTGGGTGGCCAGCACCACGCCCGGCCGCCTTTGTCTCCCCAGTGGCGATACACCACAACGGGTACTCATTTGAGGCTGAGTCAACCTGGGGTAGGCCCAGGACCGGTTCAAATACTCGTCATCGGTGTTGCCCATGAACGGGAATCGAACTCGGATGGCCGGGTTCATAGCGCAGCGCGATAACCGCGACACAACTGCTCCCCTATAGAGACACACGCACACACAACACAACTCATAGCCACTTTATCGCTCACAATGTTTAGATTATAGCGGTTTTATAATTACGGCAAATTCGACTTTGATGTTATTAAGAAGTGAACATGAAAATATGAAACAGAGCGCCAACTGGAGATAAGGCACTGCGCATGCTTTTAAAGTTTACATTCAAATGCTCACAGGGCAATGAACCAATTTTGCCTTGCAATCACACTATAAAGGCGATTATTTGTTTAAGAATTACTTTTAGTTCAACTACTATAAGGATAATTTTAATGCATTAGGCCTCTTACATAATACAGATACATATCAGCACTGCTGTCACATATGCTGATGTGATCATACTGCTACAGTTTTATACGTTCGAAAACATTGGCTGCCGATTTGGCAGCTAAGTGGCTGATACAAGCGATTGTTGCGAAGTGGCCGAAAAATTGTTCTCACATCCGTGTAACTTGCGTTCTACATCGGCCTAAATGTACCCCACCGCAGTCATGCCGAATGTTTATTCCACCTCGAATAGGCACTCGGCACATCAAACACTGCTGGACAAGGCACGGGATGGCTTGGATGTGATGCTTGGCATCCAATCCCCCGATCCCTTGCCTGTCAAACTAAGAAAACAAGCAGATCAAGGGGATCCAAGCTCTACGTGTTGCTCAGGTGCCTTTGGGACCGAATATGGGAGACCTTTATCTCCCGTGTCGAGGGAGGTCACATTAGGGCTCTGATATTCCAGAGATTAGCAACAGCTTCCAAAGAGGTGCTGATGAGGCTTCGAGTGTGTTGAACCAGTTCGTAACCTTCCTTCTCGCCACCCCCCCCCCCCCCGGTCTGGCTGCCAGTAACACACGTGTTCCCGTTTGACAGATATGTCTAGTCTGGGGTGCGAGGGAGAGAGATATAAGGAAGGAGAAGCCATGCCAAGTATAACACGCACAAGCTATCCTGGGAATTCTCTTCCCATAAAAAGCAGGAAAGGGACTTCCAAGACCACAAATTCCCAAATTAACTCGAGCAATTCAAAGTGCCCTTGCAGCTGTTATGCTTGCCATTATTTTATTATATTTTAAAATGATGGGAGATGAAAGAGGTAAAAAAAATGTATAATATGCCACTCGCTGCTCTGAGAGGTAATGGGATGCTCTAGCCGTGTTGCATGTTGGGAGCATGTCACTTGCGATGAGAATTTGAAAAACTGTGATCTAATTTTGCGCGCAAAAGAAATGTTACGTGTTTACATTCTCGGGAGGCTCAATACAGAAAACATCAACATTCCCCTAAAACGTAATGAACTCTCTCATTTTTGATGAATGAAGTTAGCTACCTTTAAAAAATAAATCCATTGTTAAACTGTACTATGCTCCCACGTCGATGGTCTTCGACTTCACCAACCTGCACTGACCAGTGTGATGAAGCATAGTGTGGTCAAAACAAGTGTAAGGCAGTGGGCATGACCTCATCCAGCAGTGGATCGGCCAAAGCACAAGCATCTGTACACGTTCATATCGCACCAGGCGAGTGTCAAGTGAGATGTGAGTGTGGCCAAAGCTGAAAGATGGGGCTGATGAGGAAGATTCGCCCTGGCCATAGGACAGACCTCCTTCTCATCATCATCATCATTAGCTGGGTGAATGTCTCCCCAAAGCTGTCACCATTCATCATGGCCTTGCAGTGGAAAAAGCCAACCAGCATCTGCACATGAGATTATTTCATCGCTAAATCTCTGCGGCGGAGGTCCTTTTCCTATTCTGCTTGCTCGTTGGTTTATCCAGGAGAGCCACACTGTCCGTGGGCCTCTTTGGTTTCAGGAGGTGTCCTGCATTGGGTTTCTATTTAAGATATTTTCAGCCAATTAAATGATGAGTCTTTATTATACACGTGGGAGGAGACCAGAGCACCCTAGAGAAGACCTCGCGCGCGAGAGGGAAACACTCTATTACCGTACGGATGGAAACAGATGGCGATTGGTCCACTTTCTGTATTACCTTCTTATTGGTGAGACAGCAACTGGCACCTCCTCCACGCCGACACGAAGGGAGTTTTTCTCAACATTTGTGTAAGCCACCAATCCTTGCTGCCCCTTCAGTATTGTGGAGGCACAAGATGACTGTGGACGCAGCAGCCGTTGGCTGCTGGCCATCGAACAAAGACGGTCACCGCATCGCGCGCTTTCAGATGCGCTTCTGCGGCCGTCTGGAACGTTCTTCCTTCCGATATTAGGAAGCCGCAGGAGCTGTGCACTTTTAAATCATCTAGATTTAAATCTAATTTCTTAATAACTGCTTTTTGTGTTCAGTTCGTTGTCCTTGCCCTGCACCGCCGCTTAGCACGGTTGGCTAAGCACCGTGTGACAGAAGTTCAACATACACCCTGCATTACAGTGCTGAATTGCAGGCCACGCGCATAGCCACTATTTCCTGGCATACTTTCAGTTGCATGTTATCATTTGGCTGCCACTCCAACGTTAGTCTCGGCCACTGGCCATCAACCCTCTTGTAAGTTACGTCGGTTTTAGACGTAACGGAACAATTAGAATTGATGAGCATTTGAAGAAAAATACAAAAACACTGCGTACTTTGAAAGACCAATGGGAGAAAAAGTGCAGCGTAACACGTTTGGAAAGGGCACACAGTCATGGGCTAAGGTTCCTTTCCTACTTAAAAAGCAATGTTTCCTCGTGTTCATCTGAGACAACTTAATTTGGGCTCTTTTCATTTCCTGGAAAATACAAGATGTGTGACGTACACTGCAAAGGAATGCAATTTTAATCTGGAGCTCATTTCTATTTATACTTGCCTTGCAATAATAATAATAAACTATAACGTCTGGAAGCAATAATGTAATCATGAGAATGTAAATGCAATGTATTTGCAAAGGTTTTTTTTTGCTCTTCAATGCATAAAGTGTGCATTTACTTGTTACATTTGCATTTGTTGGGCATTACAGGCATGTGTGTGTGGCTCGCAGTAGAATAGCACATTGATGTTCATTAAATTCAGAATCAGAATATTTATTTAAGCTGGAGGAATCTGATGAAGCTATTGCACACTGTTTCCACAGGTGTCCAGTAGATTTGGGTCAGCAAGTTACATCAGCAAAACGATACAAGAGTAAGATGGTGAAACGTTAAGCAAGCCACTCATCAATAATAAACATGACTAAAGCATGGATGTAAAAAATTGCAATTGTACATACATTCCAAGTGCAAGCTTGGGAAAGGCGGCAAAACCACGACAACAACAATCCAAGACGGCACCAAGACAGCACACACCCTTGATCGCAGAGATGACGTGAAGCCCCTTGAATACACAGCACAATGAATGCACCGCATTTGGAAATAATCACATTGCAAATTAGAGAAAAGTGCGAGCCTTTAGTGGGCTTAAAAATGCATTCATATTTTTGAAAATATTTCGTTACATATCATTATCATCATCATCATCATTAAAATGACGATTACATCAACGCCAAGGATCGTAACGTGTCCGAGAGGACATCTGCCAGGGAGACGAAGTGATGAATTATGTTCAGATGCAGGTATTAGGTGGGTTGTCACATCGCAGGATCGTGAGAGGTGGCAGCGATTTGATGAGGCCTTCATCTCGCAGTGGATCGATCATTACCAACGACAATGCAGATGGCTGCAAAAGGCCCTTCATTTATTGAGGCAAGTCTCATTGAGTCTGCTTGTGGGATGTGTTGGCCATTTCATTTGGGAGGAAACCACAACATATAATAGAGAAATACGTCTGCACTCAAAGCTCTGCACAGATTGATTCAAGAATCCATTGTTTCAATCGCCATCCCCTGGCCACCTCGCAGCTCAAATTGCATGCAGTCGCCCATCCATCCAAATGCGAAGCAGTCTCAGCCCCTTATGGCTCCTGAGACCCGACAAGATCTGACGAGATCGGGGCACTATAGGGCTGATTTGTTTGTGATTCGTATTTAAAAAAAAAAAATCTTACAACAACAAAAAAACACCGTGTTGCAAAATCGCTCGATAATATAGCATGAGGTCAAAATATAAAATGACAGGTCTTTGTGAGACGTTGTGGTCAACACTGGATGAATAAAACCGCGTCTCCTCTTCACGCGCTAACAGCTGTAATTGCTTTGTCAGAGGTGTCAACTTTACCATCTCCTCCTGCCTTCCTTCCCACTTCCTTTTGCCGAAGATCAGAACTCCCTCGAGGGCAGTGGAGAGTTTGGGGAGAAAGGGGATTGGTGGAAACCAGTGGCGTAGCTAGGATATTTTTGTGCCCGGGGACGAACTATAAAATTGCCCCCCCACCCCCCCCCGTTTAATCACATACCAAAATGTAATTACGTGACATGTAGGCTGTGTGTGGTGGGATACATAAACTTTTAGGTTGAGGTGTAGATTTGTGCAGTAGTTTCAGGCTGCCGCGCCCGCCGCAATTAGTTCTAATGTGACGTTGTAAGCCTAATTTTTGGCGCCCCTTTACCTTGGCGCCTGGGGACATATGTACCCCCCTGCCCCCCCCCTAGCTACGCCTCTGGTGGAAGCAATATTGACACCTCGACCAACGCAAACGATTGCGATGCTGGCCATGGTTAGTACTCGTACACTGATATGTCTCAGTCAGAGGATAACGGGCCGTTTTACCGGCGCGTTAAGTTGAAACATTGGGAAGGTAACTTCGTTTCCGCCAACCTCTGTCCAGGTTCACCACGGCCAGTCAATCGGCGGGTCGCGTATGGTGGGATAAAGTGTGGGTACTCACATCGCTCCGAAGGGGCCGTCCATAAATGACGTCACGCGATTTTGGACGATTTTTGACCCCCCCCCCCCTCGTCACACGGCGTCACAAAAAGTCAGACCCCCCCTTCAAATATGACGTCACAAAGCTCTGACCCCCCCCCCCAAAAAAAACATGCTTCAAATCGCTTTAAACTATTGTCATTGTAGTGCGTATTTAACGTGGCGCTGCACTCTGATGTTGTAGGAGAAAACATTTATTAAAAAGTCTATTTAATAAGTAGAACGTGTTGTCTATATTTATTCAAAGTTGCGTATTTTGACGTGACGTCACATTTCTCAACCCTCCCCCCCTTCGTCACACATCGTCCCAAATGTCTGACCCCCCCCCCCCACCAGGTGCGTGACGTCATTTATGGACGGCCCCTAAGACGTCTGACGAGTGTGGAAGAGTAGGCAAAAACATGCCCTTTTAGAGGGACTCTCTAGGACTGTCTCTAGCGGAGGCCCTTCCACGGGCAGTGCCGTGAGCAAGCTATTGCAGGGCTGCACTCTCACCTCGCCCAAGCAAGCATCAGCAAGACGTAACTTTACATAACCAACATAACTTTACATAACCAACATAACTTTACATAACCAGTCGGAGAACCGTACTGATGGAATGTATCTTCTTGGTTTATTCGGTAAAGTCACGTAGAAGGGAATTAATAAAATAATAAAAATAAAACATAATAAAATAAAATAATATAATAAAATAATATAATAAAATAATAAAACTAAAACATAATACAATATTATTTTATTATGTTTTATTTTTATTATTTCATTACTTCCCTTCTACGTGACTTTACCGAAAGAACCAAGAAGATGAATCCCTGCAGTCACGAAAGCTTTAAATCGAAATTTATGATGGAATGTACTCGTTCATTAGAAGAAGAAAAAAAAAGGTGCCCTTGGCCGCTCCGTTACTGCAAACCATTTCCTGCTGCTTCGTGAGTCTCTTAGCTTCGGCACCGAATCAAACGTCAGCAACGCAAAATTTAGCCAACGATGTTGCGCTCTCTGTCCTGACGCTCGCTGGAGAATGAGCAGAGGGCATCATCCTAAGTGAACTTGGCATCCTTCAACAGGCGCCGGTCTCGCCGGAAAATAGCCCCTCTCTAAAATCAACTCTCCTTGGACTGACAATCACATTCAAGCGGCTCGACTGGGCTGTGGGGGTGGGGGTATATTTATATATTTATATTTTTACTACGAAAGCCTCAAGGAGTTGGAACAACCATTTTTTCCCACATTGGTGTTCTAGTCAGTGCTGAACAAAAGGGAGAAATAATGATTTGGCCCCCAATGCTCACGCAAGCTATGCCAGCTCTATGAATACTAATTTGAATATATTACGCATCAATGTTTTATTAATCGTAATCAACATTAGGAATTAGCAATGCACTATACTCTTAGTTATTTCGGTAAAGTCACGTAGGTAAAAAATGAAATAAAAATAAAACAATAAAATCACGACGTTTTGGAGGCAACACAAGTCTCCGTCATCAGGTGGGACCGTCACAGCCAGATTTTCTGCATCAAGTGATCAAGCCTCAAGTGATCAAGCCTTGATGCAGCAAATCTGGCTGTGACGGTCCCACCTGATGACGGAGACTTGTGTTGCCTCCGAAACGTCGTGATTTTATTGTTTTATTTTTATTTAATGTTTTACCTACGTGACTTTACCGAAAGAACTAAGAGTATGAATCCTTGCAGTCACGAAAGCTTCAAATCTAGAATTAGCAATGCACTGCTGGATGAAGGCCTCAACAAGCCCCTGTACAACAGCTGATTCGCCACTCCTTCTCTGTGGATGCCCTCGTTGATATGATCTTGGAGTGAAGTGATTTAAACCTCGCTGTCAATGCTTAAAGTAATAGTAATACATACTTTAAGGTTACTTATAGTGTTTAAATAAAGTATCATAATGGTTGTATCTTCAGAAGAAATGTTTAGTTTATTTATTATTTAATGCCTCAGCGATACTAATAGGTGTACGGTTGGGCAGCCCACCTATTTAATATATATATAAAAATAACTTTTGATAATACGCTCCAATTACCTAGAAAATGAATTGGGAAATGTCACACAATCAGCCGCATCTGACTTTTACCTTTACACATACCCTCAATATAAATTGCGATGCCAAATAAAATGTATCAAAACCCAATGTGGAATGTGTCCAACAAAACTTTCAGGGTTTTTTTCCTAACGTAAAATTGAACTACAGATTTAATTGCTTTCGGCAATCTGATGTTATATCTCTCGTCAGCTTTGGTAGGCTGCCAAAACAAGCGTGCTTCTGTTATGACCGACAAAATGTGTTCATAATTTGAATTTTTTTTATCAGGAAATTAAAAAAGTAATTCCCAAATTGTGTTTGACCGTGGAGCAGCCAGAGAGAATGCTGAACATGTTTATGTTATTTTACAATTTTAAATGACTCGGGGCTTCACTTAAAGCTTCACTTTATTCATCTGCGAGGCCGCGTTTGCCCGACTGCTACTTTAACCGAGCAAGTGGGGGTTTCAGTAACGGCAGAGATGTGGCCTCTACACTTCACTGGGGTCTCTCCAATCTGTCAGCTCTGTCATCGGCCCATTAATCACAATCGATAGGAATATTTGTAACTCGCCACTGAGGGGCCATGATGTCATTAGGTACCCGAACCACCTTTAAACTGTCAAGAGGTTGAAAAAAAATTTGACCCGCGCACTGCACGTTTCTTTTCATTTAAGTTGGAACATTCTGGGCCTGTTTTTTGAACGTCTCCTAATGTAAAACAGCGAATTTATCAACTGCACTCCGATGTTTTTGTCTTTATTTTAGTCTATTTCCTTTCATTTACAAAGGTCGTTGGCTTGGGGGTGGGGGGGGTTGACCTGGGATATGGTTACAGTGGGAACGAGTTGGAGGCAGATTGGCCTGTGGGAAACCGGGGTTTCTGGACTTGCTCAAACTGTCTCGTGGAACGTCAGGCCTAAGCGATCCGTCCAGCGAGCGGCCGTCAGTCCCGAGAACACCAGCCAAACGAGGAGACGTGACAGCTCCAAGCCTTTCATCTCCCGGGCCGCGTTTGTGATGGCAGTGGTGCCTTCACTCGGCACAAGACCAGCACATCTGGGAATAAACAGTCTGGTGCAAAGCAGGGCATGTCGTACAAGCGCAACCTGTTTCTGGGTTGTTGAAACACAAGGGCCCTTGTCCATTTTGCCCTTGACTAAAGTCAAAGCCGAAATAAATCAAGAGGCTCATTATGGCTTCGCGTTTTGTGCTGTGCCATTGTTGTCCGCTTTGGGATTTTTTTGTTTGCGCGCGTAATGTAATTTCTACAACATTTGTGACTAAGCAGCTCACAGATATGCATTAGAATTACAATTGGCCTCGATAAATTACGATTCCTTTTTTTTGCAATTCTTCCACCAACAATGATCTCAACCTATTGTTCCAAAAAGCAATGAATTCTCAGCTCGGAAATCGCAAATGGAATTTACGCACGGTCTGCCAGATTGCAACAATTCGCCAGCTGAGGCAGAGGCATGGGTTGTGATCTCACGGAAGGGTCACGCACGAAGAATATGTGGCAGACATTAGAATTTCAATCCATGAGACCACTGTGCTGCTTTTTTTGACTGTGCATTTCAATTGGAAAATCGAGCCCCGTCGAGGATTGTAGAATGCCCAACCTGCGTGCCTCTTTCACTGGGCCATGAAATGGTAACATTAGCAGCTTCACACGCTGATGCACCGGATTGTTGTGGTGTGGAGCTGGTGGATTACTCGTCTGCAGTTGGTGGTGCACAGGAAAGAGCTCTGCTGGTCACGTGGGTAAATATTAATTACGTTTCACAACGGGGGGGGGGGGGGGTGCGAATTCATTTGGTTTCCACAACGTCAGAAGTGCAAGAGTTGACCTTTGCAGATGGAGTCTATTCCCTGTCAAGTCGCTAAAGTCAAAAGTGATTTCCTGCTCATGTGAGCATTTAGACAATGCTCATCTCATATTCAGAACCCTAAGCCAGTAGTGTAAATTCCACAGTCCTATGGCTGTGGATAGTCTATCCATATGACACCCACTGTTGATCTTCCTATAAAGTGGTACTAATTTTATTAATCCCAGGGGGATTATGGGTTGAGCCAATCCCCATACCAGGATTTAGAACTTCCACACTTCCATATTTGTGAGCCACTTCCTCTGCCACTGAGCCACCAGGCACTGTAAGGAATTACAATTTTAGCGTGATATGGTATATAAGTCCCTAGAGGTCACCTTCGAGGCAGATTATTGAAAATATTTCAATATAGTACTCTCGGCATTATTATTTAAAGTTTATATCACTAAGTTCAAGCAGCCTATTCAATTTTCCCAAAGCACTAAGCTAAGATACAAGTGTGCAGAAGGTTTCACACGGAAACTAAAAAAAACCCCAACGTTGTTATAAACGCATCCGGAGGCTTAATCCTTTTTGGAAATTATCCAAGATCCAGAGGGTAATGTTGACAACATATGGTGGAACATAGCTTGGAGACGGTTAAAAGGTTTGCAGATCCCTTTAGTACACACACACACACTGCGGCAGCAACTTGGCTTTACCAGCATCCGAGACATAGGGGACGATATAAAAACAAGGGTGCTCTGCTGGGCTTGATTCGAATGTCCTCAGCTTGATCTAGCACACAGTTCTACCTGACACTGGTATTCATGATTTTTTTACCGGGCAGGAAACTATGAAGAAGGATATTTTGGCAGTGTACAGATGTCTTAGCTTCACAAAACTGCACGTTGTTTGTGAAGATGGACTGTCTATAATAGCGTCCTTCGTTTTTGCACCAAGAATGGTCTTGAATTAGGAATGTTTGGCCAATTTGGCCAATTCGATGAGTGCTCATCAATCGTTTGGCAAAACCTGACTCAAAGCACATATTGATTTTTTTTCTTTCAGAAAAGCAAGGACACAATTCTATGATTACTGTTCAGAGGACTATCATTCATTGATAGTACAGTGTGCTAACCACTGTGCCACCATTCATCATGGTCAAATAAGCAACCCACATTTACAAAAATAGTATTTACAAAACAACACAAGTGATATAAACTAAACAAATTGTAAACTGCGTGCACCTCTGACCCAGCATGAAGATAAAACATTTAGATAACAATGTACATCTAAGCATCTATAACCCCTATCCTATCAGTCCAGGTTTTATTTGAAAAAAAATAACTCTTGATGATAGTTTTAGATTCTTTTTTTGTATTATTCCCATAATACGATATTCATGTGTTCATTTACGAATGCAACCGTCCATCTTGCGATAAGAACATGCCATCTAGAAATGAAAAATAAGTAATATTAACTATTACAAATGTAAGGACTGTACTGATATTGGTGTACAAGTCTAAGTAAACAAATAAAGCCTGCACGCTTGTCATTAACACATCATTATCCGAGTTGCTTCTTTTTGTTTGCCTTTTTGACTACTTGTGTTGTGGTTATTGCAAACATGATGCCTTGAATAAAGGTGTCAGTTTTGTACCAGTTTAAAAGGGTAAAAACCTACTACTACATCCATAAAACGTAAATATACACATAAGGCTAAAGTTGCAATCAATGCTAAAATGTAAAGGTGCAGCCGTAATAAATGAAGCCCTAGCGAGCCCCTGTATGTAGGATATGTTGGCCTATGCTTCTACACTGGCCAGATGTCTTGAAAGAGCTGGGAGTATCAACAATTTACCCCACCACACGTGACGCAGGGGGAATTGAATAAACACGTCCATTGTTTCAACTGCCATGCCAAGCAGATAGAACGGGTGGCCTCTGAATTGCAGGACCGCAGTGTGCTAACCATTACACCACGCAGCAGTGTGGAGCAACCTGCTGTGAGTTTTACAAAAACGACCTGGTACCTGCGTAATAAAACAATCATAGTTTTCTTTGTACGGAAATTTAGTTTTGAAGTCGAGTCTTTTGGCGACGAACTTTCCACAGATTGTGGCACATGCACAGTCATGCAGTTGCTGTTCAAGGGCCAAATTTCTTCTGCCCTTCTATTGCAATGAATGATGACATCCACCTGACAGTGTGCTGGCATGCGTAAAGACACATACATGTGAGACCCAACATCTGGAAAGAGTGATTTGTTCTGCTTAGCAAGGGGTTGACGGTATTGCACACCGGGACACATCCCAGTGCAGCCCCCTTTGAAGACAGCTGCTCAACAGGATGTGAGTTTGGACTGATTTTCTGACTTCTCACCCATTGAAGCCCTGGAGCTCAATTCCAGGTGAAGTCCACATGTTAGGACATTGAATTCCTGATGAACATACCACAATGACGACAGCATGGAAAATTACTATCTTGACGTTTCTTATACAGCGTTTTAACACAGTGCGAATTATCTTTCAATTGCAGGAAGATACCTGGTATAATATATATAAAGGACAATGAAGAACTTACAGGGATATTCATGACTGACTGGATGTAAATATCACACATATACTGTTTGTTTGGGAAGCCGACGTGGTGTAATGGGAAGCACACTGGACTTTCAATCCAGAGGTTGTCAGTTCGATTCCATCTCCTGGCATGGCAGTTAAAACACTGGGGGGAGATGTTCTAGAATCCTCCATCGGCGTTTGTTCACCCGGTAGTTGGTGATGGGTCCAACACACTGTGCGAATCACGATGCCACTGCCTCCCATTGTGATCTAGTTCATTTGTGTTTATAAATAGTGACTACTTTTATGTATTATTGTCAAACGTCATCTTTCAAACTGTTAAGAAGGCAAATGGGCTTTGACAGGACATGTGGGAAGAAGGGAAGATGGGCGATTGTTAAAAATAGCCAAGTAATGAACAGAGTCTGACAGTACGTCAATCGAGGAGATGGACCGATGAAATCAGCTCATACGCAGGATCATGAGAGACCATTTGAAAAACATGCATTTAGAGTGTTTGGCTGCTTTCCAGTAAATGTACACGTGATAAGCCACTTCGTTGAGCTGTCATTTGTGGCCAGGTCGCTTCTGAAAAAGAGCTTCACAGTGCAGTGAGCCTTACCTGTTAAAACACAAATTAAATATAAATCAACACACCGGTGTGCTGGCATGCTCTGTTTACGTGACAAACCTTACTAATTGGCTGTGTCGAGTGGTGGCGGGTTTAACGAGACATTTATATTCACGCAATCTAACAGAACAGAACAAAAAACCTATCTTATAGAAAAATAAAACGTTTCAACGCTTTATTATATCACAGGATCGCGCAAGATGGCAACAGCCCGGTGAAAGCTTTCCTCCAGCAGTTGATTGATCACGGCTGATAGTAATGATTGTGATAAATGTACCTTGACGAGAAGATACATTTATAGGGTTTTTTTCCCCCATTGCTGCGGTAGGAGGGGGAGGAGAAGCCAGACACCCTTGAGAAATGCTCTGCACCTAAGTCGGGAAGAATGGAAATTGCTTAAATATCCAATGTCGGGGCCACCTGATGAAATGCAGATAAGATAGAAGGGCTTGCTTCTGGAATGCGTAGCCTGTAGTGGTGCTTGGTTTTGCAAGTTAAAGCATGCCAGTCATTGTGGTCCAAATTGAATGGCCATTCATTAGTCAAGTATTTTGCCCTTCCCCAAACAAAGTCACGCGTAAAAAAAAAAGACATAAGAAATGGGTAAGAAAATTGAAATGCTTTCTAAGAAATGAAATACATGCAATCACCATATAATAAACCATATCATGATCAAATACCTTTTTACCAAATCATCTGGAATGTGCCCAATATCGTCAAATCTCAGAAGCTAAGTTGGCCTGAACCTGGATAATGCTTGGAAGAGCGACCACACCATCATGTATAACAGGTGTTATAGGCTTCTGAGAGGCTACGTGGAAAGCAGATGCCAGTACTGTACCTTTCCTTGCCCTTCGAGGTCAGGACTTCTGAGACACGAGAAATCTTCAAATCTCGACTAAAGACGCGTCCGTTTAAAATGTATCTTTCTGTCGTTTGTTATTTTCAAACGTCTTTCTCACTTCTTCTTGACTTGTTTGGTGTTAACTATTTCCTGCCTTTCCATGCATAGCGCCCTGAGAACGATTGTTTAACGGCGCTTCATAAATGTAAAATGTTATTAGTATTCTATGCTTTTTTTTTCGATTTAAAGCTTTCGTGACTATTCTATGCTACCACATCTATGTCTTATTTTATCTTAAAATAATTTATATAGCGCCATCTTCAAGGCGCTTTACACAGCATTAACAATGGTACAACGTATGAATTTTATGGTGGGGATGAGGCGAATGAAATATATGAGAGGAAGCAAGCATGTTTCCTGCCTTCACAAACTCGCACTGACCAGCGTGGTGAAATATGGTCGAATGACACCCATTAAAACCAGCGCGACATGGGGGGGGGGGGGTCTCTTTATGTCTGTACAGTACTTGTACAATACGCGCTCTAATAACTCGCGCATTCAGTAGCTTAATTGGCACTTTGGTTACAACAAAGAATTGCAAATTACATTGAAGTGCAAGAAAAACACAACCTCATTGTGCCACGCGGGTGGGTCATCGGTGCGCGTGCTCCCTGAGCAAGAGGAGAGGGGGCAATTATCGACACTGAATGTTCGCCTGAGGATAACCAAACTTGGCAGAGCATGGAGTCTAGACAGCGCAGTTAGAGGATTACATGGTCCACAGCCATTTTTCAAAAAGAGATTCATGTTTGAGCCAAACATTCTAATTGCGTCCTAATTGAATAATTCCATAAAACTTTGATGAATGTTTATTATGACCCCTCTCCCCCACCCCCCACACACTCATTGAAGAGAGATCTGCGACCCCGAGGGAAATTTATTTCGTGCCCTAGTATGGCCAAGATAAAAACAAAGCGCCAAAGGTGCAGCCATGCAATTGCCTGGTCACGCCACTGCCCTAGAGGAAGCTCCAGAGAGCCACTCTCTAGGGCATTTGGCCTACTCTTTCGTGCGCTCCAGACACCAAGTGAAGATGTAGGAGTACTCACGCAACACTCTACCCCAACACAAACGCGACCCGCCGATCGACTATTTGCGGCGCACCGATCTACACCGCTGGATGAGCGGAAGGCGGTGATGCGGCGTAAAGAAACATCGCACCCATTGATGAAACTGCCGCGCCGGGAGATCGCAATAGAGGCGGTGACCTCAGGGTTGTAAGTCCCAGCACACCACGGCAGCGTCTGGTCTGACAGCAGCGGCGCTTAATTCACCGAGTTGCTTTTAATGGTGACCAAACAGCGGTCCGCTCTCCGACAACGCGTGTTTTCGTGATGAAACGCGAAGGAATGCGCGAGGGGTCACATTTTTTTTGTTAAAACGCGGATGCGAATCGGATATAACGCGGTTGAGTGGACGGAGCTACGTCGCGCGAGTCGGAGTAAGCGGTTGTGCGGGCTGCCTCGGCGTAGCATCACGCAAGGCAGGGTCGAGATGCTACCCACGCACCTCAGCCTTTGTTTAGCCTGCGTACGCATCTCACGTGTTAGCGCGGACTGTGCTTTATCCTATATTGCATATTATTTTTCCACAGGCTGTCCTGCAAAAGCACCCTCAACGTCTTGCTAAGTTATTGCAGTGTTGCAAAAGCGTGCCTTATTTGTTCACGCTCAGAGTGCACCCAGAGGGAGTGAGCCGGAGGGGCAGTTAGAAGAAACATATCGCTTGTTTCCCTGGCTCCCCTCTAAATAGAGCATGCGTGTGTGTGCGTTGTGTTTGCTTAAATTTTGAAACGGGCAAGAAAGGTCCCATATTGTAGCTGCTCACCCCGAGCTAAAAATGCCCTGATAGTGGCATTGTCTTTGTGCTGTTCGCCTTTTGGCGTTCTCTAGCACTTTGAGACTAGGCCCTAAAGAAAGCTGTCTCTGGTGTGGACCAATCAGTTTCAAAGGCAATGCATATATTATCAGAGCATGTTTTTTTTTGCATTTTGCCCACAAGTACGTGTGGTTAATGCAGACAGGATTCCTTGCTAAAGGTTTCTGTTTGGTGTTTTAACATCTTAACACAGCTGTTTTATTGCCAGAAAGGGTAAAACGTATTCTTATATGTGTTGTGTTAGCTGTTTTGTAGATAGAGAGAGCATAAAGGGCGCTGCATAACATTAGGCCTACTCATCATGAACTCACAAGCTCCCCCACACATTGAAATTCAATGGCCATAATCCCAAAGGCACTCCCCTTGAAATTGATACAATGGAATGTGTCAATGCATCTCATTAATGAGTTCAGATTCCCTGCACATAAAATAAGAGGTGTGGATGTACCCTCTGCCGGGTGGCTACATCACAAAGTTAGCCAAGGTCCCGCCAACAATTTCATGCTCCAACGTCCATTGACATCAAAGTTGATACCTTCTGTGTCAAAACAATTGGGCCTCTTTTGAAGCTTGTACACCTGTTGCACACGTACCGCCAAACACCACACGAATGCAGGATAAAGCTTCAATGCGCCATCACATGAATTATGCACTTAAACAAACCTGGTAATGCCTTTTAATAATTTATTGTGCGGCTTAATTAAAAAACGGTGTCCTGCACTGGGTTTCGACATTCTCGGGTTCCCAAATAATACATATCTAAGCGGAAATGTAGACTCTAAAGGCAAGCATGCTGTTTTACAGGAAGTCTTGAACATGTATTTCCAACATATTTATTTGAATGAATGTCGGTGCATGCTCACATTTTGAAATATGCATGTTTTCATTTATGATCGTTACAAATGCACAATAATTAAATTTAATTGGTATCAAAACCCCCAGTGGTGACTATTTCAATAGTATTAATGCAAATAAGATATGCATGATATCTCACACATGGGGTAGAGTGGTGGTGCAGTGGTAGCGCATTGTGTTTTGATGCCAAGGATCTGAGTTCGACTTCCAGCAAACATCAGTGGTCCTCAGCCGCCTCCTTTGAGCAAACTACACGAACCAGTGTGGTGAAATATGGTCAAACAACCCCCACAGCCAAATTTCATGGGGAGGCCTTCATCCAGCAGAGGGTTGAGAATAATTGTAATCTTAACTTTGGAGCTTTCGTGACTGCAGGAATTATTCTTTGGTTCTTTCGGTAAAGTCACGTATAAAGAAAAAATAATAAATTAAATAAGAGCATACGACGTTTCGATTGCAACACAAGCAATCATCATCAGGTATAATGAAATAGCGACATAAAATCTAACCAGAAAAAATTATAGACAGACATATAAGCAGACAGATATCACCAAGATACACACAGCGGGCAACACAGGTACAGAGAGGGGTGATCGTCTCTGTGGGGTGGCCTTAAATTGACATGTAAATTTTGTCTCTAACCCCTCCCTCTCGCTGCCTCCGCCCCCCTCTGTCTATTTAAGGCCACCCCACAGAGACGATCACCCCTCTCTGTACCTGTGTTGCCCGCTGTGTGTATCTTGGTGATATCTGTCTGCTTATATGTCTGTCTATAATTTTTTCTGGTTAGATTTTATGTCGCTATTTCATTATACCTGATGATGATTGCTTGTGTTGCAATCGAAACGTCGTATGCTATTATTTAATTTATTATTTTTTCTTTATACGTGACTTTACCGAAAGAACCAAAGAATAATAATTGTAATCTTTCATCATCATCATCAACATCATCCATGTTCTATGCACCACTGGACGAAAGCCTCTCCCAGGATCCACTGACATCTCTCATGCTCCTGCGATGCAACAGTGCATCTAGCACCTGCACACGAGCTGATTGTATCGCTCCATCTCCTTGGTGAGCGTGGTGTCGGTGTCATGTTTCCAGAAATAAAGCAACGGGCGTGCAATTCTTGTCTCAAATGTATGTCAACATCTGAAGTGTACGCGTGCAGAGTGAGCTTCACAACACAACTCTAAATCACATCTGCTATTCATCGAGTCCCTGAAGCCAGGATTCAACTCCCATGAGCCCGGAAGAGTTAAGTTATTGTAATGGAAGGCACCCTAAGCTGGAGTCTCCTTTCTTCACATTAAAGTAAATACCGTCACCTGTTGTATACATTTATGCATCGCTATCTCTTCAGGCAAGGGATCAGGGTTCCCTGTGCGCTCAGTGCCCTTGCCTCTTTTGTTAATGCCTCGTGGGCATTACAGCCAGGCGTGAACATTAAGCAGGGCCCAGTGATCGTTACCGGCTGGTTGGGCCTAACCGAACGAGAGAGAAAACATGAAAATGGAAAAAAATAACTAAAGAGCAGAAAACTTGCACAATTTAAAGTTTGGAAATTTTATTTTATTGAACGCCTTTAGACTCGATAAAGTGCAATATTTTCTTGGAACTGGAAGTAATAAGCCGGTGTGCTAGTCCCTGTTAAATACGAGTGAGCAATTGCGCAATAATGCTGCTATAGGGCTAACCCCTACCACCCTCGGGGAAGTGATCACACTGCACCTTAAATGAATGCAGCAGCAAACTAGAATACCCTCCCTCCCTGCCTGCCTCCCTCCCTCCCTGCCTCCCTCCCTCCCTCCCTCCTACCAACACCCGTCCTCTATTTCCCTATCCTTTAAACTCACTCTACATGAGACGCCGGTTGGATCAAGATTGGCTAGCAGGATTCCAACCTAGGCTCTCAATAGTGCTGACCACTTTCCTATTTACAACGCTTCAGCTGTTCGAAGGAGCACATTCCTTTGAAGTGCATACATGGGAAAGAAACTCTGAGCAGCTGACCCCGTGCAAATAATGGAAGATCAGAACAATAAAGAGAACCTATCCGCTACAAAGAAACACCCCTATAGATAAATAAATAGTTACATGTGCCTCGCAGTGTGGACAAATGTCCCGTCCAACAATCACAAGCGAGGTCTCCCAACGAGTTGGAACGGTGACAGGAGTTGCTGTAGCGCTGTGCGTGACCTCAGCAACCACAGGGAACAGTGGAAGCTGGGAAAACAAAACGGCAGCGTGCATTCGCGATTGCATTTCGGTTGACCACGTGGCTTGTTTCCCAATGGGCAATCTGTTTTCGGAAGTTGTAGTCAAATTACTTTAATTTTGACCATTGCCGATTGGGTCGTTTTCTCATAATGTGCCCCATGCATTAGAACTGCTTCGAAAAGCCGTGCGTGCGGAATGATTGTGCCGTGCGATCTTCAGGCAAAGGAGGCACTGGAAATGCAGGGTTACGTTGGAGCAGCGTGGCCAGCGAAGACGCCAGGCTCAAGGAAAAAAAAAGTGTTTCATGCTCAACGCAGGACATCTGGTCTCCGAATGGAAGAAGGCTTTCAACTTCACTTCTGATCTGATTTTTTTCAGGGTTCCCTCTTTTCGTATTTTTTTTGGCATTGTTTTCTCCAAATTTTTATTTCAATTGTGGAAATTGCTCTCATGTCACGTCTTTCACAGCAGTGTAGCACTACATGTTAGAGAGTGGCCCACTAAAGATGAAATCACATAGCTAATTCTGAGGTCTCTTCAAATAATCACGTACAGACGCCCTATATAGAACATTGTTTGTCCCAATGCAGTTAAAACAATACATGTTCATTCTTAAAGCTGGACTTTAACTAAATAAAATGACAAAATAAATACACGCAGAATTCTTTGTGCTTCATTGTAAATGGACTGGGTCTCCGAGCTGAGTTTCCCTGAGAATTCGGTTTAATTTGGACCCTGTGTTGCAACGTCAGTGTTCTGACCACTCATTCACCCATCTACCTCACATTATGAACATGCATTGAAACATACAACTTATTTGTACATATGGGTGGCTAAATCCCAGATTCAAACCCAGGATCTCAGCGGTACCGATTGAGTGTTATGGCACCTGGGCTTACTAGGTCTCTCTTAAACATGAGTCTCGTCTCAATGATAAACTGATTCTTTGGTGAAACTGCATTGGCAGTGGTGTACAAGCACACATAACAAAACCCAAATTCGTTAATTATAATGTGGGCCTTTAAAAATAAAAAAGAGGTGACATTTCAGGCAATGGGCCTATTTCACAGCAATTAGAGAGGCCAGATAGATAGGTCGTCACTCTACCGACATTGGCGATTATATATTTTTTCAAGGCAGAATTATTGATGGATGTGTTGAGTTTTTTTTTATCTATAATTCCAATCAGCTCTCACCTAGTTTTTAAATAAAGGACTACTTCTACAAACTAAATTGCTGTAAAACCACTTAATGTTACGAAGAAATGCAAGTTTTGTTTTTAGGTAGCTTCATCACATATCCATTCACGTACCAACACATTTAGAATTATCAGTGCTTTCATGTAAATGAAATGATTACTCTTTGGTCATGTGTGAAAATGTGCGATAACGCTGTTAGAATGCAGACCTGCAAAACAATTTAATTTTTTTAAAATTAACTCCCAGAGAATGTTATGCTTATCAGTGGAAAATGTTTGATAATTTATCGTGAATTATATAAAGAGAGGGATAGTTCATGTTGTTCTTCCGGTGGTCGCATGGATTTTTCTCCCGGTCATCCAAGTTTTACCTCCACATTTCGAAACATGCGTTTACAGTATTTGGCTGCTATAAATGTTCACGTGATGAATCACTTCGTTGAGCTATCATTTATGGCCAGATCACTTCTGAAAAAGAGCTGTATAGCTTAGTGGGTCTTATCTGGTAAATAAAACATAGTTTTAGTTTAGTTTTAATATATATATCTGCGTCAATAACAAGTTAACAAATAATTAAAATGTTTGCGTTGTGGCCGAAACGTCGTGAGAATTATTTTATAATATTTTATTTTTATTATTTTATTATTTCCCTTCTACGTGACTTTACCAAAAGAACCAAGAAGATGAATCCCTGCAGTCACTAAAGCTTTAAATCGAAAGGTATGTTCCTTATTTCACGACACAGGCTCACCACCAAGTTACTTTCCTGCAAGAACCTGACGTGTGGTCAAAGGTGCATTGTGAACTAATTCAATGCCAGGCACTCGCTCACTGGTGATCAGTCAACTCCTTATCTCTCATCTATCGCTACTATTACACCATGGCTTCTGTTCCCATGAACCTCACCCGTTGACTCCACCCAGGTCGAGGAATAGGTTCACAAAACCCTTTGGCCTCATCCGAATTCTGTTCAATCCCCACACTGCATGACAAGACACCTCGATTTTTGCTTCTATCCTCGCACTGCTCCACTTTGGAATGCCCTCCCATCATCTCTTTTCCCAAGTTCCTATAACCTTACTCAACTTAAAGAAGCGCGCTAAACTCGTATCTATTTCAACTTTGACGGCGCTGTTTGTGACTTGGTCACTTTGCATGGTGGGCCTGTGGTCCTGTTCTCAAACAACTGTGTTTGAAAAGAAAATGGCTGTGGACCATCACAAAATGTAAACACTGTTTGAAGAGCGAGAGAGAACTGGAATGAAATGGCACGGAAAACGCCATCCCCACGTTTTGCCTCTTAACCCTATAGATTATAAGCAGCCCGGAATTCTGCGGCAGTGACTCAAGAGCTATTTTCTGCTCGGCTCTCTGGACTTTTTGGTGGTGCCAGCGCTTCAGACGCGCGCGCTGCAAAGCACTGGTTCGGGGCGCCTCTCTCTCTTGCGACGCCACGAACTGCCAAGGCGTCGTCGCTCAAACGTGCCCCTCGACACGAAGCAGACACCACGGGCTTTTTCGAACGCTATCATGGTTTTAACAAGCCACCAACGCAACAAATCTTTCTTCTGTGCAAGTGCCTCCGACAGACCCTATATGGCGAGGTATAAACGGTGCCGTGTAAGCTCTATAAATACATCCACAAAAACCCATGACCTGCGCGGTAAATAATGCAAATTGCATGCTGCCGTATAGTTAAAACGTAGAATCGCTCTGTCTCGGACTTGAGGACGTGAACAGGAATTACGCAGAACTATCCAAATGTTAAAATGAGTCCGAGAAGCACTTTACAAGTAGAAAAAAAATGAGTGTCTTGCGCAAGTCAACAATATCTACATCAAAAATCGCGATCACTGAAAAATAAATTGTTGTTGCTGGTACTTAACCGAGCCACACCCAACAATTTTTGTGGTTCCCAAAAGCCTTTGAGCGGCACAAAACAAGGCTTTCTTCTGTAAACAGACATTGCTGGGAAATTGTACTTTTTTTGTAATTCAGAAATTCCAATAATTAAATTCAAAGCCCAATATGCCAATGGGAATATGGTACGCGTTTCTCACAACACGCGTAAACGTGTAGAAATGCAAATCATAAAAACCTGAAGAAGTGCATTGTGGTCCTCTTGTCTTACATCACCAGCAAAATACATTTCACCGATTGTGACCGACTGGATTTTGTTATAATTATTGCACTCAGTACAGTATAGCATATCAGTACAGTGGAGTATATTAGTACTGTACAGTAAAGTTACTAATGCCTACAACTGCAAAGCCCACCACTTTTGCAAAGGCTGCCTCTATCGTTGGCACGCATAAAGGCACGTGTTTAAACGTTTATTTTCTCGAATATAAACATTAAAAAAAAGCATTGGGCTATAACAGTTGCATGCACTATAGAACAGCCATTTGACAAAGGGCACGACCATGAACTGAACTCAGGTCACCGGGTAAGTGTGCTAACCACAGTGCACTAATCACAGTGTACTAACCACAATGCAACAATCACAGTGCCACTTCATCCCTTCTTATATAAACGGAGGCAAAGGTGCAGCCCTGCAATTACTTGCTCATGCCACTTATCTTCGAGAGGCCTCCAATGGAGACGGACGATGGTAATTGGCCTTATTCTTCCACGCTGGCCAGACGGCTTGGAAGGTGGGGATACCCACCTTTGGTGGGGATACTCACCTTTTAAACCAACACACGCGACCTTCCCAATTGTATCCCTGAGTGTACAAAGATCGTAGGGGGGGTTAAAAACAACTTGCCCATCGCTTCAACCAGTGAACACTGGATAGTCCAGTCCATGAAACATGCCACCAAAACGACAGGATTTCTATATATACATTTGAACTCATAAGACTGAAATTGTGTTTACATCTCTCCATTTCAAATGTGGTGCCTTCATGTATCCTTCCAACATATTCATACCAGTGTAGTGACATATAATGGCTCACTACAGCACCTAGCGCCAGTTACCGATAGAGAGTGGAACTGGGAGTGTAGTAGCCCTCTCTGCCAGCAGGGTATGCTATGTCATGGAAAAGGGTCCCTATCGGTCATGGTTCTGGTGGCTGGCAGAGAAGGGGCATCTGAGGACGTAGCAGCCGGGTTGGCTGGCACGGGCACGTGACAGGGTAAGAATGTGGGCCAAAGGTGACAGAAGGGGCACGTGGTGTATGGCCCAGGATCTTCTGGTGAGTTCCAGAAGGGGGCGTGGCCGAGGGCGGAGCCAGGCTACGCTGGGGGGGGGGGGTATAAAAGGGAGGTCCCGGACTCCCATCGGGGCTGTCTGCTGGAATGGAACCCGCCCTGCTACGTCTTCTCCTCGGTCTCCGGTCTTCGTGCTCGGCATCGTGGGTCAGGCAGTGTGCCGACTGACCTGACCCGTTTATATAGTTACCCCGTGGTGGTTAGCGGTTATGTAGTTATCCCGTTGTGATTACTGGTTATGTCGTTACCCCGTTGTGGTCGTAGAATGAACGTGCTGAATTAGTGTGTCTCTCAAGTGAGCCCCCTACACCAGTATAAATAAGCTATTCGGTTTATTTAAAAAAACACGCCAAATGTACCACATCTGTTTGCTCTGGATCAAAGTAAGCTAATATTCAATAATCACGAGCAGATATCTTGATTCCGAGCCACGAGCGGAACATAAAAAAATTGAAACCACATTTCTCCGCAACTTTCCTCTTCCCCCTCTTCCCCGGGAGATATAGTCTGTCTTAGAGTGCATTCGTTTTAATATTATTATTGTTAAACAGAGCAATGTCATGGGCAGGGCTGAGATGTACTTAATATCGCGGCTTCAAAATGGAACACACACAGTTCATGAGCAACAGATGTGAAGATAACATTTTTAATAAGCCGACACGATTTCCTCTCCGAGAATTTTTTTGGAGAATATCCCCCCACCCCGCTTACCCACCCCCCCATCCCCCAATACAAAGTCGTCACCTGGCCAAAAACTACACCAAGCTGTCTGTACTCAGAACATCTCTGGCCAATGCAGCTGCCACTTTTTTTTTCAATCCATATTTGGGCTCAGACACTCTGACCACCAGAACATATTCGGCTGATATGGAATGAGACGCTATGGTTTTAACAAGCTACAGCTGCTCACGAGTTGATGCATGCAGCTTGCGATTGCTAGTGTGTGCTGAGGCTCGTTGCACGTAATTGCAATTGCCAGCAACGTGCGATCCTTATGCTAGTCACATGGCAATGCAAGCCAAGCCATGGATTTCCATGCAGCCATTTCTGGATCATTAGGCTCCATCTGTGCTGCTGCTGCTGCCACATATTTTATGTTCGTAAAATTAGGATTTGGATTTTGAGGACTACATCCAATTTGCTGTGCAGAGTCTCATTCACCTACAGTCTCATTGCAAATACAATTGTGTGAACAATCACACTCACTGTAGTTCAATGTGTGCATGCTCCATATGCATAGGCCGGAAGATGTATTTGAGTTGTAAGCAGTCAGTAATGATGACATCAGTCAGGGTGCTACCCTCAGTCCATGCAGCATATTTCATTTAAACTGCCGAAAGCAAATCCAGATGGTTGGTGCAATGCCTGACGCACTGCATTACGAGGCTGGTGACCCGAATTGAATTGCAGGCCATAACAGCGGTGAGTGATATCAGAAGCAGACCTGCACCCCCTTCTCTGCCTTTGCCAACCCACACTGATCAGTATGTTCAAATTATCCCAATTGAATGACCTGTTGTATGGAGGCCTTCGTCCAGCAGTGGGTTGACAATGGGCTGTCCATTTTAGTGTTACAGTAGAACTCCTCTCAAGCAGAAAGCAAGCCCAACAATGCCTGTGACTCCAATGATCTGCCACTCCTATTATCTACAGCTGTATTCTCCCTATTGTCATTTGTCTACGTTCTTCCCCATCCTGTGCTCTAAAACGATTACTCATTTTACCTGCACTTTTTTGGCCAGAAAAAAACGTAGTTCAATTGAACATTCGTCGTATTATCCACGATGTCTTCTTCGAGTCGTGTAGTGATTATGTTGTGATTATGTTGTACAACTCACAGTCATGAGGTGTCATCTGGTCCAACACCAATGGGGACTAGGCTCTGAAGAAAGCCGTCTCGGGTGTGGACCAATCAACTTCAAGGACAGTGCATATTATTATCATTATCAGAGTTGCTTCTTTTTGTTTGCTTTTTTGACTACTTGTGTTGTGGTTATTGCAAACATGATGCCTTGAATAAAGGTGTCAGTTTTGTACCAGTTTAAAAGGGTAAAAACCTACTACTATAGGTTGCAAGTTATGGGGAAGTCAACACTTCTAAATCCACGGACTGACTCTCGTCCACCCTGTCAGACGAGTGCGGACTTTCTTTAATTTGGCGCAGAGCTGTAAACATGGGCCAAGCGCCCGCTTCGCACTCGACTGAATTGGCAACGACTATTTTTGCCATCCTGAGCTCTAAGTTTTCGTAACTAACTGAACTAGCGCTTATATGTAATGTATCCTATATATTCACTGCATTGCACATGGGTATCACATGTCACGGCGTTGGCTCGAGCTCGACGGTTAATACAACACGGGCAGGCCTATGGGACACCTGGCACACGGAGTCAGCCCATCAACTCCAATTAAAGGCATCTCGGCGGAAACTCCTGACAATGTTCTACTCGGAGCACGTGAAATAATTCTGAATAACGGAACTAAATTGAACGAAGTGTGCACACACGCACACACACGCGGTAAATAACATCGCAAATTAAAGCACATCACTTGATGCTGCCGCTGCTGCTACCGCAGTCTGCTCGTGTGATGGAAAGGCTCTGGCGCTGAAACTTGGTTCTACTCCCCCTCTCCCTGTGTTCTACCCCCCCCCCCGCCGTGTTATAACCCCCCCTGTGTTCTACCCCCCCCCCGTGTTCTACCCCCCCCCCGTGTTCTACCCCCCCGTGTTCTACCCCCCCGTGTTCTACCCCCCCCCCGTGTTCTACCCCCCCTGTGTTCTACCCCCCCCTGTTCTTCCCCCCTCCCCCGTGTTCTACCCCCCCCGTGTTCTACCCCCCCACCGTGTTCTTCCCCCCCCCCGTGTTCTACCCCCCCCCCCTGTTCCACCCCCCCCGTGTTCTACCCCCCCCCCGTGTTCTACCCCCCCCCGTGTTCTACCCCCCCGTGTTCTACTCCCCCCCCCCCCGTGTTCTACCCCCCCTTGTTCTTCCCCCCTCCCCCTCGGTTCTTCTCCCCCCCCCCCCCGTGTTCTACCCCCCTCCCCCTGGGTTATCCCCCCCCCTGGGTTCTATCCCCCCCCTTCCGCCATCCCCGACGTGCCGCAGTGACCAGTGGCTTGCAGCAAAGGAGGTTCGCGGTTCGAATCCAGCGACCGCCCTGATTACTACTGCGGCTGTAACCAACCATTATGATGCAGTACTACGCGGCTGTCTGCTTCTCAGCGGGCGTTAAAGAACCCCAGACATCATTTGAATTAGGGTCCAACATTTGCCACATTCGAATACGACCCGCTTTTAAATTACTCAATTGGGATTGCACACAGCAGCAGCAGCAGCAGCAACCGTCGCACCCCCTCTCTCCCCTGCTAGCAGACTGATGGAACTCTTGCAAATTAGACTCATCTTGGTCTCTTGAGTTTCACCTGCTTAAACAAAATAAACTTGAACAATTTATGCCATTACCATCACCATCGCCCCCACACACAGCCAAACCCCTCCGCTGGATTCCCAGACGCGGTGAGCCTTGTAATGAGAGAAACTGCTGCGCCCGCGGTCGTTGTCGGTTGTGATGAGATTTGTTGGCGCAGCGGGGATTGTCGCAGGCAAGCGATCAACAGCAGCGCCACGGTCTGAAATCAGCAACAACAAATACCGTGAATGTATCACGCAAATGCGTGCAGGTAAACAGTAAAGGAGCATTAATTCTAGATTTGAAGCTTTCTTAGGTTTTTTCGGTAAAGTCACGAAACGTCGTGATTTTTATTTTATTTTACTTTTATTAATTTTAATGTTTTACCTACGTGACTTTACCGAAAAAACCTAAGAATAGTAAAGGAGCAGCCCCACAATTGTTCGCTTGTGCCACTGCTGGCAGAAGGGCCTGCAATGATTGAGCTCCCTCGATAATAGAGAACCCCTCTGGAGGGTGTTAGACCTCCTATCATACACTGGTCAGAATTCTTGGAAGAGGTGTGAGTACACACAAACAATGGCAAAGATCCCCCGCATAGCCTCAATAGACTTTTGTGGCAAGTGCTGCTAGTGTGTATTACCTATGAAGACCGGCACAGCACACGAGGGGGTGGGTGGCCAGCACCATGCCTGACCGCCTTTGTCTCCTCAGTGACGATGTTTACACAGCACACCAGACTGATTAGACCTCGGGGAGGCCCAGGACCGGTTCAGATAATCGTCCCTGGTGTTGGCCGTGAGCGGTAATCGAACGAGGGTCGCCAGTTTCAAAGCACAGTGCGCTAACCGCTACCCCGCCGCTCCTCGTGGTACACACACTACGGGGTTAGGTAGGAGTACACACACTGTAACCCACCACATACCACACAACCTGCCAATTCACGAACTGTGGTGCACCCATACGCACTACTGGGTGGACGCAGGCGGCGGTTTCTTCTGCCGTGCCAGGAGATGGAATCGAACCGTCGACCTCTGGATTGCAAGTCCAGTGTGTTACCCATAACACCATGGCGACATCCATGAAAACATGTTTTAAATATTTCTTGACCGAGATAAAACTTCGATGAGTTCCACGATTATCGTCAAGGTTGGATGAACTTATTATATTTTCCAATGTTATCACGTGCAAAGATAATGATTTTTTCTTCCTCCCCACGAAGGCAGTTTTAGACATTGACCACGGCGTGAATTGGTGTATGAGGTTGTGTGAAGGCATGCTTATTGTTGGAAGAAAACAGCAGAGTGTTTTTAAATTCCAGGCACGGATAAAGTGTTTATGATTGTGGGTGCGATACAACAGAGGTGAATGGCTTCAACCCTCTCGAGATGCCTGCGAACATATGCATTTATTTATTGAATAATTACTGAAATCAGTTTTCGTGACAACCTGGTCTATGTTCGTCCAGCCAGAGGTGAGATAAGCTTTGATAGTTTTGTTAAAATCGCTTCAATAGCAGGGCTAAAGTGCTTAATTGTTGAAACTTATTCAATGCCTGTGGAACATCATGGAAATACCGTGACATGAAAAGTGCATATATCCACAAGTTTACATCCTCAATGTATACATGCCAATCGCAGAACATAGCTTATCTTAACGAGCAATAATAACTGTAGTCGGGGGGTAGTTGTTTGACCATACTTCCCCATGCTGGTCAGTGCAGGTTGTTAAATGGAAAGATCAGAGCCAGTTCAGATATCGATCGCCACTGATGTTAGCCATGGCCGTAAAAATGGGTTCACTGAGCATTGTCCTAACTGCTGTGGTAGCCCTTCGACCCTGTGTAGTAACGACACAATGTCCATTGAAACCTCTCGGCTCAGCCTCCGAAAAACCCTTTCATGCCTTACCTCCAACGTCATTATCAGTCTACGGTAAACCAACACTTTCTACATTCGCACAAAAATCCACTAAGTATATGTATGTAATACAACTGGACATTTTCAACGGTTCAATATTAATTTGTAGCTTTCGTGACTGCAGGAATTACTCTTTGGTTCTTTCGGCAAAGTCACGTATAAAGATAAAATAATAAATTAAATAATAATTATTATTTAAATTAAATAATTATTATTATTTTATCTTTATACGTGACTTTACCGAAAGAACCAAAGAGTAATTTTCAACGGTTATTGTATGCTCAATAGTTCAGGGACATGCGGTCAGGGGATGCAGGGGAGGCAGAGCCTCACCTGTCATGCTCCAATGGAAATAGCTGTTACGAAAACTAAAAAAAAAGTATAATCAAATTAAATAAATATTAAGATATTTCCACTGATCTGTGTTATCAATGTTATTTCTGTACGATTCCAATATTTTTTATAGTCAAAATCGCCAAATTTGCAGAGCTCCGCTGCAAATACAGGTAGAGACGAGAGGTGAGGCAGCGACGAGCTCAGCCTCCCCCCTGATTGCGCAACCCCTCAGTAACTGGATGAAGCGCGGGCAATACGCGCGTGCCTGTTACTATCTCAGTATGTCACCAATGTAATGTTTTTAGACCCCTTCATTTCATGTCCTCGCCTTCCATACTCCAGGTAACTTATTTCACGTATCTGTATAAAGATATTAAGGCTCGCTGGTCCCGTCATCAAACTGCAATGAAAAAGCACCAGGGGAGGCAGCTATCACATCTGCCTCACCGAGGGGGACGTGTTTAACACGCCCCCCTCAGTGAGAACACGCCCCCTTCAGTGAGGCCACGCCCCCCTTAGTGTGTGAATCTGGCTCTGACACTCGCCAGTGCCTCCCCAGCCATTGACCTCACCGCACGTCACTGCAATAGTTATGGCTTTGTATTTTACGTTTAAGAATATACTTGACAGATGGTCAGGCAACGTCGTATCGTCATCATCATATCTCATCATGTATGTATGTATGTTGAACTTGTTTCGCACCATACGTAGCCAACCGTACTTATATCATAATTTGGCATGATCGATCCACTGCTGGATAAAGGCCATCTCAAGGCATCGTTATCTGTGATGGTCCTGTGATGAAACATATGTACATAACACATTCCTGCGGAGGGAGCTGGTAGGAACATTGAGTTGCTCGGTCAATGGCCAGGGTCAACGGCGGCGTGGGGTATTCCGCAAATATGCCCGACTGTGAGGGCGGACACAAGCCGGCGTGAGTAGGTTAAACGTTGAGTTTTATAAGGGCACCACGGGGTGACCAGCCCCTCCCCACCCAGCCCCACCCCTTCCACCCCCCACCCAGCCCCACCCTCCCCACCCAGCCCCTCCCCACCCTCCTTCCCCACCCAGCCCCTTCCCACCTTCCCCACCCAGCCCCTCCCCTCCTCACCCAGCCCCACCCTCTCCACCCAGACCCTCTCCACCCTCCCCTCCCCACCCAGCCCCTCCCTGCACGACGGACGGACACAATAATTCCCTGTGGGCTGGTGGAACCAGTGGGTTTCTGCTAGTATCATTCTGAATACCGCAAATTCATCGCAGCTCAAAAGATGCATTGGTATAGTTATTCTATAGCTGAAGCAAGAGAAAACATGTAGGAGATAATAATTTTGTCATGAAAAGTAATAATTTTAAAAAACCTTGAGCACGTGATTCCCTCACCTTAGCACAACACTTTCAGAGACCTCGGCCCAGCAAAAAAAAATTGCTTCAACGTTTAACCATTCTTTTATAAGTCAAATAAATATTTCTGTTGGAAAAGAAATAAGTTTAGTAAGCATATGGGGTTATTCTAGCTGTGATTTGTTCTTTTCTACATATGCGAAGTGCCCTATTTAGCGCCTTTGTAAAGCAAGGGCTGTCACAGAATATATATTCCCTCCCCTCGCAGAAGACGGTACACGACCTTGAATAAAGCAATTACCGAGCGCGCCTGAAAAGTTGAACCGAAAAGGAAATGAATTATGTTACCCTGCTTTCCCTTCATTATCAACATTTAAAACCAACTGCTGTACGGCCCAAATGCATGCCTAAGTCGATGAAGAAGTCCAGATGGAAACAAAGATACAAAAAAATTTGACCCCCCCCCCCATTCCCTGCCCACCCCCCCTCGATATTTTTCACTTTCTTTTCTTTGGGGAACATTTCAAAGTCTGCCAGCATTTGCTTGCCCGGCACAGCCATAACTGTGACAGCTGGTGCTGAGTTACAACTGGAGGTGTCCATTAGGGTTCTACCAAGGGCCAGGAAAGCTTCTCGTTCGTTACGGCGCCAGCGAAAAAAGAGATTTTGTCAGCTCTCTGTGGCTTAAAATGAGCTGGGAAAAAAAACGCGCGCTGTAATAATTGCCAAAAAAAATGTGCGTTATTGCGGTGTATAGTTTTGCCAGATGTCACTGCTGCGTTGCATGTTACTTTACCTTTGGAAGGAAATGCATTTTACTTTCTGTTCGCATTTCGCATTAGGAGTTGGTTACAAATGAATACTGTATACTCTTGATCATGGAATGCACAGCCCTTAGTCAGTCCAGATCTGGACGAAGGCCTTGCCATGCTGTCGAGGCGAACGGGGTCCAGAACCAGTTCAGTTTATCCACTCGCCGCTGACGCTACCCGTGCATGGGAATCCAACTCGCTGCGTTCAAAGCGCAACGCGCGTTTCCTATTTAAATTATTCTCATTGATGATCGCGGGTGCCCAGAGGTGGTTGCTGCTTCTGAAGCTTCGAATGTGGCAGGGTCGGCGAGGCGGTGTCAGGTGAAGGGATGACGACTGTGCCACCAATCAGATAATTGCTGTGTTCTCTAATGGGCGAGCCAGCTTGGCTTGGCTGATTGGTCATTAAGATTTGAAGCCACGTCCCGCACGAATTTAGAAGCCCAGATTTATGCGTGGGTCCTACGTCTAATGGAACGTTGCCACGGCGTGATGGTCAGCACACTGGAGTTATAATCCAGCGGTCAGCACTGCAGTTCAATCTTCCTAAGTGGGAGTTCAAAAAAAAAATGGACAGGTTTATTAAATCCCCCTCCCCCCCACCAATCTCCAGGAGTGTAAATGGGTACACTGCAGTTCATGTGTGGTGGGGGTATCCATTCACCAAATCACACTGACCAGCGTGGTAAAGTATGGTCAGACAACCTCCAAAACAACACACAGTATGGGGAGTATGCCTTCACAAGTGGTTTGATAACGGTGCTGAGAATTGTGTCATTGAGAAAAAGTAATGGTAAAGGTGCAGTCCTGAAATGTCTTGCTCATACCACTGCTAAAGGACGCCTCTCACTGGGTATTTGGCCTTCTCTTCCACGTTGATCAGATGCCTTGGGATATGTGAGTACCCACACTTTACCCTAACACACGACTAACTGCGCTCTACTCATTTATACTGCTGGGTGGACAGAGGCGGTTTGCGGGATTCAAGAAACTCGCACCATTGTTTCAATTGGTGTACCAGCAAGTCCAGGGTGATAATAGCGATTGCACCGCAGCAGCAGCCTCCGCATGATGTGGCAGTGACCACGATGTGTGCCTGCCAAATGGTTCAACACTTAAAAAATCTGCATAATTTCCCCCGTGCGATTATACTGTTTACATGATGGACTTTCAAGCAGCAGCTCAAGGCCCACTTGGTCAGGCTGGCATTCGAGGGACTTTGAGATCTGGCTATGCGCCTCTGAGTCCTGGAGTGAACCATGCATCAGATTCACGAATATGCATGCGGTGTAAATTGTGTTTATTACAGAGTCCACTGGAGAGACCCTGGGTTGTCAAGCATGCAATGTGCTGTAGCGTGGTTATTTTTCATGGGGATTGTTGTATTTAGATTTTATTGGGGTCATTTCCAGTTAATCACAGACCAACTTCTGGTCAACACTTATATTATTAAAATTGCAAAATGTGATGACGCAATTCATTTATATTGATACGAACAAGCGATAAATTCAGTCATAAGGCTTGTTCTTCAAGTCACCGGTGAGTTGAAACAAGAATATTTGGCACGTTAAACGATTGCACACGTGACATTTAATTTGCGTTACTGTGCCGCGTAGTGGTGGATTCCCTAACGACATATTTAGTCAGATCATTACGTCAGCTGACCCAAAAATCAATTATCAATCAGCATGTTGGCTGTGAAAACCCAAGTGTTAAGTTAAGAATGTTATTTCTCCGTCACACAACAGAGCTGCTTCTGTCTGCAAACAATACTACATACACGTATCGAAAGCATTTTTATGTAAACTGAGGGACTCAATTTAAACAGCCACGGATCATAAACAGATTGGCTGCAGGAGGAGACAATTAATGAATGTGTAGCTGACGAGGGACTTGTGAAAGGTTAGCACTACTGCTTCTATTGAATTCCTCTGCATAATACATTGCTACTCTGATAAAGGGGCCAGAAACGCGTTAATTGGGTTTACCTTTATTAAGCAGAATGGTGCCAGCATCCACATGATAACATATGTGATGTATCAAGGCAAATCTGAAATCCATATCGATAAAAAATATATAATTATACAAAATTACGTTTGTAGAAATGTGCTTATTCACAATACGATATTCTTATTATAATCGGTGAATTTTGTATTTTGAAAAGTAACACATTGGTAATACTGTTACAAAAGGAAACATTGCACCATTTTTTTAAATATTTTTAGTACTACTCGGATATAATTTGGAATAAAAACATTTTCAAGGATTGAACACTTCAGATCCCTTTCATAATGAAATCTGCATCCAAACCCTGTATTCCGAAGGTGGAAAACCCCCTACAAGCCACGCCCATGCTGGTGATGTCACCAAGCCCCACCCAACACCTCCCGTCCAGTGGCACACACAGAAAATTAGATGAGACTTTTTACTTTAATTTTCGTGTTGTCCCCATCGTCGAGTAATTAAACCAACAATTGATAAAGTATTCGAATACTTAAAAAACAGGATAGTCCCCCTTCATATAGTATTGCATGTGCTCTGTGCCAGACTGTCTTGTATTGCTATATGTCCTTGAATACATCAGGTCTCCTCTTTACAGGGGCTCGCTCGCCTGGTTGTGAATACAATGTTACCACTGCGATTACTATTTTACATTTCACCTGCACACGTGCATTGAACACGAGCCACTTTGTGTGTCAAGCACAAGAGCTTAAAAGGGACATTATCGAGAGACAGACGAGGCATCTGTTATGCAAACCAAATACAAACCACACAAATGTCTTTGGCAACAAATATGACATTTACGCCAAGATGATGGGATATTAAAAGTGCCACGCTGGGTTGCAGTGTATATAATTTTTTATGATGATGAATGTTGCGAACTCTCTTTTGAGAATGCAGGCAAGGCATGCTGTTAAAAGTGAAATATGCCACGCAGCGCAGTGATGAGTGCAAATTGATTCAGACAGTTGCATTTTATGGCACACAGGGTTATCCGAGCCCGGTGAAGAGATTTCGTGTACGTGTTCTGTTTTAATTTAGCTCCATACAACATTGACAGCCAAATATGCACAACTAGCTGTGCATGCTTATCTTTCTTTTGTCACGTAAAGAACCCAAGCGTACACTGATTGGAGAGGTACACATGGGAACCAGACGAGCAGCGATACCAAGGCATCACGTTTACGGGTATGAGACATATGAGGGGAAGGTTGGATCCGTCACACCGCCACCGTGGGGGTGACGATCATCGTGCGTGGCGTGTTTATAAGGAGGGGGGGAGGAAGAGGAAAGAATGAGAGGGGGGTGATGTGCATGCTCATCTTTAATCAATGTCCAAATCGTGACATGCATTGGATGGAACGGCACACATCTTTTTGCAAGTTACCTACTTTTTTTGTAACGCACCACAGGCATCTTCTTCAGCATAAAAGTTTTCTTCGTAATGTATCTCTTTTGCTGACGATGGGGAAAAAAGTTTCGAATATTGAATATAAGTGTCTGGTAGGGGAATTCGTGGCTGCAGGCGATTTGATAAATTGTTGCGATTCAGGGTGGCAATTCGATTTTAGAATGCATTTGTATTGCATATTGCATTACATGGACGCAGTTCTAGTATTTTGTGAACTCTCAAATAATCAAACACTTAAATTACATAAGTCCTGATTTAAAGCTTTCGTGACTGCAGAGATTCATATTCTTGATTCACGTAAAAGGGAAACAATAAAATAATAAAAATATAAAATAATATTGTTTTATATTTGTATTATTTTATTGTTTTATATTTGTATTATTTTATTGTTTCCCTTCTACGTGACTTTACCGAAAAAAACAAGAATATGACACAAGTCCATTACATACAACATATTGTATATCAATAGAAATATACCATATTTTTCACACGTAATTTGTCACACGTATCATGACCTTCACATGAAAATTAATCAATGAACCCATCATGCATTTTCGATTGATAGTATGCATGTATAATGCGGCTTAAATCAAAAGCAGAACGCATTTCCTGCTGAGGAGGCACAATGCGAATGCCATGACTTTAAAATCAAAGTTTGAACCATCGATAAACACATTTACCCGACAGTTTTAAAATAAAACACCAAGCAAATTTTTTGCAACGCCTCATAAAGACCGCAATGCAAACCAAGACACGGTTTAACGTTGAGCAAAAGTTACACTCTACATGGGATTTTAAGGATTATTTGAAACCAATATAGGGGATGTTAAAGTACGGCTTTCCACTGAAAGCAGGGGAGTATGTTGCTCTTCATACAGCAATATTTAGATGACAGTAAGTTTGCAATGACACGTATATAAATAAATAACCATAGTTTCCCAGCGATGTAAAACTGGGCGCTATTACCGTTGCGACGATGGCAATGAAAGGCGTTGCACAGCCAACGTTTCCGCAAGCAATAGGCTCCCTCTCCACGTTTGATCCCAACAGTTTAACCTGAAATTAAATGGCCTACAGCACAAACCTTTTTTTTTTAGAAACAAGCCGCTTGCTACGGTGGGCGGAGCACATTGAGGTTCGCTAATGACACACGCTAGGTCAGAGGTTTCTCAGGTAGTCAGAATTACGTATGTAATTACGCTAAACAGAAATGTCCTCGGGCACCGACTGCCCACTCCCTCGATACAAAACTAGCGGAGACAAAGTATTGCTGCACCAAACTCGAGGCTGACTCTATGCTTCATATTTTCTTCTGCATATTTCTTACAAGATATATATGTATTTTGCTAACAAAACCGTGTTCTTGCATTTTTGTCATGTTTTTTTCTTACGAACCTTATCAAAATAAACAGACCTGATGCACTATCTGGCCTGTTGAGAGATAAGAATGGAATGAAGACTGGTGACAGTTTTCAACTTATGAATGTAGTCAAAGATATGTGCCACTTATTTTCTAAAACGTTGACAGCTTAATATATACCTGCAGCATGGGAGCGCTCGTAATACCATCTTCGAGGCTGATTAACTGGGCTTTTCCTTCAGCGTGACAATTACCAAGAAAGGTAATTTAGCCATGTCCCGCACGGTCCCCATACACCCAAAATCAATCCGTCTCATTCGCTGATGACTCAGCAGCTTGGAGGGTTATATTGATCATCCAGGCCTGGCAGGGACGTTATGATAACGAGGATGCCACTTGACGAGATAGCTCCTCTGTGGTAAGCCAATTAAATCCTGCATCATCATCATCATCGTCGTCAGAGCCATTAGAGTTGTGTTTCTGGTTAGTACCCCATGCCACCGTTTTGCACAAAAATGGGAACACTATTTTCATCATCATCATCATGATCATCCATGGTCAATCCACTGCTGGATGAAGGCTTCTCCGAGCCACTGCGACCTCTCACCATCCTGGATGCAACACTCCACCCGGCACTACCTGCACACAAACTGATTTCGTCGCTCCGTCTCCGCGGTGCACGTTCTCTTGGAACGCATTGTTTAAAAACAAAAAATTCGCTCACTCCCCGCGAGGTCATTTACAGTAATTCATACATGGGCAGCTTTGCGATTCTCAAGAAAATAGCTTCCCTTGTAATTTTATAATTTTGTCATCTAAAGCATCTACATTTTTTTTTTACTATAATCGCTTCCGCTGCCCAGCCAACCTTGAAATTGTCTCCGTCAAAATTACGAACACGTCTTGGCTTATCAGAAAATGTGCCGAATTGGAATGTTTGTGTTGTGAAAATGTAAGCATTCTAACAATTAACAAAATTACAACGGAATTTAAATAACAGTGAACTACCACAGCGTTATTTTTTTAGACACTGGCCAGACTAAGAAAATAAATCTTGGTGAAACATAATCATCCAAGCCATTGAAACCTGAAGATATATTTTTCAGCATATACTTCAATTCGAAAGGATTCTGTAAACTGTAATTCCAATTATAAAACAAAGGGATATTTATGTACCCTAACGCTAATTTGAAATGATCAAATTGTAAAATCAGTCAGTTTAAAACGTAGGCTTTCGCGACCAATATTATCCATAATAGTAGGATTTTTTGGGTCATATCGCAGCCATTTACGCAAAAAGAACCTGTTATGTAAAACTCAGGATTTCCGTTTTACACAAAATGCAAAACACAACGCACATTATGCCTGTTTGGCAATATTCCATTCCAACTGGGGAGGAGCAGTGGGCAGTAGAACTCCATGACTAGATTTGGATTGCCAGCCACAAACGACTTCACTGTGGAGTTATATCTGACCTGTTTCTGGCCCCACCTTTACCAATCTGCAACGATCAGTGTGATGAAGTATGGTGAAGCAGCACCCATGGCCAAAACATTGTGGGGAGGCCTTCATCCAAAAAGTGTTTTAGATTACTATTCTTCGTGTATGTAGAGCGGTGGTACAGTGAGTGATTAGTGAGCTATGCTACGAATTATACTGGTAGGAACCTCCTGGTTACACCAGCCCACAGGGGATTATTGTGTCTGTCCGGCCGTCGTGCAGGGAGGGGCTGGGTGAGGAGGGAGGGGCTGGATGGGGAGGGAGGGGCTGGGTGGGGAGGGGAGGGTGGGGCTGGGTGGGGAGGGGCTGGTCACCCCGTGGTGCCCTTATAAAACTCACAGTCGGCCATATTTGCGGAATACACCATGCCGCCGCTGACCCTGGCCATTGACCGAGCAACCCAACGTTTCTACCAGCTCCCTCCGCAGGAATGTTTCCACCCAAGCTTGATTCCTGGCGACGGCTAACATCATTGGCTAGTGATATTAGAACTCGTCCTACTCTCCCCTAACTTTCGCCAGACCGCACCGACCAGAAAGGTGAAGTATAATGAAGGACATTGTTTTCTGGCCTGATATGCAGATGTCTTCATCTTTTGGTGGATTAATACAGAGAATCAACGCATCCAGATGTAACTTTGTTTTGCAAAGTCATCTCTTTTTTAAGGGCAGAGTTGCGCCCAAATAACATTAAACCGCAGGAATACAAAAACAAACAGTTGCAACGCAAGTATTCTTAAGCGACCTATGAAATTTTGCCCATTGGATATATTTCTTATTTTAGGACCCACTGTTAAAATTGTACAAACTGAAATGTTGCTATGCCCAAGTGGCGAAAAAGCACAGCGCTGCATGGCTAATAAATGCCTCTGTGTAAAACAGAGTTATTCTGATGCAACGTAAATATGCTCGTGACCAGATTCCTTCTGAAGGAGCATTTACAAGAGTCGAAAACTGCTTGCATCTAATATGCAATACACGTGCTTATGCATGCAGAATGGGGGAAAAAAGTATTGTTATTCTCCACAAGAGAGGAAGTGAAGGGGAGGGAGCAGAGAAATTGTTTTGGGGCTTCAACTCAGTTCTTCAAAAAAAAACACAGCCCCTGGGCTGTGTTAGGATAATGGGTTCCAGACGTACGGCTGCATTGTCCGCATTCGGCACCGTTTTGCAAAAAAAAAATATGCTCTAGGCGTCTAGATCATTACACACATTAGAGAAAGAGAGACAAATTCCAGACGTCTAGACGGCGTGGCTTTGTGCAGTCGTACACATTTATGCGATAACGAATTTGTTTGGGCACAATGCACGTTGAACGGCATTAGCCTCAAACGCGGGGCCCTACGGCACATCCCTAAAAATATGAAGGAGGAGGGAAAAAAATAACAACCACGTAATGATATGTTAATACAATTGCCATGGCTACAGAGGATATAGATGTGTATTTTGCCACGGTTAATCAACGACGAAACGTGTGTAATTTGCCGCAATTACTTCGAGCACGTACGCCACGAGCGGCCGACTTCACGGCAATGTCACGGGGTGCGCGGCCTCCCCCACCCACCCCCTTGATCGACGGTCAACCAGGTGCCCGAAGGCCCGCGGGGCTTTGGAACAGTCCGTCAGTGTGACGGCAACGGCGCTCGGCAAATCGAAGGAGCAACGCGTTGCGTCCACGCCACCTGCTCAAATATTCACCGAAGTGTGTTTCGTGAGCTGCCAACGATATTTGAGGCTGGGGCGGTCGATGGCCGGGCTGAGGTTTTTTGCGGCGCAGCTGGCTCTGGTTCGGGGCCTCCTCCACATGCCCTCTGTGGTCACGACACTTGCCACCCCCTTCCTCCACCGCACCATCCTTACCCACCCACGACCCAGTTGCTACTACTCCTCACAGTCGGTGACGCGACCAGCAGAGCGTGTGGGTCACGCGGAGGCGGCTGAGTGTGTGACACGAGAGATTTGAGGGCAGTCAACGTGGCCGATGCACAAGTGGGGCAATTTGCCGCACATTTATTTTCTGCTTTATTATATGAGCTAATGAGCACACGTGTTTTTTTTATATTGTCGAAACCTGAACTGAATAATGATCATCAATGACCAATCTTTATTTTACGTGGCAATATCGTCCCTCAATAAAGTAGGCATCAGTGGACATTACAACACAAGACAGGCGCTGTATATCACCTGCTATGATACACGTTTCAGAATCATGAGCGTTGCCAAAGACAATTGAACAAAAGCTGAAAAGTGTGCAAAGAAGCACGGACAAATGCACGTGTTGGGATCAAACTGAGAGGCATAAAGATGAATATGCGGATTAGAAATCGTACGTAGTTTAAATATATATATATTTGTTACTGTTCAGAAGAGTAAGTGGGCTTAGACAGGACATGTTGAATAACAACCGTGGCAGCCAAAGAAGGGAGTGTGACTAAGAGGATGTTCGTCAGGGAGACGGAGTGATGAGATCGGCTGGTGTTGAAGTGGTGGGTCGATTGTTGCATCCTTGGACTGTGAGGGATGGTGATGGAATCTGTTTCCACGGATAATTAGCTGAGATTGTGTTGTACAAGTGATATATTAACTTATAGGGAATTTAGTAATTTCTGTACCAGATAAAAGGGTAAAAACCTATTACCAGAGGTGGGACAAAGTCATTGTTATGCAAGTCCAAGTCGAGTCTGAAGTCATCAAATTCATGACTCGAGTCTGACTCGAGTCCAAGTCACATGACTCGAGTCCACACCTTAGAGGTGGGACAAAGTTATTGTTATGCAAGTCCAAGTCGAGTCTGAAGTCATCAAATTCATGACTCGAGTCTGACTCGAGTCCAAGTCACATGACTCGAGTCCACACCTCTGCCTATTACTATATTTTGCCACTGGTAAAGGAGGTCTCAATTATATGGAATTATTTTAAGGCCATTTATTCATAAAAAAAAACCTTTGACCAGCGCTTCTTATGTGGCTGAGGGAAGCCTCACTATACATAAGAACGTGAAAGTGAGACACATTGCACTCTTAAACATGCTTGGACATTCATACTGTACTCCATTTCTAGTTTGTTTGCATTATTCGGCCTGTTCCTTCTCAGGATTCCATTAAACGCAAAGGTTCAACCCTTTGGCTCTTATCTCGGAAAATTACAATCTCAGCCAGAAACCACTCATATGTATTTAGAGTGAATGTGGTCGTCAACTCTTTTCCATTTAACCGGATATAATTCTCCTTCCTGACATACCTAGGTCATCGAGATGATACATTTCTCTGCCTGATGTCTAGGATGTTAACTGAGTTGGACTGTGCACAGATTTAGCGGTTCTCCGTACAACCTTTTGGACAGATACCAGCTCCGGTCTCCCTGCCCTCAGCCGCACGACTGAAGCCATCACCGCCACTTGGCATGAACATCACATTCTCCACCGCGACATTTATCTCGGGACCCTTTCACCTCCCCGGCATTGTGCTATAGCATTAGCACGAAGCCTTTAAATACCCGTCGCACCCACACCTCTCAAGCATAACACTGCATCCCTTCCCTCCAAACAACCCTCTGCCACCCCCACCCCCCCAAATCCCATCGCGCGCCTCCCATTCTCTCTCCCCGACAGGCATCTTCGCCTGCTTTCCCCTATCCCCCTCATGCTTGTCATCCTCGTTTGAGAATTATCTCACTTAAGCGCACGCCATTACGACGACAGTTCACACTTGCGATGGAGCGCAGCAATAACCGCTGCTCCCGCAACACGAGTGCAGCGGCGGGGCACGGGGACCTTAGGTTCGCCGTCGGGGGGGGGGGAGGGCTCCCCTGTGGTGATGAACGTCGGCAATAACTGGGCCCCCGAAGTGGCCGATGCGTCTGGCATTCCTGTGCGGCGGCAGCGGCGGCGTGCGCGTTTCGCCGCAGCGAGGACTAAGGGGCAGTCCATAAATGACGTCACGCAGCTAGGGGGGGGGGGGGTCAGACATTTGAGAAATGTGACGTCACATCAACATGCGCAACTTTAAATAAATATAGACAACACGTTCTACTTAATTAAATAGAATTTGAAATAAATGTTTTCTCCTACAACATCAAAGTTCAGCGCCACATTAAATACGCACTACAATGATAATAGTTGAAAGTGATTTGAAGCATGTTTTATTTATTTGGGGGGGGGGGGGGCAGAGCTTCGTAACGTCATAATTGAGGGGGGTTCTGACTTTTTGTGACACCGTGTAACGAAGGGGGGGGGGGGTGCGTGTGTGAGTGTGGGTACAAGATTTATGCAACTTTATTGACCCCAGGCACAGGTTTGGGATGCGTCCTATGAAACCAGAGGGTCTTAGGATCCTGGGAATATTGCGCGTATATGCGTAGAGGCATTGAAGGTTGACTCTCAGCTGTATTGATTTAACAAATTATTGCGATCAATGTTAAATATAGTTTATAAAATACGTGATGAGAATCATAATAAAGTGATAAGGTCATTGGATCTATTTGCTTGCAATAAAACTTTTTTTTTATATATGCAGTTGTCTTCAAACTTTAACTTCAAAGCGTTTTGTGGGGGAAATCATCCCGCTTGAATGTAATGCAGTATGGATTTACATCCGTTTTGTCTTTGGTTGATATATGTATTTTCCACGAGGATGTTTTGTCAGCTTAACCAGCATGTCTGATTCTGCTCCATTCCATGGGTATTCACATTCAGATTCGCACACTCAGCTGATGTTCTCTCTCACGTACCGTCCCAGTAGGCTATACCCAAACAATGTTATTTGTAGGCCAGGCATGTGTCATCTCTTTGTACGCGTGGATTTTCTCTGGGCACTGCAGTTTCCTCCCATGTGCCGAATGTCACTTACGAAGGATTCACCAAACATCCCAATGCAGGACCCTCCTGAGAAAATAACCACAGACTCAAATAGGATTTCCTAAATGGTACGATATATTTTCTGAATGTCTAATGCACTTCTGTGAATCTCTTTTCCGGTGTTAATTTGGCTTCGGAAAATAGCCTCCAGACTGAATGCAATCTCGAAAAAATGGAAAGCAGTGGTTTAGGTAGCATAGCGGCCTAGAATGTAGGGTTTGTCAATATAGATGGACACACACACCCACATCCTTCTACGTATATCTAATAGTAACATAGGTGAAGTTTGCTTCTAGCTTCTTCACGAATTGAAATGCATTATCCATCTCCCCAGGTATCAGTACAATTGTATTTTCAACAGTAAAATATTAAGGTGCAGCCCTGCAAGTGCTTGCTCAAACCACTGCTGGCAGGAAGGGCCTCCGTGAGTTCTAAGTCACTCTGGGGGAGGGGGGGGGGGGTATTTTTGGCCTGCTCTTTCACGCTGGCTAGATGCCTTGAAAGAGGTGAGAATACCCACACTTTACCCCACCATGTGATCTCTCGATCCACTGTGCCCATGTATACTGCCGGGTGGATTGATTTGCGGTTTCCTTGGCTGTAAACGATTTTTCTTCTTGGTTATTTCGGTAAAGTCACGTAGAATGGAAATAATAAAATAATAAAATAAAATAAACTATTATTTTATTTTATTATTTCCATTCTACGTGACGTTACCGAAAGAACCATAAAGATGAATCCCTGCAGTGACGAAAGCTTTAAATCGAAATGTAAACGATTATGTCCACCACAATTTTAATAGAATTATACATCTTCCCAGGCATCAGTACAATGGTATATTTTAATATAAATTTGCAAAAATGAAACTTGGTTGGCTTTCAGAATTCGAACTGTAAAATATGGCGAATTAAAGAGCTTTTCCAATTCATATTTTTAATCTCCCAAACTTTTGACAAATGCCATCAGCTGTTTGATAAGGAGCGGACAGAAATCTTTACCAAGTGGTGGCTCTAGACTAAATATTCAGCCAAGATGGATTACGTCTCCTCGGAATCTTCAATCTCTGGCCCGGGGAAATTGCTTTTTTATTGGAAGGCAGAGGAATCGCAGAATGAAAAATAAATATGTACAGATGACACAGACCTTGTCGTTTCCAAAATAAAGGCGCATTTTCACATCAACTCTCCTGGCAAGCAATGCGCACAGACATTGCCCATCTATCATTGTGCTACTCCAAGTGTGAACAATATATGCAGTGCATTTTACATGCCTTGATTTCTGCCATCAAGTATGCCCCCACCACTCTTTCCCAGTACCTTATCGCGATACTGTATACGTACACTGCTCTGTTTAGGCATGCCGTCAAAACCAACAGAAAATAAATAAATTCCTGAGCTTTTATCGCTCGCTATGTATTTGCTAATTTAATGCGTTGTTCAATAGTTTTGACAATTTATGCTCTATGAAAAATAACAAAACATCCATAATAGGTTTTTGTGTTGTGCAGAGAATTAGTATTTTGAGATATATCAAAATAAACGTAATTATTTGCGTGTATGTTGAACTCATTTTGCACCGTACGTAGCCAGCCCTGCTAAATCGGAGGTGCGGAAATATCACAATGAGATAATCATCAGCCCTTTTGTAAATTCACTGCTGGATAATGTCAGTCATGGGGGTTGTTTGACCATACTTCACCATGCTGGTCAGTGCAGCCTTGTGAAGGCAGGGGCCCAGGTCCCAGTGAGATATTCACTCGCCACCCATGTCAACCCTGGGTCAGTAATCTGACTCGGGTCCCCTCGTCCATCCGCCAGTAATAGCAATGTATTACTATTTCTAAAATAGTTATGTCGACATTCAGTACGCATTTTATTTACCGAGAAAAGCTTCTCCGAGCCTAGAGATTACCCTTCAAGATAGTACTATATTTGGGGTGTTTGGCCAGTTCTATTAATGGTTGTTTGGCTTGTTGGAGGAAACCTGAGCAAACTAAACCATATTTCCCTTTATCAGTTCAGGCTCACTGAACTACATAGCTCTTTTCAGACTCGACCTTGCCACAAATAATAGCTTAACTAAGTGGTGTATCACGTGGAAATGTATAGCAGCCACATACTCTAAACGCATGTTTATCCTAAATGTGGAGGAGAAAACCAGAGGACCTTGAGAAAAATCCACACGGAGAACATGCAAACTCCAAATATACAGGCGTCAGGGTCGGGATTGAACCCACGACCTCCTGCACACCAGGAAATAGAGTTAACATCTCACCATCTGAGGGGGTAATGTAAAACACTACAATTTCCTTTCCACCCTATAGCCCCACACCTACAACACCTGGCAAGCCGAAGTGGTGACCGATTCAAGTACTAACCTCGATCAACAATGCTTAGCTTCTAAGATATGATGAGATTGGGTGCATTTATCGTGATTGGTCAAATGCTTACATAACATTAACTTTATTGGGGAATCCAATATCATAATACAGGGTGTTTTAAAAGGATTGACCCGATTTGAAATCGCTATATCTCTGCAACCACGAACCGCCCATGAATGAAACTCTTACCCCTAGAAAGGGCGGGGCATAGAGAGCGCGGGGCATAGAGAGGGCGGGGCATAGATAGGGTGGGGCATAGAGTTTCAAATGATTACCGCTAGATGCCTCTCCCAGCACACAAACAGCCCCTAGCCTCAGTCATTCGCAAGACGCTCTGCCTCAACGTTGGATAGGTCGCACGGAACCCCAAGACTTGGCGCTACACTCTTGGCCCCCAAGATCCCCAGACATTACACCCGGTGGGGATACGTCAAAGACCGTGTTTTTGTGCCACCATTAGCGACTAATCTGGATGACCTCAAAAACAGAATCACGGCAGCAGTGATTTCAGTGGAAGAAGACACTTTGAGAGGCGTTTGGGATGAATTCAACTATCGTCTCGATGTTGTCCACACAACAGGTGGAGGGCACATAGAGCATTTATAAAATGGTTAGTAAAATTTGGTAATTCATTAAACCGTTTGTAACTTTTTGTGTAATTGTAACATGTTGCCATCGTGAAATATACTGCTTTGAAATTGGGTACATCTATCTCAAACACCCTGTACTTTGTGAATGACAAATTCTATTTTGAATAATACGCAACAGATTTTATAAAGTTATACTTTGGAAAGTTGGAGAACTAAACTATTAAATACTTTATCCCAGTGTGAGTAAATATGATGTATTTGCTGATCAGGTATTGCATACCCCGAGTCAAACTAAGGAATGTATACATTGTGATGGCCATTCTGTGTGTTATCAAGAAACACAACTAACTCCGGCTCAAGTTACGAATACAAAGGATTTTGGACAGTGAGCACAGTACAAGTATTGTTTGCAAAAAAAAATCCTTGCTGCAGCTCTTCCAGACTTTTATATTAAAAAATATATAATGCTTACTTCTGCAGCAAGTCCTCAACATTTTCATGGACATACAGTTTGAAAAAAAGTGGACACAGTCTCTTGGAAAGCCTCTCCCAAAGGCAATTCTAAATTGGCACAAGGTTTTGCATTTGGAAGAAACACTGGGGAAAAGAGAGACACATCCATAAAGTCGAAATGTCACTCACATCGAACGCAAAACTTTTTAGTTTCGCTGTGTATTCAATATTGATGTACGGATATGAAACTTGAATCCTAAACAAGAATAATGAAGGAGATTCGCTGTCGTCGATCGACAGGTTTCTGTAGAATTCTTACAATGTATTACAAAGAGCTTGTAGAAGAATAGACACAGACAAATAACCCAGGCTGTCGAGTCCGGTGAAATGCAGCGAGCTAGAATATGTTGGACACGTGACCCAAAATGAAAGGTGACCCTCTGCAGTGGACGGTGATGGGGGAAACACTGGAGGGTACTAGGACAAGAGGAAGACCAAGATCTGACTGGAAACCAAACATCAAATATTGGACCGGCTGTTTCAGTTGAAAGATGCAGCGATGCGCAGAGGGAAGTGGAAAACCCTCAGTGCAAAGAGAACGAGGTGAAGGATATGGTCACAAGACAACAGCCCAAAACAGCAAGGGGCCCAGAGAACAAGGAGATAAAAAGAAGAGAAATACTGTGTTATGTATACTGTAGGCTTTACATGGCTTCTCTGTTTTGGAATAGCTAAGCAAGTCTCCGGCAGTGTGAGTCCATATTTTGCATGACGAGAGATGTATGTATAATTGTCACAGTATTAGGAGGCTCAGCATTGTACAGAGTGAGGTAAGGCGATTAATTTAAAATGTTTTACAATCATTGAAGATCATTGCCAGCAAAATACCGCACATCGCAATTGCACATGAAGTGTGCGAATGCTTTCAACTGTCGTACATCAATCAATCAATTAATATATAAAATCGTTCATGTCTGTCTGTCTGTGTGTGTGTGTATTTCGGCCCATACGCACTTTCATTGGACGGCGGTTGCCCTGGCAACGGCTAGCCACGCCTTCGCCGCTTTCATTGGACCTGGCAACGGCTAGCGACGCCTTCGCCAAGGGCTGCAGTTTCATTGGACGGCGGTTGCCCCTGCCAACGACTAGCCACGCCTTCGCCACTTTCATAAGCTCCGTATTTAATTAAATAATAGCCATTACTCAGTATTGTTCGAGCGCTAGGTGGGGGGGGGGGGGGGGGGGGGGACCGGCACCCGTACCCAGCGTCAGCCGGGTGGGAAAATCAGGCGAGGCAGGAGGCTCTGCACGGTGCTAGGCCTCGACACCCACCACGTGAATCTAAGGTAAATTCATAAAAGTTTCACGTCTGTGTGTGTGTGTGTCTGTGCCGTTTTCACATCGGCACTGGGGAGACAAAGGCGGCCGGGCGTGGTGGATCCAAGTCCCGGGCGAAGCCGGGTCATGTCTATGTGTGTATGTGTTTATGTGTATGTCTGTGTGTCTCTATGTATGTGTGTATGTATGTGTGTGTATGTGTTTGTGTGTTTGTATGTGTGTGTGTATGTATGTCGGTTTTTTTTATGTGTTTATGTGTATGTCTGCGTGTCTGTATGTGTGTATGTACGTGTGTGTATGTGTTTGTGTGTATGTATGTGTGTTTGTATGTATGTGTGTATGTGTTTCTGTGTATGTATGTGTGTGTATGTATGTGTGTTATGTGTCTGTCTGTGTGTATGCATGTATGTGTGTGTATTGTGTATGTGTGTGTGTATTGTGTATGTGTTTGTGTGTATGTGTGTGTTTGTGTGTATGTGTATGTCTCTGTGTATGTATGTGTGTGTATGTGTTTGTATGTGTGTGTATGTATGTGTGTGTATGTCTTTGTATGTGTTTGTGTGTTTACGCTCGCATTACACAAATGTGTTGCAGGTCTAAGGCGTTCCTCGCGCAGCATTTCCGCTTTATTATTTCAGTCGTTTACTGCCGTTAGCACCCTCACAGTCGTGTGTGTCTGCAGCAAGCGCGTGTATGTGTACCTATGGACGCGCGCGCGTGTGTTGTGTAGGGGGAACGGTAGTGTAGTAGTTAGCGTGCTGTCTGTGTCTGTGTGTGTCTGTGTCTGTGTGTGTGTCTGTGTGTGTGCGTGTGTGGTATGTGGGGAGCGGTAGTGTAGTGGTTAGCGTGCTGTCTGTGTGTCTGTGTGTCTCTGTGTGTGTGTCTGTGGGTGTGTGTCTGTGTGTGTGTCTGTATGTGTGCCTGTGTTGTGTAGGGGGAACGGTAGTGTAGTGCTTAGCGTGCTGCCTGTGTCTGTGTGTGTGTGTGTGTCTGTGTGTGTGTGTCTGTGTGTGTGTGTCTGTGTGTGTGTGTCTGTGTGTGTGTGTCTGTGTGGTGTGTGGGGAGCGGTAGTGTAGTGGTTAGCGTGCTGTCTGTGTCTGTGTGTGTGTGTCTGTGTGTGTGTGTGTCTGTGTGTGTGTGTCACTGTCTGTGTGTGTGTCACTGTGTGTGTGTCTGTCTGTGTGTGTCTGTCTGTGTGTGTGTCTGTGTGTGTGTCTGTGTGTGTGTCTGTGTGTGTGCGCGTGTGTTGTGTAGGGGGAACGGTAGTGTAGTGCTTAGCGTGCTGCCTGTGTCTGTGTGTGTGTGTCTGTGTGTGTGTGTCTGTGTGTCTGTGTGTGTGTGTCTGTGTGTGTGTCTGTGTGTGTGTGTCTGTGTGTGTGTCTGTGTGTGTGTGTCTGTGTGTGTGTGTCTGTGTGTGTGTGTCTGTCTGTGTGTCTGTGTGTGTGTGTCTGTGTGTGTGCGCGTGTGTTGTGTAGGGGGAACGGTAGTGTAGTGCTTAGCGTGCTGCCTGTGTGTGTGTCTGTGTGTATGTGTCTGTGTGTGTGTGTCTGTGTGTGTGTCTGTGTGTGTGTGTGTGTGGTGTGTGGGGAGCGGTAGTGTAGTGGTTAGCGTGCTGTCTGTGTGTGTGTGTCTGTGTGTGTGTCTGTGTGTGTGTCTGTGTGTCTGTCTGTGTGTCTGTGTGTGTGTGTCTGTGTGTGTGTCTGTGTGTGTGCGCGTGTGTTGTGTAGGGGGAACGGTAGTGTAGTGCTTAGCGTGCTGCCTGTGTCTGTGTGTGTCTGTGTGTGTGTCTGTGTGTGTGCGTGTGTGGTGTGTAGGGGGAACGGTAGTGTAGTGCTTAGCGTGCTGCCTGTGTGTGTGTGTGTGTCTGTGTATCTGTGTGTGTGTGTCTGTGTGTGTGTGTCTGTGTGTGTGTGTCTGTGTGTGTGTGTCTGTGTGTGTGTGTCTGTGTGTGTGTCTGTGTGTGTGTCTGTGTGTGTGCGTGTGTGGTGTGTAGGGGGAACGGTAGTGTAGTGCTTAGCGTGCTGCCTGTGTGTGTGTCTGTGTGTGTGTGTCTGTGTGTGTGTGTCTGTGTGTGTGTGTCTGTGTGTGTGTCTGTGTGTGTGTCTGTGTGTGTGTGTGGTGTGTGGGGAGCGGTAGTGTAGTGGTTAGCGTGCTGTCTGTGTGTCTGTGTGTGTGTGTCTGTCTGTGTGTGTGTGTCTGTGTGTGTGTCTGTGTGTGTGCGTGTGTGGTGTGTGGGGAGCGGTAGTGTAGTGGTTAGCGTGCTGTCTGTGTGTCTGTGTGTCTGTCTGTATCTGTCTGTGTGTGTCTGCGTGTGTCTGTGTGTGTGTCTGTGTGTGTGTCTGTGCGTCTGTGTGTGTGAGGAGCGGTGGGTGTAGTGGTTAACGCTACGCTGCGCTACCAACCCGGCGAACCGAGTTCGATTCCCGCTCATGGCCACCACCGGTCAAGATTATTTGAACCTCCCATAGGTCGACTCAGCCTCAAACGAGTAACTGGTGTGGCGTATTAACATCGCCACTGGGGAGACAAAGGCGGCCGGCCGTGGTGGATACAAGTCCCGGGCGAAGCCGGGTAGTACAGCTAGTCAATTAATAAAGAAAACAACAGCAGTGTACTTCTTATACTTAAATAATTGCCGTAGTTTTTCCTTAATAATGTGAATAATACAATATCCTCTTATTTCTGTCTAAGCAAATAAATAAAAATTCTCTCTCACAAAGATCCAAATAAAATATTATCCATGTTCATAGCCATTCAAAGCATACATACATCATCATCATTAGCAGCAATGGTCGATCCATTACTGGATTAAGGATTCTCCATGCTTTTGGTATGACATCAGTATGAAGTGGTAAATGCATTCATGTATCCACACACAAGTACAGTTCAACCACACACAACTTGCATATACAGGTTTGGCTCTGTAAGTTGCGTTTAACATTCGCAATAAATAATTAGAGATGACATTTTTCGTATAAACAGCAAACACCGAAATGTTTTGTGCTTTCACAAAAAAAACTAATTTCAGCAGCAACACAATTGCTGAATTGTGCTTCTGCTCCTACCAATGTATTTGAAAATAAATAATGACCTTTCATGAATCACAGACGTTAGAAAAACTTGCTGTTCTGCAATAACAAGCATCTATGCGTCAGTGGGTTGGGGCAAATAATAAAAAAAAACTTTCCATCAGCGTATTAAAATATGCATTATTTTCATGATTGTGCCGCATTCACAATCTTGGCAGTCTCTTGGTGAAATGTTTACCAATTAAATAGGCCTCTCTCCCCTAAAGAGGGGTTCCCTCAAGGTCTATGGTGATGGCAGCACAAAGGAAAGCTGAAATGGGGTGGCTCATTGCTAGCCATTAAGCCAAGGACAGATTCCTACAAATCAGCTCGCATACAGAAAAGTAAAAAGACAAAAATTCCTCGTCTGGCCTGCAACAGACTGTTGGAGAGAGCCTGTTATGAAGGTCACACTGGCGCACGGAAGGCTACCTGTATCTCCTTAGTGCTAATATATTATACACACTGCACAAGGTACTCATTGAAGGCTTACTCGACAGAGCGGAGGGCCCAGGACCAGTTAAAATATTCGCCACTGATTTTGGTCGTGAGCGGGAATCGAACTCGGATCGCCGAGTTCATAGTGCAGTTCGCTAACCACTACTCCCCGATCATGGCCATTAACAAACAAACGCACACAGAAATGCACCGACCCATGCACGCTGCAATGTGCGTGCACAACTGACAACGCAGACGCATGTCCCGTCAATCTCACTTAACTGAATTCACGATTCCAAACACAAGCTTGCCCATAATACAGCGAAGCTCCTGTTATCTGTGGTAATGTGGGGAAGATCAGTATTGGCACTTACGATTATCCCTGTTTATCTGCTGATGAATGCGCGGTTAAGAGGATGCATTTCCTCTCACTTTTCGGTGACTCCTTTTGCCCTGCAATACGATCAGATAATTAATTGGATTCATGTAATTCATGCGGGAGACCATTTTTGGCTCACTCTCATCTATGGATTAACAAAGATAAAGTACGATCATTATTGCCGTTATCCGCCATGATCAAACCGCCAATCTGTTCCTCGCAAACGCCATACCAATCCATAACATAGGAGTAATTGATTTTTGGGTTCAGGTTGAGTATATAAAAAATGTGTGTGTGATAAACCCTCCTCCTCCCGACAAAGCCAATAAATACAGTTGTCACGTGAACAAACGCGTAAATGTATTACCACGTCAGCAGTAGCCAAAACAAACACCAAATTGAATCATAATATTGGTCCCGAAAGCCGAGCAAGTGTTAAAATTAATCAAAAATGACTTGATTAATTTACGTATCAGCCTGCTCTGTGGCTGTACAATTTCGAGTGTATATGCATTTCATCAAAATTGCGATAACTTCAAGCTTAATGCCGCGTCACACATCTGTTCCACGATAACTCCGTGCGGGGTTGTTGATGAGCTTCAGGACTCGGTTTGCACGTGCTGTCTAAAATAACGTTGACGTCACAATGTGCCCACGCTGTTGCCAATGCTTTATGCAAATCACCCCCTACCCCCCCCCAAAGCAAAAAAACCGAACTCACCCTGATGGCTAGGCGATAAAGCGAGTGGCTCGCGCGATAGGAAGGTTGCAAAGTTGAACTTCAGGTTGTAGATTGACTCACCCATCATCCTGCCAGCTGAGGTCAATACAATGAGTACTAATCAGATACCCCCCCCCCCCCCCCCACAATAACAAAAAAAATAACAACCGCCGCATCTGTGGCTCGCTGGCTTTAAGTCAGAATAGTTATTCATGCTGGAGGAATCCGATGAGCTATAAAGCTCTTTTTCGCAGATGTCCAGTAGACAAAACGTTGACGTGAGCACCGCCTCAATGCTCATTTGAGCAGGGAATCACTTTTAGAAGAAGGAAGAAGAAGAAAATATATAACGCAACAGAATAAATCGTGTCGAGTTTCGTTCGACCTTTTCGCCACCGCTAGAGCACCCCCCCCCCCCCAGTGTCTCCGTTTGCGTTCAGACTTGGAGCCCTCCGGCTTTTCACCTGCCCCAGGGCGGCGGCGGGCTTGGTTGGTGGCGTTGGGCTCCCAAACAGGGCGGTGAACGACATCAATATGTGCGTGCTTGACAAGTCAACTTTTAAGAGGAGAATTAAAAAAAACAAGTCGTGGGTGGGTAGAGGGGAGAAATAAATGCTGAAATTTTTTGCGCCCATAACTTGACAGTTGTGAAAGGTTGGGAGCAAAAAAAATGGGGGTTTTTTTTGCGAAGGGAGGAGCTAATCTCGCACAGATTATGGCTATCAGCCTGGCGCCAGCTATTTAAATCCACAATTCTGGTTGCGTGCGAGTCTGACACAGTATAAAGTCAGCGATCACCAGAGCACTACAACAATGGGAGATCGTCGCTGCGATAATGTTTTCTTCCTGGTGTAATATTCGGTTGTGACACCGGTGAAGTTGTTCCAACAGGCCCTGCGATACTTTGTGATGTGTACTTTAATAGTTACTTCCATACACATTTTAGATAATGCAGCAATGAAATAATTATGGGGCATCCACAATGTTGAACACTAAACTTGATTTTGCTGGAAATCACAGTTTATCCGCTCCAACATTTTTCAATACTTGTAAAGAAAAAAATGACTCTGGCAGATACATAGTCACTCGTAATTTACATCATTTTGTCAATCAACTGCTGGATGAAGGCATCCCCGATGCCTTGTATCAGTCATGTTTTTTTCGTATCATACTTCACCACGCTGGTCAGTGTGGGCTCTTGGAAGCCATGGCAGGAATTGTCACCAGGGTGCATAGCGCATTGCGCAAGCCACCGTGCCACCACTCCACCCAGAATCAGGCGGAAAGAAAGTCACTTCATGTTTAATAAAATAGCTGAGAGACGCCTGGCAGTAGCCACACACACACACACCACTTAACATGCAGTCACAAGACCCAGTGGCCAAAGTGATGGCCAACGGAGATAAGCATAGGAGATAAGGATTGAACAGGGACAATGTTTAGTTAAAGCAAGCCAATACAGACCACCAAGACACAACACAAACTTTGGCAATCGGTGCCGACACACCACAGCGAAAACACGACTTTATTTTGCCTTTCTCCTCATTATCGTAACCCTGTGCCCGCTGTAGGGTGGCCTTCACCGAGGCAATGACATTCAGATGTTAACAGCGTATAGTAAACACGTATACAAGGGCAGGAGGCTACAAGACAAACACGTGTCTTCAAAGAACATCACATTGTTAATTTGTGGTAGGCTTCCACGAGGTCTATATAAACTACAGCTGTCTGAAAATAAACACATTCTTATATAGAGCGGAATCAAAGACGACGACCAAAAGGGCAATTGTGAGACAGTTGATGACAACATGTACTGTGTAAATGTGAAAACAATGTTATAAATGGCTCCATCATGCACATGAGTACATTTTTTAAAAGACAGGAAATTATTGTTTCACCTGATGTACTGTGCTCTTTATGAAAATCAGGTGTATACTGGCAATCGTACTGTGGATGAAATACTGGGGGGAAATTACAAAGGACGTATTTTCTATGACTTTGGTAATGTAACAACCAACAACTCTCAAATAGGAAATAGTGGGGGGAAAATATATAAAGTTATGCATCTCTCCAAGCCATTTGTTCACTTCCAAACGGTTAAACAAACAATTGTTCACTTGTAGAGTCGTCCACCATGTTGAGAACTCGGTCTGACCTTCTTGTCTCAACCACACTGTGTTCAACCACTACCACCCTGCAGGTCACAACAACATACTCGCTCAGCCTCTCATCCACTAGCTCACTCACTCATTCACCCACTGTCCCACTCACCGCTCCTCTCAATCACTCACCCACTCACTCACCAACGCACCAGGCTGCAGGCCAATGCCACTTTTGTTGATGCTTCTGCCCGCGAACTGCTTATCTTTGGAATTGCCTTCCATAATCTCTTAACCCAAGTTCTTACAACCTTGCTCAATTCAAGAAACACATTACTGTGTTTCTTATCTTTCACACCTTCACTTGGAATTTTGGGCCTGTGCTCCAGCAACTGTGAATAAAAAAAGACTCCAAGCGCAGCAGGAGCACCGCATATCATGCGCTTGTGCATCACGGTAATTGACATCGGCTGAGATTTTTAAATAACTTAAACAAGTGAAGCACCACAACACAGCGTCAATAATGGCAGGACACCGTCAACACCCCTTCAATTCCCCAGTGGGCCTCTTTCTAGGACTTCAATTTGGCCCACGGTGCTACTCAATATTTGGCAAAGGCCTCAAGCGCGCTTGCTCAGCACAATGCATTTAGAAATATACGCAAACTACTCCAGGGAGAGATCTGGCTCCAGGCCAGAATGCAGTTTTTTTAAAATTATTATTTAAATAATAATAACGTATGTATGTTGAACTTCTTTCGCACGGTATGTAGTCAAACGTGCTAATCGGAGTTCCGAAAATATGTCAACATAATCACTGTATAACACATTGTATTATGACAAAATATGTTTTGAAAAACATTAATGCAAATAATCCTGTAATTTAGTAACAATCGAGATTGGCTACGTACGGTGCGAAGGAAGTTCAACATACAGGCCTAAATTGGCACTCGTTTTAAAATAGATTGAATGTGGTATCCTCTACTTCGATTTAAACAATTCCATTGCAATGAGAGACGTGACATAACTTCAGTGGAAAGTTAGAGATGACAAAAAGCAGTGCTGTGTGTTTTTGTTAAATTCGTAATCACCATTGCCAGGGATAATCTATCCACTGTTGGATGAAAGCCTCCCCAAATCATCGCCATCGATCATAGTCTTACACTGCAGCAATCAATCTAACTCCTGCACACTTGTTGACCTCATCAGTCCATATCTCGAGTAATCGCCCTCTCGGGCCTGTTCCCTCTAATGGCGACCATTTTGTTACGCGACTCTGACGCCGGTGACGAGTGCTGCCCAGGCGCGATCACTTTCCTGCGCGGTCAATATCAGTGCCGGATTAAGCTGGTGCGGGGCCTGTAGCATATGTTATAAAGGGGCCCGGAATAAATAAAAAATATTAAAAAACACAAATTTTTTTTCCTGCATAGTAAAGTAATTGTATTTTTTTATTTTGCTATACAGCTAGATAATACAACAAATCGCTAACCAGTCATTCGTAAAAGTTCAAGGCGGTATAGTACTATAGTAATAGAGCAAGTGCAGCATCCCTGAATGGGAATTGATAGCTTGGAATCATTTAGCACGGGGCCCCTGCAAATGCGGGGCCCGTAGCTAGGATAATCCGGCACTGGTCAATATGATGCCTGTAGTTGTTGGTTTGTTTCTGCTCCATATGTTCCTCTCCGCAACTTTCAATATGATTCCAAGCAGGCTCTTCTCCTGCATGCTTTCTCACTTTGTTCCATGCAATACACCAGTGTCCATGTTTCTGATCAAAAGGTCATAACGTATGTGCTGTATGCATCCTAAACTTCTTTTGCACCATTCGTATTCAACCAGGCTAATCGGAGGTGCGGGGGAAGGACAACAAACTGAACACAACATGTAGTTCCGAAGAAATTAGTTTTCAACCTAGATTTAAAAAGTGCATAGCTCCAATGGCTTCCTAATATTGGAAGAGCTTTCCAGATGGCCGCAGAAGCGCATCTGAAAGCACGCAGTGCAGAGATAGTCTTTGTTCGATTTACGTCCACTTCTGGAGCGGAAGTTGTGCGTATGGTGGTTAATAGACCCGAATCATTAACTGGGGTGGCCTGCCACCGGAATAACAGATGATATGCAGAATGAGAATAGGTTTTTTTCCCTCTTATCTGGAAACAAAACAGGTGTTCAGTTCTAGATTTGAAGCAATCGTGACTGCAAGGATTCATATTCTTAGATTTTTTTCGGTAAAGTGACGTAGGTAAAAAAACTTAAGTTAATAAATGTAAATGTAAATAAATAAATAAATACCTACGTGACTTTACCGAATAAACCTAAGAATAGGTGTTAAGTTGTCAAAACACCAAACTGAAACCTTTTACAAGGAATCATGTCTGCATTAACCACAATACTTGTGGTCAAAATGCAAAAAAAAACATACTCTGATAATATATGCATTGTCCTTGAAACTGATTGGTCCACACCAGAGACAGATTTCTTTTGAGCCTCATCTCAAACGGTGTTAGACCAGAGGCCGCCAAAAGGCGTACAGCCCAAAGACAATGCACTATCAGAGTAATGAGAGCTCGGGGTGAGCATCTACATAGATAATATGCACTTATTTAAAACTTTCTTTTGTAGCCGCATTGGTATGTTGCTTTTCATTACCAATTTATTTTTCCAAAAGCACTCCGACCTGTTCTCACTCACCTCTACAATAATTGCCATGGACATACATACACTCATCTGGTTACCATTTGCGTCCCTCTAATTAGGGGCGTCGCGGTTGGCGAGATGCTATCTACCTCACCTGCTATACAGGTCATGTGTATTTAGCTGCAATACATTTCCACATGATAAGCCACTTCATTGGGCTATCATTTGTGGCAACGTCGCTTTAAGATATTTTCTTGTTCATGTTTTTGTTGCGGTTGCACCCGATTCAAGAGCCGAATGGCTCACAGGGCTATACCTAATAAATGTACTTGAAGTTCTGAAAAGGAGCTATATAGCTCAGTGGGCCTTACCCGGTACATAAATAAACCATACCTTCACATTACAGTGTTTATCCTGTATTACTTTTTGCATATTCCATATGCAATGCAGTTACAGTATATAGCATATTGCTGTCATATTATAATGATGCTCATGTGTCTTGCCAAAGCTCATATTACCCCGTGGCTTATGAATATAAGCCCTTGCTTAGACTTGTAACACATACATATGGAAAGGCACGTCACGTATTCCTTGCACTATTACCTTGTGTCCATCTTCTCGTCAGATAATATTGGCAGGCCACCTGCCACGAAATATTGTTCCCAGCCTCATCCTGATGCATTTCCCCTTGCCGGGCCAGAGGTCAGAAATGTACCCGAATACTGTATCTTTATTTGGATCGGGGACACACAGTAATTTAGTCGTGATGCTTTATCTATCCATCAGAGAGCAACGCAATCACCATAGGCACTTGATTGAATGAAAATTGATGGTCATGAACCTCATGCAATTCCTTCAATCATGCTCCTGTTGCTAAATTTAAACATAATTTGCTGCGTGATACTGCAGTGGTATTGGTGCACAAGCGCAAAGAACAAAACAATAAGTACATCCTACAGAGAAAGGACATTAGTTGTGAAACGTCGCCAATTATATACGTTCTTTTTAGTGCTGTGTCGTTCATGAATGTATTGAATGTATGCTTGTGAAAGCAACATTATTAATTATGAACGGTCCATTTAGTCTGCTAGAAAAAGAGAGGCCTTTTTTTTTACTCAGCATTAACTGAAAAAAGAGATCTCTAAAATAAACGTCATACTTACGCTGTAATTTTAATGAATTCTTCCATTCCCTGCGACTTTCTTCCAGATTTATTTATCCTTCTATTCGCTTTGTGTCGAGCTCAGTACAATGACCGGAACGGCACGCTGACAAAATCCAGGCCACTGCTTTGCCTACCTGAGCGAATAATGATGCCATGCTCGAGCAGATGTGCACACGTGGGCTCCACATCCCATGCTGCAGGGCTGCACAGATGAGCCGGGCCCGTCGTTATTCAATCACAGCGCATTCCACTCCTCCATCTCCGCTCTAAACAAACTGCCGCCGCAGCATCTGCCCAAGACGCTGTGGTGTTTGGACCCAATTCTTGCCGTGGGGGCGAATGCCCCATTCTTGTTCATTTTCTTGGCAATACAAATTAAAATAACAGGTGCCAAGATGTCTCCACCGCCCGTGATGCGAGCAAAATTGGCAAAGTGACTGACGTGTTTTGGCCATTTTGTAAAAATATATACACGTGATTCATTGATTTAAGGTTCATCCCACGCCTTGAAGTAGCACTGCACTTTACAGCTTAACAATTTTTTTTTATATTCAGATATTTGTTAATATACCGATGCACGAACGCTTTCTCAAGCCATATCAGTCGTGGGGGTTGTTTTGGTCATACTTCCTCATCTGGCCAGTGCGAGTTGGTGAAAAAATGGAATGGGCAAAACTGGCTCAAAAATCGTTGATATGATTATGCGATTCTAGAGGACAGCCCAAGCTTGAATTTCATATAATATGTAATGAGGCTCGTGGTTACAGAGGAGATAATCGATATGGATAACTTTACAGTGGATAGCATCGGCCCCAAATTTGCTATGTGGTTTTTGTAATATGGTAGAAACTAAAAAAAAGTGACAAAGTTGACATGTTGACATTTCTCCTTCTTGGTTCTTTCGGTAAAGTCACGTAGAAGGGAAGTAATAAAATAATAAAAATAAAACATAATAAAACAATTCTCACGACGTTTCGGCCACAACGCAAGCAGCCGTCCTCAGGTGAAAACCAGGTCCGTCGAGGCGACAGAGTCTGAATGAAACAGCACACGGGCTTGGAGCATATATATAAGCTGGGCGCATTAACAAAGGAATTTGCATATCAACAGGAATTTAGCATATTTATGGGAAATGCAGGAATGTAATTAGTACTGCATATGCATGTGCATTATGCAGGATTAACAGCATCAAAGGGAGCTGCAGTTACTGCTGCTGCAGTAGTTGCTGCTGCTGCAGTTTCTGCTGCTGCTGTAGTTGCTGCTGCTGCTGCTGCAGTTGCTGCTGCTGCTGCACTTGCTGCTGCTGCTGCACTTGCTGCTGCTGCTGCACTTGCTGCTGCTGCTGCACTTGCTGCTGCTGCTGCAGTTGCTGCCTTATCCATTTTAATATAACACTATGTATTATTCTACCCACCCTAATGTGTATCATACTGCTATATGTTTACTGTACAATTACGACACCATACATTACTCTGCACACATTAGCAAAGATGAGCGTTTTGAATTAGCTCAATTAAAAAAGAGGGATGACATTGTCATCCTCTCAGCCGACAAAGGCAATGCCACTGTCATCATGGACAAAATAGAATACAACAACAAAATTCAAGAACTACTCAACGATGGCAGCTATACAAAAATAAAAAGAGACCCCACCAACAGCCTCGTCTCCAAAACCAACAACATCATTTCTGCTTCAACCGCATTAATTGATCAGACCAAACAGTTCTCGTTGAAACCTTCTGCAGCCAGGCCACCAAGATTGTACGGCTTGCCAAAGATACATAAAGAAGATACACCTCTTCGTCCCATTGTCTCTACTATCAACTCCCCCACTTACAAACTGGCTCGTTTTTTTTGTCCGAAATCCTACGGCCTTTCACTGGAAAAACCACCTCTGCAGTACTAAACTCTACTGACCTGGTATCGACAATCAAGGGGATTGCCCTGTCCCCAGACGACCTGCTTGTCAGTTTTGATGTGGTTTCCTTGTTCACCAAGGTGCCTGTGCCTGACACCATCGCAATCATTGAAGACTTGGTTCATCAAGGACTGAATGCTGGGGTACCCCCCCTGGTGAGACACTGCTTAACCAATACATACTTCACCTGGAATGGAACCTTCTACAAGCAAATTGAGGGCACCCCAATGGGCTCCCCCCTATCTCCGGTTGTAGCCAACATCTTCATGGAGAAATTTGAGACGGACGCCATCCAGACTGCCACTCTACGCCCGACCTTATGGAAGAGGTACGTAGACGACACTTTTGTCATCTGGCCACATGGCCGGCCTGCTCTAGACCAATTTCTCGACCACATCAATTCCATACACCCAGCCATCAGATTCACCATGGAAGTCGAAAATGATGGCAAGCTACCCTTTTTGGATGTCCTAATCAAAAGGAGACCTGATGGTTCAATGAGCCACTCTGTCTACAGGAAAGCCACCCACACGGATGCTTATCTAAAACCGGATTCCCACCACCATCCATCCCAGAAGAATTCCCTCATCAAGACTCTATATCATAGAGCCCAATGCATCTCCGACCATGAACACATTTCCAGTGAACTCAAACACGTACGCCAAGCTCTTAAGGCTAATGGTTACTCCGACTACACAATCCGCAAAGCCATCACTCCAACCATCAAGAAGGATCCTGTTGAGGAGCCTTTCAAGACCATCACCTTACCCTACATTGCTGGGGTCACAAAAAAGATCTCCAAAATCCTGATTAAACACAAGATCCAGGTCCGATTCAACACAGTACATAAAATCCGTGATCTGGTCCCGTCTGTAAAAGATGTGGTTCCAGACATACAGTACCCTGGCGTCTACAAACTAAGTTGCCTCTGTGGTAGCAGTTACATTGGAGAAACCAAACGACATGTCTCGGACCGCATCCGTGAACATAAGGCAGACCTGAAACACGGTAGGACAAACACCTCAGCCGTGGCAGATCACTGTTACAATTCAGTGGGCTCACATGACATTGACTTCTCCAAGACAGAGGTTCTCTGCAAGCCATCTGGCTATCATGAGAGATTCGTTTATGAGGCGATCCACATATACAAACACAGAGACAATTTCAACCGAGAAGATGGATTCTGGCTTAGCAATCATTGGAAGGACGTAATAAACCATTTCGGATCTTAACTGATTGTGTTCACGTTAACGGTGACTCTCAGACCGCGTTCCACTCACTGGCATGGTGCAGTGTGCAGAGTAATGTATGGTGTCGTAATTGTACAGTAAACATATAGCAGTATGATACACATTAGGGTGGGTAGAATAATACATAGTGTTATATTAAAATGGATAAGGCAGCAACTGCAGCAGCAGCAGCAAGTGCAGCAGCAGCAAGTGCAGCAGCAGCAGCAAGTGCAGCAGCAGCAGCAAGTGCAGCAGCAGCAGCAAGTGCAGCAGCAGCAGCAAGTGCAGCAGCAGCAGCAACTGCAGCAGCAGCAGCAACTGCAGCAGCAGCAGAAACTGCAGCAGCAGCAATTACTGCAGCAGCAGTAACTGCAGCTCCCTTTGATGCTGTTAATCCTGCATAATGCACATGCATATGCAGTACTAATTACATTCCTGCATTTCCCATAAATATGCTAAATTCCTGTTGATATGCAAATTCCTTTGTTAATGCGCCCAGCTTATATATATGCTCCAAGCCCGTGTGCTGTTTCATTCAGACTCTGTCGCCTCGACGGACCTGGTTTTCACCTGAGGACGGCTGCTTGCGTTGTGGCCGAAACGTCGTGAGAATTGTTTTATTATGTTTTATTTTTATTATTTTATTACTTCCCTTCTACGTGACTTTACCGAAAGAACCAAGAAGATGAATCCCTGCAGTCACGAAAGCTTTAAATCGAAATGTTGACATTTATTGGAAGCTAAACATTTGCCGTGCTGGAGCGACAAACAAACAAGACAATTCACAATTTTAGCGAGTTGAAAAAGATGCGTGATTGAAGCAGGCTTGGACAGAGTATATAAAGATGGAGGCTTTCCAGGCGGTGAAAGGTTGAGGGTTGTTTGTAGGGATAACTCGTAAAGCCACGCTGAAGCTAACAGGGTTAAGTGCAGTGACCTATTAGGCATGGTGCTGGGATTAAACGAGATGCATCTGCTTCGGCCTGGGAGTCTATTAAAGAGATTAGGGACTTGCTCTGATATATTGACTTGATAATTGGATGGAAAGTCTCATCGCTTACAAGGCAAGTCACTTGTCCCAGAATCCGGGAGCATGACCCAGAGGGTCTGACTGAATACAGATGATCTCATTAAAAAAAAAAAAAACCTCCACCAAGTGGAGGCCAACTTGTGATTTATACTTTTCATGCACTTTTCCACTTGGTTGTACCACCACCACCACCACAGCTATCCCCAAAGTGCCAAGCATCCACCCACTCTATAGCCATGCTGTCAAAGCATGCTCAGCGTCACACACGCACGAGAGTTATGCGCTTTCTCATGTTCTACCGCGGTGCCACCGCAAGCCGTGGTGCCGTTATTACATCTCAAAATGCAGTGAGGGCCTGCAGCCAGCACTGTAATTATACTCATCAGCTCACGCTGCCACATGTTGGTAACACATTTCAAGCAAAACAAAGTCAAGGTAATTTCATGCTCGCATGAGCATTTATACGGGGCTCATTTCCCCGCTTACAGCCCCTGAGCCAGTCATGAAAATGCCACATTCCTATGGCGAGTCTCTTCTCTTTATCTGACAAATGGCTACCCGCGTCACCTTCCTCAGGGTCGACGATGGGCTGAGTCAAAAACCCCGGGGGTGCGAACCCGCTCGCTCTTGCCCCGCGCAGCACTGCGAACGGACACACCGAGACCCAAAGCAACAGCACTGGCAAGTGGTTTACAAGCACAGCATTGAAACAAGCTCCCTCCATGACCACCGTCGGTCTTGAAAAAAAGCGTCCTTGCGTGCGTTAGCCTGAACCATGTGGACGTACGCATGCTGAAACTTCTTTCGCACCGTACGCAGCCAACCGTGCTAATCTGCTGTGTTTTGTCCAGGGCTGCGTGGAATACACTCTTTTTTAACATTGTAGTAGAGTATCGATTGATGGTCAATTAGAGGCTAACCAAGCGGGTGGGAAAGCTGGCTTCAAACGATGGTTTTCTACCATTGATCAGCACGTACTGTAACCCTCAGATTCTAGAATAGACAAATCAATGCCAAATACCCATTATGCATCGCTTATGTAGACTATGAAAGGCCGTTTGATTCAATGGAAACTGATGCAGTCTTCAAAGCCTTCCCCGCACCTCTGATTTGCAAGGTTGACTGCGTATGCTGCGAAAGAAGTTCAACGTACACGCACACATGCATAATGCCCGGATACAAATAATATTGCTAAAACTATTTTACAAAGATGAAAAAGCTGCACTGAGATTGCATAAAATTTCAATAAATTACTAATCACAAGAGGAGCCAAGGCAAGGAGATACACGATACGCTCTCACCAAGGTGTATTCACAGCAATACCAGGTAGTTATTTTACGTAACTTGAAATGTATAAAGGCAAAATGATTAATGGTAAAAGCATAAACCAACTCAGATGAGATAGGTATTATAACAAACCATCTCTTTAAAGTGGCCTTCCCTGTTTAGTTTGGTCGGTTGTCCTGTTCCTGTTTTTGTTTCCATTGGGATCCTAGAATGGAACGCTCATTATAAATTATAATTATTATTAACCAACGATAATGGTAATGCACTACTTACAGGCAATGTTTGAAAAACGAAACAAATAAGCCTGCCAGGGCGGGGTGTGCGGGGGGGGGGTGAAGATAAATGTTAGCTGAACAAAAGTGAGAACGAACAAATGTACTGAACGAAAATGAATAATTGATGGCGAGACGCCACTGTAAAATACGGTGCAGTGCGAACCTCTCTGCCAATTACTGAAGGTGGGTAAGGATTAAAGACGATGAGACGAGTCTGGGGGGCAGGTCGGAGTGCTTTCGTAGCGTGAGATTTGATCATTTGCAATGCGGCAAACCAACGGGACTAAATAAGATTAAAACATCTTCTTGGTTCCTTCGGTAAAGTCACGTAGAATGTAAATAATAAAATATTTATATTATTATATTATTTTATTATGGTTTTTTTCATTATTTCCATTCTACGTGACTTTACCGAAAGAACCAAGAAGATGTATCCCTGCAGTCACGAAAACTTTAAATTGATTTTCTCACTTAACAGAGTGGGCTACCTGAAGGCTGCCATCAAACAGTGATCATGCCACTGTGTATGAAGTTCTAAATATAAAAATGGCCACATTTGTGCGCCCCTTCTCTTCACCAATTGGTCGTAAACACATCGATGAACGGGCACGTGGCGTCAAATGTAGTTTCGTGTTTACGTGTGAAGTACATGTGATATTGTGCATGAGAAATTCAGTAAAAAGTTTCATGTTGTTTACATTACCCTAATCTAGTCCAACTCGTATGTCTTTTTTACTCGCCAGCCGAATGTGTTTTTTTGCTGCGGTGATCTCTCTGTAAATGTCACGACCGTGTTGCTTCTCAGTATGAAGACAACTCATCGTAAACATCCGTCATATTCAGAATTCTAGATTTGTACATATGACAGCTTCCAGATGAAACTTTTGACTAATGATGCCACGAGGGGCAATGTTTCTGACAAAAAATCATATGACAAAACACAGACGATAAACGCGATATACCGTATTCTCCAGATCTTAGGACACCATTTCCCCCCTCTGTTTTTTTTGTTTAAGTTAAAGTTAGAGGGGTGCGGGGAGTGCTTTTTATAAAACCTGGTAGGTCTGTCTCTCTGTGTGTGTGACCACATTAGTCTGCATTTTTTGACAATGAGCACAAGTTTGGGGTTTGCGTCTTACTCTCCAGAGTTTGTCTTTGAATCCAGAGAATGTGGTGCCGCAATGCACACGAAGAGACTAAGAGCCATAAGAAGCCTGAGGATTAGAGTGTGCCCATCTCAGCCTTGTGAATATAATTCAGCTCAGGCTTATTTATGCTGGGCTTAACAGAAATAATCACTGGTGTACGGCATGTTCTACTTCCTTTTATGGAAAAACAGAGTGGACTACATTTTTTTGGTTTCATTTCACAAAAGCTGTATTCAATTTCTCAGCAAAAATGTTTTTTTTTACGGGAAATTTCCAGTTATACAACTTACACTGACTCATAAGTGCATGATATTAATTTTCTATACTGTACTTGAATTGCAACAAAAAAGTACATTTGTTCGTTATAAATATTTGAAAGAACACATCTGAAGAGGCATCTGCTGAGATGGAAGTTCGAGCTGCACCGTGCGTGTAGGGTCCCCTTAAGTGTCAGCCCGCGAAGACGGTTGACAACAGAGGACAAACGGAACTCGTAAGTCTACTACATATTTCACCGCAAGCTTCCTTTGTTAGTCTCCAACTTCTGTCAACACCTCCGCCCGATGCCACCACGATGCCGAGCTGCAGAGAAAAAACGTACGGAACTCCATTATCGGGGGTTTATGATGCAGCGTGTGTGCGAGAGCCATCTAAATTATCTAGCTGATGGATGAAGTGTTCAAGACGCGGAGACGAAGTCAAAGATTGGTTATTTTTGGCTCAGAGATATTATTAATAGTGTCGTTTCTGCTCGCATGGGTCTAGACAGATCGTGTTTATGTCTATTACAACTGTACTCAAAGGCGCTGTTTTATTTACGTGATTTTATAAACTCTCGGGGTGCAACGATTCATCACCCTGGCAAACGAATAAGTTGTCATAATTCAGGGTCAGGTTTTTATTAAAATAAAAAAAATTAAATGACATAATCCAGCCAGGTGACTCGGCAGTTGAATCCTGGTTGGAGATTGACTCAGCCCATCATCCCTCATCGGTTGATACAATAATGTACCACTTCGTGGTGGAGTTGAGATAATTTGGTCCGATGGATAGCAATATGGAATTTCTACCACTGGCTCAAGGCGATAAACAGGAGATGAGCATTGATTCAGTGCTCATTGGAGCAGCAAATCACTCGTTTGAGCCAATACTGTCTGCAACGGTCACATTTACCCATTACGTACAACGTATATGAAACAAAACACGTGTGTTCTTCTTACACATGCGCTTTGATGCACAAATTGTGGGATTTATAATAAATATTTAATTCATTAATCGACTTGTCATTTATTTAAAAAAATGTATCTTAGCATTGCTACAAGTCGTCGTGGGTTTAGTTATTCTCTATTTTCTGAGATGTTTGAGCTCTTGTCCTCGAGGTTAACGCAAACACTTAACATCAGGATACTGTTTAAGTGGAGACAAAAAAAAACTACCGTCTATGTTACTGAAAAGGTCTTGAGAGAAAAACACATTAAATCCCGTGGCTGCATGTGAAACGGAAAGCTCGCGTCGTCCCCGAGGTATAAATCAATCAGGAAATGCAGCCTAATTTGACAGCCAAAGGGCGCTTTGATCAGTGGCCGTTGCATTCTCATAGGGTCCTGTCTACAAGTCGCTTCCCAAAATCTGACGCACGAACGCTTTTGTCAGCGCCGGACCAAGATCGGCGAAATAACACGCGACGGCATCGCGCAGGGCACAGGAAGAGCTTGGTGTTTTCTGCCAAACATGCCCTCGTCACGTACGGACTTGGTGGGTTTCGGTGCGTAAACATTTGCACGCCGATGTGAGCACTCAGAAGTGCACACATTTCACACGCGTGGACACACGCACATCCTTCAGTTAGTCTCATCTATGTGTTGGCTCTACACACACAATAAATATTGTCAATGTGTTTTTTTTTGTTGTAAAGAGAATGCAGACACACAATCAGCACTTTTTAAAATGCAGTATTACATGACTCATTTTCCAAATCCCAGGCTCAGAGTTGGAGACTAGATGAAATGCATCTTTGGTATGTAAAGACATACCGTTGGCCACAGAATGTTCAGACTACAGAGGAAAGTAAACTCTCAGGGATATTTTTAAAAAATCCAGTCTGCCCCGTACAAATGGCCTCACATCTGTATTTTTATAGTAAATAGCTGCTCCACACAGAGCATTACATCTAACAAAATATATGAAAGCTACCACATGATGCTTCAAATTAAGTTATGCTGAACATCAGTGGTAGTGTAAATTTCAGGCGCAAGATACAAAAGCGCCAACACACAGACAATGCATAATACAGTACTTTAACTTGAATATTATATGATTTAATACAATATTATAATTACAGTACAATGCCACTCCCTCTGGTGGATGGCACAAATTAAATGAAAAGCCATAACCAACAGTTTGTTCATTCAGGTATCGTTCATTATTAGAGAATAGATTGCAGCTTGAACTGTGTGATTAAAATGTAGAAGTAATTGAACTCAACATATTTGTCAATGAAACTATGGCCCTAAAAGGAAAAAAAATCAATACATATACTTTTCTTATAAAGTGCAGTGTTATTCAAGAATATGTTGATAATTTTTTCGTTATTTGTTTGTGCACCATTGTTAATGAAGTATCATAGGGATATCCGATTAAATGTTTTGCCTTATAACCAAGGCGCTCTATAAATATAAATTAGAATGAGATTATCTTGATTTGAAGCTTTCGTGACTGCAAGAATCCAAACTCCTTGCTTTTTTCGGTAAAGTCACGTAGGTAGAAAATACAAATAAATCACGTTTCGGGCGCAACACAAGCGTCCGTGATTTATTTTTATTTTATACCTAGTTAAGACTACCGAGGAAAATTAACTTTCATGTATATTAAATTAAATAAAGTTTACTCAAATCTGTCATTGTAATAACATGAGACTCATGCGACAAGAGACGCTTGAGTGATCTTCATCAGCACATGACAGAGCTAGTTGAGCGCATGACAGCCCATGGAGATGTTGGAAAACATCTGGCGCTCTCCCAAACATCGATACGACGCACGGTTGCCAATGCCATAGTAGACATGTAGGCTGAGACTCATGAATATGATCAATTTCCCTCCAGCCAGGGGCAACCAGTGGTGGTAAATTCCAACTAAGGACACTGACCGCTATTCGTCAACGGGCTACACAACACGCGGAAAAGGTGCAGCACCTTCATGCACCAGCACCACCGTTGGAATCGTCCGTTCACGAATACCCCCCTGGCAGAAATTGGACCATTACTCCCATTGGCGAGTTCCTCAAGAGACGTTGAGTGTTCCTGAATCTCAGCCGTGTTGGCATAATCTGTAAATGACAAGAAAAGCCCATCACAATAGGATAATAGTGGAGGCAATACAATTCAAACAACACGCAAACATGTATTAAAAGCACACGGCCATTTGTACACTATTCAAAATCCATGAGCATTTCCAGAAGACGTGCATTGTGGTCCACTTGTCCTAGGTCACCGTCAAAATTAATTTGAGCAAATGTTACCGAGCGATAGCGGCAGTGATGCAGTGATAGACACACTTGTGGACTGGTTTCATTGTCATTGGGACTCATCAGCACGTGCATTGTCATCAATGCTCACTGTTGCAATGTTTGTCTCTGGAAGCCATATGTGGAGTGCCACTTCTATGCTATGGGATCCCCAACCTCGGCTAATTCCAACGAGTATCACTCCTTAAAATTATGAGAATAACCCATCACAAAGGGATTATGTTGTTTATATGCTCAACTTTTATGCGATTATGCACATTCAGCAAGATTTGATTCTGGGGTGTCCCTACAGTTTGAAGAAGTCCAACATTAATTCATGTTTCTCTGTTTCTTTCTCATGATCAATGACACATGTTTGCCTCTCATTGCCCACGAATAGCAGAGTCCTGTACACGTGACGTTTTTTGTTCGATCCACTGCTGGATGAGGGCCTCCGTGTGGGCCAGTCATTCGGGGTTATTTCACCATATTTCACCACGTCGATCTGTACGGTTTGTTGAAGGCAGGCAGCATGTGGCATCATCTAAATATACATCTATGGATTTTGCTGCACTGCCCTCTACTGCCCACCATATAGCCCCACAGCCCTGTGGCAACCCGATTAGAAGTCATATCACCGTGGACTGTGACAACCTGTTTTATAAATGGTGGTTGCTCATCCAAACAATATCCAGGCTCAACCATTCCTAGCTTTTGAAATCTGATGAAATCAGCTGCATTTTAGGTGATTTGGTCTTGGTCAGTTGCATAGACCAACACGTTCATGGACACATATATACAGAATATCATACATATAGATAATACAGGATACTCCCGGCCAGCTGCCTCCAGTCAGCCAGATTTTGAATATGCTCCAGCTTATGATTGCACAATCACCCCCACCCCCAATGCCTTGTTTGTTTATTTGAATGGTTGTCAATTTGGTCACTACATTTTTTAAAAGTTCCATCCATGCGATGATTGCATGCGAGGACTTGGGCCAGAGTGCATTAGAAAGAGGCTCTTGGGTTGTATTTGTATTTCTTCGGGGGGGCGGTGGGGGGGTCACGTACAGCCAGCGGTTTCATTTGCTCAGGACGCTAATGCAACGGCACATTCTCTCTCATAATCAGTTACAGGGTTCATTCGCGTCCACGGGCAGGTTGACACGCATTTTTTTTATAACGTTTCTGCAAAACATTATCAGGAGGGCTCGGCTCGACTCGCAAGCCCCGACCGACGAACCGTGAACTCAGGGGGCCCAGCGTTGTGTTCCACATTTGGAGCAGCCCAGCGGCGACGGGCGATTGCATAAATCGCACCGCAAGTTTGGCCCTAACCCAGGTACTGCTATTAACGAATGTTGTACACTATGTGTACTGTGTTGAACTTCTCTCGCACCGTACGTAGGTCAAGCATGCGAAGCACTAGTCACACCAACAGATGACAGCGCTAATGCTCTACATATATATAAAATGAGATATTCATGGATTTCATTATTTTATTTAAAAGCGAATGAGAGTCCACCGAGTAAAGTGTTGGACATGCATGGGCATTTTATTGTATGGAAAGCACTCTGAGATGCCTTTGTTGATGTAAAGCGTGCTATGTAAATGAAATGTATTCAGAGATACAACCTCTCAGGCCTCTGTGTGTGCTGTGACCAATGGACATTACCTAAACCACCACAATGTTTTTGGTTTTCCCCATTTTAAGCAGTGTTAATGAGGAATGGTTTAATGTAAATGCAGGCTTATATATATATATATAAAAGAAGATATACCGTATATTTGAATCTTCTTGGTTCTTTCGGTAAAGTCACGTAGAAGGGAAGTAATAAAAGAATAAAAATAAAACAATAAAATAATTCTCACGACGTTTCGGCCACAACGCAAGCAGGACAGCTGCTTGCGTTGTGGCCAAAACGTCGTGAGAATTATTTTATTGTTTTATTTTTATTATTTTATTACTTCCCTTCTACGTGACTTTACCGAAAGAACCAAGAAGATGAATCCCTGCAGTCACGAAAGTTTTAAATCGTATCGTTGAAGTTAACCCACTGCTGGATCAAGGCTCCCACACGTTGTGCCCTCCATGGAGGTTTGTTTGACCACAAATCACCAAGTTGGCGAAGTGGGGGCCCAGAATCGGTTCAGATGTCTCTCGCCACTGATCTTAGCCCTGGTTGGCAATCCAACGCAGTTTACCAGGTTCACTGCACAATGCTTAAACCACTGCACCACCACTTTTCTACTTTGGCTGTACGTAACATTAAACCTTTGTATTTTCGGTAATTTATGCGAGGTATTTAATTTCGCATTGATCCATAGATTCATATTCTTAGGTTTTTTCGGTTAAGTCACGTAAGTAACTTACGTGACTTAACCGAAAAAACCTAAGAATATGAATCTTTGCAGTCACGAAAGCTTCAAATCTAGATCCATAGATTAAAAAAAAAATTCTTAATCATGCGCAAGAAAATCAATCATTCATATCTTATCGAAATTGTATGCCCGAATAATATGATTAGGTTGCATTTATCCTAACGGTGTGAACAAAAATGTATAAGTAACGCAGGAAAAGGGTAACAATGGAAAAGAGATTGTCAAAATGAGGCCGTGAATCCTGATAATTAATGCAATCACAATAGGGGGTGGTCAACAATTATTTGGTTATTCTATATCCTGTATCTACATCAGCTCAAGCAACTTATATGTGGCCACCCAACTCTGAACCCCTCCCCTCTCCCCGCCCCCTGTGAAAGCAGATGCTGCTTCCGTGCGGAGCTGAGGACCTTATCCTCTTCATCCCCATCCTCATATTTCCTGACCCTTCGGTCCCGTGTTTCTGTTCCTTTCCCATTCTTTCCCTCTTAATTCCCATTATTTATCTTCTCTCTTTCCTTTCACATTCCTTTTTCTCTTTACATCCATGATTGCCTTGACTCTACTCCCTTTCCCCGTGGTGTGTCACCGATTAAAAACTTGCAAGTAGAGGAAAATATAACTCCTGTTATCTGCAATTATGTGGGATGAACATCGCGAATCCTATCATCTGTCATGTTATTTGTCGCGAACTTACTCCACTTACCTGGGGGTAAACTTGTGGAACATTGCGGATGATAAAATATTCCATGTGACTCCACGAACAATGTGAGGCTAATAGGAAACCATTCCATGATTCATTACAGCAAAACTGCTGATAATTGCGTATGATAGGACAAATAATAGGAGTTTTCACAGGCACTATAAGTTCAGTGGATAATAAGGGTTTCTGGATGATAGGGCCGTAGTGAAGAGGTGTAATACCATATTTACATCATATATTCGGTAAAAATGTACTAAACCCATTTGCTGATATATCTATACTGTATGTGAGATCATGTTTTATAAGAGCAAGCAACTGTGAAGGAACTAAGCCCTGAATATGTAAACCTCTTCAAGAATAGGGTCACTTCAATCAAATAGCATTTGCCCTAGCTTTGGGGTGGGTAGCTAAATGTCAAATGTTAGAGATCATATTGCCCTTTGTACATCTTTAAAACAATGTATCCGTATACATTACAATGCTGCTGCTGCAGCAATCCAAATTGCTACGACCATACCTAAAGGGTCATAAATCTTTTCATTGCAACATATGGCATGGGAATTAATCTTTTTTTTTCCCAACCAGCGTATTGTATCCATGCGTGCGGCCACAGATGGCTACGTTGATTCATTACTTTGAATTTCTACCCAATACCAAATACTTGAGGGTGTTTCGGCATCTTCACAATGGCTTAATGGCGGTCTCAGACACGTACGTATAATTTCTGTCACGTTTTTTCACAAGACGGTTTAATTTATTTTAATTTAGACATAATCAAAGCTGCTATTTTCAATTTACCATAAATTTGTTCAATAGCTGGCCTTTTTTTCCTTTTGTTTAATCCACTTGAATGATTTTTGGAATGCTGAACTTGATCGTGAAAGATTGCATAAAAATGCTGAATAAAGTTTGTTAATCAGTGAGCACTGCCTGCTATGACATATGGTTCTGAAAATATGGTCATTAACAAAAAAACGTCTTGCAAAAAAATGAAAAGTGCCCAATGAAGCATGGAGAAATGCACACGTGGAATTACGCTGAGAGACGGAAAGTACACAGCTTAAACACATAAATCAAACTGTTAAGAAAAGTATTCCTATTTTACAACTGGTCAACAGAAAACATTGAAAGAATGTAATCCTCATCAGGCCCCATGGTGTGAAGTGGAGTTCTCCCCAGTCCATGTTACCTCTATAGCCTCTTTGTTTATATCGATGGGACCTTTTTGTCAGTTACAAAAATGATGACGTTTGAAGAATTGGCTTCATTGTTTTTGACAAGAACACTGGAGGTGTCAAGATGATCAAATACCAAATAAGGCAATGCGCCATATTCTACGAAAATGAATATATTATCGTATATTTTTTTCTGCACGTTTTGTCACTAGTATGCGTGGTCAATGTAGACTTGATGCCCCGCAATAGGTGTCTGTTTGGTATTTGAACATCTTGACACCCAGTGTGTTTTTTCCAGCACGGGTAAAGCCTCTTCTTTTCATTCCAAATGTGTATTGATGTGCTATGAAGAAGGGCCATTCCATGACACGTCACCAGCTATATTTTTCGACGAATTTGTTGAACTTGCTTTTGAATAAAAGTATGTATATGTACATGTTGAACTTCCTTCGCACCGTACGTAGCCAATCGTGCTTGGGCAGGATTGCGTCATTCTAAAGGGTGACGGCCGATGGTCACAGGCATAGTGACCCAGCGGCAGCCAGAGGAGAAAGCTTGTCCCAGAGGAGCGACTCGATCAGCGTGCATGCAGGGGCTAGGTGGATTGTTGCCTCAAAGAGCTATAAGGGGATTGCGACATCTCGGGGGGGGAAACCTTCATACAGCAGTGGACTGATCATGGCTTACGATGATGATGATGATAACTTGAATACAATTGTTTGTGGGCTGTGAATGGAAACACAAATCCATTAAACTTAACCAGTGGCACTCAACATACACAACCTCGTGTAATGTGATCACCTATAAAGCATTGGACACAAAGCAAAACAAGTCCACATTTTTTTTTGTCTGCACGTGCGGTTGATTTTACCCGCTTTATGCAACACAGGGCTGCTACCGTGGCTCAACACTGCAAACGGGCCGAGCACTCAACACAGCCCCATTCATGCAAGCCAGGGCCGAAACATACCAAACGAGCCCCGGGCATAACGCACGGCGGGTGGATTAAACGGGGCACAACATGCGTATTGTACTGTTTGTTTTTGCTAACTTGCCTGCTGTCTTTGTGTATGCTTGACCCCTGCGCACTACTCCGTGTACCGCCGCCGGCCACGACTCAGGGTGGTCTCACGCTGGTGCCCCCCGGCCGTGGTTGTGTGCTTCCCCATGATGAAGATGCCCACGGTCAGGAAAGAGAAAATTAATAAACGTGCAAATAAACAGCGGGCCCCCTGGAACAGATCACACCGGCCACGTGCGTGTGTGTGTGTTTGGTGGGGGGCGGTAGTGTGGCGTTGCGGTGAGCGCGCTGCACTACGAACACCGGTGACGAATATCTGAACCGGTGCCTGGGTCTCCCCTAGGTCGACTCAGCCTCAAATGAGTACCCGGTGCGATGTGTAAACATCACCACTAGGGAGACAAAGGTGGCCGGGCGTGGTGCGGGCCATCCACCCCCTCGTGTGCCGTGCCGGCCTTCATAGGTGCTCGCTAACAGCACTTGCCCCAACAGTCTGTTCAGGCTACACGGGAGATGTTTGTCTTTGTTTGCTCCGACTGCGCGGTCCGTCTCTATCTCTCTTCTTTGTAAGACGTGGGTTATTTGTTTTTATCATGATCGCTGAGCACAGGCTCGATGATCTAAAAAGTCTAAGCAGCCAGCAACAAACAGTGCTATTAAAGATATTTCTTACAGGTAAAGCCCCACTGAGCAGCATAGCTCTTTTTCTAGAAGCGACCTGGCCACGAGTGATAGCTCAACGAAGTGGCTTATCACGTGGACATTACAGCAGCCGAATACTCTTGAAACGCGTGCTTATCCATGTGGAGGGAAAGACCGGAGGGACCCAGATACAAATCCACGTATCCGAGGGTAAAAAACGCAAACTCCAAATACATATACAACAGGGGTCAGGGTCGGCAACGAAACTCACGGCCTCCTGTACACCAGGTGAGGGAGTTAACCTCTCATCACCGTGGCGTTGATATATTAATTAACGGCTTTCTTGAATTGAGCACGGTTATTAGAAGAACTTGGTAAATTAGACGAAGAGAGATAATTCCATAGTCCAGCAGTGCGCAAGGGAAGAAGCGGAAAGAAAAGTGATGTGACCGGGGTTGTTGAACACAGTACGGATGAGAAACAGTCTGATAGATCGAGTCCTGAACTTGGGAGAAGGAATCAATGAGTAAAGTAGTCATGGTAGTAACCATAGAAGAGTGATAATAAGGTAGCTGACAACAACTGCAATGAATCGGTAAGTTCTGGATCATAATGATGCTGACTACTCTATTTTGCTCTATATCAAGTTGTCTGAGGGAGGAATTGGATGCCCAATCCTAAATATGACAATATTCTTCTGGTCAATGGCAAAACCCTGACTCAAACGCCCTCCATCCTTTCTGATCTTTCCAATTCTTCCCTTAATTTTACTGCAAGATCCGACCATGTCTGTTCGGTGCTCGCACGCATTACAAACAAAGTGCGTGCCACAAATGAACCCCAATGCCTTGCAGATCTCGTCAAGGAGCATAAACTATCATCCTCGCAGCGACTTTGGCTAACCATCGAACAAAGACGGTCACCGCATTGCGTTTGGAACACTCTTCCTTCCAATATTCGGAAGGCACTGGAGCTGTGCACTTTCAAAATCTAGATTGAAAACGAATTCCTGTAGAACTGCTTTTTGTGTTTAGTTCGTTATCCTTCCCCTGCACCCCGATTATCACGGTTGGTTGGCTACGTACGGTGCGAAAGAAGGTCAACATATCTCCATTAATTCCTTCACGTTGGGATTAACTTTATTCAGCATTTATCAATTGATATAGAAAAAAAAACTGCTAATTTCAGAATCATGCACGCTCCCTGCTTGTGACAAATATTTTTGCTTTTGTAGCATTTGCTATTATTTGTTTTTTTAAATTTTCATGGTATGCTTGACTTAAATATACATTGGTTGTTTATTTTGTAAAGGCATGGTGCTCTGGTGCTCTGGATTCGTATACATACATCAGCGACCCCTTCTCCCAGCCTCCGCATCCACAACCCTTTGCCCTCTAAAGGCTTCGGCATTTCTACTGAATACTAAATTTGCAAAGGCACTACAAATAAACTGGAAAATACCAAGATTATGTTAATGCATGGACATATAATTGCTTTTACTGTGTATGTCCTTGTAGAATATGCTTTAAATGCAATATGTAGTGCCTGCTTAATTGAGCATGAGATAGTGCGTATCTTCCCTTGACAGCCCTGAGCCAAAAGTGGAAATTCCACATTCATATGGTGGGTGAGAATGTTTTTTCATACGAATGTAAAGTGGAACTAAATTGTTTGACTTTCTACAAGTATTTGAACACGCGTCCTTTGTGAGGTGCCCCACTCTACCACTGGGACATGTGGCCAGTTCAGGGATTAATCAAATAACTAAATAAATAAGCCGGTGAAAAAGCCTCTTTCTCTAAATGTATCGCCTCTTTGCCACGTCTTAATTTCATTGGCACAGATCGCGTTGCTGTCAAGCATGCAAGGGAAGATATTAGACGCGAAGTTGTAATTGAACTTGGATGCTGGAGAATCATAGTTGTATTTATGCATGTTGAACTTATTTCGCACTGTACGTGATCAACAGTGCTAATCGTAGGTGCGCGGGAAGGACAACATGCAGTTGAGTGAAATGATGGTCGCAGTTACTGCACAGGTGGTATTCATTATTTTGCTCTACCGTGTGTCATTTAAAGCCCTTTAGACATTTGGCTTTATGCACATCTGTAGTGAAGGCTGAGCATTTTAAGACCTTGACTCTATTTGCCGTGGATTTTCAACGTAAGTAATCGAAATTTCACACATACCAACCGACTTTTGCGAGATGGATCGACGTGGAAAAAATGGAAATGAATCTGAAATATCACACATATACGTCAAGATAAACTCGGAGATCCTGCAAAAACCTTCATGGGTGTCATCTCAGTCCAACAAATATTAAAAACGAGCGCTTTACTTCAGAAGGAGAGCAATATGTTGGAATATGAAACAAACGAGAGGCCCCATAAGGCATAGTGACGCTCTATTTTCTTTGTTTGTAATGAAGATAAAACAGATAACGGGAACCTGTATAAACAGTAATGTATATGGTGCTGCAGGTGGCTAGTAAATCCTCGACGAAGCGAATATTTAATATTAGGAGGATCACTCTAAAAATGATACATAGGAAACGGATTACAATATAAATAATGGTGACAGTGGATTAGAGAGCTCCCTGACTCTGCCGCATGTTCTTAGGGAAACTCGGCCAAAGTAAATGTTATTCCTGACAGCTTACGGGAAGTTTTATCGGTGGATGTGCAAAGATGAGCAGAGCAATGTTAGCGCGTGCGTACTCATCAGAGGGCCTGCTATTCAGCGAGGATTTATGATCACCCTGCCAGGGTCGTAAACTCAGGAGAGGATGATAGAATGTGGAATGTGTTGAATTTGTTCGAGATTTGTTCTGCCTTCCGCTTGAAGTGAGCGCTGGCATAGTGCCACGAAAACGGAGCAGTATTGAACAAAAAAAAAACACATCTAAGAAATGATCTTAATCTTTGAAACGTAACTAAGCCCCAGAGGCAAATAACAAAATCCGGAGAGCTGCATTTGTCAAAAATTAGCGTATCTAATAAATCTTATGCCGTTCAAGAGAATCCAAAAATTCCCATGGCTAAGGACACTAATGGAAAAAGTCAGCAGCATCACACAGACAATTAGTCGGACTTAATTTGGCCATATAATAATCTTAGCGCCGATCCTTCTGCGCCCGAGTACGGCTCCTTATTCCGTTGCCTTCGTCGATGTCACTCAGCTTTGACGAAGTGTCTCTCTCAAGGAGTTTGACTGTAAAAAGCGCCATTGGAAAATTCCAATTTGGGAGCTTTGATCAGAAGCAGCTGGTGTCGGCGAGAGCCCTCGTACGGGAAGGTCACGTTCAGGCAGCAGCGAGCCTCCCGGACGGGCTCTGAGCGAAGCGGCAGAACGAGGGGGACACGTTCGAAGCTGGGCGCGGTGTCATAGATCAACCGCGGCGTCTCGTAGTGTAAAGTCGTCGCGCTTGTTTATTAGGGTGGGCTTGTTTGGTTGACTACGGTTCGGAGGCAATGTGGAACCATGCGTGCGTGCGCTTATTAACCGACCTCTAGAGGAGGGCCCGTTAATCTTTACTCGCCAGGTCCGTCACCGCGCCGGCGTTTGTGTCCGACGCGAGAGGAGGAGCACGCGCGATCCCAACACCAAGCAGGACGCGCTTACAAATGGTTCACCTATTAAACGAGATGGATCATTCACGAGGCGGACTACTATGATCTCTGTATCGCACGCGTTGCCGTACACCTTAAGCGCGCACGAAAGCCACCGCGCACAATACGCGATTGTGAGAGGATAATATATATGTTCTTTTGCGGATTCTTCAGACGATGCATTGTCCGTGTGCCACAACAGACAGGGCTCGAGGAGTCTGGCCATAGCAACTATTGTCCAGACATTTGCGTGCTTGCTTAGGTTAGTCTCAGACGCGCTTACAAAGCTGTCAATGTGTACAATTAAACGTGCCTTTCATGTTGCTTAAACATGCTCGTGCGTGATGTCTTTTGTTTGTATGTTACAATACGTTATTTGAAATCTGCTGCCATGCCAAGAGACAAAAAAAAAGTTCTGAGGCTGAAATGAAAGTGCACAAATAAATCGAATTCATTCCCGTACCCTTTCGGCTGCAGAGTAGGGGTTTAACTTGTCCTTTCTTGTAAAGGCAAGATCTATCAATTTGAGCTTCCTCTGTTAGTTGACCATGACATAGCCAGGATGAAAACGAAAACTGAAACACAATACGGCTCAGCTGCCCAGCAGGAATTTAGGGCGGGGAAGCAGTGGGGGTGGGGGTTAGTCAGGGGGCGGGGGGAGGAGGAGGAGGGGGGGGACTGGAGGGAAACCAAATTGAAATGGTGAGTAATTAAAAACAGAAGCCATTTCACTCCTCGCACTGCCCCAAAAAAAAGAGCGTACACTTTCAGCGGCAAACAAAACCCCAAAAAAACGCGAAGAAGAGAGCTCGTCTCATCAGCTGTTAGCGGTCGTTATAGGCCACGGTGACATTCGGCCGTGAGCAAACACTCGAGAGGAGCTTCCGTACCACAAAGCACCTTCAATTAATGTCAGCTCAGCGACTCTGTCCCGAAGCGACTGATAACCAGAAGAATGATTTGATCGTGCGCCGGCGTGACGGGAATGCGGCGCTGAGCAAAGACAAATAGGCTGAATTTCGATTTAAAGCTTTCGTGACTGCAGGGATTCATCTGGAGTCTACTCGACAGACCTGCTCTCCACCTGAGGACGGCTGCTTGCGTTGTGGCCGAAACGTCGTGAGAATTATTTTATTATGTTTTATTTTTATTATTTTATTATTTCCATTCTACGTGACTTTACCGAAAGAAGCAAGAAGACACATAGGCTGGTTGTTGATCTTACCCACGGGTCTACTGCCGTCAGAAACCTGGCACTCCCTTTGCTCCTGTCCTTCTTTAATAGCACCAGTAATGATAATAATGCAATTTGTGATCTGAGAAATAATTCACGGGCAGAAAACGACCGCGGCTCTGGGGCGGAAGGAGCTTTAGCGGTGAGCTGCTGTACCACCGTGTAATGTTCAAACCAACGATTGCAATACCTTTGGTTCTTTCGGTAAAGTCACGTAGGTGTAAAATAAAATATATCACGACGTTTCGGGCGCAACATAAGCGTCCGTCATCAGGTTGGAAAGTCATGGTCTATTTTATACCTACGTGACTTTACCGAAAGAACCAAAGACTATGGATTCCTGCAGTCACGAAAGCTTCAAATCAACGATTGCAATGTTCGTTCAAAGAGGAGACATTTGAAAAAACACACACACACATAGCCCAGAACTGCACTGCTCCACATGTATATTTCATGATGCTATTCTTTACTAAACACTTCTCAAAACATGTACAAGCAATGCTCGGCGGTGTGGCCCGCAAGCAAGCAAGTAATGTAAATAATACATTTCGCCACTGACATCAGTGTGAGCACTTCCCCTAGAACATGCTCAATAAATCAAGAGCATTATTTTGATGGAAGTAAATAAATGAGGCAACGGACAGCCAAACAAATGCGGGACTGTGTCCTCGACATCTTGCAGTGATTCTAGATTTGAAGTTTCGTGACTGCAAGGATTCATATTCTTAGGTTTTTTCGGTAAAGTCACGTAGGTAAAAAATTAAAATTAATAAAAGTAAAATTAAAATAAAATTAAAATCACGACGTTTCGGAGGCAACACAAGCTTCCGTCTTCAGGTGGAACCGTCACAGCACGATAGCTGTATCAAGAGAGAGAAGAACATCTTGCAGTGATTAGGTGCGAGTGCTGATGTGGCCGGGCCGTGCATGGGGCAGAGTGCCGTGCATCGCAGGATCGGGGGGGCCGAGATATAAACGCAGCTGTGGCACAGCACCGAAGGAAAATCCCCCGCGCGTCCGACGAGCGGGGCTGAAGTTACCACCCCGTGGTGTCGGACCAACAGCAGAAGAAAGAATTAAACAATAAAGCGCCCAAACCAAACACAGCTGTAGGGCCTTCGCGGCGGATTGTGCAAAAAACAGTGGAAACTTCTTCGTGGTTTTTTGTTGTTGCGTGGAGCGGTACAGCGGTTGCCTTTAACAGTGATTGGACTGCCCATGTCAAGTTCAGGACCATGTCAAGAGAATCGCCAGGGCGGACTGGGATGTTCCCACACGACGGGTAGCGAGATCTAGAGACTTTGACACTTAACATTTTGTGTTATTTACGCTCGGTTACCCAGGAGAGCATCACTGAGTCTGAATATTAATTTTTAGCAAGGTCCTGCCAGGTTTTTCAGCAGGGTGTGTGTGGTGGTGTTGTTATATATAATCCCAGTTGAGAAATGTAATTTGCAGTTAACTTTTTTGGCGTAGAAATGTTTGGCCAATCTCTGGCCACGTTGCATTTCTTTGTAGCTATGGCAAGAAACCAGATAACCTTGAGGACACCTACGCAGAACAAGGAAAGAACATTTAAACTCCAAACAGAAAGGCACCTAAGTTGAGAATCGAACCCAGGCCGTTATTGCTGCGAGACACAATTGTTGCCACTGTGCTGTGCATCTTAATAAATCTAAACGTGGTCTGGCGTGACTTCAGCAACTTGCAGCACCCCACGAATAAAATGGTTTTAAAGTATTTCATTTCACACCAGGTTATCATAGGAGGCTGCAGGGCTACGCTACTCGGTGGGAAGTAGAGGTGATGCAGCAACATCTGCTGTTGTATTTCATTCCTCTTCAACATCTATGCTCCCTGCCTTCACTCACCCGTACTGCCCGGTGTGGTGAAGTATGGTCATATTACCCCCCACGGCTATGGCTGCAGGGTTTTGGTAGTACATGTTGTTTATGCCATTTATTGTGAAAATTCCATCAAAGTTCCTATGATTGCTTTTTCATTGCTTTCATAGCTTTATTTTGGTGATTTCGAAAAGTGTATTGGTTTAGCCATGTTTGTTTGTTGTAGTACAGAGTTAGACTGATGGCCTTAATCTAAGTTGTCTTGTGGTTGTTGTTGTTTGACTTGCATCCCACTGGGATTTTTGCACACAGCGTTGGTGTACGTTTTTTTTTCTGCAATATTTTGCTGTCTTTTCTTGGATTTTCTGTTTGCACTTTGTCACATATTCACTTTAATATGTTTTTTGTTCATGTTTTAGTTTTTTGTTTGTTGCGGTTGCACCCGATTCAAGAACCGAATGGCTCACAGGGCTACACCTAATACATGAACTTGAACTTGAGAGGCAATTATCTAGCAGCAGAGTGACAAAAGGGCTGCACGTACAGATGTCGAAGGTGCGATTGTAAGAACTTCACGGATGGGGGAGAGTGAGTCGTAGGCAGATGAGGAAAGGTGAACTTGGAGTCTGGACCTGAGCAGGGGCAGGGAGTTAGCAGCAATCTACCTGATTTCCTCGTTATTCGTGAGGGATACGTGCCGGAGATGCTCATGAATAGTAAATTTAACGTATTATGATATTGCCCTCTAAATCAATTACCTTAATTAATCACCGACACCTCTGATTAGCACGGTTGGCTAAATACAGTGCGAAAGAAGTTGAACAAATATACTTTAAATCAATAAACATATATGCTATTAAATACGTGACAATTATCATAATACAAGAACACACTTTTTTGAATTAAAGTAAATCAAAATAAATATGAAAGTATTCAATAATAGTTTATAAACGATCTTAACTTATATTATGATGATGCTGCCCAACACCAATTTATCTAATCTTTTTTTATCTCATCACTTTTCTTTCTCTGTCTCGATGAACTCGTGTAGAGTTCCAGATGCGATTCGCGGACGGCCAAAATCGCGGATGGCAAAATTCGTGAATAGCGAGGGGATACTTTACAACATCACGTAATAAACCTGAGCCATCAATTAGAGTGAAGTCTACACAACCCGTGCCAATAGCAGACTCTTTTAGGCTTCGGTGCTTTTCCATTTTGTCATCTAGTAGCAAGCTGCATCAACTCATTGCAGCTTGCTATTGTTTTTTATGGCAACAAGCCTGATGGGCCAAAACATAAACCATGATCCCGTTAAGGGTACTAAACCATGATCCCAATGCCCCAAACATTTTCATGGATTTTGTCTGTCCACGACTGGAATTGAAGGTCTCCCCCAGGCCATTTCGGTGATGGAAGTTGTTCAGCTACACCTCACCATTCTGATCAATGCAACTTGGTGAAGGGGCCCAGCACCCATGAAGATGTATCACTCACGAGTGATGTAGCAGTGGAATTGAGACTTACCTAGCCAGATTCGTAGCATTGCGCACCCACCACTTACCAGCAGAAAAAAACAAATCCATGGTTGTACTGTGCAACACTCTAATGTCTATGCTCCCCACTTTCAATAACCCTCACTGGCCATCGTCTGTACTGTGTCTTGGTGGAGAGGCACAAGCGTGGGGTGGCCCTCGTTCAGCTATTGATTGCCAAGAGGTCCGTCACATGGACATTGGCAGCAAGTATCCGCAGGTAGAGCAGAGCAGAGCTGAAAGGCTCACTGTGGATAAATAGTTAATATTAATAACTGCAGGCTCAGTGGTGTACAAATATTACCACTCAAGGCCAGCATCAACCGCTGGTGTTTATGGGCTAAAATTGAGCTTATGAAATACATAAAAACCACATTGTCTTAGTCCTAGACATTTCTGCTACTTGCACGGGTTGTCTAAACACCGCCGTAATTGATGCGTACGGTCTCTCGCATGATCATGTGTCGATTGTCGCCTACTGCCTGACCCCGCTTAACAACAAAATGAAAACGTGGCATACAGATAGTCCCCGAGTTACGATGGTCTGACACGATATTTCGATCTTACGATGGCGATAGTGATACGACAAAATTGTAAAATAATTTTTTAAACTTTCTATTAAATTGCAGTTCATATAGGTAGGCTAAGAATGTATCTTGTTTATACTTTACATTTTACTGTGCAAACAGTATTGTAATAATACATACAGTGTATAGCTTATACAGTACGGTACTGTGAATTGCTCTGTTTTGCTAAATTATCACCATTCTTCAAGACTCCTGGGTAGGCTAGGCCATCTTCGACTTACGATGTTTTTGACTTACGATGGGGTCGTCGGAACGCATCTCCGTCGTAAGTCGAGGACTGCCTGTACTTTATTATTTCAGTTGGTGTGCGCAATACCCACATTGATACTGCTGGGTGAACAAAGGCCGGGAGGGTTTTCAGAAACGTTTCCCGATTGCTTTCACTGCCGTGCCGAGAGGTGGAATCGAACCGGCGAAACCCCCTGCATTAGCAAGTCCTGTGCGCTGACCGTCACAGCACTGTCAGCACACAAACACAACGACCCCGACACACATTACATGCTCCAGATGCTAAGCAAGGGTGCCACCTTGTGGTTAAATCATTGACGTCTCATTTGTTTTTTATTGGGGGGGTGGGTGGGGGATTGGGGTCATTTGGGAGAGGGGGCAGGGGTGGTGAGCGGGGAGAAATATCAGATCAGGAAAGCACTCAACCACTCTGGAACACCACTAGTCCATGCGTGACAGCAAACAGTTGAATTCAATACAAGTTATGAGGCATGGAGCAATGCGAGCGAGCGTGATGTTTCACTTGCATGTTTGTTCTCTTGCAGTGTCCCAGGTGACAGCTTGTTCTCTTTGTAGAGAGCCCTGGGTGCCGAAGTGACTGCATGCGTGTGTGTTTGTGTGTGCGCGCGACTAACTAAGAAGTGTCCAAACTATTTCAAGAAACAACAACAACAGTGTGTCAAAGTAAAGAACTGCACTTCTCCGATTTGTTGTCGGGTTGCAGAGCGTGTTGTTAGGCATTATGTCCGACGTTTCCCTCCACGTGCTTCTTCAGGAGCAATAATCACCTACACTGAAACGTCGGCCATCAGGCGGAACGACACGTGGGTACAACCATAAAACGCACCGCAGAGCTATGTGGGAAGTGCACGTTGAACGTTTTTGAAATGTTCCATAACGTTATCGCTGCGCAACGTATTTACTGTAGAATTCCTATAACCTCGGACGGCCAATCAAATCGGCAGTCAAACTAAAGGCATTGCAGATACGACTTACAGAAATAACTGCTGGACCTTGCCATCCTCTGGCTGAGCATCACTTTACAATCCCAGCAGACTTCATGAATCTGCCCGCCGGCTGAGGCAGGCAAAGTGTACAAGCCGGAGTGCCATGTTCAATCTCAAGATAGACGTGCAGTCAAATCAAATAAATAGTACATTTGGTTCAATCTTGATTTGAAGCTTTCGTGACTGCAGGAATCCTATACTCTTTGGTTCTTTCGGTAAAGTCACGTAGGTAGCAAAAAAATAGATCACGACGTTTCGATCGCCACACGAGCAATATTCCTCAGGAGGACAATTGCTTGTGTGTCCTCCTGAGGATGATTGCTTGTGTGGCGATCGAAACGTCGTGATCTATTATTTTTTCTACCTACGTGACTTTACCGAAAAAACCAAAGAGTACATTTGGTATTTGCACCGTTCTTATTTCGCAGTAGGGAACGATGTTGCTGTGTGTCATGCCAATTTGTGGGTACAAATTATGATTTGGCATATTCGGACCGTGACACCGGCACACAGCGGGTCGACTCTTTTCAAACGACGTCACGGGACATTTTTAACTTCCACCGTGAGTGGAGCAGATGGCGCCGAGTATACAGGGTGCTTCAAGAAAAATGTAAAAAACTTCTGAGAATTTGCAACAATACCAGGATAAATGTGTCTCCGGGCTCTAGAGACCACCTGGAGAAAATTCCAGGCAACGTGTTGACAACGATGGCGAACAAGTGGGAGACTCTTCGACTTTTTGAAGCTAATAACATACATTTCTTATCATCTTACAGTGCATTATCCGTTTTATGTCCATTAAAAACGATAGTCCCATTTAAGTGTTAACATTTTTTGAAGCACCCTGTGTTACAGCCCATACACCCGCGGCATTAACCAGGGGGACGCTCTCCGGATAAAAATCGCAAATCTCTGCAAACGAGTGGCGAACAAGCCGGTTCCGCGTCGACCTCCCTTGCTGACCAGTGGCGGGCAGCGTGAGTTTGGGGCTGCCAAACACAGCTGAGGTTACGTGATCTACACACGGGGCCTTGCACAAGGGGCACAAGGCGTCGAAGTTTGCCCCCCCCAAGCACGACATCAGATTGCGAGGGCCTATTTTTGCCCAACCGGGTGACGAGGGCATCCCAATTTTGGAGCGCGGGTCAAGCTATCCATTGCCTCCGTTGCTTCTTGCGAAGAGACCGTGGGGGGGGGGGGGGGGGGGGGGGTTAAGTGACGCTGTCACGCATGACAATACATTTTGATTTAAAGCTTTCGTGACTGCAGGGATTCATCTTCTTGGGTCTTTCGGTAAAGTCACGTGGAAGGTAAATAATAAAATAATTAAAAGAAAACGAAAACATAATAAAAGAATATAAAAATAAAATAATATAATATCATAAAATAATAATAAAGTATTTATTATTTCCCTTCTATGTGACTTTACCGAAAGAACCAAGAACATCACAATTCACTTGACACCCGTTTCTCAGAATGCACATTTATGCAGATACAAGAACGGTACGACAAAAAACAGTGATTTATGGAGCTAACGCTGACAATAGACTCCAGATAAACAAAACCAAATAGGTGCAAAATTACTTTTCGCTTATTTCCACTGCCCGTGGGTTCCGCCTGTGATTTACTTTATTGGGATTGTTCAATGCGCTGATGCAAGATCTCGATAGGGATCTAGCGCATAGTTATCCTGCAACTGCAAATCTGTGTACAATACACACACGAGGATGGCGTTGTTTAATTTACAAACAAGCATTGCCATTGCTGCCGGCTCACGCTATCTAAGCAAATGTGCACACTTTCATTTGCTGACATTTCTCCATCTGCCTCAGGGCATTGCAATTGTGTAAATCACACACATATTCCCTCCAGTTATCACTGCATATGAAATAACACAATAAAACCAATGCATTTTCCCTTGCTAAACCTCACATGGCAAACACATGAATAACGATTCCTCAATATTCGGCGCAGCAGGACAAATTGCATGCAATTACAGATAGCTTGGTGATTACATACACATTACAAATAAATGTAGCCGTTTTGTTTTATAGTTGTGTCAATATTTTTTCAGGCGATATCTCTGAGCACAGGGGAGCGGGTGTCCTTTGCTTACATTTTGACCGTCGTTTTGTTCCAGTGAACTAAAATCATTGATTCCTCCACCCGCGTTGAGGACTACGTCTACCATGCTGTTTATTCTCATCCATACCGAGTGCAACCATCACACTGCAGGTGACAAATATAAATAAAGACAAATATCCCCAACCCCCCCTCTCACCCCCCCATATCCTGAACAGACTTGGGGCAAGTGCTGTTAGAGAGCAACTATGAAGGCCGGCACGACACACGAGTGGGTGGGTGGCCAACGCCACGCCTGGCCGCATTTGTTAACCCAGTGGCAATGTTTACACACAACACCAGGTACTAATGATTTGAGGCTGAGTCGACCTAGGATAGGCCCATGACCGGTTCAGTTAATCGTCACTGCTGTTGGCCTGTGAAAGGGAATCGAACTCGGTTCCTAGCGCAGCGCGCTAACCGCTACACCAGCTGACAACAACATTCTCACCCATCTACCCGCCCACTCATTCACTCAAATACGCGCTTACCCACACATATAAAATGACCACACCGCAGCTAGCAAAACTACTTCTCTTCCTGCTTCTTCCCTTTTGAATTCTCTCCCAACGTACATTTTCCCAAGTTCACATGATAACCTTGCTCAATTAAAGAAACGTGTTACACTCTCATCAGTTACACCTTTAATGGTGCTGTTTGTTTTCAGTCGCTTGACATTCGGGGGCCTTTGGGCCATGTGCTCAGCAACTCAGGAAAACAAAATCAATTTAGCTGTTGTTTTGAAAAAGCAAACAACGCTCCATGAAGTCACCGTAGCGATCATAAAGCAGCACTCGGGAGCAATTCAGGTCGCCTTCAAGCTTAGCTGGTGCCCCAGTGTCTGCTACACTTGAGTTTAAAGGAAGCATTCACCCACACATAACCTCGACACAACGCTACGTTTACAGTTCGCTTTCCATCATTGTAAATCCACAGGTCGACGTGTGTGACCCGGTGCCATGGTTAGAACAATGGACTTGTGCAAATCCAGTTTCAGGTGCAATAGTTTAAACAATTTGAACATTTATTAAATAAACCCCTGCCTCTGTCCATCCAAGCAGTGCAAAATGGTTCGCACCAGAAGGGGTTTCTCAGCAGGTGGTGTGTGATGAGGTACAACGTAGTGTGGTCACTTTTATCTCTTCCTAATACGTCTTGTCAGTGTGGAAAATGAGTTCAAAATTACCTTCCAAAGGGGCTCTCTAGGGGTTCATATCGTGTGGCCGCTTCTGGCAAGCAGTGTCATGAGCAAGTTAGCAAGTAATTGCAGGACTGTACCTTTACATTTACCTACGAGTGCCCTTAATGTTGCTTTGGTGAAACAGCTGGCAGCGTTTTCGACGTCGATATAATACTTTCTATTGCAGAGGTGTGGACTCGAGTCATGTGACTTGGACTCGAGTCAGACTCGAGTCATGAATTTGATGACTTCAGACTCGACTTGGACTTGCATAACAATGACTTTGTCCCACCTCTGAGGTGTGGACTCGAGTCATGTGACTTGGACTCGAGTCAGACTCGAGTCATGAATTTGATGACTTCAGACTCGACTTGGACTTGCATAACAATGACTTTGTCCCACCTCTGTTCTATTGTATGGCATTGTAATTTTTTGTCGTGTTTAATGCCTTACGGGAGGCCATCAAACGTTCCAGTGAATGGAAGCAGTTTTGCATTACCAGTCAAAAGGTGTAGACTTATATATACGAGGTCATAAAATTCCCAATTTTACTTTTTATTGCAAATGCCATGCATGGCGGGAAGGTCTTAGTAAACTCGTATATGTTCGATCGATGGCATGTAGGAAAAGAGGCCGTGTGAGGTGCAAACAAAATAACGATACAATTTATTATTTTTACAGTCTTCTTCGCGCACGCCTTTTTATTTTTAATCTAAGTGCAGCGGAGCAGAACAGTGAGCCGAGAGGAAATATTGTCAGGTCCATATGCACGAAAAATATATATTGCTCTTTCGCCAATGCGTATTTTCTTGTTAAAAAAAAGTTAAAACAAATAACGAACCAATAAAAACCATCACATACAGGATGAATTGTATGAATGAATCCTATATTATATTATTGTCTGAGCCAGTATATGAAAAGCCCTGGCAATGCTTAAAATTGATTGAATAAATTGAGTAATGTGACACCTGTAAACATTTATGCCCTCTGCATCCTTCCATATTTAAATAAATAAAAAACTCAATTACAATTTTGCATTTCTTTAAAATCCAAGACAGGTCATTTGAACAATATCCAACAGATGGCAGCAGAAAGCCATAGGCAAAGAGTTGGTGGGTGGAACACTGGCCAGCCAACGGTAGCCCACACAAACCAAAACCAACAAGCCACCCAGCCACTCGTACGTACTCTCCCTCCCACAAATCCTAACTATCCAATCAGTCATTCATACGAGCCCTCGCAGTCACCGCAGTAACCCTTTCCAAATCACATTGCTAATCAGTTGCGCCTACTAGCCCTCCCACTAACCCTAACCAACTAGCCAATCAGCCACTCGTATTATTTCTACCCCTAATCCTAGCCCACTCGCCAATCATCCATTCGTACTAGCCCTCCCAAATGACCCTAGCCATAATCATCTTATATTCTTTGGATCTTTTGGTAAAGTCACGTAGATAGTTTCAAATGAATAAAAATAAAATTAACAAAAACTACGACGTTTCGATAGCAACACAAGCGGCCATCATTAGGCAGAGAGGAAAGGGGGGTAAGCCTCTAAATGAAACTGTTTATGAAGGTTTAAAATCGGCGTAGCCCAAGTGTCAGAATGGAGTGGGTGGGGCATAAGAGCCTAGGCAAGCAGTGGATAGAGCATCCTATAGAGATGGAGTCTAGGCCATGATAGAGCAAAAGCTGTTGAGATGGAGCCTAGGCCAGCAGTGGATAGAGCAAGCTGAAGGCGTGGTGTACTAGAGGTAGTCTAGCCCAGCAGTGGATAGAGCAAGCTATAGCCAGTGGTTTTTAACCCCTCACACAACCTTCTCCACTCATTCTGCCTGCAACCGCTGGGGAGAGAGCTGAGGAAGCCCTGTTCTATCCACTGCTGGCCTAGACTACCTCGAGTACACAATGCCTACTGCATGCGCTATCCACTGCTAGCCTAGGCTCCATCTCAACAGCTTTTGCTCTATCGTGGCATAGACTCCATCTCTATAGGATGCTCTATCCACTGCTGGCCTAGACTCTTATGTCCTGCCCACTCCGTTTTGACACTTGGGCTACGCCCATTTTAAACCTTGAGAAACAGTTGCATTTAGAGGCTTACCCCCCTCTTCTCTCCGCCTGATGACGACTGCTTGTGTTGCGATCGAAACATCGTTAGATTTTTGTTTATTTTATTTTTATTCATTTTAACCCATCTACGTGACTTTTCCGAAAGACCCAAGAATGTGAATTCCTGCAGTCACGAAAATTTTACGTCAAGACATAATCATCTTACCAACCAACCACAAATAACGATCCTCCTCTGAGCTTAACCCAACCACTAGCCCCACCTCCGATGCTTCATGGGGTACCATTTAAATAGTTCATTTTCTTATAACGATTGGTGTTACCATCCCCTCCCTGCTGGATTGTTATGTCCCCAGTCGCAGTTTTTATGAAAAGTCGCCATACCAGTGAACTCTTTTGATGCATTTACTCTACCATCATTTGACGGCAAAGCATTATCCACCGCAGCTGCAAATATATGTAAGTTGTGCGATATCTAAGGTCGGTTCACATCAGGGCTGCGACCTTTTCCACCGTAGATCAAGACGGGGACATATTTCTCAGTCACCACACATTGACAAGCGGAGATCACGGCCGATTCTGCTCGTGACTAATGTGTAAGGACCCTTTGACGCACTTCAGTAGCATTAATCCATTGTCCCTGCTGGAGCAGCCAGCTCACTTTAGCTCATGTTATTATAATTCTTGTCGAAATGTATGTGCTTCAATTCTTAATTAAATAATAATAACAACTAACTACGCCCATCTTCCCCATCATGTGGTGACCGTTGCTCAAATCTTGGTGAGAACAGGACAATATGATACGTTACGATACGTTCAATGCATGTATGATACGTAGCTTTAGGGATTTCATTTTAGGGTTACCACGATACGATACATTCAATGCATGTTAAAAGTTTTAATAGCAGATAGGATTGTTTCCTGAAAACACGTTCTATTAAATTGCAGTTCATATCGGTAGGCTAAGAATTTACCTTGCTTTTTACTTTCAATTTCACTGTGCAATACAGTATCGTAATTAATAAATACATACGGTATATAGTTTATACAGTACGGTACTGTAAATTGCTCTGTTTTGCTAAATTATCACCATTCTTTAAGACCCCTGGGTAGGCTAGGCCATCTTCGACTTACGATATTTTCGACTTACGATGGGGTCGTCGTAACGCATCTGCATCGTAAGTAGAGGACTACCTGTATTGCGTTCGTGTTATATTATGTTGGGTTCTGTTCTGTTCCATTGAAGGGTGCATTACATCTGGCCCGTTATACGTTGCATGTTGTTCCGCCCTCCTTTGATATTCCCACTGTATTTTGGCTTCTTGAAAAAAATAATACGTGTCCATTACGGTTATTCATAAACCGGGTGACAACGAATTGGAACTTCACGCGGCGTTTATGAACTTGGCCGAGCTGGGCCACATCATCATCATCACCATCATCACCATCATCATCATCGTCACCATCATCATCATCGTCGTCGTCGTCCGATCTGTTCAGCGCTGCTTTGACTCCATCTCCTCTCAAAATGTTCTCACCTAAATTAAATGCATTTTCTATCATAAATTACACTAAGCCACCTATTGCATCTCATTTGAATGCATCTTTCTCCTAACTCTTCATACATTACCCTCCTTTTGCACTCACCTGAATGTACCTCCTGTCACTTTTAATAATAATAATGTTGTACTTTTGGTATTGGCCTCATTCTTAGAGCATGAGGCTATCACGAAGGTGCTATGATTTGTCACTTGTGTATGTATCATTCGTATCGTTGTTTACATTGTGGCAGTCGCTTTAATCTTGTCCTGCAGAGTACTGTGCATTGCATTTTTTGCACGAAATGTGCAACATAAGTAAAGTTTGATATGATTTGATGATTCACAGATAGAGACTCCAGTAGTTTTCGATTTTGCTTTATGCTGCTTGCAAATCCAGTTAAATAATTTGCAAGTAATATTTCAAATTTGGCAAATATGAACCGTCGTACTGACACAAAATTGTCTTCTATTATCGAATATCACGGGATTTGTTTGTTTCAATATCTGCTGTGAAGCAGACGGTATGTACTGTACTTTACAGATAATAATTCTGCAGTCGTAATCAGGGCAGCCGGCTGGATTTGGAGCTGCAAATCTCTGCAACAAAGCAGGCATTGCGTCACCGCTGGGCCAAGTCACCAACTCCTCATATCTTAATAATAATAGGGGTTTTCCCCTTTTTTCTGGCAACAAAACTGAAACCTTTTTACAAGGATTCATGTCTGCATTAGCCACGATACTTTCAGTCAAATGCAAACAAAAAACACACTATGATAATATATGCATTGTCCTTGAAACTGATTGGTCCACACCAAGGGACGGCTTTCTTTTGAGCCTCGACCCAATTGGTGCTCGACCAGAGGACGCCAAAAGGCGTACAGCTCAAAGACAATGCTGCACTATCAAAGTAATGATGGCTCGTGGTGAGTATCTACATCATTAGACCTCCTTTGCCAGTACCAAAATATATATTATATTTATTATTATTATATATATTATATTTTTGGTACTGGCAAAGGAGGTTTAATGATGTTGATCCTCATATCTTGTAATGGAACGGCGCAAATCTCTTCCCTATCCCTCTCAAATCTTGAGAACTACTTTTTATATTTAGTTTGTTGTCTTTCCTCCACACCTCCGATTAGCATTGTTGACTACGTACGGTGCGAAAGAAGTTCAACATCTAATTTCAAAATACCTATATTCATGTAACAATAGTATCTTCCAGCACTACATCTCTATCCTACATCTCTCTTTGTATTTCTACATCTATAACTTGTCTACCACTCCTATTTAACTGTATTTCTTTCACGGCTCAATCACTTCTCTCATCTCGCTGCATCTTTATAATTTACACTCTGTGTATCTTACGATACCTATGCATTTTGTCAGAGTGGCAGGTGACGAGAAGCTGTGCAACAATAATGTCCACAACAGTGGAGGAAGTTTAACTGGACACGGCTTAGGCGAAGTGGCTGTGTGGTGAGTGGTTGAATAATACTTAAAAATTAACTACAATTAAACTTCGATTTAAAGCTTTCGTGACTGCAGGGATTCATCTTCTTGGTTCTTTCGGTAAAGTCACGTAGAAGGGAAGTAATAAAATAATAAAAGTAAAACATAATAGAATCTAATAATTCTCACGACGTTTCGGCTACAACGCAAGCAGCCGTCTTCAGGTGAAGAATGAGACTGCCAAGCTAGGAGCTTATATATAAGCTGAGTTGGAGGTGGAAGAAGAGCGCCTTAACAAAAAAATGTGCATATCAAGAGGAATTTGAATATGAATATGCTAAATTCCTCTTGATATGCACATTCTTTTGTTAAGGCTCTCTTCTTCTTCCACCTCCAACTCAGCTTATATATAAGCTCCTAGCTTGGCAGTGTCTCATTCTTCACCTGAAGACGGCTGCTTGCGTTGTAGCCGAAACGTCGTGAGAATTATTTGATTTTATTATGTTTTATTTTTATTATTTTATTACTTCCCTTCTACGTGACTTTACCGAAAGAACCAAGAAGATACAATTAAACTTCTTTTTTTTACCAGGTAATGCCTACTGACCTATATAGCTCTTTTTCAGAAGCGACCCGGCCACAAATGATAGCTCAACGAAGTGTCTCATCATGTGTAAATGTACCACAATCAAACGCTCTAGGCGCATGTTTCTAAATGTAGTAGAGGGACAAACCCGAGGGCCCGGAGAAGAGTCTATGCCACCACGCGGAGAGAGAACGTGCAAACGACCTCCTGTATACCAGGCGAGGCAATCAACATCTCGCCACCACAGCGCCCCTCAGTCAATAGTTTCGTGCAGTGTGATGGTGTGTGCAAAAAGTGGGCTCATTGAAAGTTCCCTTTGAGCAGATCTTTGAAGAAGAAGAGGAATAAAAGTGGCATATACATCAAGTTTCAAGTTTCATTTATTAGGTTTAGCCCTGTGAGCCATGCGGCTCTTGAGCCGGGTGCAACCACAGCAAACAAAATATGAACAGAGAACATCTTAAAGCGACGACGCGCAACAGAAACATCCTGGATAAACCAGCAAATCTTCCAGAAAAAAACCCACCGTATTACAACGCTGTGTGCAAAAATCCCAAATGCGATGTGAAAAAGGGGTAAGTGGTGCGGTCCCGCAATTGCTCACTCACGCCACTGCCGGCGGAAAGCCCTCCACTCTAACGAACCCCTAGAAGTTATGTTTGGTCTGCGGTACCCAAACTCTCTATCTTACCACACATCCTTGCAGACAATTGTGTTGTACCCATTCATGACTCCTTAGTGGACAGCAGGGGGCGGGGTGGGGGGGGTTTAGGAAAATTGCACCTTTGGTTCAATTTCCGTGCCAGGGGATCAAACCGGCGACCATCTGATTGCCATGCAGCATGCCGTATGTACGTATATTGAACTTTGTTTGCACCGTACGTAGCCAACCGTGCTAATCGGAAGTGCCAACCATTAAGTGCAGTGTACCAAGCATTACATCAGGACAGCGCCCTTAAATGTGATGTATTATTATGATGATTAATTATGTTATGTGAATCTTGTGCCATGACTTTCATCATATTCTCAGCCTACATTTGTGCAATCCCTCTCGCCCTTGCCAGGCTCTGCACGAAGGCTCCCGATAAAGTTCACTCAGAGATCTCTTCAGGAGAACATTTCCTCTTTGTCCTTAAAAAAAATCCATTAATTCACCGCGTCTGTCCATCGCTTTAAAATGAAAGAGCCCTTCTTTTGAAAACCTCCGCTATGGATGTTTAAGCTCTTTAAACTGCCCATTTCCTTACCTTTAAAATCTTTCTTGTTTACCAGATTGCTCAGGCTGCTTTTATTCGCCCTCTGTAATGTCCTCACTATTATTATTATTTTGAAAAAAGACCATATCCATCACTATAAAGGCCAAATAAAATGGGGGTGGGGGGGGGTACATTGCAGGCAGAGTGAGAGGGTAGAAATATTGACTCACACTGCAGGTGGAGATCATGTTTAACACTGTGTGGCATGTGCACCACTGCCACTGCACACCCTGTATTCTCTCGTCAAGACTTAGATCAGAGTACGAGAACATGGCTCAGCCTTGTACACCTTCTGATGAGCCAAATTTGCATCCATCTATCTGTTGAAGTGTGGCAATATCTATGTGGTCAATATTGATTTGAAGCTTTCGTGACTGCAGGGCTCCATTCTCTTTGATTCTTTCGGTAAAGTCACGTAGGTATAAAACAAAACAAAATAAATCACGACGTTTCGGGCGCAACACAAGCGTCCGTCATCAGGTGGTTGGCACTTCCAATTAACCTATCCCACCTGATGACAGACGCTTGTGTTGCGCCCGAAACGTCGTGATTTATTTTGTTTTATTTTATACCTACGTGACTTTACCGAAAGAACCAAAGAGTAAGTATGTGGTCCATTTGCTTTAATAACCGATGAATGTTTTAGTCAAAAGGCCTACTTTGGCACGTAATCAGAAAGTTGTAGACATATCTATTTTAAAAGTAATACCGTATTCATTGAAATATATTACGTAAATAATTGAGACCATATGCACATCTTAACCAAAATATTTTATAAATATATTCCTGTAAATTGAAAGGTAATTTGCATATAATTAGACTAATAATTTCGTATGCACGCCCAAAGTAATTAATGTATGATATCGATTGATATTAGTGGGAAAAGAGGCTGTGAGATGGTAAAGTAATGAAATTCATCATTAATATTGGCACATTTACCTCCCCACACACTCTTCTTTTCAATTCAAGTCCAGCAGAGCGCAACTGCGAGCCAAGCATAGCTGCTGTTGTCAGATCGGCATCCGTCGAATAACAAATTACTGCTGCTCTTAGTTCTTTCGGTAAAGTCACGTAGGTAAAAAAATGAAATTAATAAAATAAAATAATAAAAATCACGACGTTTCGGAGACAACACAAGTCTCCGTCATCAGGTGGGACCGTCACAGCCAGATTTGCTGTATCAATTGAGGCAGGGATTCCAAGATGCAAGTTCTTAAATACAAGTTAAGGGGGAGAAGAGGGGGAGGAACTTATCAGAATGTGGTAGCCAATGAATGGAACGTAAAGGGAGTGGGGGGGGGGCTAAAAGAGAGCACGAGGTGTAAGTAGACGTGGACGTGTTTGTGCGCAAGCCCCTGCTGGTGCACATGATAACGTATTGGAAGGGGGGGGGGGCTAAAAGAGAGCACGAGGTGTACGTGTACGTGGACATGTTTGTGCATAAGCACCTGTTGGTGCACATGGTAGAAGAGAACGAAAATGCCCATGTTGTTTTTACCAGTGTTGGCTGACAATCAAATACGAAAAAGGAGAGTACTGTTAAACGCTTGGGATGTTAACACTCGGTAAAGTAAAATAGTGCCCGCCAGAAAAGATGGTCCAAAATGTGTAGTTAAATCTTTTTTGCATGGTTAATAACAAATTACTGCTGCTTAATCAGTTGCCACGTCACCAGAATTTCGTGTTCAGTAAATCAGCCAAGAACAACGTTCACAAAGGACGTGTATGAAGATCTACGGATGTGTCAGACAACGCTCACGGGATTCATAAATGTTTTTATTTTTGAGGTTTGTCGTGTGAAAATGTGTTCTGTAAACTCTCCTCCACTCGTAATTCAACGTCCGAATGTACTACTGCTTCAGCACACCGGTGTATTGGAGAGCAATCTCGCAACGTGCAAATGGGTATGAAGTTTTGCTCAGAATTACAACCAGCATCATCATGTAGGAGTCAGAGTTGGCGTTCATGAATCGGCCGCGTCAGCTGGAGAAGGGTTTTACGACGCACATTTTGTACACGACGATCGAACCCAAAAAGGAACCAATTGTGAATCATAATATCGGGTGTGAAAGCCTACGGACAAAAAAAAATTAATCGCATCGAAAACGCACGGCAATCTTTGCCCCCTACTGCAAAGACTTAACAGAACCGACCCGACTGTGATCGATCCCTATGCTCGTCAAACACGCATCGATTCCATTAACATTTTGCATATTGTAGTTAATTGGCTCGAGTCGATTCTCCAGCCACAAGAGGACACTGCATTCACCACTTTGTCACAAAGTAAATACAAACACATCTTAAGTTGCTCATTCATCCAAGTGCGAGGAGGAAACATCGTGACATGCCTGTGTAAAAGTGGCCACTTTAAATGCTAACTATATTTTGTGCATTGCTATCAGTCCTATTTGTATAATTTCTTTAAAAAATGTTCGTAGGCTAACAACAATTGCTAAATCGGTAAATGGAATAACCTTGCCAGTTGTGTATGTGTATCGTAGTGTGGGGCACGTGCATTTTATTCCACGCACCACCGTTCATAAAAAAAGTTAAATAGCTTGTAATAGATCGTATATTGCCGTAGTGCAATCGTTAGCACACTGGACTTGCAAAACAAAGAAGGTTGACGGTTCCAAGCTCCTGGTTGAAACAGTGGTGAAGTGGTGGGGTGGGTGTCAAATCCCCACGCCTCTATACACACCCAGCAGCATAAATGCGTACACGACAGTCGATAAGTAGCTCCCGTTTGGTCGGGGTGAAGCGTGGGTACTGCCACCATTTCGAAGAGACCTGGCCAGCGTGAAAGATTAAACCAACACACTCCGTCGGGGTAGTTCCCTGCGTGGCCTCTGAAGAGAAGAGAACAGAGGAGCGCTTTCCGTCAGAGATTTGAGATCCGGGACACGGAGCCGCTTTGTGGTTCCTCGGTGTCGATGTGACCTTGGGAGGGAGCTCATTCCGTCGTTTGGCTGCCTGGTCGCGGTATGACCTCGCAATTGACATCAGATAAGCCGGTGTATAATTCACATTTTAAAAGGCTGCTGAAGACATCTCGTTGGTTCGAACACAATTCCCCGCGGGGTGATCCGTCTGATAGGCTCGACATCAGTCGTTGATGGTCAGTTCTGTGCAATGGAAGCAGCCTTCGTGATCGGAGTGGGCTCACAATCCGGTATTTGTCGGTTTCTAGTCTACTTTTTGTGATCTCGTGGTGCAGGTTTATTGGGTTACGAATTCCGGTTTATGTGTTCAGTGGTACGAGTATGAGGATTCTTCAGTCCGGGTTCTGCAGTGTCTAGGGCTGTACATGGTGCAGCGTGCTGGTGGACGTCCTGTTCAAGTGGAGTCCACCAAGAACACCATCCGATAAGGAAGGTGTTGTGTGTGTGTGTGTGTTTTTTTTTTTACAAGATCCTAATATAAAGCACGAACCGTAACAAGGGTAGGGGAGGAACAGAAACTCCGCAGACACAAGACCGAATTCAGGCGCTCTTGGGTTTAGGGAACGGGAACAAAATTGTCTCACTGCCCCACTCACGTTTGTACTACGAGCGTGAGCGGGGGTTTTTATATGGGGAGAGGAAGATCACTCTTACGATGTTTTGTATCTCAAGTTTTAATGACGCAACGTTATATGTGTGGTTCTTTCGGTAAAGTCACGTAGAAGGGAAATAATAAAATAATAAAAACATAAAACAATAAAATTCTCACGACGTTTTGATTGCAACACAAGCAATCATCATCAGGTATGAAATCTACAGCAAGAAAATTTGGGTTGACGTTATTGCTAAGAAGCACTGTGGATTTCACACATGATGATGATTGCTTGTGTTGCAGTCGGAACGTCGGGAGAATTTTATTGTTTTATTTTTATTATTTTATTATTTCCCTTCTACGTGACTTTACCGAAAGAACCAAGAACATGAATCCCTGCAGTCACGAAAGCTTTCAATCAAGACGTAACGTTATGTTTACATGTGAAGCGCTATGTGTTGACATAATTGCTAAGAGGCGCTATATTAAGTAAAATCGATTGATCAGCCAGCAATGGTGCGAGTCGGCAATAACAGCGCCGCAACTTTACCTTTGAATATTGCAGCACAATTACAAAGCTTCAAAATCAACAACATTTGCTCTCAAATCACATTCCAGCAGAGGGCAACAGAAAGCTACAAAAACGACTACCGAGTGAGTATTGACATTTCCATCAGCTGCCATCATATAAGCCTGTCACTGAAGCGCAGTGAATAAACAACATTAAATGCATGGTGGTTCTTTATGGCTTTTATTGCTTAAAGTCATTTCTGTCTGTCACTCTACTATGGAAACACGTTGTTTGGTGTTGTTTGAGTTTGTGCCACTGTAATGATTGTGTAAGTACAGCGAGATTAACAGCATATGCATTTACACCATGCTGCATTGCAGGCTGTTCAAACCTGTCGGGTTTATGCCCGAGTGATTTATACACAAGTGGGTTTACTCTCCAGCACACCGTAGTCCTGAGCTCGTAACGAATTGACATATTTTGTGTACGTGACAAACCTTACTTATTGGCTGTGTCGGGTGGTGGCGGGTTTAACGACGCATTTACATTGGTCGCGAAAGCCTACGTGCTAAACTATATCAATCTATTGAACACATTTTCCACACGTGGTATAATTGGGATTTTTTCGTGCAAAAAAATGTGACTTAAATGCAGCATTTTCGAATGTGCCCACACACATCCATAGTTCATAGATCAGAGCAGCATTCGTTACACAGGTGGTGGAACATACTTATGGAAACCAGTTTGGGTATACGGCTAATACAATTGCATGATGTGAACACATACCTAAAAAAATAATATTATTGCATAATTCACTTTTGGTGGCTATTTAAAACATGCTGGTATGACTAAGTGTTGCGATCTCAGGCGGTACCAACAAGTAAAATACGTAGCCTTGGCTCATTGGGCTACAATTCTAAAGGAACGAAAAATGCTGTCCATTGACGTGCCTTCGTTCAGCCCAGCCCTCCCCCCCCCCCCCAGTAATCTATTAAGAGTATTAGGTTCCAGCACATGCGTGAAAATTGAGCATGACTTTCTTCCCCATCCCAGCGGAGTGGTGTCAAGACTGGGCGGTCATGCGTATGCACACATCAGTAAGAGGGGCCAACGGTGTTACAACTCGCACAGCCGCCAGCTAGTGGAACCAATTAACCGACGCTGGTGCCTCGAGCGTCCATTTCCTCGGCGAAACAAAAAAAAATTAAGTGCACATTTTTTTTTATGACATTGACCGTCAACTAATGAGAAAGCATTGTCCATCGCGGTTGCGCAATGCATGCGGCTCGGCTTCACACCGACAGGCCGAATCCGCAGTCGATTCCGCCAGTGACTGATGCTAAGGGACCTTTGAAGCGTGGCAGTGATGATGTATGGCTCCAAAGCCTCTGCTAGAAGAGGCATAGCGATGTAGCCCATTTTATTACAATTCTTCATTTTCTCATTTATGTGCTTCAATTATTAATTTAGTAGAGGCCCTAAACTCAGCGGCGGCAGGAGCAGCGGCGGTGGCAGAACTATCAAAATATAGTTGTGCATTCATTTATGTTTACTTGTCGCGCTTGGAAACTTACCGCTTTTATTCAAGAATTCAACGGCAATGTTCGACTGCGGGATGTTTATTTCGTTCGCGTTGTTAAATGGTTCAACATCGGGAAGTGTTTTTGTAACAATTCGTTTTTCTTCTCCCACAAATGCACAGACTCGGTTGCGCGGTCGACAACGAGGACTGACCATTCTTGGAAAACAGCTGAACGGTCGAATGTTCCTTACCCACGTCAACAAATGAAATACAATCATAGGCAGCACACACGGAGCCGCACATTCATATTCGCTCTCCGTCTCCGTGTCTGCGTGCGCCCGTACAAGCAAACCTCAAACGGCTTTAGCTCGGCTGAATGAAGGCCCTAAGCGTTGTTGCGGAAGGCAATGTTTGATATTATCTGCTGTTATTCACACTATTGGTCATATATATATGTACATATATGTGTGTGTGTTGACCCAAGCCAGCATTTGCATGCCTTGAAACAATCACCCAGAATGTTTCGAATCTGGTCAGATCTTCGAAGTTAAGCTGGTTTGAGTACGGGTGGTGCTTGAGATGGGTGACCAACATGCATACCAGATGTTTTAGGCGGGCAGTAGAGGGCATCGCAGCAAAATCCGTTGTACCATACTATGCTATGCTCCCACGCCTTTGCTCCTAGCCTCTACAAACCCACACTAGGCAGCGTAGTGAATTGTGGTCAAGTAATCGCCCAAACTCACACAGGCCCTCATCCAACAGTGGACTGAAAAAAACTTACATTTAAATTATCAGTTAAATAGTTGTCACGACCGCAACCCATTAGGCAGCACATTTTATCGTAGACAGCAGAAATTCATGATCCACGCGTGCGCACACACACACGCACACATATTGAAGTGCTTGTTGTAATGGTGGTAACTGAGAAGATGTGGGAATAATATAAAGTAAAAATCAAGCACAACTTTTGCCAATAAGAAAGGCAGAGCAAATATAAATTGTCTTGAGGCTTGTGAAGCTTCCAAGCCACACACCAACATGTGGAAAATTACTTTATCACATGCAGAGCCGCCTTGCAGTGCAGTGACACCTCGCGTGCCATATTCAGCCCTCATTGCTGCGATGTTGTTTCCCTCCTCAACGGTGAGAAACCACTTTCCTTTTCCATGACAACCTCCTCCCACTGACACTTTCTGTTGTTGATGTCACTTCCATGGCTCCATGTTGCGACATTAATACACCTGTGTGAAACAGGGTAAAACTAGCATCATTAAACCCTGATGAAGCTGCCTGCCTGCCTGCCTTCCTTCCCCTTCGTTGAGAAAAAAATAAAAGCATTACTATGTAACAGTCTGTACAGCAAGAGCACGGCATTGCCTTTCATGATTCACAGAAATATCTATTTTAAATATTGTCTTTGTTAACCTTGTTTTTGATCTGCCATAAAACAGCATTCACGTCCAGCTGAAACGATATATATTCATACTCTTTGGTGAATATATATCCACTAGAAACATTTAGAATTCCCGCAAAATGTACAAATCCGAGCAAACAATAGTACAACAAACATTGTTCAAAAAAACACATTTTCTAAATTACACCATTATTAGAATAGGTTTTTTTGCCTTTTTATTCTGGCAACAAAACTGAAACTTTTTACAAGGAATCATGTCTGCATTAACCACAATACTTGTGGCCAGAATGCAAACAAAAAGCCTCGTCTCAAACGGTGTTAGACCAGAGGACACCTTCTGAGATGAAGCTCAAAAGAAAGCTGTCTCTGGTGTGGACCAATCAGTTTCAAGGACAATGCATATATTATTAGAGTATGTTTTTTGTTTGCATTTTTGACCACAACTATTGTGGTTAATGCAGACATGATTCATTGTAAAAAAATTCTGTTTTTTTGCCCGAAAAATGGGAAAAACCTATTCTTATATTTTGATACTGGCAAAGGAGGTCCCAAGATACACCATTATTGTCCAAAATATAAATACTAATTTTTTAATCTCCTGTTTCTTATAAGAATGTTGAGTATTTCTAATTAAATTTTATAATCGAACCCACTCATTGCCAAGATCAAGAAGTCATCATGGGGAATACCATTAAACCCACCGCACCTGGCCAATGCTTTCTACATCCCACAGCTGCTGCACAGCAAACCCACGACCTCCTGTGTAGCCAGGCGAGGCAGTTAACATCTCACCTCCGCGGCGCTGTTGCACAGCAGACAAGCGACCTCCGAGATCTGCCCGAAAAGTCTCCCACCATCTGCTCTTCAGTATTACACTGGTCAACACACTTTTTCTGGCATAAGGTATTCCAACGGTTTTAAGGTAATTTTTGGGTGCTGATTCCAAATCTGGCATCAGTTTTGTCTATCACATCAGGTTTTTGAGATATCAAATATTGCATTTTCAATAAAGACTGCAGGAGAAAAATATAAAATAAATGTGGATATCTACATAAAATGATATTATAAACACACTATCCTAAAAATACAGCACCATATTTTAACACTAAAGCAGTCACTGACTCGCAACAACTTGCAATCATAAGTGACAGAGTTAATTTCGGGTAAAATCAATGAAAATGGGGTATGCCGATAGCATAAAAATGAGATGTGATAGAGCAAATCTGAGATCAGATTTGGAATCAGCACCCTGAAATTAGTCTAAAACAGCTGCAAAAGTCCAGGCCAGAAAAAAATGATTTTTTTTTTGTTGACCAGTGTTATCCTTTGGTCACTGGACTTGTGGAGACCGTGCCAGTGTCTGTATCTGTCAACCAGTCCTCCTCTGTCCAGCACACTTTTCCTATCCAGCGCAACCGCTTTTGCCTAATGTACAACACTTATTGCCTCAGTTACAATTATTCACTTGTTGTCAAAAGTCGTGTTACATTTGAGGGAAGAGCCACTGTGTTTATTCATGAGTGAGCATTTTCAAAGAATTGTTAATTAATACGAAATGTAAGAAGTCCTCACACTCTTGACTTATGCAGGCAGCTTAGAAGAGTTTGGTTGTTTAATTCGAATACATAAAGGCTGGGCTTGGTATTTCTGCTCTTTGTGTTTTTTTTATCAAGATCATTAACTGCCACCAATTCAAAGCACTGTGTTATTATGATTTTTCTCACAACATTTTCGAAGGAAGCACCCTGTGTGTTGATGTAATGCACTGTAAATGTCATCTCAGCCTACTACATTTGAGATCAACAGAGATAGGAATTCAATCAGTCACACTTTGTCATAAAATAATTATGCAAACAGTAGTAGGTTTTACCCTGGCAGATTCTGTAGTCTGCACACTTAATATTAATTTTTATCGTTATTTTTATTTTTTTGTTAATGCCCCAGAAAATAAAATGTAATAGCATTTTACAAGACGTCGCTTTTTAAAACACTGAATTAAACTGAATCAAATATTCCTTATATGCTGTTTATTTTACAAATTGTCAAAAAAAACTTTAATTCAAATTCCAATCTACAAATTTCAAAAATAAAATGAGCACGAAACATTTACGGACATATTTATGAGGCAAACAGGAATGATTAAATCACAAGCAAATAAACTCGAGTTAACCTCCAGGTTGAAACCTGCATGAAGATATATTTTCCTACAGGTTGAAACCAGCATGAATATAGAATGTTTTAATTCCACATACACAATATAAACATCACAAATTATTTCTGCAAGGTTCGTTATAAATATATAAAAAACATGTGCCACATGGTTAAAGTTTTGTATATTCTGTGAAATGTTAATGTTTGCTAAAAGCCAGCAATTCTGCTCAAAAGCCATGGAAAATACCAAGCTGCATGAAAGGTTAAGAAATTGACCTAAAAAACAGCCCTTCATGGGAGCCAATTAGTTGGAAATGTTGCAATTCCAATTGTGAGAAGTGTTTTCCCAAGAGCTAACCTTCCAATCACAAGCTCTTTGTGCTTACACGGCCAGCGCCCACGTTATGGATCATGGTTGCTAAAACCAGTTGAAACTAATTGCTAAAGCTTTGTAAAAAAAAATTGTGTAGAAATTTCCAGATGTGGTCATGTTTTTTTTTACATACGTAAATGTAGCTTTCTTTTTGAAGTACTGTACTATGTTATTTTATGATCACGGTGACAAAATAGATTTAAATTATAAGGTGATAAATTGGATGTCCATTGATATGCTAAGTTTAAATGTAAGAATTATATTGTAACCTTGAAGTGTGAGCTATGAAAAATATATATTTAATGTTTGTTTCATTCACACTATTTACCACACCATACATTTCCCTATGGGCAACTTTAAAAGGGACAGACATTTCAAAGTGCACAATGTTATCTGTTCAACCCAATTATTTTAAATAGCTGGAGGACAGATTGGCATAGGTTAACCACTAATACACTCAAAAAAGGAGATTTTAATTTTCAGAGCAGTTAATTTAATTTCTATTTATAACAAAAAAAATTGAATAAAGTGCAAGTGTGATGTCACACAATTCACTGTGTTGCCTTTGCGGGAACCCATGTGGTCAAATTCCATTAAAATACTTTACCACTAAATATTTAACATTCCTCATATGTGTGGGGAAAACATTGCCGCCCAAATAATGTGACAGAGCTTGAGGTTTAACATGTGCCAAAGACACAGGGTATTTTAGTTGCGATACTGTAACAATAACGGCACTGCAATAAAAACCCCGGTGAAAATATTTTATTGCCATGATATTGGATTGATAACGGCGAAGATATCTTCACAGTGTCGGGGAGGCTGCTTCGCTCTCATAATCACCATTATGCAATGGCGTGTGCGAACCAATGCACGAAGTCAAGCGCTGCTGGCGGCTGATATGTGAATGTCGCCCGGTGTTAGGCTTGAGCAGGTCGCTGGCCATGTTGATAAGGGGACTTCACACCAGTTCCTCATGCATGTGCGCGCACGCTGAGGTGATATTCAGTTCAAACAGCAGGTGGGAGCCAGTTACGCCTGGTGGCAAATCAGAGGAACCCTCAAGACAGTATAGCCAAATTGTGTGCTCAGCTGCTGCAAACATGCAGCTTAGAATAGAACATTCATTTCAATTGTAAGCCTTGTCATAGGAGCCAATAACTATACGTGACCCGAAAAGGGTGGCCATCCCTGCACCCAGGGCTTAGTCCACACCACACCATTGTACCGCTCGGCAGGAGGTCACAGCTCATCACTCTAGGCTCGTGTGGGGGGGGGGGGGGGATCCAACCTTGGTATTAACTTACTGTGGCTTCATCTCGACCATGCTTTTGAAGGGAACGATAATACGGAGATATGAAATGGCCTAAAAGAAAATCGACAGCATTTTAATACGAAATGTTATATTGCTAAATTAATGTCCTGCTTAAAGGAGCATTGGGGCAGCCCTCATCCCTTATTTGGATATTCCAGCCCAGAGCCAGTGGTTGGATTTTCCACATTGCTATGGACGGGGGAGAGACTGTCCCACAGGACAACGACTGCTGACTTCCCTACAAAAGTGGTGTTCATTTTAATTGAGGTCGGGTAGGAAGACGGGCTCAGTCAGCGCCCAACCAACCAGGATTTGAACTCTCACCTCGACCGCTGATCCACCAGAATATGAATGTAAACATTTCCATGTTGTGCATTCCACAGATGCAACTCAAATAATTTATCGCCGCTTCAGGGTGATGCAAAAAAAAGCCAAGGGACTACAAAGTAAATCTCCCTCCCAACCAATTTTCCTCCTCATGTACACAGGATATAGCTCCTCGGCCGAATGCAGGCCACATGCATGTTGCTAAGCAACCATTGACCATACAGACGTCTTTGCTAATGTATGAATTCTATAATAATAATATTTTCGCCGTTGTCATTTTGTAGTACAGCAATGTTACTTTAAATCTTCTACCAAATGGTATTCGTTGATTACATGCCGTATTTTATTTGCTTCAGTTTTTTTGTAAAGAGTTATCAGATTGTTGTGGTCAAGGTTAAAAGGACATGCCAATGTTTGGACGTAGATGCATGAGCTGCAGTGGGCGTCCTGTCAACTTGGACATTTTGCACACCTCCAATGTCATATACCAAATCTACAATCCTTTGATTCTTTAATTATCCATTTCGACATTTGACATTTATAATGTAATGCATTGATAGCCCGCATGCCTTTTTTGCCATAGCATCATTCTGCACATCTTGAGCATCTACATTATGTTTTTGTTCAAGCACAAAAAGTCCAAATTCAACAGAGAAAAGCCATCAAACACATTTTGTGAGACGGTTTTTTTTAAGTGCCGAAAATTACGAGCGAGCCGTGATTAAGAAGTGTGTAATGTAATCTGGACGTATTGAAGACTTGACTTGCAAGCAAGGATTCTCGGTGTAGTTAATTGCTTGGCGATGCGGGGGAGCAATCGTCTGAAGATAGGGTAACCCATTCCCCGCTGTCACACGCCCAAGTAGGGGAGGTGACATTTTTCTCAGAGTCGCTGCCGAGGAGATAATGAGCAGAATCGATTGCCGGGGAAAATGCCACCCCAGTAGAAGGCCCGTCCTTTGTCAACTTGTGCCACGGCGTGGCCCAATAGGCATGGTAACAACGCCCGATTCCCTCGCTTCTCCCTTGTCTAGCTGGCACATCGTCGACCAAGCTTATTCAATTAGAACTAGAATCATTCCACTTCGTGATATTGGCCGATACCGCACAGCACGATCTTCTTCTTAGAACCGCGGAAGTTTATGCGATTATATTATTACATGAGCGCTTAAAAGGGAAAAACAATATCCATTGAAGCGCTTAATACACTGCAGTCGTGGTGTAATGGTTAGTGCACTAGATTTGCAATCCAGAGGTCGCAGGTCCAATCTCTCTGCAAGCGGCAGTTGAATAGAAACGGAGCACATTTCTTAAATCTCCAACTTCCTCTGTCCACCCTGCAGTATAATTGGCCCACCACAGTGAGTTGATCGGTAGGTCTTGCGTGGTCAAGTAAAGTGTGGGTACTCCCAGCGTTTCCTAGATGTCTGACTAGCATGGAAGAGTAGGCCAAATGCCCTCTCGTCGAGGCCCATTTCTCTGGCAGTGGGACGAGCATTAAATTTCAGGGTTGTACCTTTAGCTATATTTCTACACAGTAGCCAAACACAACCAATGAGCTTGCTTGTTTTCTGGGACAAAGTAAATTAAGCTTCTACAAATGACAGCCAGTTGTTGTCATCTTGAGCAGACGTTCAAGTCTGGGTGGCAAAGAAGCAGCATCTGCGCCGACATTACAGGAGGACTCCTCTTGTACATGTTGATCTGGGGGAGCAATATATTTAGTTAATCGTCTTCATCCCATATGGAACATGAGGCCACGGAGGACCAATATAACATGTTCTTATTATCCGCAGAGTTATTCATGAACTCGCTCAACTTATCCAGAGGAAAACATTGTGGAAAATTGTTAGAGCGGGGTTGTGGATATTTGGGGTTTTACAGACTCCATGGATAAATGACGAGTAAGAGTGAAAACGTATAAGAGGGGGCCTCTTGTACTCGACCGAATGAGTGAGAGCTCCACTCACACCAGTTCATGTGAAGCGTTGATGAGCAAGGGTGGGTGCAGTCTTCCCCCAGTTCCCAGTATAATTGTTTTGCATTGCCTCGGCAATGTGTACTGACAGTGTGCCTTAAAGTAATAGCTGTTTACTCAACAGTCCCCCTCCCCCGCCATAACATGGTCAAATTATGTACCCACGTCGCAGTCAAGCCGCAGCGCCTGTAACAAACAACCAACATTGGCAATCATCATGTATTTTGCAATGCACACATTATTATTTTGTTTATTATGCCATGAATAATGTGGCCTAAATGACCGAATGGCATTCAATGGTGGCTTTCGTTTCCCCCGCTTCGTAAAGGCTCATTAAACATGGGAAATAAGCTGCAGTATTTTATTGTGCCTTTGATGACGATGGCTTTGGATGGGGGTCAAACATTTCTTAAAAGTATGGCTTCATCTCAATGAATGCAACATACGTACGAATGCTATCCTTCAAGATCCCATTATTCTATTATCCAAAAAGCGAATGTAATATTCGAAATATTTAGCAACTACTATAATATGCTATTCATGCCACATTAGGGGAACAGTACAAAAAAACATTCATTACACGTCTCCCAGTTCTCAAAAAACAAGGACATTTTCAATGTATGCATTTATTAATGCCAAATGCTACATTACAAATGCAGAGACAATGCCAGGGGATTTGCATTGCTTAAACATGTCGAGGTAGGTGAGTGGTGGCACAGTGGTTAGCACTCTACACTCTGAAACCTGCCACCCGACTTATATCTCGCACCTCCGATTAGGCATGGTTGGCTACGTACGGTGCAAAAGAAGTTCAACATACATACATGCAGATTCATGGCCAGCTTCAATCTACAAACATACCCAACAAGAAGATTATATATGTAGAGTAACATCAGAACCTCTTCTGCACCCCACCCCTCCCCTCCTCTCCACTCCAACCTGTCTTCACCAACCCACATTGACCAGTATGATGAAGTATATTCTCATCGCCCCCATGACAGACATTGCCTGGGAAGCCTTTCATCCAGCAGTGTATTCGCAAAGGTCCCGAAATTCAAATCATGTTTTGTTGTCAATCGAGCTTCCAGAGCAGTAAACAGCAATGGATTGGTCACGTCACTGCTGATGGAATGACTGCTGATTGGCTAACTGTGGTGTATGCATTTATACTACTGGGTGGACATAGATGGGGGGGGAGTGGGTGGGGGGTTAAGAAACGTCCAGATTGTTTCAACTGCCTTGCTAGAAGATTAAATTGGCGACCTCTGGATTGCAAGTCCAGCGTCCTCTTCGTTACACCATGGCAACAAGAATATGACCCCTGCCAAACCGACAATGTTTATGAAATGATCCCTTGCAAGTGCATGGTGTCTTGTACCCCCAGGTTATTTGACCCTGGCCTGACCCCAGCTGCCTTTGATTTACCTACTCCATGTCTGTTCGTTACGAGTAACATAATGACAATCAGTTAAACAACGTTGCAGACATAGTGTGGTCACAGAAAACGTGGCCTTGGATTATCCTTTGCCCGTGAGAATTACATTAACACACAGGTTGACCATCTGGACAAGCAGGATTGTATCGAAAAGTGAACGGTGTGAGATAATGCCGCGATGGTGTGAAGTATGCGCAAGTGACCCAGCATAAATCGTGGGTGTAACATTTACGCATTGCGATTACATTCAATAAGATTGTGTTACTCGATATTGATATTCAGCTGTACTTTACTTTAAAAAATAATAATAAGAGGGCATTGTTGACACCAATATCAAGATGTCATCATGGCAAAATCCATTAATACCACCACACCTCCCCAATGCTCTCTACTCTGCCAGATCCCCGCAGCTGCTGCACAGCGGATACGCGACCTCCAAGATCTTCAGATGTCCCACCATCTGTTATTCGGTTTTCCTCTTGGCCGCCAGACTCATGGAAACCACTCCAATATTTGTCTAGGCATATATTTCCTCCTCTATCCTGCACAAATATCCTACCCAGAGCAGCCAGACGTTTTTTGCCCGGTCATATCTACAACGCTCGTTGCTCATCAATCATAATGATTCATTTTGTAAAAAGTTGCGTTAAATTTGAGAAAGCCACACTCCAGGCTGACCAGGCAGGCAGTGTAATAGTTTGCTCTGTTTAATTAATATTAACACAAGGGGCTAAATGATATTCAAAGGCCGGACTTAGTATTTCTGCTCTTTGCATTTGATTTTAATGAAAAATGTATTAATAACTATCAATTCAATGGAATGTTTTAAGACATTTCTCACTAAATTCTGAAAGGAAAAGTGTAAGGTCTGTTTAATTAATTTGATCATATTCCATCCAGCACAGCCATTTTTTGCCAAGTAATATTGTGGACACTCTAGTTACAAACACTGTCCAACATTGCCATACTTCAAACGCCGGGTGAATGAAAACAGAATATGAAAAAAAATTATGTAAATATAACAAATCAAGTTAGCACTAAATTCGTGCAGGTATGGTTTGTTTTTCTGCCAGACACAGTCGCGAAATCTAATTTATTTGCATGTGCTTTGATACGCCGAGACATTTTTTTAGACAATGATTCCTCCCAATGTACTTTTGTTTAAACACATTCCGCCGCTCCTAACAACGTCCCCTCGAGGTGCCTTTGCCAATGAGACCATGTCACCTTTGCGCTCGGGCTCAACGCGTTTCAGTGTCAGTCAACACAGTTTGAACTGCTCTTGCTTCGCTTTGTTTCTAACAATAATGCTCCCATTTCATTTCCACAGAAAAAATGCCTTTTTACTGGGTCTCAAAACTCATGTTCAGGAGGGTCCCGTTTTGAGGATGTTTACAAATTCAATTGATGGTCGTTTGGCGAAGTGATAGCGCTAAGAATTCCACATGGATAGCTTCAATCTACAAACATACCCAACAAGAAGATTATATATGTAGATTTCGATTTAAAGCTTTCGTGACTGCAGGGATTCATCTTCTTGGTTCTTTCGGTAAAGTCACGTAGAATGGAAATAATAAAATAATAAATAAAAATAATAAAATCTTATGTTTTACTTTGTATTATTTTATTATTTCCATTCTACGTGACTTTACCGAAAGAACCAAGAAGATGTATATGTAGAAGTAAGAAAAAGGTTACACATAGAAGATGATGAGAAGGAAATTGGCACCACGGTATTTGGACACACATGTAGGGTGGACAACAACAGGACATTTAAAAGTGTGCTGTGCGCAAAAATGGAAGGAACCGGAAAGAGAAGAAGACCGAACAGAGAGTTGCTTGACGACGACGTAAGATATTGGTGCCAGCACAAGACAGAGACGAGTGGAAACAAACGACGAAATGTGCAGTGGACACTTACGGGCAATCTTGCCCATGGATCGTGACGATGATGATGATACGTGGAGTGAGCTCACTGCTGAACTATCATCTCCAGGTCATCTTGTAGCTTACGACAACTGGTGTTCACTGGTGATAATGTATTCATCTACTCGTCAGGTTCAAAACCTGCTTAGCTTCCCCGATGCAAAAAAAGACGATTTGTTCAAAATAAATTCCCACCTTTGGGTCACTCATGTTTCATGTGAAAGGAGACTATATCTATCTAAAACGTACGCAAATTATTCATGAAGATTATTTGGAACCGAACACAGCACACTTTAGAGTCCAACCCTGCATCAATAAAATTGGGTTTAAGATATATGTATTTTGTTCAGGATGCTCACTCCAAGGAATCATGGTGATGCTGAGTGGACAAGACTGACGGTAGAGTGGCAGTAAGCAGGGTTGTCGACAGCCTAGGGAAGCCTCCATCCAGCAGTGGATATATCATTGCAAATGGCAATGATGAGATTTTGGCTAGCAATGAATAATGCAATCATAATTATCCGTCTTTGCATACTTTACCATCTACGACCTACATACACATTCACTCACTAGCAGCATATTTTAAAATTTGACATTTTTTTAATGAAAGGGTTTAGATTGCCATTGTAGATGTTTCTGAAGAATGTCAACGTCGGGGACACGGTCTGACAGTGTACGGGCAAAGGATGCACGGCATGCAGATGCCACTCACAGAGCTTATTCCATGCAGACGGCGGATGCTGTAGCCAATCAAGGGACAGAGCTCTTCTCCTGCGACGCCTTTGGAGTCGCCACGCTTCTTTCATTTCCTTTGTTTGCTGTTGCTTGGACCCCTGCCTCGCCACTCTATTGCTCATTATGAACATAGCAGCTATCTGGGATGCATGATTTAATTCGCGTACCTATTACGTTTAATTACTTTAAAATTATCTACCACCACTGTGCAGTGAGGCAGTCCGGCTCTTGTATTCTTCAGTGCATTGTCAGAAGAATTAAGCAGCGAAGCAAAAGCAACAACAACGTTAAATGTGCCTTATCTAGAGCAACCATCACTGCAGTGGACACACATTCGTTGGACAAACGGTGCAGTTAATTGGAAAGTAATATATGTTTTTTGTAATTTGAAAATCTGGACAAAAGAAATCCATTCAACTATTTGCTATGTGTGAGCTTACAGACACCTGTGAAGTTATTTTTGTATCCACATGTATTCATTTCCCAAAGTCAATTGTACGGGTCCATCTATATCCACATTAGCAGTCAGCAATTGCATAGGTATGCCAAACGAATACGCAATTATGGCAATGAAAAAGTGGAATTCATATTCTTAGGTTTTTTCGGTAAAGTCACGTAGGTAAAAACATAAAAAATAAAAATAAAATAAAAATCACGACGTTTCGGAGGCAACACAAGCTTCCGTCTTCAGGTGGTACAGTCACAGCCACGACAGCTGTATCAAGTAAATGGCTGTGACGGTACCACCTGAAGACGGAAGCTTGTGTTGCCTCCGAAACGTCGTGATTTTTATTTCATTTTTATTTTATTTAATTTTTTAATGTTTTTACCTACGTGACTTTACCGAAAAAACCTAAGAAAAAGAATCATTGCAGTCACGAAAGCTTCAAATCTAGTGGAATTCATGTTTTTCTCATTTATATTAGAATGCGTATAACGTTTAAAATTTTCACACAAAAAACAAAAATCAATAACGTATCTTGCATTTTTTATTTTTAGTAAGACTTTGTCCAATGCATTTCTCTGACATACCAAGATAATTATGTATACCCATTACACGTGGTTACAGCTACATGCCAAAGTTCGCCCAACGTTACATGTTTACTGGGTAGTAACATCCTTCAGAAGCAGTTCATGATTAAGCTATAATTCCCAATGCTTTTGCCATTGCCACCGACAAGCAGATGACATGGAGTGCACATTCCATTTCACCACGTCTGTCATCAATCCATCTGTGGACCTGTCTCTGTGTCCATTCATCCATCTACACATCTAATCAACCATAACTCACTTCTTCAATGCATGTGTGCATTCACATGTCCATTACTTCAGTAAAGAGCATTATTTTGCAGCGAAAACCGTGTGTTCGTTTATCACATAGGGGTGATGGTATTTCATTTTTGGTATTCATATTTTGTACATTCTAAATTTGGTGACTTTACAATCAAGAAATGCTCCTAAACTCGTGCTTGATGTTAACTACAGCCACATTTGATTTTACTACTGCGAATATGCGAGTGCATTATTGTTTGTCTATATTCTTCTCCTGTGTTGGTGGAGTTTACATACGATTGTTAAATTTATCTCTTCATGCAACTTCCTCTGTGATTTTCGGCCATTGCAGATCTCACCTTTGGGGTGAACACGTATAATAAATCAAAAGTCTATATCTACATGTTAAGGTTATGTAAATAATGGCTCTAAATACATTTACATATGATCAATGCCTGTACCACACTTATATAGGCATGCTATAATTGTGTTGATGACAACACAACTTTTATTTTTATATATAGAATGCTTGTGAAAAGTAAACAGATGCATTGTAAATTACATTTTCTGATTATATATTTGTCTTGCAAAAATGTACGGTCAATCACATTCATGGATGATAAATATATGGCCTTTCATCAACCCACGGCTGATGGAGGCATCTGCTACGTTCTATTGGTCATGGGGACAGTTTGGACCATACTTCACCAAGCTGGTGATTGTGGGCTGGTGAGGGTTTTTCGGGTATGCGCCTATATATTTCAGGAATAATAGACACCACGAGTGAGTCTAGAATTTGTATTTAATATATTTCCTTATATTCTTGTGTAACAAGCAGTCGAAACCCCATAAAGATAATGTGATCGTGTGTTTCATTGCCTGTGTAGCCTAAAGCCACAGCGTTCAACTCTTCATCTTTCTCTGTTTAATATCACAAATAATACTGAGCCAACATTAAACACAACCGGTGCCAGCAGAGAGGAGAGCAGCAATAGGACACACTGCGGGAGAATGTGTTATACATAATTTGTAATATAAGATAGCGTATTGCATTAAAGGATATTAAAGTTATCAGTGGGTTGATCAATGCTTAATACAACAAAGCAAACTCCACGACCATCAATGTTTGCGATGAAGTTCAAAAGATTTGGATACAAATGGAAATAAAAAAAACATGTTAAAAAGGTAAAAGCATCACAGAAACACTGCATGACATAAGCCAAGACTCAATGGCAGTTCGCGAGACGTCTGCAAATCAGTTTGACCAGATATCATCCGTTTGAGATGGTCAATGCAGTTGTGCACCTGTTTTATATTTTTTTTATGTGTTTTACTGTTAGAACACTCTGATTAGTTTAACAAGTAAAGTAGGCTTTCGCGACAAATATAATCCATAATAGAGCTTTTTTAGGTTAGATCGTGTAATTATATAAATGTGTCGTTAAACCCACCACCACCCAACACAGCCAACTAGTAAGGGTTGTCACGTGAACAGAACGTGCCAATTCGTCACTAGTACAGCGCACCGGTGTGTTGGAGAGCCAAGCCACGACATTTACAATCTGAATACAATGTTACGCCAAAACTCTCTTATGAACACTGATTGAATGTCTAGTGATGATTGGCACGTTCTGTTCACGTGACAACCATTACTAGTTGGCTGTGTCGGGTGGTGGCGGGTTGAACGACACATTTATATATTTACGCGATATAACCCAAAAACAACTCTATTATGAACACTTATTGTTTGCAAGGACTGCAGCAAAAAAAATATCGAGTGAATGTCTAGTGACGAATTGGCACGTTCTGTTTATGTGACAACCATTACTAGTTGGCTGTGTCGGGTGGTGGCGGGTTTAACGACACATTTATATATTTACGCGAACTAACCCAAAAACAACTCTATTATGAACACTTATTGTTTGCAAGGACTGCAGCAAAAAAATATCGAGTGAATGTCTAGTGACGAATTGGCATGTTCTGTTTACGTGACAACCATTACTAAGTTGGCTGTGTCGGGTGGTGGCGGGTTTAACGACACATTTATATATTTACGCGAACTAACCCAAAACAACTCTATTATGAACACTTATTGTTTGCAAGGACTGCAGCAAAAAAATATCGAGTGAATGTCTAGTGACGAATTGGCATTCTGTTCACGTGACAACCATTACTAGTTGGCTGTGTCGGGTGGTGGCGGGTTTAACGACACATTTATATATTTACGCGAACTAACCCAAAACAACTCTATTATGAACACTTATTGTTTGCAAGGACTGCAGCAAAAAAATATCGAGTGAATGCCATAAACACAGGCAGGCCCTGCTTACCTGTGTGGCATTTACCGCAGTCACTGGCATTTGGTCACGGCTTTCCTTCATATGCGTTGTGGGTTGCCACACACCCGAAATAAAACTGCATCTGCAATAAGGTGCACAGTTTTATCGGAATTGATTGCTAAAATCAGTGGCTGTGAAATGAGGCAAAGTTTAAACTTGTAAAATATTTAATCAAAGCTATGACATTTTCTTTTTTTTACATCAGCTACCAAAGGCCTAGTTTTATGATACATTATCCAAGCTCTATATATAGTCATTTTTAATTGGGTATTAGCTTCGAATGATTGATTAAAAACGTGCACTTTCATGTAACCAAGCAATATACTTTAAAGTGGTGAGAGCTTAAAGTTATGTTAAGTCGGAAAGAAAGCTCAAGAAAAATGTTACTTTGATGATAACTTTACAAGTGCTATCTCAAAAATTAGAATTTACCTGCATGGATTATGAAAAAAGAAATCAGTATTTCCATTGAACACGTGTGGCAAAGAGAGCTCACATATGTACATGCCTGTGCTCCATGAACATGGATAACGTGACAAATCACTTTAAACTATTTAAAAGTAACAAATGGGAAAATATATTTAGATTGGCAAAAATGTAATTTCATGTGGACCGCATTTCCACATTCATTACTTCAATGCAGCAGAATGTTAGAATCCCGACATTAAAATAAATTATGAATGTATCCAAATTTATTTCTGACTCTTTCGATACATACTGATACAAACAAGCGCAACACATATATAGCTTACAGGTTGCATGGATAATTTCGTATGCATCGTTAACTTGCTGAGTACAAAGTTTTGTATGCGCCTCGGTGAAATTGAAATTATTCCCAGACCACCTTGGCTACTGAAAGAGAAGACCCTTGTAGGTAAACACAATTTACTGAGGAAAATTACTTTTTTTTGGGAAAAGGGGAGGGAAAGGACAAATGCAATCTCATACTCATCCATCCATTTTAAACTCGGGATGTATCAAACACAATCCAAATCCCGTTCATCAAAATATCAGCCTCAGCACCCTTCAATGAAATTCAGGCAAATAATAACCTTTACAGCACCACACTTGAGATGATTACTTTTTAGCTGGAAATTGAAACCCAAGTTTTAACCCGAGTGACATCGACAACCCAAGAAACAATTGGAATAGCCACAAAACAGCTGAAAGTATTATAATTTGCGCTAATGTTGGCCACCTCTTTATTGTACTTGGGAACGGTACATTGCATTATTGATATTGTTTCTAATGTGATTTTTCTCTCAGCTTTTGCTTCTCAACTCCTTGAGCGGTCACAATATCAGCCGTTTAGTGTATAGCAAACAATGAGACATATGTTTAGAGTATTTTAGCTGTATCTGGTAAAATAAAAAAAAAGTCGACTTTAATGGTTGAGAGTTGTACATGTAAATTAATAATAATACTACAGTATCTTCTTGGTTCTTTCGGTAAAGTCACGTAGAAGGAAAGTAATAAAATAATAAAAATAAAACATAATAAAATAATTCTCACGACGTTTCGGCGACAACGCAAGCAGCCGTCTTCAGGTGAAGAATGAAACACTGCCAAGCTTGGAGCGTATATATAAGCTGGATTGGAAGTGGAAGAAGAGCGCCTTAACAAAAGAATGTGCATATCAAGGCGCTCTTCTTCCACCTCCAACCCAGCTTATATATACTCTATATATACGCTGGCTTGCGTTGTGGCCGAAGCGCCGTGAGAATTATTTTATTATCTTTTAATTGTATTACTTCCCTTCTACGTGACTTTACCGAAAGAACCAAGAAGATGAATCCCTGCAGTCACGAAAGCTTTAAATCGAAATGTATATGTTTAGACTTGAGGAGTACAGGGTGACTCAGGAGTTAGAGCATTCAGGCCGCATCACGAAGATCGTGGGTTTACATCTGCATTTCTGTGTTCTCGCATTCAGCTGGGATCTCAAGTGAGAGAGCTGATGGTCTAATCCTGGTCACGAAGTACCCATTTTCTGTTAAAGCCATACCCAAAAAGGCATTACAAATGTCATATAAAACATGACTATGATTTCATAAGAAAAAAAACCCATTCACTTTCGTTTGTCTCCTAATTGAGCTTATTCCAGTTGTGAGAAGTAAGCAACTCTATTTACAATGATAACCCATGAACAAATGAGTAATTTGCAAGTGGTTTCAGCAGTAGTTCTGCTATGTCATCTTCAGGAGTTGGTTCACCAACACACATTTCGCTTCATTTTCCTACCGTTTTAACCCAAGAAAGCCTCGCTGAGCCTCAAAACTCTTCTTCAGGAAGGTTCTGCCAAGTTTTAACAACAGGGCACGATGTTCCCACGTGTCATCTAAATTGAGTAATATTCAGGTGATTTTTCAGTATGGGAATATTGGCCAATGCCAGTTGTATTGTGTTTCTTAAGGATGGCAAAAAACCAGCCAACTCAGAGGAAACCCATGCAGAATAGGGGGGGAATATACAAACTCCACACAGAGACAGTTAAATCAGGGATCGAACCCAGGCACCTATTGCTGTGAGGCACAAGTGTAATCACTGTGCCACCTTTAGCACCCTAACAATGTTGCATTGATAACTGCTGGTGTTCCCAGTGGCAATTACCGACGTAATCTGTTGACGTGAAATGCATCGCACAATCAGAATATAATTGGGAGAAAAAAAAAGTATTGAGATAATTACGAAACTAAAAACGTGTAGCCCTAACAGCAAATAAAAGTGTCAACAAATATGAAACCGGGCACTGTTTAACTTTTCATATATTCTTTAATACAATTCGCAAAGTGCTCAATAAAGCCACTACAAGACGATATTTCAAGCATAATAACACATCCCATCGATGTAAACTCTATATAATAATAACACGCCCCATCGTACACACCCCATCGAAGCAATGGGAAGGTTACGAGTTGACATCCTGGTTTGAGGGTTGACTGAGCCCATCACACAGCTGGAGTGGATTAAAATATGCATCACTTTGCGAGGGAAATCATCAATGGTCGTCTCATGGTGACTCACCCCCACCATAGGAATGTGCAATTGCCATCATTGCCTCAGGGTTGTAAGTAGATGAGCACCACGGCAATTATCAATGTTAATTTGTGCAGGGAAGTGCTTTGACTTTGATTTTATTGAACAGATTAGAAAGATGGGACCATCTTGAGGTGGCTACTTATTGATGGATATAACACCTGGCATTGGTATTCACTGAAATAAACAATGATTTATATTATTCAATGGATTTTTTGCAACAGATTTCCAAGCCATTTTCAGTTCTATATAATTTAATGAGGCAGCTGAAAGAGAATGTAGAGATACTGTTGCTTACATTATATACAAATAAAGGCATGTACAATGTATTTCACAAGCTCAAGTTGAAGCACTGTAACGTATACCACAATTAAATCAAGGGTGTTCATTTTTTTTTGGTATTTGTGTTAGATTGAACGGAGCAGCGATGTCTGAATGTGAGCATTCGTGGCAATGTGTGTACTCATTCACAAGAAAGACAAAGACATCCAAGAAACACACATCTAAAATAAGTTAAGACATCCTCAACTAATCCACATGAAATTAAATGCCGTCAAAATATACGACTGTCATAATTCATTACTTGCCATCAACATAAATATATTTGAAAATTAAACGGAATGGTTTTGAGGTCAAAACATTAAAAATCAATAACCACACCATAAAATCTGAAGCGCATTTTTTTAGGGGGAATTCATTGCTTTAGAAAGTATAGTCTAATGAAGGCAGTGCCATTTGCACTTTGAAGAGTTGCCAATCACTTTGGTCTGCACACGAATTGTAAGCGCAGCCAACATTGCCACAACACGCAACATGCCAAACAAAGGCACTGAATTTCGATTTAAAGCTTTCGTGACTGCAGGGATTCATCTTCTTGGTTCTTTCGGTAAAGTCACGTAGAAGGGAAATAATAAAATAATACAAATAAACATGATAAAATAATTCTCACGATGTTTCGGCCACAACGCAAGCAGCCGTCCTCAGGTGAAGAACAGGTTTGTTGGAAAGACAGCGTTTATTTTGTATTATTTCCCTTCTACTTGACTTTACCGAAAGAACCAAGAAGATAAAGGCACTGAACTTTCTAAATAGACGAAACGATAAGCTGATACAAATGTTACAATAACTAAATGTGCCTGAAGATCGGTCACCATTTCGCAATGTTTGCATTGCCAATGTAGCAATTAGTACAATGTTGCATCTATGCATGTCTAATAAAGGTCTTGGAAGCGACTTCTGGAATCCGGTCTTTATTTGTCTTTCATTACAACACTCCTTCACGCCGCTGACAGACAGCGTGAGAGGGATAGAGAGAGACGCGCGCAGCCACGTGGCAGCCTGGACCCCCGCTCTCGCGTGGCCTCTTCCCTCCGTTCGTTCCAGTTCTGACCACGTGTTGTTCGTCTCCACCCCTATTTAATACCCAGGTCACGTGGTACCTTTCCACCAATCCTGGTTAGCCTCTGTGGAATCTTCCCGACTCCATCGTAGGCTCCCGGGACCATGCCCCTGACTCGTCTCCCCATTGACTGTGGCTAAAGCCAGCAGAACCAATCCTCTACTTACAGCTGTCAGCTTCCCATTACGTCAGGACCACGCCCCTAGGCTTCCCCCCATTGGCTATAAACCAGGACCGGCAGAGCCAATCATCGTGACGAGTTGTGATACGTCAGAGACCCGGATATATTCTCACATTACACATGTGTTCACTTTATGCCAGAATGTAAGTATGTATGTTGAACATCTTTCGCATCGCACATAGCCAGCAGTGCTAAATCGGAGGTGCAGAATCACAAGTGAGGCTAACTGAAACCAGGCAGCAAACGGCAGCATTCTGCATGTATTATCTCGCCAGTGACTCAGTGGTAAGTTGTTGAGGTGCCGTGAACTGCTCAGGGCCATCTCACTTCCCCCCTGCACACTGAATTAGAATACAATTAATGCACGAGACCCAGCCATTATTCTCTGACCTTGAGACAGCGTAATTATTTAAAAAAAAAACAATTGAGACTTTTTGTCATCTGTTGAATGAGATGCAAGCAATTTCAACCCACCCTCCTAATTTACTGGCCATTATCACATTCACCTGCAATTCCCTGCTGGATAGACTATAATTAAATTGTGAAAAGGTACTCATATATTATTTTTTATGGTTCGGTAATGACACTTAAAGCTTCACCTGGTCTTTTTTTTTTATTCAAAAAGAGATTTAAATCTCAGCGATTTGTCGACCGAAGGAGTATTGAGGCACGGCTCATCTCATATTTACAGCCCTGAGCAGAAGTGGAAATTCCACATTCATATGGCAGGGTGATTGCGGTAAGGGCGGAGTCACTCCAAAGGACAAACACTGTGGTCATTTCAATTGACCTCAGGAGGGATGATGGGCTAAGTCAGTCACTAATTAGGATTTGAATTTGCAGCAACCTTCTGATTGCGAGCCATTCACGGTACTGCTGAGCCAACAAACTTAAAAGTACCGTTTATTATTGTATCTGCGTTACTGCATTTACAGTGGCTCCTTTAGAAACATATCTTCTAAACCTGGCCAGCTATATTTCGATTTAAAGCTTTCGTGACTGCAGGGATTCATCATCTTGGTTCTTTCGGTAAAGTCACGTAGAAGGGAAGTAAAAAAAACACACAATAAAATAATTCTCACGACGTTTCAGCTACAACGCAAGCAGCCGTCTTCAGGTGAAGAATGAGACACTGCCAAGCTAGGAGCTTATATATAAGCTGAGTTGGAGGTGTAAGAAGAGCGCCTTAACAAAGGAATGTGCATATCAAGAGGAATTCAGCATATTCATGGGAAATGCGTAGGAGGTGAGCGGGGGGGTTTCAAAGTCATATTATGCCCATGCATTATGCAGGATCAGCAGCACCAAAGGGAGGGGGCAGGGGGTAGCATTAACAAAGGGAGGGAATGTTAATAGTATGTAGAAGCAATGAAACATGTGAATGGGAGAACGGTGGCAGCTATGTTTTCCTTAAAATAAATTCAGCTGGCTTATCAAGGGAAACATGAAAAAAAAACATATCCCCCGTATAACCTTAACAGGCTTATGGGGTAAATGCTGTGAGCGAGACCCTATGAAGGCCGGCACAGTACACGAGGGAGATGGGTGGGCAACACCACGCCTTTGTGTCCTTCGTGGCGATGTTTGCGCACCGCAGAAGGTCCTCATTTAAGTCTGAGTTGGCCTAGGGAGGCGCAGGATGGGTTCAGAAATGTATCGCTGATATTATTCGTGAGTGTTTATCGAACTTGGGTAGTCGGGTTCATAACGCAATGTGCTAACCACTACACCACCACTTTCCAGCTTATACATTGGAAAAAGATATTGAACTTTAAATGCAAAACATATTCACAGGCACACAGAGAGATATTCAAACATGGCCATTGCTAGTCAAATCTACACAAGCTGTGAGTATTTGATGGGGAAAAAAAAACAAATTGTTTGTAAAATTGGCAGACCTGGTAATTTGAGAATGAATAGATTGAAATATATGATTGTATAGCTCAACTTGGAACAAGTAAAAACATTTAATAAGAATATTTTAACTGGAGTAATCTGATGAGCCAGAAAGCTTTTTTTTTCACAGATGCCCAGAAGGGGCAGGTGAGAACATGACAACAAATGAACAACACAATTCGTCCCAGAGCAATCATATGCCACCCTTGGGCATCTTCCTCCGAAACGGTTTTGGCCAATTCGCACCCGTTGATGGAATGCTGATGCAGTGGCCAATTCCCCTGCTCAATTCTGCCGATAAATTTCCCCTCTAGAAATGAGTGATTCTCTTGTCACTTCCTTGCAAGGCAAGAGGATATGCAACTAGCAGGTACTATCGTTTACCTGCACACACACACACGTACACCCATCAGCGGAAGATGAAAATGTAATAGTATTGTTTTAATGCACTACGTAGAGAGAGAAAAATGAATTTTGTAGCTATACTTGCAAGTCAGTGCACACAAGCTGCATGAGTAATTTAAGCTAGCATGTAATGGGGCCGGCTGGCAGGCATTCTCGGTTTTCTATCTGTGGTTCCGGCGATGCAGATAACCCTGTACATGGCCATGCTTAACATGCTGCGGCATGCGGGAGCCATCACTGTGTCGCAACGATAAGCGGCAGAACATCCATTTGCTTCGGAGAAATGTCACGAGGGCTGGCGATTCGTCTCGTCCCGTGCCTCGCGTTGCCACTCATGGACAGGTCCTCTGAACACAATTATGTCCACGGCACCTCTTATCCGTCCCGCCAGAGCTTTTTTTTTTTCTGGTAAACTTCCTTGATTGAGGTTGGTCCCCTAACCCAAACGTGCAACTCCCTGCTGCACAAGCAGCACTCATTGCCAAGGAATTAATTGGGCACACGACTCGCCATATATGTTTCCCCGCTGCGTGCGAGTCCTTATGCTGCGGAGCGAAAATGCGTCCGTACTCCATCGCGAACATATGCATGCTGAACTTCTTTCGCACCGTATGTAGCCATCCACGCTAATCGGAATTGGGGAATTAAACGGTCAAATTTGGCGAATGTGGCCACCCAGCAAGTTATACGGTCAAATTTGTCTCTGTACAGCAAAGGCAACGTGGAAATCCTGATGGGATTATGCGACAGTTTAATTAAATCAGTTCTTGGGAAACATCAACATCACCGATTGAATCGCCTCCTGAATTACACACCTCGTGGGGGTGTGCATGCCACAGCGTTGGCATTCTTGTGCAAAGAGCCCTAATAATGTGCACAACGGAAACTTCAACAGCAGTCGCCTCGCTGCGCCATTTTTGCAGCACATCAGTGAGCCAGCCCGTCCAAGTGAAGCAATTACACAATTTGGCAAGGCACAGGAATGACATGCCATAGCCCTATCAAACCAAGCAACCCTCCCCACTAGGCCTTTAGAGTTCCCCTGGAGTGCTAAAGGGCTTTTCATGTCCAACAGCTTGGCGGGCTGTCTGCCAGAGATCAATAATCCCATGCCCCCAGTATTGACAAAGTCCTACCACTCTCTGGCTGGCCTGACATTTCATATTGAAATCCTGGATTTTTTTGCAATCCTTGCTGGTATCGTTTACATTGAACAAAGCACTATGCTTATCACACAGTGCAATTGTAAACTGCGATCGAGACTTTGAGGTAGGTCATAATGGAGGTAAAGGGCAATTTATCGTCATTGTTGGCTGTGAGGTAGCAACGTGATGAATTAATCTAACAGATTAATGGCACAATAGGTTCCATACGTTTCGAGTTTATTTTGATGAAACCTTGATGCTCGCACATAATGGCCAACTCTTGCGAATGACAAAGGGAATTTTTAACTTCCATTGAGAATGCAGATGGCGCGCATCTTTATTTTTAATTACTAGCTGTACTACCCGGCTTCGCCCGGGACTTGGATCCACCACGGCCGGCCGCGTTTTTCTCCCCAGTGGCGATGTTCACACACACCACAGCAATTACTCGTTTGAGACTGAGTCGACCTAGGGGAGGCGCAGGACCGGTTAAAGTAATCGTCACGCGTGGTAGCCGTGAGCGGGAATCGAACTCGGGTCGTCGGGTTCGTAGCGCAGCGCGCTAACCACTACACTACAATGCCTTACGTTTCCACATGCGCGGGTCACGTAACAGATTTGACGTCACAGCTCACTTGCCGTGCAAAAAATCTATGCATTATTGAGCTCCCCCCCCCCAAATAAAAAAAACTAAGTGTATTTTTTTATAATTTTTGCATGGTGTACAGTCTGGAAAGTACCCACATGACAAATTTCCAGTTTGTTGCATGTCGGGAAGTACGCTAAACATTTTGAACAGACACACATATTCACAACTTTGCCTTTTACATATATATGGAGATTACATACCGCCTGTAACATACAGGGCGGCCGCTGGCTTCAAACCGTGAACGTCTGCAACAAGTGGCGAAGGCGCTACTGCTAGGCCATGTCACTGCCATAAAGCACTGCATTAGGGTAATTCATGTCGGTAATGTATATCTAAGTATTATGCATTACTAAACTACTGTAGGGGTGCAGAAGAAATGCATGGTTCACGGCTTCACACACTCCACAATGAACTTGCCGAGCAGAGTGATTATCTGATAATCTGAACGTGTTATTAGTATTATTCGCTTTTATCACAGTTCTTCATTTCATTGGAATTTCGAGAGTAGTGATTGATATTGTTATTAGCAGCTTTCTATTTTGCTTAAATTGTATCTATACTCGTGAGCATTGTTTTTATGTACAGCGTTTGAGATGCTTCAGTATAAAAGGAGCTTTATAAAATAGGGGTTGTTATTATTAACTTGTCCTGGGCCATCACTCCACCGACCCGCACTGACTTGCATGGTGAAGTATGGTCAAACAATCCCATGATTGACATTCCATGGAGAAGCCTTTACAGCAAGGGTGGATTGACAAAGGGTTGTAAACTGTTATAGATATTTTTTCGGCTATGACCAACGTGTTGTGGAATTTACTTATATTGAAGGACATGAATAATACATAAGACAATGAGTGTTGGGCATTAACCATGCAACTTTCTCGAACTTAACATTGCCCTTTTCTGTTTTAATAACTTTTCATATAAATGCTAATCTTTGCAAACACGCATATGATTTTTTTTTATGTCACAATGTTTGGAAAATACTATTCTGTTTCGTTGGACTTCAGGAACAAATGTAATACAACCAGAATATGCAAGGGAAATGAAATAAAAATGATTGTCTTTGTAGTGTTAACGCATAGTGTTCAAGGGACACACATTCACAATATTACTGAACATTTTTGAGTCTTCGTAAAGTTATCATTATACTTATGCATTCCAGAATCTAAATTGTTAAACAATCATTGGTTAGTTCAGAGTCGCCAGATCCAAAACAGCATACAAGTTATGTTGTTTTCCAATGGATACTTTTTTTAAATGAAACTTCCAAAAATGTGTCTTATAATTTAGTATTAATGATAAAACAAAGAAAGTCTACGGGTAGTTAGTTTGATATTCAATATACTGTGTGATGTATAAACTATTAATTCCTTCGCTCGTGATACATATATTGAATGCTACGTGCAATGACTGATTGAATTAAGAACCTGAATCTCTTGGGAGGATTGATTCGTTCAACCCCTACTAATATTCACCACTAATTTGATAGCTTAGACCCAACTAATAACGGCAGGCAATTCTCCAATGCACGTAAAACTTGATCATAAATGTCCTGACTACAGTTGACATTCATTCAAAGGCCCATGTTTACCCTTGACAGCCATCTGTATACTTGTGCGTACACGCAGAGCTAGCACAGCTTAACCGAGCAAACTAAAACCCCTTCATAGACATATGCACCGCATGTACCTGCACACCGCATACTACGATACATCAACTTGCATTTTACCGTCAATGCATGACATGTCACTCTTTGGTTCTTTCGCTAAAGTCACGTAGAAAGAACCAAAGAGTAATTCCTGCATTCACGAAAGCTCCAAATCAAATGTCATTCTTACTCCTGCAACTTTGACCTTTGTCGTCTGGCACAGGTCAAAATGGATCTATGCATTTTGTTGTTGCCACTGCTTTTTTCCGTGTTGTGCCACCAGCCTTCGTGAAGATACAGAGAAGATTGTGACCATTTTGTCAGGCGCTAAATCGCTTGCTTGCACACAGACCACAAGCCAGTTGCATAAAACATCCGAAACATTTTCACCTGAGGACGGCTGCTTGCGTTGTGGCCGAAACGTCGTGAGAATTGTATTCTATTATGTTGTGTTTTTATTATTTTATTATTTCCCTTCTACGTGACTTCACCGAAAGAACCAAGAAGAAGACATCCGAAACAGTTTTTTCCCCTTTTATTATTACACTTAAGGCAGTACGAGTTGATGGAGATACATTGCTTAATGCAGCAGTGTTTTACATTGTTTTGCATCCTGGGTTGGGTTGAATGACTTGCCGAGGGGGTGCAGGAAACCTACGTTGCTCGAGCCATGGTTAGCAGAAGGACCTCCACCGGCCGGTGCTGGAGAGAGTCCCTCTCGTGGTTATTTGACCGACTATTTCACTTCCTCTCATGCTGGCCAGACATCTTGCAAGAGGTGCAAGTCATCGTCGTCACAATTCATGGGCAGCTAGCCTCGTAGGTGTCATCTGCACACTTCGTCTTTCCACTTGCCTCTCTGTCTTGTGCCAATGTGCTCAAGGTTGTGCCACATCTTTATGGCACCAATCTCTTCGATCTTCCTCACTTTCTGATTCCTTCCGTTTTGTGAGCGGCACACTTTTAATTATCCTGCAAATGTGTCCACTTTTCTTTCTCATGTCCAACGTTTTTCTTGCTTCCACGTTGTGTCACTCTTTGGGTCCAGCTTAGACGCGGTATCCTTCTGTAGCAATGCAGAGGTGGAAGTCACCACATTTTATTCAATCACACGCAACCTGCCGACTGACGAGCTGAGTTGGACTCATTTGTACTGCTGGGTGGACAGATGGGTGGGGAATTTTTAAGAAAGTTGCTCCATGCTTTTAATTGGCGTGCTGGGAGATTGAATCAGCGACCAGTGAATTGCAAGTGCAGTGTGCGAACCTTTACGCCGTAAAGCAATAGAAATGTGAAACGATGATAGTAATGACTTAGATGGAATGGGTGAAAACTAATTTTTAAACAAAGGAGTGAAACAACATTTGCGTTTGAGGCAATGTCGACAAAAATAGAATTCCACTGTTAGTCTTTCAATGGGAATGAGGCGCTGGGCACACGTGGGATACAAAAGTGACAAAATGCTTTTAACACCTTTGAACACTGCCCTCCCCCCCAACACCCCAAGCATTATTTCCCAGTCTCTCAACGCCTCCCGAAATTATAAAGTAAAAAAAGCAAAAACATTCGTCATTAACACTGTGGTCTCACAGGGTAAAAAATACAAAATAGAAACATAATCGGCAACCGTTTCCTAATAACACATTACCAAGTATATACATATTATTTAAGGCAGTGTTATTGACGAATATGTTGAGTATGTTGTTAGTTATGGAAGTTGTGCTCAGGAAATGAAATGTAATCAACTGTGCACTTCACTGGCAATGCAGCATCACCAAATAATCTGGAATTGTAGAGGTGAGACGCACTCAGTCGTGCATGTAAATAAGCAGTTGCCATTCAGATTCACAGCACAGTAACGCGCAAGGCAATGCAGGGTCTGCCAAGTGAATGTGTGAGAACACGTTCGGCGGATGCCGTAAAGAAAAATAAATGACTACGGAATGATAAGTTTCAAAATACTGCCGTAACCTTTTTCACATTGTATCTTATTTCCTGACTGCATCACGTGCACGATTGGCAAGAGACTGACACTCGTCAACAAGTTTGTGGCATTTCAAGAAAAGGATACAATCTGCGGCGTTTTGGGTCGTGGTCCTTCTTCACATTGAGACAGCAGATGCCGGAGAGACTGCACTGAGCACCATGGGACCCGATGATAACACTATGTAACACAATTTTTGTTCCTGGGTAGTAAGTGTTATTTCGTAATTGCTCATGCCTAAAAAGTAGAGAAAAAGGCTATTATTCCCCACAAACTTTGCTTGTGTGACCAGGACAGTGATATTTTGAAATGTACCTATTTTCAATGAGATAACGGGCAAATTTGTGTCTTTTCGTTCACATAAAGTCAGAAAACAACAACATGTGAATCAAAATGAACATGTATTTATACTAAAGTAATACAAAAATGACGACAAAAGATTTAGAAGTGAGTAGTTTGTCGAGATTTACGATATACTGTAAATCACTTTCACGAATCAGCCTCCAAATGAAGTCTCCCATCATGTTCTCGTTATACTGTCCTTGGTAGCGGCGGTCAAAGTCCAGTGTATTCTGGTGGATGCACTCGCCTTGCTCCTCCGAGTACGCTGCCAAGTTCTCCTTGAATTTATCAAGATGAGCATCAAGGATATGGACTTTGAGGGACATCCTACAGCCCATTGTGCCATAGTTCTTCACCAGAGACTCAACTAGCTCCACATAGTTTTCGACCTTGTTATTGCCCAGGAAGCGACGAACCACTGCGACAAAGTTGTTTAAAGCCGCTTTCTCCTTATTAGTGAGCTTCTTGGGGAATTCATTGCACTCCAGGATCTTCTTTATCTGTGATCCGACGAAGACACTAGCTTTGATATTTGCCTCAGACAGCTTAGGGAAGAAGTCTTGAAGGTACTTGAAGGCTGCCGACTCCTTATCTACAGCTCTGACAAATTGTTTCATAAGGCTCAATTTGATGTGCAGTGGTGGCATCAGCACCTTCCGGGGGTCCACCAGTGGCTCCCACTTGACGTTGTTTCTCCCCACACAGAACTCGGTCCGCTGTGGCCAGTCCCGCCTGAGGTAGTGCGCCTTGGTGTCCCTGCTGTCCCAAAGACAAAGATAGCAGGGAAACTTGGCAAAACCGCCTTGGAGACCCATCAAGAATGCCACCATTTAGAAGTCTCCGATGACCTCCCAGCCATACTCAGCATATTTCAAGGCATTCAGCAAGGTCTTGATGCTGTTGTAATCCTCTTTGAGGTGCACCGAATGAGCCAGGGGAAGAGACGGGTACTTGTTACCATTATGGCCAGTACAGCTTTGAGGCTCCTGGATGTGTTGTCAATGAAGAGGCGCCACTCATTATAGTTACAGGCGATTCCAATTGCTACAGACAGACTGGTCACAATATGGCAGAAAGAGAGCCCATCTTAACGATTGAAGAAGCTGCAAAATGTTGGTGAAGCTTCCTCTGATCTGCGATTTGCACACTTTTATCCAACAAGTTCCACTGCTTGAGCCGAGACGTCAAAAACTCGGCATTGGACTTGGTGAGACCAAGATCTTTGTTCAAGTCGTTGAGGTATTTTTGTTTGGGGTAGTATGGGTTTCTCTCCTCATCTCCACTTCTGAAATTGTCATCTGGATCTACAACGTCTTCCTTGCTCTCTTAATTGCTGCTATCTTATAAAAGACGGCTGCTCTCTCTCCGGAGGAGTGGGTATGGGGAACTCATGGCAATGTGGAACCGGGCTGATGGATGAAGGAAGGTGATAGCAGGTGCATTCTTGCCAGTCCGACGTTTGTAAGGATCCACCATGCAGAAGTAGCAGTTGCTTGAGTGGTCAGTGGGTTCCCGCCAAGTTCTTGGGATAGCTAACTTCATGGTTGTGTTTTCCCCTCTGTACCATCCTACAAAAATAAATTTATTTCACTCATGACTAATGTGTAAGAGATTCTCGCAACATTTTTCATACATTATATATATTTTTTCAATAACATTGAAAATTGTAAAACATTTAAAAACTTAAAACTTTTACAATTTTAACATTTTAAACAAATTTTAAAACATAAAATTCCGAGCAACAATTGTCCATCTTACCTTCCCTAGTTTTTTTGCGTTGCGCGCTGGTGAAATGAGGTACCCAGGGTTTGTCTTGATCACCGACAGGCATGCTGAAATATGCCTTGCAAGCCTCACAAATCTTAACAGATGCTTCCACAGAGTACTTTTTCGCTCTTATCTTGATAAATTGGCCGCAGACATAGCAAAACGCGTCTGCCGAATGTTTGCAGCCTCTTGATGCCATCTCAGAAAAATGCAGATATGTATCCACTTAGGCAGCTAGAACTAAACTGAACTGGTGGGTTTATTAAGGCTACCATTTATATTACTGGAAAGTTCTAGAATGTTCTCGAAGTTATGCCAAGTTTACTCAGCACTGAATATATCTGGAATGTCCTGAAAAATAGGTAAATTTAAAAATATCACTGTCCTTGTCACAAAAGCAAAGTTTCGGGGAATAATATGAATAATAGCCATTTTCTTTACTTTTGAGGCATATGCAATTAGGAAATTACACTTACTACCCAGGAACAAAAAAATATATTCATATTCTTGGTTATTTCGGTAAAGTCACGTAGAAGGCAATCATCATCATCAGGTGTGGATTTCACACCTGATGATGATTGCTTGTGTTGCAGTCGAAACGTCGTGAGAATTTTATTGTTAGATATTATTTTTTTATTTCCCTTCTACGTGACTTTACCGAAAGAACCAAGAATATTAATCCCTGCAGTCACGAAAGCTTTAAATAAAAAAAAAATATATTGTTTCGCATTGTAATACAATTTGAATTAAATCTCGGGGGGAAGAGGGGGGCCGGGGGATTTCTTCATATTTCAATAGTGTACTTATAAAATCTACATTTAACTCCACGGATGTATAATTAATTTAATGTCGAGGCCGAGACAAGTCCTGGTTAACGAGTTTCTTAAAAAGTCAGTCCATGAGTACAATGTACTGTGTATCGTGATAATTCTAATTTTATATATACAGTATATCTTCACCTCCGTGTGTTATTGATCGTGCGAGCAATGTTGAGATGCAGTGTGCATGAATATATGCTTGATAAAACACCGATGATGATTATTATTGTTGACAATATTTGTTTGGAGATATGTAAATGAAATAGTTAAAAGAGGCACTTGGAGGCCATTAATGCTCAAACTAAAAAAAATCTAATGTTTTGACAACGTGTGTTTTTTTTTTAAATACAGCAACTTATTGAGTGTTGTGATTTCCACAAGCAAAAAGAGTCCTTCACTGAATAGCATAATCCTGTTAGAAACAAAAAATCAATATGTCCCTACAAATGGAGTTATCCTAGATAATTTTGGCCAATCGAATTATCACGTTACTGTATACAACAAATAGACTTTGTTAAATTAGCCTAACATAAAGTTTGCTTTATTATGTAAAAATACAACGCTTTTGCCACTGAACGTAATTATGTTGTGTGCATAAAAATGCACATATCCCTTGAGCTAATCTGCACTCTTAAATATTTTCTGAAAACATGTCTTTTTTAAATCAAGAACACGTAGAATATTACCGTCGCAATGAAATATACATGCCCTCTTTAAATTAACAAAGCCAATCATACATTCTGCCACCCACCAAAAAAAAGTGAAAACAAAAACGCCTTTTTAATGCAACGAACACAGTGACGTAGGCAGAGTTCAATAACTTCAAGGATGAATCTATTCTGTGACAAACCCGAAGACCCATCACACCTTATTACTTACATAAGCATCCACGCTGGCCTGGTTTTAACACGATTCAAATATTTTTGCCGCGTACATGGAATTTTGATAATTGGGTTTGCGACGCGTGGCTTCCAGCTGCAAACCCCTGGGCTACAACAAAACCGAGAGGCGTCCCTGCGGACTCAACTCCCAAGCGCCAACGCTGCGACAGCACTGAACCTACCTCGTTCTTCCGCTCGCTCAAAAGCACCTTTGCAAACGCGATGGCTATGATGACAAACAATTGTCACCGACAGAAGGATAAAGTGACCGAAACTGAAGTTTCATTAGCACCTGTTGTCAGCCGTGGCAGGAACCCTAGTGTGAGCCCCAGATGGCAATTCCCAACTTTTAGTGACAAACTCAGTCCAGCCTGAAGACCCTTCACACCTTATTACTCACATAAGCATCCACGCTGGCCTGTTTTAATATTATTATAATACTTTGCCGCGTACGTGAAATTTGGGTAATTGGCTTTGCGACACGTGGCTTCCAGATGGAGACGATTGCCTTGTTTGCTTGGCTGCGCGCGAGCACTCGCGGTGGCATCCTCGCTGGCAACAGACGTGACAGGGTGACAGATTGTATCGTCGTTTTTGCAAGCATCCCCCCCCCCCCACTGGGAAGGCAAGCGCCCTCGCCGATTCTCCTTCATAACAAATATGCCCGTGTACATCATTTCCCCCCCGCACCCACCCACCCACCCCGCCCAGATATACTTTCTCTCCATTTGTGAGCGGGCTTTTTTTGTTTCGCTCTCTCCCTGTTTTCTTGCCGTAAACATTGATGAGAATGGACAACGGGAAAGTGTGGATATCGAAGCGAAGGGTGACATCGCAAGCACTTTTGCGAGAAGCAATTAATTATGTGTCAACTAATATGCGAATAGCATTGCCTTCATAAGTCCTACAGCGCTCGTCATGTGAATTAACAGAAGCGTGCGTTCATAGTCTGCCAAGGTCTGTTTCAGTCAAAGGGAATTCATCAATCGATATTAACAGACAGAGTCATTATAGAATGTGGCATTTCAGCGTGTATTTGTGAAACAATGTCCCCACACATTTCATTAATTGAACGTTTTATTGCACCCTTTTAACATGATGTATTCACGTAACACCTTGCTTTGCAATGTATTTGGTTTAAATTATGACAGCAATAGTTTTGTTTAATTAAATTAAGTGACTTGCTATAATAGATTATCCTCAGTGGTGGTGCTGGCCCATTGGGGAACCCGAAGAAGAAATACATTTTTTGAGACCTCCTATTAATTTATAACATACTAGTGAGATAGATAAGCTATAGACATCAGAGAGAGATGTAGCCAGATGAGAGAAATGTAGACTACAGTCGAGATGGAGAAACAAGAGGACAGAGATGCAAGCAAGATAGAAATGCTTTACGTGTTCTTGGTTCTTTCGGTAAAGTCACGTAGAAGGGAAGTAATAAGTATGCAAATTATTTTGTCAAGGCGCTCTTCTTCCCACCTCCAACCCAGCTTAAATATACGCTCCAAGCTTGGTGGTGTTTCATTCTTCACCTGAGCACGGCTGCTTGCGTAGTGGCCGAAACGTCGTGATAATTATTTTATTATGTTTTATTTTTATTATTTTATTACTTCCCTTCTACGTGACTTTACCGAAAGAACCAAGAATATGAATCCCTGCAGTCACGAAAGCTTTAAATCGAAATATGTTTTACATGTGTTGGCTCTTCATGTTAATTAGCCGATTATTATTTTTATTGGTATTTCAATTTGAGCTCGTTGATTTAACGAATCTGGGCCCCCTTGTGCCCCTTGGGGGCCACTAAGCCTTTGCTTGTTTTGCTTATGCCTTGTGCTGCCAGTGATTATCCTGACATTGAGAATGAATTACTCAGCTTTCGTGACTGCAAGGATTCATACCCTTAGTTTTTTCGGTAAAGTCACGTAGGTAAAAAAATGAAATTAAAATTACTAAAAATAAAATAATAATATTACTTATAAAAAAATGAAATTAAATTAAATAATAATAAAATAATAATAATATATAATTTTTTTAAATTTTAATTTTATAATAATATTATTTTATTTGTATTCATTTTAATTTCATTTTTTATATTATTTTATTAAAAAAATAAAATAATAGTATTTATAAAAAAATGACTTAAAAATTAATAAAAAATAAAATAATATTATTTTATTTTTATTAATTTTAATTTCATTTTTTAAATATTATTTTAGTTTTATTAATTTTTATTTAATTTTTTTACCTACGTGACTTTACCGAAAAAACTAAGAGTATGAATCCTTGCAGTCACGAAAGCTTCAAATCTAGAATGAATTGCTCATCTACTTCTGCACATCTGATTGTGCTGAAATATATATTTGTATATCTATAGCTCCGTAAAAAATAACTAAGTTGATTTAGGAATACTTTTGGATTATTGAAGAGTTTGTCTGTTACCCAATAGCTATTATTGGATAGCTATGTGTATACAAATTTAAATATTGTCGTAAGAAAACGTTTCCATATAAATTGGCATCAGGCCCCGTGCGTGTAAAGTGCAGTCCCCAACTCGTATTATCCACGATATCTCTGGCCTTTCCACGTACGAGTTATCAAGAAGGATCATTGTACAAGCATCACCTCTCATGTACGTTTCCTTTTAGAAGCAGAGTTGTTGACACATTTTGTTTGTAAATGTTTGTTCGTAGTGGCTCTGCGCCGCTGCCAACGCAGCAGCAGCAGCAGCACCGCCAAATAATTTGTTTAACTTTGACAAACCAATCAAAATACCGCTGAGCACATAAATGGTTTACAATTAGAGTTTTAAGGTCAAGGGTTTATTATGACTCATTTAGCACTTTATTAGCTCAAGTGGAGCTGAGCAAATTATATTATCTGTTGCAACTTCGTAAATAAAGCTTATGTCATTCAATAATTAAAGGCATCTGACACTGTCACTGTGACGATCATCGAGACCCTAAGTATGTATTATATCTACATCTGTAGCACATGTTACAAAGAGATTACAGAAAATAACATTAGGCATAAAGACACAAGCTGAAAACAAATATCTGCAATGTTGTAGATATGTACCAATGCTATATTTTCCTGGGCTGTCCAAGACCATTCATTTCATTACATTAAATGTTAACTAAACACCTGGTGAATGTAAAATACTCCTTTGGTACTGAAGGACAAAATATAATAGAGTATCATCATGGATAATAACAGTAAGAAGAACAATGCCCAATATATAAATAATTGTTCGCTTTATTTAATTGGTTTACAAATAAACCTAATCTTATTTAACATGTATAGACTTTAATGCCATGATAAGTCTATAATGAGAAACCCTGTCCATATATTCTTAGGTTTTTTCGGTAAAGTCACGTAGGTAAAAATTTTTAAATTAAAATTAATAAAAGTAAAATAAAATAAAAATCACGACGTTTCGATTGCAACTCAAGCAATCATCATCAGGTATAAATGAAATATCAACAAAAAATTCTAACCAGAAAAACTATAGACAGACATATAAGCAGACAGATATCACCAAGATACATAGAGAGAGAGTAACACAGGTACAGAGAGGGAGATCGTCTCTGTTGAGTGGCCTTAAATAGGCAGAGGGGGCGGGGGCAGAGAGATGGAGGGGGTTAGATAAAAAATTAACATGTCAATGAGTGCGGAAAACGCAGTCACGAAAGCTTCAAATCTAGAACCTGTCCATATAGATCACGCATGATTATTACTTTACACCAGCTACTTTTAATCATCAGCAGCCAAGGCGAATTCACTGTTGGACGAAGGCTTCTTCATGCCACCACCATCCTACACGGCATTGTCATGCCACATTCTGTCTTCTCTGTGCATGAGCTGATTTCATCGTTGCACCTCCGAGGTGGCTATCCACACCGGCGTGTTCCCTCCATTGGCTGAAATTCCATCACCAGCCTCGTTCATCGGTATAATCACCGCTTCTAAAAAGAAGTGTCCTACCAAAGCTGAATTATGTTAACCTTTCCCACTCTGATTGGCGAGGCGTTTGATCATGCACGGATATCTACCTCGTCCACGATCATTATGCAGACCCAGCTTTTATGGGCTGGCCATAAAGTCAGGATGAAGGGCGGAAGGCTCCCCCAAGGGCATCATCGTGTCTGGGCAGCTTCAGGAGAGTTGGAGGGGGAGAGAAGCTCCGATACAAGGACATGCTGCTGCCTGTCACATTTAAGAAGTTTGGCATTCCCACGGCGAACTGGCAGCAGCTTGCCCAGGACCGTTCATCGTGGAGGCAGCCAGTTTATCAAGGAGTAGAGATAATGGAGTATCGCCTGCGCCAATGAGTAAAAGTTGTGACAAGGTCTGTCGTTTGAGGATTGGGCTACTCAGCCATCGTTGTAAGTACAGGCAATCCGCGAGATATGAACGTCTGACTTACAAACATCCACACTCATCGGGTGAAGAATGAGACGGCTGCTTGCGTTGTAGCCGAAACGTCGTGAGAATTATTTGATTTTATTATGTTTTATTTTTTATTATTTTATTACTTCCCTTCTTCGTGACTTTACCGAAAGAACCAAGAAGATGAATCCCTGCAGTCACGAAAGCTTGAAATCGAAATTAAACATCCACACTTATGAACAAACCACCATGGGATATATATATATATATATATTTTTATTATTCGACCTGCAAATATTCGGTTGTACTTATAAACAGAACCGAGGAACTATTTTGTTCGGCAGCGCGATCATCCGCGAGCTGTAACGAGTCCCAGCATCCCACGCACGTGATGCACAATAACAGTGAATCGTTTGAGTCGAGGAAAGTGAAAATAAAACAGATTTATATACTCTTTGGTTCTTTCGGTAAAGTCACGTAGATAGAAATAAAATAAAACAAATCACGACGTTTCGATCGCAACATCGTGATTTGTTCTATTTTACTTTATTTCTCACTACGTGCCTTTACCGAAAAAACCAAAGAGTATGGATTCCTGCAGTCACGAAAGCTTCAAATCAAAACAGACTTAGTTTAATGCTACTTTATGTAGTTTATTTACTATACAGTATTTCACAGTGTTACATTCAAATATACAAAATGTATTGTTATTTATGAGTTTAACAATGCCTCCCTTTTTTGTTGAACCACAACACATTTTATAACACGGTGACCGTATTTATAATTACATTTTGAGTTCCGAGACACGAACGAAATCGACTTACGAATGAGCGTCAGGAACGCAACCCGTTCGTAAGTCGAGGACTACATGTCCTCCAATACTGGTCAACAAAGCTGGATCATTTTTCGATTTAAAGCTTTCGTGACTGCAGGGATTCATGTTCTTGGTTCTTTCGGTAAAGTCACGTAGAAGGGAAATAATAAAATAATAAAAATAAAACATAATAAAATAATTCTCACGACGTTTCCGCCACAATGCAAGCAGCTGTCCTCAGGTGAAGAACAGGTCTGTCGGGAAGACAGCGTTGCCGAAACGTCGTGAGAATTATTTTATTATGTTTTATTTTCATTATTTTATTATTTCCCTTCTACGTGACTTTACCGATAGAACCAAGAAGATGAGCGTCAGAAACGCAACCCGTTCGTAAGTCGGGGACTGCTTGTCCTCCATTACTGGTCAACAAAGCTGGAGCAGCCATCATCCAATAATACGGACAGCGAAGACGACGTTCCCAAACAATACGTGCAATCTCCCCAATTTGTGTTCTATTCCAGAGTTTCCTCTTCATGTGTCTCACTGTAATTCCTGGCATGTATCTCTGGATTCTTCTTTGCACACTTTTCATCCTCTGTTTCTATTTTCGTCGTCAGTGGCAATGTTTCCGATCCACTTACGTACTTCCGTTGAACTGCTCTCGCACCGTAAGTTGCCAGCCATCCTAATTGGAGGGTTTAGGGGAAGGACAACAAACTAAACACAAAAAAGCGGTTCCACGTTTCATTGCCATGAATATGCACTGAGTGAAAACATTCATTCTGCTTCAAAGCCATTGGCACGCTTTGCTTTTCATTACCAAATTCATTTATACTAAAGCACTCCATTCTGCTCTTGATTTGCCTTTTGGCTTCATTATTTTGATCACCAGCACTCCTTTGAATGTTTCATTTATTACAGAGTATAATTGGAACATATAAAATGATGAAGTAATTAAATATGTAACTGCGCTATTAATATGAAATGATGATATTCACGAACAGACCTCCATCAATCCACTGCTGTATGAACATACCATGTCGATTTTGAGGGTTGCTTGAACATGTCACCACATTGCTCAGTGTGGGTTGGTATTGTAACTTGCTAACCCATCCCTACTGGACATTTGTGACAAAGAGCTTCATAGCTCATCGGATTCCTCATCCAGTCCAAATATATATTCTGATTCTGATTGAGGGGGCCAGCACCGGGACTTGTTAGAAGATGAATCCCTGCATTGTGTTGCCATTTGGCCATGATGACCATGTGTTTCCGTAGATGTGAGTAAAAGGGGCCCTATCTGCAATGGAAATCATGCAGCTTTCGCATCAGACTCTGAACGCACAGAGAACCCTGATAGGCGCACGTCTCAGGAGCAGAGTCTGCAATCCCCATGGGAGACATTGTCGGTGCAGATATGGGCTTGTAAGCTCATCTACACATCTCATTGGAAATAGTTTACGATGTAAGGATCCTCCTTAACATACAGTTATAACTTCATCTTTAGACTCACGGTACCACGAGCTCCTCTAACATTCGACATCAAGCAGCTTTGAGCTACATTAAATGTGCTTTTAAGCAGCAAGACAGTCTACAGCAGGCAAAACCTGCGCATAACACCAAAGCATGTCCTCTATATCCAAAAAATAGACAGTTCAGTCAATTAAATCCCACGTCTTGCTGCGAGGCAGTGTTACGATGCTTCCTTTAGCTACGGAAAGTAGTTTCTAAGTGTGGTTAAGAAGTTTTACAAAATCCAATGAACAAACTGAGAAGTATTGGTATGTGACTCGATGTTGCACTGCAGTGCTCTGCTACAATGGCATCTTCCTCGCCGTATACGCAGGTGGGGTTGGGTTCGATCCTGACCCTGACGCCTGCATATTTGGAGTTTACATGTTCTCCCCGTGGTTATGTGGATCTTTTTTTCTATATTCTCCTGTTTTCTCCCCCCACATTTATAAACCTGCGTTTATAGTATTTGGCTGATATAAATTTTCACGTGATAAGCCTCTTCATTGAGTTATCATATGTGGCCAGTTCGCTTCTGAAAAAGCGCTGTATAGCTTACCTGGTTAAAAAAATATATAGTTTAGTTTAAATTATGAAATGTTTTAATTTTTTTTGTTGCTTGGTGCATGATGGTAATAGCAAGCCATAATATATTATTTGTAATACCTAGCTTAGAATCGTACGCGTTTGCGGAGCTGTGCTTCTGTGGTGTAATGGTCAGCACACTGAAACAATGGTGCCGGTTTCTTACATTCCACCTGCTTCTGTTCACCCAGCAGTACAAATGGGAGGCACCGCAGTCAGTCCGTCAGCATGTTGTGTGTGGTGGGTTAAAAATGTGCGTACCTCCCAGAATAGGCCAAATACTCTGTTAGGGGCGCTCTTCTTGAGCTTCTCGCTGCCTGCAGTACTGCGAGCAATCGATTGCAGGCATGTACCGTTGCCACTTATTTATGTGTGTGTTCCTGTGTGTACCACCTTGCATGCAGTGTGATTGGGATCCATATGAGAGTCCAAAGAGATTCCTTATCTTCTTTGTCAGGGCACTCTAAGTGCCTCTGGAGGGTGCCACAATTACTTTACGATGGATAGTGTGATTTGATAATACCCCCAAAGCGTGGTGAGTGGAGGTATCATTCGACCCACGAAAGTACCGAGATATACATGTCCAGTATTTTTTGCAATCAGCTTAATGATGCAGATATTAATCAGGAGTTCTTGTGGACCAGTTTCATGGGCCTTTCTGTCAGGTTTTAGACGGGACATTAATATATTTTAAAACAAAGTTTCGGGTCCTTTCAAAGATATTTTTGGAACGAATCTATACCGCCAATAATTCGTCTCTGGTGGAGGAGCAGGTGGTGCAGTGGTTGCGTGCGTGCAAACAGCTCGATTCCCAATCGTGGCTCAACATCAATGACGAGTGATTTACGAATCAGGTCCTGCTCCACCACCCCCTCCACCCCCTCCACTCACCCCCACGTCACCGATCTGCACGAACCACGTCATCGGGAAGCCTTCCTCCTGCATTGTGACGAAGGGTTGGTGATGTCATCTTCTCCAGGAGTTCAACTGTCAATTTCTGACTTGCTGGGTTCTGGCCTGAAGATGCTTGACGCAGTTTCGGTGGAAAGGTGCCGTCCATAAAGACGTCACGCGATTTTGGACGATTTTTTACCCACCCCCTCCCCCCCCATCATAACACGGCGTCACAAAAAGTCAGACCCCCCCTCAAATATGACGTCATAAAGCTCTGCCCCCCCCCCCCCCAATAAAACAAGCTTCAAATCGCTTTACACTATTGTCATTGTAGTGCGTATTTAATGTGGCGCTGCACTCTGATGTTATAGGAGAAAACATTTATTTATTTAATTAAGTAGAACGTGTCGTCTATATAAAATTTTTAAAGTTGTGCATTTGATGTGACGTCACATTTCTCAACCACCCCCCCCCCCCTTCGTCACACATCGTCACAAATGTCTGACCCCCCCCCCCCCCCTAGGTGCGTGACGTCATTTATGGACGGCCCCAAAGGTCGCTTCGAGTTGCAACGTTTTGCTTGCGAGAATTGTTCTTCAACTTAACCCGCGGTGAGCCGACAAACGTTAAATGCTTGTGCACATGACAATTTTATTTACTTGGCTGTGTCGTTTGGCGGAGGGTTTCACGGCATAACTACAATGAAGTTCATTACATAGAACGCAACAACAAAAAAATGCATTATGACTATTAAATGATCACCTTTCAAAACCGCCTCAAATCTTTCATTGCAAGTAATTGCGTAGCTTCTGCCAGAAGCCTTGGGAGTGTTTAGCTGAAAAGTTTCCTAGTGGCGTCGTCACATTTGCTTGAATGTCCTCAGAGGTTCTGAACGAGCTCCCCTTCGATGTGAGTTTCATGCCTCACGTGAGCTGCGTCGGCTGTCGAAAGTAACACGCAGGAGGGGAGCTTCCGAGAGCACCAGTGGCTGCTCGTGCGAGCAGCACCTGCTGCACCACGTGCCTCTGCATGCGCCACACATTGACGAAGGGTGAAGAATTATCTGAGGTCTTTTTTATATATATATAAAAATTAACCCGTAAAAACAAAGTTTTTCACTATAAATCCTTTATATGCGTGGCAGGCTAGAGTCCTCTCGTCCTCTGGCTTGAGATGGCTGCCACCTATGGGTCAGATGATTGCCTGCCACCATTAAGCAATTGGTAATTAAATATTTAAAAAAAATCCTAAAAAGTGTTACATTTTGGGGAAAAAAATTCACGAAAATTAATTGTCACGCACAACGAGCCTGTGTGCAAAATGTCAGCTCGATTGGATCACGGGAAGTGGGTTAAAAAAACGACCGAAAGATTTGCACGGTCGTAAGCGCGCAAGCAAGCAAGCAAGTGAACTTAATATAAAGGATTTAATAAATAAAGTGCATTTTGTTTCCATCTTCCTTTCAATTGGAATAAAATGGCTCCTCCAACTTTTAGACTGGGCCTTGCGAGATCAGCAGCTCAAATTGATGGCTCGGGCAGTGAATATATTTGGGCATGCAATTTCTCTCCGTCGAGAACGCATCACCCGTTTGCCAAGCCGCGAATGAATTATGAATGCGAGCATCCCGGAAAACTTGCCACGTCGAGTATATAGCCTGGTGCATCGCAACCACTGCTCGCCCACACTCGTCGCCTTAACTCAGGTGGGAGACCGGAGTTACTCAACTCGAGAGGGCATCAGGGAAAACACGGCGCTTTTCGCTCCAGTTTCTTGTCAGTTTCCTCGTGGAAAGGCTGCTTGGCATTGCTAGTGCTAGCCCCGCTGGGGGAAGCTCAGCTTAAATATGTTTTTTTGGTGGTGGTGGTGGTGGGGGAGGGAGGGGGGGGACCCTTTCGAAATATAAAATGCTTGTGAGATGATTACGGGCAAGATTTGGAGATGTAGGCAGATGAGAAAATAGAGATGCAGACAATATATACAAGGGAGAGATTAACCATTGTTTTTATGTTAATTGGTTCGTCTATTAGGGTTTAAATACGATCTTACATTTTTCCATGCATCAATATTTTCATGACCATGGGGCTAATTGCACTGCTCGGGCCCCTAGGCTTTTGCTTGATGTGCTGCCACTGCATTGCACGATAGCCATGGTGGTGGAGATATTCACCACCACCCAGTCATTGAAGCATTCAATAGCTAGAAACATTTTGCTTAATATTCTTGAAGTTTCAGAGCCTCCCCCCCCACCCCCCGAGGTCTATACTACACTCCAGCAAATGCTTCCAGTCTATTTATCCACAACACGGGTACAAAGAAACCTGTGCAGTAAAGCCTTCAATTGTGCATATCATAATTTGGTTTGAAGGCTCGTCTCAGCATGGCAACATTTAATATTCAGATATCAGCATGAGGACTGTCACAGGCACTCTTTCTAAAACTATTCGATAATTATAGAATTTTGCACAGTATCCTTTGAGGATCTGCAAGTCTCTAACGTGCTATCCAGTATCCTTGACACATTGCTTATCACACTCATATATTCACAGAGAAACCCGGCTATGAGAAAGGTCGAAAACACATATGGAAGCAGCCTCATTATAAACCTCATTAAAAGCTTCGTTACAATCTGGCATTGCAAATAACTGCAATAAAGGGCAGCATGTTTGTCTGCAGGGCATGCAAGCCTCTATTTTTGTTGTTGTTACCCCCTCTGTTGTAAATGTGTATATGGGATGCACAATATTTCACGCAAGTATGTATAGAGATATATTTTTCACACAGTATGTGTAAACTCCACCGTTTATGAAAGAGTTACGCATGCTTAAACATTAGACTATGTATATTTCAACGATGCAAAATATAGATAAACTTTGTTGCATGAAAAAAATTAAAATGCAGCCCCTGCATTGGCTTGCTCAAGCCATTGATGGTGGTAAGGACCGCCACTCTAAAGGGTGTTCTCGAAGAAGAGGATGTTTTATCTCCTCTTCAATGCTGATCAACCACGTTGGACGAGATGGGAGGACCCACACTTTACCCACCCTGCCAATCGACTAACTGTGGAGAACCCATGTATACTGCTGGCTGAACAGAGGAGGCGGTGGGGCATTTGTTTCGGGAGATTGAGTCGAAACGGCGACCTCAGAATTGCAAGTGCAGAGTAATAATCGTTAAACCGCGGCAGCTCGCGAGCGGGGAGAAGGAAAAACACGCTAAAGTTCTAAAGGAATTCGTTTTTATTCTAGATCATTTAAAGGTCACAGCTCCAGTGGCTTCCAAATGTCGGAAGGAAGAGCGTTCCAGACGGCTGCAGAAGCGCATCTGAAAGCGTACGATGCAGTGACCGTCTTCATTTGATGGCCAGCCAAAAGCCACTGCAAGGATGACTGAAGTTCGCGTGGTGGTTGATGCTCCTTGGCCAGATCAGCATTACCGCTAAGCGCACGATTGAACACAGTAAAGGAAACGGTTATCAGTTTGCCGAACAGATAGAAATGTCGAGAGCAATAATAATAATTAGCGGCTGACGTCACTCCACATGGGGGGCCGAGGCGCCTCCTCCCCCCTCCTCGGCGTCAACTCACAACCCTCGCTACAAAGGCAGAACCCTCACGTCACGTGATCTCCGTCACGCTGTTGAGACATGGAAGTAGAAAGGACGTCATGATGAACAAGGTATTATAACCTTTAAATGAAATAGGTCTGTGTCACCGCGGCCTTACAAATTACACACGAATTGATGCAATGAATACCACGTCGCGGTCTGCTTTTCGCTTTCAAGTTTCAGATTTACTGAAATACATCCGTCCTTGGACGGGCAAATGGCTAGTATTTATAGAATGCCTGTGCAAGCAGATATCAAAGAATTACTTCGGATTCTTTCAAACTTTCTTTTGGGGTTATGAAATGTCCCACGTGCCCTGCTAGAAAGAGATATTTATTGCATTGGAGTGAAACTTTTCTTTTATTCTCAGAACCAAACTTTGCATCCAATGATGTGAAAAAACATTTTGAATATGATCAATGGTGACTGGGCAGTGACCATCAGCTAACTACACTTGACTCCTGAGACACCCAGCCATCTCGCATCATGAAAATGTTAACACAAGCTTTATAGTGGATTGTAAAAAAGCCAATTTAATTGGAAGCAGATTCACACTAATGTACATGAGAATTATTTCATATTCATCCAACAGTGCTTAGTCAAAGCCCATCGCACACTGGCGACAGTTTAACATTTTTCATCATCGTTATCGTCAGCCATGACGATAAGGCCTCGCCGTGCCGTCACCATCCAGTTTGGGGTTGCGATGGCACGATCCGTCTTGAGTCTCGAGATGGGCTGGTCTCATCGTTCCGTCTCCGCAGCAGACGTCCTCTCGGGAAAGTTCCCTCCTGGCTTGGCTGCCAGATTCATCGTCCGGTTCAACAACTGGTGACGGTCACTCGTAACAATGTCTGCTCACTTTTTTTTTACACTCAATAGGAAGTCTCCATGTTCTCATTTGTTACCCTTACTTTCTCTTGGCGTAATTACCAAAATGCATCTCTCCGTGATTCTTTGTTACTTCTCAGCATATTCCATCTAGATTCGAAGCTTTCGTGACTTGCAGGAAGAATTACTCTTTGGTTCTTCCGGTAAAGTCACGTAGAAAGAAAAGAAATTAAATAATAGAATACGACGTTTCGATTGCAACACAAGCAACCGTCATCAGGTACGAATGAATGAGAAAACAAAAATAGCAAACTTGGAAATATAATGCAATACAACCCAGAGAGTCGGCTAACACAACAGCCAACATCCCACCTGGTTATTAACGTTCTTCCAAAGAATGCTAAATTTGAGAGAGAGACAATACACAGACACGGAGACACAGACAGACACACAAGTAGAGAGAAAACACACTTTGTGTATGTCCCTCTCTGTGTGTCTCTCTGTGTTCTCTCTCTACGTGTGTGTTATGTCTGTGTCTCCGTGTCTGTGTATTGTCTCTCTCTCAAATTTAGCAATCTTTGGAAGAAAGTTAATCAACCAGGTAGGACGTTGACTGTTGTGTTAGCCGACTCTCTGGGTTTTATTGCATTATATTTCTAGTGTATGTCCCTCTCTATGTGTCTCTCTGTGTTATCTGTATGTCTGTGTCTCCGTGTCTGTGTTTTGTCTCTTTCTCAAATTTAGCAATCTTTGCAAGAACGTTCATCAACCAGGTAGGACATCGACTGTTGTGTTAGCCGATTCTCTGGGTTGAATTGCATTATATTTCTAGGTTTGCTATGTTTGTTTTCTCATTCATTCGTACCTGATGATGGTTGCTTGTGTTGCAATCGAAACGTCGTATTCTATTATTATATATTTTTACCTGACTTTACTGAAAGAACCAAAGAGCATATTCCGTACCTGAAATAACTTAACATTTAATTGTATCATGAATCTGCCCATCTCAATAGTTATATACAGATCAAATGCCACCATGGGGCAATGCTTTCTAGATTGTAATTTTAGCTAAACAATACTCAATACTCTTAAGCTGTACATATTAACAAAGCTTGACATTTTTTATAAATGCTCCTGTATATCTTTCAAACAATCGCGCTACAGTTTAGCCCAAAAAGGGCAAAGTAATATATTTAATCGCAAAGTGAAATGACTGCATCATCTCAAAACAGAATGTTGATGCAATTTGTGTAAAAAACGAAAAACGTTTTAAAATCACAAGACCCGGGGAGTTTTCTGATCTCCAGGCCATTCATAAATACTTTTTGATCTCATTTTGTGCACCAGTGCTTTTTAATAAAATGACCTTTGCCCTGAGAAATATGCTAAAAGTGTGTTTGCCCTGTCAAACAGATTGCTCTACGCTACAAATTAAGGGAATGGAAAGCCGAGCTAATGTCCACATTATCAAGAGAAATGGACATGTAATAATGTACAGAGGCCATCATCTTCCATTAAAGGACATTAGGTATTTTTGCTATAAGGGTTCTGGAAAATTAAAGGACCATGTTTCTACACGCTGCATTACCAGCTAGCACTTTTAAAGAGCATATAATGCTGCAGGGTAAACATTGAGAGGTCTTTATATAATGGGTGAAATGCACTACAATTTGGAAACTGCATTAATGAGTGCTATGCCCACCAAATGAATTTAAAATCTTCAATTATGAGAATATTTTGATTCAACACACATACCCCCCAAAAATGTAGAAATTGCTTTGCATACATGTGCACATTTTGCTGAATGAGAACGACGCAAGCAATATTGGTCGGACCAACACTTTTTTTTCATTATTCAGCTTAATGACTTTTGAATCCATTTAACTGGAGCTCTTTAAAAACGGTTCTAGTTTTTTTTGGGGGCTAAGGGAGGCAGTATTTAATCTCTGAGAGAGCACCGACTGCACGCGACATTGTAACCACATGGTCAAAGATATAATGGCTCATCCCACGGAATGAACAAGCGAGAATGCTGCCTGTGTTCCATTTGTGCTTCGTGTTGACCACCTCGTTTGCTTGTGTGTTTAAATCTATACCGTAGCTGCAGTACAGTGAAGTTCATCTGTATTCAAGGCATTGGATGGCAAGGACTGGGCCCTTTGGGAAGGAGACAGTGCCTGCAAGTCCGTTTACTTATGCTTGGCACAGAGGGGAAAATGCCATTTGACTGTTACCGTTATTACCATTACAGGGTCAGGCTACATCCCGCTTGGCAGTATACATCAGGAAATGCATCGATAAATGCACGCTTAATGGATGCATTTAAAAGGTGCAGGCAGTTTGGTATTTTATTTTAACCATTTGTTAATTTTGCATGACGTTTTATGGCATGTAACCACAACGGGTGCTGGAGTGCAACATTCAGGATAATAGCACGAAGAAATAAACTGTTGCTCTGTATTGCCACTGATAGACAAAATGTGTTTCAGTTCATCGACCTGCTGGCATTACCAATTTAACGATGGAAGGGTGGCACTTTGTATGGCTGTTGCACCACACATTTTCTGTACCGCAAGCCTGAGCTCAATTTCAGACGGTTGTATCCATGCAGCCTTCTCTCCTGGTTTATTTAAAAACACCTATTCAAGGGCTGCAAAAGGGAAACATGATGCACTTTGACGCAATGCGGGCCACTCATCCTTTTGTGTACCAGGATAATAAATAAATTAAAGGCTCCTTGGAGAGTGTGAGAGTAGAGTGTTGTGGCATCGTTCCGAGCTCACTGCTTTCATTAATACAAAGACCTGAGTTTGATTCCCTGCCAGGGCTATCATCAGCAGTGTGCGATACCCCAATTGGTCCTGGGTCTACCTGTGTACCAACCCACGCTGATCCGTGTGGTACAGCATAGTCAGACAATCCCCACAACCAGTTCAGTATCTGCAGGCCTTTATCAAGTATTGCAATGACAGAGGGCTCTAAAATAGCTTGTTAAAGAGCATATGCAGACATGCTTATTCAGGACTATCAATGCATAGTTTATATAATTGAAACACCTTCTATCAAGAACTCTGGAAATAATAAAAAAAAATTGGTCATGATGTTGTTTACAGCACTTGGCTCAGTGATCGACCATTTAAAATACAAATCTTTGCTCAGTCTGATTTTAATTAATTCGTGATGCAGTCCACCATACCAATTTTTTTATATTGAACGTTTTTACATTTTGCTGCTTGTAGTCATTTAAGAAATTTTGCTTTTATGTAATGCCATATCTATTTTCACAAACTATAAAAAAAATTTGCGCTGATATAATGAATATTTTTTTTACTGAAATACAACATTACAAAGTGTTAACATGTTTCCACGGTGCAATGTAACCGTTTCATGTCAACAACATTGGCAAACAAATTCTGTTTAATTAAAAATTAATTACACGTGTTTATTTAGCAAAGTAAAGCCCACTGAGCTCTTCGTTATTCTTCAGAGACAACCTGGCCACAAATGACAGCTCATCAAAGTGGCCGATGTCATCACATGTGGGAATTTATAGTAGCCAAACAATCTAAATGCAAGTTTATAAAGGTGGAAGGAAAAACCAGATGGCGAAGATAAATGTCCATGCTACCACGGGATGAACATGCAACGTTAATAGAAACAGGCGTCAGGGTAGGGATCTAACCTCCTGCATACAAGGCGAGGGAGTTAACATCTCACCATCGCAGCCCCCAAATCAAGAGACATTGTCCACAGGGTTGAGGAAAGAGAACCCCACTACAGCTTCGACGGTGAGAAGAAGCATCACTTGCACATCCACAGCTCATGCAGTTGATAATAGTAATGTTTTAGATGACATCAACTCTGAATGTAAAATTGTATACAAATTATCCCTTGAGGTTCAGTCCGCAAACCAGGTGGTTTTCCTTGTTATGCCCCCGCACAAAGCCATCTCAGTAAATACTGTATTCAGAAACACTCCAAACCTGGGGGGGTTGAGCTTTTATCCTTATCATTAGGGTGGCCATAAAAATCGGTGCCTAGTGAAGTATGAATGAAAAATAACTGCCATTGCCAATCATGATGCCTTGCCATTGGTCACGTTCAATACACTCAGCGAGCTTGCGATATACTTCTACGGCATACACATGAAAGCTTTATTATATTGAATTCAAATAATGCATTAATTATTACCTTATTTATAATATAATCTATTGGGCCCTTAATTTAGCTACATTCTGACATCACAATAAAGTGGGATATCTGGTGATAATGTGAGCCGCGTATCGATGAAACTATTAAGGGGAGATTGCCATATATTTTCTTTTCAGGACTCATGCGAAACAACCTTTGATTTTGCCATAAGTCTTAATATTAAAAGTGGCAAGAATTAATGAAACGCTGTGGCCTAAAACAATCCTTTAGGGAGCAATGACATTTATGCACTGGAAAGTTCTTAATTGTAAAACCCTTTAACATCCAGAATTATCCACGATCATTAAATTCAGATCTGCCAAGTATGCATCCATCGACTGCTGTAAGCCCCAAAGGTTACATATAACGAGTGGCCAATATCAGAAAAAAGCAAGTGATAACGTTTTCCACATTTTCATCTCAATGCGAGCAACATATTTGTTTTCTTGGTTCTTTCGGTAAAGTCACGTAGAAGGGAAGTAATAAATAATAAAAATAAAACATAATAAAATAATTCTCACGACGTTTCGGCCACAACGCAAGCAGCCGTCCTCAGGTGAAGAACAGGTCTGTCGGGGAGTCAGCGTCTTCAGACGCTGTCTTCAGACGCAGTCTCCCCTGGTCTTCACCTGAGGACGGCCGCTTGCGTTGTGGCCGAAACGTCGTGAGAATTATTTTATTATGTTTTATTTTTATTATTTTATTACTTCCCTTCTACGTGACTTTACCGAAAGAACCAAGAAGATGAATCCCTGCAGTCACGAGACATATTTGTTAATTAACTTTTGCTAAGCGCACATCCACAATCAGGACAACTGCCTGCACATCCCAGGACGTGAGCTCCACATTTAGCCTGGGGGTGACAGAGGATAGCGGGGTCATGGGAGGAATTCTTAGATGTGGTATGCGCAACAGACCACTATTTTATCCGGCGCATATGCCGTGTTGCAACACACCCAAAGGACGTCCACTGAAGAGATGGAGAGATGAAAATCAGCTCGCAACACAGGATTTACGGGAAGTGGCGGCAGCTTGTGGGGGAGGCCTTCATCTAGCAGTGGATTGACCATGGCTGTTGTTGATGATTATGATGATGATGATTCAGTGCTAGATAATCATGTTAGCACCATGTAATCTGGATGAGGTGCATGCTGGGAAGAGGCACCCTCTGACGATTTGATAAACTGTTGCAATTTATGGTCGTGATTTGATTTAAGAATCAACTATAATATGCATTGTTTTACTTTTGTAGTAATGGCAGTGGTCATTAGTGGTTGCAAAGGTCAACTGATATAATTGCATGTAACAACAACAATAATTACATCCCTTAAATCAATCCATTGCTGAAGGAAGACCTCCCTGTGTCGGATCGGAGATGTGGTTACTATTAATTTGTACTATTTTTTGGGGTATTTTACCAGGTAAGGCCCACTGAGCTATATTGCTCTTTTTTCAGTAGCGACCTGGCCACAAATGACCGCTCAACGATGTGGCCTATCACGTGGACATTTATTGCAGCCAAACACTCTCAACGCATGTTTCTTAACGTGGAGGGAAAACCCGGAGAACACGCCAACTCCAAATATACAGATTGTCAGGGTCGGAATCGAACCCACGACCTCCTGTATACCAGGTTAGGTAGTTAACATCTCGCCAGGGTGGTTGTTTGACGATACTTCATCATGCTGGTCAGTGCCATTTTGTGAAGGCGAGAGGCCTAGAACCGGTTCAGAAATCAACACCAATGTTAGCTGTGGATGGTCATTGAACTCAGGTCACCAGATACAATGGTGCAACAGGCTAACCGGTGTACCACCACTCTATCCCCGTTTATGATTCCATAACATTGCTTCTTTACACTTGATTATCATTAGCTGCATAATCAATATCAATCGATGCATCGATGCATTGTTGCACTTCTCCTGGGTACAGAGATCAATGCAGAAATGGAGGCTGGAACCAGCTTAGGCCACTGCAATGCAAACAGATCAAAGCATACAGCATTACCAGCATCTCTCTTAGGCACCATTACCCAGCGTCAAGCGATATCCCCTTCTTTGTCAAAGGTTGTGTACACGAACAAGCTTACTCGGGGAACTGTATTGCCCTCGTTAAAATAGTTGACCGATTTAAAGTTACATTCACCAAATGACGTTGTCTCCGGAGAATGTATTATATTTTCCGACAACACAAAATCTGAAATTAATTGCCGCATCAGTTCGGCGGCCCTCTTTCGGGTTAACCGAGAGGTTATACCAGCGTTCGGTGCTGCCGATTTGGTGGTTTTCTTCTTCTTATTATTCTCTGTGCTCTACCTCTGGGGCACCGTGTAAATAATTCATCGCGTGCACGCCGTGGCTCCAAGTTCTTGTGGTTATCGCGAGACGCAAGTAGTCCTTATTTTGCCATCCACAACACAGCTGCTCTCAGCGTGCAGGCAGAATATTATCATACATTGCTTTGTTTGGATTTAGCCATAGGCCCCCCCAGACAAAAAGAACATTGCCTCAGCGAACATGTGCTGCCCGACGAAAGAACCACTTTGAGTGCCTCATTTACTGACCCATACTTTGTTACATGTGTAGTAAAAAAAAAACTTCATAAGTGCACCATGCTTTGCTTGAGAGTGAAAAGTACAACTTTCAGAGTTAATTGGACAATAAACCAAGAAGAGCGCTGGTTTGTTTTGGTGCTTTCAGATAAAGAACACCATTTATACCAACAAGATAACCAAGATTATGAAACAGATGCAGGGTGTGCGTAATGTATCCATGATTAAATAATGATCAGTGGACTGTTGTTTGGCCTGAGTGGTTGAAATGCTAGCGACATATTGATGACACACTCTACAGCCTTTGATTTTTTTTCCATGGATCTTAAGAGTACGCGACAGAAGCATTGAGAGCAAGAACACCAGAGATACTGGCAAACACTTCGGCCTCTCAAAATCTCGATACGATGTGTCTCACCAACGCGACGCCAGGCCACATGGAGGTTAATAACAATGCGACTCGTATGACAATAGCTTTACACCACCCACTGCGTGTCAATAGTTGTCTCCACCTATCTCTCAATCTGCTGTTCAATTATGACCCTTTCTCGACGGTTGCTACCTGTGTAGTGGCATAGACGAGTAATGTAGCAGCATAGCGCTGGCTGCTGGCAGGGAAGGGGATCTACGGCTTACGGCAGCCCTGACATCAGCAGGCCACGTGGTACACCAGAGGGGGATCTAGGGGGGAAAGGTCACAGAAGGGGCACACCAGGAACCCGCTGGTAGGTTCTAGAAAGGGGGCGTGGCCGAGGGTGGAGCCAGGCCACGTGACAGTGTAAGAGGGGCCCCTGTAGGGGACCTCGGGGCTGTTGTTGGAGTGGGATCCCAGTCGTGCAGCTCAAGTCCATTGTTGTCGTCGTCACCATTCTTCTCTTCGTCGCCGCAGTCGTCGTCGTCGCTTGAAATTGCGCTGTTATACGGTTGTTGGCTGTATCGGTCAGCGTCATCGGTGTTTGACAGCTATTGTTGTGTATAGGCGAGGGTGTGTGTAGCCTAGGCGACTAGGGTGTGTGAAGGGAGATTGTGAGCATAATAAAAGATTGCCTCCGAGAATTACTGTCTCCGAATTGAACCACTACACCTGTTTGGCCACTGTTGTATTTTGAAAAAAAATTATAGGAACTGCATGCAATGTAATGGCCGTTGGCTATGTCCCATTACCTCGCGTGCGGGTCGGGAAGAACGCTCGTCGCAGCAGCGAAACATCGCCGCGCCAAGATCATTTATGCCCTGTGGCAAATTTCATCGCACATTCGGAGCTTCGCTGCCAAACCATTCTGTCCGCTGCTCGCATGTAATTCAATGTACTGTGTAATATTTGAGGCTTGTAAACAGGTGTAGTCCATTGTTAGGACCCGGTGGGGGGAAAAAAAAAAGAAAATGGGTCTCACCCTTTTGACTCACAAGCTGTGTAACCTTAATGAGCCATATGCTCCGCGATGATTTGTAACTGCTTCATCACTTTAAACCTAACCGAAGAGAAATCACTCAATCATCACAATGTATCAATTAGTGTTGCACGCTGTACAACAGAGGGGTAAAGTGAAAATAGCCAATTCTTTTATTTTCTTTATCTAAAGTGGCAACATTTTACCGACTTTATCATGCAATTCGTGGTTTGACATGGTTTCACAGTTGATTTTAAATGTATGCAAGTGATTCTAGAATAAATATAGCCTACATTGTTACCTTACTGCTAATTCTAGATTTAAAGCTTTCGTGACTGCAAGGATTCATATTCTTAGGTTTTTTCGGTAAAGTCACGTAGGTAAAAAAATTCAATTAATAAAAGTAAAATAGAACAAATTTAAATTACTGCTAATTTTCCCAGAATATGCCCCCGAACTAGTTATATCTCAATCACGAAGCAGGTTTTCAACATGCTTTGCTCTTGAGTAGAAGGCTGCCTGGGAATTCCAGATGTTGTAGGCTCTGGCTGTAAGGCGATCAAGATGTGGCAGCAACCGGCAATGGCTTGAATTGATATGCGTGGAGTGTTGAATGTTACCATCTCATACTAGATGGTTTCCTTCCCCCAAGAAAAAACAAATTCATCATGCGTGGAAGTGGCCTAACATCCCAATGCAGAACCCTCTTGAAAAAAATACATCTTAACATTTAGTGAGACGTCTCTGGGTAAAAATTAAGAAATGTAACTAGTTACCCGATGTGCGTTTTGTGGTTGTGCCGCGTGTTGGTTCGGCGACGATGTCCAACGTTTTGCGCCACCTACGAACCGAATTCCTAAAGAGATCTTCATAGTGTGACTGCAAAAAACCCTGCGCAAAGAAAATGACGACGCTTGCACATGCTTCATAATGCTAAAACTGAAATATAATGTGTACACAGCATACGGATGCGACTACGTTGAAAAATATATTTTCTCAGATGTTCACAGTGATAAAATGTCATCAGCGCAAGAGGGCAGTAGCTTTTTTTATTTTCCATATGGCTCTACATGATTTGATGTCCTGAAATGCCAACTGTCCTCACAGATGCTCAAAATCTTTTTTAAAGTTTACCAAGACTGAGAACATGAAACCTAATGACAAAAATACTGCTGAAACTGTGTTTACATGGTTGATCTTTGTGTAAAAAGGGCTTCATGTATCCCGGTGGGGGCTTATAATGGGAAACCGAACTCATTTTACAAAGCTTACGCTAAAAAGGCAAGCTGCCATGGTGTATCGCTCACACACTGAAGTTGCCACCCAGAGCTAGCCAGTGCGACATTTGACACAATGGACAGGTTTCTTATAAAAAAAAAATTGTTACAATACACAGGTTTATTAAATGCCTCCCCCCCCCCCTACCTCCCACCTCTCTCCACCCAGCAGTATAAATGCGTACAGCAGTCGAACAGCTTCGTTGATGCAGATTACATTGCCCTTGCTACTCAGGGCACAAACCTCGAGAACACTGCCAAGACTCTGACAGCTGATCTAATTTGATTTGGAGGCATATTTCAGTCGCTCGATACTCTTGACCAAATCCTTCCAAAACCACCACAAGTGCTTGCCACCTGACCAACCGTGCAGTAGATGCCTACCACCCCTGACGTGTCTGCCAGAGCACTCTGACCTCACTCCAAGATATCTCGGGATCATCATGGATAGAGACCTGGCCTGTAAGCCCCATAACAGAAAAACAAATTATCTGAAAAAGACAAAATCAAGAATCGCCCTGCTACAGAAGCCTACAGGAACAACAGTAGCGGTGACTATGGCCCTGCCACCCAAGCTATGGCTCAGAGCAGGAAAAGCAAAGCTACACAAACCCTCTCATGAAGCCGTCGCGTGGACAGCAGACCCATTGTTGCCGTGCGCAACAATAGAAAAGTCCACCGGCAGGTTGCATGCGGCGGGGTAAAGTGTGAGTACTCCCACTTGTTCAGACGTCTCTGAAGAAGATAGACTCCGCTGATGATGATGCGGTTGTCCGGCTTAACTGCCTGAATGTGAAATTGTGGTTGTTGCTCTGCATCTACATCATCCGTACGAACGAACGAGACGAAGATATGTCCGGCCGGCGTAGAAGAGTAGGCCAAAATGCCCCCAAAGAGTGGCTCTCTAGCGTTCCCTGTAGTGGAGGTCCTTCCGGCAGCGGTGGCGTGATCAAAAACATTGCAGGGCTGCACCTTTATCTCTTGCTCTAAAAGGCCCGACAGAAGTGTGCATTTGTATGTTGAGCTTTCCTCTGATGAATATGTATGTCGCCATCTCATAATTACTGCCAGAGATGCTTTATCTGCAGAGCTGAAAAGTGGAGATGCACAACGCACAATTTAACAGCCATATATAGCTGTGAATGGCTGACAGATGTGGGCCATTGTTGAAGCCGTATCTTAATTATGTTTTCTGTAAAAAAAAAGATTAAAGATTTAAACGTTGCCCATGTTACATTTAGTTTGTGTGCCAATGCAATTACAGCTCACGTCTAGGGGAAGAGACAAAGCAACACAAATCAAGGAAGAATCAAAATAATCATTAAGAGGGAGTATAACATGTGCCAGACCAATGTTACATTTATTCTGTATTTATCAGACTTTTTTTAGTAAAGGGTGTGACTACTGTTTCTTAGAAAATAGAGTAATAATCATGGTTGGCAGTACCTTGAAGCAATTTATGACCCCTTGTACAAGCTAGGCACAACTTTATTTATATTGCGATTTTGACACCGTGTCATAGATAAAGTGTCCATTCAGTATGTGCAGTGGAGTGCATCCATCTGTGTTAAATTCTGGCCCATGGAAGCAGATATTACAGAACTACATCTGAGATCCTTTAAAGTTATCTCTTATCCATGCTGGCGGTGCTCTACTTCCTCATGTTCGCTGCAATAAAGAATTATTCACCACTAGGTAGTAAATTCAGATATTTAAGTTTTAAGAAAATTTAGTGTAAAATCTCAGTTAACTTTGACCATTTTTTTGTGCAGTCATTGGTGACCACGGTGAGATCGCCAAATCATTAGAGTTGAGAACCTGGTTAAATCACAGTTGACTTAAACTTGTAGTTAAAACCCAGGAACTCAGTTATGCCAGGTCGTTTAAACTATAAACTATTAAAACTATACATGTAAAAAAAATCAGTTAAGGCCCACTGAGCTAAGTAGCTCTTTTTAGAAGCGATCTGGCCACAAATGATAGCTCAACGAAGTGGCTTATCATGGAGACATTTATATCAGCCAAATACTCTCAACACATGTTTCTAAATGTGGAGGAAGAAACCGGAGGACCCAGAGAAAAATCAACACGACCATGGGAGAACATGCAAGCTCCAAATAAACAGGCGTCAGGGTCACGATCGAACCCACGACGTCATGTATACCAGGTGAGGTACTTAACATCCCACCACCGTGGCACCCGGTGACTCAGAGGTCAGATATCTGACCTCTGAGCCATCTGGCCACTTCTGAGCAATCAAAAATAAACCACTACAGGAATTTATGCACCTATGGAAATTTTACTTATATACCTTTTTTGTGACTTGCTTACCTATTTTTACATGTTTCACTCCTCTCGTGTTGTTGTACTGTTCGTTGTTGTAATTTGCTGACCCGCCGCTACTGGGCATCGGTGAAAAAGAGCTTCTTATCTCATCAGCATCCTCCATTCTAAAACACATTCCTGCGGAGGGAGCTGGTAGGAACGTTGGGTTGCACGGTCAATTGCCAGGGTCAACGGCGGCGTGGTGTATTCCGCAAATATGACGACTGTGAGGGACGGGCACAAGCCGGCGTGAGTAGGTAAAACGTTGAGTTTTATAAGGGCACCACGGGGTGACCAGCCCCTCCCCACCCAGCCCCACCCCTCCCCCACCCAGCCCCCACCCAGCCCCTCCCCACCCTCCCCACCCAGCCCCACCCTCCCCACTCTCCTCACCCAGCCCCTCCCCACCTCCCCTCTCCCCAGCCCCACCCCTCCCATTCTTGGATGCACGACGGACGGACGGGTGGACACAATAATCCCCTGTGGGCTGGTGTAACCAGGAGGTTCCTACCAGTATAAAGATTCTGATTCTGTAAATCATGGTGTGTACACGTTCACATTTGCTATTAACGTGGATCCCACGTGGGTAGAATATTCTTGTACCGTTGAGCTTCACTCCGACTTATTCTTGTAAATATAATGCGCACCGCATTTCACCCTGCTGCTTTTCACTTGACGAAAAAAAGATGACATGGTGAGCGCTTTTAGGAAGTTGTGAATATAACTCCTGCGGATAGACATGTCAGCAACCATTTCCAGAGAATACCGACATGCATGGGATCATAAAAAAAAATGCAGTGCCACTCCATGTGACAATGTAGAAATGTTCGTTTTAGGGGGGTTAACTTAGTGGTTTAGACACGGCACACTTTGGTTTGGTGGCAATTCATGCCCCTTTTGCCCTCATCTGTTCAAACCGAGTTGAGAGCACACGACCAGAAAAAAGTGTAAGACAAATCTTGTGGAAGTGGAGATGTCAATCAGGTATTCTTAGTCTGCTTGTATACAGACGGTCAGATATCCACACTGCTAGACGTAACGTTGCAACATTGAAGCTCCCTCCTCATATATCGAGGGGGGGGGGGTGGCGGTGAAACCTGCACCTATTGCAATGAATACTATTCCATGAAACAAGTGCCAGGCGGTACATGTTCACAAACTCTGTGCTGCTTAGAAGAGCAGCCATCTATAAAGATGTTTCATGAAACAGACAGCACTATCTCATTGACAAAGTGAATGTTTCTTAATTGAGCCACTCTCTGTAAGGATATTCGGTAAATCAAGCAAGGCCGTCTTATAGGCATTCGGTACACAACTTAAATCAGACAATCGATTACTTTATTTAGGAGCGGCTGGAGGACTCATTGAGTTACAAAGTCTGCTTAACAGCTGAATTCAAACACTGCATGTAAAGTAACAAACGAAATGTGTTTTTTTTTTAAGGTTAATAATGTTAACGTGTTTGTTTTACTTTCCTAAGCAATTAATTTTGTAATCTTTGGACGCCCTGTGCCCACGTCCAGTCCTTTCGTCAATCCTCTGCTGGACAAGAGTGAAGCGCCAAAAGATGAACGATCTATTAGAGGCAAAACATTTACCCGGTGGTATGGGGAAAGCTGTGGCGGCAGCGATAAGAGTGCTCCTTGCACTCCGAACACAGCAAAGGTGAGTGCGATTCCGCGAAATGGTTAACATCGGTGGCGAGGGGCGTTTGAAACAGTTCCTGACCCATTCCCATCTCAGCTTTGACCAACACAGTGTGGTGCAGTAATGGTGAAAACGGCCCCATGATAGGCCTGGCACAGCGAGGTCTTGTTTCAGCAGACGACTGATAAAAGGGGCTGAAGCGTAATGTCTACATTCTCGGCGTAAGTGGAACACGATGTCTAAATAAAGGAGGGATGTTAGTTGTGCATCCCATGGTTGTGGTTGTTGTTAGACTTGCATACCACTGGGATTTTTGCACACAGCGTTGGTGTACGGTGTTTTTTTCTGCAATATTTTGCTGTCTTTTCTTGGATTTTCTGTTTGCACTTAGTCACATATTCACTTTAAGATGTTTTTTGTTCATGTTTTTGTTTTTTGTTTGTTGCGGTTGCACCCGATTCAAGAGCCGAATGGCTCACAGGGCTATACCTAATAAATGAATGAACTTGAACATCACAGGGATGCGTGTCAGTCACATGCAAGAAGGACTGTCTGAGAGACCATGGCCCCCAGAGCGAAAATGAATTGACATCATGAAAAAAAATAACATGTAATATAATGTATGTATTCATTGCTATTTGCACTTTTAAATGCGTGTATTCTCATCATGATTAAAGGTTAGCTCAATCACTCAATGCCACTACTATACAATGTATATATATATATTCATTATCATATACAAACAGTTAATATGCTTAAGTGTAATCTGGTATATGTTTATGCCCCCTAGCTCTTTTTTCTATATGAGCTTGAGTAGGTTAGCTCAATCACTCAATGCCACTACTATACAATGTATATATATATTCATTATCATATACAAACAGTTAATATGCTTAAGTGTAATCTGGTATATGTTTATGCCCCCTAGCTCTTTTTTCTATATGAGCTTTGAGTATTAATACTCGCATATTTAATATGTGTGTCATTCTCAAGAAACGTATCCCTGCAAATATTCGGAATTTACAGTTTACTCATTTTATTTTCTGTTAAACTGTTCGTATAGATGTCAGCAAGCGTCTATTTGGGGCAGTAAGAGAGCGGTGTGTAACACGACAATTCAAATGCTCATTTGTAGATGATGTGCTGGTGTAGAATGTATTGCACTTAATGGTTATTTTAGGCTGAGCACACCTAGAAAGGGGTCAACAAAAGCCATAGATATGAGCGATGGCATTCCGGGAGTTGTGCAAAATAAAAAAAAATAACGGTGTGTGCGGCACACAAATGTCAGCATTTGCTCTACCTCACAATGAGCTTTGTGTGCAGCCAACTTTTCAAACTCAGTGCTTCATATCAGGTTTTTTTTTCAAGTAAATGGCAGATCAACACGTTAGGCAGGGCTTTAATGGGGAATTCTGTGTAAAATCTGGGAGAATGTGGCAGCAAGAGAATGGATAATGGTAGGCAGAAAGGGAAGATGTAAATTGTCTGTTTGTAAACAATGAAATTAATTGTGAGTGATGGATGTACGGAACATGACGTTGAAATCGTATCTTAGATGACGGCGGTGATAGTGCCCACACCTCTACAATCCCTTGGAGATCCAACAGCAATAAGGAAATAAGTCGTTATTACCTAATGGGATACTACCGTCGTGACATGGAACCTGCGATCCAGCTGTCGCTGGTTCGATCACCTGGCGTGGCAGTTGGAATGGACACGTTTCTTAATTAACCCCTCCACCTCGAAGTTCAAAGTTAATTTATTAGGTATAGCCCTGTGAGCCATTCGGCTCTTGAATCGGGTGCAACCGCAACAAACAAAAAACAAAAACATGAACAAGAAAACATCTTAGAGTGACTATGTGCAAACAGAAAATATGGTGACATGACGCACAGACCCATCACAGATGGAGATACGGCACAGACACGGTTAGCATTACACTCTGCACCGACAACACCTCAAGGCACTCACTGTGTGGTTACTTAATAGTGCACGTTGGTTCACAAGTTAGTTACATGGCAGTACATACCAATGACAGTGTTTGCTGGACAACAAAAGAACATTCTATCCGTAGTGTGGTTTTGGCGAAGACCCCCCCCACACTGCCTCTATCCACTGAGTATACCAGTTAGTGGATCTGCGAGTCACATGTAGTACTCTCACCACTTCCAGCACGTCTGATGATCATGAACGAGTGGGCCAAATACCCTTTAGTGAGGCTCTCTAGAGCTCCATCGACTGGAAGGCCTTTCCACGCAGTCGTGTCATCAAGGAATTGCAGAGCTGCGTCTTTAGCCACATACAATTTGATATTAATCTTTCAGAATGGAAAAAAACCAGGATATCGTAATGGTTGTTTTTTACCCTCACGCAACATCGTCTAAGAATTTGCTTCAATCTTCACAAACATTTAGTCTCATGAGCATCCGTGTGAAAATCAATGGTGGCTACCTGAAAGAAAAAATAAACCATTGGATGAAAACCATCATAGCTTTACCTTCAAGGACAGCTTCAGCGCTAACAGTGTTTGTTTTTTATTGATGTCTTTGCCCCGGCTCTTGGATCTGATTGCTTTAGACACACTGTGATTACTGGCCGTAAATGGCAGCAACAGTTAAACTTTTATAACTTTAGAAGATCCCTGGGCTTAAATCCACAAGGTTAAAATAAACATAGCATTTTTTTTCATCTCGGTTGTGTGTGTGTTTAGGAGACTGACAATGTGCCCAATTAAAAAAAAATGGAGGTGCCCTGCTTACAAAGGAACATCGCCTCGAGCTCTGGACCTGTGCCAAAAACGTCCCTGTGTACAATACAAGAATACCAAATGCACTTCACTGGACCTGCCATCACACACCACATATGAATAGCACGAGCCCTAATAGAAGGGACAATTCAACCCATATCAGTACAGAGGGCACATGCATAGTATGGTACTGTAATGTGCCATATTTTTTGCGAGATATTAAGTTACGATACAGGCTTATATACGATTGTTTAATTGTTCTACCTATATAAAACAATTAATCGTCTGCCATTGCCGACCCCAGCTTGGGCTTGACACGTGATACATAGATTAATAGCACATCATGTTCTTCCATTTGAAATCCATTGTCTATGTTCACGGTGTATATTGATGATCTTGTGGATATTCGATATGATATTGTGTTATAATATCACTATCATCATCATTGACAACAGTCTTAGTCAATCCACTGCTGGATTTAGGTCTCCTTAGTCCAGTTATGTGTATTCTACATTGACACATATTCACTTTAAGATGTTTTTGTTCATGTTTTTGTTTTTTGTTTGTTGTGGTTGCACCCGATTCAAGAGCTGAATGGCTCACAGGGCTATACCTAATAAATGAACTTGAACTTGACACTTGTCTTGACTAAAGGTAGTTTTTTTCAGAAGAATTCAATTAGAGTCGAATTTTTTTCACAATTTCGTTAATTATTGACGATTGATTCCAAGATTACATATTTAATAAACAGAGTTTTAACATCTTAAACATTTTCCAGACTTGCCCTCAAGGCTTTCCCTTCATGCAATATCTGCTTGACTTGCAGCATGGCACTATTTCCATGGCAATGAAAGCAGACGCACAAAAGAATAAGGCTAATAGGGCCGATATCAGTGGAAGAAGCGTGTGGATTTGTTTATTTACCTCAATTGCTTCACACTGTTGATGTATTACTCAGCAGCATCGCTTAAGCTATTTTAAGTATGCCATTAATTACAAATTGTGAGGCGCATTCTCTGCTCATGTTGAAAGATTTCTGCCAAAATCTTAATGATTTGTAAAATTCATAAACATCTATGGCATAAAAAACAACCTTAAGTAATTCACAAGCCAACAATGTGTGTCTGATATTTTTAAAATGACATTTCTCCCTCCCGAATCAAAGGGGCTGCCAAATTGTCGCCTTTATTAATGAGCTGCATAAAATAACATTTGCACCATCTGCTAGCTGCAAAGAGCGATTAAAAAAAATATGCATCTTTTTTTTTCCCGCACAGAATAATCAATCTGATTGTTGTTTGAAGACTTGGAGGTTTGAGATGACTGTGCATTTCTGACATAGAGGCTGCTGGTGTATACTAATTACTGAGGTTTTAATGGCTATAAACTCTGGAAAGATAATGACTGCATGATTGCAATGCGATTACAATTTTATGCCCAAAGTTTGAAATAACGGTGGTAAATTTTTACTTTTTTTCACCCCTACCTTTCAACATGAGCAGAGATTAAAAAGTTTAATTGTGCAAGTTTGTGCATGGCTGTACGCTAAATTGATAGTGCACTGAAGTGAAACTGAGTATTTGCATCGCCCTTACGCAGCAGGTGTAATGATACATCAACTGAGAGATTAATGTTGATTCTCTCAGTTGAAGTCTTTGAGTTTAGATTTACATACGTTATGTGAAATAGGTTATTCTGACCGTTGATTCGAAAGTGTGACACCTCATACACAATCGACTATAAAAACACAAAAGTAAAAAAAAGTCTAAATGATTTCCTGTTTAAATAAACATTAAGGTGGTGCTCATCTCATGTTTACAGCCCTGAACCGGCGGTGCAAATTCCACGTTCCTATTGAAGGAACACGTTTACCCATGCAACAACCACTGTTGACTTCCCCACAAAGTGGTACCCAATTTAATCGACCCCAGGAGGGCTGATGGGCTGAGGCAACTGCCAACCAGGATTTGAACTTGTGACCCTCTGATTGCGAGCCGCTTGCTCCACTGCTGATTGAGCCCCGTGCCTGAAAAGCACAACATACATAAACTAAAGTATGGCGATTGTTACACGTGTGATTTAATATCAGTACTGTCAGGTTAAGAATAGATATTTACACACAGCTACTTATTATCAATTAACGCATCATTGCACGAGTAATTATTCAATCATTTCATTGATGAGTGGTTGCGATAACTATGGGCCACACTGAGACAATACCGCATGAGGGAGCATCCCTTTAAGCAGGCCCCTTTGAAAATAGTTTCCACTCATACAATTGAAAGTGACTTCTCGTAATGTCACGTAATTTTTTTCTAATATCAGGCATTTAAACCCCGAGCTCGCTGTTTCAAGTTCCTCAGCCGTAACATTATTTTATTTTCTCTTTCACTGCTTCCATTTATATATTTGTTAGAAAAGATTAGAAAATTGATTTGGAGTCAATTTCTGTGTCCTCTAAATTGCACAGTCTACTGTCTCGCTGTATCATGTTATGAAGGGTAAGCCAAGGTAAAGGTGCCACCTGCAATTTCTTGCTGATGGCCACTGCTGGTGCCAGGGTCTCCACCAGAGGAAGCTAGAGAGAGTCCCTCCAGAGGGTGTTTGGCCTACTCTTCCACGCTGGTCAGATGTCTTGGAGGAAGTGGGCAGACCCACATTGTACTAAACCACACGCGCCCTGCTGATCGACTAGCAGCTGTGTAATGAAACCAGTGCTCAAAAAAAGTTTAGAACTACCATCGTGTTTTGTTTAGTTCCGCTGATTTGTTTTCCAATTTTGGATTAGCTTCGCTCTTGATTGTGTAAGCCTATTAATTAACCACATTCATCGAGCTGAATGAGCACAGAAATGGCACCGCTGAGCGTTCAAACGGAGAGATCAATCCAGCAATCAAAGTCCAAGGGCTTTGATTCATGTAGAGTTTGTAGAGAAAATTCAACAAAGGCTGAAAAAATATATTCAAAGGCGAACAAAGATGTACATGCTTGCAATTGCACGAAGAGATAGGGCAGCACGTGAGCAAACACAAAATACAGACAACATACGGACTGTTTTTAATCAAGATTGAACCTACGGACTGTTTTTGTCTTTAGTTTGTTGTCCTTCCCCCGCATCTTTGATGAGCATCGTTGGCTACGTACGGTGCAAAAGGAGTTCAACATATAAACAAAAGGAATCTAACTGGGCTTGAGCGGACCACATCACCAGAAGGGGTAATGACCGATAGATGAAACTGTTTAAAGAAGGGCAGGAAAAGGAGGGAACACATCCTTAATTTAACTTCGCATGGTTCTCTCATTTGTAGCATCATAATCGTTAAGTACATCGAACAAAGCTATTGCATAGACGGGCTGACATCGCCCTGCGGTTTTCCTCACCAAATAATGAATTGGTCCCTTGCAAAGTTCAGCAAATTTGGACCGTGACGCGGGCGCGCCGTACACCATACTCTCTTCAGACTAACGTCACGTTGATATTTAGCGTCCACCGCGAGGCAGAGTGCCAGCAGCATACGAGGTTCCGTGTACCACGTGGCGTCAACCGGCGGTGTGGCTTGCGGGGGCACAAGCGGCAAACGATCCGGGCCACGTGGCGCGCGCCACGCGTCACGCCACGTGGCGCGCGCCACGTGACCTGCACCCCCCACGTGGGCTGCTCCCCCCACGTGACCTGCTCCCCCCACGTGGCCTGCTCCCCCCACGTGGGCTCCCGTTGCCCCCCAATGTGAGCAGGCGTCTCCTGTGGAATTCAGAGTGGCAAAGGCACCCACGACGTCTGTGTCGACGCATTCTTCTTTGTTGGCAAACGGGCAACGGGCACACTCCATTACACGCGGAGAGGGCTCGGCTATGGACATCAATTTATCTTCTCCCCCCCCCACCTCATCTCAAGTGAAATTGCATGAAATATTTTTGGTAAAACGTACTATTTGTGGTTTGGTATTGTTTCGCTGTTTCCAAGTAAACACTTCCCTCCCCCCATCCGCCCTAATGTTTGTTGAGACATTGAAGACAAATGCATGAAGCTGAGGAAAATGAACTGAGAGCAAAAGAAAAGGAGACACGCGGACGATGCGAATTTCGTGTGCTGCTTGCTTCATTTGTGCGCACATCCCACCCCACCCCACCCTTCCCTTACCCCATAAAGTTACTGAAATACGATTTAAAATTTCTTCACATTAACGCGTGGTGTATTTGTCGTCGTGGCACGCGAACAAGGACGCAGTGCATTGCGTGCAACACGTTTTGCGACCGTGGTGGAAACTTGGCCGCTCGAAAAAATAAAAGGACGAGTGCACAATCTTCTTGGTTCCGTCGGTAAAGTCACGTAGAAGGGAAATAATAAAATAATAAAAATAAAACATAATAAAATAATAATGTTTTTATAAATTATTTTATTATTTCCCTTCTACGTGACTTTACCGAAAGAACCAAGAAGATGAATCCCTGCGGTCACGAATGCTTTAAATCGAGCTCACAATCCCCGCGCATTTTCAGACCTAACAGAAATGGCGATGAGAGAACGGTCTGTGCGTTTTTCTTTATGCCAGTAGCTCGCTCAAAAACAGCAGCGCATTGTGTAGAATTTCCAAAGGATGAATCATCGTGGGTTTGGAACAGGAGGTGGAGGGGGAGGGGGATGGGAGCACGACATAAATAATGAAAAAAGAATCCTGACATTATAATTTGAATACAACTTAAATTCAGTAGTTTTTTCTTTTTATCAGACCAGGTTAATTCTATGCTTGATTTGGTGTGTTTTATTAGGGGTATGGGTACTGAGGCGGGGAAGCGTTCGAGCGAGGTTATGGGGACGAGCACTCCGCTGCCCCTGGGTCCCCGTGTAAAGACCAACGTGGTAGTGTTTTGAAAGGGCCCAGGACCTGTCGCTTGGATAAATACCACTGCAAGTGCTGTCCCTTCAGGCGATGGTATTTTTGGTTTGGGTTTTTTTTTTCTGGCCCGTGTCTGCCTGATGCACTGTCCCGATTCATTTTCTCACTGCTCTGGGGATCTCTCGACCTTCTCTATAGGTCTTTTCCTAGAAGGTCATCTTGACTCTAACCAAGATGTGAATAACACGAAAAGTTCAATTAATTTGGTTTTTTTACGTTTGTATATTGGAACAAAGGTAATGCCAGCATGTACGTACAGTGTATGGTTTTTCAATAGCAGCATGTTTTAAGTTAATTTCAATTAATTTACCTGGTAAAATATGAGTAATGAAAGCAATTGCAAGATACCTGCCAGTTAATAATTAGTTACATCATCTTTGTGAGTATATTAGTATACAATAACTTTATCTTCACATGGTCTCCCTGTATGAATGTGTGATCGTTTCATTATGAGTATTATTTTGTATTTTTTTTCCTGAAGATTTTCCTATCAGCTTCATGTTTATGAGACGAAACAATCGTTCACAGTTATTGCCGAGTAGCGCAACCCTTCGCGTTATAGAGCGGCAAGTGGACGAGGACATGACAGAGCTACCTTTGAGATCCCTTTAAGTGACTTCTGGTTCACAGAGTGAGGGGCACCACTCTCTGAAGATTGTCTGTCTCATGACAGTGATATTTTAATTCTGAAGTTTGGTCAAATGAGGTGCGGATCCAAATGGAATGTGATGGGTTTTTTTTACTAAATAATAATTTCTGTGTGATAATTATCAACCCACGAAAGCCTCACGAAGTTGCAGGACTCGTCAACAGGAGGAACAGCTGTGCAATTCCTTACTCGCATCACTGTAGGCCAAAGGGCCTCCACGAGAAATAATTATAGGGTGATTACATTCGATTTAAAGCTTTCGTGACTGCAGGAATTCATATTCTTGGTTCTTTCGGTAAAGTCACGTAAATAGACATTTTAATTAATTTAATTTTTATTATTTTTATTGTATTTTATAATATTTATATTATTAAAAAAAATTCCTATTAACGTGACTTTACCGAAAGACCCAAGAATATAATTATAGGATGCTACACCTATGGGGTGTTTACCCTACTATTAATCGCTGGCCAGACTTATTGGAAAAAGTATGAGTAGTCACATTTTTTTCCCCCACCTTACTCAACCTGCGCACTACTAACTGGGGTGTTTTAAATTTTGATCTAAAGTTTTCGTGACTGCAGGGATTCATATTCTTGGTTCTTTAGGTAAAGCCACGTAGAATGGAAATAATAAAAATATAAAATAATACAACTGGGGTGTGCCTATTAATACTGCTGTGTGGACAGAGGTGGTGAGTGGTATTTAAGAAAGTGGCACCATTCTTTCAATTGTTATGCGGGGAGATTGAATCGAACCAGAGACCTCTGGATTACAATTCCAGTGCAATAACCATGACGTCATGGCAGCATCCTAGAACGTGCATGGATGACACTATACACGCATCTCCTGTCATCAGCGTAATCGTAGTACAACATTTCACAGGCACATATTGCGTCTCGTAAGGGTTCTACAATATGCCACATACGAAGCAGATTCTATACCGAATGCCTCAAGGGTGAGCATATTTACTTCCGTTGAGCCACGTGGCCCTCTTTCACCGAGAGCCGTAAACGTGTCGGCGTGATTTCTCTGCGTTGCTTCTATGAACTGGTTGCCAAAAGGATTAAAATGACTTTTAAAAATAGATACTTTGTTTGGACTGACACTTCTCAATTAATTAACACCTGGGGACATCAGCTTATTTATAGGTCGTCATAGGATAAATAAAGGCTACTTAAAAAAAATTTACGGGAAAATTTTTACTAAAAATAATGTTCCTAAATTAGTTTGTTAGTTCACTTCTCAATCCGCTTGTCCTGGTGACACGTTGAGTAGGGCGGTCCAGACCTCCCTTTCACTGTCGACAGACTCCAGCACTCCATTACTATACACTACACACTACACTACAAACTACACTATACACTAAACTATGCACTACTACACTATACACTACTACACTACACAAAACACTAAACTATACACTACTACACTACATTACTATACACTACTACACTACACACTACACTATACACTAAACGATACACTACTACACTAAATTACTATACACTACTACACTACACTAAACTATACACTACTACACTACATTACTATACACTACTATACTACACCAAACTATACACTACTACACTACATTACTAAACTACACTACGCTATACACTACTATACACTACTACACTACACAGTACACTATACACTAAACTATACACTACTACACTACATTACTATACACTACTGCACTACACGATACACTACTGCACTACATTACTAAACTACACTACGCTATACACTACTATACACAGACTCTTTCTCTTCGTGTTCTCAGGCCAGCTGAGTGGCATCATCCCACCAGTGTTTCCTGGGCCGGCCTCGGGATCTTCACCCTAAATTGGTAAGTTAAAATAAAAATAATGCAAATAAATGTGAGAATTAACTGTGTGTATCTGATGATGCCACTGTGAAGGGCAATTTGCCTAGCAGGACAGAGGGCCTCTTTGTTTCAAACACTTGACTGATATAGTGCCCTGCAGTTCTCTCATAGCTTGCCAATATATCTTTCTTCTGACAAACCAATTAGCCTTGTGTCATTGCTATGTGCTAAGGTTAAGCATTGTCTGAAGCCACATTCCGCCAGTGTCAGAATTACATTTTTCCCACCTTGAGATGTGATGTATGGACCACCTTTGCTGAGCTAAATATACTGCAGGCTCCATCAAGATTTACTGTGAAGGCCAGCGCATTATTTGTACATTATCAACCAAACAACTGCAAAAAAGATGCCAGGAAAAAAGTTGCAATCACTTGGCAATACTGGATCCCGTCAGAAGTTTCCACATTTAATTCTCGGCTGATATTTACGTGGGTTTTTTTATAATAATTTATCTTTAATGGCATCCAAATGGCTCAGCGAAAGCGTGAGCAGCTTGCAATTGGAAGGGTCCTTTTTTCAAATCCTAGCCGGGGGTTGACTCAGCCCACCATCCTACTGGGGTCAATAAAGCGAGCACCACTTTGTGGGAAGGTCAACCAACAGTAGTTGTCCTACGAATAGACTCATCCCCGCCATAGGAATACGGAATTGCCATCACTGGTTGTGGGCTGTAAACAGGAGGCTAGCACTTCCTCAATGCTCATTTGGGTAGGTATTTACTTTGGCTCTTGAGTATGTGAAAGCGCCTATGTTGTATTTTAATTGAAAGCATGCAGGTTGGAAGAGAGATATTGTGTTCGCCATTTAACGCACTGCCATCCCATTGTTTTAGGTCTCATTAACCAGTCATTGCATGTTTATTGCACGTTGCATTGGTTGGAGGGCAATCTATAAGGGCCCATAAACCATACTTGACTGTGAGCGATTGCTTTGATTATGGCCATTGTACGCTGGTTTATTATGGGTCTGAGCAGGGTTTAACAACTGCAATGCACTTTGCAGAAGAGCAGTCATTAGTGCAATACTTTTATGGTAATACTGTAGTTAAAAAAAATGTTATGGAATTATGATGGAAAGGGAATAATGTGCAGTTTTAAACAGTATGACTTGATTAATGAGATATTTCCCATTGCTTCATATGTATATAAATAATAATACAAGTGAGAACGAGTCTATGCAACTGGTTGAAAAAAAATTCCACACAGCAAGTACTTACTCTTTGGTTATGTCGGTAATGTCACGTCGAAAGAGAAAATAATACATTTAATACTAGCATACGACGTTTCCATTGCAACACAAGCAATCATCATCAGGTACAAATGAAAGCGAAAACAAATCTAGTAAACTAAGAAATATAATCTTAATTTTGGAGCTTTCGTGACTGCAGGAATTATTATTTGGTTCTTTCGGTAAAGTCACGTATAAAGATAAAATAATATTTATTTAATTTATTATTTTATCTTTATACGCGACTTTACCGAAAGAACCAAAGAATTAGAAATATAATGCAATACAACACAGAGAGTCGGCTAACATAACAGTCGACACCCTACCTGGTTGATTACGTTATTCCAAAGATTGCTAAATTTGAGAGAGACAAAACACAGAAATCATCTACTTAATATAACCTATTCCAGATGTGTTTATATTTTTATTATCATATTCCAGCTATGAATTTCAGATCTTTCCGAAAAATATATCATTTAGGATTGGTGCAAAAGTGTGATGTTATGTGAAGTGATGCAAATTTAACGAAGTCACATCTGCACCACGCATCAGCAAGCCGTGCATGTTAGCACGAAAGATGTGTTAAATTATTAGGTAGTATAATGAGAAATGTCAAATATCAATACAAGATCTGAAATGTTTCATAACAACCACAATATGCAAAAATATGCAATGCGCAAACCCACACCTAAACCTATAACCATAAACTTAGGCTAAAATACAATTTAAACAAACCCAAATAATATGCGACTCTAATGTGTTCAGAATTCACTTGCCTTGATACGTGCAAAAAAACAATCTGCCTTCTAACAGAGGTCACATCAAAGGTCGATTAAGCTATTTGCAATGCATATACTTTTTCAGGACATCGTCTGAGCGTCTGAATCACAGAATACCCACTAGATAAAAAATGCATCATTGCACCATTTACAACTGCCTGTAAAAGGTGCATTAAAAAAATTCAGTGAATTTAATTATTTAAGTGCCGGTGCTCATGCTCACATTTGAATTAATATTAATAGTCAGCAGTGAACTATGCGGCAGCGGCGTTATCCGACTCCTGCTGTATGTTGGACCCTTCGAATCCCATATACCCCATCCTCTACTTTTGTCTGTATTTTTGTGTGAAATCTGCCTCGACTATCAGCAGCATAGAAGTGTCAGATGCATTGTGTGCATCTCGAGAAATGGTAGCAAATTGCTCTCAAAGGTGATGCCCTCTTCTCTTAAAGGGTGGCAGGGCAGCAGCCTAAAACGCGTCGCTCGCATTTTTTTTTAAAAGGTTAGAAGTTTGAACCGAAAGGCAACACACTTGTCTCATGAAGGGCAGCAGAGCAAACTCAGAGACATTTTGCTCATATTCTGAAAAGGGTGCAGTGATTTCGGCTCAGAGTGTTACCCACCCACCTTAAAAGGCCACCCCCCAAGCGTTTTCTTTTTTTTCAGTTTCAACATTGGCAGGATAGTTCACATAGCTACCACCACAATAGTTGTATCTACAGGAATGTATTTTTTAACTTCATATGCACCGTATGTAACTAACCGTGCTGATCGGAGGTGCTGGGAAATACAACAAACTACAACACAATAAAATAATTCTCACGACGTTTCGGCCACAACGCAAGCAGCCGTCCTCAGGTGAAGAACAGGTCTGTCGGAAAAACAGCGTCTGAATGTTATTATTTCCATTCTACGTGACTTTACCGAAAGAACCAAGAAGATGAATCCCTGCAGTCACGAAAGCTTTAAATCGAAACTACAACACGTTGAAAAGTCCGTAGGTTGCCTTAATGTTGTCTTCATTCAGATAATTTCAAGCTTGCACATCTCAAAAAACTGTTCTACAAGAATTCATTTCAATCTAGATTTAAAAGTGCAGGGCTCCAATGGCTTCCTAATATCGGAAGAAAGAGCGTTCCAGATGGCTGTAGAAGCGCATCTGAAAACGCGTGATGCAGTGGCCGTCTTTGTTCAATGGTTAGCCAAAACGCTGCTGCGAGGATGACCAGAGTGTGGATGATGGTTTATGCTCCTTGACGAAAAATAATAATAATAGTTCAATTTGTAAAGCGCGCAAATTTGCAGACGTAGTGGCCGCAACTCAGAGGCGCAGAGCCAAGCTCAGAGTCGCTCAAAAGCATGATTGTAGAGGTGAGTTTTTAAGTCTCTCTTGAAGGAGGCGATTGAGGTGATGCTGCGAATGTGCAGAGGGATATCGTTCCAGAATGTTGGGGCTGCCACCGAGAAGCGGCGCAAATGTGTTTTCTATACCCCAGTCCAATCTTTGTGACCTTTGTTGTAAGGCATACAACGTATGCATGCCCACTCACGTGCATGGGTTTTCTCCAGGTGCTCGGGTTTCCTCCCAGACATATAACAACTCGCCATTTGGCTGAACACGTGTTAATATATAGAGAACTGCAGATACATTGTTCACGCTGGCTCACCACCTGGCAGACTTCCAGCTTGTCTGTGGTTCCTCAGCGATTTTGAGATGCAATTTGCATGAAATGAGTACGCTCCAGCAAAGACTTTCCCCAGCAGCCTGTCTTGTCATATAAATATTGCACCTCAAGAAAAAGTAACCTCCCTATTTGGCTGTTGAATCAAACGAGCACCGTCTCAGAGCCAATTCCCGCCTTCAAATATTGCCAATTAATTTTAGCGTACGACGATCTTCTTATTGACAACTTGAAGCTCAGCACACGGCAGATGCCTGCGCAGCGCGACTCACGACCTCCTCTTGATGCCAAGATCCAGGATGGTCACGTCTATGCGCCGCTTCTCGGTGGCAGCCCCAACAGTCTCTGCACATTCGCAGCATCACCTCAATCGCCTCCCTCAAGAGACACTTAAAGACTGACCTCTATAACCACGTGCTTTCGAGCGACTCTGAGCTTGGCTCCGCACCTCTGAGTTGCGGCCGTTACGTCCGCAAATTTGCGCGCGTTATAAATTTAATTATTATTATAATTATTCTGCCCAATGTAGAACTTTTATTTTAGTGTTGCCTTCCTCACAACTGATTCAATGACTAAGTTATTTCACGATGGCTGCATTGACAATGGTGCACATGCACAACCAAAAACAAGACTCCGAATCCTAACCGTCAACAACACTGCCTTAAAATAAAACAATTATATATAATTGGTGAGATTTTAGGCAATGTTCCTTCCTAATAGCATGTAAACATGCTGCTTTGTTAAGGTAGTGCCACTGATCATATAATTGTATAACTGTGTTAGTCATGACACTTTGCTCATCTGAAAGAAGGGCTCACGAGGACATTGATTAATTTACACAACTACTGCTCAAATTAGTTGTAATTGTACGTTGGCCAATGGTCTGGGGTAATACTATACCTGGAGGTATCGTAATGAGATCAGCTCAAGTCCAGGTGCTGGGTGGGTTATATGTCGCAAAATCACGGAATTTGAGGAAGCCTTCATCGAGCAGTGGATTGGCCATTGCTGATGATGATCACTGTGTGTTGTGCAAAGCCAAAAATGCCCCGTATAGCCTCAACAGACTGTTGGGACAAGTGCTGGTAGCGAGCAACTATGAAGGCTGGCACGGCACACGAGGGGGTGGGCGGCCAACACCGCGCCCGGCCTACAAATACAAAGACACAAACAAAACCTTCAATGCCAACTTCAATCCTAATGGCCATTATAGTTGTACAAGAAAAAAATCGCAAATTAACTCCATGGGGAAACATGGTTCATTAGTCATGTACTGCCCTTTACAGATGGCCTTTCGTCAGGTAACGCCACACCCCCTGGAAACAGCGTATATGTTTAAAAAAAGAAAATTAGGCAGCGTGAGTATGAAAACTGAACGAAGTTTTTACCTGAAACAATTTTTTTTCGTATGAGTGTTTAAAATAAATGTAACCTCATAACGATACGTATTTTTACGAGCAATACTGCGTTGGCTGTGGTGCACAAGTATGAACAACAACAACAACGGCAACACAACCATCAAGATCTGTCTGCGTTGGAGAAGTTACCATTTCCTAAAATGTCACCATATATATAAAATATATATTTTAGGGGCAGTGTTGTTGATTAATGCGCCGATCTTTTGATACTGTTAGCACTTTAAAAAATAATATTGGGTGGCATTAGGAATTTTAAACGACTATTCAAATACAAACCCAACAGTGACTGTCGTCAAATAGCAAATCCAACTAACATGCACATTCATTTGACCTTCGCGAACACTCTTTTACAAATCCCAAGTTCTTCATCTCGGTCCCTGGTCTTCTCCGAGGTTGTTCCAAACGGCCTCAGCAATTGTGCCTTTGCCGTCAGCCCGCAGCTGCAAACCCGCTGCTTTTATTTCCAGGCACAAATACCCTCAAGGACTTGCGACGGATCCCTTCAGCCAGCCCTGGGGGGAGCCACTTGAAATTTGCCAATCACCCACGACCAACTAACTTCCTTTTCAAGGTTCTTTCCAAGGTTTGGTAAAGGGGAGTCAATTCAATTTCGAAGTATCCCCATTTAACCTCATTGCATTAACGCTCCACGTGCTGTGTTCGTACGGCCATCAGACCAAAGCCTGCTCTGCGTCGTTCTTGGAACAGCCCATCGCATCTCGTGTCATGCGCAGTCTCTTCACATTTCGTGCCACTCGAATGAGCTCAGCCCCTGTGCCAACTCGGTTCTACTTGTTCCCTACCCCCCAACCCTCGGCGTGCCCACCCCCTGATTATTTTTATCCATGGCTAGAGGAATGCATGACCTGGAGCCTAGATTGATCGTTTCGTGAATACGTTTTCTGACATGTTTTTTTGTTATATATATATATCAATATATATACATGTGGGGAGCGGTAGTGTAGTGGTTAGCGTGCTGCACTGCCATATGCGCCCACCCGAGTTCAATTCCCGCTCACGGTCAAAACCAGCTACGATTATCTGAACTGGTCCTGGGCCTCCCCTAGGTTGACTCAGTCTCAAATGAGTACCTGGTGCTGTGTGTAAAAAAAAACATCGCCACTGGGGAGACAAAGGCGGCCGGGCATGGTGTTGGCTGCCCACCACCACCTCGTGCGCTATGCCGGCCTTCATAGGTTCTCGCTAACAGCACTTGCCCCAACAGTCTGTTCAGGCTACACGGGGGGATCTTTGTCTCTGTGTAGTGGTGATACGCGCTGGGGTAGGGATCGTGTGCCAGCGCGTAGTGATTGGCTGTGTGAGTTGGTGACCAGCGAAGACTGAAGACGGAGGAGGAAGAGATAGGGCCCTGCGGCACCTAGTCCCGCTGTCCTTGTAAGGGCCGGGGCTCTGTGTGACCCAGAGGCGGGACCCTGGGACCCGGGGCCGAACGTCCGTGTGAGGGCCGGCTCTCGGGACCCAGAGGTTGTGACCCACGCCCAAGCTGGGGTGGGTCTGTAGGCTCCACGGACGTTACGGGGCTGGAGTGTAGTGTGAGCATGCAGTGTGAGCATGCAGCGTGAGCCATAGTCACTACACGTGTCAGTGGAGTGTGTAGTGGGAGAGGTAGTGACCACACGTGTCAGTGAAGTGTGTGTAGTGTGTCAAATAGTGACCACACGTTGTATCGTGACAAGTCAAGGTTTAATAAAAAGTGTGCTACCCGTCAAGTGGTTTCCTGCCGTCATTCCGAATACTTCATCTGTGTATATATATGCAGCATTGTCCTAAAGCTGACGTAAATCATACAGCAATGTTACGTTTAAGAAAAGTGAGCAAACAAAACTGTAGATGTGCGACACAATGTAAGAAACAAAGCGAATGCGATTATAAAAATGAGACGTAGAATATCAATTCAGTGATGGAATTGTGACCCTGAATCTTGACGTTGATTGCAGTGCAGAGGAATGTTTTCCATCGGCTGCTTCTCGTGGCTTTCTGGTACTGATGAGAAACACCCTCATTGGGGGTTGCGCTAGTTATTGTCAAAATCTCCAATTTTAAAACTTATAGCAAATCTAATTAACAGTCTGTATAATGACAACAGCCATTTCTTCCACGCTTACCCAGGGTTATTATGCACTCATGCTGAGCGAAAAGCGCCCATGCTACAGGACACATAGTTGGCATGCAGAATTCATGTACCTACAATTCCTTCATTAATAGGACTTTCCACTGCTAATGGTCAAATGGAATTCTCTCGAGCATTAATAACTTAGCATGCTTGAGAATCAAGACAGCGTAGTTTTAATCCACCCGAGAATTGGGTGCAAAGCCGATCTGTTTCCGCGGACGTTGTATTTAATTGTAATTGCGATCTGGCAAGCATTCTGCATCATATTATGGATTTTTTTAATAACATGAATCCTAAACAGTGTGCTTGTGAAAGAGAAGTTGCACCGTTTTTAAACATTTTGATATCGAATAACCAATTTAATCATGCAGTTGCGGATTTGGCACAGAGAGTGAATGATAAGCAATTTTAGTTAAAGCTATACGAAATGTAACATGTCAGAAACTATATATTTTTCTCGTTTTCATGGGTTTTCAAATATGTGTGCGAGTATCATTTACGGTGTGTAATCCAACACTGCTCACTAATGAGAGGGAGATCAAGCAACTTAGAAACCTCTCAAGGGTGGGGTGTCCTGATATAAAAAAAGGTTCCTATTTTTTTCTTATTTTCTATATTTTTTGTTCTGGTAAATATCAATGAGCCGCCCATTTTCGTTCAACCCCCACAATGGAATTTGTGGACTTTAAGGCTAAATGTGGGATATTTGTTGTGTGCACACATTTATATAAGTGCACACGCGTGAGATGTTAACTAACTCGCCTGGTATATAGGAGGTGGTGGGTTGGATCCTGAGCCTGACACCTGTACATTTGGAGTTTGCATGTTCTCTCCGTAGTCGCGTGGATTTTTCTCGGTTTTTTTCTCCCGTCCACACTTAGAAAACATGCGTTTACGATATTTGGCTGCTATACATTTCCCGTTGATAAGCCACTAAGTTGAGCGATTATTTGTGGCCAGGTAGCTTCTGAAAAAGAGCAATATAGCTCAGTGGGCCTTACATGATTAAATTAAAAAAATGTTTAAAGATTAGTAAAATAATGCGTGGGCAACAGTAACATAATTCTAGATTTGAAGCTTTCGTGAATGCAAGGATTCATATTCTTAGGGTTTTTCGGTAAAGTCACATAGGTACAAATTTTAAATAAAAATTAATAAAAGTAAAATAAAAATAAAAATCACGACGTTTCGGAGGCAACACAAGCTTCCGTCTTCAGGCTGTGACGGTTCCACCTGAAGACGGAAGCTTGTGTTGCCTCCGAAACGTCGTGATTTTTATTTTTATTTTACTTTTATTAATTTTAATTTTCATTTTTTATCTACGTGACTTTACCGAAAAAAACCCAAGAATATAACAGTGACATAGTGATTATAATCCTGTGCTGTGCTACGAACCTGCAGACCTGAGTACGATTCTCGGCCACGGCTATTATCGGTAGTGAGCAATATCTCAATCATTTCTGGGCCTCACATGGGTCGACTCAGCCTTAGATGAATGCCTGATGCGGTGTGTTAACATCAGCACTGGGGAGACAAGGGCGGATATGGCGGTAAACACACCATCTCCTCGTGACCACTGCTGGCCTTCGTAGGTGCTCACTCAACAGCACTTCACGCAACAGTCTATAAGGCTACACGCGGAATATTTGCCTTTGTTTTGAATATATATATGTATAACATACTGTGCATACACTCAGATCAGTCATGTGCAGGCAGATTGCCATATCCATCAGCCTATGGTCCTCGTATTGAAACAAAGGAATATCACCGCACGCTTTGAGAGAAATGAGTACGCGACATGCGCTCATCCATTCGCAATCATAGCAGCCAGCACACACACAGAGAATAGATCGTATGTTCCGTTGCTCTTCATGCGAATTGGACTTGATGCAGGCACGAGGTGTTTGTCTTCTCTCTGTTCACTAATTTACGAACGCCGCAGCTGTGTTTTCAAAAGGCTGGTTTGGATGGAGATGCAATCGTATATTTTTTTCCAAATGTCCCTCAATTGTTCAATGTGTGCCGTGATAATGTGGCCATGTTCATTTAAAAGACATTTGGTTTTATTACTTCTTTATCGAAAGCCCTGACCTCCATGGAAATAGGTTTAAACAAAATGCAATTGGAAAATAAATTATGTAGTTTAAACACAAGTGGTACTATATCACATTTAACTAGAGCAAGGTTCAGTAAGGGAACAGTCCTATGTATTTGGCTAATGTCAAAAAAAAAACCTGATTGGACTTTGCATGACTTTCGCAGAAAAACAGCCATAGAGATACAGTAGCAATATTGGAAAACACAGTTGTATTTTTCCTACCAAAATATTAAGACGTTTTCAATCTCAATGTTTGCTTGTGACAAAAAAAACTCTGACTATATGCTCTCTCGTCAGAGCTAAAACGTCAAGCAGATTGTAAATATTCTTGGTTTTTCCGTAAAGTCACGTGACTTTACTGAAAGAACCAAGAATACGAATCCCTGCAGTCACGAAAGCTTTAAATCAGATTGTAAATGTTGTGGCTTGGCTCTCCAGCACACCGGTGTGCTGTACTCGTAACGAATTGGCCACGTTCTGTTTACGTGACAACCCTTACTAGTTGGCTGTGTCGGGTGGTGGCGGGTTTTAACGACACATTTATATATTTACGCGATCTAACCAAAAGAAACCTCTATTATGGATGATATTGGTCGCGAAAGCCTACGTGTTAAACTGAACCTAGTTAGATTATGGATGGACTATCAAGCAATGTCTTGTAGGTTCAGGCAGAGGTGGTCAGGCGATGGCAGTACAACAATGCATTCTTGAATCCATCCACAATATAGAGCTGTGCGTGCCCCCCTCTCGTATGTGAGGGATTTCTCCAAGGGTCTCTCTTTTCCTCTCACATATCAAACGCTCTTGAATGGAATTGCACCCTAATGCAGGATCCTGAAAAAGAAAAAAATCAGTTAAGCTCTCATGGGTAACAAAAGCGGCATTATAATAACCGTTATTGTAATTTACCCCAATGCACCATAAGATGCACAGACTCAGTTAAATAGTTGAGGCCAAGATTTTCCACAATATGGGGATATTTTATTCACTAACAATGTAGGGAAATGTTCTGCTTTCAGATCTGAATTTTACCCTCTAAAACTTCAGTTAAAACCCACCCACATATGACAACCTGAGTGCCATGTGGGCCCATTTGGTAGGTTGGAGTCACGTGAATCACATATATGCACGAATTATTTCAATAGTTGCTTCTTAAAATGACTTGTTGATTTTTGTGGTCGTATTTCTTGGTAGCTTGTACAGTTATTGGCAACCCATGTCTCCCTTTTTAAGGAATCATCTCAATGGGGCTCTCACTTTCTTTATGATGATATAGCTACGGCCTAAGACAATTGTGGTGGTATGGAAAAATACTGAACATTTTAAATTATGCAATATCATTTTATTCAACCCACATAGATACCAATTTTCAAAACTGAGCTCCAAAATGTATTTTTTGGGTTGTGCTGCCCGATATTCAGCACACGGTTCAATCATTTACACCCACGGGCTGTGAGCTTTTTCAATTAAAGTACTGAAGAACAACCGTGAAAACCTAAGCAGTAGTATACGGTATACTATATATATTAACGATTGCAAACTCAAGTGTAAATGAGAGTTCACTACGACAACAGAAATGGCAGGAACTTTCTTTTTAAACACAGTTAACTTTAGATTGTTTATCTTAAGCGGGAAAAAAAAGTAATTTTGTGCACGATACAAATGCAGCACTTTGCGATGGGATGTGTACCCTCTGCCAGATTGCAATTAAAAATAAACTCAGATCTACAGAAACCTATCAGGAGTGATCCCATTTCGCAGATGGATTACAGTGTGTGTTTTAATTGTAAAGCTTGTGCAGTCAAGCAACTATGAAGTAAAACAAAAGAGAATGCTTCGAATCAGATATTCTGTCAGATGTGCCTTGAATATTTATATCGTAAACCCATCAGCTATAGGTGGGTATTTCGGAACGGCTGCCTCGTGGTGTGACGAGAATGCCAACTCTGTTTGAATATTTACCTGTCATCGAGCACTGCAATGTTGCAGAGCATGGCGAAACTAGACGGCAGCGATGTAAATCAGGGACCTTTATAAAGGAATATTTGATTAATTATTTAAGAAGCAGCACTCCACTCGATGCGCTCACGAGTTATTATACACACACGCGGCAGAGGAGGTGTGGGGATACGGCTTTATGCTAATTCTACATTGAAAGAGGAAAAAAAACAATTTGGATTGTGTGTAGTGTGTATGAATATGTAAAAACTGAGAGTTACTCTCGCGCCTCAGAAGTCAAAGTGCCGAGCCAGCATCCACTGGCTTACACAAACTCGTTATGCATTGCCGTAGAGCATTACGGGTAAAAGCAAACATGAGAATTGACTCCCTTCTGTGTCTCCACGCGGCGTTCTATTTTGGCATCACGGCTCGGTTCATATTCAGGGTTTCAGCCGCCAGTGATTAAATCTGGTTCTATGAAGCTAGTTAACTTCCATTTTTGAGGATTCAAATATTGATTTTGACCGTAATACGACAAGTCACTAATATCATAGCAGGGTGTGTGGGGAAGTGCGCCCACCCCCATCGCAGAAAGTTAAAAAAGGGGCTCTTCGAGTCGATGTTCAGAAGCAGTTCCGTGAAAAATAAAAATAAAAATTTCCGGATTGAGTATTCGTTTTGTGATGTGACATCGATGGGTTGGAACAAAGACAAAAATAAAATATGTGTGTATCGTCTCAGATAGCAATATGCTCTAGTTGTGTGTGCTGTGACTGTAACACAGCAAACATGCAACAACCACATTAATTAAAAACACACACGTTCAATAATGAAGTTAATTTATGTCAGTACATGTATTACGTTATGTCATTCGGGTTGTATAACCCGACACCGAGGCGTGACATCATCTACCCGGTGACGTGACCTCAATTAAGTGCCTGTCATACACTCCCTGCCATTATATCCCTAGCAATCAGCTGCAAGAACAGCTGATTGCTGATGCAGACGCCCAGTCCTGCTTCTCTCCTCCCGTGGTCTAACTAACAAAGTAATGCTATCGACTACACCCCCTTAGTTAGTTCTTGAGCTCTGATGTTAGAGCAAAGAGGTTCAGCAGAAGGTGAGACATTGGGTGTGTTGACTTGTTTTATATCATTAGAGTTATGCATAAGGGCAGCGCTAATAGCAGCAGCTGGGACTCATTTGGTCAGAGGGTTCAGGCAACCCGAACTAAACCCGCTTCAAGCTCCATCTCTTAAGTGTGTTGAATATGCAAAATAAATTGGCCAAGGAAATCCCAATGGGTCTCTAAAACACCTTTCTTCAGTAAGGATAGGCTGCTTAGGATGTGAGGCCATTCCCTTTTAAAAGTTTACATACACATATATATATATGAATGTGTTTTTCTTCTTCCCCCCCAATTTATTGTACGTTTTTTTCTCTATTTAATGTCATCTTCGTGCAATGAAACATCCATTGGGAAACCTCACGGATTAGTTCGAGTCTCAAGTCAAAGCGTGTGTGATTGTTTAAGCAGGTGAGAACCCATTTGCTAGAGTGATCGGAGTCGCCAACATGACAAAAGAAAAAAAATACAATGTGCAGCGACAAAGCAAAGAGAACACATACTCTTTGGTTTTTTCGGTAAAGTCACTTAGGTAAAAATAAATTAAAACAACAAATTAAATCACGACGTTTCGGAGGCAACACAAGCTTCCGTCTTCAGGTGGAAACCGTCACAGCAAAATTACCGTCCATCTGAAGACCGAAGCTTGTGTTGCCTCCGAAACGTCGTGATTTAATTTTGTTGTTTTTATTTTAATTAAAAAAAAATTTATTACCTACGTGACTTTACCGAAAAAAACAAAGACTATCGCTCCTTGTAGTCACGAAAACTTCAAATCTAGAATTAAAGATAAAACAGTCAAGAAACAACTGCGTTGTCACACGAGGAATCGAAACTATTGCACGAACATAAATCAACATAAAATAATTTCCCTTTAGCGAAAATCGACTCGGGCTAATTATGTTTAGACGGATTAAAGTGCACGTTCAGTTTCAGAAACATTAAACAGATAAACAGACAAGGATATGCAAATGCCATTGCAGGTGAAGTTGATTACATGTGTCAGAGAAGATGTGCTTTCACATTCCCCCAAAAAATGCATCACGTGGCTGGGTTATCCTGCCAACAGTACGGCGTGCACTTTCCAAAGCACTCTGCTATGAGATTGTTGTGTGACGGTTAAATAAATGTATGTTTTATTCCCGTGGCTTGAATTTATCCAAACGAAACGCTAATTTCATTTAACGAGTGTTTAGTGCAGTAATTGGTGGCTGGACTTAGACCATCAACTCACGATACTTGAGAACGCAGTTTAATCATGGGCGGCTGCCTTAACTGAAATCCGTGATGTCTGCAGGGCCAGTTCAATGCTCTGAACGCATTACAAATGCAATGAAATTACACATTCAAATTACATGCAATTCAAATGCTTGCCCATCTCTGGCAGCTCCTTGAGTCACCTGACACCCCCCGCCCCCCGACCTTCCCCCACCCGGACCCACCCTTACAGGTGAGTGTCTCCCAACATCAACGTAGATCCATTTCTCCACGATCAGCCGGGTCTGTATCGCGGGCACGTGGCACCAAACAGTTCGCTAATGGACAGGATAAAGAAATCAATAGCATACAAGGAGTGCAGGTCATCTTCGAGTACACTTGTTTCTTTAGCCGAGGCACAAGGACAAAGGTGACCGGAGTCAAACCAACTGCGTGCATCTTTTGTTTGGCAGCAAGCAATTGTTGTGACCCACGGTGTTACGCTCAGAAGGGCATAGGCGAGGGCAGGCCTCGTGGTAGTGCGACACAATCTCTCCCTGCCATAGTCTTCACCAAATCCGACATTCTTTGAGAAGGGGCAGCCTGAAGAGGAAATGTATTATACGTATTCTCACCCCATAGGCCAAGCTCGGCACAGATTCCAACTCAACCGGCGCTTGCGATGCCAGGGAATTAATATTAGACTCAGACACCTTAGGAGTGTGAGTCATCGATGGCAACAATCAGCGTGAAGCCACTCGGAAGTGATAAAAGCAGATACGAACGCCTCTATTGCGAAAGCTAAATAAAACATGAAAAAAGTGTTTGTTGTAAGTTTAAGTATATATATTATATAAAATAACGACTCACATTCGGTGCTACGCTGGGGGAAGGAGGTCTCCGCCAGCTGTGTAGGTCAAAGGCGTTGTTTGACCATACTTCGCCACGCAGGTCAGTATGGGTTGGTGAAGGGAGGGGAGCCCAAGACTCGTTCCTATATAACTTGACAATAATCGTATCTGTGGCTGGGAATTTCACTCAGGCTCCCAGTTCGACATTTTACACTTTACACGTTTTTTTTAAAGAAACTAAGTACAACTCAACATCTTTCGTGACTCATCTTCTTGGTTCTTTCGGTAAAGTCACGTAGAAGGGAAATAATAAAATAATAAAAATAAAACATAATAAAATAATTCTCACGACGTTTCGGCCACAACGCAAGCAGCCGTCCTCACCTGAGGACCCTGAGGACGGCTGCTTGCGTTGTGGCCGAAACGTCGTGAGAATTATTTTATTATGTTTTATTTTTATTATTTTATTATTTCCTTCTACGTCACTTTACCGAAAGAACCAATAAGATTAATCCCTACAGTCACGAAAGCTTTAAATCGAAATCTTTCGTGACTTTAAAAGATCACGTGACAAACGATTGTGTGAAAGACTGTCAACTTGAAGCAGTAGCGTGCTAGCTTGGGCACTGTGGATAGCAGAATGCAATACCTGAGTTGCGTTTGCAGGCAACTATTTGGCTTCATACTCTTAGTTCTTTCAGTAAAGTCACGTAAAGTCACGTAGAAGGGAAGTAATAAAATAATAAAAATAAAACATAATAAAATAATTCTCACGACGTTTCGGCCACAACGCAAGCAGCCGTCCTCAGGTGAAAACCAGGTCTGTCGGGGAGACAGCGGTGAAAACGAGGTCACCTGAGGACGGCTGCTTGCGTTGTGGCCGAAACGTCGTGAGAATTATTTTATTATGTTTCATTTTTATTATTTTACTACTTCCCTTCTACGTGACTTTACCGAAAGAACCAAGAAGATAAAGTCACGTAGGTAAAAAATTAAATTAAAATTAATAAAAAATTAAATAAAAATCACGACGTTTCGGAGGCAACACAAGTCTCCGTCATCAGGTGGGACCATCACAGCCAGATTTGCTGCATCAAGTGATCAAGCCTTGATGCACCAAATCTGGCTGTGACGGTACCACCTGATGACGGAGACTTGTGTTGCCTCTGAATCGTCGTGATTTTTATTTTATTTTTATTTTACTTTTATAAATTTTTATGTTATTTTTTTTTACCTACGTGACTTTACCGAGAGAACTAAGAGTATGAATCCTTGCAGTCACGAAAGCTTCAAATCTAGAACTATTTGTCTTGTCTGCTCAGACGTAACACTCCCTCCTGTCACGGTCTCACAGGCACCGGCGCTTGCAGCTGCCTGGGATCGCTTTATTTGCAGATTCCGTGTGGAGCACATCAGGAGCCTCATCCTACCGGGTTCTTACAGCCATCCAGCGGCTCATGCGACAGATGCTTGGGCTGCGCAGAGACCCAATTAAGCGTGCGGAGAAACTCCGTCAGGCTACATGCTGCGCTTGGGGTGGGAACATCTCAGGGCTTACATTTTAGGACTTCCTGCAGATTTCCTGACTTTGATTTTGTTGTGGCTGCACGGTGTAATGGCATGCCACATTCAGAGCGGCAGCCAAGGGATGCGTTGTTAGTTTAATATCCTGTGCGCAATTATCGTGGCTCCTAATTGTCAAAGCCTTATGAAGAAAGAAATGGAGGCGCGTCTCACTAAACGCGAGTTACACGACCATCGTCTTCCCATTGACTCCCACGTAACAAAAGGCGAGTTACGTTTCAGCCCCACAAGTGTCCACTCTGTGACCAACTTTTTTTTAATGTTAGAAATACAGGTGGTATTTTTTAAATATAGGAATGAAACATCATATGTAACCCTTGCCACACATGAAGAACCACAAGGCTTGCAGGTGCCTGTCCTTAGCGTCTGCAATTAAACTAATTAGCGCCCCCACCCACCCATGATTGATATTATTATAAATAATCAACAGTTTAGCATTACATTGTGATTTAGATTGAAGAGTCAAATTGGACATTTTTGAAGCGATGGAATTCCAGGTGATTGGGGCATTAATAGCGAACTAGTGAAAACCATACAAGTTTTTTTTTCTAGGCACAATGCACTTAACTGCCGTGGAACATCGAAGATAAGTTTTGGTCCTGAATAAACACGTGGGATAGGGAATGGGCTGAGTTACGTGTGTATGCATCTTTCGAGTACAGGAGTAGTTTAGGCAGTAACCTCATGGCACGCATTGCGAGTATATCTTGAATTAAACAAATGTATGTTTCGTACAGTGCTTACGTCACTAAGTACCAAAATTCACTCATTAATTATTTACAAAAATAGAAAAATAAACAATTACATTCAATGACCTTGTTTAATGTTTCGTGGTCAAAATAGTATGGTCTTATTATCTACTCAAAAAAAGTATATCCTGGGGAAAAAAGCATTCCGCTGGTTATAGGTATTACAGTGGTCGAGAGGAATATCATAGCCGGGCGAGGTGTCGTGGTGGCGGAATTCTGTTACAACATTTGCAGGAGTACCATCTTCTCTCACTCCCCCGTGTAAGGTCCATTCCAACGTGTGCTCATTACACCACGGCGCCCACTGAGAACTCTGTGGGAGCCTAAACTCTGGATGAAATGAAATAAGCTACACTGTGCTTGAGTTCTTGCTACATACATCATGACAACTTTCAAACCACAGGGGAATATAAAACACCCATTGTAATAACAATTGTAGTAAAGTGAAACGTGCCGTACCCTCCATTGTATTATTAGCTATTTACAACATTATGTGGCTCTTTCTCTTCATTATCGGTATATGAATATTCCTATTCATCATCCCTGGGTTTGATCTTCCACGAAGCTCACAGTCCTTTCCAAACTGCAACAACACAAACCATGTCAGATGCGGATACCTGCTGCATAAATGGAAATAATTAATAATAATAAACTCTCTAGCGTGTCTTCTTGGTTCTTTCGGTAAAGTCACGTAGAATGTAAATAATAAAAATAAAACATAATTTAAATAATTCTCACGACGTTTCGGCCACAACGCAAGCAGCCGTCCTCAGGTGAAGAACACGTCTGTCGAGAAGGCAGAGTCTGAATGACACACCCCAGGCTTGGAGCGACTATTTAAGCTGGGTTGGAGGGGGGAAGAGCGCCTTGACAAAATAATTTGCATATCAAGAGGAATTTAGCATATTTCGATTTAAAGCTTTCGTGACTGCAGGGATTCATCTTCTTGGTTCTTTCGGTAAAGTCATCACGTAGAATGGAAATAATAAAATAATAAAAATAAAACATAATAAAATAATTCTCACGACGTTTCGGCCACAACGCAAGCAGCCGTCCTCAGGTGAAGAACAGGTCTGTCGGCGTGTGACTGTGATCATCAAGAACAGACCGTACAACATGTAACAACGTAATTCCCGACCCACAAATACGAAGGAGACGTCACAGCGATCAGACTCCGCTTCTCCCGACGCGGTCATCTGGCTTGACCACCTGAATGTGGAATTGTGGTTGTTGCTCTGCATCAACATCAGCCACACGAAAGAAGAAGATTTGGCGATTTAACACCTAGGCAGAAAGGGTAAAGGCTATTCTATTTTCATCACCTTGATACTTTCAAAAAAGAGTCACGTAGATTTATGTGTGGAATTTGGATGTTCTCCACATATTGTCAACTGCGTGTTCTGGTTCACTCGCATAGCACACACATTTAAATCATACAACGTACTTGGTGGTGGCCAAACATCCACATTGCACGACCCTCTTGAATAAAGTATGTGGGACGTATCTCAACATTGGTGGGAAAATAACAAAATTACATAACGTATTGCTACTCTGAGTGAACTTTTTTTTATTAGTTGATCATTGTGGATTATGGTACAGTGCTAATATTTCAGAAAACAACTGAACGCACTGCATGTTATATGGCACGTAGCCATTGCAATTATACAGCAGGGAAGAAAGTGCGGTTTAAGATTATTTGTTTATATATATAACATTTCTACACACCGCTTGAACGATTTCACATTTTGCTCATCGCACATTTCAACAACTTTTTTTTTTCCCGCACGGGGAAAATTTTTTCTTCAATATGCACAAATGGAAAATGCCTCTTAGCATTGCTCTACACAAAGCCTCGTGTCCCAGCTTCGCGGAGTTAACTGCTAAACACACCAACAGCTTCATGAATAATGCTGCCGAATGCTCTTGAATTGTGCAGCAAACCGCATTCCGAATGCCCTCATATTCCACCCCGATGCATGCTAGGTCTTGCACACCCAATGGATTTTAAAATGTTTGGATAACGTTTTATGAGTTTTGCTCCATTTGCACACACTATAATCATATTTAAACTGGGCAAGGTGACCACCATCCCACTGCAGTGGTTGCCGGGCCGTAACCTGGCCTAGCGGTAGCACATCCGTCACGTGTTGCAGAGGTTCGTGGTTCAAATCAAGTGATCGGCCTAATTAATACCACGGGTGTATGAAACCATACAAAAATACTACATGCCTTCTGCTTCACAGTGGACGTTAAAGATTCCGTGACCTCATTTTCAAGAGTAATCCATTGCCTGCTGGTGTGATGGTCCAAATTGCCAAATGTGAAATATTAACTGCAAATTACTGAGCTTTAATATACAGTGCATAGCATAATTGCCCCCCACCCTCCTGCAAAAACTTTGCAAGACCCTCCCGAAAAAAAGAGTCATGAGAACGAGTGAGGCTTTCCAGGGTAAACAAGCATAACAATAAGTAGCACTAATTATATGGATGTCCAATAGATGATAGTGATCTCAATGATCCACACATACGAGTTCCCTAGAAAGGAATTTGCAGAAGCACGCGCATGCTTGCAATTATAGTGAAGGTCAGACCAGACTAAAAAGGTAAATGTGTACACTCGAGGAATATCTACAAAGGAGTTTTTCTTTTCTTTTCCGGAGGGTATTTGATCTACTCTTTCACGCTGGTCGGATGCTTTAAAAGAGGCGGTTGTACCCACACTTTAGCCCACCACACAGGACCAGCTGATCGACAAGCTGCGGTGTCAGCAGTTGCACTGGCGGGTGGACAGAGGTCAAGACACGTGTGCCATGACAACAAAAATTTTACAAAATATTTAAAAAGCGTGCATTTAGTAAGCACGGAGATGCGCATGCTGGGAATTACACCGAGGGACAAAAAGAGGAAGACATCATCACCCTTGGGCAGGGACATACCCTGACATGATGAGAAGATCGCCGGTCGGCATAGACTTATGAGGGAATGGGCAGCCAAATTGGGGAGAACATGTCCAGGGTTACGACCACCTTGGAGATGGAACCGTGGGATCAGTTCCGGAGCAGGCATGAGATGGATGGTGGCGTTAACAGGACTATGGGATTCGGCGACAACGTGGTGGAAGCTTGGTTCCAGCATTGGGACGTGAATGACTGATGATGACGACGTCGATAAGAAACATGCAACAGCAACTGCTTACTGGCAGTGCACGCAACGTGTTGTCGTTCACGCAATCTCAATACCACCTTAAACTAAACTCACGGTTATCGGAACCCCATTTGCAGGCAGGCAACGCTGTCATGGAACCGCGCTCTAATGTTTACATTGTACGCAGATCCTCTAAAAACGGAGCCGCGCCATCACGGGTGGAGATAGCTGCGCTGTTGCATGAGGCCTGGGGGAAGAAAATGACTCCCCACACCAGCGAGGAAACTTTCAATGGGGAAAAAGCCTCCCCATGCTCCCCAAGTGCCTGCAAAATCAATGCTTCCACACGATGATGGACAGCGAACACAGAAAAACTGACAAAATGTCAACGCCAGGCGCCAGTCGTCTTTTGATCAGTCTGCCAATTTTTTTATTTCTCTCTCTCTCATAAATAGTGTACTGCACTCGCAATTCTGCAAACAATTAAACATGGGCCTCGGAATAAAAGTTTGCATTTTTTGAAGGTAACGGTCTTGTGGCGGCACTCTCCCTTGACACACTTGACGAACTGTTATAAGTGGAATGATATAATACGCCTGGCAAACAAGGGCAACACATCGAACATGCTGGCAAGGTCTCTAATGGCTGCGGTATACAATAGACTAATGTTTCGCCGCTTTGCTGTGCGCGGATTCACAAAGCTTGCAGCTTTCGTAAAGAAGCCAGCAGGCTGGGACTAGGGGATTGAGGGACAGAGGGAGATTGGTGTGTAGAGGAGGGATGTTGGTGTGTAAGGGGAGAAGCAACGGGTGGGTGGAGTGGGATTGTGTGTGTTTGAAAGATGCTTTGCGTCAAGCTTTGGGTGTGCTGTACCTGTAGAGTAGGGATTTGCAACATATGCTGCGATGCTACGTGGCAACGCAGATGCTTTTCTTCACGTACCCCTGCTCGCTTCGTGCCTCTCTGAGCTTCAGAGTGGTGCTTGATTTTAAGCACATCATCCAGAATGCACCCACTGCTTCCGATGAAAATGGTTTGTACCCGAGAACGTAGCGAATCTATTAAAATATTATTCCCGCAATACTCATTCAGGTTTTGAGGGCAATTGAATAATGTATGAATACGATGATGTGAAAGTGAAGATAATTTTAAATGACCTACAACATGTTATTTTTTTTATTCTTCACAAAACAGCAGAGTGTGCAAACCAAACGATATCTCGCGGGTCTACAGTTTCTTTGCCAAAGAAAATGTACCTACACATATACACACACACCTCACTTCGGGCTGACTCTCACAACTAAATTGAAGCACTTAACTTGCTGGGATCAGTGGCGGATACACAGGGTCGATGCACCCCTCTGAATGCCCTCACCTGGATACACAAATGTGGGATGGTTGTGACTTTGGGTCTTGCAATGGTGATAGGCGCTGCAGTGTCATTGCGTCGCACTACACAGCTTGTTGCTCGTGTGTTTAAAACAAGTAACGTGCCGGCATTGAAAGACTGCTAGCATTTTTCTTCTTGGTTCTTTCGGTAAAGTCACGTAGAATGGAAATAATAAAATAATAAAAATAAAACATTATAAAATAATTCTCACGACGTTTCGGCCACAACGCAAGCAGCCTGTCCTCAGGTGGAGAACAGGTCTGTCGAGGAGACACAGTCTGAATGACAAGCCCCAGGCTTGGAAAGACTATTTAAGCTAGCATTGTCATTGATTTTCCTAATGGCTTGAAGATTTTTTTTTTCCATGAGAATATGCATTGCCAGGCCTAACGAACCAATTTCCTCTTACATAATAGGGTGAGACATGGCTACTCATCTTTAATTGGCCGTCTACAATAGATGGCTTATAGATGTCCATGGTGGTGACGATGCATCATGGAGTCTAACCCTAATAGCATGTCTCTTTTATTTATTATTTAAAAAAAATCGCACCGCAATAGGTACCTTTGGGATACACGAAACTTTTGATTTGTAAGTGTCCTATACCATGTTAAAATAAAGTTTGTTTCTCTTGAAAAATTGACCTTATTTTATTTACTCTTTGGTTCTTTCGGTAAAGTCGCGTAGGTATAAAATAAAATATATCACGACGTTTCGATCTCAACACAAGCGGTCGTCCTCAGGGGGAAAAAATGTTGATGGATGATGTGGACCATAGGCCTCTTCATGTAATCTTCAACAATAGCACATCACGAGTTTTTTCTATTCAGCTTTACAATGGTCACGCAACTTGATACTGAAAAGCAACATACCAATATGTCTAAAGAAGAGAGATTTTGATCAGCCCATATTTACGTGGTTATGACATGGATGAAAAAAATGACAAATCAAATTTGCCGAAGGGTCTGCAAAAACATAACAAGATATACGTTTAAAATTCACTGAGACGGAAAATAGGAGCGAATGGATTAGAGAACACGTTTGAGGCTTGATCTTGACTGGTAAATAAACATAAGTGGGCTTGGGCAGCACACACAGCGAGAGATAATGGTGGCCGATGGTCAAGAGTGATGAGAGAATAGCAGTCAAAGGAGTGAACGCGGATAATAGGATGTTGACTGGGAAGATGTGAAAATTAAATCAGTTCAGCTTGTGTGTAGAACCTGGAGAGTGAAATGATGAGAGATGGCCTTCATCCACCAGAGGATAGAAGATGTCTGCTGATAACGCTAAGTGTTACATAATCAAAACACAATGCATTTCCTGATAATGCCAGCAATGGATCAATCCGTGAAGCGTCATTTGTAAGAGAGAAAAAAACAATGAAAAGCATAATTGAAATATTTTTGTTCGTGCAATAGTGTGTGCACTTTTTTTTCTATGTTAAATGCTTTTACGACGAAGCATTTTTGTTTCTTTTGCAGAATGCATGGATATGAAGGTGACTCCATGCCCTTTAAATTAGATGACTCTACTCAGCGTTGTTCCCGGGAGAAGTAAACAGTACGTAACACTTTGGGAGTGTTCTGTCACTCATTCAGATTGATAGTTTCCGTGGTCTTGCGGGACTCGCAACACATTTTTAAACATCAATAATAACAATAATCATTATTAATCATTCTAACACGATGCCTATTACAAAACGGGAACACAAAAGTGCATTGCATTGAAGCCCACCATTAACACTGCCAAATATATATATAGAGTTTAATGTGTTACAGCATTAACAATGCATTTTAAATCATCTAAACATTAGCGCTATGGGAGTTAAACATCTGTTACTGCAATTCATTACGCGAATTCGCGTGTTAACATCACACAACTGTCCCGCATGCTCGGGCAACGTGATGGAGTGCCTCTGCATCATTGCCTGCTCAATGAAAATTTCCAATGCATCGGTGACTGCGGCGACGAATTGTCCTTTTGCCAAACGGTGACCTCTACATGAGCAGATTTCTAGGTGGCAGAGCTTTGTGCGGGACAGCTAAGCACATCCATCGCTGCCCATGTGCCTAAAGCCAGCATTCAACTCCCCCTTGATCACACATTGTGTGATTATGAACTACAAACAGTATTTTTTCACAAGATAAGGCCTACTAAGCTATATAGATCTTTTTCAAAATCAACTTGGCCACAAACGATAGCTCAACGAAGTGGCTTATCATGTGTAAATGTATTCCTGCCAAACATTCTAAACGCACGGTTCTAAATGGGGAGGGAAAAACCAGAGGAACCGGAGAAAAATCCACGCGACCACGAGAAGAACATGCAAACTCCAAATATCCAGGCGTCAGGGTCGGGATTGAACCAATCGCCGCCTGCATTCTAGGCAAGGGAGTTAACATCTCGCCACTGACTGGACACCCCATGTCCCCTTTTTTATTCCTCCTTTTATCGTCAATTATCCATCTTCCTCTGCCCTCTGACCTCTATTTCGCTTTCATTTTACTCTCCCAGGTCACGAATGGAGAGTACAGCGAATTACGTTCATATGCTTGCTCATCTCACCGTCTGTATGTATGCTTAGGTACTGTGCTCTTGCTGAAAGCATAGATAAAATATCTGTAAAAAAAATCCAGCATTGAACTAAACAAGATGATGAACTTGCCAGAGACTCGCCTTTTCAAAAGTAATCATGAGGACATTTATTTAATGCTTTCCAACAATGCTGTCCATCTGTCCATTTGTCCGTGAAGGAGGGGCACGTTAACTCTTATAAAATGATGATACAATGTGGATAAAACTTGAGTTTAAAGTGGTGTTGTCATTGGGAACTTACCCTCGAGAAACCGGTTAAGTTGAAACAAAAATGAGTTCCCTGTGTGCTCTCCCTGGATGAACCGCTATCCGTGCCGCTACGTCTCATCGTGTCACATGGACGCGGTGGCCCTTGTCCGCACGGCACGAGCGCTACCACTGTGATCACTATTTAAATACTCACAAGGACAAGCGCACGTTGGAAAGCGTTTGCAGAACCCATCCGTGTGCACGATGTTTTTTCTTCTTCTCCCCTTGTTGAATTAATATTCGCACAGCAGCCCAACCGCCCTTATTGCTCACGCTTGCATTTCACAGTGTGCGCCTTATCAAGCGTGGGTGGTTCTTCTGTGGTTGCTTTGGGCCTATGTGAAAATTAAATGCAATTATTCATGCAGTGTCTAATTAGAAGAATCCTGGACCTTGACACGGCGGCTCACATGTGTTAGATGTAATTGTTATGTAATACCAATGCCGATACCAACAAAAGCTATTATGTTAACCCTGTGATATGGCAACATACGTTTAGCTCCCCGGTAGTCAGCATATTCTCAGAGGGTACAACACACTTCACGATTATAATTGATAAAATAATATATGGAGGAAGTTAAATGGAACAGAATTGTGACAACATATCTCCAGCGAGATTACGTTACCGTGATTACAACAATGTGAGGCGATAACATTTGGGGAACATTTCTCTTCGGTATTAAAATGCTACGGAGTAACTATTTTGAGTATGTTTTTTCCTGTTTCACATACAACGAGACATGAAATATGCCAGGTAGCTCAGCAGTAGAGCAAGCAACACGCAATCAAATTCAAATCCTGGTCAGGGTTTGACTATGCCCATTGTCCCAGCAGGGTAAAAGCAATGAAGAATAGTTTAACATGTAGGCTTCCGCGAACAAAATTATTCATAATAGGGGGGAGAGTTTGGGTTAGATTGCGTAAATATAAATGTGTCGTTAAACCCGCCACCACCCGACACAGCCATTTAGTAATGTTTGTCACATGAACAAACCGTGCAAATTCGTTACTAGTACAGCACACCGGTGTGTTGGAGAGTAAACCCACAACATTTACTATTCGAGTACGACGTTTCGCCAGTAATTACAACTAGCATCATTAGGCGATAATACATGACAACCCTTGCTAATTGAATCTAGATTGGTTATGTTGGGTGGTGGTGTGTTTAACGACACATTTATATTCACGCGATATAACTCAAAACAACCTATATTATGGAAAATGAGAAACACTTTGTGGTGAAGTCCCCGTCATAGGAATGTTGGAATTTCTACTACTGGCTCTGGGCTGTAAACAGGAGATGGGCACAACAACAATGCTTGATTGAATTTCGATTTAAAGCTTTCGTGACTGCAGGGATTCATTTTCTTGGTTCTTTCGGTAAAGTCACGTAGAATGGAAATAATAAAATAATAAAAGTAAAACATTATAAAATCATTCTCACGACGTTTCGGCCACAACGCAAGCAGCCGTCCTCAGGTGAAGACCAGGTCTGTCGGGGAGACAGCGTCTGAATGCATTCAGACGCTGTCTCCCCCACAGACCCTGTCATGAATGCATTCAGACGCTGTCTCCCCGACAGACCTGGTCTTCACCTGAGGACGGCTGCTTGCGTTGTGGCCGAAACGTCGTGAGAATAATTTTATCATGATTTATTTTTATTATTTTATTACTTCCCTTCTACGTGACTTTACCGAAAGAACCAAAAATGCTTGATTGAGCAATGAAATCACTGAATTCATTACACCACACGAGGCCTTTACACATACAAATGTTTTTTTAAAATCCACGACTGTGCTAGCCTCTGAGGAAAATGCATACTGTGCATAAATTCAAAAAATCAACTGGAAAAATTCATGTCATAAATTATTTGCGACGTTCTGTTTTGCATGTATGCCAGTGTGTTACTGGCTGTGCATCTCGTTGACCCAATACGAGCATGGCGAAAGGGGATCCCTGGTGAGGTGACCTGGTTTTATTTGAGAATCTCACTCGGGCATGACCGACGAGTTGACTCCGTAGAACTGCACACCTTTGGTGCCCTCCTCGGATGGGCTCGTCTGACTTTCTGAGTCCTACAAGTGTCTAGATTTGAAGCTTTCGTGACTGCAAGGATTCATATTCTTAGGTTATTTTCGGTAAAGTCACGTAGGTAAAAATAAATTACAATAAAAATTATAAAAGTAAAATAAAAATAAAATAAAAATTACGACAGTTTCGGAGGCAACACAAGCTTCCGTCTTCAGGTGGAACCATCACAGCACGATTGCTGTATTTTTAGCTTACTTTTATTAATTTAAATTTTTTAACTACGTGACTTTACCGAAAAAACCTAAGAATATGAATCCTTGCAGTCACGAAAGCTTCCAATCTAGAATTATTACCCTCTACGGGGAGGAATTCCACCTATCTGAGTTTTTAACAGACAACGAGACAAGAAGTCACAGCTTCTCGAGACGCTGGCCTTCCTCAAGAGATGCCGAGAAATCAAGGTAATCTGTTTTCTTGGAATTTCTCTCACTTGATGCAGCTATCGTGCTGTGACGGTTCCACCTGAAGACGGAAGCTTGTGTTGCCTCCGAAACGTCGTGATTTTTATTTTATTTTTATTTTACTTTTATAAAACAAATTTTACCGACGTGACTTTACCGAAAAACCCTAAAAATATGAGTCCTAAAAGTGACCTCTATCACCTCCCGACGCAGGATCCAGTGGTCAGGAGTCGCCGGAAGGGAAGAGTAAGAAACTGGATTACAAACACATTTATTTCTGACAATTGTTTTTTTATCACCCTTCTATCTGGCAACAAAACTGACACCTTTTTTTTACAAGGAGTCATGTTTGCATAGACCACAATACCTGCAGTCATAATGCAAACAAAAAACATAACTCTGATAATGTATGCACTGTCCTTGAAGTTGATTGGTCCACACCCGAGACAGCTTTCCTTAGAGCCTAGTCTCACATGGTGTTGGACCAGATGACGCCAAAAGGCGCACAACTCAAAGACAATGCACCATCAGAGTATGAGAGCTTGGGGTAAGCATTTACACATTTATTTCTACACATCTACGGTACAGAGATTTTAGAATGTTGCCGTGGTGTAATGGTTGACATACAGCTGTTACAATCCAGAGGACCCCGTTGCAATTCGATCTTCCGGCGTGACAGTTGAAGAAATGGGGCAAGTTTCTTAAAACTCGGCTCCACTGCCTCTGTCCACGCAGCAGTACACATGGGTATGCCACCGTTTGTCGATCGGCTCTTGTGTGGTGAGGTAAAGTGTGGGTACTGCCAACTATTCCAAGACAATTGTTTTTTTTTACCCTTCTATCTGGCAACAAAACTGACACCTTTTTACAAGGAGTCATGCTTGCATAGACCGCAATACCTGCAGTCATAATACAAACAAAAGACATAACTCTGATAATGTGCACTGTCCTTGAAGTTGATTGGTCCACACCCGAGACAGCTTTCCTTAGAGCCTAGTTTCAGATGGGTTGGACCAGATGACGCCAAACATGACTCCTTGTAAAAAGGTGTCAGTTTTGTTGCCAGATAGAAGGGTAAAAAAACCAATTATCATATTTTTACTGGCAAATGAGGTTCCCATAGTATTCCAAGACACATGAACAGCTTGGAAGAGTAGGCCAAAATCCCGTTAGAGGAGCTCTCCAGACTTCCCTCTAGTGGAGGCTCTTCCACCATCAGTGGCATGAACAAGTAAATGCAGTGATGTAGCTTTACCTTTTTGCAGATATATTAGCATTCATTTTCCAACATTAAACCTTCACTCCGTGGTCGGTCGTTCCTTCTCGCCTGCTTGCCCCATGGTCTGGAACTCCCTTCCCCCGGTCATCCGTGCTGTCAACTCCCCTGTCCTTGTTCAAGTGCAGACTCAAAAACCTTCCTCTGTACCTCGGCCTGCGACTGCCTACCTCTCTCGACACAATCCGATTTGCACGGTTGGCTCTGCATTGCGTGAAATAAGTTAAACATTCTGTATCTGTACAGTGTATCGAGACGTGGTCACATATATTTACACACGTGCTTTACGAATCCAAATTGTATCGTACTCTAACCCAGGAATGCGTTAAACCTGACAAAAATGTATATATATATACAAGTGTATTCCTTTGGTTGCAGAAGGAAGGGAGGTGTTGGGTCAGTGGGGGCAGTTGGGGGGGGGGGATGCAGGGGAGAGGCCAAACCCATGGAACCCCTGATGGATCAGGGGTCGAGCTGTTGGAAGTCGCGACTGGAACGTTCCTGGAATGGCCAAGCACTGCTCATAAGTTCCCGTGAGAACGCATGGATTAAATGCCAGAAGTGGAGATATCTTTAATCAAGGAAGAGGCTTTAGCGGTCTGTGAAAATGAAGTGCATTTGGCTGGCAATGCTGCACGAATAAAGGAGTTGCTGACAACTCGACAGGACCTCTGCTCCCAAACGTGTCTCAATAATATTTTTTTTGGTTGGTGAGCCCCCTGTTTCCTTAATCGAGACGGAAGGTTTAATTTTTCAAGGGATGGACAGGAATGAGGTCACAATGGGCGGATTTTAATCTTCTTAAATCATATGATGATTGAGCACGTGGTGTCCTCTAGGCAACCAACCGCCCCTCCCCCCCCACAAAAAAATACTCAATGCTTCTCACGACTCTCAAATGGGTCTTGCAATTGTGACTTTTGGCCTGTTCCACTTACGGCGGTTTGGCATGTGGGAGGAAACCAGAATACCAGGTGCTCCACACAAATAGATGCAAGGATCCATCGCTGTGCGGCCTTCTCCAGTGCGAGCTAAGGTGGTTGCTGTGAAGCTTTGCCATGGACAGGAAGTGTGATGAAAGTCTTGGAAAGAGATTAATCGCGTTGTCATGTTGTTTACACTTTTTCATTTTTGCTATCGGTGCCGTGTCGTGAGAGAAAGATAAACCCATTTGCAGAGCGATGCATCGTCCTGTGTAGACAACAGCCCGTGGAAGGTGCTATCTCAGAACCGCGTCTGAGATCCCTTATTCACACGCAGAGGTGCTGCAATTCAGCACATATCACGATTGGAATAAGCACCAGTGATTTGCATAAAATGTTGAATTGAGCACATGGTAATTATCAATGTTAATCAATTACAGACATTCTCCATCATTGCAGGAATAATGGTATTTGAATATGCTCAGGGTCAGATTGCTACATTGTGCAAAATGAAAAGACAGTTACGTCATCGTCATTATCATCATGGTGACTCGATGCTTCAACCCATTACAGCAGCAAGTTGAATCTAATGAAGTCTTTACCATCATCAACCATGATCAATCCACTGCTGGATGAAAGCCTCCCCCAGGCCGCCACTACTTCTCAACATCCTGTGACGCAACAATTCAACTGGCACCACCTGCACACGATCTCATTTCATCGCTCCATCTCCCAAAGGACTTCCATTTCTTGGCTGCCAAAAAAAGTATTTAAAATGTAGATCAATTACTCGGTGATAATCAATGTTCAACATTGCAAATTGACATAATCAGCATCAACATAATCATAACCAAAACAAAGTCTAATGTAGAAACCTGTTGACATGCGTGATGGTATATATAATAACCTGCGTATAGATAGAATTCATAATGGGAGGTTTACCTAAAAAAAATTACCCGTAAATACAAAGTTTTTCACTATAAATCCTTTATATGCGTGGCAGCTAGAGTCCTCTCGTCCTCTGGCTTGAGATGATTGCCTGCCACCATTAAGCAATTGGTAATTAAATATTTTAAAAAAAATTCCTAAAAAGTGTAAAGTTATGGAAAAAAAAATTCACAAAAATAAATTGTCACGCACAACGAGTCTGTGTGCAAAATGTCAGCTCGATTGGATCACGGGAAGTGGGTTAAAAAACGACTGAAAGATTTGCACGGTCGTAAGCGCGCAAGCAAGCACGCAAGTGAACTTAATATAAAGAATTTAAAAAAATGGCGCTCGGCAGGACGTTCCATTCCCACTGATTATACAAAATCACTGCATTCAGTCGTACAATAGCACAAAGCAATCGGCAACAGTCGCCACGAGTGACTCTCATATGGAATTCACGCGCACAGATGCAACCTTCATTCAAAAAGGATTCCGTAGAGGTTCGAGAGTGGACGACCATGCATCCACCATTAAAGCCTCCACTTCTCCCATCGCTGCGATTGCAATTCCCGCACTGGACCAGGGACGCAAATTGTGTGCCAGGTAAGCGAGCAGGGCGTACCTGTGTTCACTTGAGTGAGTGGAGAGTGTGTGGTGGCAGCGCTTGATGTCACCTATGCATGGATTCGTAGAATTGTACACAATGTATTGGGGGAATGCCGCAATGGTTAGCACACTGGACTGGCAATTCAGAGGTTGCTGTTTTGAATCATCTCCCGGGCGCGGTAGTAAATTATATGAAGTATGTTTCTACCCCCCCACCTCCTCCAATCCGGTATGTACGAGTGCACTGCAGTTATTTGATCGGAAGGTCGCGTGTGGTGTGGTAAAGTGTGGGTACTTCAATCTCTTCCGAGAAGTCTGGCCAGGATGGCAGGGCAACGTATCCTATAGAGTGGCGCTATAAGAACTCCCTCTTGTGGAGGAACTTCCATCAGCAAGCAATTGCTGAGCAGCGCCTTTGCCCTATACGTAACATCCCTTAGAAAGCGAAGGAACGTAACCGGTTGGAGACGTGAGTTTGGCCACCACCGTGTCAAGGCGTGTTCGTGTTGAAGGTGCAAACGAAGGCAATGCAGCCACGTACAATGTCAGGATTTTATATTGAAGAACATCACAGCTAGTATAATACATTCCAAAAAATTTGAAATAAAAAAACAAGGAATCTTAAATAACAGTTTAAACTACAGTACCGCTTGATATTTCATTCCCAAAATACATGAAATAACCATGATACAAAATGTCTGATAAATATCACTAAATAAGCAATGCACTTAATTTACCATGAACGCAGTGCATTATGGAACACGGCTGCTCCCGCTACTGCTAAGACATATCCCGTTCCTGAAATCTGATTTTCTCCACCTTGGAATGATAGAATTTACAAGACTTATGAGGTACACTGGTGGGGAAAACTCAAAAATAACATCAGAACTAATTTGCCTGTGTGTTGACCACAAAATAGCACGAGTGAGTTTATTTATTTTTCCTTGTGTTCAGTTTGGAGATTAAGTTCATTATAAGACCTAAACAACTTCCACAACAAGCAATCTTTCAATTATACTTTGTAATGGTTTTGTTTAAACCATATGATCCTTATGGCGGTACCACGGGGTACCAAAGAATACTAAATGGCCAAGGCAATTAAATATTTTATTTCTGGGACACTTTTTTTTCCAGGGGTGTACTTAACTCCGCGACTGGGGTACCAATCAATCCAAAATCAGTGCCACTCCGAGATGTCGGAATGTAGCGAGGACAATGATTGCGCTGAAACCCTGAACGCTCGTACGCACCGTAGTCGTGTACAGCTCGTCGAGATGAGTCGATTGCCGCATCGCTGACCATCAACAGACTAAAAATGACTAGATCACGGACATTATGCGAGAGCCGGGGTACTATGAAATCCCGGGGGGTACCGCCATGAGGTTCATATGCCATTTTGCTCAGCAATATAGGTGCAGATCACATTGGGTTGCATCAATAGAACGAAATACGTAACACATGGGTAAATATCATGTGCTTTAACACTACGATGTTCTACGATGATTCGTGCTTTCTTGTGTTGTATGTTTGAGAAACGTTGGCAAGGATGCAGTCCCAGAGGAAAGTGGGCATTGTCAATTCACTTAAGCGTGAAAAGTAATTTACAACTTTACATAATCAAAGCAAGCAAACATTACTTGACAACTTTCAGAAAAATGTAAACGTAGAAAAGTGTCCCTTCATTTTGTTTTCTTCCTCGACTTTAAAAACAAAATTGATGTCTTTATTTTACATGTGTCTTCCCCATTCGTATTTCTGTTCAGCAAAATACATTGTCAAGAAAATGAAGACTTCTACAAGTGATTTTGTAATTAAAACCATTATTCCAATGCATTACAGAAAATTGTGAAATAAGGGAGCGGTGGTGAATTTAAAAGAGGGTAGAATTCTGCAGTGAAATCCCAATACAATGCACGTACCTTTCGAAATAAACAGTGAGCACATATAAAACACGTTAATTGAACACAATGTTTAATTTACCATTTTGTACCTGTGATTCTTTATTTCAAATTCAAGGACCACATAAGCATTAGCAGTTCAGTGCAGTTTTAATTCTTGAAATTCTCCATAATTTCCCATCCTCATAAAAGTCCATTCCTCCCAGTGGCAAGCACTCCCAGTGAAATGAGGCCCCATACACTCCACACGTCAATTCCTGCTGAATTGTTGCGTCCTCTTCCCAACTTCATCCCTGCAAAACCAGGACAATGAATGAAAGAGGCAAAACACATTCTCAATAAAATTATACAGCAGCAGAATTATACAATTTTTTCGAGCTATATTACAATTAACGTCAGAAGATGAAAGCTTATAAAGCGGAGAATATCACCATAACCAACGTTTTTGGGTTAGATCGCGTTATTTATAAATGTGTCGTAACCCTTCACCACCCGACACGGCCAATCAACAAAAAAGTGTCACGTTGACAAAAAGACAAATAGTTCACTATTTTAGCCCACCGGTGTGTTGAAGTGTGAAACCACAACATTTTCAATGTTTTGAGTAGTACGACGTTTCGCTGGTAATTGCATCCAGCATCATCGGGCAATTCGCCAGAATGGCGAGGCTCTGATCTTGCTCCCGGTCTTTATAAATAACGCGATCTAACCAAAAAACGTTGATTATGAATGAAATTGGTCGCGAAAGCCTACGTGTTAAACTGAATATCACCATACATTATTGTTCTTTGGTGAAAAAAGCCATTTTTGGGGTGGCGGTGGTAAAGGGAAAGGTTCTTCTTGGTTCTTTCAGTAAAGTCACGTAGAAGGAAAATAATAAAATAACAAAAATAAAACATAATAAAATAATTCTCACGACGTTTCGGCCACAACGCAAGCAGCCGTCTTCAGGTGGAGAACAGGTCTGTCGAGAGACGTCATGAGAAATATTTTATTATGCTTTATTTTTATTATTTTATTATTTTCCTTCTACGTGACTTTACCGAAAGAACCAAGAAGATGAATCCCTGCAGTCACGAAAGCTTTAAATCGAAATTTAAGGGGAAGGTTGTTTATTTTTTTTCAAAACACGCGCTTTAACGTGCTGTAGTTTAAAAGTAACGCTTTGCCTGTTCTGTCGGGTATCTTCATTTGTGAGCTCGAGGCTCCCAGGCCTCCGTCGCTCTGAGCCTGCACCTCGAATGAATACACTCCCCCGTCTGGCAGCACCACCTCCACGCCGGTGCCATTGGTTATGATCTCTTTGTCAGTGCCTCTGTCCAGTGACACGTACGACACCTGTGTAATGAGAGAAAGGGGGAAAATTATGCTAATTATTCACTGGGTCAGATCACTTGAGTGCAGTGCAATTGTGTGTCGTGCACCCTCATTGGAATTGCTCGAGAATGCGAGTGTGTCGAAGAGTATTCATATTCTTAGGTTTTTTTCGGTAAAGTCACGTAGGTAAAAAAAAAAAAAATTTATAAAAGTAAAATAAAATAAAAATCACGACGTTTCGGAGGCAACACAAGCTTCCGTCTTCAGGTGGAACCGTCACAGCCACGACAGCTGTATCAAGTAAATGAGAGATTACACACGTTTAACAATTGGGAACGAACTTTTCGCTGGTAGTGACAACCAACTTCACCAGGCGATTGCCAGAATTTAAAATGCTGTAGTGGAAATGTCCTCTGATTCAGAATCATGTAATGTACAAACTTTACCTATTTTATTGGATGATAGCAAAAAAGCACTTTTCTCACTTCTAAATGTGCAATGTAACAAACTATATTTCTTTTAAACAAAATAACTTTCATTTAGCAAGTGCCATAGCGTGACTTTGTGTATTCGCATGCATGACATTGGTGGAAGAAATGCAATTAACCTTTTCATTCATTAATAATGCATAATCCCCAAAGATGGCAGTGACAATTATCGAAGAAAAACACCTAATTTTCTAAAAGAAAGAAAAGGCGAACAATGCTTGCGACGTAAACATTTTATTTTCATCGCTCGCAATGCACGAAAAAGGTGATGAAAGTATTTGCTTATGCGAACACAATTTGGTGCACAAACAGGAAGGACTATGTGGCAGTGTTCGCGATTGTTAATTACATATTTGAAACTTGTCAGATAAGATGCTTTAAAACTGTCAGCGTTTTCATTATTTTTATTTATCCAAGCCCTCTGAGCATGGCCGAGCAAAATAAATTACTCAAACAAATAATAATTTGAATGCAATTTACCTTGTATCCAGTGACAGCTGATTCATTCTCCATGGCAATTACCGGGTCCCAGTGTAATGTAACCTTGGTGCCATCCTGCTTCAAGTCGATATTTTTTGGAGGTTTGCTAGGTGCTAACAAAAACAACAGATACACCGTTTAATGAATAGCTAGCGTCAGGTAAGTGGTTAAAAAAAAAAAAACCGCAGTTAGTCCACACACAAGTTGAAGATATAAATCCAACGATTTCCAAAACTCCACATTGGAATTAATAATTCACGAAGCAGAAAAATTTTCAAGACATACTGACGATGCACTGCACTGCGGTCACAGCGAAGAAAGCGCCGTAGTGGTGCAAATCACACGGCCCGTCGCAAACATTTACAGAACAAATCCAGCACACCACAGGATGTACCCTCAATGCTTATAATCTCGATGATGACAGTGGAACTTTAATGATCAAAACCAAAATCCAGCCACAGAGCAATGAGCAGTGAACGCTGGTTTGAAATTCAGCCTCCCTTCTTGCACAAGGAGGCTGGTGGATTTGCTCTCATTAAAAATAACGAAAAGGGCCCCACCTGCAACAGACCGATATGATAATTGTCATGTTTGCTGGCCAGAACACTTTATCAGCATTAGCCAACCAGAACATATGAGAAGCTCTGACCATGGGCATCAGTCCACGGCTCCAAACTTTTCCACTGTGAATTTTAATGCGATGCCACGTTCTTACACACACCACAAGATTCTGCAATCATAGTAATTCTCGTGGCGAATTTATTTTTTAAAAACCAGCGCGGTTTGTCAACGGCCGTTGAATTAAACGCAACGTGTGATAACGCTCAGTTAAATGTTCACATGGCAAGCCAATCGTCCAAACAGGCGACCCACACCAACAGTTTCCATTCACATACTCTACTTAAATTTCGATTTAAAGCTTTCGTGACTGCAGGGATTCATCTTCTTGGTTCTTTCGGTAAAGTCACGTAGAAGGGAAGTAATAAAATAATAAAATAAAACATAATTAAATAATTCTCACGACGTTTCGGCGACAACGCAAGCAGCCGTCCTCATGTGAAGAGGACGGCTGCTTGCGTTGTGGCCGAAACGTCGTGAGAATTATTTTATTATGTTTTATTTTATTATTTTAGTACTTCCCTTCTACGTGACTTTACCGAAAGAACCAAGAAGATACTCTACTTAATTTCAGTGTTTTTACCGTACGGTATTCCCTTGCTATTCGCAGGGAATATGTTCCGGGGATGCTCGTGAATAGTAATTAAAAAATGAATTACCTTAAACAAACATGGAAATAAGCTACTAAATTCATGAAAATTATCATAACACACCTTTTTATCTCATCACTTTCTCTCTCATCACTTCACTCTCTCGCCACTTTTTCTCTCCTCACTTTCTCTCCTCACTTTATTTCTCTCTCTTTCTCTCTCTCGATGCAGTCAGTGGTGTTGAGTTTCAGATGCGATTCACAGAAAGCCAAAATAGCGGATATCAAAGTTCGCGAACAGCGAGGGAATACTGTACCATGTAAAAAAAAGCATTGCTTCCTTTGCTCGACAACAATAGTGGACCCACGAAATTCACTCACCCACCGGAAGATTGTTCGGAGGCTCAGTGAGGCTTCCCTGGGTCAAAATTGTTCTAATAAATTATGTTGAGGGTGGCAACACTTACGAGGCTTCTTGGTGATGAGCTGGGCGATGTGACTGGGTGGTCCCGTGCCTCCGCTGTTGTATGCCTTCACGACCAGTTGGTAATCGGTGCTGCCCGTAAGACTTTGGAGCACCGCGCTAGATTCCAGGCCATCTGTCCGTGCACTCTCTGCCATCAGCTCTCCCTCAAACTTTTTCCAGTACACAATCTGAGGGACAGATGTCACAGCATTGTGCGTCAATTAAAAAATGTGTTTTGCAACCCGTAGTTTCTGCAGTTGCCGCGATGTAATTTCAACTTTGTAATCTAAATTGAAAACTAATTTATCATTTAAATCTTGACCTAAAGCTTTCGTGACTGCAAGAATTCGTATTCTTTTGGGTCTTTCGGTAAACGTCACGTAGATGGTTCAAAGAAAACAAAAAAATAACAAAAAACTACGACGTTTCGATCACAACACAAGTGATCGTCATCAGGAGGATAGAGGAGGAAAGCTGCTGTTGAAAGCTCATTTATTTAGGACAGTGTTTGTGTTTGTGCATCCCCAATTAGCACATTTGGTTATGTACAGTCCAAAATAAATTCAACGTACATACATACATAATCGTACTTCACATTTTCATTCTATTGGGTTTTTTGTGCTTTGCAGTGCTCTTGGCGCAAATAAACATTACGTTGAATAACTTTAGACTGCAGTTAGCTCAACATATTTAACGAATATAATTGCTCTGAAAAATGTTTTAGAAAATATAAATGTAACGGGTAATAGCTATTTCATTGAACGTTGATAATTATTACCATGAACTTGAGTCATTGTTATTTCAGAAATATGTTGTCAACATTTTTACTATTTAGGTAAAATTTAATGAATACCAACAAGCACAATATTTTTGCAAAGCGGGTGCTTTGATTGTCACGGATCTAGTATCAAAAAAATTATATATTTGATGTATCACTTCAGCAATTTTGAGATGGGGCAGGTATTCATATTGAAGCAGTAGTAAGACGTTTTAAAAATATACGTAGACAGCCAGAAATCAAACTCGGGTTGCAAGGTTCACAGTGCAGTGTGCTAATAATTAAGCCACTGATCACCCAATGAAATGTGCATGTGTACATTCATGTACTGCGGGTGTGTCTATTCACTGCTGGATGCTGGCTGTGGAACATTGATATGTGACCATACTGCACGACGATGGTCAGTGTGGGTTGGAAAAAAATTAACCCGTAAAAACAAAGTTTTTCACTATAAATCCTTTATATGCGTGGCATCGGTTTTATTTTATTATTCATTTCTGTTTTTCTAGAGTAAGAGTTTCATTTTTATCACATTGGTATTTTAAATTAAATATGAATTTTTCTTTTTTTCCAAAAAAGTGGAAAATTTTGGAAAAATGTTTTCACGAAAATTAATTGTCACGCACAACGAGTATGTGTGCAAAATGTCAGCTCGATTGGATCACGAGAAGTGGGTTAACAAACGACCGAAAGATTTGCACGGTCGTAAGCGCCCAAGCAAGCAAGCAAGTGAACTTAATATAAAGGATTTAAAAACGGGAAAGTACAGATGGATTGTGTTGCACTGTCCCTCCCTTACACACTGCATGATAACACAGACAATGTGAGGAGCCTGCTATTACATGCTTTGCCAATCGCTATGACATGAATACGTGTTCTACTTAGTACTTTTGAAATGTATGAAAACAGTGGCATGAATTTGTAAACGCACGGCATCTTCCATGGGATTAATTGCGCGAAAGCTGAAGGGTTCACGCGTCGAGATTTTGTCTTCACTTTTGTCACGTGATTAATCCATGACACCCGTGGATTACCAGAAGAATCGTTGTGTGATCGTGTTAATTGAATCAAAGTGGGGTGATAATGGAACATTGAAAGGGCGTCCGCTGCACAGCTTTGAGCCGTCCAAGCCAATGATTTAAACTAAAAATAGAAATAACGATTCTGATTGAGACGTAGTTGTCTTGTTGTTTGCGATAACGCTATTTTAATTATCGCGAAGAACCCTGCAGCATTCTTAGCACAAGCGTGGTACGCACCACAGAGAGTCTGGTTTAAAGTATCTCAACCTGAACTTTAATTCACCTTTTTTCATAACAACTGTCGTTCCACAAGGCTTAAAGTGGCTCAGATGGCATAAATGTAGAGAAGATTTTTTTTTTTACTGGAAACACTGAGGGTCGGAGTATCATCTTGGCGCGACAGCCGAAACTCAATGCCGTGGCGATTTGCTCCGTTGTAGTTGAACATTTGGCACGATAAGAATTTGGCTCCTCGCGTTTTGTTCAATATTTTAGATAGGGCAAAGATGCATCCCTGCATTTCTTGCTCGCGTCTCTGCCTACGATAGGGCCTCCAATAAAGCAAGCTCTAGACAGCTCCTCTAGATGGCATTTGGCCTCATCTCCATGCTGCCAAGACATATTTGAAGACGGGGAGCACCCACTATTTACGCCACCGCGCACGACTTTGCCGATAAGCTAACTGCGGCGTACCCATTTATACCGCTGGATGGACAGAGGCCTGGGCAATCAAGAAACGTTCACCTTGATTTCAACTGCTGCTTGTAGGTATTATGTTGAACTTCTTTCGCACCGTACATAGCCAGCCGTGCTAATCGGAGGCATGGAGATCGGATCAAATTGAAACTTCACCGGGAGATTGAATTGCCAGGACAGTCTGCTAAACCATTACAGCACGCATGGAAGTGTCCCTCCATTTGCTTAATCGTTAAAGATTGTTGTTCAATTAAATTATCCACCAATCGCTTCAGTGAGAGGCATTTTATTCTACCTGCAATAAGTGAATAAACAATCGTTGAGGCCTTGCGAATCTGAACAAAACTACAGACGTTCAAATCGCTTTCGAGTGTGAGTCGTCGGACAGTTCAAGAGCCAACATGCGGACGTGAGACACGGACCGCGGAAGGTCTCTCTTGGTATGTCGGTTCCTGGTGGGTGCCCCGCACCATGCAGGACCTCGCAAGGGCAACAAACCGGGCCACATCATCATCATTCACATCATCATCATCCACATCATCATCCACATCATCATCATCATCATCCACATCATCATCATCATCCACATCATCATCATCATCCACATCATCATCATCCACATCATCATCATCATCCACATCATCATCATCCACATCATCATCATCCACATCATCATCATCCACATCATCATCATCCACATCATCATCATCCACATCATCATCATCCACATCATCATCCACATCATCATCATCCACATCATCATCCACATCATCATCATCATCATCCACATCATCATCATCCACATCATCATCCACATTATCATCCACATCATCATCATCATCCACATCATCATCATCCACATCATCATCATCCACATCATCATCATCCACATCATCATCCACATCATCATCATCCACATCATCATCCACATCATCATCATCATCCACATCATCATCCACATCATCATCATCATCATCCACATCATCATCATCCACATCATCATCATCCACATCATCATCATCCACATCATCATCATCCACATCATCATCATCCACATCATCATCATCCACATCATCATCTACATCATCATCATCCACATCATCATCATCATAACCACGGCCCTGATAATGGACAGACATATCACTGTTGCTGGCAGGACACGCCGTTGCTGGCAGGACACGAGGAGAGAGGAAGAGCGAATGGGGGTAGGGGTCTAAGAGAGTTTAAAACACGGGGCCTTACTTCATAGCCGGTGATGCGCTCTGCGCTGGAGGTGAGAGGCGGAGCTCTCCAGGACACCTCTGCTTCTGCCGACGTCAGGCTCCTCGCAGTCACGTTGGACGGAGCAACTTTTGGTGCTGCAACCAACGTGCATCAGAAGAGAGTGACTATACAAGATAGACACCAACTACTGCACGTGTATGTTCGATCAATGTATTCGTGCGTTGAAATATTAAAGGGTACAAAAGCAAGTGGCCAGAGTGGCACCTTGTGGCGCCTGAGATTTGAAACCCACGCAGTCAGACCTCTCGCTCATCCTGGGCCAATTGCTTCACCACCTCAGAGCCGAACGGCGAGCGGTGTTCTACGGCTCTCCGATGCGCTTGCACGCTCGTACCGCGTGTCGTTCGGAGCGACGTCCGATATCGGGAATCGTGAACAGCACGCGGCACAGAATCACATCGAAGAGTTCGTCATGCTTTGCAAGTTGTTGTTGTTGTTGTGGTCTCAAGTAACTCACCAGTTTTTCTCTACACAATTTTTTGTTTTAATCATCGCTGTCCTTAAAGTTTATCGAACATGCGCAAGCTAGGCAACGATGATCATTTCCCCGTGAGTCTTTTAATTATAACGATTCGGCGTCACGATCCCACTCAGGAATCGACCCCTCTTTGCCACTGCGAAGAATGCGTTGCCACTTGCGGATTCAGAAATCATAAAATCGATCATCGCACAGAGCCAGCGAAGGGACCGTTGCGCCAAACGTCGTGACCTCTTGTGCCAGCATCCACAAAACAACCGCTCGAGCTGACATGCCTGTCAGATTTCGATTTAAAGCTTTCGTGTCTGCAGGGATTCAGTCTTCTTGGTTCTTTCGGTAAAGTCACGTAGAAGGGAAGTAATACAATAATAAAAATAAAACGAAATAAAATAATTGTCACGATGTTTCGGCCACAACGCAAGCAGCCGTCCTCAGGTGAAAACCAGGTCTGTCGAGGCGACAGCGTCTGATGCTGTCGCCTTCGACAGAGGCGACAGGACGGCTGCTTGCGTTGTGGCCGAAACGTCGTGAGAATTATATTTTATTATGTTTTATTTGTATTATTTAATACTTCCCTTCTACGTGACTTTACCAAAAGAACCAAGAAGATGCCTGTCAGCATTCCGAGTGATTTGTTTGATCCACGCAGCAAGTGGGCGACTACCGGGGGTGGCACCATTACTTAAACTTTAGAGCAGGGATTCTTAACCTTTACTGCAGCCTCGCAGCCCTTTAATGTTAATACATAGATAGGGTTGATGAAACAACGTATGACCGTGCTTAATTTGTGTTTTTTTGATGATTTACCTTCTAAAAAAAATCTGGCCATGTCTTGCACGCACAGAAAGGGCATCTCGCACTCCCAGGGGGTGCGTGCACGCCAGGTATGGGACCACTGGTTTAAAGGGTGGCAGTCCACTTCGAAAGTCGACTGTCAGCCGCAGTGCACAATTTACTGGAGTTTGTGTCAATTATTAGACATATATATGCATCTGTTTCGTCAATGAACGTGGTTTCGTTGCGCTCATGATAAAAAAAAAGTTGTTGGATCTTGCGTTGGTATCGCTATTTGTATTCTTACAAGATTCAATGCATGCATCGTTGGCGTCGGGTAAAAGTGCAGCCCTGCAATCACCGACTCGTAACCACTGTTGGCATGAGGGCTTCCGTTAGAGACATCTCAGGAGAGCCTCTCCGGATCGTATCGTGGCCGACTCGTCCACACTGACCAGACGTCATGCAAGAGGTGGGAGTGACCCACACTTTACCGCACCACACGAAACGTGCCACTCGACTGAAGAGCATGAGAATCAACTGCAATTGATGAATCAAGGCCTTGTTGTTGTAGGCGCTTTTGCGTATATATGTGTACACCACCACCACCACCACCACCGCACGTGACATTAAGCAAGTACACTGTTTTACATACATTTCTAATTGCCAACAAGGCACCGTTTAAATGAAAGTCCACGTTTATAAATAAGAGAAAAAGGGAACATTTATATGGACTTGCCGTTTTCTGCCGAATAAACGATGGTGTCGTTGCTGAAAGGTCCTTCCCCGTTGAAGTTGTACATCTTGATTTTCACTTCGAAGGGCGCGTAGGGAGCCAGATTGTCACTGCGGTAGACGTATCGGCGTGATTCCGCCTTCGGAATGGTCACTTGGCGCCAGGCTCTGGTGCCATTTTCCCGGAATGCCAGGATGTAGCCGAAATCCGGCCCGTACTGGAACTGCGGCGCCACGGGCTGAGCAGAAAAAAAAAAACGAATTTCGAATGAAGTTATTGGTGTACTCCACCGTGCTGATGAGTGATGAGGACAACACCGGTACACAGCTGTCTTTCGCTGTGTCACTGCTGCTGTCAGACTTGTCAAATCGGCTTAACTCTATTTTGTACGAATGTTTGCTGAACTTTTTTTGCGCGCCGTACGTAGCCAATGATGCTGATCGGAGGTGCGGGGTAAGGACAACAAACTAAACACGGAGAACAGTCATAAATAAATTAGTTTTCAATCTAGATTTAAAATGCATAATATCGGAAGGAAAGAGCGTTCTAAATGGCTGCAGGAGCGCATTTTGATGGTGACTTAAGACAAGATGACGACACTGCACTTCCTCCGCAACTGCTGATAGTTTATTTTATTATTGTAAACGCACAGAGGCTGTGCGTTTTTTTATCTTCTTCACCTGTTGTTTGGTTGTCGCTTAAAACGTAAAAGTCAAATTTCGATTTAAAGCTTTCGTGACTGCAGGGATTCATTTTCTTGGTTCTCACGGTAAAGTCACGTAGAAGGGAAGTAATACAATAATAAAAATAAAACATAATAAAATACAATTCTCACGACGTTTTGGCTACAACGCAAGCAGCCGTCCTCAGGTGTCAGACTTGTCAAATCGGCTTTCTTCACCTGAGGACGGCTGCTTGCGTTGTGGCCGAAACGTCGTGAGAATTATTTTATTATGTTTTATTTGTATTATTTTATTACTTCCCTTCTACGTGACTTTACCGAAAGAACCAAGAAGACGTAAACGTTACTGGCGCTTCGCTCTCGGCAGCCACGGAATTGCAGGCGCCGTGAAGCGAGCCGCTTGCCACACCGCCCGCCGCCATACCTGCCACGTGATGACGAGCTCATGCTGGTGGCCACCTCCTCCTCCAAGCCCCTCCGGTGACAATTCTGGACCTGCAGCGATGATGATCATAATAATGCAGTAATGGTGACAATTTGTACAATAAAAGTACAAATATCAGTGTCAACCAACTGTTCAGGATGTCAATCAAAAACGCAGCACGTTGTTTAAAGACATGGCCCTGAAATTTAGATAAATGAGCATAACATAATGTCGTTGAATTTCGATTTAAGGCTTTCATGACTGCAGGGATTCATCTTCTTGGTTCTTTCGGTAAAGTCACGTAGAAGGGAAATAATAAAATAATAAAATGAAAACATAGTAAAATACAATTCTCACGACGTTTCGGCCACAACGCAAGCAGCCGTCCTCAGGTGTCTTTCCGACAGACCTGTTCTTCACCTGAGGACGGCTGCTTGCGTTGTGGCCGAAACGTCGTGAGAATTTTATTTTATTGTTTTATTTTTAATATTTCCCTTCTACGTGACTTTACCGAAAGAACCAAGAAGATAATGTCGTTGTATAATAGATTTCTTCATATATTTTTGATTACACTGCCTTAAAAGTGGGAAAATATTTTGAAATATATTTTAAATAATATATTTTTCTGACAATGGCCCTTCTTTGTTTTTAAAATTGTCCAAAACATCACCTGTTATATATTTTAGATTTTAGGGCTACACTGTGTTCAGTTATTGTAATTTGTGCCTGTGGACCACTGCCAATGCATTATCGCGAAAACAAAGCACAAAATGCAAGAGGGTGATAAGAAGTGAATGTTCCGTCAAAAAGCAAATTTCAAGGCCTCAAAATATATGCATACTTAAAACTATTGTTTGCAAAAAAACAAGATTTCTGTCACGTTCCCGATTGAATTTTTTATAATTAAAACAATTTACCACTATTAAAGCGCCAATGTTGATAATAAAATATCTTCAGAGTGAAGCGGAGCAAATGTTATCTGTGGCTCAATGTCATGTCAGCGCTCGGTGCAACCCACAGTTATCGGTGGCAAGGAGAAGTCTCTAGACAGCGGGGTTTTGCATCTCATTAAACTTTAGAAAATTAAACAGCGAGCACCGGTGGAGATGCACACACACACACAACACACAAAAAAGGCACGTGTGGGTGAAGGGGGCATAATCCAAAGCCCATCCCTTCCCCATGCACTGCCTGTGGCTTTCTCTATGTGAACGCGGAAGAACGGGGATCGATGCGCTGAATCTCTGAGTGTCTTGTACGAGCGGGACGGATCGAATTTCGGACCGCTCGAATGTACCGCTTATCTCAAAAGTGCCTGAAATTGGCCATGGTAAACACCAATAGATGCCGAATTTTGCCCACGGAAAATGAACAAATTCCCCCAACGTGCATCTTTCCTGCTCCGTAATCTCTGGAGACACCTCTGCACCAAAGGCGAAATACCACTTGGCTTAGCTTAGACCGGATATGTGCATGACATTTGCTTAACAAAGTCGAGCACAGACAAATAAAAGCTCCGACTCGTGGCAGTGCATTTAAAAGTGACAACATTTACCCAAATTGTCGCAATTATTTGCATGCCAAAATTAAAAGCAGGCGACGCTGTTTGAAAAGAGCCTGAATGTCGAAATTGGTCCGAAACGTGCTTGCTTAAACAAATGCCGTTTAATAATGTTGGTCTGGAAAGAAAACGTGCCGATGAATGAACAAGTATTTTTTTTGGTAGAAACAGAATGGAGTTGCGTTTGTATTTTGGCTCAACAACACCACGAAGCAATGCACGCATACCAAATGAAAATATGTGACAGCGGTGCTCATAATATCCTGGTGTCCATACCAGCTGATAGGGTCTTAATCATTCTTGATGGGCGACTGGCTTCACTTTCCCCCAAAGCGTTGATGGCAAGTACTGTGAATTCGTAGTCCATCCAAGGTGTGAGACCAACGACCGTCGCCTGTTCAGAGTCTCCAGAAATTATATCTGGAGCTGTCAAAAAAAAAAACACGCGTTTAACTCAAAAGAGCACTTGTTAAAAAAATAAAACCTGGATGCAAACCTACAAACGTACAGCAGGTCTGCTGCGAATAAATTATCCATAGCAGTAGCCTCGCACACATATATATATATTTCACGGACGAGTTTTTACGGTCATCGTTTTCCAGAATCGCCTTGTAAAAAAATATATATGCCCCATTTCCACCGCGCATCAAAGCGAACACTTAAACAAAACCGACGTGTAAAATGTGTCAAGCCAGTGTAACTTACACAATGGTTGCCATTGCCACAGACAGTATTTTACTTTGAGGGCCTTTCATACCTTTATACACTACGCAGTCTCCATTGCAATTGTGACATCGTGTTGATATGCACACACAGATGCAGGCCTCTGCTATAAAAGTGGCATTAATATGCACACACATTGTGTCACAAGTAGGAGTGGCATGACACCAGTGCTGACCCAGCCAGTATATTTCATTATTAAACATGAAGCAAGTGCTGGTTTAACACCGAGGCCTTTGCGACCAAGATTATTCATAATAAAGGTTTTTTGGGTTAGATCGCGTAAATATAAATGTGTCGTTAACCCACTACAACCCGACACAGTCGATTTTAAGGTTTATCACGTAAACAAAACGTCCCAATTAGTTTATACTTCAGCATACCGGTGTGTTGGAGTGTAAACCCATAACATTTACAATTTTAGAGCGAGGTTTTGTTAGTGATTATAACCCGCCTCATTAGATTTACCAGAATTCGGGCATATTTATGTTTAAGCAGTCCAACCCCCAAAAAGAAACGTTTATTATGAAGCATGTGTTGCTTCGCTTTCAGCAATACATTGGAAACCATTGCGTTTTAAGTCGGATTCTGACGTGCAGATTATAGATTACAGACATGCAGTGGAGCAATGCCTATCGTCCGGCATGCTGGAGACAAAGTTTGATGAATCTTGTAGATTTCTGAAACTCGCAAATTGTCAAGGGCCTTTGGCAGTACCGAAAATTAGTTTATTTTATGCATCGGTGTGGATGTTTATGTGTTATTGCACGTGGCATTTTTTTCTGGGTGCTCCAGTTTTACATCCCGAGCAAAAATAAAAGTTCTTATAAAGAAAATCGTCAAACAACTCAAAGGGAAACCCTCGTGACAATGAGTCTCGAGACTCGGTGATATTTTCCCCAGAAAATAAAATGACATTATCACTACCGTGACTAGTTTCTTTATTTAAAAATAAATGACATTGCCAGTGCTATTGCGAGTAAGCCCTTCGGCGGTCTCTGTCAATTTCCAGAGGCAGTGGTGCTGCAGTTGCATTGTGAAAGAGCCGCTGCATTATCGTGCCACAAAAAAACACAGATCCCACATTTGGGCATCGCCCTGGCAAGGCCACGATGCACTGGACCGTGCGAGGTTATCTCAAATGGGGACGACGCAGCAGAGGGGTCGAATGTTTGGTGGGGCGGTGCTGGCGCTGATGCTGTCAGGGGTAGGGTGGGTGGGAAGGGGGAATCATAGGGAGGGAGAAGCTTATTTGCATATGGATATCCAAACGCAAATGGATATCCATAGGCCTGTAAAAGCTGCTTGTTATTGGATGACGTTTCCAATTCGCACCCCTTTCACTTAATTTTGAAAGAGAAATCTCACCAGGGTCAGTCAGAAGAAGGAGCCCTTTTCAGTTGCGTTTCAATTCATTACATCTGAATAGATTCGAAATGAAAGTGAAGGAGTAACTTTAATCCGCTGATTGTTTAATTAACTTTTATATATGATACAGTAAATTTGGCTGTGACGGTCCGACCTGAAGACGGAGACTTGTGTTGCCTCCGAAACGTCGAGATTAAATTTTTGTTATTTTTATTTATTAGTATTTTATTTTATTATTATTTTACCTACGTGACTTTACCGAAAAAACCTAAGAGTATATACATGTATATTTCGACTTGTATTTACATTACAAATTTTCCACGTGATGTTCACGCGGCGGTGCCTATCCAGCACAAGAGCCCACTTGCACAGCAACACTTACACGTGCGCACATTAAGCCACTCCGTCGATGCCACTAGAGCCCTGGCCTGGATTTTGTACGAGATGATGGGACTGTGATTGTTGCTCCCTCGTTTCCAGGCGAGCCGCACGGTCGTGCTCGTCGCCTCCTCGGCCACCACAGCCCCAGGAGGCCCAGGGGGTCCTGAGACAGCGCAGAGAGAGAGCAAGGGAGCAACGCTCGTCAAATGTTGCTCCACGCCGACTTCTTTGACAGAATGGGGCTACCCACAGAGTAACACATTAACACGCACGTGTGCAGAACCGGCCCTAGACCTTTGGGGGCCCTAAGCAAAATTTGGTTGGAGGCCCCTTTGATGTATGATTTTTTAAAATGCTTTATATTAAGTTCGCTTGCTTGCGTGCTTGCTTGCTTGCTTACAACCGTGCAAATCTTTCGATCGTTTTTTAACCCACTTCCCGTGATCCAATCGAGCTGACATTTTGCACACAGACTCGTTGTGCGAGACAATTAATGTTATTGAAACATTTTTTCAAAAATTTTACACTGTTTAGGGAAAACAAATTAAATATTTAATTACCAATTGCTTAATACTGGCAGACAATCATCTGACCCATAGGTGGCAACCATCTCAAGCCAGAGGACGAGAGGACTCTAGCCACCACGCATATAAAGGATTTATAGTGAAAAACTTTGTTTTTACGGGTTATACTTGTTCACCCACTAGCTAGCAGTGACTCTAGGGGGCCCTCTGCTGGTCACGGGGCCCTTTGCAATTGCAAGGGTCGCTTAGTGGCTGGGCCGGCTCTGCACGTGGGCATGCATTTTGTTACCGCACGTGTACATATACTCGAAGTAGTTTTCATGTATATCGACAAATTGTTATTAATTTACTGCTGGATGAAGGCCCTTTCCCGGGCCATGTCGTACGTGGAGTTTATTTTGCTGGTCATTGGAGTGTTGCTGAAGTGGAGGAGGTGGTGGTGGGGGGGGACAGAAATAGTTTAGATATAACTGGTCACTGATGTTCATAATCAGAATATTTATTCATGCTGGAGGAATCCGATGAGCTATGATGCTCTTTTGTACAAATGTCCATTCGTTTTCACAGATGTGGCTGGGAATCAAACGTGACAATGCGGTGCGCTAACCGCTGGGCCACCGTCCCCCCCCCCCCTACTACAATTGCTCTGCAATACAATGGCAGGGGGTGGAGTGACGTCATGGTAGTCAGGCGCAGTCCGCATGAAACGTGAACCCAGCTAAATTTCCGGTCACGGATAAGATCAGCGGTGAGTGAGATCTCAACCGGTCCTGCCCCTTTCACTAACCCTGCACTATAATCAGTATTGGGAGGAATGATCAAACACCTCCTCCCCCCCCACCGCCATCGTGAATATAGCAACAGTGTATTCACGTAGGGTTGTAAATTAGCATTAATTCATTCATTTAACATCTCAGGTGAAGGGAAAAAAATAATTGACACCATGAAAATGTCTCAATAATACACCGGGAAGACTTGTTACCAGCAATGCTTATATATTTTCCTTCATATTGAACATCTGTTACTATTTCTATCACTCAGATAAAAAAAGACACATTGTTATTATGTGCCGTAGAAAAACAGCTCCAAAACAACAACCAGCACATACATAATAACCTTCAAGCATTGTTTCCACTGAAAGCAATCACATCAAATATTTGTCACTATCTCACAGCCTGAAAAGATTTCGCAATAATGTAGTCCTTACCTGCTCCAACCATTGCTTTCTATCACAATAACCACCGCCCTCATCACAACCTAAATCCAGAAATCGTGGCAAAAACAAGTCAGATGTTGGGCTATTCTCACCAATATTATTTAACTTTTGAGATGCCGATGAAAATCACATCGCAAAACTTGCTTTCAGGCAGCTGATTTACACATACATTACCTTAAAGAAACCTTCAAATTTAATTTGGTAATCCACTTAATTTGGCTAAATTCCAGTTCTGGAAAAAAAAATCGGTTTGATTTTCATGCAACAAACCTCGCTCTTATATGCAGTGATGGGGAAAGTGTTCCCTCTGCACTGTGGACCAGAGGTCACTTGAAAGGTTCTGAGGGGTAGTTCTGTGCTATCTGCTTCTGTGGGTCGTTCTCTAAAATGAAGGGTTGTGATGCCCTGTGGAAAATTCTAATAAATAATTTGTCTAGTGACGTGATACTGAAAGCGGAATTGAGATAAAATTGGAAGAAGAAAAAAGGAGACAGAAATTTGAGAAAAAAACTGACCTTGAAAACCTTAGAACACCATAACCCCCCTGTCTTTATGTAATGCCAATTGGCCTTTATACATTATTTAAAAGTGCAGCCAATAAACTCATTAATAATGCACGGTGGGTGGAGTCGAACGCTTGTCTAACCTAATTTTGGTGTTAATGTCATCACAGAGAATGCCTTGGTAATGTTTTTCCTCCAAGTATCCCCAGCGGAAGGATATAATTATGTATTCCTGCGCCCATTAACAAATATTTGGGCATTAAATATGCATCGTAAAGTGTACTTGTATAAGTCATTGTCATGTGTACCATTGAGAACGTATGTTAACAGTTATCCATTGTTGGGTTGATAAGCGTCACTTTCATTTTAAATTCACCAAAGCCTCAAAAACTAACATCAAACCGCTCAAATTTAATTACAAAGTTTGCTGTATTTCCAAATGACACACCTTCATTTTCAGATGGCGCCTTCTTGTTCAACTACGGTGATGGATGCCAACCACGCCAATGGGCATATTATGATTAACACGTTTTCTCATGTTGTAAGACTGGAACTCGCAGAAACTTGAGGAAACAAAAATATGGCCTAATTGCCAAAGAATTGCAAATTAATTGAGCATGTAAGGAAATAATGATGGCAACTTTAGCCTTTCCGCCATTAAGTGTGTTCTTTTAAATGGCAAACAGCATCAGATAACTTTCGCAGTAAATGCAGCACCCTTAATGAAGCAAGTTTAATTTCTTTGTCCACGCTGCTGTTTCATTATGCCACGTCATCCACAACTAACACGAAAGGGGCAACGTGTTCCCACTCTGTTGAATGCTAAAGGTATCAAGTATATGTTTAAACACAGAGAGCGTAATGCACGCAGCCTGTAAAAATATAATCTTTAAAAGAGACAAATGCATTCTGGTTCACGCGCGCCATATTTTAGATTAATCACTTAATTAAAACATGATGAAATTCACAGATGCATAAAATTGCTATCCACCCAGGCAGCAGATACAACTGATGGAGCAAGTTTAGGATGCAATCCAAGCAATATAAATGATTTAAAATGAAAATGAGCCCATATTCGCATTAATAAAGATGACATACAAAAATGCAGCAGCATCCTTGGTATGATATATTGGCCTTTACAACTCACAACATGCACACTTCTGTTTTGCGGACGTGTGGCTGGCTGACTGCTCAAGCTCTAAATTTTGATTTAAAGCTTCTTTCGTGACTGCAGGGATTCATATTCTTGGTTCTTTCGTTAAAGTCACGTAGAAGGGAAATAATAAAATAATACAAATATAAAACAATAAAATTCTCACGACGTTTCGACTGCAACACAAGCAATCATCATCAGGTGTGAAATCCACAGCAAGAATTTTTTTCTAAAAAAAGTCGTGAGAATGTTATTGTTTAATATTTGTATTATAATTGTATTATTTCCCTTCTACGTGACTTTACCGAAAGAACCACGAATATGCTCAAACTCTATTTAATAATTCCACTTGAGGACACCGCAATGCAGCTTTCACAAACCGAAATTGCCCCACGCCACACAAGCTTTGTCTAACACAATGCTTGTAAACGCATCTACAATTGCAATCGCTATCCGAGAGCGTGTGTGCCATTTGACAAGCTTGTTGTTTTGGTCGCACGCAACGTGGTTTGATGGAATCCACGTGTAATCACCAAGAACACATCCCACCTTCCAAGAAAGTAACAAAAACACGTAATTCTACTTTCTCTTGAAAAAGGAAACACGGTCTCTTGTACGAAAGAGAGCTTGTGATCAAATAGAGTTTTGTGGTCCCGTGCGGCAAGAAAGCAATTGGAAAAACTACGCTCCAACTGACAGAATGAGTTGAGCTTATGCTTCTACAACAACAACAACCGCGTTCCCCACTAAGTGACGATACCATCACCGCAACGCCTGTGCCAGGGTAGGTGCACTTTAAAGCCACGTCTACATACATGCCCACTCTATCTCTCTCTCTCGCACGGACACGCAAATTGCCTGGCGTCACCTCCTGCATAAACGAATGGCTTCTGGTACATCGAGCATATGCCCTCAATTCAGCTCAACTCATGCTTCGGATTTGTCACATTGGAGGGTGCAGAGGAAAATGTTTCCCTCTTCTTCCCGTTCCCACTTCATCGACCCGACGAGACAACATTTGCCCTGTAGTGGGAATAAACATGAGCGGCTAAGCATCGCAGATATAATTATGTACGAACAAGGGCTGCGCGAGTTAGGACTGTGTCCGGAATTGGTGGGGGGGGGGGGGATAGTCTCCTTGAGTCGGCCGATATAACTTTCAATTTCTCGGCCAAAGATAGCATCAGTCGTATGTGTGTACGTTGAACTTCTGTTGCACCATACGTAGTCAACCGTGCGAATCGGAGTTAGCGAGTGATATCTAAAACCGTGCTGATCACACAGTTGAAGTGTGGAACAACAACAAAAAGTATGTAGTGATTTCAATTTGTAATGTGTTCAGAAGACAACGATTAAGGATTAAGGACCCCGACGAGTATATTTCTGCCGGTTAACATCAAATGTGCGGGTGCTGTGTGGATTGTGGCATCGTATGATGGGGCCGTCCATAAATGACGTCACGCGATTTTGGACGATTTTTGAACCCCCCCCTCCCTCGTCACACGGCGTCACAAAAAGTCAGACCCCCCCTCAAATATGACGTCACAAAGCTCGCCCCCCCCCAAACCATATTTCCATTTTTAAAATAAAACATGCTTCAAATCGCTTTAAACTATTGTCATTGTAGTGCGTATTTAATGTGGCGCTGCACTTTGATGTTGTAGGAGAAAACACGTATTAAAAAGGAGACGTTGGAAAGCTTAAATTTAGCATAAAATTCACTTGAAAATATTCAACGTCTAACTAAAACTGCAGATGTTCAAAATATTATATTGAAATTATCTTATAATTATAAAATATTAAAAGTAATTATAACTATAAAAAAATACTTGAAACTTTGTAGTGGAACGAAGCAAAATGGAAAGTACAATTATAACAATCACATATTCATTCCACAGAATGAAAAGCCCTGGTAGAATCATTAGAATCAAAATGTTTAATAACAATTACTCAAATTTTTTACTAAATGTATGCTTCTCCATTCTCCCATGGAGAAGCAAAATGCTCCTTCATGGAATAAATAAAAAGGTGACCTTAGTAAATTTTAATAATCAAATAGTTAATCATGAAAATTAATCAAAATTAGTGTTATAACAATTCTAAATTTATTTAAAGTTGCACATTTTGATGTAACTTCACATTTCTCAACCCCCCCCCCCCCTCGTCACACATCGTCACAAATGTCTGACCCCCCCCCCCCTAGGTGTGTGACATAATTTATGGACGGCCCCAATCATGAGAGGTGCCAGTGGCTTGAGGAGGCCTTCATCCAGCATGGCTGATCATGAGAACCATCCAATGCAGTAAAAAATTAACCCGTAAAAACAAAGTTTTTCACTCTAAATCCTTTATATGCGTGGCGGCTAGAGTCCTCTCGTCCTCTGGCTTGAGATGGCTGCCACCTATGGGTCAGATGATTGTCTGCCAGCATTAAGCAATTGGTAATTAAATATTAAAAAACATTTCCCTAAACAGTGTAAATTTTTGGGGAAAAAATTTAACGAAAATTAATTGTCATGCACAACGAGTCTGTGTGGAAAATGTCAGCTCGATTGGATCACGGGAAGTGTGTTATAAAACGACCGAAAGATTTTCACGGTCGTAAGCAAGCAAGCAAGCACGCAAGCACGCAAGCAAGCAAGCAAGCGAACTTAATATAAAGGATTAAAAAAAAAGGGGGCGACTCTATCTTCCCCATATTGATCTGCTTGTTTGCATTCTTTCATGAGCGTCCCTTATTAATCATTCAACAGCCATCAGCGCATGCCATTTAATTCACAACAGTGTTTTAACAACAAGACACTCCGTGCGACACGACCATTAAACTAGCTGGCACCTCGACCGGCACTGCTTGATGGGAGCAGCGTCGTTTAAATTGTGCTGTGGAGGAGGAGGAGGAGTAGGAGGTTCATCATCAACATCATCATCCCGCGATGCAACAATTATACAGAGCATCTGCAAACGGGCTGATTCCGTCACTCCATCTTCCTCGTTTGCGCGTCCCCACGAACCCGTTCCATTCCGTGGCTGCCATTCCGTTATCATTCTTTGACCATCCGTCTCACGGGAGATTCACAAATGGCGCAATGTATGGACAGATCACAGTCTCGGTGTGCGCATGCGTTCAGAGCGATCGGTAGGAAAACCGACTGGGTGTCAAGTCAATTCCAGACACATTGGCTTTTTATTTGTGGCATTAAAAAAAAGGCATTTCAGAGGGAGAGAACGACCCAGAGTGATCGGCTTCCGTCCATGTGTTTCCCGCGCACGAATTTACATAACCTCAGTTGTATCATTAGACCTCCTTTGCCAGTACCAAAATATAATAATAGGGTTTTCCCCTTTTTTCTGGCAACAAAACTGGTGTGGACCAATCAGTTTCAAGGACAATTCATATATTATCAGAGTGTGTTTTTTGTTTGAATTTTGACCACAAGTATTGTGGTTAATACACACATGATTCCTTGTAAAAAGGTTTCAGTTTTGTTGCCAGAAAAAAGGGGATAAACCCTATTATTAACCTCAGTTGTGTTTGTGTTGCGGGTTAAAAAACCCCCAAAAAAGTAACGGAATTTGAGAAAGGTATCATCAGTTATTTTGTCCAATCACGGATAAACTAACTTTCACGTGAATTCGACTCGTCATGTCAAAGTCTAAGATTCAACAAATGCAATGGCGCACGAGTCCTACACACCGGTTGAAGTTATCTAGTCTCAATGCATCAAAGTGATCTTAGCAATGCGTAAAAAACACTGCCGAGCTTTGCAAAGCTTTCGTTTCTTTTTGCATCAGGGGGACGGTTCGCACGACGCGCCCGTGTCCTTGGGTGAACATTATCGCAAGGAAGAGTAATTTGAGCGGGCTGCCACTCTGCTTCCAAATAATTATCCCGTCAACACGGCGGTCGCGACGCTTCACTACAAAGGGCAATGGTTTCCTTTGATCCGAGATGATGAGTCAAGTCCTGCGCGCTTTCATCTGCGGGCTGCACGGATTGATGCCGATGTGAAGGCTGCTGTTCACTCATTAGGAGTGTCATCTTCAAAAGGAGCAATACACAACCAATGAAGGAGATAACATTGCCCTGGATGTTTAATGAGGATTAATACGATCACCATTCCGTGTCAAGTTTGAATGCGGATGTTGTATACCTGTTATAGGGAATGGCAATGTGTCTAATGCTTTTCTGTGTTCTGTAAATCAAAGCACAGCAACTGCGGCAGTCCGTGGCAAGCGATAACCAATTATAGCTCATATCAAGCTATGAGCAATTGTTGACTAATAAATGCATTTCAAATTCATTGCCGTCAGTGTTTAGAGTTACCAACGTAGTACGTGAAACCATTACCATATCGTAGTATGTTCTTGATGCAAAATGCAATCTCCCATAACAAGCAATTACAATTAATAGTGCACATCATTTGAAGACTAATATTATTATTATTCTGTAAGGTGACACCGCTTTAGGGAAATCATTATCAGTGCACAAGACAAAAAGCAACAATAATTGTAATTTACAACTCTTTGTCAACACACTGCTGGATGTCACTCACTGGGGTCGTTTGGCCATACTTCACCACGCTAGTCAGCGAGGGTTGGTGATGGTGGGGTGGTGGGGGGCACAAGAGTGGTTCAAATATTTCTCGCGGCCGAGAATTGAATACAGGTCGCCGGGTTCATATCGCAGTGACACACCCAATGAGTTACTACTCCAGAGTGTCCCCTATGCAATAGCCAAGTCAAAGCCGGAGTGATTTCTCACTCAAATGCGCATTGAGGGGGTGCTCATCTCGTATTTACATTCCTGAGCCAGTGGTGGACATTCCACATCCCTCTGACAGTGATGGATCTATCCAGAGGACATCTCCCGTTGACTTCCCCACAAATCGGTGCTCATGCTATCTTCCCCGGATGTATGATGAGCTGAAGCGATGTTTTTTTATATATATATATGCAATGGTCAAATATATTACAAAAACTGTAGAGCACGGCTAAACCAGAGATTATGAGCTTACAACGTGACCACAGCAAGCAAGGAGAGTAATGCTTCCAGCGCTGGGGATAAATGAGGATTTAATAACTTGTAAACGCAAGGTGGCTCAAGAGGTTACGTACTGACATAGGTAGTGGCGGACGCAATATCAGTCCCCTGTGACCTGTTACGGCTTAAGGGATGTGATTGGTTAATTTCTACAATTGCAGTCAAAGCTCACGGGGTTCTTGACACAGCTTTGACGGTAGCCGGGGAATGGGGTGGCTATTCAATTAAGACAAAGCACACAGCGTTTGGCTGAAGTGATTTCCGATGTGTCCACTTGATACGTGAAAGAAAATTGTCTTTTTTGTAAATAAAAAAGACCCATTTATAACGGTTCAAATTTTGCATGTTTTGATGGTTATTTGCCATTAGAGGCTCACTTTGGTTTAGCCGAGCTGCACTGCCGATGCAAATGTAATTGTGCGATATCGCCGCTTAGGGTATTTGCGCTCGGAAGCTACGCCAGGTGACAATTAAAGCCACAGTGTGGAAATGTAACTCATGCTAAAAAAAAAAAATTGTTATCGCAATCATATCCATTGAGATTAGTGCACTTGTAATTAACTTGTGTTGTTTTGGAATATTGTTACAACCCGTGTTGTGGATATGTATAATTAAAATGCGAGACATCTCATTTCCATAATGTTCTTATATTGCATGGGTGCGGTATTGTTAAATGTCCGCGACTGATGGCACAGTGATTAATGAGCACAGTGCACAATGAACCCTGCAACCTGACTGCTATAACTGTGACCAGCATATGGGTGAAGTATGGTCAAACAGTCCCCAATGACTGAAAATGCATGGGGAAGATTTAATCCATCAATCTACTATCAAAAGGAATGTAAATTGGTATAGTTACACCATTGAAGATGCATTACATATACCATGATAAAAGTATGATCGAATATACTTTAAACTTTAAAAGTGTTAATTTACTCACGACGTAACAATACTGTACATTTATTCGTGAAAAGTTATCCATTTTAACTTTACATACGAATCGTCGCAACAGTTTCAGTGTGATCATTTTACTTGTAATCTATAATTTGATCTCTGCTTTTTAGCATTTCTCCCACATTCAATGCACTCTCCATCACTGTGTTTGTTATCGCATTCATTAAAGTGGCAACGACCATTTCATAATATTGTTCCTCTCGTGCCGAGGCATGTGGATCTGTTGCTTCAGAGTTATACAGAAACCAGCTGCCTAATTGGCCAGCGTTTTTGACCTCTTTTGCCTGTAATTAGCTACAGCTAGGTCGAAGTGAAAACAAACATGGAACCCTCAACACACTAACCTGGATAACCTAGGGGGGGTTTGAACATCGCAAACGCAGGCACCCCTTGGGCAATTGACAACGCAGTAACAACCCCGGCTATCCGGACCTCAGCTTCCCAGAGTCTGCTCTTTGCCAGGTCAGCCAATTAAAGATAACATCAACAAAGTTGAATAGTTCGACGAAAATAAGAGCTGTAATTTAATTGCGTATAATATAAATACTGATTTATGATATGTTTTTGGTGTCGTATGGCGTGATAAAAATATCAGTGTCGTTCCAAAATTGTTTAATGCTGTGGATTGCTTTTCCACACTCTGGTGCACTGCTGAAGCAATACAATGTTGCATATTTGCTCACGTGACAACTTTTTTATTTGACTGTGTCAGATGGAGGAGGGTGTACAACACAAATATAGCATTTTACTCACATGACCTGACCCACAAATCAATCGTGAATCATGATATTGATCACCAAAGCCTATATAGTTTCATATATATGTACTTTAGAATGTTACATAATATAAACTGTGTAATACAATGCATTAGAACATGTGATATGGTTTATATGCACTTGTAAATATAACGTTTTTATAATATGTAGTATGTAACGTGTATTAAATTCAATGAATATGTGAATAATGGAGGAATTAATGCACCCTGAATCCGACTAATCTAACCGACCAACCAAGATTACTCCAGAACAACAGACGCCATTCGCCACTAAGTGGCGGCGACGTCACCACAGCACTTGTGCCAGGCTAAGTGCACATTGAGGCCATGTGAAGTATCTAAGGATAACTGACAGGAGGTCACAGGACAGACACAGTTTCTATAGGTTAACTGCCTGAGATGACTGCACAGTACAATACAGTACACAACACACAAAGCATACAATAAGTACACATCATTAATAGAGGTTTTTGGGTTAGATCGCGTAAATATATAAATGTGTCGTTAAAACCCGCAACCACCCGACACAGCCAACTAGTAAGGGTTGTCACGTAAACAGAACGTGCCAATTCGTCACTAGTACAGCACACCGGTGTGTTGGAGAGCCAAGCCACAACATTCACAATCTGAGTACTACGTTTCGCCAGTGATTGCAACCAGCTTCATCAGGAGACAGCCAGAAATCTGTTGTGGCTTGGCTCTCCAACACACCGGTGTGCTGTACTAGTGACAGATTGGCACGTTCTGTTTACGTGACAACCCTTACTAGTTGGCTGTGTCGGGTGGTGGCGGGTTTTAACGACACATTTATATATTTCCGCGATCAAACCCAAAAACCTCTATTATGGATGATATTGGTCGCGAAAGCCTGCTACGTGTTAAATAAGTACACATGTTTGCTTCATGGTCGGTACAGAAAATCACACGCACACACACACAAGACACGCACTGGTATATTTATTACATACTGTTATTTCTCACATTTGAAATGTGTTTTTCAGACTGCTGGACTTTTCAACTGACTGCACCAGGGCTCCGCCATATTAGTCCGGCGAGATGTTATTTTTTTCACAGTCGTGCAAGATTTTTTCCAACAATAGCGACCCCACACAAGACTGAGGAAATAGAGAGGTGGTGCATGTTTGCTCAGACCCTGTGATCTCTGCAGACACATCCGAGGCAAAACACACAACCACCCCGTGGCTGTGGATTTGAATCAGATCGCAGCACAAAATTAGGTCGCGAAACTCCCTTCCCATGTGCGTCGATGTACCGCACCCTGGTTCGCCAGGAGAAGGCAATACAGTGAGTGGACCAATCGCCATCTGTTTCCATCTGTACAGGGATAGAGTGTTGCCCCCTTTGCAAGCGTGCGTTTTTGTAGGGGATGTTTCAATTTGCGCGCAGTATATTTTAAATGTATATTGTCATTTTATTGTTTGTTGCGTTGCACCCGAATCAAGAGCCGAATGGTTCACAGGGTTATTCCAAATAAATGAAACTGAAAACTGAAACTGAAACTCTAAGTGCTCTGGTTCGCTCGCACTTGTATAATGAGCGCTCGGCGTTAACTGTCTGAAAACATCTTAAAATAAAACCCAAATGCAAGACCCTCAGAAAAAGGAGTCCTGTGACTCAGTGCAGTTGTCCTGGATAAATAAGTAACAAAAAAAACATAACAGAGGAGCTTGCAAGCAGTACAATGGGGACATGAGACATTATCAAAAAGGGTAATGACAGATATTACTGGTAGGAACCACCTGGTTCCACCAGCCCACAGGGGATTAGTGTGTCCGTCCGTCCGTTTGTCGTGCATCCAAAAATGGGAGGGGTGGGGCTGGGTGGAGAGGGTGGGGAGGGGCTGGGTGGGGAGGGTGGGGCTGGGTGGGGGGTGGGAGGGGTGGGGCAGAGGGGAGGGGCTGGTCACCACGTGGTGCCCTTATAAAACTCAACGTTTAACCTACTCACGCCGGCTTGTGCCCGCCCTCACAGTCGGGCATATTTGCCGAATACACCACGCCGCCGTTGACCCTGGCCATTGACCGAGCAACCCAACGTTCCCACCAGCTCCCTCCGCAGGAATGTGTTTTCTGTGACATGGGTTCAGGCATCAGCGTAATGTTCTCTTGTATTCAGTGAAATGTTCACAGCTGTGGTCTAATATGCAGCTCATCAAAGCGGACGACGCGAGATTTGACTCAGCAATATAACCCTCGTGTGTTTAAGATGATATAGACGCAATTTTAAATATTGTCTTTTTCAACCTTCTCAATTTTGAAGTATACGCTGATGTTGCATAGCATATTGCCAGCAAATTGTTTTGTCGTATTGATCCTAATATTGCACGTTTACTTCGGGCAGGAATGAAAGTTAGGCTTTATCCTCTTATCAGTCACACTCACATAGGCTTGGCGTTCTTTGTAATTGGAATGGCCATCATCATTGACAGCCTCATCAACATCAGCACCTGCAACAAATTGCTTGCTGAATGATACAGGGCATTATCAATCTTAAAACCCCAACACTGTGGCTTCATCAGTTTACCAATCTTTCCCAATTCATATTGTCAAAATATGATTTCCCTGCTTAGTATTAACACTTATCTATCACACCTTCAATAGTGCTGTTTGTGGCTGGGCCTTTTGGCACTTTTTGGCCTTTGCTCAGCTACTTTAATTCAACAAACAAATGTGTTCCTGTGTGAGTCGTCAACAAACCATCATCTAGATATGAAATATATTTTACTGGGCATGCTCAGCATATACGTTGACTTTTCCACGTGTGGTGGGGCATCACGGTAGCGAGATGTTAACTCCCTCGCCTGGTATACAGGATGTGGTCTCTCTGTGGTCTTGTGGATGTTTCTCCGGGTCCTCTAGTTTTGCCGTCTACATTTAGAAAAAAATGCGTTTCGAGTATTTAGCTGCGATACATTTCCACGCGATCACTGGTGGCCAGGTCGCTTCTAAAAATAGATATATAGCTCAGTGGACCTTACCTGGTAGAATAAAAATAGTTTATAGTTTTTATGGCTGTTTATTGATGGTTGGTTATGTAACTCGATAAAAAATACACAACCTCCGCATATATTTAAGCCATTGTTTAATGTGGTATTGCTATGCACCACACTGCATATGCAGTGCCTTCGTGTGCACATTTTATACGGCAATGGGTGCAATCTAATAACAGGATAGCAAGGCATTTTTGTCACGATAATTTAGCATGTGCTTTGCAATGTACTCTTTCAACTGCATGGGGAAGTGCTGTTTTTATGTACAGGATATATAGGTTTCATTGTATCGAATGTTTAATGCATGCGAGTATGTTGAAAATCACCTTCAATACCAGCATGCCGTTTGTGTGCGTTAAAACATTAAAAAAATAGTTGCCATAAAGTAAATTTGTGAGAATCGTGGTGAAGTGGCTAAAGCTTTCCGCTATGAAGCCATAAACCAGTTCAATTCCCACGCAATAGCTAACATCAGTCCATTCTAGATTTGAAGCTTTCGTGACTGCAATGATTCATATTCTTAGTTTTTTTCGGTAAAGTCACGTAGGTAAAAACATTAAAAAGTAAAATAAAAAAAACATCAGTCCAGTTCATACAACCGGTGAGGTGGAATGCCTGTTTCACCAAACAACCGTTCAGGTAGCAGGATTTTATTCAGCAGTGGATTAGCAAAAGGGCTGTGCAATTAATGTTATACTGTTATTTTTATTTTAAAAAATTGTTTTTTTTTCTTCAAATTTTCTTGCTGTGGTTTTCACACCTGATGATAATTGCTTGTGTTGCAATCGAAACGTCGTGAGAATTTTATTGTTTTATTTTTTATATTTTATTATTTGCCTTCTACGTGACTTTACCGAAAGAACCAAGAATATGAATCCCTGCAGTCACGAAAGCTTTAAATCGAAAAATGTTACGACTGTTATTTTGTAAAAACAAAAAGTGTCTACACACAAGCATTTGCTCTTTAAGACTATTCGGAAATCAAATCGTACTGTGCAATGGAGCTTAATGCGCTCGGAATGATTTCCTGAATTTCGGATGAATCTGAAAAAAAAACCCTGAAAATTGGGCCTAGATACGAAATGTTGGATAATCCCAAGAAAATATTTCAGAAAAATCTGAAAATTTTACGTCACATGACATCACACCAAGTACATTGAATGACAAAAGCATTGGAATATGAAAATATTTCCCTTTTTTATCTGATGACATTTGAAGTAAATAAATTAAAAAGCAACAATAAACACGATAAAATATGAAAACTCGATACATTTACATCCGATAAATGTTAACAAAATCAAATATTGTGCATACAAATTAAAAAATCCCGAAATTGTAAAACATGAAATCCGAAACTCCTCCCGAGTATGCTCCACATTGTTTCTTTCAGATTGCTTATCCATTTCCAAGGTGCAGCATTATTGTGACTCTTCATAAATAGTCATATGTGCACACAGATTGGATTGGAAGATGGACTGACAGATGGATACAATTGGAAACGACATATTCATATTCTTGCATGAGGAATAAGGAGCAGTAGTGTCTCTGAACGTTTCACAAGCACTATAGCCCTCTTAAAAATTGCCTTACGAGACAAACTTTCGTTGTATTTGCCTAAGGCATGGACAGTTTAGTCAATTTTGTATAGGACTGCATTTTTCAAGACACCTTTTAAGGGTTGTACACTTTTTGAAGTATGTCTTGATGGTTCTGTGAGTTGTGCCACCATTGTAAAGGCAGACTGAACCTACACAATCTCATGCAAAACGATGTTTGATTACTTCTGATCCTTAAAGGATCGTTTTTATCAGTTTGACTTAAACAGTTCAAATCTGGCATGTCACGAAATTGATCATTTTCCCAGTGCAATGTGCATTTTTTAGAATTATTCCAACTTGCAGTAGCAGTAAAAGCAAAATCGCATTTCACCCAAACGAGTGGAGCTATTCTCCCCCATATCACCCTCCTTCCGCCTATCTAGACCATGTTTCAGTTTTATACGAATGCACAATCTCGGCTGAGAACACTGGCTTCCAAGCACACATAAGACAAAGACAAAGGTCTCCTTTATAACCTGCACCGACTTTTGGGACAAGTGCTGTTAGCGAGCACGAGGGGGTGGGTAGCAACCACCACTGCCCGATCGCCTTTGTCTCCCCAGTGGCGATGTTTACACACCACACCGGGTACTTATTTGAGGCTGAGTGGACATCGTGGAGGTTCAGGACCAGTGGTCGGGAACCTATGGCTCGCGAGCCATATATGGCTCTTTCGGTGACGGCATATGGCTCCCAGACAATTTTGAGTTGAAAAAAATAAAATAAAAATATCAGTTTGGAACTGATTTTAAAATACTTGTGATATTGCTTAATAATACTGTGTCATTTTAAAGTAAACAGAAATTAGTTTTGAAGATAAATTTCACAGGTCACGGGGCCTCAACGCCTGCATAAAGCTCAACCTCACCACGTACGAACCAGACTACAAGGCCATCAGCAAAACCATGCAGCACCAGAAGTCGCATTAAAAGTAAGACATTTAATTTATTATACGTTAAAAATACTATATGGCTCTCAATGCAATATATTTAGAAATATTTGGCTTTTACGGCTCTCCCAGTCAAAAAGGTTCCCGACCCCTGTTCAGGACCAATTCAATCATCGACACTGGTTGGTCGTGAGCAGGATTCGAACTCTGTTTGCCGGGTTCATTTCTAAATTGAAAACTAATTTCTTGAGAACTGCTCTTGGTACTCATACTCTATGTTTTTTTTTGGAAAGTCACGTAGGTAAAAATAATTTAATCACGACGTTTCGGAGGCAACACAGCAACAATTAATACAGTAATTTTGCTGTGACGGTTCAACCTGAAGACGGAGGCTTGTGTTGCCTCCGAAATGTTGTGATTTAAAAAAAAAATTACCTACGTGACTTTACCGAAAAAAAACAAAGAGTATGGACCCTTGCAGTCACGAAAACTTCAAATCTAGAATTAACTGCTCTTGGTGTTTAGTTTGTTATCCTTCCCCCGCACTAGCACGGCTGATTACGTACCGTCCGAAAGAAAATTCAACATACACGCACATGCATAGCACATCACATGAACCACCGCACCATCTTCTTGGTTCTTTCGGTTAAAGTCACGTGACTTTAGCGAAAGAACCAAGAAGATGAATCCCTGCAGTCACGAAAGCTTTAAATCGAAATTTCACCGCACCATCGTTGCCCCCCCCCCCCCCCCCCGAACCACGGCGCATACACACGAGTGGGCAGGAGCGGCGATCGCAGCCTCGGCACAGGGACAGCGAGTGCTAACGAAGGGTGGCAACCTCACCTCTGACCATCAGCATGGCCCAGGCTGACGTGTTGTCCACGGACGTCTGGGCGGTGCACGTGTAATTACCGCGGTGCCGCAGCTGTAGCCGCTTGATCATCAGGTCTCCCACGTTTTCCCTCTGCTGCAACGGGAGGGGAGTGCGCAGTCACTCGTTTGCGATTTAGAATGCTACACACACACACAACGGTAATCGTCCACGACATGAAACGCAATCGGCGTCATCGTCATCATTATTACCATGATAATCATCATCACGATCATCGTTGACACGTGTACATGTGCAGCCCTTTGTCGATCCACTGCTGGATGAGGGCCTTCCCATGCTGTACTATTTGAGCGGAGTCATCTGGCTATACTTCATTAGGCTGGACAGTGTGGGTTGATGAACGTGGGAGTCATTTACTTTGAAGCAGAGAATTACCAAAGAACAATAATCTCATTCTAGATTTGAAGTTTTCGTGACTGCAAGGATTCAACACAAGCTTCCGTCTTCAGGTGGAACCGTCACAGCAAAATTACTATATGAAGTGAGTTCCACCTGAAGACGGAGGCTTGTGTTGGCTTCGAAACGTCGTGATTTTTATTTTTTTACCTACGTGACTTTACCGAAAAAAAACCAGTAACAATAATCTCGCTCTACAGTCCATTACGTAGCCTCAGAGCCTATACCACCTGTTATGAATGATGGTCGCCTGTCCAAGCATTATCCAGGGTCAACTCCGCTTAGCTTCCGGGCAAGATAGGGTTTAATACAAGTAGAGAAAATCAAAAAGAGCCATGCAAGCAGTGGGTCAAGTACAATATCAAGCAGTAAGTAAAATCTTCAGCACGCAAAAATTAAACAGCAATACAAGTAACACAAACGAATGAACAATCGAGTGGCCCTTAATCCAAATTCGTTAAACTTCCATTCCGTGGGCGTCAAGAGCTCACTATCTCCTGGCTTGCCATGGTATGGCAGTACAGCAAGTGGATTAGCGTTCATCTTTATTTAGTTTGAATGAGGATTGAGTTTTACCCCCCTTTCACCCGTGGGGGTTTTTTTTTTCCGGGCACTCCGGTTTACTTCCGCACACAGAGGAAACACTAATTAATGGAGTTGGCCAAACATACACATATAGGACCACAGAACTCGGGCACATTTTGGTGCCGGTCCTGGATGCCTTCTCACTTTCTCTCTGGTTTCCTGCATTTTCTCTCTCTCTCTCTCTCTGAGAGTAAACAAAAACTGTGAAAATTACAAATCAACATTATTGTTATTAATAACGTAATTTTATTTCAAACAGCTTAAAGAATTGGCATGTTAATTCATGAGTCACGGAAAATAATTTACAGATATATGAATACATTTGGTGCGACGCGCATAGGCCTCTCAGGGAAACATTAAAGTTGAACCATCCATATAAATGATTTGCTCGTATCGCCAGGAAGTCAATAGCGAATGTCACAACTCACGACGGCTATTATTGACATTCATTTGCATTTGCTGCTTTATATTTACATTCTACACATGGCAGGATCAGCAACGATATATGTATAGACAAAGGCAATAAAAATACCCCCTCTATAGCCTTACAGCCTTTGGGCCCAAGTTTCTGTTTGTGAGCACCTATTAAGGGCAGCAGAGCACACGAGGGAATAGGAGGTCAGCACCACGCTCGGTCGGCTTTGTCTCCCAAATGGCGATGTTTACACATCGCACCAGATGCTACTAATGTGAGGCTGAGTCGACCGAGGGGAGGTCCCAGGACTGGTTCAGATAATCGTCCCTGGTGTTGGTGGCCGTGAGCGAAAACCTAACTCGGGTCGCCGGGTTCGGAGCGCAGCGCGCCAATCACTGCTGCCTACAACAAGATATGTATATACACATACACAAATTGATGCACTGAAACATATATCTCCATATATATAAGGCAAAGTAGTGAATATGTGTGTCTGTTCAAAATGTTTAGCGTACTTCCCGACATGCAATAAACTTGAAATTTGCCATGTGGGTACTTTCCAGACTGTACACTATGCACAAATTATAAAAATACACTTCTGTGTTTTAGTTTTTTTGGGGGGGAGGTCAATAATTCATATATTTTTTGTGTACGAGCCCGGAGTTCGATTCTCGCTCACGGCCACCACCGGTGATGATTATTTTAACCGGTCCTGGGCCTCCCCTAGGTCGACTCAGCCTCAAAACGAGTGTGAACATCGCCACTGGGGAGACAAAGGCGGCCGGGCGTGGTGGATCCAAGTCCCGGGAGAAGCCGGGTAGTACAGCTAGTTATGTATAATTTAAACAGTATTCGTTATCATTAAGATATACAGATGTATATGTAGATGCAATAACCCACAGCCAGAAAAAAAGAAGACCACCTTCAGGATTTCTAGGGTTCATTTTCATATCCAGAGGCTTGCTGAGCCAACTTCCAGCTTTCTTGAAATTCTTTAGATTAACAGCGATTGTCCAAGGTTTACCGAGCCAAACTAAAGCACCTTTAGGATACTTCGGTAACATGTTACTGTCCAAAGCTCGTGGTGCCAGATGTTCAGGATTCTAGTGATTCAATGGCATTCCGCCAGAGCTCACGGTACCAGATTAAATAAAAATTTGATTTAAAGCTTTCGTGACTGCAGGGATTCATATGCTTGGTTCTGTCGGTAAAGTCACATAGAAGGGAAACAGTAAAATAATAAAATTATTTTTTTAAAAATTCGCACGACGTTTCGACTGCAACACAATCATCAGGTGTGAAATCCACAGCAAGAATTTTTTTTTGCAAGAAAATGTTCTTGCTGTGGATGATTGCTTGTGTTGCTGTCGAAACGTCGTGAGAATTTTGTTTAATATTTTATTTTATTATTTCCCTTCTACGTGACTTTACCGAAAGAACCAAGAATACAGATTAAATCACTTTCATAATTTCTAGGGTTCTGTGTGAATACCAAAATCTCAGAAAGCCAGAATCAAGAGTGGCGTAGGAACGGTTAAACCATCTCAGTACCGTAAGCAGTACGAGGTGAGGCTAAGCATACGCACAGACTCGTGGTTACCATTATCTTTCTCGAGACATAAACCCTGATGTAAAGGCACTGTATTATTAAACAACTACTAATTCGAATAAATGAGCTTCATTAGCGCGTAAAGAAACGTGCTGATTATATGTATGAGCAAACTTAGCACGCGTTCTCTCTCCTGTGTTGTATAAATCCTGACAGTGCCGCGTGCAATGTGGAGTCCACAAAGACGCTGAACCAAAGGTTTTGGCTGCAAAGGCGACACATACTCAAAGGGCTCTTCTCCTAGTTAGGGTAAAGGCACAGCACTGTTATACATCCTCCTTCAAATAATATCGTGAAGCAGAAGATTAGTGCTGGTTACAGCCATATTTGAAAATGTAAATTGTAACTTTGATCCGTACCTGTGTATCGATAGTTCAATGTTACTGGTAGGAACCTCCTGGTTACACCAGCCCACTGGGGATTATTGTGTCCGTCCGTCCATCGTGCATCCAAAAATGGGAGGAGTGGGGCTGGGTGGAGAGGTGAGGGTGTGGAGGGGCTGGGTGGGGAGGGGCTGGATGGGGAGTGTGGGGCTGGGTGGGGGGTAGGAGGGGTGGGGCTGGGTGGGGAGGGGCTGGTCACCCCGTGGTGCCCTTATACAACTCAACTTTTAACCTACTCACGCCGGCTTGTGCCCGCTCTCACAGTCGGGCATATTTATGGAATACACCACGCCGCCGTTGACCCTGGCCATTGATCGAGCAACCTAACGTTCCTACCAGCTCCCTCCGCAGGAATGTGTTAATGTGCCATTTTACTGAGGGCCTACTGTGTGTTATCTTGGTGTGGTCTGGGACACGTTTTGCTGTTGTTTTTACTACATTTCCCAAGCTTGATGAATAGGACTTATACAATACTACTTTTTCTTTCGCGAATTGCTTACATGTTTCTCTATTTTGCACTCCTAGCGTTGCTTTTAGTGTTTATTGTTGTAACTTGCTGACACGCCCATACTGGACAACTGTGGGAGAGATCTTCAAGGCTCATCAGATTTCTCCAGTCCTAAATACGGTTTATGATTCTGAGAGAGAGAGATAGCTCTAGAGAGCTCTAGAGAGCTCTAGAGAGACTGAACAGCCTATGCCTAATCTTTCTACACTGGCCAGATGTGTTGAAAGAGCTGGAAGTACCCGAATGCCCCCCCCCCATCACGTGACCAGCTCAGTCGACAAACCGTTGCGTGCCCGTTCATACTGCTGGGTGGACAGTGGTGGCGGGATTCAAGAAAAATTCACAATTGATTAAACTGCCGCGCCGGGCGATTGAATTGAACTGGCAACCTCTGGACTGCGAGTCGCGTACGCTCACCGTTAAACCACAGCGGCGTCCCCTAAAGTAACACTATCTCTTATTAGTTCTTATAAAAAAAAACTAAATCGTTTAATGCATTAAAATCCACAGCTTAACATGAAGATACCAATACAGCAAAGGCGAAATTGCATCTTAGTTACATTATTATCCATTTAGCCCTTTGCTTGGCCTCACACACACACTATTTGCATATATTGTAAGAGTGTTGGATTTCATTAGCTGTATTGCTACACTACAATTTGAAAGTTAATTTCAAATTGCTTAGGCTGGGTGAACATATGATAAAGTGCTCCTTATCACACTTCTGGAGTTCAAGGAGGTCAATTGAATTGGTAAGTGTTGCTTGAGGCAATGGTATATAAATTATACAGACTGGTGTAGGTCAAAACCAAAAATATAATGATGTAATTTTTTTTATCAATGTGCCATCACGTTAATTAATTGTTAAATTAAATTGACTTAGAATATTTTAATAATAATAAATGACCTCCCCTAAACTTCGCATTTTGTGTTATCCTGGTCAATATTACAATTAAGTTTGCTCTACATGTCCATGGATGTCTAATTGGCTATAACCCACATCAGAGGTAGCATCCAAGGGCTTCAATTGTATCTGAAGCTGACCAGGGCTGAGCTCTGGGAAATATGTTCGCACCCGGCACACCAAATCCAGCACGCTTCTCGCTGCGGCCGTACCCCGCCACTAGTCACGTGTCACCTCCCGGACTACCAACGCCCCAGTAAGACATTACTGTGTCCACGTGTCTCAGTGTGTCTCTGAGTTTCCAAACGTGTCTCCGTGTGTCTGCGCGTGTCTCCGAGTGTGTCTTAATTGCAAATCTGCTTGTAGATCCATTTGGCACTCTGAAGTGTCTGATTTTTTTAAAATGTCTCAAATGAAGGTTTTTGCTTAACCCGCTGAGCAAAACAGTACGAATGCACCTGGGCATGCCTTTGAGGTCCATATCGGACTGGGGCCAGGTGTCCCTTGCAGGAGAAAGCCTGATAACTTGGCAGGAATGTGGAATTGAACCATCAATTGATTTCACAACACGCACCCCGAGACCGACAAATTCACGACAGCATCAGGGCACTGTGGGAGTAGAAGTCACATTCAATGCACTTCCAGTGGAGTCAGGAATGTGAACTTGAATTGATTTTCACAACATTTGAAATGCTAAGTGAATTAAACACATTCTTGCGGAGGGAGCTGGTAGGAATGTTGGGTTGCTCGGTCAATGGCCAGGGTCAACGGCGGCGTGGTGTATTCCGCAAATTTGCCCGACTGTGAGGGCAGGCACAAGCCGGCGTGAGTAGGTTAAACGTTGAGTTGTATCAGGGCACCACGGGGTGACCAGCCCCTCCCCACCCAGCCCCACCCCTCCCACCCCCCACCCAGCGCCTCCCCACCCTGCCCACTCAGCCCCTCCCCACCCAGCCCCTCCCCACCCAGCCCCTCCCCACCTTCCCCACCCAGCCCCTCCCCTCCCCACCCTCCCCACCAAGCCCCTCCCCACCCTCCCCTCTCCACCCAGCCCCACCCCTACCATTTTCGGATGCACGACGGACGGACTGACACAATAATCCCCTGTGGGCTGGTGGAACCAGGTGGTTCCGACCAGGATGAATCAAATATCAAAACTCGCCGCCATTAACATACGGCGAGTGTTCCTTGATGCACACAGTGTTGCGTTTGGAAAATGAGACCTGATAATAAACAGAGGTGGAGATAAATGAAATGAACGAGTAAACAAAGAATGTGATCAGCGTGCCAAAGATCTTTGAAAGGAAGGATGTTAGTAGTAAGTCGATGAGATAGGGCTATAGAATGAAGAAATAAGGAACAGAACAGGTTGTAACCGATGCTGTTGTTAAGGCAAAATAACTCTAGTGGGAATTGGCAGGACACGTCACGAGAACAACCAAGGCGAGACAAAGCTAACTCGGGAGTGAAGAACACGAGAGAGAGAGGAAGAGAAGTGGGGGGAGATAAGCGGCAGAGGCAGCAGCAGCAGCAGCGAGACGACATCACAGAGTTCGGAGGCTACAACTGGACAGTCACAAGGAAGGAAAGAGGGACAGTGATACTCTTAGTTTTTTCGGTAAAGTGACCTAGGTAAAAAATGAAATTAAAATTAATAAAAAATAAAATAATAATAAAAATCACGACGTTTCGGAGGCAACACAAGTCTCCGTCATCAGGTGGGACCGTCACAGCCAGATTTGCTGTATCTGGCTGTGACGGACAGATTTGCTGTATCTGGCTGTAACGGTCCCACCTGATGATGGAGACTTGTGTTGCCTCCGAAACGTCGTGATTTATTATTATTTTCTTTTTAATTAATTTTAATTTCATTTTTTACCTACGTGACTTTACCGAAAAAACTAAGAGTATGAATCCTTGCAGTCACGAAAGCTTCAAATCTAGGGACATTGATGTCAGTGGGGGGGGGGGGGCGGTTGCCGAGACGACAATGACAACAACATCCGGGCAGGATGAGATTAACTCGGACTTGCTTCCGAGCCCAACAACTATTAATAAATGTTTAGTTTGCTCAATTCAATTTGCTTCAATTTGAGACAATCAAACCTGTCGCCAGCCTGTTGAAATCACAATGCAATTCTCGCAAAGGAGATAATGTCTACGATACGAGAAAGTTAGAGTGTTTGTGATTTAAATTCAACGATGTTAAATTTTGAGAAATGGGCTATGGCATCTTCTCACGTGGGTTTACTGCTTTGAATACTATCACAGGATAATGGTTAATGATACAAAGGGCAGCGTACTTCAATAGGGATTACCGTTGGTCGGGCTATTTTAATAAACACAATATACAGGAAGGACAAGTTCAAAGGGCTCGCATAATGAACATGCATAATGTACGTTGACTCAGTAATCCCACCCCCATCATTGCGCAAGAGCGCAGACGGGTGGTCAACACATCTACGCCTCTATACAAGGAACGAAACAGGTGGACTTCTCCACAAATCTGGCTGTCGCCTGATGAAGCTAGTTGCAATCACTGGCAAAACGTCGTACTCAGATTGTAAATGTTGTGGCATGGCTCTCCAACACACCGGTTAGTGCTATACTAGTGACAAATTGGCCACGTTCTGTTTACAATACACTTTTTTGGGGGGAGGGAGCTCAATAATGCATAGATTTTTTGCACAGCAGGTGAGCTGTGACGTCAAATCTGTCACGTGACCCGCGCACGTGGAAGCGTAACGCATTGTAGTGTAGCGGTTAGCGCGCTGCGCTACGAACCCGGCGACCTGAGTTCGATTCCCGCTCACGGCCACCACCGGTGACGATTATTTTAACCGGTCCTGGGCCTTCCCTAGGTCGACTCAGCCTCAAACGAGTAACTGCTGTGGTGTGTGAACACCGCCACTGGGGAGACAAAGGCGGCCGGGCGTGGTGAATCCAAGTCCCGGGCGAAGCCGGGATAGTACAGCTAGTCCTATAATAAACACAAACACTCAGAAAAGGCAACGCGACTATGTTTCTATATAATATGAGGGTGAGCAGTGGCCCAGTGATTCTGGCACATTGCAGTTTGAACTTGGCCACCTGAGTGCGATTCCCAGCCACGACTAACATCAGTCGCGAGTGATATATGAACATGTCCTGCCCCCCCCCCCCTTCAATCAACCTACACTGACCAGCGGAATGAAGTATGGTCGAACAACCCTCGATGACCGACACAGTATTGGGAGACCATCGTCCAACGGTGAATCGGCCAAAGGGTGTATATACTCTTAGTTCTTTCGGTAAAGTCACGTAGGTAAAAAAAATGAAATTAAAATAAATGAAAATAAAATAAATGGGACCGTCACAGCCAGATTTGCTGCATGATGCAGCAAATTTGCTGCATGATGCAGCAAATCTGACTGTGACGGTCCCACCTGATGACGGAGACTTGTGTTGCCTCCGAAACGTCGTGATTTTTTATTTTATTTTCATTAATTTTAATGAAAATTTTTTTTTACCTACGTGACTTTACTGAAAGAACTAAGAGTATGAATCCTTGCAGTCACGAAAGCTTCAAATCTAGAATCAAAGGGTATATATCAACTTAAAACGTTGGTTTATTAGTATTATAGAAATGCATAACAACAATATCATTGATACACATTATACTGAACGTTGCAGGAACAGCTGTTGTGGTGTGATGTTTTAACGCGCTGGACTTTCCATTTAAGAGGTCGCCGGTTCGATAACCACTGTCATTGTCCACCTTGGCAGTTGAAACGTTGGGCTATGTTTCTAAAATCCAGCCCCCCCCCCCCCTCTCACCCCCACCACCGCCTTTGTACACCCAGCAGTATAAATGTGTACAGCAGAGTCAGCAATATGTGAAATGCCTCGCCTGGTATACAGGAGGTCGTGGGTTCAATCCCAACCCTGACGCCTGCTGTATATTTAGAGTTTGCATGTTCTCCCCGTGATCGCGCGGATTTTCCTCCGGTTTTCCCCTCCACATTTAGAGACATGCTATGACATTCCACATGGTAGGCCACTTCTTTGAGCCATGATTGCTGGCCAGGTCGTATCTGAAACATATCTATATAGCTCAGTGGGCCTTACCTGGTAAAAAAAAAATGTTTTAGCTTCGTCGATCGGCAGATCGTATGTAGTGGGGTAAAGTGTGGGAATTCCTACCACTTCCGACACATCTGGTCCCCGTGAAAGAGTAGGCCAAATATCCTCTATCCTCTCGAGTTATTTCTCGTGGAAGCCTGTCTGCCAGCAGAGGCGTGAGCGAGATATTTTCTTTAGGGCACGGACCGAATGTTAAGTGTGTCGTGCTGTACAAATGCTGTCCGTACAAAACCGCCCCGCTCATATGTAATGTTTTGATGTATAAATGAAAATTCCTCGATATACTTATAAGCCTGCCACATGGTAAATATTGCAGTCATGTACAACGGGTTACTTTGCATTTGTGAACCTGTTTCGGAACGCGAGACGGTAATAATCCTAAGGCTGTCTTCATGCATGGACTCCCACGTCGCGCGCACGCCTAGCACTCGCAATTAACGTGTTGCTATCTGCATATAACAGACGAATTAGAGAACATGGGCAAGTTACGTACGGCATATTGACTGATAATGAAAAAGTAAGTGGGTGACTGGCAGGACATGATGCTAGAAGGGATCATGGCCGAAAGTCAAGACTAATGAGCCAACGAGGGGGACGGTGATGGGGCAATGAGATCTGATCGTGTGCTATGGTTGCTGGCTGCGACATTGCAGCTTAGGGCCATCAGGGACGGCGATGGCCTTGATCCAGCAGTTGACTGATCATGCCTTATGATGAGAACAATATCCATTTATTTTTCGATTTAAAGCTTTCGTGACTGCAGGGATTCATCTTCTTGGTTCTTTCGGTAAATTCACGTAGAAGGAAAATAATAAAATAATAATAAATAAAACATAATAAAATACAATTCTCACGACGTTTCGGTCACAACGCAAGCAGCCGTCTTCTCGACAGACCTGTTCTCCACCTGAAGACGGCTGCTTGCGTTGTGTCCGAAACGTCGTGAGAATTATTTTATTTTATTATTTTATTATTTTCCTTCTACGTGACTTTACCGAAAGAACCAAGAAGATGAATATCCATTTATGTTGGGGGCGGGCTGGAAGTATGGAGAAGACAGGCATTCATTACGAAGTAAAAACAATAAAGTGGATATGAATAAGAAGGATATGTTGTCATCGCGGTTATCATTGTTGTGAGCCATTTCCATGTTATGAATGTTGTACATTATATGCAGGGAGATGGTACGTGACCATTCATTACAGCCATCTGGGGGTTTGTTTGACTAACAGATATGGTAGCAAAGCTGACAGAAGGCATTTTTTTACGCGTGGTTCATTGATGTAATGTATTGCTGCCCGTCGCCGCGTGTAGCCCATCTTCGTTCGCGTTAACAACTTATCTAAATGGTCGCTCACGAGCGCAAAGGACGTACAATTAAAAACTACACTCGGATCTTTGACGGTGACCGCAAAGCAGACACGGTGTTAAATCCTCACGTTTAACAGCTCGTGTGTGCAGAGCCTTCTAACCGAGATGGAGAGAAACGGGTGCTGCTATATTCCAATCTGGATAGCATGCGTTGTATGGACAGTGTTAAGTCTTTTGTCATCCTAATACGATAATTAATCTTTGACTAACTGTTCGGTACATTCTGCTCCCAGGACATTGCCCCGGGTGTCAGGAAAGATTCATCATTTTAATCCCATGGCTATTTTTTTTTCTCATCGAAGGTTGAAACAAAACAAAACAAACAATGGCCCCGTTATGAAAGCCGACAAAACCTGCGCTCATCACTAAGTCAGTGCGATTCGGTAATAAAGTACGAAAGCACAAGTGGCGACCAGTGCACACAATAACACGGCAGCAAGAACGAATGATGAAGAATAGTTGTCTAAAATTTACAAGAAAATCTTTGTGATGTCAAACCAATTGGCGATTGGGCACACTTTCAGAGGCGAAAGCTCTATGAAGAGTTGTCCTGTAGGGACAGGATTTTGGGTTTGAGGCTAAGAGGCAGAAAGAGAAATGATGCTGCTTGGCGACTACAAAGTGGAGACTGTACTGTAAAGTGAAGAAGATGAAGGTCGGACAGAATGGACGGAACTTGAGCCAAGGACCTTCTCTTGGGCAGGGAACTAAATAAGAAAGACTCGAACTAATTTCTCATGAGATGGTGACAGACCGCGCAGTTGGACCATACACAAGACAAAGATTTCCCAGTGTAGTCTGAACAGACTGTTGGGGCAAGTGCTGTTAGCGAGCACCTATGAAGGCCGGCACGGCACGAGAGGGGTGGGTAGCCAGCACTACACCCAGCCGCCTTTGCCTCCCTAGCGGCGATGTTTACACACCGCACCAGGTACTCATTTGAGGTTAAGTCGACCTAGGGGAGGCCCAAGACCGGTTAAGACAATCGTCACTGGTGTTGGCCGTGAGCGGGAATCAAACGGGTTCATAGTGCAGTGCGCTAACCGCTACACCACCACTCCCCACCATATACGTACACGCACACACACACGGTCTGCGTGATCAATTCCAGGGACCAGTGGCTATTTTCACGGTGAATAATTTCCTTGTCGTCTGTACAGCATTGCAAAAATGCCAGTATCACAGAATGAACTCTTGAGGCTGAGCACCTTCACAAGTTTCAAAGCACAACCATTCCACAATGTGAGCGCCTGTTTTTGCAGGAAACTAATAAACACAATTGCTCTTCGTTGCTTCTGCCCAGGTGCCGACGCACTGCGGGAGAGAGAATCAGCGCATCGACTGCACCGAGCTCCCAGAGGGAGCCTCTGGCCGCAAACAATTTTACCGCTTATCACTGCCTCGTGCAAATTCACTTCAATAAAGTTCAGTGTTATAGTGGCATAATAGCACGGGTGACAATGACATATTGGTGGCTGTGTACTGCAACCGTGTGGCTTTTTTGTGTTGATGAACAAGTTTTTCCCTGCCCAAGTGCTCTTACTTTCTTTACGGTCAAAATGATGTCTGCAATGCCTGTTTGTTCCCTGATCCATGTGCTTCCCTTTCTCTTTTCTCTCCCCCAGTGCAATTCCCTGGCTATTACTGCGCTGTGTATGAACAGTAAAATAGTGCTATCTGCCTCACAGTGAAACGTCAAAAGATCCATTGACTTCATTTTAAAATGAGAAGGCCCCATTGTGTGCCGGCGTCATGGTCAAATTCTACAAATTCGAAAAAATTACACTGCAAATTACTCAATTGGGATTACACATTGCAACATGACTTCCCCACTCCCACACTGCCCCACACCGCCCACTGTGAAATTACCACAGCCTGTGTCTGAAACATATAGCCTTCGTGATAGCCTTGGGCCATTAGAATGGCGGAAATACGAAATGTATTAAATTAGTATTATTAAAATAATGAGGAACATTGCCGTAGCATCACAAGCGGCCATGGCAATTGGAATTTTGAATAACAGGGATTTGCAATATCCATTCATTCAATGCTATGATGAGAGCCCAGATAGGCTAAAGAAGGTCTCTCTTTCAAGAGTGACCTGGATTGGAAACTAAGGGCGGAATGATGTATCGATTCATTAATATTGATTCTTAAGCTCCTGACACACACATCGGTTTGCTTTTGTAAGAATCACTGCTTTACGTGCGGGAATCCCTGGGGAGTGAGGTATAGGCAGATATGTGAAAGAGTCAGATCGATACAAAATGACAGTTGCCCCAAATACAAATATGTTACTGTACAAAGGTGAAGCACAAGTTGCTTTAAACATCGGATCATGCTTTTGCTGTCCTTCATAACATTACGTGCGCGATCGTAAGAACACGTGACTGTGTTTGAAAAAGTAATATTTATCTTCTTGGTTCTTTCGGTAAAGGCACGTAGAAGGGAAATAATAAAATAATAAAAACAAAACGTAATAAAATACAATTCTCACGACGTTTCGGCCACAATGCAAGCAGCCGTCCTCAGGTGAAGAACAGGTCTGTCGGACGGCTGCTTGCGTTGTGGCCGAAACGTCGTGAGAATTGTATTTTACTATGTTTTGTTTTTATTACTTTATTATTTCCCTTCTACGTTACTTTACCGAAAAGAACCAAGAAGATGAATCCCTGCAGTCACGAAAGCTTTAAATCGAAATTTAAAGTAAGATTTGTGAACATCTACCAAAAATTACGGTTACACCACAAATGCCACGTGGGTTGCACTCCGTTAATTTGTCAGGGCGGATATGCGACGGTCAAACATGCGACGTCCTACCGCATATTGTTTGCAATGGAATCACCGTACGCGCACAACCAATCGCCATGCCTGTAAAAACGACGATACATTATTCTGGAATCGAATTACGACCCAGAATTTCTGACAATTAGTCAAATTTCTATTGGCGGTGGGCAGTGAATTGTCCCAGCCTTGTCAGGAATTACCTACCCCTTGCAAGAGCTGGTAATGCTCCGCGTCCTTCTCCATGTCGATTCGCTGCCCGTTGAGCGACCACACAAAGACGATATCCAGGGATGGGTCGTGGGATGCTTGGCAGGGCCACACAATACTCTCCCCGACTGAAACCATCTTGAGCGAGGGCACCACAGTGATGCGGGTCGATTCTGACAAAAAAGAAATACACACGGGGGTTACTACGGCAGCGGGTACGCGTCTCTCCCGATGTGTCTTCAGGTTGTACGGCGAGCTGTTTTGGCGTGACGTCCGATGTTTCGCTTCGTGTGTGGGGCAGCTTTGTACGGAGCCGAATTCTGTTCGCGAAGAAGCTCCCAGGGCGGAGAGTTGAACATCGGACATCACGCCAAAGAATACACGCGCCACAACCTGAACACACTTGGGAGAGTTATACAGCAACCACCGCGAAAGGAATAAAAAAAAACCTAAGCGGTAATGGTGTCCTATTACCACCAGAATGCTCGATAAAAGGAGGTGCAGAGGTTAAAAGTACCACAGATGCAACCGCTTCGAGGAAATCCTGTTTTTCAGTCACTTACCGTGAAGGTCCGCGTGCCCTTTCCTTACGCTTCCCGATACCAACAACTTCCACCCACCGACTGTCACCTTCATCATTAAATATTTCTAGATGTCACCTTTGAAACCTTGCAGGTGACACACGGTTAAATCCCACCAAATGATTGCCCATTGGGTAGGAAGGAATGCGCAAGCTCGCCTTCACACAAAGACGCGCTCCCAAGGATGGCGTGCTCACTTCTGAGACTGCAGAAAACGACGTAAAAAATAAATGATGTGTCCAGCCAAGACCACCAATTAGGTCACATTTGAGCATTCAAGGTGGATTCATTAACTGGCGGTGACACTGTCGATGTTCAAGGCCACTCGCCGCTGTCGCGCTCACGCAGCGTTAAGTAATGGCCCTTGCTTCACCCTGCCAGACTCAGAGGGTTTCTGGGTTTCTCCACGCAAGGTCATAACCATATTTCTCCGTGACTCGAACCACAAACAAAAAAAACCCACAAGTGTTTAAAATTACAAGGTGCAGTATACATGCCACGATGACTTGCAGCTTCCAATAACAAAATAATTAAATTCAGCTTAAACCTTTACTCTGAGCGGCCCGATGTGTACAGTCATACAACTTAAGTATTGGATAATGCCCACGAAGTACCGAGGGCAATTTTCCACCTTTTCATCTCTATGTGGCCTCATCATTCTGTTCCAATAATCACAGGTCAGGTATTCCAAAGCATTACCATGTGGCAGCTCCATATGTGGTCAGTAAAACTATGCCAGCTCGATGACTGAAAAGGGAAAGAGAGTGCGGCCTTGCACATTCTTGGTGACGTCCCTACTGGGAGAAAAGCCCTCCGTTGGATGGAGTTAGAAAGAGCTCCTCCATTTCGTTATTGGCCTACTCTTCCACACTTACAAGACATCTCGGGAAGAGGTTATGCACACTTTATCCCACGCCACCCAACCAGCCGATAAACGAGCTGTGGGGTTGCACTGTAAACTGCTGGGTGGACAAAGGTGTGGTCGGGGGAGGGGGGTAACAAAAAATAAATAAACTTGCCCAACACTTCAACTGCAGAATTAACTGGCGGGCAATTGATTGCAAGTGCGGGGTGCACTTAACCACTGCACGGCGGCAGCATCCCTTGAATAATGAATCCTAGAGTACAAAACAAACCGACCAACAAAGCCACAATGCAACACAGAGTTGCAGATAATGTAATTTACAAGCCGCGTGGAACCTTCGAGTTGATTGTGATTGTGGTCACGGAACACGGGACGCTGTAGTTTTGGAATGTCTGGTTATTTCAGAGGTATGATAATGGTCAAATTCAATTACCAGGAAAGTCTGTATCATGATGTGCTTTCTAAAAGTAGTTTATATTAATGCTATATAACATAAAATTAAATTACACCGTATCGCAATCATCATCATCATCACCCATGATTAATCCACTGCTGGATAACGGCATTGCCATTTACCACGTTCCTGCAATGTCGAGTGATTGAACCGTAACTCATGACAGAGATAGAATCTTAAAATTAGAGGAAATGTATGCAGATGTCTGTATTGTACAGTGCAAGACGCGTTGTATAAAATGCTAAAGGAATAGGGCCCTGTCAATTAGAGTAAAAAACAATTGCACGTCAAGAAACTGGTCTCTCTACTAAAACAATACATTTTATATATATACACACACACTGCTGGCTTGCATGCTACACGATTTCCTGAGTAGCAATAGCAATGAAACCAGTAGCTTCCGCTGACTGATATAAATGAAGCAGCTGTGTGTATGCATGTGTCTTCCAGGGCCAGGTATCATGCTCCACCATCTATCATTTGGCTGATGTGAGGCCACTTGAAAAGTTTATTTTATTATTTAAGTCTATTAGTGCACAAATAGAAACGTAACTAAGAGACTTCACTATGCTACAAATAAACTTCTCTTGTGTTTAGTCAAAAGGATTTGTATCTTCCCACAATTATTTTTTTCCTATAAATCCACAGCGCTGTCCTTTTGACACTATGCCAATATAATACTCGGATTTTTGTCGCTGGCATTGGCAGCGGTGGTGCAACCGCTCGCCAAAAATACTTCACCGCCATCATAGCATCATAGTAATAAAAACATATAACGTGATAACATTTCAATCAATGGACATTGGTCACGACAGCGGCTGCCAAGCTATGCCCAAAGGTCACGTGACTCATGCAACAAAAAACGCAAATATTTTTTTTCAATAGCATCTGTAAATGTATGTCCCTGTGTACATTTCCTCCAAAAAACGTACCTTTCAATATTAATCTGCCGGTGCTGTTAGCGCTCCCAAGGTGATTCTCCACCGTGCAGGTGTAGGTGCCGGCATCTTCATCAGTTACACTCCGAATCCAGAGGCTCCCATTCTGCGTTATGCTCATCCTTCCAAAACATTTCATCAAACAAGCTTTGCACAAATGCCCAAAGCACATATTTTATTACCTTAATCACCCTTTCTGGGGCCACAAACGCCCCCCGAGACCATATCCACCACCTGCTATTGTGCCCCATGGTTGCCCTTTGCTATGTTAAGTGGACTGAACGAACAGGTCAGCAGAAAATCAACGTTTGGCTGGAGAGGGGAGAAAAAAAAACATCATTGCATAAATATTGAATGAGAGCATGGGGTGGGGAATCATGCAGTTGTTATGCAAATAACGCTTTGAGCCAAGGTCAATTCTTTTGAAATAATCTCAAGTGCATCTCAACCAATGGGCAGCAATCAAAATATCTTCCGGCCAAATGGAGCGGTAAGTGGACCACTGATTCAAAATGGCAATGAAACCAAGCACCGACGAATCCAGATGAATGCCAAAGTGCTGGACATATGTCTTCACGGGGAAGTCTGATATTTTTCCTCAATGTCAAGCCCAATTTTTTTTTGTGTTGGGGTGGAGGGAAGGGGGGTGGGCGACTTGCTGTTATTCGTTTCAGCAGCACAGTCGGCTCAGCTCCACCGACTCACTTACGATGCAGAGCCATGCCTGACCACCCACTGAATTGCAATGACAGTCCGTCAACGTGACTTAGCCAGCAACATGTACTCGCTATCATACACAAGCAGTCGGATTATTATATCTTTATCATGGTAACCCATAGCAGATGGCTGAACAGCATTCATACAAAGTTAATGAAGCACCGTCGGCGAAAAGGAAAAATTGGCAACAGATAAAATGGATGAGTCTTGTACACTGTTCCTAATTAGCATCTGAATATCACGACTGTAATGGAAAATGGAAATGTTTCCTCTTTGTATGTGAACAGCAAGTGGATGGAAATGCATTCGCTATGGTGACTTTTGTCTAATCGCAATAAACTCCGATGAATGAATATGGAGCGGACTGTGCACAACAATGCTCTGTGTAGCGCTTATGAATATGTATAAACACATGTTAATGGTTGCAGGGTAACAATAAACGCCAGTTGATATACAACAAATTTAATAATGATAACACTGTTATGCTAGTATAGAAGGAAATATCTTTCACTGCCCAAATCATCTAAAAGAAAGCTTTGCGATCCTCTGCCTCCCAATACATGCTGTACCCAGGCCACGCTTCTGGCATGCGTGTGTGTGTGTAATAAACATGCGTCATACGTGTGTGTGTAATAAACACGTGAAGTACCCCAATATTTAGAGAACATATCATAACAAAACCAGGAAAATCACATTTCAGTCGCTTGTACCTAGACATTACATTGTGATAATTTATTTATATATACACACACACAGCGGCGTTATATATTTATTTACTCTACGAATAAATAATTTAAATTGCCAAAGTCATCAACATGTAATGCTATCCTGAAATTGTCGTCAGTAGGATAACTTTCGTCAGGCAAGCACAATCAACAGACCTCTTACCTCGTTCAATTTAGCCGCACTAAATGTTTTGTCATTAGGTATCTGCGGTGGAGATAATCTGTTCAGCATGGCCCCCTTACACAGCATGCCTTTGCTTCAGTCTTTGAGCATATTAATTGACTTGAATGAGAATACAGATGGACTCTCCCGAATCTATCGAGTCATACTGTCAGCTCAGACAAATTCATGGAAGAACGGGCAGAGGTGAAGAAACACGGCTCTACTTTACAAGTTGGTAGCATGCTAATGTTGCTGTCTGTGGAAATACGTGGAGAGAAATATGCCCATCCCGTAGAAGGAAGCAACAAAAATCATGATTGCGCGACGCAAAAAACCATGGCTCGCACGTCATATTGTGTCCATTTAGTAAATATATCAGAAAAACTAAAATTTGTATTTTTGTAAACTTTTTTTGTCCAATCGTATAAACTGCAATGCTATCAGCAATATCGTAACAAATTAAATAAACGTCTCGTGGAGGATTCTTAAACTGTAATTGAAGGAGTGTGCAATGAACAAGGAAGTCCGAGAAAGAGTAGAAACAGACCAAAATTCAAAGCTACAAAGTGAGGTCAAATAGAGTAAGCTGCAATACTGTATCTTCTGACATTTGATCAGGATGAATGGTGACCATCTGCAAATAGGGTGATATAGGGAACACTTGAAGGTGCTAGAAGAAGAGGAAGACCACAGCTTGACTGGATGTCAAATATCAAACACTGGAAGCCACAAAGTGCCTAGCCCTAGCACAATACAGCAAATGCAATACCGGGCCATTTCAATGCGCAACTTAAACTGCAAAAAATTAACCCGTAAAAACAAAGTTTTTCACTATAAATCCTTTATATGCGTGGCGGCTAGAGTCCTCTCGTCCTCTGGCTTGAGATGGCTGCCACCTATGGGTCAGATGATTGCCTGCCACCATTAAGCAATTGGTAATTACATACTGTATAAAAAAAAATTCCGAAAAAGTGTAAAATTTTGGGAAAATATTTTCACGAAAATTAATTGTCACGCACAACGAGTCTGTGTGGAAAATGTCAGCTCGATTGGATCACGGGAAGTGGGTTAAAAAACGACCGAAAGATTGTCACGGTCGTAAGCGCGCAAGCAAGCAAGCAAGTGAACTTAATATAAAGGATTTAAAAAGATATGGAAATGTTCGTCGATAATACATTGGCAGAGGTGCTCAAGTACGTATTTGTTAGCAGGAAACATTTTAATAGTTGAAAATGTCTCATAACTGAATTCTTATAATGCACAATGTTGTATCGTGTGCTGTCTCCATCTCTTATCCACTCTATCCATCTGGCTTCTCTATGTGCCATGAAGACGAGCCATTGGCTGAAACGTCACCTATTATAAAATATTTTAAAGCCACAGTGCTATTAACGAATATGTTGATTGTATTTCCAACACGGTATATGGGATGTTTTCCCTCATTTTATTGCTTTCTATAAGAGTCAAACAAAGCTAAGCCTCACGCAGCTCAGCCATACACGCCATCATGCATTCGATGATAAGAAATCCACGAAGTGAAAAACACGGTGATAAAATTCACGTCACCCACAGGTACACACCACACCAGTTATGGATATGTGCTGTGGACCTGAGAGCTAGTGGAATGATCGGTAGGCTTAAATGAAATGATTGCATACTAATGCCGTTTGCTATGCCTGACTCGTGCCCCATGCAAAGCTCTCACTGCCACATTTGTGTTTATACCTCCGATTAGCACGGTTGGCTACTTAGGGTGTGAAATAAGTTCAACATGCATACATAGATACATACGTACACGTTGCCCCATTGTTAGTAGGCAGTGCGTTGTGCTTTTTTGTTGAATGTGTAGGACAAATATTCTTGGTAATAGTAATAGGTTTTTACCCTTTTAACTGGTACAAAATCTGACACCTTTATACAAGGCATCATGTTTGCAATAACCTCAACACAAGAAGTCAAAATTCAAACAAAAAGAAACAACTCTGATGATGATAATGATAAGCACTGTCCTTGAAGTTGATTGGTCCACACCCGAGACAGCTTTCTTTAGAGCCTAGTCTCCATTGGTGTTGGACCAGTTAAAAGGGTAAAAACCTATTACTATATTTTGCCACTGGTAAATATTCTTGGTAAAGTTACGTAGGTACAAAATTTTACTTAATAAAAGTAATTTTAATTTTAATATTTTACCCACGTGACTTTACCGAAAAAACCCAAGCATATGAATCCTTGCAGTCACGAAAGCTTCAAATTTAGAATGTAGGACAAACACTGGATTCTTGTGGATAGGGCAAAGGCTTACCGCTCATTGTCAATGACCATTGCGTTCCCCTTGGTCCATGTGAACGAGGGCCTGGGCCAGGCCTTCGGCTCACATTTGATGACAGCCTGGCCCCCTCTTGCAGCTGGAGTCACCCTCTTCATGGGATTGCTTCGAAAATCAGGCGCTGAGGCTTCACACAGGCAAAGACAAACATGTATATGTATACACACACAAACAGAGATTTGTATGTGTTCAACAACTGATTTGTTAAATTGCCTAATGCAGACCCAATTGGAAAACATATATCTACACACACTGTAAAAAGGTAAAGGTGTGGCCCTGAAAGTGCTTGATTTATGTCACTGCATGTGAAAATAGCCTCCGATAGAGGGAGGTCTCGAGAACATTTCAAGAAGACAATTGGCCTTCTTTTCTACGCTGGTCAGACGTCTTGGAAGAGGTGGGGAGTTCTCACACTTCACTGGACCACACATGACCTGCCATGGTTCAACCATTTATAGTGCTCAGTGAACGGGGATCGAATTGAACCGGCGGCCTCCAGATTGCAAGTTTGCGCAAACCAGTTCATCCTAGATTGTAAGTCCAATGTCTCAACCGTTACACAGCGGATTGCAACTCCAGTGTGTCAACCATTACACCATGGATTACAACTTCAGTGTCTCAACTATTACACCATGAATTGCAACTCCAGTGTGTCAACCATTACACCATGAATTGCAACTCCAGTGTGCCAACCATTACTCCATGGATTGCAACTCCAGTGTGTCAACCATAACTCCGGGGCAGCGTCCTGTGTGCAGTGTGTAAAGTGCATGTCATCACTGCTGTACTCCGAGCGTGTGAATTGATGTTGCGCAATGCATATATTTTCAATGCCAGCAAGAAATGCATTCGCTTTGCCAGTGATATATGGAGTTGAGACATTTTTTTCGTAGAACCAAAGATGTTGCATTTCACCGGAATTACCCCTTGTCCCTTTTGTGGTATTAAAAAGCATTAATAATAGAAATATAAGTAGACCTGATACGATCAAATCTACCCACGCCACACAGCGAGTGGACAAATTAATACAAGGCTCAAGCTGATGCATGCGTTGCGGCAATCATTTTCTGTCCTCAACGTGTTATATTAGAATTGTGTCAAGTTTGAACAGAGTGGGTGGGTTTTTTTTTCTCTTCTGACGTTTTTTTTTACGAATTTAATTTCTTAGAAAGGGACAGGAAGAAATATATATATGCAAGGAAAAATTGTAAGTTCTAACCTTTTACTCTGAGTTCTCCGTGTGAATAAATCCTGCCGTGTTTATTCTCGGCCAGGCATTGATACATGCCCCTGTCCCACGGCTGAAGCTCTTGCAGTATCAGCTCTCCGTTTGCCATCACGCTGAATCTGCTCTGTAGATCAAAAGGGTGACATGCGAGAGCACCAAACAGGGCACGTCATCAACGCACGGCTGTATTAAGACTGGAGCAATAATTAAAAGTGCTTCACGTGTGTAAAATAGCATTTTAATTCATTAAAACCATGACATTACGCATCTAAATCCCGGGAACTGTGAAACAAAGATGGATTAGGTTTCCTGTTGTGCTCACGATATAAGGGCACGTTAATTAACATTTCAGCATTTGCATGTACGTTTTCATTCCTTTGGCAAAAATTACAATTCAACAAAAAGCACAATGGATGGTTATTACCATTAAAATAACAATAGGCAGTGTTTCGTTTTTACAAAGGGCATACATCATCGTCACTGCTAATAACAATAATAATGGGCATGATGCCACCACAAGCGCAGCTCTCTGCCTGTAGAAACAGATTGACAAAACAGCTGACCACCACATCCTCGTGTTTGGCTTCGTAAGTTCAGACCCATCAATAAAACGAGCATTTATTCTTTCTAACCTCGCCCCTCCAACTCCCAAAGCCGCAACTAATACATAAATAACTTCCCCATTTTTGTTTTATGCCAAGCAGATTCAGAAATTGCTATCACCAGCCAAGAAAGAGCGCCACATCCCAGTCCATAAATCTAGTTTTGCGCTTAGCTTACACCCTCCATAGAAAGTGGTGTGTGGTGTGTGTGTGTATTAGAGATCAAGGCATTACAGAACCCGGGAGATGATAGCACGGCTTCCCAATTAAAGCCAAGCGAGGCTTTGTGTAATAACAACAAAAACAAACCTCTGGATTCACCTAAGCACATACGTCTCTCGTAATATTTTATTGAGGCTAAGCATATACGTGTGCGAAAGCATAGGTGCCAAATAGTACGTATTTGACAATTAATGCAAATTATACCGCTGATGTGTTCTATTGTAAAAGGGGATGTGATGTAATCATCTCAAAATGTATGAGAAAACTACAGATATAGACTTATTCTTTGGGTCTTTCGGTAAAGCCACGTAGATAGAAAAATAAAAAAAATAAAAAATATCACGACGTTTAGATCGCAACAAAAGCAATCGTCATCAGGTGAAAAAAATAGCGAAAGAGCTGCTGAGGCAGGAATTCTTTAAATAATATATTTTTTCTGCCTCAGCAGCTCTCCCGCTATAATTGTTCACCTGATGACGATTGCTTGTGTTGCGATCGAAACGTCGTGATGTTTTATTTTTTTATTTTTCTATCTACCTGGCTTTACCGAAAGACCCAAATAATATGAATTCTTGCAGCCATGAAAGCTTTAAGTCAAGATATAGACTTCTAAACAAATACAAAAGTGCACAATCTACTGGCGGTTCCACACCAGAGGCATACAAACACATGGGACACAATGCAACCACCCTGAACCGGTTGAAACAAGAAAATAATATAATGTATTGGATTCACTGTTATGCAACGAACAGTACTCTTCTAGATTTGAAGCTTTCGTGACTGCAAGGATTCATATTCTTAGGTTTTGTCGGTAAAGTCACGTAGGTAAAAAAATGTTAATTAATAAAAGTAAAATAAAATAAAAATCACGACGTTTCGGAGGCAACACAAGCTTCTGTCTTTAGGTGGAACCGTCACTTGATACAGCTATCGTGCTGTGACGGTTCCACCTGAAGATGGAAGCTTGTGTTGCCTCCGAAACGTCGTGATTTTTATTTAATTTTTTATTTTACTTTTATTAATAAAAAAAAAAATCTACCTACGTGACTTTACCGAAAAAACCTAAGAATATGAACAGTACTCTCATATGCAGAGCAGGGGAAGAAAGTAGTATTTAATTAAAAAAGATAATCTTGATATGTGATGCTAAAGTCGAAGCTCAGATTCAGGCACAGTAACCGCAGGATATACCACCGTGTGTATTCAGAAACGTGTCCCCCCTCTCCCCAACTCATCCCCTCCTCCACCCTATTGCTTCTTGGCCACCCATCCTTATACCCCCCCCCCCCCTCAATCACGCAGCTCAGGAAGCTAGGCTAAGCATTCTAAGTACATTTTTCACTCCGCTGGGGCTTGGCATTCAGAGGTAAAGGTCACGACGACGTTCGGCAAAACTTTTGTCAATGTCAGGCGACTCCACTAATTGCACGTGCAAACTTTGTTTTTTTTTCCCAAGTCACGCGCGCACGTGTGCGCATAGAAAGATCGCTCACCTCGCACGATCCTACAAATATACAGCAGAGATATTCGACATGCAAGGACGCATGAGTAAAAACAAGTTTAATATGGAAGTGGCCTTCCACGACGGAATGAATAAAATAATTCGCCTCCTTGCTCAACGCAAATAAAATGTTAGTTCGTGTTTTGTTTTACCCATCCCATCGGTGAGATGGCGTTGTATTGGGAGTGAATGTTTTTCAGCAGGAACTGGTTCAATAAAAGCAAACTCTGGACCAGCAGAGTCAGGCTTGCGAAAACCAATGCTGGCGAACTGTCAGATGTTTATAAACAGAGACCTTTTCTTGGTTCTTTCGGTAAAGTCACGTAGAAGGGAAGTAATAAAATAATAAAAATAAAACATAATAAAACAATTCTCACGACGTTTCGGCCACAACGCAAGCAGCCGTCCTCAGGTGAAGACGCTGTCTCCCCGACAGACCTGGTCTTCACCCGAGGACGGCTGCTTGCATTGTGGCCGTAACGTCGTGAGAATTATTTTATTATGTTTTATTTTTATTATATTATTACTTCCCTTCTACGTGACTTTACCGAAAGAACCAAGAAGATGAATCCCTGCAGTCACGAAAGCTTTAAATCGAAACAGAGACCCACTCGATTGCATGTTGGTTAGAGTTTGACACGAAACTAAATAATACAGAAGGCACCAGAAACATTATTGTTTTTGTGGGGAAGACGAGTAAGACAATTAACAAGCAGACAACACGCCTGCTTACTCCTTCACGTAAAAAAAAGCATTTGATTTTTTTTATAACGACGGAATATTGTCCAAAGATTTTGCTCTAATAACAAAACAAGACAAGCCTTTCTTTAGCTCCATTAAAAGCTGAAATGGACAAACCAAATACTGAAATTGGATACAGTATCATTGCATTCAAAGGAAGCCAAACTGACCGCTCCATGAAGAAATCTACCAACTTAAATCATCGTGAAAACCCGTCTCGAATACGACCAAGGCCCCGGAGTGTTCTGGGTTTCAAAGCTAAAGATCGATGATGGCGACGACTATGAAGAAACGGAAATGCCCCCAACAAAGTGTCTCCACACCGACCCGACCATCGAACCCGCTGGGTTGGATCAGTGGGCGCAGACTGAACCGCATAGCCCATATCGCGCCCATGTTAGATGTGACCACCTGGTTTTTTGTGTTTGGCCTGTTGCCCTTCCACCACGCCTCCAATTAGCATGGTTGGCTACGTACGATGCGAAAGAAGTTCAACAGGCGTGCAGCTACTCAAGAGCAACGTGAAAGAATCCCTGGTGTATTGCAACTGTGGAAATCTTGACCAGAACACGGATGACATTATTGAACCATCGTGAACCTCAGTGCAATGCAGCGGAGGCATTGAATACATTAAATCAGCTTCAGCCAAGGCTGTGCTTTGGCGATCAGTCCTAGACATGGGTTGTTATACAAAGCCATAAACAACACTGGAATAAATCTGGTAATATGAGTTTGATTCCTGGGAACGCCTAACATCAGAGGCGATTATTATCTGAATCAAGTCTGAGCCACCCTTTCACTAACACGCATTAACCAGCGTGATGAAGTATAGTCAAAGAACCCCTGTGACAGCTACGGCTTGGGGAGGAGGCCTTCATCCATCAATGTATTGACAAAGGGCTGTAAACTGTTCATATAATTAAACATCATCTGTAGAATATGTTTAACATCAAAATACATAACTGTTTAGCTACATTGGCACTGATCTAAAAGTCCAACCCTCCACTCCCTGCTTGAATTCGCCTAAAGTAGTAGATGTGGACCACATAAATGAGGATAGTGAGATGGATCTCAAGGATCCCAAGACTAGATGGGATCAGAAGTCAAGAGAAAATGAAGGAGGCAAGAGTGTTCAAGGTACCTCTGATGGCAGGGGCGCTCCATTCCTGAGCCAGCGGTAAGTAGGAGGGGGCTTCCCTCCCGCCTTGCAGTCCCAGGACAGCTTGTCTCCAATGCCCTGCTCCACATTACCAATGGGCTGGATCCAGTGGGGGGGAGCTGGGGGGGAAATATCACGCGTGCATTTTTCAAATAATTTTACTTGTGTACATTTTCTTTAACCGTCTTGAGAAAGAGTAATTTCGACTCATTAGCCATATGCCCTTCGTTTTGTTTTAAACGCGAGGCAAAAGTGGATTTTTTTAAAATTAAGTAATAATTTGCTTAATTTCGCGTCATTTAAGCAAATTACATCTCAAAACGCGAAACATTTTGACGTCCACACAAACATCTTCAAATTCATAAAATGAACACCTTATAATAGGTACGAAAACACCATGGAAAGAAAAAACACAATACGTCAAAACATGGATCATGTGGGGCAACGTCAACCACTCAGCACTGGAGCAGCTGACATCCAAGTGAGTACAGCAAACAATGACAGAAAAATAATTTGATTTATTTGAGCGCTATGCATGGAAAGAGTAAAGACGATTTTAACTATTACAAAACTTAAATGAGATAAATTTTGATTTAAAGCTTTCGTGACTGCAGGGATTCATATTCTTGGTTTTAAAAAAATCGCTGTCCGTGGTGCTGACGTTAAGAAAATAAAAAAACTCCACTTTTTTCAATTTTTCTTGCTGTGGATTTCACACCTGATGATGATTGCTTATGTTGTAGTTGAAACGTCGTGATAATTTTATAGTTAAAATTTTTTATTATTTTATTATTTTCCTTCTACGTGACTTTACCGAAAGAACCAAGAATATTAATTGAAATATTTTAAATGACATTTTAATTGATTTTAATTAGGTGTATTGTGAACTGCTTGATTAAATATATGCATTGGCAACTTAATGCATTTATTCATGTAACTTTCATTAAGCAGAGTTGACTTACAAAGGCCTTTCTCATACTATCTTGTCATCCTCACTGAATATTTATACCGAGTCTCTCATGCAGTATATCTGGATGTTCTTGATCAATGGTCCTTTACTTTAGTGTTTTATTGTACTACAACCTTCCCCTTAGCTGCTTTGTCATCATAATTTTTGTCCCAACTTACTATGCTACATTTCAGCATTATTTTCTTCTTGAATCAAATGGAATTTTAACAAGAGCTGCTGATGCAAAACTGGGATTTATACTGTATTGAGACCACATTAAATCTTCACTCTTTAACTACAGTCTCAAACCTACCGCCAAATACATGGTCTCGTTTAAAACACATCTACAAAGAAGCATCACTCGGTATCAATACTTTTTTTAAGGATCCTGCATTAGGATGTTTGACCAATTCCATTAATGTGTGCTTGGCCTGTGAGTGGAAATCCGAGAAAACACACATATATGAAAGAATAACTATGAAAGCTCCACACAGATGCATTGAATCTACCAATTTTACTGAAACCTATTGGTCACCTTGTATCTGAATAGGTGTGGGAGTTTCACAACTGCGTGTGATGTACCAACTCGTGATGCCTCTAATGTTATGGATTACAAATGTAAGTCACCACACCCAATATCGTTGTGCGTTTATACTCTGACATAAACACATCCAACGACGAAAATCCTCAACGTGGGCCTACACAGGGCATCGAAGCAAATGGCGTTAGCGAGCAGCTATGGATGCCGGCACGTGGCACGCCTTTTGGCGTCATCTGGTCCAACACCATGTGAGACTAGGCTCTAAGGAAAGCTGTCTCGGGTATGGACCAAACAACTTCAAGGACAGTGCAAACATTATCAGAGTTATGTTTGTTTTTGAATTATGACTGCAGGTATTGTGGTCTATGCAACCATGACTCCTCGTAAAAAAGGTATCAGTTTTGTTGCCAGATAAAGGGTAAAAAAACAATTATCCATTATCAAGGTGTGTGGTGTTGGTCACCACCAGGCCCAGCAAAAATATGTCCGCCCCAGTGGCGGTGTTTACACACGGCGCACAACTCTCGTTTGAAGCTGAGCCAAAATAAAAGAGGGCCATGGCTGGATTAAAATATCATCCCCGATGTTGACCGTGACTAGTGATTGAATAATTAAGATTGGGGCTTTGTATAAAAACAAATCCTATTTCTCATCTACTATACGGGCAACTGATAGCGTCTACATACAGTATATGCCTATCATGGACTATGCTGACCTCAAATACCAATCAACCTTTAAACCACTTTGGATTTGCCGAATCTTATCGTTGATTCGGCCTTGTGCTTTATCATACTAACTAAAAACTCCACTCAATGATTGTGATCTTTACTTCAAGATCAGTGATCGCCCTCTTTCAACTCGGAGGGAAACTCGTTGGGCCATGCTCATCTTTAATGCACAAACACACAACTCGGTCTATGACCTGTCCACTGTGTTTATTCAGGACCACAACCATCAACATTTTAAATGCCCCACAAGACTAAAGTGCATTGTACCAAGAAGAAGAAAAAATAAACTCGGATGGTTGTCACTCATTTGCTGTTACTGCCTCAAACACCTGGAATTCCATCACTTCAACTATCCTTAATATTAGAGTATGTATTATCAGAGTATGTTTTTTGTTTGCATTCTGACCACAAGTATTGTGGTTAATGCAGGCATGATTCCTTGTAAAAGGTTTCAGTTTGGTGTTTTAACATCTTAACACCTGTTTTGTTGCCAGAAAATAGGGAAAACCTATTCTCAAATCCTTGAATACTATACAAACCAAATCACAATTTGATACTGAACTATCGATAATTTATGATAACTTAGCTTGCAATTCCGTTTGACATAAAGCCATGTCTGCTTACATATGAGTACAATAGTCACCCTGTTTCATGTTTCTGTAAGTGAATTTTCAATTGGACTATTATCAGACTAAAATGAATCTTCCCGAGCCGACTTGCACTGCAGGGAATTTATTATTGAGCATGCATTCATGTTCGTGCAATATTGTCGATTTGTTACGTGACAATCATTTAATTCTTCAGAGAGAAAATATATAACCTGGAAACGAGGAACAATGCTAAAGCTACAGGCTGTTTGACCACGTGACATTAATAAACTAAACCATGAATCTGCTCACCATAATGCGAGCAGTTACATTATAGAGTTAAAGTAAGATATGTGTTGTAATTGTACCTTATAATTGGATTAATTTCACGTGTGTGTGTAACCCTGAACAAAAGCCTACAAAGCATGTATGTGGAATAATGTAAAAGCTGTATAATTGTACTCTTTGGTTATTTCGGTAAAGTCACGTAGGTCGAAAAATAAAATAAATAGTGATTTTTTTTTCTACCTACGTGACTTTACCGCAAGAACCAAAGAGTATGGATTCCTGCAGTCACGAAAACTTCAAATCAAGACTGTATAATTGTGTTAGCAGGTCACCGAATGCTAATTAGCTATTTTAATTATTCTTTAAGAGGCACGGATCGGTAACTCTTCCGTGCATCTGATTTCGCAATTTTCATATTGGCTTGCCAGTGCATGAAACATAATGTACATCTTAATTTAACAGCAGCCGCCATCCGCGGTTTGATTAATATCACATTCTCATGTGCACATGTTGCATTCTCCCTACTTATGCGTGGAAGATGTGATTAATGTAACAGTTCATTTGCCAGCACATTAAACGTTTCACTTGGCTCCACAAATCAAAAAAATGTTTGCGGTAGGTTTTAGTCTGATAGGAAATGGGATTAGGCCTCTGGGCTCAACACACAATCTTCTGCCTCTTTCTTTCACTTTTAATTATCATACATCATAATATATGTTACATTTTACAAAGGCGCATTGAAAATTTGAGTTTTTTTTAATGAAATTATACATTAGCCCCATGGGTGATAAAGAAATTCGACAACTCAGTAGAAAAAAATTACATGACTTCAACTGTACGATTAAAACAACAAACAAAACTTGTTTTACGTAATAGCTTAAGCTAAATGTTAACTTTATCATAGCTGAAAATATAAAAGAAGCACCTAAATCCTGTTGTCATAACCGACAACAAAACACATGACCACAATTATTCATACTCAATTTCATGAAGGCGAATTCAAGCAGTGAGTGGAGAGTTGGACTTTTAGATCAGTGCCAATGTGGCCCAACAGTTATGAATTTTGATGTCGATAATATTCTACAGATTGTGTTTAATTAATGAACAGTTTACAGCCCTTTGTCAATGCATTGGTGGATGAAGCCCTCCTCCCTAAGCCGTAGCTGTCACAGGGGTTGTTTGACTATACTTCATCATGCTGGTTAATGCGTGTTAGTGAAAAGGTGGCTCAGACTTGATTCGGATAACACTCGCCTCTGATGTTAGGCGTTCCCAGGAATCAAACTCATATTACCAGGTTCATAGCGCAGTGCACAAATCACTGCCGCTTCACTTCCTTTCGCATGTGTCAAAGGTAAATGTGCAGCCCTGCAATTCATGAAACTGGACAGAGAGACGCGGATGCATAGACGAAATTCGCCCCATTGTTTCAACTGCTGCTGGGCAATCGAACCAGCGACCTCTGTAATTGCACGTAACAGCACATATGGACGTATTCACGCTACGTGGAATAAAGCACCACGCACCTGGTTTAATATTGTTTGCATGATACGCTGTGGTACCGAACTGATCAAACATATCCCGTAATGGCTCCGTAGGGTTAAGGTGTGGGCTTCGTGCGTGCCATTGCCTTTGGAGCGATTACTCTTTGGTTCTTTCGGTAAAGTCACGTATAAAGATAAAATCATAAATTAAATAATAGCATACGACGTTTCGATTGCAACACAAGCAATCATCATCATCAGGTATAAATGAAATAGCAACAAAAATCTAACCAGAAAACTATAGACAGACATATAAGCAGACAGATATCACAAAGATACATAGAGAGAGAACACACATAGGCACACAGAGAGAGAACGTCTCTGTGACGAGGCCTTAAATAGAGAGAGGGGGGCGGGGGCGGAGAGAGGGAGGGGTTAGAGAAAAAATTAGCATGTCAATGAGTAGGAAGACGCGTGGTAAGGTACGCAAGCTTGAAAATTAGGAGAACGGAAGAGAGACACACTAAATTAAATAACCTAGCAAAATATCGAAATGTAATGTAATGCTTATATGTCAGTCTATAGTTTTCTGGTTAGATTTTTGTTGCTATTTCATTTATACCTGATGATGATTGCTTGTGTTGCGATCGAAACGTCGTATGCTATTATTTAATTTATTATTTTATCTTTATACGTGACTTTACCGAAAGAACCAAAGAGTAATTCCTGCAGTCACGAAAGCTCCAAATTAAGATTCATTGGAGCGATGTTTTTGTCAGAGTGCCACTTCCACCCCACTTTTGATGATAGCTGCGCTGTGCACTCTGATGGCGACTTGGGATTCCGCAAGCGATGGAGACATGCACGTTTAATGCACAAACGGAGCCCAATCATTGTGAGCATTGATCACGGAAGAACCGCGGAGATGTTCTTGGCAACTGCACACGATCGGCACTGATCGATGATGCCAGAGCCCGGTCGGCACTTTTGAAAAAAACGTAACTGCGCCGCTTGTCACGAGGGTGCGCTCAATGAAGTGGTGGTTCTAAGACAGTGGCATTCATTCACCGCGCACAACTGAGTGGAGGAATTCATGTGAGCCACGTGTATCCACCATGTGTTGGATGGGAGAGTTGTGTTCGGTTGAAACCAAACCCAAACAATGCCGAGGAATCAGACCGACAACGCGTATATAACGACCGGGACAGCAATGCATTTTGGGAAAGTATTGTGTTCAGCCATCGGAGGCATTTGACCGTGAATATGAAGCTTACATGGTGGAGCATGAGTACAGGGAATAGCGTGCTGTGCTATGAATCGAACAAGTGCAGCTTCATTTTCAGCCACGGTTAACATCAGTTGGTGAGTGATTTCAAAGCCGGGTTCTATTCGCTCACCCCCTCATCCCCCGATTCACTAAAGTGCACTGACCAATCGACTGGAAATACCATGCTCGCAAACCGTAAGATAAAACGTAGGATAAAACATAAGATAAAATGCAATTTAAAATGTAACCCCCACTGATCGCTCCAGGGCACATGTAAAAAGGAGCTGCTTCATCTCACAGATATTTCTCAGAATGTTTGCATGATTTTTTTTATAAAAAAAAACCGATTGAACAAAGATCGATGTCCGTGTTGGTTTTGTGAAGGTGGATGACGCATCTTACCGTACACTGTTATTTTCCCTTGAGCAGAGTTTTTTCCGGCCACGTTTTCTGCATTGCACTCATAATTGCCACCGTCTTCGTGCTGGAAATTGGGTATCTCCAAAACTGCATTCGCTTCCATCAGATATGCTTTACTTGGTAGTTGTCCGTCTATTTTCCTCCACGATATTACGGGCACGGGGCTGGGGAAAGGAAATCGATACGTTTCTGATGCAAGTGTCAGTTGTATATTGCTTCTCCTTTCGCGATGTCCTGCACCTCATTAACAAACAAAACCGCGTCCATTTAATCTAATTCCTTAATTGGCAGTGCTAAAGCCTTCCTGATAAAAAAAAAATTATTGCGCGGTGGTTAATTTGATAACCATTTTGCAAGCAGCAACAAGCAGTAAATAGCTCGCGGCAAGGCATATGTATGTCGACTGCGATGTTCCAAACAGCCATCGCTTGCGCAGCCAAAAAAATAAATCCATCATTGCGAATGCTAAGCACAAGCCTGCTCTTAGGTTGGAGGCGTTTTAAGCAATTAGATCTTTATACATAGACATAGCCAGTGGCTGGGTTGGGGTGAGTGGCCGGTCCGTCTCACGCGCCTGCGAAGCTCTGAGGCATAGGAGTGTTGGTTTGATGTCCCACGTTGGCGTCACTCACGTGTCGCCAGGTGCGTTGTCAACAGGGGCCTCATACTCAGAGGAAGATTGGAGCCCGCTGTTGTGACACTCTCTACGGGACCTCAACGTATCCCCCGTGGTATCTGCAAGAGTAAGCCATCAACGTGGCAGTGTCGTGGCGCGATTGCCGAAGGGGATTCCGATTCTCATCCTCCAGCGAGAAGGAGTGTCTCGTTGTACATGTGCTGCGTGGGGCTTAATGGAACTCACCTATGTAAAAATTAACTCGTAAAAACTAAGTTTTTCACTAAAAATCCTTTATATGCGTGGCATCGGTTTTATTTTATTATTCATTTCTGTTTTTCTTGAGTAAGAGTTTCATTTTTATCACATTGGTATTTTAAATTAAATGTGAAATTATTTTTTTCCTAAAAAGTGGAAAATTTTGGGAAAATATTTTCACGAAAATAAATTGTCACGCACAACGAGTCTGTGTGGAAAATGTCAGCTCGATTGGATCACGGGAAGTGGGTTAAAAAACGACCGAAAGATTTGCACGGTCGTAAGCGCGCAAGCAAGCAAGTGAACTTAATATAAAGGATTTAAAAACAGAAGGAAAATAACGAATAATAGAATTGTTTTACTACGTATCTAATGTGCTTGCGTTCACCGATAAGTTGCGGTTACGAAAGCTTAATTCTATAACGTGGTGCACTGTAGAGTTGGGAGCAAAACATGAGCGCAAGGTTTTGATTGTTTTACGTCGAATATTAAGGTGCGCTTTCCGATTTACAATGCAGCTGAAGGGTCCACATTCGGCAAGGATGTCTGTAGAACCACTGCGTAACAAGCGTCACACTCTTGCACGTGGTCTGTGTTTGTGACACGCTCTGGGTGACACGCCTGATCTCGTCACGCTCCCTCACTCCTGGCTGTCCACCTCATTACGTCGGGAAAATCAATGACTGCAAATGTGCAAATGCGCTATCGAAGCCGGTGGGTGTTTGAGAGTGAGAATGGAAATAGCAACTGCATTGATGCGTAGGCATAGTCACCTTGGAACATTTTTTTTTTTACCAGAAAGACAAATCCATTACTTGCAGATGACTACATTCACGTTGGCAGTGGTTGGCAATTCACGGTGTACCATTACACCTCTGTATCGTCTGTCACGATTTGCAGCCATCGTGGCTTTTTGGGAACGTAATGGTTACCACTACCACCGCCAAAGCTGTAGGTGATATGTTTCAATAATTAATTGGACTTACTTTCCGAGAGCAAAACATTCCAGCCTGACAGTGTGACCCAGCAGGGTGTGAGTCTTTGGTGAAAAGCCCACTTCGATTCTCGGTTCGTACTCCCCCATGCTTCCTGCAAGATAATTCAAACAAAACCTATGAACCAGGCAGCTTTAAAATATATATATATATAAAATAACCTATTGATTTTTGTTGTTATGGAGTGGAGAGGAATGATGGTGCAGTGGCAGGCGCACCATGACATGAAGCCTGCAACGTATGTTTTATTTCTGGCCTCAGTTAACACCGCACCCGTGGCAGTGAGTGGTGCCGAAACGTCGTCAAAACAACTCCGATGACGAAGCTGACACCACAGGTGTAAAAAGGCCTTCATACAACAGCGAAGTGAAAAATGGACAATAAATTGCAATTACAGTTGAAGTTGGATATAAGCTCACCTTATTAAAGCACATATGTATGGGGCCTTTTTGCCATTTTCCCATTCTTATTTTTTTCATTATTTGAGCACAGTTCTGATATAAGCACAGCTATCCTAACGTTCAAGAGGTGTGCTTATATCCAGCAAACTTGTGGAGTATTGCGGATTTCATGTTAGGGCGAGATATTGCCTATTATTTTTTTATTTCAGAGATGTTTTGACTCGGGGGAAAATCATTCACGGCTCAGTGGGCACTGTCGCAGCGGAGTGACCAGTTTATGTCCTGCCGTCGCTAACATATTCACAGACATATGGTAAGTGCAACCTCAGTATGCTGAGCATTGCGTTGGCAAGGCCGTCACGGGGATGACGTTCCCCAGCCAAGTGGCCTTCGATCCCAACGTGTGTCCTAAAGCCAATTAAAGTGGACGTCAAACCCTACCCTGCCTCCCCTGCAATATACGTGCGCCACCACAGTCCAAGGTGATACAAAGATTACAAGAGCCAACACCCACGGTGGCTCAAGCCGAGGTGTCATCCCCGCGACGTGACGTGGAACATTCCAGCAGGCCAGCCTGTGCACAAACAGCCAACCATGGGCTGGGGCTGGAGGTAGCCAGTTATTTTAAATTAAATGAACCACTTAAATAGGGGCGGTTGGGGTGGGGGGGGGGGGTGATGTGTGAGCCTGGTATCGCCTGCTCGCTTTTGCCATGCAACGACAAAAAACTGCCAACAACAGAGGGACGTTTTTCCTCCTCTCTCACTTCCAGACTTGATGAGGAGAGGAGTCGGAGGGCTGGCGACGCGAGTGTTGGTCACCGTGTTGTGGACCATGCAAGTGTAGCTCCCCACATCGGTCGCCTCCACCTTGGCGATGTAGAGGTTTCCAGTCACTTGCGACACGAAGCGCCGCCCGTCCGAACGCATGTAGTCGTACATCTCGTTGAAGAGCCAGACAAACGTCAGCTCTGTGGACGAAGAGCAAAAGAGGTCAGCCCCACGCTGACCTTTCGACCTTTCACACAGCGCACACTGCCTAGGGCTGAGCTCCAGAAAATATTTCCCTGCCACCCCCACTCCCAACCCGCCCTCTTTGCTTCTCTAGAAGGTTGGAGATTGGGGTTAGAGGGCAACTGAATATTTGATTAGAACAAATGCAACGTTTACATTGTATGTATGTTGAACTGTTTTCACGCCGTACGTAGCCAACCGTGCTAATCGGTGGAGCCATATTTATTGTTTGTGTTTGCAATTGTCCTTCAACTGATTTCACGATTTTATGTCCCCTGGAAAGTTGAACGAAAACATGTGTCGCAAAGTTAACAATTTAACGTAAAAAATGGAGTTCATATGAAACCTTACTTCAAATAACACGCATTATTTTCGTTGTTAAATAATACAAATGTAAGAAAGACAATTAAATCACAAATTTCATAACTTGTTGAATAACGCTTATGTGCAATCAGGATGTGCCGGTGCATTTGTCCAAATAAACAATCTAGATGTAATTTGATGCATATTGTAATTTGCTTACTGAGCTGTGATGCAAATTAGCTCAGAGCTTTAGTAAATGAATTATCCTGCCGTGAAATTCATCATCGTCATTTTTTTAAATTATCATCTGCAGCGAAACGGTGCTTTCGGTCGGACGCGGCCACAAATAATTTCACATTCTGCTCAATATTGATCGAGAATACACTGGCATTACGTGATAGTATTGACGCCACCGTGCATGATTCATCAGATGGGTTCAAGCGCAAAGGAAATGAAATCCCTACAGGATTTAAAACCTCTGGGCAAGCCTCAAATTACTTGGCATCTCAGAAACGCAACAGATACCAGGTCGATATGTGCCACACAAAAACAGCAGCCTCCCTCTTAACCCTTTCACCTCTAATCCCCCAACAGCAGAGATGAACTTTAATCATGACGATGTAGGCGTGTATCTATATTTTTATCCATAAAGCCCATATGCAACAAAGAGCTGGAACACAAGAGGCCACATGGCTCAAGCTATAGCAAGGCAGGCTGATCCTTCCCCTTAGTATTAGAAGAGGCTTGTTCGCACCACAATTGCCCTGCCGATCGATTAACTGTGGTGTACCCCTTTATTCTGCTGGGTGGATGGAGGCGGGGGAATAAATAATCTCACGCAATTGTTTCAACTACCATGCAGGGAGATCAAATTTTACCGGAGATTTCCAGATTGGACCACCAGTGTGCTGCGAACCGTTATTGAAACCACAGCAGCATTATATGGGTTCTTTCGGTAAAGTCACGTAGAAGGGAAGTAATCAAATAATACAAATAAAACATAATAAAATAATTCTCACGACGTTTCGGCCACAACGCAAGCAGCCATCCTCAGGTGAAGACCAAGTCTGTCGGGGAGACAGCGTCTGAATGAATTCATTCAGCGTCTGACCTGTTCTTCACCTGAGGACGGCTGCTTGCGTTGTGGCCGAAACGTCATGATAATTATTTTATTATGTTTATTTTTATTATTTTATTACTTCCCTTCTACGTGACTTTACCGAAAAAACCAAGAAGATGAATCCCTGCAGTCACGAAAGCTTTCAATCGAAATTTCACAGCAGCATTATATCGGTAACTTTCCTGAAAGCGTTGACACCTAAAACGAAGCCGAAGCTGCACCGTTTTCCTTACAGATATTTAAATTGTGAAATATTGATTTGAAATAAAGAGTCTCGCTCGATTTACTTCCACAGCGTGCAACATTGCTGGCTGATGGGCACAGCGTGCCAAAGTCTCCAGTGCTTCGTGCCAGATTGGGCAGCATGTGCTCTGTCATCTACGCAGGGCGCAGCATCGAGCCATTTTCACCCTTTCAAGTGTTTTAAAAAAATCTGCTAAATATATTCCGGATCGTTTAATCCCACAGGCCAATTTCTGCATCCTTAGCAGCTACTCTCTGTTCCTGCTCGAAGTCCCCCAATATAAGAGAAACAAACTGGGTTTGAGTTGCTTCCGGGAGGCTGTTCGTGATCTCTGGAATAATCTTGGAGGGATGTATGGGATACAAATCGTAACCACCTTTTTCCAACTTTAAATCACTTGTGTGCATAGAATTGTCTTTCAAGTTGTACGTGCAATTGATCTCTCTGCTTCTCAGACGTTGAATTATAAAACAAAACATGTGTGATGTGTCAAATTCGACTTGTATTGCTTGTCGAACCATGTTGATGCATGGCTTTAACATTCAGAACATGCCCATGTACAGTTTTACTTTGATGATTGTGTTCGTGTCTTTTTGCTGTAACCAGATTTCTGTAACCAATTCCCCATCGAAAAGTAGTATTTATTGCCCAATGGGATTTTTTCTTGTGCCAAAATAAAACCTGATAATAAACATACTCTAGAAATTCAAGCTGACTAAAAAATAATGGACTTTCTCTCTTTGCCTTTGACCCTCATTTGGCAAAGCTTGGTGCTGTATCCGTCCTCCGGGTTTTCCGGCGTTGATAGTGCGTGGAAAGTGGCAAGCAGGGAGCATTCATTTACCGCCAGAATAGGGTGGAGGAGCACATATGAGCACCACTCCCTGGCCCTGTCTCACGGCCACCGTGCCCCGGGGCTTGCTCCGGAAACTTTCCAAGTCTGCAAGGGAATACAGAAGTGAGGAACAAAGTGAATACCTCTCCAAAGCATGCTCAAGGAAGCCAGAATTTTGGGTTAAGCCAGAAGGACTTCCCTGAATAGATACATCAAACTATTGAAAAGATAAAACAAAACTAAAACTTTGACCGGAATATGTCGTATGCGTGCTCATTAATCTCTGTACGGGAGAAGACATTGTGTGCAAGTGAAAGAGCAATTGTAATGCTACGCACTCATATCTGTCGTATGAAATTGAGGAATCCATTCCTTTGCATGCCACGTCCTTTCTTATTGCGCCCTCATTTCTTTCACACTTATTGTATGTTTACTTTACAAATAAACTAAATTAATGCCTCAAGCCCGTTGGTAAAATTAATTCAACCTTTCGCATCCAGTGAAGCTTAGCTTTTGTGCTTCACTTGTATGGTGGTGATTTTTTTTTATTGTAACATTTTAAAATCCTGCATGTTTAGATTGATATTGAGTTCTAATAAAATGTCTTAGATGCGCCAATATAAATGTGTGCGTAATTAAAAATAATATGATTTTCTAAAGTTGAAATCTTTTGCAGACTGCCTGACATCTCCCACAAATCAGAAAGGCTCACCCCCACCTCCCGTTAGTCTGGCTTCAAGGGGCTTCAATGTACAAGGGAAATGTGCAGCTCTATTCATACCACTGCTGGCAGAAGGCGACTCTTTATCGAATATTTAGCCTACTCTTTTAGCGTATTTGGCCTACTTTTCCATGTCAGCGCGATGTCTTGGAAGACGTGGGAGTCCCCACACTTTCAGCACTATATAGTTTAACTATTCACAATCACGACATAGTTTAGTTTAGTTGAACTAACTATTAACAAAACATTTTAAGCATAGGTTTCCCCCTTTTTTCTGGCAACAAAACAGGTGTTAAGATGTTGACTTAAAGCTTTCGTGACTGCAGGAATTAATATTGTTTGGGTCTTTCGGTAAAGCCACGTAGATAGAAAAAATAATAAAATTATCACGAAGTTTCAATCGCAACACAAGCAATCGTCATCAGGTCAAAAGTAGCGAGATAGCTGCTGAGGTAGGATGTTATATAGGTTTGAGATGGGTGTAGCCCAAGGGTCATAAGTGAAGTGGGCGGGGCTAGTGAATACATTAGCATGTCAATGTAAGATCGGAGAGCTGAGCTACCTCCACGACGACGAAGCTGCAGAGGTGGCCATTGTATTGTGAGAGATTAGCATGTCAATGTAAGATCGGAGAGCCACCGACACATCAAGGAAAACGAGCAACGGTGGCTGTGTTAGTGAGACATTTAACATGTTAATGTAACACCAGAAAGTCGAAAATAACTACTAAACATCACAGACAGTTATGACTTAACCTGGTTAATAACGTCCTTCCAATGAGTTTGTACCCATCTTCTCGGTTGAGATTGTGTCTGTGTTAATATATCTGGATGGCTTCATTAACGAAACTTTGCTGATAGCCAGTGAGTTGGCAGAGTTCCTTCATCTTGGAAAAATCAATTTCGTGTGTGCCCACAGCGTTAAAACAATGATCAGACACAGCTGAGCTATTGGTCCTGCCGTGTTTCAGATCTGCCTCATGTTCACGAACACGGTCCGAGACATGTCGCTTAGTTTCCCCAATGTGACCACTGCCGCAGACACAGCTTAGTTTGTAGACGCTGGGGTATTGCATGTCAGGGATCACATCCTTCACAGATGGGATCAAATCACGAATTTTACGTACTGTGTTGAATCGAACCTGGATCTTGTGTTTGCTCATGATTTTGGAAATATTTTTGGTGACCCCTGCTATGTATGGCAAGTTTTTGTTTTGATTGGTTCCTCAGATAGTTTTTTTTTCCCAACAGTTGGGGTGATAGCTTTACGGAATGTGTAATCTGAATATCCATTCTTCTTGAGGGCTTGGTGTACGTGTTTCAGTTCACTGGCTTTGTGGTAATGGTTCAAAATACATCAAGCTATATGGTATAGAGTTTTGATGAGGGAATTATTCTGGGCTGGATGGTGGTGGGAGTCAGGTTTTAGGTAGGCATCCGTATGGGTGGCTTTCCTGTAAACAGAGTGTCCCAATGAACCATCTGGTCTCTTTTCGATTAAAACATACAAGAATGGTAACTTGCCATCCTTTTCCACCTCCATGGTTAATTTCATGGCTGGGTGTATGGAATTGATGTGGTTGAAGAATTGGTCCAAAGCTGGTAGGCCATGTGACCAGATGACGAACGTGTCATCTATGCAGTGGTGGCTCCTGCAAAATCTCTCAGGGGGGGCAAATGTCTGGATGATTGATAAGGATAAGGTCCACCCATGCAATGGATAAATTAACAGCTTAAGCATGTAAAGGCAACTTCACTACTTTAATATTAATGAAAAATAAAGTGACTCTTACAATACATCTCCTTGTTTGTTTCTATACTCACTATTATTACAATCCACTCAGTTTATTTTATTAAAGATTCCACTAGGTGGCGACAAATAATATTGTTGACAGAAACGTGCTTACGTATGATGACGTAAGCACGTTAGTGCGAGCCCTCTCGGAAGCCATAGAGAATGCATTGCAGCGCCCGCCGTTCGAAAAAAAAGCATGTTTGAATGTAAGTCTATGGGAACACTCTGGGCGATTCTCAGCCAGAGTGAAATCGCCCAAAAAGAGGCGGTACTCCACAGAACGTGACATGACGCTGATTGGACTATATCCAGAGGCACAGTAACGGCTAGTGTAACTCTGGTTGAATGAGATTTTGAATGTGATTGAAAAAGTCCCTTTCACACTTTGGTGGTGCGTCGCCCAATCGCCCTAATGAAGAAACCGCCCCTGCATCTATGTACCTCTTCCAAAAGGAGGGACGTAGGGTGGATGCCTGTATGGCATCTGTCTCAAATTTTTCCTTTTGGCGTCCTCTAGACAAGGCTCGAAAGAAAGCTGTCTCTGGTGTGCATATATTATCAGAGTATGTTTTTTTGTTTGCATTCTGACCACAAGTATTGTGGTTAATGCAGACATGAGGCTTTTGTGAAAGGTTTCAGTTTTGTGTTTTAACAAATTAACACCTGTTTTGTTGCCAGAAAAAAGGAGAAAACCTATTCTCAAATTTTGGTACTGGCAAAGGAGGTCCCATGATGTAAACTATTTTCTTTTACGAGGTAAGGCCCACTGAGCTATTATAGCTCGTTTTTAGAAGCGACCTGGCCACAAATGATGGCTCAACGAAGTGGCTCATCACGTGGAAATGTATCACAGCCAAATACTCTAAATGCACGTTGATTCACAGACGACCAGCCAATCAAATCAACGCACTGTGCCCACTTCCACTGCTGGGTGGACAGTGGCAGGGGTATTTAAGAAGCATGCCGTATCGTTTCAACTGCCGAGCGGCAAGATCGAATCAGATTGCAAATCCAGTGAGCTAAGCATTTCTGTTGTGAGAAATGAAGCGATGGGGGAAGGGGGGTGAGCAGGCAGCAGTAGAGGTCACAGCGCATGGCCCTTGGGTAATAATGTACAATGACCATACGGATTACAGGATGCCTGGGATGTAACATCAACCCCCGGTGCAAAGAGACGTTGCTGGAGCAGATGGTGATGTGACGGAGCCATCGCAGCAGCACAAGGCCACCGCCGCATACCAATTATGGATGTGCGTGCGTGGGAGTTCATTGCAGCTCACTAACAGCACTTGCCCCAACAGCCTGTGCAGACTACAGGGGGGATCTTTGACTATGTCCGGGAGTCATCACCAACCAGAGCAACCCTGGGCCCCCGTGTATGAGGACTATGGTCACCACGGTAGCATTTTTCACAAAAAGATTTCAAATTTGACGATTACTGCGATTACGGTGATAACCATTTCCAATACAATTGTAATTGGATTTCACATGTTAAATTGTGTACGATTTGTTTAACGAATTATCATTCTGGACGATCAGTATTGTTTTTATGACTTAAACATTTCGTCAGGAAACGCAATATAAAAAAGACAAGCCACGGTATGCAACACAATGCGTTTTACAAAACGCATAATACGATTGGCTTGGCTTATATATCGTATGACATATAGTGGCGTCGCGAAATGATCCTGACAACCCTGCTCACACGTAGAAGGGAAACCCCTGGGCTCCTGTGTATTAGGACAGCGACGATTTTGCCCGTTCCCTTGCGAGCCAATGAACGGTCACAGTTCGTGGTCGTCATTCAATTTCAGGAATGGATTTTTTTTTCGTGGCAACTGAAAGGACTGCGAGAAGGGGATTCAGGGGCTACAGCCCCGGGGCCTCATATTGAGGACGAACACAAAAATATATTTAGTGCTTTGTACCGTTTGAAATGCAATACCTTATCACTGTGATAAATAATGTAAGGTGAATTGGTAATTAAGTGAAAACACATCTCACTATCTGCTTTCCTTACCAGAAACGTGCCAAAAAAATGTAACAATACTTTTGTTTGCTTGTTTTGACTCTGGTCGACGATTAGTATACACCACGTTTTAAAAACGAGAAGTGAAATAACCAATGTGAATAACGTTGGAGTGTTTGGCATCGGGCACGAGTGGTTGTAAAACAGTCAAGGGAAGGAATTGACTTAACAAAGAATGCCCGCCCAAAACCATCACAGCCCAAGGGCCCCCATTCAAACTTAATCCAGCCCTGAATGTGAGTCCATTACACACAAAGTATATGCATGGAACATGAATCGAAAATAATTGATTATCAACACGCGTGATGTGATGCACACACCGTGAGCATGAGAATCGATTTTAATCGACGAATCGATCCATGCCTACTCTGTATCGCAGAACCAGCGCAGGATGTCCCATAGTTGTGTGGCCATCCAGACAAAGAGGGCCCCCTAAAATGATCACAGTCCTGCCCCCCCCCCCCATTAAGCTGTGGATATTAAGCAGAAAGTTAAAGGTGCAGCCCTGCAACAGCAAACTTGCTCCACTGATGGCGGAATGGCCTCCCCTAGTTGTTGTGGCAATGCATCCGTTACTTTATTTCCCATGCGACGTTCATCACTTTCAAAGCAAACATGCGCATGCTGAATAATTCCTACACATGCTTCAGAGAGTGTTTCAGGCGGAATTGCGTTTGATTGTGTTGCCAATGAGCTGGAACGACAATAATGATTGTGCTTTTTGATTAGCCACGAAAAGCTCATTCGATCTCGATACGAAATTTCAATGGGATGTTTGGACAATTACAAAAAAAAACATATGTATGGCTATAGATGGTTATAAATATTGACTGCATACATATGTTAACTCGCAATGTTTTGTTGTACTATTCGGATATTGAAGAGTCACCTAACATAGCAAAAAAATTAAACCCATGAAGAGCGTGCATTAACAATGAGCTGCTAAATATGTTAAGAACAAATTTCCGATAATGGAGAGCTGGCCTAAAGCAGGGACCTCATACGTAAGATTGTATTAGTGGTCTATAATGGATGGGCTTTGTTACGGAAATCTTCAATCTTTCAGAACAATGCATGCAATTCAGTTGTCGAACACATTTTTAAACCACAAAATAATATTACACAGGTTTTTTCGGTAAAGTCACGTAGGTAAAAAATTAAAATTAATAAAAGTAAAATAAAATTAAAATCACGACGTTTCGGAGGCAACACAAGCTTCCGTCTTCAGGTGGAACCGTCACAGCCCCTTATGACCTGAAGACGGAAGCTTGTGTTGCCTCCGAAACGTCGTGATTTTTATTTTATTTAACTTTTATTAATTTTAATTTTTTTACCTACGTGACTTTACCGAAAACACCTAAGAATATGAATCCTTGCCGTCACGAAAGCTTCAAATCTAGAATATTCCACGGCGAAAAATGACCGCCGTGGTCCTAAATTACTCCGCGCATTTTCAAATCCAGATGAGGCATTTGTGTTCTAGAATTTCTTTGCGGAAATACAATGTGTTTCCTGTACCACAATGGCAACAATTACTGCTCTGGTTATCTAAAATAAAGTTTAAAAAAAAACCCGCATTTCCCTCACGAAAAAACACGCAGAGGGAAATACTAAAACGACGGCACGAACACCCAGACCCCTGCCCAACGCAGACGCCCACGATGGCGCCCTGCCCCCTGGCTTGCCGACGCCGAAGCGCAACTCGCAATCAGGGGCCGTCCATAAATGACGTCACGCGACTTTGGACGATTTTTTTACCCTCCCCCCCCCTCGTCACACGGCATCACGAAAAGTCAGACACCCCCCCCCACCCTCAAATATGACGTCACAAAGCTCTGCCCCCCCCCCCCCTCCAAAAAATAAAACATGCTTCAAATCGCTTTCAATTATTGTCATTGTAGACAGTAGTGCGTATTTAATGTGGCGCTGCACTCTGATGTTGTAGGAGAAAATGACGTCACGCACCTGGGGGGGGGGGTCAGCCATTTGTGACGATGTGTGACGAGGGGGGAGGTGAGAAATGTGACGTCACATCAAAAATACTTTTTAATACGTGTTTTCTCCTACAACATCAGAGTGCAGCGGCACATAAAATACGCACTACAATGACAATAGTTTAAAGCAATTTGAAGCATGTTTTATTGGGGGGGGGGGGGGGCAGAGTTTTGTGACGTCATATTTGAAGGGGGGGTCTGACTTTTTGTGACGCCGTGTGACGATGGGGGGGGGGGGTAAAAAATCGTCAAAAATCGCGTGACGTCATTTATGGACGGCCCCTTATAAGAACAGCGGGGAGAAATACATGCGAGAGAACGGAATCATGGAAGGCGCTCACAGGCAAACTGTAGTCTGGCTTCCACACTAATGATGCTTCCGACGGAGTTGGTGACCAGGCACTGGAACACGCCACCATCTCGACCCTCGGATGGATTCCTCACGATCAGGTTTCCCCCTGCCAGGCTGTAGTGTCCCGTGATCGGAACCTCCGTCCCATTCTTCAGCCACCTGTGAACGAAGAGCGATGCCCCGCACGTCACGTGACCACACATACACGCACGCGGCTTTAAAGTGCGGCGCAAGGTCGCATGCCTCGTCCGATACCTCTGGTAAGCGGTGGAAGAGTAGGCCAAAGGCGCTTTGGAGGGACACTCTCGAGAGCTCCATTTTAGTGTATATGGAACTTCTTTCGCACCGTACGTAGCCGTGGTCAATTGTGCTAATCGAAGGTGTTGGGGAAGGACAACAATATATACACAAAAAGCTGTTCGAAAGAAATTAGTTTCCAATGTAGGTAATTTAAAACTACATAGCTCCAGCGGCTTCCTAATATATTAAGGAAGAGCGTTCCAGACGGCCGCAGAAGCGCAGATGAAAGCGCGCGATGCAGTGACCATCTTTGTTCAATGACCAGCCAACCAAAAACTTCTGCGAGAATGACCGGAGTTTACGTGATGGTTTATGTGATACCCTTCCACTAGCAAAGGCATTGGGATGATGCACCTTTGCCCGCACCTTTCACGACGTCGCATATTCGACCGTCGCATATTCGCCCTGACCAATTATCCGCCCACAAACAGTGCAATGTATGTGCCCGGTTCATCTGTTATTTTCAATAGTTAGTCCCAGATCCGACCTTTGTGCGCTCGCGTTATCGTATTCTTGATCTCGCGAACGTTTGTTCACTTCTAACGCACGGTAACGCGGGTTTCCACTTCTTACCTGTCTGTACATGGTGATATCACTGTCATTTTTCGTAGATGTGTACATGCGTGGCCTTTTCACATAGCCGCCTGTCCCTCTGTCCCCTGCGCGTCGGATATGTGACATTGTCATGTACATTAATTCTAGCGAGCGTTTAATTTGAAACTAAATGGCAGCCTGTCCGTTTGACGGGGGTTGACGCGACGACACTCAAAGGGCATCCACCTTGACCCTCGTCAGACATTGACCTGATTTGACTCGCCGAAGATCAACTCACCTAACCCATCACCGCTCACCAGTTAAACATAATCGCAATATCTTTTTTTTTTCAAATACATTTGATCAATATTTAATAATGCATCTTGCCAAAGCCCACACGTTTCCTTCCACCGTCGGCTAACTGCAGCATCTTACGATGTGTTTGCACCGTGGTGGCGAGATGTTAACTATCTCGCCTGGTATATAGGAGGACGTGAGTTCGCTCCCAAGCCTGACGCCTGCTGTATATTTGGAGTTTGCGCGTTCTCCCCGTGGTCGCGTGGATTTTTCTCCGGGGTCCTCCGGTTTTCCCCTCCCTCATTTAGAAACAATGTGCATTTAGAGTGTTTGGCTGCTATACATATCCACGTGCTAAGACACTCCGTTGAGCTATCATTTGTGGCCAGGCAGCTTCTTAAAAAGAGCCACATAGCTCAGCGGACCTTACCTGATAAAAAAAGAAATAAAAAATAATATTCATAATAAAGGCTTTTGGGTTCGATCACGTAAGTATCAATGTGTCGAAACCCTCCACCGCCCGACACGGCCAATCAGTAAGGGATTTGCACCGTAAACACAACGCCAAATAGTTACTACTTCAGCCCACCGGTGTGTTGAAGAGTGAATCCACAACAATTACAATCTGAGTACGACGTTTCGCTGGTAATTATACATCCAGCATCATCGGGCGATTTGCCAGAATATTTGTACTTTCGCGATCTAACCCAAAAAAAACCTTTAAAATGAATGACACTGGTCGCGGAAGCTTGCGTGTTAAACTAAAAAAAAATTGTTGCGAGGATGGTTCTCTCGTCTTAAAAATTTCAATCGGACTTAAGCGTCCGAGGAATCTGCATCGCTGCGCACCGCAGACTCACCTGTAGAGTGGGGGAGGGTGTCCACTGGCTCTACACCGGAACGAGACCTTTTTCTCAGAGGACTCTACCAAATATGTCACATCTTCCGGCTCCTCCAAAAACAGTGGGCCATATCCCCCTGTCTGTTCCGCTAGAGGAATAGGGAATGTTAAGAGGGGGAGGGAGGGAGTGGGGGAGGGCGTGTGCGGAGGGAGGGGGGGCATTCATTGGTAGCATCCTTCCATTTGCATCTGCAGCCATTTCACACTGTGCTCCCATTCTTATGGCCCACTTCCTATCAGTGCGAACGACAATAAAACCAACATTTAGAAGATTTAAATTGAAAATGTGTCACTTCTCATTCAGGGGATGAAATGAGGAACTTAAATGTAAATGTGTTTTTTTTTCGCCTTTAACCGTGAGAAATGCTCTATTTTATTTTTATTATTATTCACGTTAATAAGAAGACAATTTCACAAGGCCCTCAAAATCGTGAAACCAATTTGAAGCCAAGCCATGGTCAACAGATGGCTATTGCTTTCATGGTGAAAATGCGGACCCCATTTTCCTTTCGTGGAAAATTAATCTGACGGCGTATGCATCTGAAATCATTTCAATCGTTCGTATAGAAGTTTGCACTTGCACATCGCAGGTGCATCCTTGCTGTAACATTTACTGAATACAGTCATTTCTCTCATGAATTGTATCGACAACAATAATAAAACAAATTGTTTCTTTTAACGCAATCACGTAAAAAAATGTAATGGCGTTAGTTTGCTGTAGCCAATACGAATGGGTGCATGAACTACATTTTCAAATTTTTACCAGAGTCTATCAACAAAAATAAAAAGGAATTGTTACGTGCCTAGATATAATTGGGCTTGAAAAACCGCAGGAATAATAATTACAATAAAAAAAGCACAGTCTTATTTATTTAACTATGGAACGAAAATTACAAAGACAGAACTACAGCCGTAGTCTATGCTCATTATATTGTCTGAGGCCCTTTGCAGCCATTTAAGAAAAAAATAGATACTTCCAGGTAATAATAATAGTCATTGCTTTTTAAAATGTGCTTGCACTGCACACCCAAACCCGCTTGTATGCTGTTTGGAACAGGTATGCTTATGGTAACATTTGCCACATTAGCAAGCGTACCTTTGTTACCGCGGTAATTCTCCATCCCACTGAGCCTCGATCTTCGCTTTGTAATTAACTCTGAGTTGCACGATACATATATACTTATTTAAAATCACATTAAGAAATACTACTACAATCGTATTGGAGAGTTAAACAATTGATCGCTTTGTTATACGCTCGTTTGAATGCACCTAGTTGCCGAAAGACAAGCACGGCATGCACGCGAACGCAGGGCTAATAGGATGTGTGTACATTAAACAAAAAATGCATCTCTTACAGGAATGAGGCATATATCCCAGAGTTTGAGTTTAAGCTGAGCATAATTTACAGCAATCACATGCAAAGGCAGTGCTAATTATTTGCGCGGGTCTGAGAAAGAATTCCAGCGAGGTTCAACACAAAAACCACCAGGTGGCTGTGAGGCTTTTGGGTAAAATAAAATACTAGCAGCACTGTGAGAAAAATTTTTTAAATGTATATTGGTGACAAATAAATATATATATAACATGCATTATGTAAAGGTAACATAGAAAAAAATCACACATCACGATGTTTATTTATTTAGTTTTACTGTCCACTTTGTAATGCAATCGGAAAGGATAAAAAAACAATCCTGGTTGAAATCGACAACAAATTGCATTTAATCTCTTAGACATTGATCACCAGCTGTAGTGTAGATTACTTACTTATTTTACTTATTTTACTATAACTGAACATGCACACGGAAAAAAATGGGTCAGATTACAATGGCAATCAAACTCAACATTCACTTTAAATACCACCACAACAACAACTATTGCATTTTCTTGGTTCTTTCGGTAAAGTCACGTAGAAGGGAAGTAATAAAATAATAAAAATAAAACATAATAAAATAAAATAATTCTCACGACGTTTCGGCTACAACGCAAGCAGCCGTCTTCAGGTGAAGAATGAAATGAAGAATGAAATAATGAAATAAATCGAAATTTAAAAACTATTGCATTGCAAATTCAACTTTTGAAAAAACTAAATCTTCCACCAAAAAAAAATGAATTTTGCTTTGAGTTATTTTTTTGTTTACCTGCAGGGTAAGCAGCAAATGCTACCACAATTGCAAATTCATACAGCCACATCCCTATAGCACATCAGAAGGGGTTGGCAGCGTCCAGCAGAAGCTCCACGCTTGCTCTCCTCGTCACTTCGCCTGTGGGATGTGAAAGGGAAGTGGTGGAGGGGGTGGTGGGGTGGCAGAGAAGCAAGGTTGCGATGTGACGCGTAGTAGAGAGAATCGAGAGGCACAACGCCGGCACGCGTTCGTTCGGTGGGGCAAAGCTTCAACGCCACAATAAGGAGATGTGGAAATTCCAGAGGCAGACCGCCCTATTGATGCTCTATTTAGATCCAATTAATTTTAACAACAACAAAAAACAATAATTGCAAACTGAGAAGGGAATGTTCTGGAAATTTGTGGAGACATTCGACTATGTGATGCACAACTGCAACTTTAGTTTATGAGCGCGCAATGAATTATTTTCGGCGGCATGCGTGATGCGTTCTTGTTGTTTTAATGCGGGAAGTATTTGCGCATTTTTTCTTATTGAAATGCAAAGCCGGGAGATGCAATTTTGTCACCAAATTTCTGACGACACCTGTGTGAAATGTGTCGAAACACTTATCTTGCACATTAGAAAGCACGGCTTTGGCGTGTTAAGTGTTTTTCTCTCACGAGATCCGATGTTGAGTTGACTTTACTTTCGCTCAAGTTGTGGAATAATTTACAAACCCTCTTAGTTCAGCATCTGTTCTCACCTAGATAACCTGTGCAGCTTACGACGACAAAGTGGCTTCCATCGGCGCAATCTGTAGCCCCCGAAAAACGCTATCAAACCCCGCTAATTCTCAACCGCAATTTTACGCAACGAGCGAAAAGCGAGTCATTATTTGAGACAACAGGGCATATAAATAAATCAGCGAGAACTCCCCCCCACCACACATCACACCACCATTTATCTTGTTCCTACCGCAGTACCCCCCCCCCCCCAACTGCTTTGGCACCGCTCGCATTCGTCATCAACGCGCGGGACAAAAGCGGCAGCATGGGAACCGGGCCCAGGGTTTATTTGTTGCGTTTGACGCGGACGCAGCACTGCTCACGGCCTCGCCAAAGCCGGCCAGAGGACGTCAGCCAAGACATCGGCTGCGGTGATCCCCAAGCCACTCAGCTGGCAGTGAAAGCGCGAGAAAAAAGTTGCCGCGTGAGCAAAAGATTCCTAAATGCTCCTGCGATAGTTTTTCTATTTTTTTGCGGCCGTGCCGGGCAGCTGTCTCGGTTGTGTTTTCAGGTGGCACCCTGTGATTGTTCGGCGTGACGGTCCCAACGGTGCGCTCCGCATGCTGGGAGCCGCTGCCTGCCGTGTCACGTGACTGGAAGGACAACGTTATTTCACCGTCAGCCAAATGTATTTGCTGAAGAAGCCCCCAGTTATGTGGAGTGAAACGTTGGACGTCATACCAACTGATACGTGGTGCAACCCGAAAACACATCGGGGAGCTAGGCATCTCTACATATATATATAAAACAAATATTACGGTAAAGCACACACTCATGTGCTGTGACACAGCAAGCGGTTGTGAAAATGCCAGCGAGATAATGGACTCATAAACACAACAGTCTCGTTTAGGTGCTCTGGTGCTGTTTTGATTGTGCTTCAGCGATATAAATGCCAAAACACAATGAGATTGGTAATGGTGGCCCACTGACGATCGTCAAACAACGTATGGTTAGTTTCGTGCAAATTCTGTAAAGCCAATTTTATGCGAAGGGGTAAACTGGATATTGTTCCACTAAACTGATCTGCATAGTCACGTCACCATCGTTCGAGTTTAGAACGAGCAGACATTTTAGCAGACCGTTTTAAAATGTAATGGAACGTAAAACCTTGACAGCACGGTGGAAAAACGCTGTTCCCATCTCATGGCTTCACTGGTCATGGTAAATAAGCCTGCGTTTAAAATTGCACTCACTTGCATTGCTGGAAGGACCAGTTCAGAAGCACAGGACATCCCGCTCGGCTACATTTGCATTCAACAACTCCAGCAATTACTGGCAATCCACGGTTCTAAATTGTTTTCTTGAAATGAGTCATAAACACGCGTGTGCACGCACACGCGTGTTTATGACTCAAATGCGTGTGCTGCTCTGATGGTTTTTTTTTGTTCGGGCTCTCACAGCATGTTGTGAAAACACAGCAGAGAGGCATGCAGTACAACTGCGAGTAAAAAAACTACGTCGTAAGCAAAACCTCTGTATCCAAGTGAGAGCCGCAATGAGATTACACGTCTCTTATTAATTCAATAGAAACATTGGGCTACAAAGTAAATATGCGTAAGGATTATTTCGGTAAAGAGTGAAATGGCAGAAGAATGCATCAAATGCATATAACATGAATGCGCAAATTATACGTGACATGAGTTGGAACATTTTACATTGTAACATTTTACACGTATATCACCGGCGAGATATACTTCCAAATGGTTTATGTATAAGGCAATGATTAAACAATCATGTACAGTATTAATACGGACAATCCGAGGATGAAATCTTCTTCTTGCAACCAGCATTGTCATTGGCTACCTAATGTCTGAAATGGGCCAACTTCTGTCGTGTATTTGAAACATGTTCATGATGGGGCAAGGTGGGTGATGATTTACCGCTTATCAGCGGTGTGGGGTGAGCTGCAGGAGAATACGTTCACCTGACAGTTCGCGGAATGGCCCTCTGCCGTCAGTGACGTCAGCACTGTGAATCAAGTTGACCTCCACCTGCTCACGTACACTTAATATGAATAATTTGCAGCCTCTGTCAACCCACTTGTGGATGAAAGTCTCCCCATCACGCCGTGTCGGTCACGGGGGCTATTTGACGACGCGTCACCACGCCGGTTCAGTGTGGGTTGGTAAGGGGTAGAGGATGGAAGATCTCACTCGCCGCTGGTGTTAGCCACGGACTGGAGTAGAACACAGATCGCTGGGGCCAGAGGTCAATGTGCTCCCCATTTGCTTCCACGTACATGTTGTTCACGTCGTTTATTGTGAAAATTCGGTCACAGTTCCTATGGCTTTATTTTGGTGATTTTCGAAAAGCATTTTGGTTTGGCCATGTTTGTTTGTTGTAGTACAGAGTTAGACTGATGGCCGTAATCTAAGTTGTCTTGTGGTTGTTGTTGTTTGACTTGCATCCCACTGGGATGTTTGCACACAGTGTTGGTGTACGGTGATTTTTCTGCAATATTTTGCTGTCTTTTCTTGGATTTTCTGTTTGCACATAGTCACTATAAGATGTATTCTTGTTCATATTTTAGTTTTTTGTTTGTTGCGGTTGCACCTGATTTAAGAGCCGAATGGCTCATAGGGCCATACCTAATAAATGACCTTTGAACTTTGAGCGGCTCGTATGCGGGAGGGTGCTGGTTGAAATCCCGGCTGAGGGTTGAGTGCTCCTTTGTGGTGGAAACAACAATGGATGTCCTATGAATAGGCTCACTTACTCCAGAGGAACGTGACATTTTCACCGGCTGGATCAGTGCTGTAAATAGGGGGTCGAGCGCCGTCTCAATGCTCATTGGAGCGGGAAATCGATTTGACTTTTGTATGACCGATCTAAAGCATTCAAATGAGAAACAAAACGCGGTTTTCCGATATTTTCTCATGCGTCGTGTACACCCATACCTCTGAGCAAGCTCATGTAACAGTCTAAGTGGACACACAACTCTCTCGCGTAAGGATATCGAGGAGTGAACATATAATGTGTGTACAAAGTGACATCGGAGTGATTTACATAAGCACAAGATTAAGGAGGGATCTAAGCAAACGATATGTTATTATCACACATTTCTCACAGGCCTGGATTGCGTTGGTTATATTCGCATGCAATTAGATCTGACCACAGAATGAGGGTGTCATACAGAGCCCAACTAATCATACATTTGTGATGAATATATAATACATGCTCCGGAAGATGCACGATTTTTTAGCTACACTGATTATTTATTCGTAAGGTTTGAGAGATCAGTTTAATTACATTTGCTATGTGGCGGCCGGGTTAAGTCTCTATTAGCCTTTACAAAGTATGCTTGGGAGAACTTTTTTTTTTAATCTTTTAAAACATTGGGGGGCTCATTGTACACCTCGATGTCTACTCAGCACAAAGTTCACATGCCGACGTTAGGTCAACTGTTGGGCCAGCATTAGCTCGTGGCAGGAACAATTGGACCAACGTTGACCCAACTTTGACCCCAAAATTCCGTGTTTACTGGACAGTGACGAAGTCCCTCTATTGCTATCGGTCATCTACCAATGCAGACACTTGGTGCACAAACGGAACATTAAATAATATCTGGTGCGTGACAGTGGCCACCCAGAATAGACCACGGGAACAAATAACCCCTTGATACCCGATTCACAAATACGAAGGAGGGGCATCATCACAGTGATGCACTCTGCTACTCCCGACAATTTTTTTTATCTGACTCAAGCACCTCAATGCAAAACTATAGGTGTTGATCTACACCAACATCAGCCGTACGAAGAAGACGGTCTACCAATTTCACGGCTTCGTTCATCGCCAATCCCCTCTGCTCTGCGGCTTCCTTCAGCTTCATCAGTTCAACCGACACTGTAATGTGCACCCAGTGAGCAAATAGTGCAACGCTTGTTTTTTTCACTTCAAATGTTCAAGCACTTAATAATGGCCTAAAAGTTCTTCGTAATTATCGCACGTGTTCTGCACACGCACAGTGATCTTGAGGGCACATCTGACTCATTTGAAGCAAGAGCAGTGTTTATAGCTGTCTGCGGTATGCCGTACGGGTGGATCGAGAGATGTCTGAGCTGTTTGCTCTTGGGAGATTGCCGGGAGGTTCCCCGAAGCTCTGCAGAGTTTGAGGCTCCTTCGTGGTGCTGTTCTTTTTTACGCCCAATTACCAAATTCAGCCTTTCGTTCACACACTCGCCAATAAACTAATAGGGTTTTTCCCCTTTTTTCTGGCAACAAAACTGACACCTTTTGTAAGGAATCATGCTTACATTAACCACAATACTTGCAGTCAAATGCAAGCAAAAAACAATACTCTGATAATTGATGCATTGTCTTTGAAACTGATTGGGCCACACCTATCAGAAAGCTATCTCAGGTGTGGCCCAATCAGTTTCAAAGACAATGCATCAATTATCAGAGTATTGTTTTTTGTTTGCATTTGACTGCAAGTATTGTGGTTAATGTAAGCATGATTCCTTGCAAAAGGTGTCAGTTTTGTTGCCAGAAAAAAGTGGAAAAACCCTATTAGTATATTTTGCTACTGGCAAAGGAGGTCCCATGATGACTCGCCAATAACTGTTTTTTTTTTTGCCGATCGCAAACAAGCGACTGGAGTTTTACCTCCGAGTGCTGGAAGTTTCTTTGCAAAGCCTTTCAAGGTGCCTTCTTGGAGGAGGATTTTATTTATTTATCCCCTTGTTTGGCCTGGAAAATGTGGGCTCCACTGGCTCGTCCAATTGCATTAACCGCCACGTGTGCACGTCAACGAACGTCAAATTAACCCGGTATCGTGGTTTATTTTAACTTCACCGCTTGGAATATTTACACCTTCAAAGATGTAGTTTAATGCTAAACAAATAAGTAAACAGTGTGTGCACGCACGCACGTTTATATTGGTGGAAGCACACAGTTATTTTAAATAATTCCGAAATGTGATTCCTTAACTCCAAAGGTGTGCCTAAAATTACACAGATATTTTTCTGGCGCTGAAAACCTTGGTTTCATGCCACCAAAGCAATGTTTTTTAATCGAAAAAAAATATGACGGTTGCTTGTTTTGGCTGTTGCCGTGCAAGCGGAGCGAGGTTGCAGTGAGAAGCCTCGCCATGCACGGGCAAGTGAAGAGGGACGGCGTGCGTGGTCCGAAATCAATGGACGAGTCTTGCAAACCCCGTGGCCCACGGATCCTCATTAGCTCTGCTCACCTGCGATCTTATTCTGCAGGACACACAATAGCCCGCGCTGCAGCGCAGTCAGCAGCTGCTGCTCCACCGTCGGGAGGAGGGTACTGAAAGCCGCGCGTCTATCGTCGCGTTTCCCCGGGTCCCATTCCGGGTCTCGGTTGTTCATTCCGAGCCACGGTTTTGACTCATGCGCTCTGTTTTACCGCGAGCGCATCTGTGACCGGATTTTGTTTTGTTTTTTTTCTTTCAAATTGAAGATAACGTAATTCATTCCCACGTGCACAATAAGCTTGTGTTTATGCCAAGACATTTTCTTTGTTTCCACATTAGATGAGCTATATGTATATTAGCTACAAGGCAGTGTCTGGTAATGATGACTACGATAACAAAAACAAATCTAAAACGTGATTTCCACACCAGCGGCTAATAAAGTCCCCACGATTGTAATTTCAAGTCATGTACACCGACACCCATGGAGCGTGCTTGCTTTTTAATATGCTTACATTTTGTTGGCCGATATTTCCAGTAAAAAAAAATAGTTCAGCTTTATAAAAGCAAATGGTGCTCGATCTTACTTTGAGACGGGATGCAAATAAATCAGGCTTAACAACCGAGAGAGAATGGTGGAAACCCAATGAGATGCACACTGCAGCTGTTCAAAAATAGACTTGGTGGATGCATTAGATCTGGCAGCTTTTAACTCTCTTTGAACTCGCATTGAGCTTAAGTTGGGCCTGGGCACACTCCGGAACCCAGTACACAGGTGGCCCCTGCCAAGACGTCAATAAGTTTAGCCGTAATGCTTTTATAAAAATTCACGACTTTTTTAAATTTCTCTTCGCGAAATCACATCTTGACAGTAATAGCAACGAGCAGACAATGGCAGACACTTATTTTGACAAGCGGAAATATTTAATGAAGATGACTCACATACGAGGTTTTATATTTAGCATGACTGTGTGCTTTGAAATTGCGGTGTATATTTTTTTAAACAATTACTTTAACGGCGCTGGAACCTGGAGCATAATGACATAGGCATAGGGCATCCACAGCACTCAGTGTGTTTCAAACTTGATAATTTATTATAGACATTAAAAAAGAGGCTTGAGATAAGAACATGTCTAATTGTTACACACTTGTGGTTACTGAGTTCATATCCATTTTTCGACTTAATAATTATTAAGTAAAGTCACGTAGAAGGGAAATAATAAAATAATAAAAATAAAACATAATACAATAATTTTCACGACGTTTCGGCCAGAACGCAAGCAAAAATTTAGACTCTGTCTTTCCGACAGACCTGTTCTTCACCTGAGGACGGCTGCTTGCGTTGTGGCTGAAACATCGTGAGAATTATTTTATTATGTTTTATTTTTATTATTTTAATATTTCCCTTCTACATGACTTTACCGAAAAAACCAAGAAGATGAATCCCTGCAGTCACGAAAGCTTTAAATAGAAATTATTAAGTAATGAATCTTAATTATAATTAACACCATTATCATCATCCATAGAAGTCATCGCAGGCACGGTTGATGTAACTTACACGTCAATGTAGCCAGAGAGAGGGCAAAGTTAAATAACAATCGTTTCTCCCAAGCCTGGGCAAGATTAAACTGGCTTCCGTCAATCCCACGTCCGTTCGAGTGGAATTTTGCACATGCGTGTATGTTTGTAGAACTTCTTTCGCAACATACGTAGCTAACCGTGCTAATCGAATTGTCCCGTGCTAAAATTAAATTGCATCATAAAGTGCTTTTATTCATGATAAATAAAGTGCCTTTATTTATAATAAAGTGCCTTTATTTATGATGTCCATGGCAGCGAGCAATAAATGAGGACCATGGACAAGCGATTAAGCAAACAGCAGACACAAACAGTTTTCCTGGCAACATAGATCGACTTTTTGCATGTATCGTGATGGGGATCAGGTATGTTATGTAATCTAATAATCCTTCAGTTAAAAAAAGTAAAAGTGATCTCCTGCTAAAATGAACATTGAGGCTGTGGTCATATCCTCTTTATAGCCCTGTGCTGGTGATGGAAATTCCACGTTCCTATAACACGAGCGAGTATATACAATCGGACAACCATTATTGCAATTCCCAACACAGTTGGACTTATTTCATTGTCCTCAGATGGATGGTGGGCTGAACCATCCCCCAGCCAGGATTTGAACTTCCAACCTTCTGACTGCGATCCACTTACTCTATCAACGAGCCATGTGACTGGTTAAAGAGCCAAATGAAATGCAATAAGGAGTGATCCGTGCATCTGTGGTTCGCTACAGGAGGGTTTAGAAGGACGCTGTTGTCGGGCCTGATATGCTAATTACAGCTTTGTATTAAGTGCTACGCTAAGTTTAGCGCGATAATATTCATCACAATGAAAATTAATCTTTTGATTTTAATTTTCAGTTGTTTCCTTGAACGTGTAGTTAAGCATGCAGAGATGCATCCTGGGAATTACAATGAGATGCAGGATAACGGAGGCCATGGATTGGGCAACAAACACAAAGCAGAGACGTCGAGATTGACCGATTCATCATTGGTTTCTTTTGGATTAGGTCGTCTAAAAATGTGTGTTGCAAACCCTCCTCCATTCGACGCAACCAATTAATAAAAGTGTCGTGTGCGTCAAGCGTGCCAAATGTATTTCTGCTTCAGCACCACCGGCGCTGGTGTTGGAGAGTAATATCGCAACGTTTAAAAGAGTGTGACGCTTCACTGGAGATTACATCCAGCATCCTCAGGTTGTGAACAGGAGCTCAAGAGCTCCAGATGTAAGCTCTGAGATGCAATGTCCAGCGAAACGTCGTTACCCTTTTTAATGTTTGGAGATTCCTCTCCAACACCAGCACCGGTGGTACTGTTGAAGCAGTGCATACATGTTCACGTTTGATTCACGTGACACATTCATGCATTGGCTATGTCGGGTGGAGGAGGGTTTACGACACAAATCTAATGACGATCCAAGCCCCCAAAATAAACCATTTATGAATCATAACATTGGTGGTGAAAGCCCGAAGACTGTTCAGAAAACGAATTGTGCTTGATGTGGACACATCACGAAAAGGGATGATGACTGATGGATGAGACCCACCGATGGAATAGTAGCCGAATGAGAGAAGGTGCCCCAGAGGATGACCACCGCAGAGATGGAGCGATGAGATCGGCTCATGCGCAGGAATGTATTGGATTGTGGTGTCGCCGGTCCGTGACGAGATGATGGCAGCATGGGGAAGTTTTCATCTAGCAGTGGGCAGACAATGTCTTATAACAAAAAAAATTAAGGCTGACGCTGCAGCTGATTATGACAACGAAACGACTTAATTCCCAGTATGCTGTCGTTCCAAAGCCGGTGACATATTGGAGCACGTGCGGTTATTTTCACATTTGATTATGCGACACACTTTGCACGTCATTTATCAGCGTGCAGATAAAACTTTGTTGTTAATGAGGTCTCAAGCAAGAATACCAAAATCGTTGGCTCGAGCGAGGTTACATTTGAAGACCGAGTGCCAACAATTGGAACCTCATTTGCCAGTAAAAAAATATGATAATCGTTTTTTTACCCTTCTATCTGGCAACAAAACTGACACCTTTTTTTATCACAAGGAGTCATTTTTTTTCAAGGAGTCATGAAAGCTATCTCGGGTGTGGACCAATCAACTTCAAGGACAGTGCACATTATCAGAGTTATGTTTTTTGATTGCATTATGACTGCAGGTATTGTGGTCTATGCAAATATGACTCCTTGTAAAAAAAGTGTCAGTTTAGTTGCCAGATAGAAGGGTAACAAAAAACTATCATCAAGCTTAGGGGATGCTTGGGAACCGAGAAAGGATTTATTTTAAAATAAAAAAACACTTGAGCCGCATTTGTGGCTCTGTCTCGAGACTCATTTACACACGCTCCAAAAAATATCTATCTATATATATTATTGACGCTACCATGATTTTGCAGATGATAATGACTGCCCTCCGCCGGTGCCAACACCACCACCACAGACGATGCACAATGGGGCAGCAAGCGCCAACATCCGAGTGTGCACGTGGAACGTTGGGCAGTCTCTGGAACGAGCCAAGGCATCGCCGCCGCCGCTGATCACCGCTGACGCAACGGCAAACGCACCGGCCCTGCAATCCGTCTGTTTCGCCGGTTCGATCTCATCATCCGGCGTGGCAGTTGAAACGAACTCACGTGGCGAATGTTTTTGCGCGTGACTGCCATGCAGTCAGACCGCGCCAGATACGCACGGAAGAATACATACAGAAATATGGTTCTTTCGGTAAAGTCACGTAGAAAATAAAATAAAATTATAATATAATACGACGTTTCGATTGCAACACAAGCAACCGTCGTCAGGTAAGAATGCATGAGAGAAAAAAAACATAGTAAACTTAGAAACACAACGCAACACAACAATCGAAACGTCGTATTCTATTATTATTTGATTTTGTTTCCTACGTGACCTTCCCGAAAGAACCAAAGAGGAATTCCTGCAGTGTACGAAAGCTTCGAATAAATATGCTCGTCAAAGTTACTTGTGAGCTCTGCGTCAGCCCACGTAGCCTGAGAGTCACGTGAGAGGCTGCTACTCCAGCGCACGCAGAGCAACCAGTACGCCCTGGATGCCCTGGCGGACTTCGCAGCCAAAGACGATGTGTGCCATGGTCAGTTGAAACAATGGCACAGGTTCCTCGATGCCCTCGCACACCAACGTTGGTTTATCGGCAGGCCGTGCGCGGTGGGGTAACGTGTGGGTACGCCCACCTCTTCCATCACACGTCTAATCAACGTGGAAGAGTAGACCAAGTACCTTTGCTCTAATGTAGGAAATTCCGCCGTCCGTGCTCTGATTTCGATTTAAAGCTTTCGTGACTGCAGGGATTCATTTTCTTGGTTCTTTCGGTAAAGTCACGTAGAAGGGAAGTAATAAAATTATAAAAATAAAACATAATAAAATAATTCTCACGAAGTTTCGGCCACAACGCAAGCAGCCGTCCTCAGGTGAAAACCAGGTCTGTCGGGGAGACAGCGTTTGAATGAAACAGCACATTCAGACACTGTTTCCCCGACAGACCTGGTTTTCACCTGAGGACGGCTGCTTGCGTTGTGGCCGAAACGTCATGAGAATTATTTTATTATGTTTTATTTTTATTATTCTATTTCTTCCCTTCTACGTGACTTTACCGAAAGAACCAAGAAGATGAGTGCTCTGATTGACAGCGTTTACGTCCGGGGCCGGGGTTAACCTTGATGGGGGCCCCAGAACTGTGATTACTTTAGGCGGCCTCGCGACGTATGGATGGCCTCACAACGATGGGACACGCTGCGCAAGTCCTCTGATCCACAGTGAGCATGTCACGATGGATCGATTCGTCGATTAAAATCGATGCCTTTGCTCGTTATGCACGCATCACGTCACGCGCGTTAGGAATCTGTTCGTAATAAACGTTTTTTGGGTTAGATCGCGTTATTTATAAATGTGTCGTAACCCTCACCACCCGACACGGCCAATCAGTAAAAAAGTGTCACGTTGACAAAAGACAAAATAGTTCACTACTTTAGCCCACCAGTGTGTTTAAGAGTGAATCCACAACATTAAAAATTTTGTTTTTAGTACGACGTTTTGCTGGTAATTTCATCCAGCATCATCGGGAAATTCGCCAGAAGAATCTGTTGTTCTATATTCATATTATATTCGTATACCTTGTGTGTAATGGGCTCAAAGGCAGGACCGGATGAAGTTTGATAGGAGCCTGGGGCTGTTATAGTTTTAGAGGGCGACTCCTTATATAACACATTCCTGGGGAGGAAGTTGGTAGGAACGTTGGGTTGCTCGGTCAATGGCCAGGGTCAACGGCGGCGTGGTGTATTCCGCAAATATGCCCGACTGTGAGGGCGGGCACAAGCCGGCGTGAGTAGGTTAAACGTTGAGTTTTATAAGGGCACCACGGGGTGACCAGCCCCTCCCCACCCAGCCCCACCCCTCCCACCCCCCACCCAGCCCCTCCCTCCCCACCCAGCCCCTCTCTGCACGACGGACACAATAATCCCCTGTGGGCTGGTGTAACCAGGAGATTCCTACCAGTATTACATTCCTTCTCTTTCGCTGTTATACCATCACCCATGTCCAATGCCAAACACCCCATTGCTGTTCAGTTATAGTTTTTAAATGAAATACATTAATTGTAAACATAACTCAAGGTTAAGGGGAAGACACGTTGTCAGTGCGGACATTACTGGTAGTAATATAACACTGTGATGCTGGGCCTTTAATTACCAAATTACACTTTCGGATTCATCATCGTGCTACACTAAATTATTGCGTTACGTAACTATTACAAAGCAGAATTCCAAGGCCCCGGGCTTGCAGCCCCTCAAGGCTTTGAATTAATCCAGTCCTGCACACGTGCTTAACCAAGCACTGGGATCGTGCCCATCTCCATCTTTGGCCTTGAGCCAGTGTTTGAAATGCCACATAGTCTGTGGCGAAGGCCAGCCTCTCGATAGAAAACCACTGTCGACTTCCAGCAATGCGATGCTCATTTTATCAAGCCAATAAGGAATGATGGGGCTGAATTGACCTTTGGCCACGTGATTTGCACTCGACACCTATTGTGATTACATTTTGTGTAGGGTCGCAGCACAAAGCAAAAACAAGTCAAAGTGGTTTCCTTCTCAAAATGGGCATTTATGCGAGAATCATCGCCTATTTACAGATTTACAGCCTTCAGCAAGTGCTGGCATGTCCAGATTCCTATGGCAGGGGGTGCGTCTATCCATAGGACAACCACATGACTTCTACACAATATTTTACTCATTCTATCAAGCCCAGCGCTGAGTCACCATAAACAGAAGTTCCATTTGCAAGCTTCCAATGTCCAGCTGCTCACTCTAGCGCTCAGCCACTTGGCTGGCAAAAAGAACCGAATTCAATGCCACGAGGAATGACCCTTGCATATGTGCTCCACGATATAAGAAGGTTCAGTCAGACCCCTGATTTAGTCTCTAAATGAAAACTCCTGAGCCACCTGGCCAGTTCATGATTCGATTACAACGTGCCAGTGTACACGGCCAACACCAGTTGAGTTGAGCAAACATCGTGCATTTCGAAAGATTGGAGAAGGGGGGCGAACTCTAAAACCTTTTTGTTATTCATAATCAACGTTTTTGGGTTTAGATCGCGTTATTTATAAATGTGTCGTAACCCTCCACCACCCGACACGGCCAATCAGTAAAAAAGTGTCACGTTGACAAAAGACAAATAGTTCACTGCTTTAGCCCACCGGTGTGTTGAAGCGTGAAACCACAACATTTACAATTTGAGTACGACGTTTCGCTAGTAATTGCATCCAGCATCATCGGGCAATTCGCAAACAACGTGCATCAGGCATTCTGGCGAATTGCCCGATGATGCTGGATGCAATTACCAGCGAAACGTCGTACTCAAATTGTAAATGTTGTGGTTTCACGCTTCAACACACCAGTGGGCTAAAGCAGTGAACTATTTGTCTTTTGTCAACGTGACACTTTTTTACTGATTGGCCGTGTCGGGTGGTGGAGGGTTACTACACATTTATAAATAACGCGATCTCAACCCAAAAACGTTGATTATGAATAATATTGGTCGCGAAAGCCTACGTGTTAAACAGACCTTTTTGTTAATTTTAAAAAAATGTGTACTGCACTGTTTTTCGATTCCCACTTCAGCGTCTTGGAGTGCTGACCATTCTTTCATCCACCCACCAGAGCCAATCACCGTGCCCGACTTCAGCCTCTATTCAAGCGATGCAGGCCTCACTGGAAACCTGGGGGAGGTTCTGGTCGTGCGTACAAAGCCTGGGGACTGGGTACAAAGGCTGCAGTAGGAGAGGCAAGGGTATTTGCAGCCACCAAACCAGACAGCCTCAAAAATACTCACGAGCAAAGAGAACATTAATGTTTGTGTTGTATTTACATGCACTTGATTCAAAGTGGCATGCGATACATTTATGTACAGCAGATGTATTTTGCTGTATATGATGATTATGATAAATGTATTGCAATGAGGCATTGCACTAGAAATTTAATATAAAAATGTGGTAACTTTTGAAATAATTGAAGAGATCTTTTAAGCTTATTTTAATAAAGGAAATGTATTGGCTGCAATTTTCATTATATGTCTAAATAGATTTTTATTAAAAAACCTTGTTTAATTCGTTTTGTGTTGTTTACATGTTAATTAGTTTTTGAAACTGCAGCAAAGCAGCATTGACCATGGCGTAGAAAAGTTTGCAAGTATATACAATACAGTTTAGGCTTCAAGGCTGCCCTGATTTGTGTTTCGAAGGCTGGGTGGGCTATTCACGAGCTATATTTGTGGGTCCTCATGTATACATATCAGGATCAAAATACAACAATAATTATTATAATATTTCTACAAAGTAACAACTATGTGAATTAATTCATAAACTGTTGAATGTTACAACACCCATTCAGCCGCATTCGTATGAGCGCAGAATCCAAGCTTGAATGTTCAGCAATAAGACTCGGATACTCACGATGCCTGGGCGCGCCTCGATGCAGCAGACATGAGCGGTGGCACAACAAAACAAAATGCAATTATAAGAAAATAGATATCTGTGCACGAGACATGCTGCCGTGTTCGATTGGATTCCTTGGCACGGAAGTTTAAACCATGGAGCACGTTTCTTACTGGTAGGAACCTCCTGGTTACACCAGCCCACAGGGGATTATTGTGTCCGTCCGTCCGTTGTGCAGGGAGGGGCTGGGTGGGGAAGGAGGGGCTGGGTGGGGAAGGTGGGGCTGGGTGGGGAGGGTGGGGAGGGGCTGGGTGGTTATGGTGGGGAGGGGCTGAGTGGGTAGGGTGGGGTGGGGCTGGGTGGGGAGTGTGGGGCTGGGTGGGGGGTGGGAGGGATGGGGCTGGGTGGGGAGGGGCTGGTCACCCCGTGGTGCCCGGATAAAACTCAACGTTAAACCTACTCACGCCGGCTTGTGCCCGCCCTCACAGTCGGGCATATTTGCGGAATACACCACGCCGCCGTTGACCCTGGCCATTGACCGTGCAACCCAACGTTCCTACCGGCTCCCTCCGCAGGAATGTGTTAAACACCCCACCCCCCATAACCCCACCGCGTTTGTCCACCCAGCAGTATCAATGGGTACGCCACAAGTAATAAATACGCAGGTCACATATGGTGAAGTAAAATGTGGGCACTTCCAGCTCTTCCGACGATGTCTAGCAAGCGTAGCAGGGTAGGCCACAATATCTCTAGGAGGGGCTCTGTAGAGCTCCTCCTCGTGCAGGCCCTTCCGCCGGCAGTGTGCACGAGCAGGATATTGCAGGGCTGCACCTTCCTTGTGAAAGGATTTCGCTCACGCAGTGTTCAACAAAGATATCTGTATTGATAACCCACAGGTAACGCAACCGGTAACACGCTCCAGCAACTCCGCCCTCACATCTACCCTCCTGTTCTGCCTCTCCCCTCTGTCGTATCCCCTGGTCTCCCCTCATTGTCTGTAAGTCATTGGCCCAGGTCTTTGCCCCAGATGATGACCAACAGACAAGGGGCATCTCCACGTTATCTACTCTTGTACATTAGCTAAATGGCCTATCCTACCATGGTCCATCTGTATCTTCAAGTCATCCAGTCAGTGAGCTCTGAAGAAATGTACATAGCCTCTTAGGAGAAGAGGTTTTAAATTACCAATATTATTATTATTGATTGTGATGTTTATTCCTGAATAATATTATTGTTTAGTGCACAAATCGGTGCTTGGCTGGTGTATGAAACATTCGTCCTCAACAGTAGTCATCATAAAACGACTGCTGGACATGGGCCTCCTCGAGTGATCACCAACCTCTTACGATATCGCAATGTAACAATCTACATCATCGCTCAATCTTCTCCGTGGACTTTCACTGGAATGCGTTTTATTCCTCGACTGCCACGCCATTGCTATTCATGACCAGTGGCCATCATCCCTTTGCGCCACGAGGTGTCCTGCCCAAGCCCACTCGTTTTGTCATAACACCTTGAATGATGTCCGTAACCTGTGTATGTTCTCTCCACCAGGTGATTCACTTTCTGTCTCTAAATGCAATTCGAAACACGCATCTCTGCAGGTTTTTTTATTGTTCAATTTGTTTTATTTCATTAAACAATAAGGATGCCTTTCAATTCGTCAATTAATATTGCAATTAATACGTTGTGAAATGTGTTGCTCCATTAATACATGAATTACATAATCGATTTATTGATTGATAACCGGCTCGTGTAACGTGTGATTACTAATCCTGAGCTGGAGCCATGGCTCGGATTTACTCTGTTGGTGTGTATCTTACTTATGGAGTATTTGCATAAATAGGTCACATTCCAGCAAGCGACTCCCTTGACTATTCACAACCTAATTTTGGCCACGGCAAACAGGAAAGTGAATTCAGTTATCGTATAATAATGTTGTTTACCAACTGCCTCGAGACAACGTTTAGGACAAAGATAATACATGGGTATTTAAATAAATATCACGGGGCCTCCTTTGCCAGTACCAAAATAGGAGAATAGGTTTTCCGCTTTTTCTGGCAACAAATGAGATGTTAAGATGTTAAAACACAAAACGGAAACCTTTTGCAAGGAAGCATCTCTGCGTTAACCACAATACTTGTGATCAGAATGCAAACAAAAAACATGCTCTGATAAAAAAGTATATAACTAATAAATCACGACGTTTCGATAGCAACACAAGCCATCGTCTTCAGGTGAAACAATACAGCAGGCAGACCGCTGAGGAGGAAATGTAGCGAGAGAGCTACTACAAACAAAGGTTATATAGACGTTTGTGATTGGTACAACCCAAGGGTAAGTGGGCGGGACTAGGAATGGAATTTGCAAGGAAATGCAATCGCAGAGAGGGTAGGAGTTGGTGACCTCGGCTCATCCGAGGAGGGGGAGGGGGGGGCTGCCGCAACGGGCGATAGGGTGGGGGTGAAATTTACGGAGGGAAAAAGGTGACAGAGAGAAAAAAGAGAAAAAAATATATAAAACTTAGCAAACTTCGAAATGTAATGCAACTCAGAGAGTGGGCCAACACAACAGTCGACACGACACCTGCTTGATCAACGTCCTTCCAAAGATTGCTAAATTTTGCATCCCTCTTCTCGGTTGAAGTCACGTCTGAGTTGTGTGGAAATCCTCCCCGTAGAAGTGGTTCAATCTTGATTTGAAGCTTTCGTGACTGCAGGGATTCATACTCGTTGGTTCGTTCGGTAAAGTTAAAATCACCTTTTCCCCTCTGTAAATTTCACCCCCACCCTCTCGCCCGTTGCGGCAGCCCCCCTCCCCTCCCCCTCTTCGGATTAGCCGAGGTCACCAACCCCTAACCTCTTTGCGATTACATTCACTTGCAAATTTCATCCCTAGTCCCGCTCACTTACCCTTGGGTTGTACCCACCACAAACGTCTATATAACCTTTGGTTGCAGTAGCTGTCTCGCTACATTTCCTCCTCAGTGGTCTGCCTGCTGTATTGTTTCACCTGAAGACGATGGCTTGTGTTGTTATCGAAACGTCGTGGTTTATTAGTGATTTTTTCTATCTATGTGACTTTACCGAAAGAACCAAAGAGTATGAATTCCTGCAGTCACGAAAGCTTCAAATCAAGATGATACTCTGATAATATACGCATGTTTTTCTGTTTGCATTCTGACCACAAGGATTGTGGTTATTGCAGACATGATTCCTTGTAAACGGTTTCAGTTTGGTGTTTAAACATCTTAACACTTTATATTTTTTACTGATGGTGCATTGTCTTTGAGTTGTGCGCCTTTTGGCGTCATCTGGTCCAACCCATGTGAGACTAGGCTCTAAGGAAAGCTGTCTCGGGTGTGGACCAATCAACTTCAAGGACAGTGCATACATTATCAGAGTTATGTTTTTTGTTTGCATTATGGCTGCAGGTATTGTGGTCTATGCAAACATGACTCCTTGTAAAAATAGGTATCAGTTTTGTTGCCAGATAGAAGGGTAAAAAAACTATTATCATATTTTTTACTGGCAAATGAGGTTCCAATGATGATCTTAACACTTGTTTTGTTTCCAGAAAAAAGGGGAACACCTATTCTAATTCAAATAAACACATTTGGCCACTCACGGTAATTTTAAGATGACACAATTTTAAAGGAACGAATCATTTTTGAGTCGTAACCGTGACCGCTATTTAGGTGGTAAAAAAAAAATCGAGGTGCGGCCTTAAAATTGTTCGCTCATGCCGCTGCCGGCAAGAATATCTTCTCAAGAGCCCATTGGCCGTTATTAGTCCGATTCTTCCACTCTGGCCAGATGTCCCGAAAGGGGATGGAGAGTGCGACCACGCTTCAAGCCACCTCGCATGACCCGCAGATCGACTCGCTGTGGCTGCGCCTATTTATACTGCTGAGTGGACAGAAGCAGTGGCGAGGAAGCAGGGAGGGGTGTGGGTGGCGGGAGGGGATTTAAGAAAATTGCCCCAATTGTTCCAACTGCCACCCTGGAAGATGGAATAGAAGCACCGACGTCTGGATTGCAAGGTCCAGTGTGCTGACCATGACACAACAGCAGCATCGGTCATAACTAGGATTAGAAATCATTAAATACATTTTTTTCTTTCGTGTTATTTGTTTTGTGAGTGTGTGTTTCCCCCACCCCCCACCCCCCCCCCCCGAGTGAAATCTCTAGGCATGTGTTGCCCATGGGACCCCTGTCTTCACACTATGTCCACCGCAATGCGTTTACAACATTATCTATGCTCGGGCGATCGTTACAGAGCGCGCTCCAATGGGTACAATTCTGAGTTGTCTCTCTGCTACTCCAATTACACACTCAACCACGAGTATTTTAGGAAACTCAGTCTTTTAATTCATTTTTGTTGATATTCTTTTTTTATTTCCGTTCATGACGCATGGTAAACTCCAACAATACATACACTGCCCAGCGTCACAGGTCATACGCGTCCTTATTTACAGAGCTCATTGTTGGTATTTTACATGGCTGTCCATGATCATCTTTTATTAACACGAGGGGTGTGGAAAATAAGGTGGGGGTGGAAGGGTGGATAGGGGGGGGGCGTAGTGGTTAACGTATGGCAGAGTACAGAGCTGCACACATTGACCTGGGAGAGGAACTCACGCAGTTAACAAAGTGTGTGTCTCGATTTAAAGCTTTCGTGACTGCAGGCGATTCATCTTCTTGGTTCTTTCGGTAAAGTCACGTAGAAGGGAAGTAACAAAATAATAAAAATAAAACATATTTTATTTTATTATGTTTTATTTTTTTCCCTTCTACGTGACTTTACCGAAAGAACCAAGAAGATGAAAGTGTGTGTCTTCGTGGCACTGGGATCAACGATCCCGGATGTCAGGGGGGATTTAAACGGGTTATTCCGAAATGAGTCCCGTTGTATTCCTAAGTCTGCCTCCTTTCCCTTGTGCGTGTATCCCATGTGGTCGAGAGAGGCCGTAGATGATATCGGGAGTTGTTCTACGGCACTCAGGATAGGGGTCCGTGGGATCTCCACGTGCTCCATATAATTTCACGTGCTGCTATAGTAAACCCAGTTTACGGAAGGGAGAGACTGGCATATGGGACAAGGCACAAGCAGGGCCAGATGACGTTTAATAGGGGCCCGAGGCTGTTATAGTTTTGGAGGGCCCTCTTTGTTCATTAAATTGTTTTCCTTGACTGAATGATACTAAAATGCCCTGTTGCTATTCCCACTGCGTTATTTCAGTTCGAGTGTGTTCTTTTTAAGTGACGTTGAATTGTAAAGCTAAATCGAAGCTGACGCTTATTTTTAATTGTAATGTGGGCACGTAACTGTTCATAATACACATCGAATTGCCATGTATTTCATTACAAAAAAAACAAATTGTCTACAGGGTTCATCATAGAACTACAGCGCTGTATTTCAACCAATATAAAGTAGCATATATATGTTTCTTTGGGGACCTCGTAACCCAAGGCCTTCAGGCTGCAGCCCCTAAAGCTCCTGCGTGATGGGGACAGCCACTAGCAGAGGTCGCAATCGCGTTTTGATTCCTTACCCGTACCCGTACCCGGCCGCACCAGGGTCGCAAACGGGTACCCGGGTATCGGGTACCCGATTGCGACCTCTGGGATGAAGCCATGTTGCAGGCGCGGGTGGGTTGATTCTAGGAACTTCAATTGTGAGAAGAGACAAGACGTTGGGAAATGAGTGACAAACGGTTACTCACCAGTGACTCACGGCCTACCCGTACCCGGCCGCACCAGGGTCGCAAACGGGTACCCGTACCCGTACCCGGCCGGGTACGGGTAGCCGGGTATCGGGTAGGGTACGGGTATCGGGTACCCAGTTGCGACCTCTGGCCACTAGTGGGCCCCCTATGGGCAAATGCACCAACTAAAGGGTTAATAAACCAGCCCTTGGCCTGCGACGAGGCAATAAATGCCACCTGAGCAGGTGGCGGAGCCTCTGACGCGTTGTAAATTGAACTTCCTCACACAACTGCCAAGGGCCAAGCGGTGCCTCTTGACGGGAACTGTTCAGGGAGATGCATAAACTTAGCAAGGGCCTTCAAGGTGTCTTCGGCTTCCCACAATGCCCCCCAATTTGTTTTGTTCTCTAACTCATTCAAGGGTATTGGCGTGGTGCAATGTTTAGTGCGCTGGATTTGCAATCCACAGGTCAGTGGTTCTATTCAATTACCCAGCGTGGTTGTTGACACAATGATGGAAGTTTTATTCAATCCAATGTGACTCCGGCCACCAGTGGTATGAATGGGTAACGCCATAGTTAGTCAATCAGCGGGTTGCGGTAAAGTGTGAGTACTCACATCTCTTACATCTGGCCAGCATGGAAGAGTAGGCCAAATACCTTATAGAGGGGTTCTCTAGAGCTACCTCCAGTGCAGACCCTTCCACTAACAGTGGCGTCAGCAAGCAATTGGCAAGGTTGCATCTCGACTTTTAATTTTTACCACATTCAAATTATCTGTCAGTGTACAGAGCAACCTAGATATAATATTGTTGGGTGGATCAGCCAGATTAAATGTTGGATGTGCAAAATGTTAAATCAGAGAGTGTGAATTGTCATGTAATATATCGGGGAAATAGCCAAAAAGAAATGTCAGATATGAGGATATTCACAAAGTGGAAACGGTATCAAGAGGTTTTGCTGCATTTTCATCGAGTGACAGAGTATTGAAAAAAAGGACAAAGAAAATCATGAAATCATAGTGACGACGGATCATTATCCTCTGCACAAATTCACCAGAGTTTTTTTTTTCTTCTCCCCTCCACAGAGGATAAAGCGTCACTCTCCAGTGGCAGAATAAGAAAAAAAAGGTACAATTGCTGCCACATCACACATTTGAGGTCACGGTGAAGATCCTCCATAATTTTCAAATAACATTTCCAAGCGATTTTCAACATGTTTATTTTTTTATGCGTAAACAAAGCAGCTTTTCGCAAATCCTCCAAATAGCAGTGTTTACTCTCGTGTGCTCTTGGTTGCCACGCACGGCTAAACAGAACCCATTTTATTTAAGGACCTGCATTTTAATGACTGGGATTCCATGAGATTCTGAAGCAGATGGGACGCGGAGATGGTTAACGTTTCGGGTAATTTGGCTGATTGGTGTCAATGGCTGCCAACTGCACTGTCATCCTGATGTCACACACACGCACGCACACACACACAATACCCTCATATAGCCTGAACCAACAGTTGTTAGCGAGCACCTATGAAGGCCGGCACAGCCCACCACGACGCGGCTGGTCAGCACCGCGCCTTTGTCTCCCGCACCAGGTACTCATTTGAGGCTGAGTCGACCTAGGGGAGGCGCAAAACTGGTTCAAATAATCGTCGCTCGTGTTGGTGGCCGTGAGAGGGAATCAAACTCGGGTGGCTGGATTGTAGCGCAACGTGCTAACTGGAGCACGGACGCTCCCCATACGCACTCACAGATATGCACAAAGACAAAGATCCCCCGTATAGCCTTAACAGACTGTAGGGGCAAGTGCTGTTAGCGAGCACCTATGAAGGCCGGCACGGCACACGGGGGGGTGGGTGGCCAACACCACGCCCGACCGCCTTTGTCTCCCCAGTGGCGATGTTTACACACCGCACCAGGTACTCATTTAAGGCTGAGTCGACCTAGGGGAGGCCCAGGACCGGTTCAGATAATCGTCACTGGTGTTATCCGTGAGCGGGAATCGAACCCGGGTCGCCAGGTTCATAGCGCAGCGCGCTAACCGCTACACCACCGCTCCCCATATGCACACACACGGAGAGACACACGTGCACAAGCAATCGTAGGAGCGCTTTTTTCGAATAAAAATTCTGCCTGGCAGGTTTGCCCGAAAATAATAATAAAAAAATCTAATAAATGAATCTATTAACTTCATTTGTGTGGAAATTACATTTAAACATTTTCAAGGAAAGGACAAAAGCATCAGTGTAAACACCGTAATAATTTTGCCGTGTGACAACACATTTGTAGCGGCAGACACTCTAAGTGATCAGCAGTTGGGAGGAAGCAATCCCATTTGCGGAGCAGCAGCAGCAGTAGTAGCAGCAGCGCGCTCGGCAATGCAACGCGTACATCGTATCGATCTGGAAGAGCGATACGGCGGTAGTGTGGTGCTCGTAATATGAGTGTGAAATGCATTTCCAGCATCGTCCCTGTAACAACGCAAATGCATTAGCGAGCGCTGAGCTAGATGAGCCTCGTGTCAGGGCTGTCAGGAGCGGGTTACGATCGGCTGAGTCCTGTGTAAAATTCAATTTACCTGCTTCTATATGCCAACAGTGACACGGTGTTAGTGAAATGTAATTTGACAGTAAAGGTCATTACGGCTACAGCTTTATAAAACATTTCTTTTATGCGTCAGTGCTAGGCGGCGAGAGGTGTGCTTACACACACTTTACTCAACAGCCTTACGTAACTGAAAATAACAGCAGGGCAATTGCAGATGGGACATTGCCAGTCTGAAAAAAAAAAATCCTCACACCGTTAATGCGTCATCCGTAAAGATGCCATCAGCCTTTCTATAAATACATACTTAATGCATTCCACACGTGCTGTACATGCAATTATGCAGCTGATTGTGATGTCTAAGCTGCCTAATTAACGTTCATTGCACATATTAAAACACCACGTGTATATTCGCTAATTATACCGGAGCGTTATCTTGTGTAAGAGAGGCATAAAAAAGGTGCCACAGTGTTTAAATATCACATCTTAAGCCTGGAATACAAACACGGTAGGTGGGAAAGTATTAGAAAGAATTAGCCTGCTGTCTATGCTTGTAAAAATCCTCAAAATTAATACCTTGACATGATATATCTAGGTATAAACTAACCCATGTGTTTGTAATACACATTTGCCTAAACACTGTGCTTTTTTGGTAGAACAAAAACAATTCACTAAAATTACTTACAATCTCATTAAGACCTCGAATGTGTCATTGATATTGAAGATCAAAAGCTGTATAAAATATAAAATAAAATAGAAAATTTTGTGGCACGCATTACATTCCCCGCAATTCAGAGCTGTCTTGTGAACTATTGTTTAGAGAGAATCTGCATCTGTAAGCATGTGTGCGTGTCTATTATTCATTTAAGTAGATTCATGGCCGTTCATCAATCCACTGCTGGATGAAACCCCATACTGTATTAGTTACGGAGTATAATTTACCATGCTTCACCATGTTATTCAGTGCCAGTCATAGCTTAAGGGATTTCTCAGGACTAAATATATATTCTACCAACAACAAGGCAACTCCTATGACTAATTGGGAATGGGACGCAAGCGTAGGATTGATCACCCTGTCGCTGGCCGCCTTTGGGGAGGGTGTATAGTATGAAAGGCCGAAACACCCTAGGACCCAAAGGTTCACTACTGACGATGCGCTCCCCAAATTTCACCAGGCTCACTGTTCATGAACTCTTGGAAGTGCTTGCACAAAGGATAATAACATCTCATCCTGTGTTCTTTGGAATCTGATTCTGAGCAAACGCAAAAGTCGTCGTGATTTTTATTTTATTTTTATTTTACTTTTATTAATTTAAATTTTTTACCTACGTGACTTTACCGAAAAAACCTAAGAATACAAACGCAAAAGGTTGGCCAGGACCAGTTCATATACCACTCTCCACTGATGTTAGCCACAGACAGGAATCACACTCCGGGTTTTCCAGAGTCTACAGAGCAGTGCGCTAACCACTGTACCACCTCTTGCCTCCCATTGTCAGATGCTCAGAATAAAATTAACCATGCAGCACCGTGAGGGAACAGCAGAGAATGGGCTCTTCAACACGGGCCATGACGTTTCCTTTGAGCTGCTCTAAAACCTGTCAGCAATGTGTTCTTGAACACCCTAATGCCGCTGACAGCATTTTGGATTTTGATGACGACAATCAAAGGCATGCCCTATGCTCCTGTCTCGCTGCATTGGACAAAATGTGCTGGTGAAATAGTGAGGTGATATCATAGACTTGCACAGCATTCTAATATTTCTGAACAACCAGTCCTGGGCACCCCCTGTTACCAACGCACAATATATTCTGGGAGACAGCGGTGGCAGTGGTTAGCTTAATGATTAAGGGCCACGGCTAACATCAGTGAAGAGGGATATTTGACCTGGTCCTGGGTTTTCTCCTTCATGAATCTGCACTGACCAACATGGTGAAGTATAGTTGAAGAACCACCACCTCTTTCCTGTTCCTCTCCCCGCAAACAGCAATGCATGGGGAAGTCTTCATCCAATGGTATATTGACAAAGGGGCTGTGAATTATTAATAATAATATAGCATTTCAAAAAATGCATGGGTAAATCCAAGGCTGGCCTCTGGAGTGAAACAAAACTTCATTAGGCACACAGAGTGCCTTGGTAATTAAAATCAATAGTTGATTGCCTGCAGACACCGCGATCGAAGATTGGCTGAATGCATATAAATGAGCGGCTGTGAAATTCATCAGCGAAACATCTCATCTTAATTTAAGGGGAGCATGTACGATTATTAAAAAATCAATTTTGCATTAGGTTGTAAAGGCTCATTAAAAGTTACAGCCAGGGCGAGTTAAAAAAATAAATAAGCAAACAAATAAAGGCATTTTAATAATTAAATTCACAAACAGATTGATAAACACGTTAAACAGGAACACTCACGACTATACGTGCGCGATTGCAGTACTGTAGAGCCAGACCTGGGATTTAGCTGCGCGTGTGAAATCATCCTAACCCAGCTTCTCCAGGTCTACGCCCACCAGGTTACCTAGGTCTGCATACACTAGGTCGTGGATAATCTAACCGTCTATTATGGGGACTGTAAACATCTGCCATTATCCTTGTCCCCGCTGGCCACGTCTGGCTTGGCTGCTCTGCATCACTGTGAAGAGTTGCCATTGCAAAATTGCTTCTTAGCTCAATGTTAAACACATTCATTGATGTACAAACACATTTAATAAAAACAAACTCACACTCATCAATAGCATTGCCCCCAAATTAACAAAACATATACAATCAGTGACATTTCAAGCAATGACCCTTCCTCGGAGCACATGAGGAAGGGCCAATATCACCCAATATAAACTGTGTGCAACCACCATCTATGCCTGCTGACCAGCCCTGAGAACGGGAGGCAGATGCCATCAGTGGCCACCTGGATTTACCTGGAGGCCCAAGGCAGGATGTCACTTGGACCCCTTTAGCAACAACAACACAGGCCCGTGTGAGGCCCTATTTTGTGGAAAGCCCTCTTCGCACCCGGCCAGCCCTGCGTGCCACCAGCAAAAGGCTGGTGCTGTACATGGGACGCCACAATGACGAGATGTTAACTACCTCGTCTGGTAAACAGGAGGTCGTATGTTTGATCTTGACCCTGACGATCGCGTGGATTTTTGTCCGGGTCATCCGGTTTTTCCCTCCACATTTTAGAAACACGCATTTAGAGTATTTGGCTGCTATAAATGTCCACATGCTAATCAACGTCGTTGAGCTATCAATTGCGACCAAGTGGCTTCTGAAAAAGAGCAACGTAGCTCAGTGGGCTTTTCTTGGTAAAAAAAAAGATGTGTAAATTATTGTGGCGACGTACAATGGATGGCAGAATGTCCTTCACCCACTGCCCTCTGGATGCAAGTGGCCCTTATGCCTCGACAATCCATAAGAGGCAGACAGTGAAATCCTCTACAGCTGAAAATATATGAAGGGAAATCCACCTTTGTCCCTTTTAAATCCCATGAAAGGCAGAGCACAGTGCTTTTACTGCAGATTGCTTAGATGAAGATAATGACCGATGTGAACATTTTCTTGACGAATATTAATACATCTTAATAATAGTCGTATAAAATAATCGCACCTGAAATGTTGAATTGCCTACGGACAAAATGCAAGAGAGCAGTCATATTATAGATTTACTTAAGTTCAGAGTTGGCATGCCAAGGGCATACAGGCATGGAAACACCCCAGTATATACGGGGCAACCTCATATATTGAGGATACCCCTGCATCACCCTTGAAAAATCAAGTTAATGTGGTTTAAATGTTAATATTTGGGAAATGTGCTGCTTAGAGACTCCACAAATGCACAGGTCAGTTCTTTCAGTATGCAGCAGAGATAGCATTCCCAGTGGTATAAATTATGTCAATGCTGCATAGGCTGGTGCCGTTTGCAAATTAATAATGCACAGTGTAAAGCTTTAAAAATAAATCTTGGCTTACGCCAAATTTCAAGCAGGGGAAAACACAAGCACACGAGCGAATGTACGGGAAGCATGAGCCTCGCATCCATGCCGCTGTCCAGACCATGGGAAGAACATAAAAGGGTCCACCGTGAATTATACCAGGTTCCTGTGTCAGCACGAGAAGCCAGCGAATTCATGATACGTCCGCTGCCCACTTCAGACTCCCCGTGGGAGGATACAGTAGTGAATACCGGTGGTGGTTTTTGTTAAAAAAAAAGGTCAATGCCACAATATTTGCTGTGTTCTAACAGAGGGGGAACTGGCAATTAGTGTGTTTACCGTCATCCATGTGCTGCAATTGAACGGATGCACTGACAGCACACAGGAGGGCACTGAAGGGACTGCCAGCCAGTAAGCACATTTGCACATTGCGGTTTCCTGAGCAAATCATTATAAACCGACAAGAGAATGACGCTTCACAGAGAAGCCCCCTTATATTCCGCTGAGAAGCCAGAAAGCAAGTCAAGGTAAGGATCGAAACCATTGTTCAATTATCCAATTTTGAGAATTATTTACATTTCAAATATATTTAGTTTTTGTATTCCTTTAAGTTATGAAAACAAATGCATGGGTATATCTGTGAGCTTCAGACATACCGTTTAAATTAATATGAAGTGCTCATTGTTCACAATTGGAAGCATACATCAAAGATAATTGGCAAAATACTATAAGTATGGAAAGAATAGCCAACATTGATTACGCTTTGTTTCTTTTTATATATATTCGAGCTTAGAAATTGGATACCTACACAACTACATCCATCATGTGCATAATCCAAATTGACATGTCCCCTCTGTGGTTACGAGCGCATACACTGCACACAGAACCACAAGGGCAGTAAAGTAGATTCGTTTCATCCCCAAGGCAAATTCTTGTCATTCTGAAGGCAATATCACAGCATTTAAGACAAAGTGCTTTGGTCAGTGAGATTCTTCCCTTGTAGGTTATCGGTTCACACCAGGTGATAAGGAGCAGCTCCTTTAACAGACATTAAACCGGTCCTTGGCATCATTATAGAGCCCCTCATTAATCCAGTAAAGCACCACCAAATAGATAATGTGCAGTAGCCCTGCAGTAATGATCAACATAAACAACGAAACAAATAAGGAACACCTAAGCCTGCTCCAATAATATGCTTATTAGTCAATGCAAAATGGTTGTCGCTTCATTCGGAATTAGTATAAAATGTAAGCTTTTCATTCATATTTTATTATGTGCAGTTTTACTCGGTGTTCATAATTAAGTAGAGTGGCTGGGCCACTGAAGATGTCTGTGGCTTGGCAAGATGTTCAAGCACTGGCACAATTATCAGCGGCCACAACCCTGGCTTATTTTTTCAGAGGATAACATCTCAAGAGTATCTAGGTTAATGCTTTAATGTTACGAAACATCAATCCCGTTGGCTTACACCATTCCTGCAACTTGTGTGGTTTTCTACATTGGTTCATTAACAATGGACTTGAAGGCAATGCAATTATTTATTGCATTGCAGATTGCTTGTTTCACTTAAGGCATAAATTATGCATTCTAGTTTGGTTTTGAGGCAAACACATATTTCTCTTGCTTGACATGTTTTTCTTGTTTGTTTTAACGATGTTTACTTCTGTGTTTTATCGCGTTCTTTCGTAAATTTTTCGTTTAATTCGTACTTATTGACAACATTAATGATGTACTGGTGGAAATATTATCGTCATTATCGTCACCATCACCATCCATGATTTGCTTCTCTCTGAGGCACACAGCATGTATGTGTCTCTGTAATTACATTCATCTGCATCCATGACATGTTATTGAAACAGACAAAACGGGCAGTTTTCAAGTAAAACATTATTCGTATATTTTAAAAGAACTGCATTAAACTACCGCTCCACGCTGTTCTCATTAAATACAAAAAAAAAATCCTCCAATATTTATAACACGTGTTACATTGTATCCAACTCCTCACAACCAGGTTATTATGAATTTTGATTAACAAAAAAACTATTATATTTAATACCCTATAGACCATACTATTTTACACGCTCAGAGGGTACATTACATGCCTGAATAAAACAACGATTAGTACATAATAGAGAAAACGTTTACCTCGCGGTACGACAACTCCAGGAATGCAGGTTCGGCTATGCAGATTCTCACCGAACGACTTGACGCCCGTCCATTCGCTGAGATCGCATGGGGTTTTAAAAAATCACTCACGAATGGGTCAGGCTGAACAAACCGCCTGCCCGCTACTCCGGGGTAGTCGCAAGCAACACTCAACTTCCCCCTCCCAGACTCAGCCCACGCAACAAGAGAGGGGCCCGCACGGGCAGCGCTGCACGGGGGAAGTGAAGCAAAGAGGATCTGCCGCTGCAAGAAATTATTTCCACTTCATCACACAGCCTCATTAAAATCACAGGCGGGCGCGGGACGCTGGTTGGGCAGCCCGGGGAAAGGGGGCGGTGCACAGAGGGGGGAGGCGGGGAGGGGGGAGGGGAGCAGCAGCCTGGACTAGCGGAGAAAAACAAAACGGCGCACAAAGCTAGAAGCCTGTGGTGCAGCACTCCGTAACGTACGGCACCGGGTCCCAGCTCCGCGGTCAGCATCTCGCTTCAGCACCACGGCCAGCTACCGTGGTGATCAGGGCTGCGCGTCATGCCACCACGACTAGCTCCACCGCTCGGCGGCAGGGAAAATGCGCAACCACCACGTTGAAACAGCTTTTCTCTCCACCGCGCAGATTTCCTCGCTCGTTTCTCCCGCTCCGAGCAGACGCCGCAGCGCTATTAGTCATGTGTGCGTCGTCACAAGGGACGTGGGGGAATGTGGAGCGGGGCTGTTGTCCTGCATGCGTGGGTACCAGAGAACTGGAGGAACAGAGCAGCTCATCCCGAACCAAAAATGGTGAAATGGGTTTTAAAGGAAATGTTTTGTTTATCTAACTGCTGCCTAGATTAATTTATCATCACCCACATGTTTTATAAAACCCAATGCTATCATATATACGCGTGTGTGTGTGTATATATATATCGGAGCATTGTGACTCACAGTGAGATGTAATATATCATAAAGAAATGTGAAATTTGTTTTGTTGACCATTTTGCTTGACAGGCCATTCTCAAGACTAACATCGCACCAATTAAAGTGGTTAACGCTACGCCGGGGTGAGGGCAGAGCATTTGCAAAATTGTTTCCAGCCAAGATGTTTCCCCCAACTGCCTTTGTTTTCTCCTTCTAAGCACGCAATTACCAGAGACAAGCATCCTTATGGCACCACGCTGGAATAAATATATATATTATTAACGACGTAAAATATCAGTTCCATTGAAAGTGACAAATAAAAAGAAAATATATCGTTTCACGTGCTGTGAGAAAGCAAAGCATCCGGAGCAAGTTTAATCGACATAATTGTGCCATTTCTCCAAGGTACCCTTTAGTGCACTTACCTCCTATTAGTGTACAATTAAACGACGCTGCCCTTCATTGCACCAATTCCAGCAGTCCATTGCCCGAGATCGGGGAAGGATCACGTTCGGCGGAATTTCTAACGGAGACACGTACTTTTAGCCGTCAGCTTGTGTCAAATGTGCAGTGGCAATGCATGTCTGCGACGACGGTGAGAAGCACCTCTAAAAGCGAGTCGCTTCGTCTCTACACAGCCAAAGGTTAATGAACCTTGCCATTAAAGACACATGCAAAGGCTTATTGTTCGACAGGTGCGTTTTGGGATTTTTTTAAATTGTTATTATTATTGTTATTATCCTAAAGTAAAACAAAAATGAATAGCATAACCAAAACGTCTGCCCATCAAATAATATATTTAGACCCTATTTAGATTCATAATAGGAATTGTAGGCTATACATTTTGCAATCCCATAGCCAGGACAAACATTCGAACCGATGTTTTTTCAGGGATATTAACTCCTTTGCACCGATTTAACACGTAGGCTTTCGCGACAAAGGAACGAAACAGGTGGACTTTCTCCACAAATCTGGCTGTCGCCTGATGAAGCTAGTTGTAATTACTGACGAAACGTCGTACTCAGATTGTAAATGTTGTGGCTTGGCTCTCCAACACACCGGTTAGTGCTGTACTAGTGACGAATTGGCACGTTCTGTTTACGTGACAATCCTTACTAGTTGGCTGTGTCGGGTGGTGGCGGTTTTAACGACACATTTATATATTTACGCGATCTAACCCAAAAAAATTCACCAAATTTATAGTTTTTTTTTTTTACAATTATTGAAACTTGTGAGCAGCTTCGACTAGACTTTAGCATTCGTTGGCCAGCGTGGAAGAGTAGGCCAATAATATCCCTTTAGAGGGGCTATGTAGAGCTCCCTCGAGAGAAGGAGGAGGCCATTCTTCCAGCAATGACATCGGCACGTAATTGTAGGGCTGCACTTTTACCACCACATGTTCCTTACTATGCTTTGCAGTCCACAAGACAATGCCCACAGTTGTAATATCATCGTAAAAACTCACTACATCAAAATTACACAAGTCCATCCTTGCAGTGCCTTTGTTTCACCATATCTGCCGATTTGGAGTGGAATGTGTTTGTTCCAAGCAAGGGTTAAGGCTGCCCGCACCGTGCAGCAGAGCCTTGTGAGGTGCTGTAAGCACCTGCTCACAACGTACTGGGTTCCTGGCTATCATTTTACTCCAGAGGGATTCCTCGGGCTTTATATTGCCCACAAGGAAATACAATCGGCATCTCACTCTAGCCCCAGGCTCGCGGCGCTCGGATAAGCCATACGAATCCTTGGGGAAAGGCTGGAAATCTGCTATGAGAAAAATGTACTGTTCATACTCCATTAATTTCCAGAAAATAGCTCGTTGAGGGAGTAGCTGTTTTTTTGGATTTTTGTTATCGCATCTCCTTGACCAGATGAAATGATGCGCGGTGTTTGGGGACTGCATTTTTGTTTATTCGCTTATTCATTTTGAAGATGATAAAATGTTATCAAAATGAAAATTAAAGTGCCTCGCCTGTTTTAGGTTTGTGCCCGATGTTGTTTTTCTTCATATCTACCATCTAGAACATATCGTCATCCATGAATGACTGCCTGAGTGAGCGAGTAAGTGATTATTGAAAGGCCGGAGAGCTGAAATTTCGAATAAAAATAGCACTGGCTCAAAACTAGATGATTCGAATATAAATTTTTAGGCCTAAAAATTCTAATCTAGCAACTTTTTGGTTTCACTCATATGTCAGGGTTAGCATTAAGCTATATTTCGCTTTCAGTCTCATGCTAAATACGTAAAGATGTTTTATCACCATTGTCAGTGAACCAAGTAATTTGCCTCCTATGGCATGTCACACTGAAGCCAATCAGCAGTGGGTGAAGCCTGCTACCAGGAACTACTAGTAATCTGAAATAAGGGATAATTGTATTAATATCTATTGTAAATCTCATGGTACATGTATTGAAGTGCACAAGTAAGAATCCATGTTTTCTTGCTTATTTCGCACGTAATGGAATCGTGGTACCCCTGCAGCCAATAGAGGAACTGCCATTCTTGAAATTGCAAAGCTGAATCTGTCAATTCATCAAATCCCCAAGAGGGGGTGGGTAGGGGTGACATCCTCAACCATTAGTGACTTGTATTCATCACCACGATTACTGGCAACTAGTACTACCATTAACTAGTAATACTAGGTGCACATAAAAAACGTAAAATGCAAGCAATCCCAACCACATATTTAAATGTATCGCATATGACGTAGAGAACAGCAACATGTAGTGTTTCCCCATTCATTAAACATAAGGCTTCTGAGCAATGTATGCTTAAATAATAAACAATGTCTTGAATGTGCAAATTGAAACATAGTATAAGGTTTTCAAACATTCTTGATTTAAATCGAAATTTGAAATGCCTCAGCATTTATTTGAAACAAAATGAGTCCATGCTCTACGATTGCGAGACACACACTCTCGCACAAAATAATACCCTGAGTTTTATGCTAATGAGTCAATCATGAAGATTCCAATTTGTGCAAAAGTAGAAGCCACGTGATTTCATTTTATAGATTATTTTAAGAAAGAAAATATGAACGTGTTATTCTTGACTCTGCGTATCAACTGTGCAATCAATGGATGTAATACTTTACTTTGAAATGATATGGATAACCAGTGACTACCATAATGCAATAGAACAGATGGCAGCACCCATACATATTTCTGGCATTTAAAATGAAAAAAGAATAAAAATAAGTTTGTGATAGAAGCTGGTAAATTATCAAACCAGCCCCTTATGTAAATGCATGTTTTTGGCATTAGTGCGAAATGTACGTCTGTTTACTTATGTCAAGACGTCTTCATGAAAAACTGCTATAAAGCACCCTTCACCCCCTCCACTCTCTATCTCTGAGACAATTATTAAAACCCCAAAGGGCGAAATAAACCCGCCTCATCCTCGCACATTAATCTTTGTTGCTGAAAAGCCAAAGGGTTTTTTTAATTGGGGGGTGTAGAAAACAATACGCAGAGCCTCACACTCAAAATGAATGTCACCACAGTACTGTATATTTATTTAATCATTATCATAATTTGTACCAAGCTATACAGAGTTAATTAAGACATTAATTAAACATCTTGATTCGTTGGGTATTGAATTAATTCAGCATTTAAAAAGTAAAAGTATACGAGCACATTGCTTGCAATGCCCCTGATCTTGCCAGGTCTCTGTAAGCTAAGCAGGTATAAGGCTGGAACATGCTCAAACGAGTCACCACTATTTAGAGTGGTTTATTGAAGGTCGCGGTGCTCGAGGATTGACAGCAGAGGGCAGTGCAGCTACATCCATTGTTGGACTGTACTTACACGCTTCCACTTCTACCTTGTCCACCTTTATCAGCCCGCGCTGACCAGCGTGGCAAAGTATGGTGAAATAATCCCCTTGAATCGGAAAGGCATTGGACTGGCAATGCTAGTGTCAAACTCTTAATTGTGGGTTGTCCATGAGACAGGATTTCCATATTTTGCAATCTTCATCGTCTCTCATAGAAAGTTTCATCCAACCGCTCAGAATGTCCTGCCAGCTGATCCGTGTCCTTCCTTCTGATTGCCATCGCAGAATCATCTTGTCATGTACGTGCACAATACATAAACGAAACAGGACGTGTAGTCTAAGCAAAACTGCCCCGAGTGTAAACCAAGTGTTTAAAAATAAATTAATTTAAAAGAGCCAGTCAGCCTGGCTCGGCTTCACTCTGGTCTGCTCGGTCCTCTGGGCTCTGGGAATGTGTCGTGTAAAGCTAATGCATTTGAGCAGGCAACACAGGGACAGATGGGAAATGAGGCAGGGGGGCACTAGCCATTTGCAGAGTGCCGATCTAGGTCGGAGGGCAATGTTTGGTTAGGTGAGCAGGACTGTGTGCTTCCGTATGAGCTATCGCATTGCCCGGGCACAATCTGTCGAGAATTCCAATGAGAACACCCCACCCAGATTCATCTTCAAAACCCAACTTGGAACAAGAGCGGGATTACTCCTTTTACATCGAGCAATCAATCTTACGGGAGGCTGTAAAATGGGCAGCGTGGCACTGCTGAATACTTGGACGAACCAAGGGGTGGCTGGGTGACCAAGTGGCACTCTGTTCACGCTCCCGGCCTGTCCGCATAATAACGTGTTGAAGGTGCATTATCAATAAGCGTGACATCCCTGGAGGGGACGTTAAAACCGCCATCCCATCTGCCTCCTTGCGCAAGTAACGCAAAACATCCCACGGATGACTTTTTCCAAGAGGAAGGCCGTCACGCTCCATTACCTCGTCCGTATTTGCCTGTGAGGGTGGTCATGTGACCAAGGTAATTACACCTCAATGGGAACACTCCGTGTAGTGGATTGTCTATAATAAATTAACAAACAGATAAACGCACGCCAAAATGACCTGGAAAGTGCTTCATTTACTATGCAATCACTTCAAGGAGCTCATGCATTTTCATTTTTTAAACCGTGCGCCTGTGCAGATGCTAAACTCTGCTATTCCAAGGGATATATTTTTCTCCCCCCTGGCTCCCAGCTGAATGTTGCTTCCTGCATCGCTGTGGAACATCACTGTCTAGGGCTGATAACAAATGCTGCTCGCTGCCATGCATTTGAGTGACAGCATGGCTTTCATGGCAGTAAAAGCTAGTTTTACGTATCTCTGCTTAGAGACGATAAGCAGGGCACAGAACATTAAAAAGGATAAGCCGATAACCTGCCACATTGACTCTTCATCCTGAATGATACTGCAAGGCTCATGAGGTGAAGCCTGCACGCTCATATCTACGATACTTTCTAAATGAAACAAGGCCGTATGAATGTATGTGGTTCGTATCCAGGTGGCGAATGCTAAAATAGAAAAAAAACGTGCTATTTATATTGAGCTGATGCTTGGTATCTAACGTTACATTGGGCTTTATGACTTCAGTGAATGGATTCTATGGCCATAGTGGATCCTTTCAAATGTGCCCGCTCTCCTTGCTAATGGGTATCAAGGCCAAAGCACAGAGGGGATCACCATCTCAACAAACTTCCGATGTGTTCCCACAAGCACTGGAAAGTATGCCGGCCCACTTTGTACAATGGACAAGTGGGCCCCGCCTAGATTCCAACATTAGCGTTCCCCTGATAAAACCTGGATGCATGGCGAGCTTTAACAGGGCCACGTGCCTTCCTTTCCTCCCAAGGAAACAGTACAGTTCTAGCCGGGTCAACCTCGGAGCCAGTGACGACATCGAGGTGTCATTATGCAAGCGACACAAGTTGTCATTGGCATCCGTGTTGTGTTATTGTTTAAAAAAAAACAAGATCGAAATTTCTACAAATTATATTTTTTACAAATAATGTAAGCAATAACCCAACGGTACTAAACTCTACTGACCTGGTATCGACAATCAAGGGGATTTCCCTGTCCCCAGACGACCTGCTTGTCAGTTTTGATGTGGTTTCCATATTCACCAAAGTTCCTGTACCTGACACCATCGCAATCATTGAAGACTTGGTTAATCAAGGACTGAATACTGGGGTACCCCCCCTGGTGAGACACTGCTTAACCAATACATACTTCACCTGGAATGGAACTTTCTACAAGCAAACTGAGGGCACCCCAATGGGCTCCCCCCTATCTCCGGTTGTAGCCAACATTTTCATGGAGAAATTTGAGACTGACGCCATCCAGACTGCCACTCTACGCCCGACCTTATGGAAGAGGTACGTAGATGACACTTTTAACATCTGACCACATGGCCGGCCTGCTCTAGACCAATTTCTCGACCACATCAATTCCATACACCCAGCCATCAGATTCACCATGGAAGTCGAAAAAGATAGCAAGCTACCCTTTTTGGATGTCCTAATTAAAAGGAGACCTGATGGTTCAATGAGCCATTCTGTCTACAGGAAAGCCACCCATACGGATGCTTACCTAAAACCGGATTCCCACCACCATCCATCCCAGAAGAACTCCCTCATCAAGACTCTATACCATAGAGCCCAATGCATCCTCGACCAGGAACACATTGCCAGTGAACTCAAACACGTACGCCAAGCTCTTAAGGCTAATGGTTACTCCGACTACACAATCCGTAAAGCCATCACTCCAACCATCAAGAAGGATCCTGTTGAGGAGCCTTTCAAAACCATCACCTTACCCTACATTGTTGGGGTCACAAAAAAGATCTCCAAAATCCTGATTAAACACAAGATTTAGGTCCGATTCAACACATTACATAAAATCCGTGATCTGGTCCCGTCTGTAAAAGACGTGGTTCCAGACATACAGTACCCTGGCGTCTACAAACTAAGTTTCCTCTGTGGTAGCAGTTACATTGGAGAAACCAAACGACATGTCTCGGACCGCATCCGTGAACATAAAGCAGACCTGAAACACGGTAGGACAAACACCTCAGCCGTGGCAGATCACTGTTACAATTCAGTGGGCTCACATGACATTGACTTCTCCAAGACAGAGGTTCTCTGCAAGCCATCTGGCTACCATGAGGGATTTGTTCATGAGGCGATCCACATATACAAACATAGAGACAATTTCAACCGAGAAGATGGATTCTGGCTCAGCAATCATTGGAAGGACGTAATAAACCATTTAGGATCTTAACTGATTGTTGTTCACGTTTACGGTGACTTTCAGACCACAGTCCACTCACTGGCATTGAATGTGTATCTTGTGTTCTCCACAGAGAATGCATTACTCCGCTGCGGGTCTCCTTTCACCGCTCTCCCATTCACATGTTTCATTGCTTCTACATACTATTAACATTCCCTCCCTTTGTTAATGCTACCCCCTACCCCCTCCATTTGGTGCTGCTGATCCTGCATAATGCATGGGCATAATATGACTTTGAAACCCCCCTGCCCACCTCCTACGCATTTCCCATGAATATGCTAAATTCCTCTTAATTTATGCACATTCTTTTGTTAAGGCGCTCTTCTTCCACCTCCAACTCAGCTTATATATAAGCTCCTAGCTTGGTTGGCAGTGTCTCATTCTTCACCTGAAGACGGCTGCTTGCGTTGTAGCCGAAACGTCGTGAGAATTATTTTATTATGTTTTATTTTTATTATTTTATTACTTCCCTTCTACGTGACTTTACCGAAAGAACCAAGAAGAAGATACATTTAACCTTGTAAAAAGTCTTCTATCTGGTCATGGAGGGAAGGGTGGGGAAGAGAGAGTGGGGCATGAAGTTAGAAATGTGGAGCCCACGAAACCACAAGGCACGGCACGGATCTGCTTTCCAGTGCTCATGAACATGTAGCAGTTGTTGAAGATAATACACTAAAAATATATACATGAATAAAAAAAATGTCATTCCCTTTCAAGTCTGTTTTTTTTTATGCATAAAGTAATGAACATTCAGAGTATTCCAAAATTACTCAAATATAGCTTATCATAGTCCGACCTCGCCTCTTAATGGACATTAACAGCTTGGGCAGAATAAATGAAGCCATCGCATAATCTGATGTATTCGTCAAATACGAATGGGCGTATTTAGCGCTACATTAACATGTAGCACGTATTTATTTATTTAAAACAAGTAAGGATAGTTTTAATGATAACAGGCCAACAAATATTCAACTCTGGAATGCAGCCAGATTTTATGATGGCTCTTGGTATGTGCTCTTTGCCTGAGGCAAAGCTTTTGAAAGAGCCGAGGGCACATTTTTGAGTGTAATGCCATCTTCCAGCGGTGTCCAACTGAACTCCTTCTGAGTTTATTTCTTGCCTGAGGGCTAGAATTTTAGAAGAAAAAATTGTGCTGCTTAAATCTATTAAATTAGTAAATGCATACAGCAGAAATATGCGAAAAAAAATATTCCATTGTCAAAGTTGGAAATAAATAACGAATTACAGTCAAACGTGCATTTCAAATTGACATATTGACGTATCCATGCATATTGCATATTGGGTTTGAGCAGCAGCAGAGTGGTTAGCACACTGCACTATGAACCTGGTGACCAAAGTCCCATGCTAACATTAGATATTTGAACCGGTTTTGGCCTCACCGCTCTCGACAACCGACACTGACCAGAATGGTGCAGTACCTTCAAATAATCCCCACGATCAAGAACAACATGAGGCTTTCATCTGGCAGTGGATTGACACGTGGATATAGACTTTCATTTAGATTGTCATTATACGTAGTTGCACGCATGCATGCATCATGAACGCAATGTTTTATTTCAACAACAAAAAACAAAAACACATCACAACAACAATTGTAAAAACTAGATTTTGACTTTTTGTATACGTAAATGCTTTAAAAATATGACAGAATCCTGAGCACATTTATAATCAAAAGGTAACCACTCATTTGTTTGCTTCACCAAAGTATACATGAGGCCGACTTGAAATATGAAACACTCCGAATGACTACAGGGGTAAAAGAGGTGACCACACTCTGCAAGATGCAGATGCATTTTATTGGAGCGACAGGACAGGAAATCTCATGCCACGGCATGTGGGCGCCTGCCACAATGCAGCCAGCGCTGTGTCTTGAATACTCGGGGCACCCAACTCCATTGAAGTTGATTTCCTTTTACACAGAGTAATTTATTGCGCGGAATCAGCGACGATTAATCACTTTTTTCGGAGTCGGCACAGTCACATTTCCGATATAGCGGAACTATAAGCGTTATTATTAAGTATGAAATTGCATCGCTTGTTTTGTTTGTTTCATTTACCCAGGCTTCATTGCACACTCACAGGCTGTGTAATAGGTGCAGGTCACAGCATTGAGCACAGCAGATTCGAGCAGGGACTGACTCACTGGCTTGACCCCCTTTAGCTACGTTATACCCTTTTCTGCAAATGTAGGCGAAGACGGCTTCTGCAGCATAGCCACCCGCATTGGGAAATAATTGTCAACTGCTTTTTGGCAACCCACGTGCAGAGCCCTCATTGATTGTGGTGGAAAACCAGAGCCCTAGATTTGAAGCTTTCGTGACTGCAATGATTCATATTCTTAGGTTTTTTCGGTAAAGTCACGTAGGTAAAAACATTAAAAAGTAAATAAAATAAAAATCACAACGTTTCGTCGTAGCTCCTGCAATCTCTCATTTACTTGATACAGCTGTCGTGGCTGTGACGGTACCACCTGAAGACGGAAGCTTGTGTTGCCTCCGAAACGTCGTGATTTTTATTTTATTTTACTTTTTAATGTTTTTACCTACGTGACTTTACCGAAAAAACCTAAGAATATGAACCAGAGCCGTGCATAAAGCGGAAAAGCTCAAAAGAGCTAACGGGCCTTTTAGGGATCGCCTGTGGATAAGGACTGGCAATAATATATATATATATTTTAATATTAGCACGGAGATGGCCTTTTAAATAAAACTGTAAGCTTTTAATTGCCCGGATGGAAAAAAAAGTTTGAGATTGAATGAAAGCATAACAATATTAACGTCCTCCGCAACTATTTATATTTGTTCTTAACATCAAAGTGTAAGTAGCATTGCCGTGCATTCTTTGTCGTATTTTTCTGGATGGTAAATATCAGGTGGGGGAGTGGTGACACAACGGATAGCGTATCGTGCTCTGATCCTGAAAACCTGGGTTGGATTCCCAGGCCGCAGTTAACGCCAGTGGGAAGTTTTATCTGAACTGGTACCCCTCCCCCCCTCCCCCACATCGTAATAGCCTGCACTAACCAGAGAGGTGAAGTATAGTCAAACGACGGAAAGAGATTTCATCCAACATTGGGATTGACAAATAACTGGACCATAAATAGATTGCGTACAATCATTGGGCATTTTTCGATTTAAAGCTTTCGTGACTGCAGGGATTCATCTTCTTGGTTCTTTCGGTAAAGTCACGTAGAAGGAAAGTAATAAAATAATAAAAATAAAACATAATAAAACAATTCTCACGACGTTTCGGCCACAACGCAAGCAGCCGTCCTCAGGTGAAAACCAGGTCCGTCGAGGCGACAGAGTCTGAATGAAACAGCACACGAGCTTGGAGCATATATATAAGCTGGGCGCATTGACAAAGGAATTTGCATATCAAAAGGAATTTAGCATATTTATGGGAAATGCAGGAATGTGATTAGTACTGCATATGCATGTGCATCCTGCACATGCATATGCAGTACTAATCACATATGCATGTGCATCCTGCACATGCATATGCAGTACTAATCACATTCCTGCATTTCCCATAAATATGCTAAATTCCTTTTGATATGCAAATTCCTTTGTCAATGCGCCCAGCTTATATATATATATGCTCCAAGCTCGTGTGCTGTTTCATTCAGACTCTGTCGCCTCGACGGACCTGGTTTTCACCTGAGGACGGCTGCTTGCGTTGTGGCCGAAACGTCGTGAGAATTGTTTTATTATGTTTTATTTTTATTATTTTATTACTTCCCTTCTACGTGACTTTACCGAAAGAACCAAGAAGAAAAAATAATCATTGGGCACTTTCACAATTCGAGGTTGCAACGTTTAATCGTGCAAATATTATTTTAGTTTCGATTTAAAGCTTTCGTGACTGCAGGAAATCATACTCTTTGGGTCTTTCGGTAAAGTCACGTAAATAGAAAAATAAGAAAATAAGAAAATATCACGACGTTTCGATCGCAACACAAACAATCGTCTTCTTGGTTATTTCGGTAAAGTCACGTAGAAGGGAAAGAATAAAATAATACAAATAAAACATAATAAAATAATTCTCACGACCTTTCGGCCACAACGCAAGCGGCCGTCCTCACTTGCGTTGTGGCCGAAACGTCGTGAGAATTATTTTATTATGTTTTATTTGTATTTTATTATTTCCCTTCTACGTGACTTTACCGAAAGAACTAAGAAGATGAATCCCTGCAGTCACGAAAGCTTTAACTCGAAATGTATATTTGGAGTTTGCACATTCTCCCCCATGGTCGCGTGGATTTTCCTCCAGGTCCTCCTGGTTTTTTTTCTCTCCACATTTGGAAACAAGCGCTTAGAGCATTTGGCTGATATAAATTCCCAGACAATAAGCCACTTCGCTGAGCTATTATTTGTGGCCAGTTCACTTCTGAACAAGAGCTACATAGCTCAGTGAGTGCGTATGGGGGAGCGTCCGTGCTCCAGTTAGCACGTTGCACAACAACTCCAGCCACCCGAGTTTGATTCCCTCTCACGGCCACCAAGACGAGTGACGATTATTTGAACCAGTTCTGCGACTCCCCTAGGTCGACTCAGCCTCACGTGAGTACCTGGTGCGGTGTGTAAAAATCATCGCCACTGTGGAGACAAAGGCGGTCGGGCGTGGTGCTGGCTGGCCACCCCCTCGTGTGTCGTGCCGGCATTCATAGGCGCTCGCTAACAGCACTTGCCCCAACAGTCTGTCACAGGTTATGCAGGAGATCGTTGTTTTTTTAGAATTGTCTGGGACAACAAATATTTCCGTACATTTGAGGCAACAATGTAATTAAACAATTGCGGATTGTGTTCACTCCATTTGCATAATTTACAAAAAAAAGTGGGAATCGCAATAATAAAAGGACACATTTCGAAATTGCCATCGCACGCATATTTTAGAGTCATAAAAAACATATCAATGCTCCTGCACAACAATACCTTTTACGATACTAAAACGTGGATGCAGAGTGTGGTAATGGACCATCAGTCAGTAGCGCAATGACCGGCATTGTGGCGTACGATCAGGCGAGCCCCATGGCCGACACAGCGTGGTGCGGGATGCCTCCTCACAGCAATAGATTTACAAAAAGGGTTGTTAATAATTCATGTCATCTTCGTTCAAAAGCCTTTTTTAAGCGTTCATTACAGTAATCTACCTACACAAATGCACTCACACACCTCTTACTTACTGACACGCGCTAGAGACAAAGCGCACTGTTTGGGGTAAGTGATTTCTGCGAGAACATTTGAAGGCCAACACCACACCTGACCCGCCTTTGCCTGCCTAGTGGTGATGTTACACAGCGCACCAGGTACTGTACTCATTTGAGCCTTGAGTCGACCTAGGGGAGACCCAGGTCCAGTTCAGATAATCGTCACTGGGGATTTCCGCGAGCTGTAATCGAACTCAAACCCCCAATTCGTAGCATTGCCCGCTAGCCGCTACACTAACGTTGCCCAAATCCACACATGCATACACACACTGTGCATGATAAGTAAAAAAAATTAACCCGTAAAAACAAAGTTTTTCACTATAAATACTTTATATGCGTGGCGGCTAGAGTCCTCTCGTCCTCTGGCTTGAGATGGCTGTCACCTATGGGTCAGATGATTGCCTGCCACCATTAAGCAATTGGTAATTAAATATAATTTATTTTTTCCTAAAAAGTGTAAAATTTTGGGGGGAAAAATTCACGAAAATAAATTGTCACGCACAACGAGTCTGTGTGCAAAATGTCAGCTCGATTGGATCACGGGAAGTGGGTTAAAAAACGATCGAAAGATTTGCACGGTCGTAAGCGCGCAAGCAAGCAAGCAAATGAACTTAATATAAAGGATTTAAAAAAACTGAGGTGTAATGAGATAATTGCTTACAAGTATTATCTAAATGTGACTTAAAACCCCTTTTTATGCATGAATGATCAATCATGTGGGATTATACAAAAAAATAACTAAAAATACCTGCCAGAGGCCAGGGTTGGCTTTGCTATTACATCCCAGGACACCGTCGCACAATTGTTTGAAAGTATTCAGGACACCACTTTAATGATTAACTTTGCAATTAATTACACTCTCTAAAAACGGCAGGCACATTGGTGTTCAATTTTTAACCCAGCACGACATGCTGGCAGACCGGGGAGAATTTTTTTTTGCAAGCAGTACTAATGACGGCTCGAAAACAAAAATTGAAACCGGCAAATCTTAAAAGTTTACACTCGAAGGCATAATGGCTGGGGCCCATCCCATTAGGATGCACACATTTCAATGAAACTGACTTAGCTCCGTAGATAGTAGATAAATGTTTGGTAATTTAAAACGTGTGATAAACTAAGATGTTTTAAAGTTAAGATTTAATTGCTCGCTGATATTGAGCGGACGACATTTAATGTTTAACATGACCGATGCCCTGCTGTCTGTTGAATTGTTGTGAGTTAATTATCCTTAAAACAATTTTAGCGAACGTGAAAAATATGAACAGTAAAAATGTAAATTTGCCTGCAATAAAGCATCAAAATAGGCTATTACTCAACACTGCAATTAAATCACTGAAAACAATCGTGAACGATACACACTGGGTATTTTTCTCAGCTTGAACCAAAAATAAACACAAAACTTTTGTGATCTCAACTTGCCTCAGTTGTTGGAGTTGTAACAATTTCATCAATGCCCTCAACGTAAATGATTCACCATTATGATTGCGGCCAGAATCATTTTGCTTTAATGCCTATAATTGTATCCGCATAATTAAGCGGGGTTACGTCACGAACAAAGCTCTTCTTCACTCGCCATTCTACAAGCACAGCAGCCCATTCTACATGGGTGAGGGAGGGATGGGGAGGGGGGGCACGAGGGGAAGGTCGCTGTGGGGGCTGAAATACACTCGAAGCACTTCAAGATTCCATCTCAAATGCATTTTTACTTCGTGGTGTTGTTTTTTTCTCCTTGGGAATTGCAGGATAAATAGGGTTTTTTTGTTGTTAAAGGTTTGAACATTTGAAGGTGATTTCTCAGCCCTGTTGAAAGGGAGCGTGGCATTGAAAAATAACAAATGGCACCTGAATTATGGCAATGCGCTGAAAATTGGGATGCTCTGTGTTTTTTTGTGAAAGAAAAAAATGCAACCTCCGGAGGTCCGTAACTTGTTCATTGCTGCAGTGCACACGTGTTGAATCGTACACTGCTGACCCGAGTCCATTCACGCTCAGTAGATAAGGGCCATCTAGCCGCACCAGTTGCAATATCTCTCCACTTTTATCCTTTTGTGCATTCACTTTGCCCACGGCACAGATAGTGTTGCTCCATTTGCTGGTTTTGTATACGAGGAGCAAATAATTCATACCCCACAAATTGTGCAATCTGGACATGTGCGTGCAAATGTAAGAATGCGTTTCATATGGATAAGGGATACACCAAAAGTTATTGCAAATCGCTTCTTTTGTTCTTATTGCTTCAGCTTAAAATCCACCCCAAAAATGTATTGAAATTATAAAGGCATTAAAGGTTCATATTCGGCAAATGCATTCAGACACTGAGATAGCAGAAGCCCTTCACCAACATGGCAATCAATACCAGGTCACACACGAACCTGAGATCATTGGACACGATTGCGCGATTTGGATGGACTCTGCTGCCCCATCCAACGTATAGCACAGATCTGGCACCCTCAGATCTGAATCTGTTCAGCCTTTGGAAGGATGGCCTACATAGGCAACATTTTTAAAATGACACTGCTGTACTAGGATGGTTACATAATAACAAATTGTTTTTATCATGACATAATTTTGGCCCTTGCTTAATTCGTCACAATTGCATTGAAAAGTTTTTTTACACCGTGTTGAAAAACAGTAGAATGTTCATGAAATTAAAATAAATATGTCTGTAATTTTGTATCGGATTCAACGAAAAAAATAACGGTAATTGAGAAAAATAATAGGAGGCAATGCTTCCGATGCAATTTTCTCACGTATTATTTCGAGAGATAAATTATTACATTGTGGCATGCACTAATCAACTTTATTTTTTGCTAAAAATGTAAAATCCTTTAATTAAATACTGGGATGGGGGGGGGGGCAAGGGCAGGAGGGGGTCCTACAAAGTCAACATTTTGTTCGAGAGGCTTTCAAAAGTAATTTGCCTGAATATTCAGAAACTCCGTGGCAGCGTTTCATTTTTGTTTGAAATGCCTAGCCATGCTCCTGGATATTTTCACAGAAGCTTTGAAGGTATGTGGTTCACGTGAACTCGTGTTAATGCCTTTCATTTTTTATAAACTTAGCGGAGTGCCAAGCTTCATATGTTTAGATTTTTCAGTCAATTTGTTCGTTCATATAACAGACAGTGCATTACAATCCACCACGTTTTAATAAACGTTGTAAGCAAGTGTTACTTCTCTTCAATTATCTGACGTCGCACATCCGATTTCGCACGGTTGACTACGTAGGGTGCGAAAGCGGTTCAACATACGTACACACACAGAAGGTATTTAAATAATCTCTTTCGGAACATCGTCGCCAATACAAAATCATTGTCATCGTTATAATCGGTATCCTTCTTGTGACTTTGGGTAATAATCCACTTGTGGCAAAAAAAATTAGCTTGGATAAAAATTAAATAAAAACAGGGTGATCCATTTATAGATGCCCGACTGATTTCTAATGTCCCTTTTACATTCATCTCAACAGGTGATTGAATTGTGTAAACGCGGTGGCTCCATATCTTACAGAAGCAGGGTGTTGAAATACGCAGTAAGTGTGTTGTGATGGGTGTTAGATGTGAAGAGGCTTTGAAATAAAATGTTCTTTTCTTCATGATGCCTCTGCATTATTTTAGTGGGCATCTATAAATGGATCGCCCTCGGAGAGGAGGGCTGTGTTGTGCGTGGACTCAGACTGTGCGACTTTCGCGATCAATATCATCCATATTAAATTTCGATTTAAAGCTTTCGTGACTGCAGGGTTTCATCTTCTTGTTTTTTTCGGTAAAGTCACGTAGAATGGAAATAATAAAATAATAAAAACAAAACATAATCAAATAATTCTCACGACGTTTCGGCCACAACGCAAGCAGCCGTCGGCTGTCGTTTGCTGCTTGCGTTGTGGCCGAAACGTCGTGAGAATTATTTGATTATGTTTTGTTTTTATTATTTTATTATTTCCATTCTACGTGAATCTACCGAAAGAACCAAGAAGATCATCCATATTGTAGGTTTTTGCCCATCTTTGCCGATCCGAGCAGGATCGGCCTTGCAAATAATGAGCCATTTCATCTCTTGGCATCTTCCCCAGTTGAACATTTTAAAGAGGAATTAAAGAGGAAGCTGATAAATACATGCATTGGTTATTTAACTCAGACGTTATTAGCAACACTACGTATGCTCGAAGGCAAATTGTGTTTTCTGTGATCCTATACATTATATTTCTCTTTTCACTGAAAAGTATTTGTTTAGGCTGCTGATTTGCCACGTGCAGCGGTTAAAATATCAAGGCCGCCTTTCGCATTTGTAATTCACAATCCAGATTCTCAAATCACCGTTCCAGCTCGATTCCACGTCGGTGAGCTTCTGCTGCCAAATCGAGTGAACGCTCTTCGCTGGAAGGCTTCGTTATTTTCATCTCTGTACAGCCATCCTCCGGCGCTCCACTGCCTTCTGTCGAAACAGAGTGCACGGAGATTTAACGTGGGTGTCCTGTCCAATACAACTTTTTATATATTTTTTTTATCCAGCATCAACTGTGTAGCTCTACAATTTGTTTTCGTGTTGTGCCGCGTATTCTTCCGCATGATGTCCGACGTTTCGCTCCACGGTACGGGAAGATTTTTCAGAAACTTAAGTCTTCATCTGCTTCGTATCGTTGATGTTGATGTAAAGCAACAGCTATAGCGTTACATTTGAGGTGCTTGAGCCACATCATTGCGTCAGGCGTAGCGGAGTGCATTGGCGTGATGATGCATTTTTCCTATTTGTGAATCGGGCATTGATTCATCATATGTTCCGTGGTCCGTTTTGGGTGACTCCAGTCGCACATCAGAGATGTGTTTTCCCTTTGTGCGTCGGGTATCCGTATCTGTTGCCATGGTTTGAAATTCATCAAAATAGCATCACTTCCTGAACAGGTTCAGGTGCACTGTGTGATATCGGTACGATCGACGGGTGAGCAATCGAATTGCGCTGGATTGCACTTCATCGATTACAAGCAATCGTCCCGCGGTGCAAAACCGCGCAACAGAATGCAATGCTTGAAACGCCACTGATTCCAAAGAACACAGGATGAGATGTTACTATCCTTTGTGCAAGCACTTCCAAGAGTTCATGAACAGTGAGCCTGGTGAAATTTTGGGGAGCGCATCGTCAGTAGTGTACCTTTGGTTCCTAGGGTGTTTTGGCCTTTCACACTATACACCCTCCCCAAAGGCGGCCAGCGACAGGGTGATCAATCCTACGCTTGCGTCCCATTCCCAATTAGTCATAGGAGTTGCCTTGTTGTTGGTAGCCAACATCCCATGGGACTATGCATGGCAGGGGCGTCCTCCTCCCTGAGTCAAGCATTGTTGACTGCATACCTCCTGGCCCTCTCACTTTGGGGCCCAGCTGGGGTCTTTCCTCTTCATCCAGAGCCACTGACTGCTGCCTTCTGCCGTGGTGGCTAGAGTCCTCTCGTCCTCTGGCTTGAGATGGCTGCCACCTATGGGTCAGATGATTGCCTGCCACCATTAAGCAATTGGTAATTAAATATAATTTTTTTTTTCCTAAAAAGTGTAAAATTTTGGGAAAAAATTTCACGAAAATTAATTGTCACGCACAACGAGTCTGTGTGCAAAATGTCAGCTCGATTGGATCACGGGAAGTGGGTTAAAAAACGACCGAAAGATTTGCACGGTCGTAAGCGCGCAAGCAAGTGAACTTAATATAAAGGATTTAAAAAGACCATATGCACGATAGTATATATACAAAGTTCCTCCTACAGCCTTCACAGACTGTTGGGGAAAGTGCTGCTGGCTAGCACCTATGAAGGCCAGCACGGTACATGAGGAGATGGGATGGCCAACACCATTCCCAACCGCCTTTGTTTCCCTAGTGGCGATGTTCACCCATCGCAACAGATATTTATTTGAGGATGAGTCGGTCCTAGGAGAGCCGCAATACCAGTTCAGATAATCTTCACCGGTGTTGTTCCGTGAGCGGGAATCGAACCCGGGTTCGCGAGGTTTCGTAGCGCAGCGCGCTAACCGCTACACTACCGCTCTCACACTGCCACCTACACACACACACACACCCCTTGTAAGTACACGCTATGTATTTGGTCACGTGACTCTAACAAGCTCACTTTCGTGTTGGATTAATGTCTTCTCGCGATGACGCCTGATTGACAAACATTAGCACTTGACTCAGTCAGATGCGACAGCGTGTAAACCGCACGCTTGCAATGACAATATAATAGCGCATCAATAGCGATGCAATTGACAAGCACTCAATAACATCGCATCACATCGGTTATTGCCACCATTGCATAGTGTACATTTTGGCAATTCCGGAGAATGTGACCCAAGTGACATAGCCAGCGGGCGTTGAGGCGGTGGGGGGGGGGGTTAAATTAATTGCAATAACATTATTATACTTCTCATCTTTGCCCCTGAAGAGCTGTTAATGATACCAGGCGATATAAAACAGCTGTGGAGTGGACTGGTAATCCCGACGAGTAATTTGTCTCACATTAAGAGAACAACGTATGTGAGTGCAGGTGTCGTCCTCTCGCAAGCCAAGGGGTACAGGCCTCCCGGCATGACGCTTCATCACCGATTCGCCGTCGTGTTGCGGTTGGAAATGTTTTGGAATGCCCCAAACTCTTGCTGGCAGATGTCAGAAAACGGACATTGATCTTTTTTTTTCCTGGCATGGAGATGATAAAACAAAAAAGTTTTTGTTTTGTCTATATACTTTATTGTGTGTTGCCATCATTCTGGATTTTAAACTTATACCGGTACCAGCGACAAACGCCAGAGTTGGCAGGCGAGAAGCGGCGAGTGCTGTATACAGAAATATTCAGCCGAACAAATGAATGCCCAACTCGTTGCCGTGACTATTTTGCACGAATTATGATGAAATTATTGATTGGAATGATGAACGCCGCTATGGAGCACCTTGTCATTTACTTGTCCAATACACAGACGGATCTTAACAATTATTTGATGAGAGCCAAAAATAATGGCATCATTTTTAATATTGCACACAATTGCAGGGAGAACCATCTTTCTGCCACGAAGACGGGTCATTGCCTGAAACGTCGCCTAACATGATTAGAGGAGTGTTACTGACGAATGTAATGCTTAACACGTAGGCTTTCGCGACCAATGTTATTCATAATCAACGTTTTTGGGTTTAGATCGCGTTATTTATAAATGTGTCGTAACCCTCCACCATCCATTCTGGCGAATTGCCCGATGATGCTGGATGCAATTACCAGCGAAACGTCGTACTCAAATTGTAAATGTTGTGGCTTCAACACACCGGTGGGCTAAAGCAGTGAACTATTTGTCTTTGTCAACGTGACACATTTTTACTGATTGGCCGTGTCGGGTGGTGGAGGATTACGACACATTTATAAATAACGCGATCTAAACCCAAAAACGTTGATTATGAAGAATGTAATGCTGTTGGTTGTGTTGGTGCACCACTGCCAAAGCGGCTTAACGTAAACATTTAAAGGCTTTTCATCATTAGTGATATGCTTTAAAACATACGCATCACCTTGCTTTACTCCGCGTTATTATTCATATAACACAATTCAACGAAATATGCGCTTTTGATGAGGCTTAAAATACCTTTCCAAATATGTAATACATAGAGATTAACTGTGGAAGCCAGCCGTGTGTGTGTGTGTGGGCCAGTCATTACCTTTGCTCTTAATGATTCATATATGAATGACTAGTCAAGTAAATATTTAACAGCAGCTCATGAATAGTTCAATCCTCCGATCCGATTAGTATGGTCTATGATCTGGCATCTGCTGCGCGGTGATGAAGCAAACTATTTTACACGTATGCATATTTCATTTTTCAATTTCAAACTAAAACCAAGTCGGTCTACAGTTAGCAAAAAAATATATAAGGACCTTTGGTGAATAAGTAGATACACACCTGCTATGGCTGATAAGCCTTGCAGGTTCACTGAAGGATATGTTTGGAATTAGCAATGCCTGTTAAAAAAAAGCTTAAACGTGGATTTTGGAAAGATTTTTTTTTTTACTAAGTATGAAAAGCAGCTGCTTTCGCAATGCTGTACAGCTTCACAAGATAACCCTATTATACATCTACACACAAGTGCAGAAACTTGGATATAGGCAGAAATAAAAGTGGCTTGCCATCAATCGTGCCCAAACATACAAGGCATGACCAAGCATTTAGACGGAAAATTTTCCACAAAGCCGTCGGCACAAGAGCATTTGCGAAGAAAATGAAATTCATAATTGAGTTGGCATATGCGTCTCTTTGCATTCGTGGGTCCTGGGTTCAATATGGAAGGGATTTTAGAATTTCCGGGAAATCCATTGAATGCTTGAACGCCAAAGAGGGTGAGCACGATGATTTGCCGGACACTATTGTATCAGGGGACAGCCACACATAACTGTGTTTGCAGAATATGTATTTTATGATGTCGGTTGTTAAATTTCACGATACAATAAATGTTCAATATCATTCGACCATTTGCTTACTAATTTACATTAAAGTTCTCAATTTAGAAAGGCGAGGTTATATCCAGCCCCACGAGAACATTTCTGCACAAGAACGTGCTTTTGCAAATAAATACATATGGGAATACATCGTTCGAACCATATTTAAGTCTAGATTTTCAGCCCCTTTTTCAATCCACTGCTGGATGATGACCTGCCCTCTCTGTATCGTCCCGCGGCAGTTTCTTTGCCACACATCCACACACTCGCAGTGAGGGCTTGGTGAAGGCGGCAGGCGTGCAGAACTACGGAGTTTGCAGCACTACCCTCTGCTGCCCACAACGCCAACTAACATCTGCACCATCCGCACTCAACCCTGCTTACATTGCGAGATCTGGTTAGATCGAGTCCGTTCGAAGGTGATTTGCTCAAAGGCAATTGTTTTCAATGTAAAATGGCAAAAGGTGAGTTCTTGTGGAAAAAAACTACGTACAATAAAAATTGTGTGTCACGTAACAGCATTACGCATTTACACAAAGCACATTTGTGTTTTACCAACATTTCAGTACTGTACATGTTCAAGCTACTTTTACAATATCTATGGATTGGTAAAGAGGGGAGAACTAGTCCAGTCTGGTCACTATTACAGCGCGACAGCATCCGAACCAAGCAGGAAGGATGCAATAGCAATGTGTGGTGAAATCAGCGGCGTTGGCCTAAAGGATTTATTAACTTTAACTTACATGCTACTCCGGCTCTCCAACTCGCTCTGAAGGGGGTGTTGGGGTGGTGGGCGATGGGTGGGGTGGGTCCAAGTTCATGTTTAAGAGACCAATTCTAGATTTGAAGCTTTCGTGACTGCAAGGATTCATGCTCTTAGTTTTTTCGGTAAAGTCACGTAGGTAAAAAAATGAAATTAAAATTGCTTAAAAAATAAAATCACGACGTTTCGTAGGCAACACAAGTCTCCGTCATCAGGTGGGACCGTCACTTGATGCAGCAAATCTGGCTGTGACGGTCCCACCTGATGATGGAGACTCGTGTTGCCTCCGAAACGTCGTGATTTTTTATTACTTGATTTTTTATTAATTTTAATTTAATTTTTTTACCTACCTGACTTTACCGAAAAAACTAAGAGTGTTTAAGAGACCACTTGCAAGAGTTGACCCGTGGCATCGTCTGCAAGTATAGGGCGATGATAGCTGCTCTGTGTGTGTATATATGTATAAGTAATCGCGATTGAGTCATTTGTGGGGCAAAATTCGACAATTGTGGACCCTGACGCTGGCACGCGAAGGCCTCCTCTTGTGAACGCTATCGTGGGACCGCTCGACGTTCACCGTGAAACAGACTTCTACGGTTGCCACGCCCGCAGCGATAATCAGGGCGGCCGCTGGATTCGAACCGCCGGACGCGCCAAACGAGCGCCGGACGCGCTACCCTTAGGCCGTGTCACAGCCCCGCGCAGAGTGTCATTGGTTTTTCCTCGGGCGTGTGTCTTTCACATTTCCCCAGGCTTGCGGTGACTTTGTTTAAAATGGGTAGGGGATACAAAGAAAGAACTCAGGGAGGCAAGTAAGTCGACGTTAAACAGCCCTTAAACAAATGCTAAACCCTAAACGGAATGATTCATGTTACCATCTGCTTTTGTCTATCAAGCATTTTGATCTAGCCGCTCAAACACTGTGTAAACGTTTTTCCATTTTTTTTTACTTTCCTGGAAGAATTTAAAAGAGGGGACTGAGCCTCTTGATGGAAGGGGGTGGAAAGATGGGAGGGTTGAGACGCTGAAGCTATATACAATGGAGCAAATGGGTTTGTTGGAGCATTGGGGTTGTTTCATGTGACCCAGCAGTCTTAGTTATTGCACACAGAGATTCTGAAGTCTCCATAGTGTTCTCATTCACCAGTCGCTGTCCATCTGTCAGCAAAACTTGTTAGCTGGTGCGAATGCATTGTTTATCCGCGATCTCTGTTGTTTTGGCAAAGGGAGACACAGTTGGAGAGCAAAGTGACCGGTCAATCAAAATAACATTTATTTCACATTTAAAGACTGCGGCAATTGTGCGAACTCAACAAATGAATAACTTGCAGTACGTTAATCAACTATATTCATTTGGCAGTACTATGCAACAAACATCAAATCGAGGTCCTCCTCATCTCTTCTCCCTCGTCCTCTGTCTCCTGCTCACATTCAAGGCCCTGGATGACCTGGCACCGCCATGAATTCGGCAGCTGCTTCTACGTTCCAACAACAACCCTGAGGTTTTGGCAGACTCGGATCTTCTCTGCATCCCCCAGAGCGAAGCTCAAGTTCCAGCCGGTGATCTCTGGGCGTTGGCTTCTGTAGCAACTGGACTGTGGAACTCTCTGCCCGAAGGTTGTTAGGGAGCCGGTCTGTTTCGGTTGTTAACATATTAAATGCATTCCTCTTTCATAAAATGCTTCTCATTTTAACTTAGCATCTTCTCACACCTGCCAACCACCGTTTTTCATTGATGTAAGTGCATTGAGATTGTATGATGAAAGGTGCGTGATAAGCCGTAATCATTATCGTTATTGCAAGTAATTAATGCATGTTAAATACAGTGTTTAAATAATATTTACAATAATAACAACAGAGAACTACCGATGTAACAATGAATTGCATTTAAACAGACAAAATACATGTACATGAGATACGAGTATGACATTGCAAAGAGCAAAAATTGTGCAATGCTAGGGCGTTCGTGGATAATTAATTTGTACCCCTGCATGGTTGTGTGTGTGTGTTTGCGCCCTTGAAATGAGCAGAACGCGGACAAGTACAATCACTAAAACCCAGAAGAAAATAAAAGATAATACATCCCTATGACATATTGAGCAGACGTGAATGCAAAGCAGGGCAAATTCCAAATATGCCTGATGACCACGTGCTAGTTTGATTGTTTATCTTTCATTAATGTTGATATTTATATATATATTGCTTATTTGCCGCCGTGCTTCTCACAGCATTGTCCCAGACAAAGTAAATTAAATAAATGCACCATGAAGCATCAAACTTCACACTTGACCTTCGTAAAAAAAAACACACTTGACAACTGCAGACAGCACACTGTTAAGTGCACTTCCCCCCACTCCGCCTAATTGCTGTGAAATTAATCTAGTCTCTTTCGGGGCACCCAGGAGGTTGTTGAGTGACATAGCCACACTCCTTATCTCCAGCAGCAAGGTTACTCCTTGTTTAAGCCATCCCATCGTTGTGCTGCCCGATGTTGAGCCCGGAAAAGCATTGCCGAGTCTTAAGGCGCTTTTCTTTTTCAGCAGGGGCATGCATTGGAACGTTTGCACAATTCTGTTCGTGAGTGTTTAGGCCCAGCATGAGAAATATGGACGCTGGCACGGTGAAACAGTACGAGCAATCCAGAGGCCGTCGGTTCGATTTCATCTCCCAGCTCTTGCAGTTGAAACAATGGTGTCAGTTTCTTAAACACCCCCAACCGAATTATGTCCACTCGGCAGTACAAACTAAACCACAGTTCGTCGATCAGCAGGGCACATGTGGTGGGTTTCAAAGTATTATGGGTATCCCCACATCTCCCAAGACAACTGGCAATTGTGGAAGAATAGGCCAAACATTTTTTTTAGGCGATCGCTAAAGTTCCCTTTGCTGGAGGTATCTTCCAAACAGCCGTCGTGTGAGTGAGCACTTGCACGGCTGCACCTACACCAGAGAGCAATATACATTGATCAACAAGACATGTCCTGGTTTGATGTCAGAATTTCCTTCTTAATGTGCATCCAAAGAGCCTCAGACCTGGTGCATAGGAGTGGGCCCACTGAGTGCTGTCTCCATGGCCAGAATCCTCCCCCGTTCCGTTGGTTGCCCACTGACGCACGACACTTTCAAACCTGTGAGAGCCGCTATAAAACGTAAAAAAAGTTTAATGAACATTTGTGATAATTCATTGCTCCCACCGATAGTAAAACAAAAATCAAACGCGGGGTAGTGTCACTGTTTCATACGCAATGTCTCTTTGCATGACACCTCATGTAAACAGTCGTCAGCATTAGACAACCTCTCCGTCAACACTTACCGAGGATTCCATTGAGGGGTCGAACGAGTACCTCAACCTTGTTGAGATTCATTCACCGCTTAACATTTCTCCGACGTAAACTATATTTGTTGTCTGCTCCAGTGATCGCAGTGTGCCCGTGGCATGAGTGATTTTTTTTTCTCTTTGCAAAGTAGCATCCTTGATGATAGCCGTCTCGTGTCTGGCCGCCTTCTGTCACGTGTCAATTGAACACGCAGAGCACGGTGTCAGCACACCGCTGTGCGGGTCACGTGGCTTGTATCACCACGTGGCTTGTATCACCACGTGGCTTGTATCACCGCGTGTGTTTATCTATCACCACGCAGGCGAGTGTGGAGTTGGCGATTATTTACTGATAATACTGGTGGATACCATTATTTATCTTGAGATCTCATTCGCTGCACCATATATGTATTAATATGATAAATATGCTCTTTGGTTCTTTCGGTAAAGCCACGTAGGTATACATGAAATAAATAAAATCACGACGTTTCGATTGCAACACAATCGATCATCATCAGGTGGGAAAACCACAGCAATATTTTTTTATTGCTGAAGTGGGAGAGATATGCCGTGGTAAGAGGTTATATAGGTAAGAGAGGGGGGAGGGGCAAGGGATTGAATTTATTTTTATTTTCTACCTACGTGACTTTACCGAAATAACCAAAGAGTATGGATCCCTGCAGTCACGAAAACTTTATATCCAAAATGACATTTACGAAGACCAAGTCCACGTGTAGCCTTCTCTGTGGCTAAAATACATGTTTGGGTAAGACCCGTACATACGTTCATTAGTTCATATTGATTTCCTGAAGGATCTTTGTGTTTACAATACAACCCGACACCGATGCAAACAAAACATAAACAAGTTACTTGGAAACTCATTCACGGACGAACTCAAACCGTTTCAAAACATAAGAGAGGGCTTTCAGTTTATTTCTCTGTTTTTGGCAGCATTGGCTCCCAATCATTAAAATGCAATAAGTGGTACTTAGTGGAAGTGTCGCATGCAATATACTCGGAGAAGCGAGCGGTGGTGAGTGAACGCAACCGTTGGATGGGGCTGGCAGTTCACTTCTCGAGTTCATCGCTGTCTCTCGCATTGGACCTTTATCATTAAAGATCAGGCGACAGATATAAAAGCGCCAACTTGTCCCAAAAGCACTGGAATTATAATGGTATGCCAAAGGGAATAAACCAGCCTCGTTGCACTTTTTTTTTATCACGCGGAGGCAAAACAACAACAAAATAAACACTATCTTCTTGTTTTTTTCGGTAAAGTCACGTGTAAAGGAATTAATCAAATAAAATAAATTCAACATAATCAAATAACATAATAATAATATTTTATTATGTTTTATTTTTTTAAATAATAAAAGAATAACATAATAAAATAATATAATAATATTTATTGTTTCATTTTTATTAGTTTATTATTTCCCTTCTAAAAAAATTTAACATAAAATAATATAATAATAATATTTTATTATGTTTTATTTTTATTATTTTATTATTTCCCTTCTACGTGACTTTACCGAAAGAACCAAGAAGATGAATCCCTGCAGTCACGAAAGCTTTAAATCGAAAAATAAACACCAGTTTAAATTCTGCTTTATTTTATAATTTCTCTGATTAATAACTTTCAAAGTTGTTGTTTTTTTTTAGTTAAGGGAAACTTTGTCCGGGTTTAAGTTGCGACAATGGCATGCGGTGATGAAGTGGGACTTTGCCAGACCGTGAGCAGCGACATCTGTCATTTGCGACAACTAAATTATAGCGTGTGTCGCAATCTGCAATCATACGCACTAACATATGGATATGAGGACTTTAGGAAACAGTACTGTTATACACAGCGCACACTTAAAACAGTTATGACCTTGTTCGAATACTCATATTGTCTGTTGAGAGTTAACATATCATTTTTGTTAAACACAATGAATTACATTTCATGTATTCGAACATTATTTATTTCCTCATGTTAAAGTGTTTTCACGACTCACCATCAATCAACCATGTTCAATCCACTGAGCAGAGGTCGCAAACGGGTTTTGATTCCCTACCCGTACCCTACCCGAAATGAGTGACAAACGGTTACTCACCAGTGACTCACGGCCTACCCGTACCCGTACCCGGCCGCACCAGGGTCGCAAACGGGTACCTGTACCCGGCCGCACCAGGGTCGCAAACGGCTACCCGTACCCGTACCCGGCCGGGTACGGGTAGCCGGGTATCGGGTAGGGTACGGGTATCGGGTACTCGGTTGCGACCTCTGCCACCGAGTCATTGACTCTCCGTCTACGATAGCATAAGTTGACACTAAATGTGTGGAATTCTTCACTTTCCTCGTCAGCTCACTGCGTCCCAATTCATGTTCTATCCAATTATGTCTGCCGCTGAACGAGGTATGATTTCAACGGACAGACTCCGTTTCATTGAAACAGTACGAGTACAGAATTGGCCGCGTCCGATTTGCTGCTGCATGGCGGTCATGACGCTCGGTGAGAATGAAACGCCGGACATTTCCGAGGAACTTAAAAACAAAATGATGCTTTCGCGTTGGGCTCAGGATAAATACGAACAAACCAACAACACGTCACGCACAACAAGTTCGCTAAACACCGAGGGGACGTCCGTCAGAGGGACACGACTGATAAAAGGTACAGCCGAACATCTTTACCGAGTTTCGATTTAAAGCTTTCGTGACTGCAGGGATCCATCTTCTTGGTTCTTTCGGTAAAGTCACGTAGAAGGGAAATAATAAAATAATAAAAATAAAACATAATATGATACAATTTTAACGACGTTTCGGCCACAACGCAAGCAGCCGTCCTCTGGTGAAGAACAGGTCTGTCAGACGCTGTCTTTCCGACAGACCTGTTCTTCACCTGAGGACGGCTGCTTGCGTTGTGGCCGAAACGTCGTGAGAATTATTTTATAATGTTTTATTTGTATTACTTTATTATTTCCCTTCTACGTGACTTTACCGAAAGAACCAAGAAGATCTTTACCGAGGCCAGCTGTTGTGGACGGACCGCAATCAAGCTGATGGAATAACGAGGCGAACGAGCTTGGGTTGGAGTGCTTTTGCAATGCTAATCTTGGTAGAGAAAATGAATGCCTCGTGAGAACATATTTTCATTATTATTATTTTTTTTCTTTCAATAGGAGCCAGGTACAGAGGACAAACCGTGACATGGGGGAGAGGGTTCCAGGCGCCTTGCTCCTGAGTTGCGAGGAGTGGTGGGTAGAATGAGCTCGCTGCTGCCCCACCGGCTTAGAACCACGAGCGGGGTATGTGCATTTAAGGGGGTAAGGTGAATCAAAAAGAAGAATTAAGAGAGTAGAGGGAGCCGGGGGGGGGGGGGGTGAAGGCGGCGGGGGGGGGGGGGTAGAGGAAAGTGGGGGGGGGGGGGGGGGAATAGAAAAAAGAACGGGAGAAGCATTTAGGAACGAATAACTCGCACGTGCTGGGTGAACGTATCAACCTGTCATAGTCCCGTAGGGTAGTGATTAACTCCCTTCCATCCCCCGGGGAAGAATAAGAACATCTTGAATCAGTGCACACCACCTGCTATGATTTGGTTCAGAAAAATAAGACAACGAAGAAAGATAATGAAACGAAGCATTCAAGGTGTGCGACGAAGGCGTGGCAAGAGGCATGCCGAGCACAGTGTCATATTGAGAGACAGGAATAATAACACGTGGATTACAAAACACTTCCGCAGGTTAATGATGCCAGGGCACGTCGATATAAGGGATGGTGGCCGATGGTGAAGAATAAGAAGGGAGTGGCAGCCAAGGAACGGAACGCATCCGGCAGGAGTGGTGCAGCCCAGCTTGTGTGCTCAACTCCATCAAGGTGATCGGCAGCAGGTCGTGGTCGTGGGTTCGACCACGTTCCCTGACACATGCTATATATTTGCACGTTCTCCCCATTGTCGCGTGGATTTTTCTCCGGGTCCTCCAAGTTATTTCGTCCACATCTAGAAACACGCGTTTAAAGTGTTTGGGCCGCTATAAATTCCCACGTGACAAGCCACTCCGTTGAACCGATCATCTGTGGCCAGGTCGCTTCTGAAAAAGAGAAATAATAGCCCAGTCGGCCTTACATGGTGAATACAAAGCATAGCTTAGTTTGATTTCTCACATTGCAGGATATTGAGAGATGGTGACGGCTTGAGGAGGCCTTCATCCAACAGTGAATTGAATATGGCTGATGCTGATGATGATGATAATTAATACGAGTGTTATATCTGATCAATTATCGTAATTTTCAGAAAAAAACTACACATCCCACACGTGTGAGGATTATACCAGCAGAACGATTGCGATATTCGTGGAATAAAACAGTTGAATGCTTCAAACGCAGTCCCACATCAACATCTCTGCCTAATGTTGCCACGTCTGGGAATTTTGAAAATCGACATTCCAAACTTATATAAAAAGCTAGATTTTTTTTTCATCTTAAAAATGAATTTTTGATTAAACACCTTCAGTAAAAGTTTTAATAACCAATTATCCTAAACTTAGAGGGTATTAGCGGAATATCCGAAATGTCTTATCATCCTAATGACTGACCTTGGGAATGGGGTCCATATCAAAAGGCCCTATGAGAGCTCATAACTACAGACTAATAACTCCTCGCCGAGTCGGCATGAGTCATTGGTGACCAATTATGCCCACGTGACAATTGACGTCCCCGCCACCCCCCCCACAATTTTGGAACCCTTCTGCTTTGAGCATTGGGATGGTTGCTTTACTGCCATCTCACCAAAGCAAATAAGCTGGAACGGGCATGAGCAGGCAAGCACCGAGCTGTAAGTGGTTTGATTGCATCACTTTACCTATAAAAAAGGAATTGGCCGTGAGATGACGCCGTGACACAGTGGCTATCGTCGTCTTAACAGCACGCAAAGGTGTGCAGCGTTGCATATGCAATAAGCACTCGGCCTTACCCAGACCACCAGCTCCGAGCGGCTGATTGTGTGGCCGTGTTTCCCTTGAGACAGGCGCGGTTCGTCTGTGGGGAGCGTTGGCGCTCCGCCCCACCACGCAGCTGGAGATGAGAAATTATTTTTCTAAACAAAAAAAAATCTGTATATTGTTTTGTTGTGTTTAATTGCTCTTAAATGCTATTCTTTCCGCGTGATTTGCCTCATGAAGATAACATTTTTAAGTTGTTCATATTAGAAACCGCAATCTGACGCGTGCCACAGGGAGGTCTCAGGGCGCCCGTGAAGGCGTCCGAGTGAGAGATCTCCCTTCTTCATTCGTTGCGAGTAGCTTGGCATTTTGGCCACGCCGTTTGAGACCCATTCAGGGCGGTGGAAAATGCGCTCATGGCTGTAAGGACGATGTCACGACGCTCGGTTGCACCGTCTCACGGCTTTCGTCAGTGTCAATGAGTTAATGATGACGTCACCCTGCTGCTGCTCTATATAAGAACGGGAGACACAGCAGAGCCTCACCATTCTGGCGAATTGCCCGATGATGCTGGATGCAATGACCAGCGAAACGTCGTACTCAAATTGTAAATGTTGTGGTTTCACGCTTCAACACACCAGTGGGCTAAAGCAGTGAACAATTTGTCTTTTGTCAACGTGACACTTTTTTACTGATTGGCCGTGTCGGGTGGTGGAGGGTTACGACACATAAATAACGCGATCTAAACCCAAAAACGTTGATTATGAAGTGTCAAAGGGGTTGTGTAGTGTGGACTTGAGGGTCATGGGTACAGCATTTGAGTGCTTTGTTGTCTTGCTTCGTATTGTTTATAAATGGGTATCACTTTCTCGGGAAAGCCATTAACATGACGAGGTTTTTCTTGATAATTGTTTTTTTACCCTTCTATCTGGCAACAAAACTGACACCTTTTTACAAGGAGTCATGTTTGCATAGACCGCAATACCTGCAGTCATAATACAAACAAAAGAACATAACTCTGATAATGTGCACTGTCCTTGAAGTTGATTGGTCCACACCCGAGACAGCTTTCCTTAGAGCCTAGTCTCACATGTGAGACTAGTCTATGCAAACATGACTCCTTGTAAAAAGGTGTCAGTTTTGTTGCCAGATAGAAGGGTAAAAAAAACAATTATCATATTTTTACTGGCAAATGAGGTTCCCATAGTGAGGTTTTTCTTCATTAGAACACCGTCAGTTCAGAGGTCACTCACAACAGCCCCACCTAGTGGAGATGTCGCGTGCCGCCCCTGCGTTGAGACCACAAATACTCAACGAGTGGAGACAATGTGGCTGTGCCAAAATGTTGGTGGTGGCCTAAAGGACAAAATGGCAACATTCAGTTGTCTTCAATAATTTACAGATTTTGAAATTGAATCTTGCAGAGCAACCCTTATGTTATTCGCGCGCATCTTACGTGCATGTGTGTCTATGTTGACGCGGCATAGATAGGGAGACCTGCCACTTCACACAACACTACAACGAGTGTTATGAAGCCACAATGACTCGCGGCACCTAATTTCCACGCTATCGCATTCAAGCTGTCGCAATACCATATTTTCAAATGGTCACGTGACGTAGTTTTTTTTCATTTAAATTTTTTTATGTTTCTCCTTTCATTTTGGTGACCCAGGTCACTCGTGCTGACGAGGCTATCCCGGTTTCGAGACTTCTCACCAGGTTCAACTAAAATGACTTGAACTTGAAAATACATTTTCCCGTCAACCTTTTATTGATATCAATGGAACCTGGAAATCTAAGTTCAATGAGTGGCAGCAGCTGACGCCAGTGGTCGGTGATGTCTGATCAGTTTCTCGAACTGCACTTCGCGACAACGCTGCACGAAGCAGCATGAGCCATGAGCAACACAGCATGCATAAGTGTTCATCCAGCAGTGGATAGACAAAGGGCTGTCAATATTATGAATGAATGGGAAAAAGCAAAGCCGGGGCCAAAGATTTTGCTTACGCTGTAAGCAAATTGGATTATGCGCTTAACTTCGGGATAACTTCTGAAGATTATGCAATTCATAAATACATGATTTTATACATTACATATTAATTTGACACGGGTGAAAATTGATTGTTATGGGCTGCCGTGGGGCTAAATGGGGGGCGGGGGGGGGGGATCCGTTGTTGTGCTGCGCTTGTAATTGCTCCCAAGCCTACGCTCGCCGCCTTCACTAACCCGCACTGACCAGCGCGGTCAAGTGTGGTCAAGTATTCCTTGAGACTCAAGACGGCATGGGGAGACGGTCATCGGGCAGTGGATTGACGAGATGAATGCGCGTGTATTGCAACACGATAGGTTAAAGGTGCAGCCCTGAAATGACTTGCTCGTGCCACTGCTGGCAGAGGGGCCTCCACTTGAGGACACTTTAGAGAAACGCTCTCTCGGGCACTTTGGCCTACTCTTCCACACTGTCCAGACACCCTTGACGAGGTGGGAGTCCCACACTGAACGCCACAGCACACGACTCGCCGATCGACCGACTGTGCTGTACTAATCTTGATTTGAAGCTTTCGTGACTGCAGGAATCCATACGCTTTGGTTCTTTCGGTAAAGTCACGTAGTTAGAAATAAAATGAAATGAAACAAATCACGACGTTTCGATCGCAACACAAGCGATGGTCATCAGGCAAAAAAAGATGACGACCGCTTGTGTTGCGATCAAAACATCGTGTTTTATTTTATTTTATTTCTAACTACGTGACTTTACCGAAAGAACCAAAGAGTGTGTGCTGTACTAATTTATATTGCTGGGTGGAGAGAGGGCCGGAGAGTATTTAAGAATATTGCCCCATTGCAAGATCTATGCGCTGACCATCACAAACGCGGCGGCATAGCGGACGTCAAACAATGCGACGGTGATTTTATGCAACGGTGTAGAGCGGACCAGATCACCCACACGCCATATAGGTACGGGCCCTCGATCGATGGAGACACGACGGTAACAGCTCAGCCGAGGGGCAACGTGTAGCGGTGGGGCCACGGTTGGTGACGGCAGAGGTGAGCGTCTCCCTTGCCCCTGCTAGGCACCAGAGAGATTGTTAGCCTCCGACAAGCTGTGTGAGAAATTTTAAACGCAGTTCTGAGCTGTGATGGAGGGAGGGAGGGCATGTGTGGCACGCACAAGACAAAAATCTCCTCTTATAGCCTTAGCAAACTGTTTGGGGCAAGTGCTGTTAGCGAGTAGCACCTATGCAATAGGTTTTTACCCATTCATCTGGTACAAAAACTGACCCCTTCATACAAGGGATCATGTTTGCAATAACCACAACACAAGCAGTCAAAATGCAAACAAAAAGAAACAACTCTGATAATGATATACACTGTCCTTGAAGTTGGTTAGTCCACACCCGAGACAGCTTTTCTTAGAGCCTAGTCTCCATTGGTGTTGGACCAGATGACGGCATTTTGACTGCTTGTGTTGTGGTTATTGCAAACATGATCCCTTGTATAAAGGTGTCAGTTTTTGTACCAGATAAAAGGGTTAAAACCTATTACTATATTTTGCCACTGGTAAAGGAGGTCTCATAGTGAGTAGCACCTATTTTTTCTTTTTTTTTTACCAGGTAAGGCCCACTGAGCTATGTAGCTCTTTTTCAGAAGTGAACTGGCCACAAATAATAGCTCAGCAAAGTGGCTTATTGCGTGGGAATTTATATCAGCCAAATGCTCTTAACGCTTGTTTCCAAATGCGAAGAGAAAAAACCAGAGGACCTGGAGGAAAATCCACGCGACCACGGCGAGAATGTGCAAACTCCAAAAATACAAGCGTCGGGATAGGGATCGAACCCATAAAGTCCTCTATACCAGGCGCCACCGTGGCACCTATGAATACCTGCACGGCACACGAGGGGGTGGGTGGCGATGTTTACAAAGCGCACCAGGTATTAATTTGAAGCTGAGTCGACCTAGGGGAGGCTCAGTTCAGACATGTATCACTGGTGTTGGCCATGAGCGAGAATTCAACCGCGACACCAACACGCACAGAGACAAAGATCCCCCGTATAGCCTTAACAGACTGTAGGGGCAAGTGCTGTTAGCGAGCACCTATGAAGGCCGGAACGGTACACAAGGGGTGGCCAGCACCACGCCCGACCGCCTTTGTCTCCGCAGTGGCGATGTTTACACACCGCACCAGATACTCATTTTGAGGCTGAGTCGACCTAGGGGGAGGCCCAGGACCGGTTCAGATAGTCGCCAGGTTCATAGCGCAGCACGCTAACCGCTACACTGCCGCTCCCCACGCACACACACTAGGACACACGCAACTTATAATCGCAGGCTCTCGCACGCATATGCGCACAGGCATATACACACTTGCACACTCTCACACAACCGCCATACGAAGATCTCCTGAATGGCCCGATAGACTGTTGAGTGAAGTGACGTAAAGGGCGGTGTGGCGCGTGACTGGGTGATACGGCCAGAGCCACGCGTGGCCGCCTTTTTTTCTCACGTGCTTATGTTGACGCATGACAAGCACTCGTTTATAGGATGAGTCAACCGTGGAAAGGCCTGCTGCACCCAACGCTCCCCCCCCCCCCATACGTTAGAAAATAGCAACAGCCCCCCATTTACCCCTAAAATGGCAGCGCAGTCACCACGGTAATTTGCCAGGCTCGGTGCACTTTGTGACCAACTGACGTCGGGAAGGCTCTCTGGCAGGAGGAGGTCGTGGCACAGAAGCATGCTCTGTGGGTTAAGTGACTGAGATGAATGGCAGATGTACCATACTGGCCCTCGACAGAGGCACAATCTTGACAGTTGTCGATAAGCCCGCGTGTCTCCAAGTCTCCCGTACCACATCGGAAATTGCTTCCCCATAATCCAAGTACGCACACGGTGCTGGATCATCCAAGGGGACTGGCACCTATGACATCGCCTGAGAACCTGGAGCTTGCCATGGAGAGATGGCACCTTACCATCACAACCCAACCAAAAGTAAAGCCCCGTAAATTCGAGCATATGTAGTGGGTTCGGATTAGGTGCACACACACGCAGCTTGGAGGCAACACTATTTATTAAACGGTAAGTAACATAACGCTGTACATGAGGTGGTGACCACCTTCCTCAACTCACTAACACTCTGGAACACGACACAGACTGGACCAGGCAGGCGACGGGCTGCCTGGCCCAGGACGACGACCCGGGACTTGAGAACCGATGATGTCGTCTTCACTTCGGAGTTCAACAGCCCTGCTCTGCATCCACACCCGCTTATATCCGCTCTGGCGTGGCCGGCTCTGCCCAGGCCACGCCTCCCTTCCCAGGCCACGCCTCCTCACGGGAGGTCTGGGTCCCTCCACCACGTGACCCCCCAGGCACCCTCTTGGGGCCCCCAGCCCTCGTACGGGCCGACACAGTAGTGACGTCTTATGTCACTACACATACACAGATGCTTGCAATGTTGACTCTGTGTGGAACGGTGGTTGTCGCACCGCACGCTGATCCCAGCTGCCCATCTCGTGATTTCGTCCAACAGCGATTCAATCTGGAAATGTACATCAACGTCGATTGCCACCTGCGTCGTCTTGTGAGCAGAATTCCACGCTACCGATTAATTATAATCCCACCCACTCAACTGTATCATTCCAATTAAAATGGCTGCCCTCTCACAATACTTAACCTAACATTATCACGAGCTCCCAAGTGCATGTGTTCTCGTATCCCTGTGTGTGTATGTGCATAAACGTGTGTGGTGCTAGCCACAAACCCCCATCGTGTGCCGTCCTGGCCTTCATAGGTGCATGCTAACAGCACTTGCCCCAACAGTCTGTAAAGGCTATACGGGGGGATCTTTATCTTTGTGTGTGTGGGAGGAGAGTGGTGAGAGTAAGGGAGGCTCGCTAATGGCATTTTTCCCAAAAAGTCTGTACAGCTACTGTATAGCAGAAACGTTGTCTTTATCTCTCACCTCCGATTGGCACGGTTGGCTTCGTACGGTGCAAAACAAGTTCAACATACATACAGGGGAGCGCTGGTACAATGATTTGCACTCTGTTCATTATCCGAGTGATCAGAGTTTGATTTCCAGCCATTCGTAGTAACAATTATGGTTTCAACTTATAACAGATGGTGACACCGAGACACGGAGAGGAACCACAGACAGGCACGTGGTGAGCCAGTGCCAACAATTGCCCAAACTCTGTGGTCCTCTATATATATTAATGTTTTCAAACAATAATTGAGTGTTTACGTGTGGCAGGAAACCAGAGCACCAGGAAGAAGAAAAAATCCACGCATGCGAGGGAGCCACACTCTATCCCATATAGACGAGACAGATGATAAATTTTCGATGCTCACTTGAAGGGAGCTTCACATTTGTGCGACCCACCAAACTTCGCCTCCACACCTCTGACTGGCATGGTTGGCTACGCACGGTGCGAAAGAAGTTCAACGTACATGTACAGGATGCTTCAACAAAATGTGAACACTTCCGAGAATTTGCAACAATACCACGATAAATGTGCCTCCGGTCTCTGGAGACCACCTGGAGAAGATTCCAGGCACGCGTTGACAACGATGGCGAACAAGTAGGGGACTCTTTGACTTTTTTAAGCTATTAACATTTACATTTGTTATCATGTTAGTGTATTATCCGTTCATTTTCCATTAAAGTGTTACCATTTTTTTGAAGCACCCTGTATTACAGAGCGCTGTATTACAGGAGTGCGCCACCACTGCTCTCCGGCGACAACCTGTGGGTCGACTCAGCCTTAAAATGAGTACCCGGTGCGGTGTATAAACATCAACATTGTAGAGGCAAAGGCAGTAAGGCATGGTACTGCCACATCACCCCATTGTTCGCCACGCAGGTCATTACAGGCGCTTACTAACAACCCTTTCCCCGATAGTATATCAGGTGATATGGGAGATATGTATTTGTATATGTTTGCATGTGTTTGTGTGTGTGGTGACGGAGACCCGTGGGACGGCGGTTAGCGCACTGCGCTATGAACCCATCGACTCAGGTTGAACCCGTTCTGGGCCTCTCCTAGGTCGACTCAGCCTCAAATGAGTACCTAGTCAAGTGTGTAAACGTCACCACTCGGGAGACAAAGGTGGGCGGGCGAGGTGCTGGCCACCGACACCCTTTGTGAGCCATGCCGGCATTCATAGGTGCTCGTTAACTGCACTTGTCCTAAGAGTCTAATACAGGCTATATACGAGGGATCTTTGTCTTTGTGGCGGTGGCATTTTGGGGAGTTCGTAAGGTTCCTTATGCATTATGTTCATTAATATGGAGGAGACCCGTTAGCTAAACGATGTATACCCCTGCCGTTACACTGATCTCTTCATAACATTCACTCAGGCTGAAGGGTCTGCATGTAAAGTGAGTGTGTGTCCCTTACAAAGGTAACAATACCCTGCAGGGACTGCTGTTGCCTCATCCGAATGCGAAGCACATCTATCATGACCATAAGCGAGAGCAAATATTGATTTAGCAACAATTAATTATTCAATTTTAAACAATTACATCGCATTTTTAATTACTTTAGGAGGCATGTAATAATCTGAATTTGCATGCATTGCTCATACCATGCCTATTGTTTGTTTATGCAAACAATAGTTCCCTCCCAAAACGTTTAAATTTTGTCACTAATTTTGACCAACTATTTAAAAAAAATACTAAAAAGTCAAGGAAATGTTATCCTTCAAGGTGAAGTCTATCCATAAACGACCACTGGTGACTTCCCTACAAAGTGGTTCTATCTTCTTGGTTCTTTCGGTAAAGTCACGTAGAAGGGAAGTAATAAAATAATAAAAATAAAACATAATAAGATAATATAATATATTATATATTATTGTATTATGTTTTATTTTTATTATTATTATTTTATTACTTCCCTTCTACGTGACTTTGCCGAAAGAACCAAGAAGATGAATCCCTGTAGTCACGAAAGCTTTAAATCGAAAAGTGGTTCTAATTAATAACACAGTAACAAGTGAACTGTGGAAATGTGTTATTATTAATGCACAAAAGACCTCGAACTACAGCTTACATTCATGCAACTGCATGTCTCGTCCCGTCTAAAGAGTGTATGCGTGCATTCTGAGCTACTTCCTATTCATTGATTGATGAGCGCATGTCTTGGGTAGAGTCTGTAAATTGTGAAAAAGTTTAGTGCCAAAAAAACTCCAAATCTTGTGGGATTTCTCTTTCAAAATAATAATCCTACAAAAAGCACTGTTATGAATACATCCATGGTTAGGTGAACATTTTACCCAAAAAGCAAAAACAAAAAATAGTTTCCTGCTGAAATGAGTATTGGACCAGTCCTCATCTCCTATTCACAGCCCTGAACCAATGATGGAAATTCCTCGTTCTTGTGGCATGGGCGAATCCATCCATATTGCATCCACTGTTGACTTGAGAAGGACTTTGTGGTTATTGTTTTATTGACCACAGATGGATGATGGGCTGAATTAATCCCCAAACAATATTTGACGACGTGACTTTACCGAAAGAACCAAGAAGATGAATCCCTGCAGTCACGAAAGCTTTAAATCGAAATATTTGAACTCGCAAACATTCGAATCGCAAACCGCTCGCTGTACCGTTGAGCCATCTTGCCACCCCATAGACAAAAAAGGAAGCAATTAAAATAAGTTAATACCTCAAGTATAATGTATTTTTATGTACATCTTACACATTAATAGCAAACTACCATGTTAAAGTGTGACTCCCCTTGGGAAAGCTATCGTTGCAATCTCGCATCATGGGAACGTGATCTTTATGACCTGGAAGATTTACCGCAGCAATAATGAGGCGATCGTCACGTCAAAGTATCTCGCCACAAATTGCTGCAATGCTTAGCGGCCCTGGAATATTATGACTCACATCCTATGCGCACTGTGTCACAATTAAATGTATTCGTCACAAAGATTGAGCTTTCCAACAGCCGCTCGTGCTGAGATGGAGGAGAAAAGCTACCAAAAAAAAAATCCAACCCGAATATGTATGTTTTTAACGTCCCTTACTTTGCAGAACAATGCAGTAAGGCTGAGTTACGCATCGAACGCAACACGTGTATAATTCGTGGAAACAGCCGAATTAAGTTGCCACGTGCTTCCCGAGCAAAAGATATGCTCATATGTTCCGGACTATAAAGGGTTGATGAATCACCATAAGGTAGCCTCCTCTGCGAGTGGACAAAGACGCATAATGTGGGGGGTAAGCATGAACGGAATGGATGGCTTTCATTATGTCCCCGACATACATGACGGCTCATTCCACTATCCCCGGTGTAACGGGTAACATCGGGCGGTGGATTTCATTAGTAGCCAGAGAGGTCTGGTCACAACTTTAATGTAGCACAATCAATACGTTTCTTGTAAGGGCTTTGTTCGATTTTAAATGACTTTAAAAAGGTAAAATCATTCACATGGGGCTTAAGCGCATTAGTGGTTTTATGCGGACAAATGAGAAGGAGCGCACGTGTAAAAAAAAAAGTCAACTAATCAACTCTTTACCTGCGTGCGTTTCCCGCGTTCGTAATTAACTCCAAAAGCCTCAGGGTGCATCATTCACTTCTGACATTTCGCGTATCATCGGATTTGTGAGCACCGCCCGTTGTTTGAGACGCCGCTATTCATAGCAGGTCCGTACGTTCGCAAGGTTTTTTTCTATACCTTTTAGCCAAAAAATCATTAGGTGCCGAAAAGAATTGTACAATTTCACTTTTTTAGGGGGGAACTGTATGTTTCTTTTTTTAAAGTTCGCATTTTTGCCTGATTCTGTCGAACGCAATTCTTTGATTTCAGCCATTTACTCAGCCCTTTTTTTCTTTCATATTTTGCTCAGAAGATATGTTATCCCCTCGTGCTTGAAAGGATTCTCGTTAAATAAAAAAAAGAAACCTTCCTCTGATGAAAATGGATTTCGGAGACGCATGTCGGTTTCATGACTCGTGATTTTGATTCCAACAGACGAAAGCTGCCGGGTTAGAGACATCCAATCCCTTGGGGTTTGGCATAATTATTAGATGAAAGAAATGGGTTAGAGAGGATGCAGCAGAGGTCGCAATGATGGCTCTCGCATTCCTGAAACGTGCACTGCAAACACAACGTCAATTTGCACACTCACACACCATTGTATTCTGCCCTCGATAATAATGACATAACGATCCCATATGTCTACCAAACAGAAGATCCTAGCAATCCAACGAGAGACCTCGCTAAGATAAAAATTTACTGGTCAGTTGGTTTCCTCTTTAAATGTAAATGTGGGGCTCACCTACGTTGCAGCCCTTAGCCAGTGGTGGAAATTCCACATTACTATGGTGCTGATGAGGCTCTCCAGAGGACAACCACTCTTGACCCGAGGAACACAATGTGGGTTCTCACTTTATCGACCCCGGTGTCATTGATGGACGGAGTTATTCGACCAATCAAGATCTCAACTTTCAACTTCGAGATCGTGTGCCCACTCACTGTGCCGCTGACTCACGCGGCCAGTTCGCTAATGAACCAGTGGGTAATGAGAAAAAAAAAACTTATACGACTCTATGTTTTGTGATGTCACTACTTTGGCAGATTATATAATATTTGTTTATGTTATGTATAGAATAATTTGCATACATTCCAGACAAATGTTAGAAAATTACATTGCATACATCTTGCATCGTTTATTGTGCAAATTCGCATAATCCGCATGACCTCCTGCCATTACAAATGTATTTACTTTTATAAATATAAAATTATAAACGATGAAAGCATAACAATATCTTACCGAAATGTCCTGCCATGGAATGATTCCTTCATCATCATCATGTGCATGCCCCTCTGGATGTAGCAGTCGCCACGAGCGGCCACCAGGCAATCCTCTCCTGCGCGAGTTGCCACGCTGAATCTGAAGCCAAGGCCGTGGTATCGAAGATCAGCATCAATCGTGCGCGATGGTTTGCGTAGTTACGTAGATTATGCTCAGGGGAGATCATTATCTACCAAGGTATGGCCGACTGTGAGGGTGGGCACAAGCCGGCGTGAGTAGGTTAAACGTTGAATTTTATAAGGGCACCACGGGGTGACCAGCCCCTCCCCACCAAGCCCCACCCAGCCCCACCCTCCTCACCCAGCCCCTCCCCACCCTCCCCACCCAGCCCCTCCCCACCCTCCCCACCCTCCCCTCCCCACTCTGCCCCTCCCTCCCCACCCAGCCCCTCCCTGCACGACGGACGGACACAATAATCCCCTGTGGGCTGGTGGAACCAGTGGGTTCCTCCCAATATTATATGTGAACTGAACCAATTTTGACCAAAGCTAATCTCATTCGCCACAAGCTATGACCAAAATGCAGATACATCTACATTAAATATAAGCCACTTAAATCTGGAGAAAATAGTACACTCACGACCAGTGGCACCATGGTACTTCTATCTGTTCCCAGAGGTAAAACAAACGAAAATCGCTTGCCTAAAAACCATTTAAAGTAACAGTGACGTGGACAGACAGCATGAACGTCAATACGACTTCTTCCAGGCAGGGATTAAATAATTTTAACATCCCCCCCCCCCCCCATATTGTGCAAGAGCGCAAAAGCGTGGTCACCACATCTACGCCTCTATATAAGGAACGAAACAGTAAGACTTCTCCACAAATCTGTCTGTCGCCTGATGAAGCTGGTTGTAATTACTGCTGAAACGTCGTACTCAGATTGTAAATGTTGTGGCTTGGCTCTCCAACACAGCGGTTAGTGCTGTACTAGTGACGAATTGGCCACGTTCTGTTTACGTGACAACCCTTACTAGTTGGCTGTGTCGGGTGGTGGCGGGTTTAACGACACATTTATATTTTTTACGCGATCCAACACAAAAAAAACTCTATAATGAGCTTTGAACATTTCAAAACCAAATGGATTATTTTCGTAAGAAAACTATATATAAAAATAACAGCTTCATTAAGGTCATCAGGCATTGATTTCCGTGTTTGGCCATACACTTTTCAATCCCTCCTTTTGAAAGGTGACAATTCTGTCATAATTCTGCAGTTAAATTATGATTCTGAACTGCGAGTTGTTTACGTAACATCTTTGCTGTGTGTCTTGCAATTGGATACCAATAAATCAACCGTTAGCATTCAAATTATTACTCATCGTTTATGAAATTTCACACGCTTTGGCGCCAGGGTACATGCAAAAACTAATTAAGGTTTATACTGGCAAGAACACGATGTGCAAGTGATAAATTTAAACTGACTATTCCAGGAACTGAATCCAAATAAGGAAACAGGACCTTTTGAAATCTCTGCCAAAGCTGTGAAATGTTATTTGCCGATGCTTATTGCGAGAAACTCCTTTAATCTGGAGACATTTCTGTGAAATTACATTCATGCACGGGGTGCTGCTGCAGCGGTGTGACGCTTGGCAAACTGGATTCGCAATTCTCAGGTCGCCAGTTCGATTTCCCGACATGGAACACAAAATAAATGGACATGCAAGTTTCTTAAACTTCCACCCTGCCCCCTCCCCCACCCGGATAAGACTTAAAGTGATACGACTCAAGCGGATCATTGCCGGGCACGAGAAAATACATGCATGGTGCAAGTAGAGTTAATATTTTGATCTTGAATATTGTCCAAAGTTTGCATTACCTTATATGCTTAAATATTGTAATGTCTGGCTCTGTAAATCACACTGCGACATGAACGCATTTACCAGTCATCCAATCGGCAGGTGCTGGTGCGGTAAAGTGTGGGTACCCCCACCCCTCTGAGGATGTCTGGCTATTGTGGAAGAGTAGACCAAACACCCTTAAGAGGGGCTCGAAAGAGCTATGTTTAGTGGAGGCCCTTGTGGCAGGAGCAGTTTCGGAAGTAATCACCACCTTTCACGTGTATGCATGTATTTGATAATGCCTACGACAAACTGATTTACTGAGGCACCCTGATTGCAATGTCCACGGGTCGTCACGACGGGCACACGGTGTGAAGTAACACTTCACGTCTCTGCATTCTACGCGTTCTTTAAAGAGTGCTGTTGAAGCATTCAGGTTCAAAATGAAACTAGCGTTAGGGGCCGTCCGTAAATGACGTCACGCGATTTTGGACGATTTTTGACCCCCCCCCCTCAAATATGACGTCACAAAGCTCTGCCCCCCCCCCCCAAAAAAAAACATGCTTCAAATCGTTTAAAACTATTGTCATTGTAGTGCGTATTTAATATGGCGCTGCAGTCTGATATTGTAGGAGAAACATTAATTAAAAGAGTATGTTTAATTAAGTAGAACGTGTTTTCTATATTTATTTAAAGTTGCGCATTTTTATGTGACGTCACATTCCCCCCCCCCCCCCTCGTCACACATCGTCACAGATATCTGAACCCCCCCCCCCCTAGGTACGTGACGTCATTTATGGACGGCCCCTTAGCCGTTGTCAATTCAGTTATTTTAATAAGGCCTCTTCTAATGCAGTGTCGGTCATAGGCGTTGCTCGACCACACTTCACCACTCCGGTGGTGGCGGGTTTGTGAAAACGGGTGGGCGGGGGGTGTGGGGGTGGGCGTTGGAAAACAATTTTAGACATCGCACATCAGCTACGTTATCGACGGACGGAGTTTAACCGAGCTTTGCCGGGTTCATGTTGGAGTTTTACGAAACGCTCCCACCAGTGGTGCACCCCCCCCAAAGTGTTGATGGCATTAAGCGGTCGTGAGTGATACCTGAACTGGCAGAACATGTTGAGATTGATTTTGTTCATTGCCACGCACGAAATATGCCGCAGGATTCTGTGTTTTATAAATGTATACATGTAAGAAAACATTGTATGTGCTAACGTACGCATATTCTTTGGGTCTTTCGGTAAAGTCACGTAGAAAGGTTCAAAGAAAATAACAAAAAAAACTACGACGATCGAAACGTCGTAGTGTTTTTGTTCTTTTCTTTGAACCACCTACGTGACTTTACCGAAAGATTCAAAGAATATTAATTCCTGCAGCCGCGAAAACTTTAAGTCAAGATTTTACGCACGCATGTTTGTAACCATTGGATCTGTAATGATGAGAATAGAAATGTACAGCCCTTCATCAATCCACTGCTGGATGAAAGCCCCTTCATGCTCTGTTGATCACAAGGCTCAGTGTAGGTTATAACATCCCAATGGTGTGCGCGTCAATGCCTAGGGCAGGGGTCGGCAACCTACGGCTCCGGAGCCGCATACGGCTCTTTACGGGCTGCTTCTTGACGATATGTACGTATGTACAGTATGTACTCAGATGCATTGCGGCTCTTGAAATACTGAATTTTGTACCGAATTGGAAAAAAATGGCTCTTCTTGTTATTTTGGTTGCCGACCCCTGGCCTAGGGAATCGAACTTGGGTCCCCAGGTTCCATTGTGCAGTTCCCCAACCGTTAACATCATCTCCGCTCCACCCCCAGAAATATATCGAGCGTCAGAAAAAATAAAATAATGACGCGAGGCGTAAGGGCAGTAAACACGGTGTCAGGCTGACCCAGCTCGAGGCAGCATGGAATCCGTGTTAATTTCCCGTCAAGAGTGTAAAGTGCCGTTGCTCACAAGCATCGGTGAGCTGATCTATTGCCATGGTACATACATGGAATGGTCAATTTTCAGTGCGTTTGTTTGTCTTCCATGGTAGACTTGGCAATTCAGAATGTACACACACACACACATAACTCCCCATCCACCAGTGCCATGAGATCGTGGATCAAGGAATTTGGCATTTTACCCATGTCCTCATATTACCCGTGACCCATCGGTACAAGACAACTAATTCCGAGAACCTTACCTGTTGACCACCGATAGCTTGCACTGCCCATGATTGACTCTACATCACGAACTGGGGTGAAGTCCTTTGTGTTTGGGAATTTTTGATCTGCCCTGAAAACAATGACATGAAGAGACAAGCGGGAGCAGGTCGGAGTGTTCTTCGAGCATTGAATTTGACAATGAAAAGTCGCATACTAATACGTCTATAGAGAAACAGCTTGCAATAAATGACACAAAGAAGTGTGAAAGCGAAATTTGCCATGAAACATCGCTAGGAGGGACTATGCATGACACTGCTAATGGTTTGGAAGCCAAAGGAGGGAACAGACCCAAGAGGGAAACTACCGTGGAGATGGAGTGGCGATGAGATTATACCGCATGCAGGAGTGAGATGGATTATGGCACTGCAATATCATCCGGGTTGCCGTTGGTGTGTAGAGGCATTCATCCAGCAGTGGATTGATCATTCCTGTTGATCATGATGATCATGACGATCCTTATTGCTAAGTCACCTGTATGTGGCAGGATGACATTGGCGCATTATGCACTGCCGTAAGCCGTATAACTGGAAATATACCCAGGGCTAGTCACCTTTCATATCAATTTATTGCATACTGAAATTGCAAGCACTGTTCCATGTTTGGCAGCTTAGCGTGCTTGCGTTATGTGCTGTTGAAATTCCTCACAATGGGCTTCTTAACCATTCCTCAAGCACACACATTATCACGGACCGCAAAAAAAGGTCACAGCATCTATCACTCAAAAAATCAAATCCACTGATTTTTCGCAATTTCTCACCGAGAAACAAAATCAGGGCCCCGTGTGGAAGAATGCGACGTGAAGCGTAATTCTGTGAGCCCCTGCCGCCAACGCACACATGGGTAACAAGGGAGACTGTGGCGTGAATTATTAATCAGCGTTGTAAATGCTGCCGCCCTGCTGTAAGCAGTAAGCCTGCCCCTGCTAAGCGCTGGAAAATGCCGGCTCGTGCAGATATAATGCAGTTCCAAAGCTGCACAATTTGATCGGCCAATAACGCTGGGGCAAGAAGGCGCAAGGTCTCGCCAACAAGGACACTGAAGGCTGTAAAAATGTACACATTAAAATAAATTAGAATCAAGGTGGTCAGGGTGGCTCAGAGGGCACAGCGCTGAGCTGGCAATGCTGAGATCCTGGAGTTGAAATCGGGGCAGCTACTCATTATTAAATCAGGTTCTGAGGTTTTGTGAAATTATAGTCTCATCCCAATAACCAATGACTGGACAAAAAATCCCATCTTATTACAATGGCTTTTTCACTTAATTTAGCTAAATTTCAGCTCCGATAATTAAATGTATCAGCTGAAAAGTAATGGGATGAATGCTTCTCTCTGCAGCAAGGTGGATAGAACAATTCTGCACCCCTAAGCGTGGGTAAGAGTTTGTTTGATAAACATTCTGAAGTATTTTGTGAGGTCTACTTCAAAGGAGAGTTCCAAATAGATGTTTTTGATAGTCACATGGTGCTGATAGCACGTACAAAACGACTTGGGGGGAAAAATCATACCTGGATTTTAACGAGCAGAATAAAACAGCAAACAAATGTAAACGTGTCATTCGTGCCAATTGCGATAAAAATGCTGAAAAGCAATGAAATTCAATAAAATAGAGCCAATATGGTTGCTAACTTTTCTCTTATTCTAATGCTAATATTTCAATTTGTGTTGGTTGGAAATGGTTCAATGTAACAATTTTCCACCGACTTAATTTTTAGCATTTAAAAAAAATCTACAAGCGTGGTGAGAGACATTTTCTCCCCTACCCACACTGTCACAAATGCCCTTTCAGTCTTGACATACCAAAATGATAATTAAAGCGAGTCAGGTCGACAAAGGTGAACCCAACCATAATTGGTAGCTCATTTATAACTCGGGTTACCTGTATATTTTAATGAGACATTTCCTACATGTAATTTATTGATGGCAATTACGTGCCTGCGACTGGCACTAAATGAAATAACATCTATTAGCCTCTGCTGTAAGACAAAAATTAGCATCATTAGCATTGTCCAGCTGCAGTGAATTATGCATGCGGTGGTGTGCGTTCTCGCACAGGTGCAATGAAATATGCATGTACGGCACAATGGCTCTGATTCACACGTTTGGCGAATGGGCGGTTGGTGTTGATTTGGTTAAAACGTTCCGATTTCTCCATCACGGGATGGTTGCGCGAATCACCGTGATCTGTTTCGCCCATTTAGTCAATATACATGAACCTGGACACTTATGTAAGCACACGCTCATGCATATTACACAGCAATGGTGAAATGCGGCAAAGGCGCAGCTATGCAAAGTGCATGCTCACACAGCTGCTGGATGAAGGGCTTGCACTCGGAAAGAGGGGCCTCTCCGGTGAACTTTGGCCTACTTTTCTGCACCCGGCCAAACGTTTTGGAAAAGGTGTAAGTACCCACGCTTTACCCCACGACAGGCAACCTGGCGATTGACGACAATTTATACTGCTGCATGGACAGAGATGGGGGGCGGGGGGAGGGGTTAAGAACCATGCCCCGGTGTTTTAACTGCCGCTCCGGCAGAATAAACCGTGGACCTCTGGATTTAAAGTTCAGTGTGTTGAGCATTACACCACTGTGGCATCATTATTAACGAATTTAGCGGTCATACGTAACAAGGGGCCGTTATCTCCACGTACTATACACACTCCGTGGTCCTTGATAATCTTGAATCAATTTCACAAATGCCTGTAATGTCTGACACTAACGTTGATAGTCAGTCACTCTGTATGTTGCCATAATCATCATCGGCAGTCGTGTTTTATCCACTGCTGGATGAAAGGCATCCCCACGTCGTTACCATCCTTCGTATTGCTGGTATATATTTTTAAAAAACCCATCTCGCTCCTGCGTATAGAGTTGATCTCAATGCTCCATTTGTGAAGTGGATGTCCTTTGAGGCATGTTGCTTTCCTTGAGCTCTCATTCTGTTACCAGTTTCGGCCATCTGTGATCGTTCCCTCATTCGACATGTCCTGCTCAAATCTATTTCTTAACCGATGATGTCAAGTAAAGTATCACAATCTCAGGCGGTACTAACGAGCAAAAAAATATTTTGATCAGTGCCCATTGACTATTGGTATAGTGTGGTGCTGTGATGTGAAGATGTAATCAAGGATCATTGAGCCACCGACGCGAATTTGAACAGAACACTTGAGGGAGGATATCAGTTAATTGTCGTTATTTTATTTTTAGAAATTAGCCTCAGAGATACGTATCACAGAAGTTATACACCAGTGGTCCCCAGTACGTTTCATGTTGGACACAACACAATAACCGTCAGTGCACGGCGCAAGCTCATACCTGGCGTAAATAACTCAACATGACTGCACGTTCATTGCAGAACAAACATCATTCGCGTGACACAACAAATAAAGCTTTACATGGGCCATGCATCACAGTATTTGAGGACATTTGAGGGCCCAAGATGGGATGTTTTTTTTTATTCCCCACAGGGAGCGGAGGCTAAGAATGCTTCCTTGGTGTTAATGGGAGCTCTTCAGTGTGAATTCGGAGGCCACGTGATGGAACGATGTGGTGCTCTAACACCATCGATTTTTTTCTCTCACTCCCTCGTCGCAAAAGAGTTTTCTGTTGAAAATGGGTGCCATTTCAACGGCAACAGATGGGGCACTAAAACGGAACTCCATTTGTTTTGTCGCTGCGTGCCACACGACCCAAATAATACGTACAATATAGTTTGAAAATTAAGCGCTATGTTCCAGCAAAAAAATAAAATAAAAACTGCTGCCGAGGTTATAAACATGCATGTCTGCTGGCTGAGCAAAAAACAACCCCCTCCGAGTAAGCCCTATGGGGGCTATGGATTTTGTACATTACGTACGGCCAGTGCAACAAGCGTGTATTAAACAAAACTAAATAAAATGACTGTCGGATTCAGAGCAGAAATAGGTTCTTTCCAAAAGTCGTGTCGGGCTTATGAGGCCGTAATAATCTGCCGCCGCAAGGTCACCAGCTTCCAAGCCCTGGATCTCGCATCTCACCGGGGATTATATGAGCTTCCAGGTCTATTTGTACAAGGTCACGCCATTAGCATCTTGTCCGATTCCTGTGGGGAAACAGCCCCAGTAGCTTTCCCGCTTGAGATACTGCCCATTATTTCAGACGCTTTCGCCAACCAATTTTAATTTTACGCGCCGTTCAGCCATCCGATGCGTGATTGTTACGTAACCAATTTGAAGCTTGGGCTCTGACAATCATTTTTGCTTTTAGTATTCACGGGAGGGGGGAAAACACAATTGGAACACCGTGTCTAGACTTTGGGTGAAATTATTTTATAATATTTTGTTATTTGACAATGTACATATACGTATAACATATATGTAAGTACACATGAAACGTACATGCTATATGTGGAACAATGAATAATCCATTGGGGTTCAATCACCATATTTTTTTTAATGGTAGTTATTTTCCAATAATCGGTTTCTTGTGATTTTGGAGACAAAGAACACGACATATTGCATTCGTAAAATATGTCTCAAGGTATCTAGACCATAGAAACACCAACAAATTACATTCCCACAATGATAGGATTTGTTGTTGATTCACTAAAAACCTGTTTTTAGCCTATAAAGCCTTACCAAGTCACCAACGTGCTTTTCTCAGGAAGGTTCTGCTAATATTCAGAATAAGGGGGCGATGCTGCTGTGCATCTCGCCAATCAAGCAATTTGTGGGTAATTTTGTTCAAAGTTGGCCAATTTGGACCGTGACAATAATCAAGGTCGTGCGATCTGTAACATCTGCCGTGAAGGGGACGGTTAATACACCCGCAGTATTAACCAGGGCAGCCGCCAGTATTCGAAGCCGTGCATCACTGCAGCAAGCAGAAAATTGAAAGCTTGTTGATAAAAAAAAATATTAATCCAAAAAACTTTTCAAGGCAAATCTACCCGACTATTGGAGCTCGATCTCCACGGTACTCTGCCCCCACACCACCGCTCGCATAATGAGCTGTCAAGCAGGCGAACTTAACAAAATCCCTCTGTGCCTTTATCCCTACCTCCCACTCAAAGGGGGGCAAAAGCCCTTTTCAATCTCACGCTCAAACACCCACTTAACAATTCCACGGAAAATGAACGGAAAAAAAAACCCGAACCTCATTAACTTTGGAATCTGCTCCACATGGATTTTCGACAACAAACCAACCAGAGCAACGGAAATGTTCCTCAATTGGATTATGCATTGTGCAATTGTCGCCGTCCACAGCAAAAAAAACCCAGACGCGACTCTCCTGACAAAAAAGTCACGAGACTCAGTGAGGCTTTCCTGGGTTAACAAGCGGAGTCGTGGTAATAATAAGCCAACGTTGACCAGTTCGAAAACGAGGCACAGATCTTGCCTCTTCAACGGCGCAGTGAGAAACCTGCGTCTTTTCAAGGATAACCTCACTGTACGTTATATTGATGGCTCTTGCCAAGCCCTTGGGCGATGGAGGATGGAAGATCGTAGGCTATTTACTCCTGCGGGATTTTTTTTTAAGCGACGCCGAATTAACTGACCCCAGAAAACACCCCGGAGTTTCAGCCATAGCGAAGCTGCCCTGAGTGGTTTCACTTTGTACTCCAAGATGATACAACTGAAGAGCCCCTCACCCCGAAGGAGCGCGATGGGTAAGCTCAACAGAAATGCTGCCATGCAGCAATAACGGATGCTGCAACGGTGTTTGGCAGCTGAGCATTTTTACAACTGTGCCATGCGCTGCGCAATTTAAGCATTACAAAAGACAAAGGCAAAAGAGCGAAGTGTTAGGCTTTCGCGGTTGTACTGCGTAGCCCTGCAATGCATTTTCTTCCAGATTGTACGAAAAAAACTTTTTATTTTACCAGGTAAGGCCCACTGAGCTATGTAGCTCATATATTAGAAGCGACCTGGTCAGCAATGATAGCTCAATGAGGTGGCTTATCACGTGGAAATGTATAGCAGCCAAATGCTCTAACGCATCTTTCTAAATGTGAAGGGGAAAACCGGAGGACCCAGAGAAAAATCCACGTAACCACGGGGGCAACATGCAAACTCCAAATATATGTGTCAAGATTGGGATCGAACCCACGAAATCCTGTACACCAGGCGAGGTAGTTTTTTTCATGAGATTTTTTTATTATTATTATTCAAGAGCCCAGAAAACAGCGGGAACATCAACGGGAAGGCAGAACAACATGTCACACATAACAAGCTAAATGTAATACAACCTCATAATTAGGGAATGCCAGGCAAGGTAGTTCTCGCGAGCATGGCGCTCAGGTGTTGTTTGGGCGCGATCTCTGACGTTTCACTGTACGTTCTGCAAGTTTCTTCCTGAAGCCTCTTCCCGATCCTCTGATGCACAGGTGCAATTCTCTGCGAGCTGTATGCATGGATTATTCTTCATGCCCAACATAACGCAGTAACAGCTCGAAAACACATCAGAGAGAATGCAAAAAGGAAAACCAGTCATTTAAAAATAAAGCTCTCCTCTGGTCTTATTCAATGTGACAGTATGTGTGCACAACAAATGCCTTTATGAAATGTACTGAAGCAACCCTTCCATTTGATGTAAGTTTAATTTTAGAAAACGCACAGGCGCAGTTCTGCATTTGAATGTGCAGTTGTCAAATGCATTCCCATTATAATTAAGCCTGTAGCGACCAGCTCCCAATGCAGTTCGGTGCACTGCCACAATTGGTGGCCCCGATTAAATCCAGGAATTGTTTTATTTTTAATGTGGAAAATCAAGTGGCCTCTAGTGGCAGCAGTTGTTACACGAACTCCCCATTACATACAAGGAATGCAAATCTAAAATAATGACATGCAAAAAGGAACGCATGCATCGTAAGCGTAAGAATTGAAATTGGCAAATCAATGCATTTTTACAAAACTGATTAGGAATATTACAATTAAAACAGTGTCTTTAGAAGTTGAATTTCAGCAACAACAAACTCATATCTCGATGGTCTGTGGGAGCTTTTTTTCGAATCTTCAAGAAGAATCTTCAACAGCCCGTGGAGAAAAACGTCAGACACGGTGCCGATCAACACGTGATACGACGAGCAAACGCATCAGAGAGCTACGGGGCACAACCGTGAGACCCAAGGCGACAATTGTCTGTGTGGAGTTGTTCCACCATAAGACATCACCGAGAAGTAAACGGAAGCGATTGTGACTAATAAGGCCGAGTTGTTTGCTACCTCCGTGAGAGGAAAATAAATATAATTAATTTAGTCTGAGTCACCCCAGAGCTCAGTCGTATTAACGGTGGCCCCAACCAGGTCAAAAGGTCTGTGGAAGATACACCAACTCGCCTTCAAATAAATAAATAAATAATGGTTAATTATTTCGGCTCGGCAATCATGGTTTGTAATGCTTTTATAGATAAATGTCAGAACTGTATAATATCATTATTTTTATACTGGTTTTTTTTCCAGTGTACAAATATGACTCGTTATTTTATTTAAAATATAATTCAGTATTTGCTTGATCTGCCCACTGCACGTAATTTTCTTGTATTTCTGCACATAGAAAACTGCACATTTAATATCAGCATGTTAATGAACCAAATAAAATAGTAAATTATGATGCAGATTAAAAACATTCATAAAAGCTAAACTTAAAGTTATGGGTTTTTTGTGTCAGCATTTGTAGCTAAATACGTGATATGGATTTAGAGTTTGCGTGTTGTGCTAAAGGTCTTTGTATGGATATTGTCTTATCAAGTTTTTCAAGCCAGTGGTGTTCATAATATCTTCTTTCTGCATAAGGCATAGTTTAATGTAATCACAAATCTCTCAAGAGTGAAATGGAAAGCACATTAGCTCCACTTTCAAGTTTGGCAATGTGGGAGCTGAATTATTGAGTCTGTTCTTTAGACAGCAGTCTAGCAGTGATTGCATTATAAAGCATATTTACCATTAAATGACCATCTCATTCTGTTGTCTTTTTTGTGCACTTATCCCCACTCTCCAATATAATGCAGCATTACACATGGCACTATCGTAATGCACAGCATACGTGGATATATTGGCAAGGGCTATGGGTAGTATGTTGGATGCCAATTGATACCATGAGTGGGCAAGATAATGGTGACTCGATTGTGTTGTTATGCTTATTTTAAATGGGCGCATACTTACCGTGGTGTCATAGAACATATATATATTCCCCAAAAAATCACTCCTTAGATCAGGTCATCAGAATAAAATATTCGATCTTTAGATATAGGAGGGCAATATGTCATATTGACATATTTGCATTAAACGGCATTGTAAATATAATTGTGTTTTTGACTATTTCCATATAATTAAGAGTGTGTGAAAGATGGCAAAGTGGTTAGCACACTGAGCAATGACCCCCCCCCCCCCCCCCCCCCACTTATCCTCCCTTTTATAAAACTACACTGACGACCAGTCTGGTGAAGTATGATTAAAGAATGCCCATGATCGGTCACGGTGTGTGGGTGGAGAACTGAGGGCTGAACATTTTTATGTTGCTAAATATTTACGAACGGAATAATACCCGTGGCTTGTGTGTGTACTTTTAAATAGAATGTTCTTAAACACGATGTTTTGACCAGCTCTACAAGAACAGAATGTGACCATAGCAAATTTCTTTCTTGATAACAATAAACATTTTCTGCCATTATCGGAATAGGGTTGTTTTTCGTTTGGAAATCTCAATGCCATATTTTCATACAGTTATTTTTCATTTGGCCTGCTTTGGCATTCATCGTGCCTATATTTTTTTTGTTCGTACTTTTCCGTAAGATTCTTGAGGCTTTTTTGTGTGTCCCTCTTAACAGCGCGCTGCAAGCCGTTTCTACAGCACAATGCTCAAGCACGCGAAAAACGGGTTGGCTTTGCAGGAAATATGCAGCCTTGTTTATCCAGAAATGCAAAAAAAATCACCTTGGCTAAGACGGATGACACTGTTTAAAAGTCAGCGGCAAACAACATCCATTCACCAGACACCCTCAGCCAACTTTATTTGGTTCTATAGCGCTCCATCACACAACATGCAACGCAGACAACTAACTGCAATCATGCCACATATTGAAATGCACAATTAAATGCAATGCATTTTCACGGATAAATAACACACAAGCAAAAAAACGTTACAATATTGAGATATGTTCGAAACTGCCCAGCACTCCGCACTTTCGGCTCAGATGCTTTCAAGTTCAAACGTAACATCGATCAAATCAAAATTAAATTAATACCGGGTGGAAAAAAGGCTTATTCTTGTTACAAGCATAAATTGAGCAGGTAAATAAAGTCAAGGTTAAATGTCTCCATAATGTCTTTCTTTCTCATCATCTGAAGGACACGTTCAGATGGAGATAGAATGAGTGTCGTAAAGCCTAAATAATTAAAGGACTACTTTGTCGGCTATAAAGTATTCAGTGTGAAGGAGGAGGGAAAGATGTCACACCAGTAATGGTGCATCAAGACACACACATTTCCTGACTTTGAGACACCATGCACTTTAACATCTTTGGTCCTTGCATCATCATTAAGGACCGCGGGCGTGCCAGGGAAATCAATGCTTTCCGAATACAAGCAGATTTTGACGAACACACACGGACACACTCATAAGAGCGCACTTGCATTGCACGTATCTCTGCCGTTGCTATGGCAGCAGACGGTACAGGTAAAATTGCATGCAGAGTGATGACCGATCCCAGTGAATTACTGCAATTGCAATTCTTTTGTATTACATCACATCATAATAAATTGTGTGTGTCCCCGCTTAGCAGACATTTGTATTTTTCTCTCCCACGTGTCAAAAAGAAAGAGTGAAAAAACGACTTTTCAGAGAACATACTAAACACTAATGTGACACTTGAAGAAAGCCGGCGCTCGAAACATTTCGTGACATCATCTGAACTGACGTGATTCCCTTTATTGGTCAAATGTGTTTCGGCCGTGTGACACAACTGTGCCCAGTGGTTGCCATGGTGACAATGCTCAAGTCGATTAAACCGCAATATTATTTTGCATTAAATGCGAAGCAGTAATTGTAACCCACTGCACGATATGAAATCCATAATTAATCAATCCATTCGACTTAAAGCTTTCGTGACTGCAGGAATTCATATTGTTTGGGTCTTTCGGTAAAGTCACGTCGATAGGTTCAAATGAATAAAAATAAAATGAACCAAAAACTATGACGTTTTGATCACAACAGAAGCGATCGTCATCAGGAGGAAAACAGAGGGAGAAAGCTGCTCAAAGCAGATTGTTTTAAAGGTGTAAAATGGGTGTAGCCCAAGGATCATGAACGAAGTGGGTGGGGCTAGTGATGTTAATGTGAGAAAGCACTGGTCCTGTCATCTCAATATGCCCGATCCTTACCATTGCAATTATCTGGCCCACAATACCCAAACTCCCGCCATTAACGGCGACAAAAGCACTCCATACAGGTCCCAAACAAATCGATGTTTGCGGCAACGACCTGTAAATTAGTTCTGAAATCAGGGTGGCGGATGCACCAGTGTCTATCAACACCCAGACCTCTACACCCTTCACCGTTCCTACAATTGCTGACGATCCCGCTGCCGCTGCTACGACTCTATGTGGCAATGCCGTCCACTGACCCGGATGCTGCGGCCATCCAAAACCCTCAAAACTATGCATCTCACGCGCCGTGACACAATTAAAACCAGCGACGCGCGAACCCAACACGGTCTGTGATGTAGATGCCCGAGGTGACTGTGTAGGCCGGGTGTGTGATGCTTGGAGGAGCGGAGGTCGGCGAGGTGGAGAAAAATGGAGGCACGACGAGCTGTCCCGGTTCGTCGCGGCATCTTTTGGGGACGTGGCCAGGCAGGCCAGACTTGAAGCAGGTGATGGGCGCCTTCCACTGGGAAGAGACGACCTTCCCCTGCAGTCCCTGCTACTGCTACCATCCCACGTCAGTCATCGCCTGCTGACTCCCTACCAGCAATGCACAAACTGGAGGGGCCTCCTTTTTCTCCGGCTTTTCGATGTGTCCCGGCAGTCCAGCGCACGAGGCCACTCCGACTTGCTGCCGCAAATGGCAGTGCACCTGGATACAGTGCGCTACCCGAAGAGATGTTAGGTCGTCATCTTCTGTGGTGGGCAAAAAACGTCCATGTCCCGTGCCAACACCAACAGTCGTTCTAGAACCAAATAGTCCAACCCTGCCTGATTCATTTTAGAGTACGCCGCTTGACCCAGCGACATTAGCGCGCTGCGGAAGGCGAGGGGCATCTCGGATGGTGGGTCAAAAATAGATGCCATCTGCGAGCACGCCATCGCCAATATTGTCCTCTCCAACAGGGGAATAGCATAAAAAGCTGCTAAGGCGTCGTGATCAAATGTTGTATGCAGTGCACACAGTGCCTCAGCGTCAGTCCAACCAGCTAGTTTGCACGTTGCAGAACATCTTCTTTGAAAGGCTTCCCAATCGTCCCCAGAGGCAGTGAACTCCCTTACAAAGGGCAGCCGCTTCGCCAGGGTGAGCACCTTCGAGCGCCAAGCCGGTGGCACGTCAAATTTGGCGGGAGCGTTTACCACCTCGCTGATAAAATGGCGGCCGCCCGCGAGGGCTGCGGCTCCGCGGCTTCCCGCGCTCGTGAAATGGCGGCGGCGGCCGGGCTGTCTCCTCGCTTTTCCCGCACCGCCGCTTCTCCATCCGGCTCTTCCATCTCGATCTCGGCCACAAGCGCAGCCGCCGCAGACAACAGGTCGGCGAGGAGCATGCTTCTCAACCGATGTCCCCCTGCAGGCGGCCGCAGTGCCGAGGTGCAGTCCTCCTCGTTCCGTGGGGAGCACCTCGGCAGGGTTCTTCTCCGGGGTCCCGTTTCCCTATGCTGTCTGGGGAATCATCTCCCCATCGTCTTCATTGTTCGTGGACATCACGGTGAATGACAATCTCAACCTTGACATATTAATTTAACTATTTTTTCCTAACTAATTATTTTAAAGTTAATCGTTAACACTTCCGACACCAAATATAGTGAGTGATTTCAGAACGTTTATTCTACAATTAGGCAACACCGCTACACACGGGACTCTTGTTACACACGGGACCACAATACAACTATTCCTCTCGTATGCGGGATAACGATAATCGGGTCAGAGCAGCCAGCGTGCTGTCTGACCCACGATGTCGAAGACTGAGACGAATACGTAGCACTTGGGTTCCACTTCATCTGCAGACAGCCCAGATATACGATCGCAGCTCCCCTTTAATCCTTCTCGGCATGGCTTGGCTCCACCCTTGGCCGCGCCTACCTCTGGAATATTCCAGGCTACACCACGCCTGTTCCCTCTTTGGCTCCACCCTTAACCACGCCCCCTTCAGTAACTCTCGACACATTTCTCAGCTACTCTTCCCGTGTCCCCTCGTCCACCCTTGGCCCACATTCCTCACTCCGGCCCATCACGTGCTTAACCCCGTGCCTGGCTGACTCGTCCTCACATGCCCCCCTACCACCAGCCGCCCCCCACCGCACTCTTCCAGTGGCCCACTCTGTGGTGATTCCCTGCCGCGCTGGTGGAGGCTGCTATCCCCTACTCTCTCGGTAGGACTCATCTGGCTTCCTTCTGCGAGCACCCAGTACCATGCCCCTAGTGGCCCCCTGAATGGTACTGCACGGTGTGTTATCCTCTGCGCCCATTTATACAGCACTTGGCGCTACGCGCAGTAGTGATCCATTTAACATCACTACACAAGTGTGAACTATTTTTTGTATAGAATAAACAACTTATAATAATGCATACTGCAATAATAGACGAGGCGATATATATTAATATAGAAATAATTTTCACTTACTTTTCACACAGATGCTTGTACAGTATAGATGTGCCATGAGTACTAAGCATCCTCTGTTTAGGCACTGTACCACGTTACGATCCACCAAAAAATATTCGATAACAGTGCTTTCAATTTACGTTCTGGTTTTCAGGAACGCATCCTGAGCGTAAACCGGGGTATGCCTGTGTGTATATTTGAATATAAATACAATACAGTATTCGTGACTGTCCACATGAGAAATTATCACAACGTTTGAGAACGGGGCCTTCAATGTACACATTGGCTAATTCAAAGGTTTCCTCTATGACCCTTTGTCATGCGTTATGATAATAGAAACCAACATAAATGAAAACTGTGGAAAACCTATCTTTCCATTAAAACAACATCGCTTACAAATGTTATCATTCCGCATATAAAATGTAATTCCTGATGTTTAATGAGCATTTAAAAGAGTGTCATGTCAGCCTCATACCAGGAATCTTAATCGTATCCCCAACACATTGGGCTTTTTTATCGAATGGTAAAAAAGCAATCTTATGTTCTGCCTTCTTTCATTAGTTTAAAGCATGGAAAGATGCATTCTTGAAATTACATTGAAAAACAGAATGAGGAAGACACGAATTATGGGGATCAAAAGAGGGATGATAACATAATTTAAACTATTAAACATCTGAGCAAGCTTGGGCGAGACACGGTACGAGAAGAGATCCGGACTGAGAGTCAAGAATAATGTACGTACATTAAACTTATTTCACACTGTACGTACCCAACAGTGAGAATTGGAGGTGCGTGGGAAGGACAACAAATTAAACACAAAAAGCATCTCGATAGAAATTAGTTTTCCAAAAGTGCATAGCTCCAGTGCCTTCCTAATATCGGAAGAGTGTTCCAGACTGTGCATCTGAAAGCACAATGCGGTTACAGTCTTTGTTCGATGGCTAGCCAAAAGTCGCTGCGAGGATGATTGGAGTTTGCATGATACTATGAGATCTCTTTTACCAGTGGCAAAATATAGTAGTAGGTTTTTACCCTTTTAAACTGGTACAAAACTGACACCTTTATACAAGGCATCATGTTTGCAATAACCACAACACAAGCAGTCAAAAAAATGCAAACAAAAAGAAACAACTCTGATGATGATAATGATATGCACTGTCCTTGAAGTTGATTCGTCCACACCCGAGACAGCTTTTCTTAGAGCCTAGTCTCCATTGGTGTTGGACCAGATAACGCCAAAAGGTGTACAACTCAAAAACAGCACACTATCAGAGTATTGATAGCTCGGGGTAAAAACCTACTACTATAGTTTGCATGATAGTTAATGCTCCTTGACGAGATCAGCAAGGTCAAGGTATCGTGGGTCATCTGTGGCAAGCACTTTGTGTGGAATGAGTGCGACCTTAAAAAGTATTTGTTCGGCAACCAGAAGGCAATGCAGTTCGGCGACCACTGGACGGACACGTTTGCAGCCGAGGAATGGAGCGCGTACAATATCACTTCCCCCCCCCCCCCCCCAAGGAGATGGAGCAATGAAATTATCTTTTGCGCAGGTATTGAGTGAATTATTACAACGCAGGATTGTGAGACATGGTGGCGACTTGACTTTGCCTTCCTCTAGCAGTGGATTAACCATGGCTGATGATGATGATGACGATCTGCCATCCAAACCTCAATTGTTTTCGTAATTTATTTCAAAATAATGCAGAGGCTGTATTTGCACTTCCCAATCTAGTGGCAAGTGTATTCTATTATGTGTGTACTTGGCGTACGTTAAAATCTGCCACGAGAGAATCAAGTACTCTAAAGTCTTCAGCATATGCTGGGAATGTAATTCAGTATAACAATTTAGCCACCTTCATTGCTATTAGGGAGCATATGCAGTTTGCCGTGGCTTTGGGTTTGGTGAGGTAATACCCATGAGCTCACAGTGCTGAGAGAATGTCAGACACATCATCCACTATTATTCTTATGCCACTCAGGGAACGTTAAGCCTTTTCAAAGAGAGTTTTGTATTTTGGCACACGGCACTGATTCCGACAAGCATGCAAAGGTAAGCCTCCAAGCCCCTTCTGGATGTGCTTCTATTTGGTGCAAAGCTTCCGCTTGTCTGGGCATCCTGCTGGAGCATGCCATGGCGTTATGGACACAATCCTTTCTAAAAGGAAGATTTTGGGGGTTCAAGCCATGGCCTGCGCCGTGCCACGATTGATTGCCATAACTCGGAATGTCGCTACTTCCACACTCCCTCAGGATCGGACATTTTTAGCAGAGTCCTAGTTAAAAAGCTATGCCACATGGAATTAAAGTTAACCGTAAATTGTGCAGAGTGACAGTTTTTTTCCTTCATTATTTATTTTCGTTTGGCCATAGGGTACGCAAGTTTGTGGCAGGGTGTGCAGGCTTGCTGATGATGTGTTGCGTTTATGATTTTTTCAGTGTGCAATAGGGTACTTTATTTGTCGAGTAGCCTGTGGCATTTTTAAACCGAGGTGCCACTTAGCCACCCACACGCTGTTAACCCACCTCCTGAATAAAATATTAACATTAAAGCTGAAGTACATTGGCTGGATTCATTGGCTAAATTTGTCACGACTGCCAAGCGTAGAAATGCCCCGGGTCACATTAAGAAAATGTTTCTGTCTCCTTTAAACTGTCCAATTTTCGATCATATCCCGGTTCTGAAGGAAAGGGACAATATATAGTGAAGCCTCTAATGGGCTTTTCACAGTCATAATCCCACTGCAAGCTATGAAATAGATAAATAAACACAATCTCGACAAGTGTTGATTGACTTCCTAACAAAAGGGAATTACTAATAAAGCGGGACATGGCTAGGTTGTTTCTTACATGAATATCTTCATGTGGACTGAAATAGTTGGCAGACATTATACTGCATCTTGAAGTTAAGAATTGCCTTATCCATTGGTGGTTTAGATAATCTATACTTCAAAAATATATATCAAAGAGATAATAAAAAATACGTTGCCAATATAATTTGCGTTGACTGCGTCAGATATTGCTCATAATTGCAGAGCAGATGGGGAAGTCCTTTACACCCTATTTGAAGGTCACTAATTTGCCAGAACATAAATCAAGATTGAAAAAAAATCGACCATAAAATTTCCTGTCAAGTGAGAATCTATCAACTTGGCAGGCTTGCATGTCACCACAAGTGTCGAACAGGCCCTGCGGGCCAAGACACAGCGTGACATTTGGATCAGCTGGTGGGCAATCGCGTCCACGCACGTTCTTAAATTATACAAAATTATTGGCTGTAAAAATAGCCAGCACGCACCGCTACAAAACGGACAGAGCCAGCCGAAGCTGCGGTCACACCGCAGCCGCGACAGGCCACGTGCGGATGATGTACACCGTCCACCGTTCCCAGGCCCGGCCCACCGCACCGGGTGCAGTAAACAAGATATTGGAACACAGTTGTAGAATTTCTATAAATTGGTGTAGGATTTTATGGAGCCGTCCTTTACGGCACTATGCATTACAGAACATAAAATCCTAAGGGAGCCTATATCCTAAAGGAAACTGAGCCGTAAAGATGCTGCGGGAATCGATTGTTGTACAATTATTCTGGGGATAGTGGCCTCTGTTCACAAGAAACTAGGATTATTATTGGTGCATGGGTGACGAGGGAATGCCGATAATGATAGCTTTTTAAGGCTACGGGGATGCCAGCAGAGAGCAAAAAAACACATGAGAATATATTCACTATTTTATTTAATTCCCAAATATCTTACAAGTCACTGTTAATGTTTTTTTTTTATCAGCCCTATTAATTATAATTCCTTTAAAATGTACACTCTGTTAAAGCCATAAAGCCATGCACCTCTACAGCCAAAAGGGTCGCTGAGATTTGGTGACGCTACAATATATGGTATGATGGAAGGTCCATCCGTGATAATCATATAGTCTGTCTCTATATGATTGTCATTGCTCATTGTATTTCTTTGAGATATACACCCAATCTGTTTCCATCACGGGGGTTACATTCTTGAAAATAGCCACAATTGTCAAATCTGAAATCCTCAAACATAACAGCAGATAGTTTGGTTTACGGTTCGTAGAACGAAACCAATATTATCAACTCAAACATGAAACAGCAATTATTTTTACGTAAAAATATGATTAATATTTCTATAGTGTTAAATAGAACTTGTACAATAAATGCATAGAATCTAAAAAAAGGCTGTAGTGTAAAAATACTGTACATGTATAAGTGTACAGTAATGTACACCATGGTAAGAAATATCGTGCGGCTGAAGCTCAGTGCTGAGAACACGTGGTCTGGGACCCACGATGGGCTCCATGGGAGACGAGATGCCATGCATATTCTTCTGTGGCAGCATCATCTTTACGGTGCATCGAGGAATCTCGCAGTCAACCGTCAATCGTCGAGCCACAGTGGTGCAATCGGCGAACTACGCCTAAATAGGTCTGCCGCGAAGAGTCAAATCCATGATGGGTTAAGTTTGAGTGCGTTACTTCCAGAATGAAGAGTTATTGAATGGTAAAAGCACAACGGATTAAGTATTGATTAAATAGCTATAACTCATTCAATTAATGCTTTGCATTATTTTGTTGGAGTAACTGATGGTGTGGCGATTGAGTTACCGGATTATTTTCATGGTTCATTTAATACGTTTTATATTTATTTTGTAACTAACACAAAGTGCATTACAGGAATCCCCAATTAGAATCTAAGGAATACATTCCTGGGAAATGTTACTCAACACGTATTTTTATTCACTTCAAATTACTTAAATTGAACTCTAATTTCCCATAGACATGATGTCAACATCAGGGGTTGCATTCCAAGCTGACATTTCTGGGGGGGGGGGGGTGGGGTAAAATAAACTTGTGACTAAATGTCGTGAAGAGTACAAAAATGCATACAAGTATGAGTCGATATATGTTCCTCAAGTTGTCTCTCGATGGTGCCTGGAGGGAAAAAAATCCCACATTAGACACCGTCCAATAAAAAGCAGCATGTAAACAAGAACTGCAAGGCAATACCTGCTTATTATTAATCCTTTCTTGAATTCCCCACTGTTCAAACACTCCTGGAGGGCTTTCAGTGTCCCTGCCAGAAACAGCTTTGCTGACACGTAATGCACGTAAGGATAAATAACTATCTTGTTTTATTTTTCCCTGTGCCAATACGATCTGCTTAAGCAAACTGGAAAAGGAACATCGAAAGATTAATATGTATTTGTAAGAAACATAATACATCAATGCAAACAATGGGTCGGCATGCAACAAAAACAATTGTGCAAAACGCACTCCCTCGAGCCAATAGAGTGAACGTTCCCGAATTAAATCAGCAAGATATATGGGAAAAAACAGTCATAATGTGCGGGATTCTTGTATAATCATTATCGGGTTTAACGACTTATGTTGAATTTCGATTTAAAGCTTTCGTGACTGCAGGGATTCATATTATTGGTTCTTTCGGTAAAGTCATGTAGAAGGGAAATTAAAAAAACGCCACTTTTTTCAAATTTTCTTGCTGTGGTTTTCACACCTGATGATGCTTGCTTGTGTTGCAATCGAAACGTCGTGAGAATGTTATTGTTTTATTTGTATTATTTTATTATTTCCCTTCTACGTGAAAAAAAATGCAAAGGCAAATACAAAGTAGTGAGGAACTAATATCTCAATATTCTTTACATCACGAACAGTAACACTGCGTCACGTCGCATCACAAGCACTTGTATCAGAGCAAATATATCAGATTGATAGCACACGTGGTAGCAATCGGTGGTAGCATTTTAGCAGTGTTGCGCACCATCGGGTGAAATGAGCAAATTCAACTTGGTGTGGAGAGTTCAAATGTAGGGTCAGAGTGGGGCGGGGGGGGGTGATGGAGACGCTGTCCTTGAACGTCCCTTGGGGCCAGCCAAAAGGAGGCTTTGGAGGCAGAGAGGATGGGTTGATGGCGGAGAGAAAGAGTCCTTCAGAGAATGGCCTGCTGCCACCGGTCACGTAATGATCAAACCGTTACCTCTCACATCACTAAAACAGGCAGCACGGGGGAGAAAACAAACCCCCTAAAAACAACAACAACTGCTGCTACTGCTGCGTGTCCACGACGATGATAAAGCTCGTCCCGGTGTAACAGGCTGAAATAACACCTGCCCCGATTAAACCCGGGTATAGTTTGGCCCAGGTCAGAGTATACCTGGGGGGATAAAGTGTTCTTGGCTAAACTATACCCGGGGGTTTAAACTCGACTGAGCGAGACCATACCCCTCTGGGACAGAATATGCCCCATGTGAAAGTTCAAACGAACTTCAATCGATATCTAAAAGGCGTGTACATGGAAGTAAGAATCTCAATTTGATCAATTGAAGCATTATTAGGGTTAGGGATAGGGATTGGGTTCGGGTTATTATTAATAAAGTTTTTCTGGTTGAAGCAATCAAAGTCTATTTGTTTACAGTTTTTAATAAAATGTTGGGAAAACTAATTCATGTGTATATCGCTCCACACTATTACTATTGTAATGCGGGCATAAACGGCCCTCCGGAGGTGACGTCATGAGGGGAGGAGTTAGGTCACGTGGGGGGGAGAGGGGTTAAGATATAGAAGGAGGGGAACCGGAAGAGGAGAGGGAGTGACGGGAGACCAGGAACGAGAGAGGCCACGAAGGGCGAAGCGGAGGGTGGCGAGATCGCCACGAACACAGGGGAGCGAGGATCGGCACCGTTGGCCAGCGGTGACCGACCCGAAGCAGCGAGGAGGCTGCAGTCAGCAGCGGGGCTGCATACAGAGTCAGCAGCGGGTCTGCATACAGAGTAGCAGCCAAGAGGGTCTGCATATAGGGTTAGCAGCGGGGGTCTGCATAGGGAGTCAGCAGCGAGTCTGCAGGGAGAGAACGGAGGTTACAGTAGACGAAGCAGAGAGTCTGCGGGGAGAGAAAGGAAGCTGTAATAGCGATAACAGCCGGGGGCTACAAATACAGTGTTATAACAGAGTGCCGTGTGGGAGAAGACAAGAACCCAATAAAGGACACGAAGCAGAGAGAGAGAAGTGTCTGAGTCCTTTTATTACACTGGAGTCAGAAGTGAAACGGCATGGCGAAACAATTGAGGAAAAAGAATATTCCATCTCCGGCGTCGGCTTCATTTTCGGACGACGAAGATCTTCCTCCTGCGGTCGGCTTCACTTCGGCGGAGGGAGAGATCCGTGAGGGCCCGGGTGTCGAGGAGGTTGCCGCTTCGTCGGACCCATCTGCGTTGAAGGACGAGGATTTAAGATGGACCCGGATGGCGGAGCAACTGGCAACTCTCAAAAACGTCATCACAGAGTTGTGTGACCTTGTCGCACCAAGGGCGGCGTTGGAAGGTGATGGTGGTGATCGGCAGGAGCCCGGGTCGTCTTCGATGGCGCCGCCATCGGCCACGCGGCGTGAAGACGCCATCTTGGGCGTGGCGCACCACGGAAAGCGGGAAGCCGCCATTTTGGGACCGCCGCGACGGTCGCCCGCCATCTTGTCGACACCGCGTTGTGACGCATTGTTGAATTTACCACCGGAGGAGGCAGCGGCTGAAGGAAGCAAGCCAAGAAGTCGCAGTCGTCACCTAACAACTGTCAAGGAATTCTCCATCGGTGGCGATTGGAGTGCGTTCGCCTGTAGATTTTTGGCGGCGGTACGTACAGCGAGGTGGACGGACGCCGAGGCGCTGGAGGTGCTTTCGACTCTTCTTGACGATGAGTCCGTTCGTTTTTTTTGCTCCATAAAAGCTGCGAAGAAGAAGACTCTGCGAGGGGTGTTCGACGAAATGGCGGACGCGTACGAGCCACCGGATGACGCCCATCGCCGATTCGTGCAACGGCAACGCGCACCTGAGGAGTCACCTGTGGCGTATAGGGGCGCCGTGTTGGAACTCGCTATGGCCGCTTACCCGGAGACGGAGCCTGACCTGCTGGAACCTCTCATCTTGGGGAAGATGTTGGAGTTGTCCCGAGATCTTGGCATTCCTATGCCGGCGTGCGGTCACGAAAAACTCACGTCCCGGGCCGCGGCCAAGTGTCTGGACGCCCAGTTCAATCTCCGCCGCTGGAAACAAGTCATGGCGTGGACGGGCGGTCCTGTCGTCGATGGGGGGGCCGTAGGGTGGGACCCTACAAAGGCCGTGTACGTGCCGGATGCGACCGGCCAGAAGGAGTTGTCGGCTGCCTCTGCTCCGTGGCCGGCCCGGAGCGGGCCGGGGCCGCGGGCTCCGCAGCCGGGGCGGCCGCGTCGGGACGGGGTGCCCGCTGCGCGCCGCTCCGACGTCGAGTGCTTCCGCTGCGGCCGTCGGGGCCATTATGCCAGGGAATGCTGGGCCCGGGTTCCGGGTCCGCCCCAGCAGGAGGCCTCGACAGCGGACGCTCCAAAGAAAGATCCTCCAGCACAGGCAAGTCGGTGCGCACCAGACACCCGGCAAGGCCCGACACCTCACTCATCGCCGTTGTTGTGCGACGCGGATGTTGTTGAATACGGGATGCCAGTATCTGCGCCTTGTCGCTCGATAACGCAGTGGCGTAAGCTGGCTCGGCGGGTTGTCGCGGCCGCTACCGGTTCGTCCACTGTACCTGGGTCGATCCAAGGGGTGGACGTACGCATTTTGGTGGATTCCGGTGCGTCCGCGACCATTATTTCGGATGTGATATTCCATCTTTTGAACATCCCACCGGGGGCCGTGAGGCCGGCTTACGCTTCCTGCATCACTGCGAACGGGGGTAGTATGGGCATCGTGGGACAGGTGGACGCTAACATTTCTATCGGGGGAGTCTCGGCCTCGGGCGTTGTGTTAATTTCGAGGTCCCTGGCGGTTCCTTGCCTGTTGGGTACTGATTTTTTGGCTAAGATGCCCATTCTAATTCGAATCAATGAAAATTGCATTGAACTACCGGGGGGCCGGAAATTGGCATTTTTACAGTCCGCCTGGGGGCGACCGGCTCCTGTCGCCAGGTGCAGGCGTTATCGGAAGTTTCGGTTGATATTCCACCTGGCTCGCAGATGCTCATTCCCTTACGATATCGGAAGCCGGTTCCGGGTCGGCAGGGTGCTTTTGGGATTTTGCTGTCGCCGTCCGCCGCTGTTACGGGCGGATTGGCGCTGGTGGGGGCGCAAACTATTGTCCGTCCAGATCAGCGCCCGTTTTTGCAGGTGTTAAATGCGAGTACTGAAAGCGTGTGTGTGCCGGCTGGTACCGTTGTGGCACATGCCACTACGGCGTTTACGGCTCAGAGTGATCTGCCGGACGGAGGGCTGGTGGGTGGTGTTTCACACGATGGAGGGGTGGATGATCGTTGGATCGCTGAATTATGTGGGGAAAATTCGACCCTTTCCGCCGAGCAGCGTTGTGCGATTCATAAATTATTATCGAGTTATTCGGATGTGTTTAGCTCGGACGATTTGGACTTGGGACGCACCTCGCTGCTTTATCATCATATCGACACAGGGGACGCTGCCCCTATCCGCTTGAACTCGCGTCGGATGAGTCCGGCTGAGCGTGAGCATGTTCGAGGGGCAGTGGATGACATGTTGAAAGCGGATATTATATCTCCGTCTAATAGCCCGTGGGGCGCGCCTGTTGTGTTGGTTAAAAAGAAGGATGGTAAATTGCGATTTTGTGTGGATTTTCGGAAGTTGAATAAAGTGTCGGTGGCAGATGCGTATCCCCTGCCGCGTATGGACGATTCTCTCGACGCCTTGTCAGGGGCTAAGTTTTTTTCAACGCTAGATTTCTCTTCGGGCTTCTGGCAGCTCCCCCTTGACGAGCCCTCGCGAGAGAAGACAGCTTTCCGTACGCCGCAGGGGTTATTCCAATTTAACTGTCTTCCGATGGGGTTGAATGCGGCCCCTGCCACTTTTCAGAGGTTGATGGAGTTGGTATTGACGGGGTTGCAGTGGGAGACATGTCTCATTTATTTAGATGATATTATTGTCTTCAGCCGCACATTTGATGAGCATTTACTGCGGTTGGAGGCTGTATTCACCAGAATGCGTTCTGCTAATTTGAAATTCAAGCCTAAGAAATGTCACCTACTGCAACGCTCCGTTCGATACTTGGGACATATTGTTAGTGTGGACGGGGTGGCCACGGATCCAGAGAAAACTGCGTGTGTCCGTGATTGGGCAACCCCGGCCACGGTGGGTGATGTGCGTCGGTTTTTGGGGTTCGCCTCATATTATCGGAGGTTTGTTCCGAATTTTGCTACTATCGCCAGGCCTTTGCATCTCCTTACTGGGAAGGGGCATAAATTTGTGTGGGGACCGCCGGAGGAGGCGGCGTTTCGGAGCCTGCGCGATTTACTGGCTACTGCACCGACGTTGGATTATCCGGATTTTGAACATCCCTTCATTCTGGATACTGATGCAAGTGATACTGGTATTGGGGCGGTGTTGTCCCAGTCGAAAGGTGGAGTTGAGCGTGTGGTGGCGTATGGGAGTCGAGTTTTGTCTCCCGCGGAAACCCGTTACTGCGTTACTCGCAGGGAACTTTTGGCCATTGTTTTTTTTCTCCGCCAATTTCGACCGTATCTGTACGGTCGCTCGTTTATTGTCCGCACGGACCATGCGGCCTTGCAGTATGCTCTTAAGATGGACCAGCCATCCGGACAATTGGCGAGGTGGCTGGACACGCTGCAAGAATTTTCCTTCCAAATTCATCATCGGAAGGGTGTGCGTCACGCTAACGCGGACGCACTTTCCAGATTGCCGCAACAATCCCCTTGTGCGTGTGCGTCGGGGACGCATAGGTGTGGACCGATTCAGCTCCCCCCTCAGCCTGTCGCGCTGGCGGTGGATGTTCTTGAAACTCCGCTTACACCGGGACCGGTTGATGGGGGACCGGCTGATGGGATTTTGCGTCTTCCGAGGTCTGTGTGGATTCGGGAGCAAATGTTGGACGAATCTTTGGTGTCGTTACGAAAACGAACGGAGAAGGCGGGTAAGGAACTCGGTGCGGGTGGTATTCCGGAAACTGCTCTCCGAGATGGGTTGCTGATGTGGAGGGAAGGGATACAGGAACACTGGCGTCTCGTTGTACCTGCGTCATTGCGGTACGAATTGATTAGATATTTGCACTGTGACACACTTTTACATCTGGGGGTGCAGAAAACCCTATTGACGCTGCAGCGAGACTATTATTGGCACGGCATGACGACAGATGTCGTCGGTCACGTTCGCGCGTGTCCCGATTGTGCCCGCCGTAAGCCGCCTAAACATCCATATGTTCCGCCGATACAATCAATTCAAGTATCTCGGGTTAATGAGCTGGTGGCGTTAGATATTTTGGGACCCTTTCCGCCGTCCGCTAAGGGAAATAAGTATTTACTGGTGGGGGTGGAGTACCTCTCCCGCTGGCCGATGGCCTGGCCTTTGCCTGACCAGTCAGCGGCGTCTATCACTGACGCCTTTCTATTTGGGTATGTAATGGACAAGGGGGCGCCGGAGAGGCTCCTTACAGATCAAGGGCGTAACTTTTCGTCCAAATTGTTGGGGGAGGTGTGTGCGGCTCTTGGAACTAGAAAGATACGGACGTCCCCCTACCACCCACAAACGGATGGTATGGTGGAGCGGTTGAATCGGACTCTGTCCGCCATGCTGTGCCATACAGTCGGGGAAAATCAATCTGATTGGGATTTGCATATCCCTGGGGTGCTTTCGGCGTATCGCATGACGCCGCACGCGGCTACTGGATACTCGCCGTTCTTTCTTATGTACGGCCGTGAAAATGTGCCGCCGATTAATGAGCAGTTGGGAACCGGTGCGAGGGGACCTGTTAAGCCTCTTCCTGAGTATATTCAGGACAACGTTCGCCGTGTCACTGAGGCGAGGGAAAGAGCCCGCATGGCTACGGCCAAAGCCCAGGCCAGGGATGAGCGGTGTGCCCGACGTTCAAAGGGGGAGTGCCCCTGGAAAACGGGGGACCTGGCCTGGCTTCATTGCCCACAGGTGCGGCCAGGTACCTCTCCTAAATTACATAAACCATGGCAAGGTCCGGTCCGCCTTATTGAGGTTCCCAACCCACAGTCGGCACGTGTTCGGGTTGGTTCGCGGCGCTGGTTCGTGCATACATCCCGGTTGAAGCCATACATTGCCCCGCGGCCGGATGCGTCATCTCCCGAAGTTGCCTTGCCGGGGTCTGTTGCTACCGACTCGCCCTTGCCTGTGCCTGCTGACTTTGCGAGAGCGCCTGTCGAACCCTTCACAGACAAGCCGGCCGTGACGCCGCAGGAAGGAGGACATTCCGCTCGTGGGATGCCGACCGGAGCCGCAGAACCTACGGAACCTGCAGCTCTTCCTATCCCTCCGTGGACGCGATTACGGGATGTCTCTGGACGCGACCGGGACAGTGGCGGGCCTCCAATGGCGACAGATGAACTCGCTCCCATCGCCCCTAAAACCCTGCCACGTTCCCGCTCGGCGGGTGGGCTGCCGACCGTCCAGGACGGCCCGGCTACCCGTACTCGCTCGAAATCCCTCACGTTTCGTTAAATTGTGTTGTGTTGTATTCTTGTTATATTGTTGTTGCATGCTTCGTGTCTTTTTACGTGTTGGTCCTTTACACCCGCATTGCTTGTCAAGTTGCATTTCAGCCGAGGTCGGCTGGATTTTCTTTATGGGGGAGGGTGATGTAATGCGGGCGTAAACGGCCCTCCGGAGGTGACGTCATGAGGGGAGGAGTTAGGTCACGTGGGGGGGAGAGGGGTTAAGATATAGAAGGAGGGGAACCGGAAGAGGAGAGGGAGTGACGGGAGACCAGGAACGAGAGAGGCCACGAAGGGCGAAGCGGAGGGTGGCGAGATCGCCACGAACACAGGGGAGCGAGGATCGGCACCGTTGGCCAGCGGTGACCGACCCGAAGCAGCGAGGAGGCTGCAGTCAGCAGCGGGGCTGCATACAGAGTCAGCAGCGGGTCTGCATACAGAGTAGCAGCCAAGAGGGTCTGCATATAGGGTTAGCAGCGGGGGTCTGCATAGGGAGTCAGCAGCGAGTCTGCAGGGAGAGAACGGAGGTTACAGTAGACGAAGCAGAGAGTCTGCGGGGAGAGAAAGGAAGCTGTAATAGCGATAACAGCCGGGGGCTACAAATACAGTGTTATAACAGAGTGCCGTGTGGGAGAAGACAAGAACCCAATAAAGGACACGAAGCAGAGAGAGAGAAGTGTCTGAGTCCTTTTATTACACTATCATGGAGGTATGATTTGGCCTAGGCCATAATATACCCCAGAGTATAAATTGGCCGAGACCATAATATACCCGGGTATAATCTAGCCTAGGCCGTTTTAACCCCGGGTATACTACGTCCTGGGGGTATACTACGGCCTGTTACACCGGGCTATGCTTGAGCTGTTCCTGCAAGGCTCGGGGGGGGGGGGTCTCTGTGAGTCTCAACCCCCTTCAGTCCATCCTGCCTCCGCCCCATCCTCCGCCAGATGACGTCGAATGCGTCCATGTGCTCACTCGGTTCGCTTAAGTTTTGTGTAGTTTAAATTTCGATTTAAAGCTTTCGTGACTGCAGAGATTCATCTTCTTGGTTCTTTTGGTAAAGTCACGTAGAAGGGAAATAATAAAATAATAAAAATAAAACATAATAAAATAATTCTCACGACGTTTCGGCCACAACGCAAGCAGCCGTCCTCAGATTAAGAACAGGTCCCGTCTACGTGACTTTACCGAAAGAACCAAGAAGATTTTGTGTAGTTTATTGGTGCACTTTGAACGAGTTCCATTTGACGGTCGTGATGGAGGTTAATTGTCGGCTCTGCATTCCAAAGGAAGCGGGCGCTTTACCGAAACAAGAGTCCCAGGATCACAATTAAGAGGCTCATTCTCCATGCAGTCATACGCCGCACTACTGGGACCGGCAAGTTGGCACACAGCAGCGTCCCCTGGGTTGTAACTCCCCATGCCTCACTTCACACATCACACAACACCAAGTCCCAACTCACAATGCATATCTAGTTACCATATGCAGTGACAATATCGTGAAACATGCAACCTCTATCATTTCCTTCTATTATTGCAGAGATGAACACCCACAGATCGCAAAGGCCCTGCACCCCCCTCTCCATGTGCATACGGTCAGACTATCCACAAGAGTAGACTGTTGTTTTTTTCTGCATCGTCTATGCCATTTAATTATTATTTTCAATATTCAGGCTTATTTTTATTACATGTGTAATAAAGCTCTTTGAGACGACTTCTGGAATCCGTCTTTTATTCACTTTAGGTTACAGTTACTTCACGCTGCTGATAGGCAACGTGAAGGGGACAGATAGACCGAGAGAGAGACGCACTGCCACGCGGCAACTCGGAGCCCCGCTCCCGCGTGGCCCCTTCCTCCGTTCGTTCCCGTTCTGACCACCTGTCGTTCCTCTCTACCCCTATTTAATACCCGGGTCACGTGGTACGCTTCCGCCAATCCTCATTAGCCTGCATCGAATCTTCCAGGCTCCCTCGTCAGCTCCCGGGACCACGCCCCTGACTCATCTCTCCATTGGCTGAGGCCAAAGCCAGCAGAACCAATCCCCATAGCTGTCACCTCTCCATCACGTCAGGGCCACGCCCCCAGGCTTCCCCCCCCATTGGCTGTAAACCAGGACCGGCAGAGCCAATCACCATGACGAGTTATGATACGTCAGTGAGCCGGATATAGCCTCATATTACACATGTATACAAAAAGCCACCGTCCTGGAGCCAGCCTACTTAAGAGACGGACATCTCTTCTGCGTTGACCTCGGGACATTTCCGAGAATCGCCTCTCGCCACTCGGCTCAACATGCCGCGTGTTCATGACCAATATAACGCATTTCTTTAGAGCTGATTGTTTTGTGTGTTTAGTTTGTTGTCCTTCCCCAACCTCCGATTAGCACGGTTGGACTTCGTACGGTGCAAAATAAGTTCAACATCTATAATGGGCCCACGTAGTCCAGTTACACATCTGTAGTGGGTTCGAATCAGGTGCACACACACGCAGCTTGGAGGCAACACTATTTATTAAACGGCAAGTAATATAACACTGTACATGAGGTGGTGACCACCTTCCTCAACTCACTAACACTATGGAACACGACACAGAGTGGACCAGGCAGGCAACGGCCTGCCTGGCCCAGGACGACGACCCGGGACTTGAGGACCGATGATGTCGTCTTCACTCCGGAGTACAACCACCTCGCTCTGCGTTCACACCACGCTTATATCTGCTCTCTGGCGTGGCCGGCTCCGCCCAGGCGTGGCTGGCTCTGTCCAGGCCACGCCTCCCTTCCCAGGCCACGCCTCCCTTCCCCCACCTCTGGGAAGGTCCGGGTCCCTCCACCACGTGACCCCCCAGGCACCCCCTTGGGGCCCCCAGCCCTCGTACGGGCCGACACAGTAGTGACCTTTCTATGTCACTACACATCACTTGGATGTGGGAATCCAGGATCGGCCTATTAGGGCAAATCGTGAACGATGTCAGCCTACTGTTAAGTGGTCGTGAACACACGGCATACGTAATGAAGATGGAATAGTTATGGCACACATTATGTCAGAGGACTTTTTTTGTTTATTTCGTTTAGGAAGCTGAATATATTAAAACTATCCGCTTGTTTGTATGTAAAATCTACTGCTCACTTTTGGTTGCATTGTTGATTTTTTTTTTTACCTCTACACAGCCTTCTAAACTGGAAATAAGTCTAATTAAAAGAAACTTAGAAGCGCAGCAGGAGAAAATAAATAATCGTGATCCGGTAGCTATTTCGTGGGTGCGTTATGTGATGCTGCAAGACATCGCCGCGAGGTGTTGCCAAGCCTATTGACACAACGGGGCTTTACAGTTCGCCAAAAAACAACGTGTGGCAGCACTGTGCGAAAATGTAATCGACAATTCAGATAGAAGAAAAAACTGGAACTCATTTCACAGCTGAACCACACACACACACGCTGTATATTGTTGTGCAAGTATGAGGTGCCTGTCGAATAACTCCTACGTCTGGATGCGAAATAGAGTTATGACGACCGCGAGAGGTAATTATTTTTAAACCATAACTTTACGCGTGAGATAATTGCATCCATGTCACCAAGTTGAAGGCTGTAAGAAGCAAAGGTGCAGACCCTGCAATGTATTAGTCATGCCACTGCTTGCGAAAGGGCCTCCACTAGAGGGAGCGCTGGAGAGTGTTCTTGGCTTTCTCTTCCACGACGGTCAGATGCCTTGCCTGAGGTGGGAGCAGTCACACGTTACCACGCCACACGTGACCTGCCGATTGACCTTTGAACTTGCATTTCTTTTGCACCGTACGTATCCAACCATGCTCATCAGACTGTGATGCCCCCATGTATACTGCTGCGTGGACAGAGGCCGGGGGGGGAGATTTTACAAATTTGCCCATTTAAGGAACGAATTATGACATATACAACAGTAAAAATCCACAAAATCATGTATTGTGCAATTATTCGAGGTGTATCGATTTATCAATTAACATAAATTCTTAAGCTCGTGATACATGCAACAAATCATATTTTGTGTCAGAATCAATGTTTTCGATTGCAATGCCTTGTCTGTCGTGAATCACGCGTGATCCATGCATCCACTACATTTACCGCAATGATAAAAACCAAAAAATTAACCAGTAAAAATAAAGTTTTTCACTATAAATCCTTTATATGCGTGTTCAATGGGCCACAACCCAGCCCACATTGGTCTTTGAAACGGGCGGCTAGAGTCCTCTCGTCCTCTGGCTTGAGATGGCTGCCACATATGGGTCAGATGATTGCCTGCCACCATTAAGCAATTGGTAATTAAATCTTTTAAAAAAATTACCTAAAAAGTGTAAAATTTTGAAAAAAAATATTTCACGAAAAGAAATTGTCACGCACAACGAGTTTGTGTGCAAAATGTCAGCTCGATTGGATCACGGGAAGTGGGTTTAAAAACGACGGAAAGATTTGCACGGTCGTAAGCAAGCACGCAAGCACTCAAGCAAGCAAGCAAGTGAACTTAATATAAAGGATTTAAAAATATCGGCGGCAGAATCTAAACACAGCATCCAACCGAGACAATTAATTGAATCACTCGGGTAGTGGGGGTGGTAAATCGCTGTCCCTCTGGTGTTTACGTCTGCTTCAATATTGTACACCCTCAAACAACTTTCGCTCTCCCCCTTTTGATGTGCAGAGCAAATTGGTGAAGATTTAAAAAAAATGCAATTCTTTCGCACATGAATGCTGGGCATTAGAGTGTACGTGGGAATTCACGTGCCTCAAATGAAACAAGTATGCCTCATCCCCACAATGCCGATGTGTTAAATTGCAGGCAGAAGGATTAGATAAGGCGTCAATAGGTTGACTTTAAGTAGCAGCAAGCGCCTGCCGCTTGACTCGGAGCCCTCGCGATTTCTTGCCACGTGACGGCACTCGAGAAATGTGTCGTCATTAGCGTTATTGTGATTCACACAAAGTGTTCGACCAAAAGAAGTGCAACATAATTGATGCATTCCGTCTGTATGTGCAAGAAAAGTGGGCTCGTGTAGAGCACATACTCTTTTGTTCTTTCGGTAAAGTCACGTAGGTATAAAATAAATTAAATCACGACGTTTCGGGCGCAACACAAATGCCCGTCATCAGGTGGAAACAACCACAGCCATGAACAATTGCTGAAGTGGGCAAAAGGAGGCTGCTTGTGACACGAGGCTATATACACGTCAGAGGGGGGGGGGAGGAGCCAGGGAGGAGAGGTAGAGAGGGTGGGGGTGTGGGGTAGGGGGAGTGGCGAAGTGCAAGCTCCAACCCGAGCCCGAGTACAACACAATGCCGGGGCTGGGAAGTGGGCGGGGCTGGGAAGTGGGCGGGGCTGGAGGGTAGGAGGCTGAATAAACTGGAGATGCGGATACGAAGGCAAACTATAAAGCAGTTAAGGTTTAACCTGGTTAAAAACATCCTTCCAATGATTGCTCAATGTGTTGCGCCCGAAACGTCGTGATTTATGTAATTTTATACCTACGTGACTTTACCGAAAGAACCAAAGAGTATGGATTCCTGCAGTCACGAAAACTTCAAATCGTGTAGAGCACGCCGTCAGAAGAGATGATTGCCGATGGTTAAGAACGAAGGTGGCAAGATGTTATCTCCCTCGCCTGGTATGCAGGAGGTCATCAGTTCGATCCCAAACCTGACGCCTGCTGTATATTTGGTGTTTGCATGTCCTCCCCGTGGCCAGGTTGATTTTTCTTCAGGTCCTCCATGTTTTCCCTCCACATTGAGAAACACGCATTCAGAGTGTTTGGCTGGAGTACATTTCCACGTGATAAACCACTTCTGTTAGCTATCATTTTTGGCCAGGTCACTTCTGAAAAATTTCTAAAAACTCAGTGAGCCTTAACTGATAAAGAAAAAAAATTAGTTTGAGGTGGAGTTGCAGCTGAACAATTGAACTTGTCCGTGAGGCCCGACCACTGAAGAGATGGAGGTTTGAAATTGGCTCGTATGCAGGTGGTAAGGTGGCTGATTATATTTCAGGATCACGAGAGATGAAGACAGCTTGGGGGAAGCCTTCATCCAGCAGTGCAATGATCATGGCTGACGATGAACATTCTGTCTGTTATGCAATAACATTCGGATTCACAGAGCACACGAATGCAACCACTTCACAGGATGCTCTACAAAATAGTGGGACGTGAATCTTCGGGGAAATCAAGGAATATGCACGGTTTATTTTTAGAGAAAAGACAGTCGGCCATAGGCAAGGGGAGAAGATTAAGCCATTGTGCAAGGATTTGGACACGAGCAGGGATCTAACAACACAATTGTTATTCATACTAGCTTGTTTGCCCGTCCTAGGACGGAAGCGGTAAAATATTTACGAAAAAAATTAGCAGATTATAATTGTATCTTGTGTCAATTAAATGTCGGTGAATCTTTCACAAAAGTACGTCATCAAACACTTCACTGCATTTCACTGTAGCACTGTATTAATGGCAGTGAATCTGGCACAAAACCATATCATAAACACCTCACTTCATGTCACTGTAGCACTGTATTAATGGCAGTGAATCTGGCACAAAACGAAGTCATAAAACACTTCACTGCAGTTCACTGTAGCACTGTATTAATGGCAGTGAATCTGGCACAGAACCATATCATAAACACCTCACATCATATCACTGTAGCCATTGTATATAACTGACCTTCAATTTGTTCAAATTTACTGCTCTGATACTGTATTCTCTTCTGCTTTCGGTCGCTGGGGTTGAAATAAATTGGAATTCGATACAATTTCGGGAAAATCACCGAGAAATATTAATAACGGGGGGGAGGGGGTGGAGTGACGTCACGCGCGTTACACACAAACAGACATTGTTGGCTCATTATCGTCGTAATTGTTATTATTTGCACAGTTGCTGATCACAGGCCCTGATGACGTAATCATGCCTGATGACAATTGCTTGCGTTGCGATCGAAACGTCGTGATTTTTGTATTTATATCTACGTGACTTTACCGAAAGACCCAAAGAATATGATTCTATCAAGTTTCAATTGGTTATCGCAAGGGAGTTCTGGGTAATGTATGTATGGAGAAATTATTTTTCACCATGCGTAGCCAACCAAACGAGTGGCAGAGGAGAAGGAGTGACCTCTCGGTGTTCGTGATGGTTGATTCGCGTCTTTGACACGGAAGACCGTGGTTGCTCGTGCAGAGAACACAGGAATAGTTGTAGAGTAAGATGAGAGGGAAGAGGTCAGCGGGAGCAAGCCCATGGCGGATATTGAAGACGGTGGAAGGAGCGATCTTGGAGGTGATCCTTGTGTGCATATGCATTAGAAGATAAATGTGCGCAGTGGAATACTGAATCTTCGTCATGTTATTGTCGGCAGCACAATGCCACGCGCAATTACAAATCCAACGGAGTCGAATGCGTTCAAAGTACCACACGAACGCAATGCTGGCATATAGAACAGGTAAAGCAAAATCACCGAAGGGAAACAATGCAAAGGTGCAGCCATGTAAGTTGCTGCTCAAGCCATAGCTGACGGAAGGGTCTCCACTAAAGCATGCGCAGGAGAGCCTTTTTAAATCCTTTATATTAAGTTCACTTGCTTGCTTGCTTGCGCGCTTACGACCGTGCAAATCTTTCAGTCGTTTTTTAACCCACTTCCCGTGATCCAATCGAGCTGACATTTTGCACACAGACTCGTTGTGCGTGACAATTTATGTTCGCGAAATTTTTTTTCCAAAATTTTCCACTTTTTAGGGAAAAAAAATTCATATTTAATTTAAAATACCAATGTGATAAAAATGAAACTCTTACTCAAGAAAAACAGAAATGAATAATAAAATAAAACCGATGCCACGCATATAAAGGATTTATAGTGAAAAACTTTTTTTTTACGGGTTAATTTTTAGAGGGTCTCTTCCACGATGGCCAGATGCCTTGGAAGCGGTTGCAGTACCCTACACTGGACGCTACCACACGTGACCTGCCGATAGACTGGCTGTTACGAACCCATTTATACTGGGTGGACATTTAAACTAGGGTGGATTAAGGCACTTGCCCATAATGAATATTTATTCATGGAAGTGCACTCGAAATTAATACTCTCACAAAAAAAGTATTTGCACATCAAGGCAGGAATATACTTACATGAAGACATGATGAAGATGTCTGAAAAAATTAATACGATGTCACAGGAGCACACCATGAATGTTTCATGCAATTATCAGAGCCGCACTACAAATGAGATTATGCATTAGTTGTGGGCGTGAAAACAAAAGTTAGAATGATTTTAATGAATGTCTGCACTAATTAAAAGTGTAATGACCAATCGTTTTTAAAAATATAAAAATAATAAACAGTGAGACATTGCTTCCGTACAACACATCGTTATTGCTAACATTTCGCAAGTGAAAACGTGATGCAATTATGAGCATGATTGTGTCAATCCACTGGTAATTTTGTGATTGAATGTTATTTCTTAAGAGCTGCGATACGTCTGGCAGCTAATTTACAATACATCAGCAAGAACAAAGTCGGCAAAAAGAGACTATTGTAATAGGGGTTCATTTCTACAAGAAACGTACAGCTTTTCACCATTTTCAAGAAAAATACTTACGATGCCATTCATTCAATCCAGAAGAATCAGTGGCTTAGCATATAAAACACATCACTTGAAATGTCATTGCAATATTCCCTTAAGGCTCTCTGTGATATACCACAGGCAATTATAAAATGTCAATGTGTATGCAGTGGTCACTGCTATTTCATAGGACTCATAGGCTTAAACTGCAGCTTGTAGGCTTATGCTGTGCATGAACATGACACCTGCCGTGCATTTTAAACACTTGTTCTATAGATGTCTCAGAAATGAACAGCTACGAAGTTGCATTAGCTGCGACGCATCCGAGAGAATAGAAATCCCACCACCGATTCCACCTGTGCTAAATTTGGATACATTTTGTGATTCGTCCGTGGAAAACTGTAACTTTGAAATCCCACGAATTTAACTGTCCACTTGAGCCACTAAAAGGCATTCATCGATGTAGTCCAGCGGTAGAGTAATCGTTGTTTGTTGCAGAGATTCACGGTCCGAATCCAGTGGCCGCCCTGGTTATCACTGTGCTGTGTAATAACCAAATATTAATGCTCCGCTCTGTCCGCTTCACAGTGGAGGTTAAAGATCCCCCACGAATTAATTTCCGAGAGTATGCCATTGTGTGCCGGCGTCAAAGTCCAAATTTTTCTTATTCAAAAATTACCCACGAAATTATTTATTAGGATTACACACGGCAATAATTACCCCCGAAAGGAAGACTAATGTGCCAGGTTACTCTTGAAAATTATACTATCCTGGTCTCTTGAGCTCTCCTGGTTAAACAAAACAAACTTGAAACCATTAAAAATAATGATGTACAGCCCTTTGGCAATCTATTGCTGGAAATTATTAAGTCTAACTTAAGAATTATTTCGAAATGCATATATATTCGGCATTTCCTCTTTTCTACGACTATGTATTCTATAACTGCTATCTGTAGGGCAGATTATGTGACCCACTCCCTTATGTGACTGGGTAGGCCAATAGTCAACAAATTAGCAGCAGGGGCTTCCATTATCAGAGGAACAGTTAGATAAAAACATTCAATTTTTTTTACATTCAAATATTTGTAGATTTGAAATCAAATGCAACCGTTGCAATTTTCATAGAGACAGTCGGCAGCATCACGCTGTGAAAAGTTCTGCAATTCATTATCAAGTGAAAGTATATGTGAAAAATCAAATTGCATTTAAATGAGCAAATTAGCTAAGCCAGTAGGCATACCTGCAGATTGGGGCCTCCAAGTGAGTGAAAATTGCTTTCGAGCAGACAACAAACTTAAAAAAAAAGATCGTGAATTATACATTACATGGGCATCGCGTGGAATTTCTGTGAACTCCGCCGGCTTGATGTTTCATCTTTGCTCCACACCTTCGCCTCTCTTGCGATGCGTCAACAGAGCAGCCTGCGCACGATCCCAATTGCACAGAAACGCTCCACAAAGTGGCCAAGTTAAAGCAGCATGCAGAGCCAATCGACATATTTTTCAAACGTAGCATTCCTTTAAAGTATACCATTAAATTATACAAGGGTTTCTTTAAGCATGTAAAAACGAAAGAAAACCATGTTTTTTTTCTTCTTGGTTCTTTCGGTAAAGTCACGTAAAAGGGAAGTAATAAAATAATAAAAATAAAACATAATAAAACAATTCTCACGACGTTTCGGCCACAACGCAAGCAGCCGTCCTCAGGTGAAAACCAGGTCCGTCGAGGCGACAGAGTCTGAATGAAACAGCACACGAGCTTGGAGCAACGGCTGCTTGCGTTGTGGCCGAAACGTCGTGAGAATTGTTTTATTATGTTTTATTTTTATTATTTTATTACTTCCCTTTTACGTGACTTTACCGAAAGAACCAAGAAGATGAATTCCTGCAGTCACGAAAGCTTTACATCGAAAAACCATGTTTGTTTTATTTTCCCCTGGCTAAATCACCCTGACAGTACGCAATTTTGTCGGATTTTGGAAGAAAAGCAGAGTGGAGCATGCTGAGTTATTGGACGGATCACAATTAGGGCTTGCCAGGGGTAGCATGGCCGTCAGGTGGACGGAAGATGGCAGTGCTGAGTGTCACCCACTCATACGCATGGGTTTCCTCTAGATTATCTGGTCTGCTATCACATACAGCCAGACACTTATTGGTGACTTGTGGTTAGAGAGGGATCTCAAGAGCACTCTATAATGAAGTAGTGTGAGCATGCAATTACAGAGCAGCACCTTTACCTTCTACAACAGTATATTAGCTTTAGATGCTATTGTATTGTTAGCACAGTGGGTGTTAATGTATTGATAGTAATCAATTACATTATCATTTGTTCTCATCCTGAGAACAAGTGCTCATGTAATTTGGATATTCCCACTTCTTTTAATATGGCTGGCCAATGCAGAAGAGTATCCACCAGACCTCCCTCGAGTCGTGAGTTATTGCAAGGTTGAGACTTCTATAAAACATTTCAAGTTAATACTCTTTGGTTCTTTCGGTAAAGTCACGTGGATAGAAAATTAATATATCACGACGTTTCGATTGCAACACAAGCAACCGTCATCAGGTGAAACAAACACAGCAGGAGAACTGCTGACGTAGGAGAAAGAGCTGCTGCAACAAGAGTTTTTTTAGGCTTTTGGTGGGCCCAACCCAAGGGTAAGTGGGCGGAGCTAGAGAAGGAATTTGTACGTCAATGTAAATGTAAGAGATTAGCATGTCAATGTGAGACGGCTCCAGCAACCGGTGGTTGTGCCAATGAGAATATTAGCATGTCAATGTCAGAGACATCTGTCTTTCTGGGTGCACTGGCGGAGCCAGTGGGGGATCATTGGGGTTTATTAGTAATAAATCGGCATTTTGTGACCTGCACTGCCACTGTGTAGTATATTATGTCCCAGGGACTCTATGAGATGATAGGACAATAGTCTGAGTCCATAATTGGCAATAAGTAACGACGAAGCAGTTATAAGTGACTCACATAATTTTGCTCAGTTGCGTATACAGTACATGACTTCCCTGAAGGCAAACACCTTCAGCGAGCGCGATGCCGATCACACACGGTTAAAATTCGACCCTCGATCGATGGCTGCGCCATCACCGCACACGCGTCGAATAAAAAGCAAGGGACAAGTCCTTACTTACTAACAACTCCTATCCTTTTTCATTGCTGGAGGGGTTGCCCCCACTACCTGAAAATCCTGGCTCCGCCATTGTCTGTGTGTGTCTCTGTGTGTGTCTCTCTCTCTGTGTGTCTCTCTCTCCATGTGTATCTCTTGTTCTTGCGGGTTTTTGTTCCTGTTGCCCGGCTGTCTGACATTGACATGCTAATCTTCTCATTGGGACAACCCCCGGTTGCTGGAGCCGTCTCACATTGACATGCTAATCTCTTACATTTACATTGACGTACAAATTCCTTCTTTAGCTCCGCCCACTTACCCTTGGGTTGGGCCTACCAAAAGCCTCTATAACCTCTTGTTGCAGCTCCTCTTTCTCCTACGTCGGCAGTTCTCCTGCTGTGTTTGTTTCACCTGATGACGGTTGCTTGTGTTGCAATCGAAACGTCGTGATATATTAATTTTATATCTACGTGACCAAAGAGTATGGATTACTGCAGTCATGAAAGCTTCAAATCAAAATTCAAAGTTAAAACAAGAACGAAACAAACACTTGGTACACTTGTAGTGAGATCAACTGAGTAGCAGACTAACTTCTTGGAGGCAACACATTTATTAAAACCAACACACGGGGTACTACCCCTTAACAAGATAACAACCTATGGTGGTGGACTACCAGGCTAACTACACTTATTACACTGGAACTAGCTACGATGGACCGGACCCTGGCCTGGGTCCTGGTCCACGTGTTGGTGATTCTTGTAGGATGTAGAACGTAGATTATTCAGGATGAAGAACAGCAGCCTGGTCCCTCTGGGGGACCCGGCTTCTATCCTCTGTGGCGTAGCTGGCTCCGCCCTTAGCCACGACCACCTTCTCGAACCCTCGAGCAGGATCTCGACCCTGACACGTGACCACCCCTAGCCCCCACCTGGGGGCTCTGTGTAGACTTTACCGGTCACGTGTCCTCTCGGGTCAACCAGAGTGCCATGGCCTATAGTAACTTAATTCCCTTGGCCGGCACTCTGACACCCCATCCTGTAGGGGTCGGCACTGCATGCAGATCGTGGTGCCACTCAGCACTGTCAGTCAGCACTCACCGAGTCCCTCTAGGGCTGCACCCACACCCACGTGGTGCCCGCGATGTCAACACCTCGCATGCCGTGCCTCTCTCGAGCCGGCATTGCACATTGACTTCCACAATGTCACTGCACATGTGTTCGTGCCGCCTATACATCAGTTGCTCTGTCCTGGTTATAATATAATCCATGGAGTTTAAGGTGACAGAATGTTGTAATGGTTGAAATAATATGCGAAGTTTGGTTCGATTGGAGCAGGTTATTTTTTAAGGAGTTTCTAAATTAACTCCAGCACGAATATTGCTTCTTGGCACTGTAGTTACAATAATAGTAATCTTTTCTTGTAATGAGTGAACAAGTGCATACTAAATACAGTTGAAACGCTTAAATTCAACAGCAGATACTTATCTCCACAGAACAACAGCAACAAAATGTAGATTTTAGCATTGATTCTGCAGAATATTGCAGTTGGTCTGATCGCATCTAAAATGCTTGGAAATCGAGTTCTTGTGTTTTAAATACGCATACGCACCATGCACAAAGCATCATAATGACATTCTTGCAATGTCTCATTACACTTTCAGTAATCTTTTGTATTTTACTGAATGTCAACAAAGCCATATGCTAAGTATTGCAAAGGAAACATAAAATCAAGTGCGACAGATGAAAACGTCCACAGAATCGACATAGTCAACACATGTGCGCGTGAATATTGAACATATCAAGGTCCCTCGCCGCATACCCATTTTAAATTTTTAACAAAGCCATGCATAACGCAGCTCCTTTTGTTTCGATGCATACATTTTCAATTCGCGTCACAGAGTGCACTATTTAAACAATGCAGTAAAAAACGTAAGTTACACGGTGGTAGAACAGTGTTCTTTTCCCATGCTGTGGATTTCTCTCTCGAGTCTAGCTTCCTCCCACTTGCAAAAAAAATATGGCATAACAACCAAACGGAAATGTGAAAATATCCAATCTAGATTTGAAGCAATGGTTTATTGCTGTGGTTGTTCCACCTTAAAATATCCAGTTCCTGGAACCTTCTGACAACATGCTTCAGTTAAACTATCCTCGATAATAAATGTTTTGTTGTTGTTGTCAGCCTGTAAGTTCCTACTGCTGGGAAAAGGCCTCTCCCCTACTTTGTTTCCACCCTTTCATTTTGCTGAGTTGCCCATGAGCAGCACTGACCTCCGTGGTTTCATCTCTCCATCTCTTCAGCGGTCTTCCTCTGCCTATTTCCCCCTCTCTTAGCATTCACACTGCGGTTAATTTTGCCTATGATCTCTCATATTATACACCAATAAACGTAAATGTACACACTGTGCTCATTTAAGCTTGGTAACTATTGTGCGTTTAACTTCTTAAACGTACAATAGTTTGTCAGAATGACTTTTGGAGAAATGTTTTCCATTGGAAATGATTGATTGTACATGCATTAGAAAGAAAACACACATACCACTCACACGTATTCACGTGAGCGCCTATTCAGGCGCCAATGCTGATCGACTTACGATACCAGCCAGACCTTGCAGTTTACGTTGTCAGGAGGAATTAGATGTTCTATGTCTTATGCAATCCATATTTCATTTTGTATGGCTGTTACTTTTCTGAGGTTTTAGCCATCTGCTAATGAGGTTATTTGACTTGTTTAACATGCAGTCATAGTCACCTTGAAATTGTGAGCTAATGCCCCCAAAGTAAAAGCATCTCATACATTACGTCTGCATGGATCAATCTTTGAAATAGGCTTCTGCTCTTACAGGGCACTATGCAATTATAGGCATCTGCACCACTGGCTGGGAATTTCAAAAAGCTTGCAACTCAAAGTAGCAGTGCCTACTGCCCGCTGACATATGGTTCAGAACACTGTCATTCAAAAAAAAGTTAAACGAGGGAGAAAAAAGGTCAAAACAACCGCGTAGAAATTCACGCTTGGAGTAACATTGAGAAAGAGCGCACATGGGTTACAGAGCATGTGCAGGAAAAAATACTGAATTCAAACTGCTGAGAGAAGCAAGCGGGACTTGGGCAGGACACGGGAAGGGACGATGGTGCTATTGCCAAAGAATGGAAGCATCAAGTTCACGTCGATTGGAGGGAGATGGAGCGATTGATTCAGCCCGTTTGCAGGTGCTAAGCGAATTGTTAAATCGCAGAAAACACGAGAGATGGCGAGGGCCTGTGGAACCACGCGTCCAGCATGGCTGATAATGATGGCAGTGAAATACAACTTTAGAACTGGTTATGGGCTGAGCCTCGTACAACGTGGATTAAAAATGATAGTGTCATAGTGAAGCTGATAAGAAGCACATTTAACATAACGAGAATTATATTAAAACACAGATGTAGAAACATAAACCACTCACCATTTGGAGTGTTACCCCTCGTATGAATGGGTTTTCTCCGGGAGGTACAGTTTCCTCCTTATAGTATTGACCAAAACATTCCATAGCAGGGCCCTCCTGAAACAGTCAGTGATGCTTGCATGGCTAAAGGGATTATTTAATATATCAAAAAAACAGTAACAGAAGACATTTGGATCCGTCCATAAATTACGTAACGCGATTTTGGCCGATTTTTGACCTCCCCTCCCCCCCTCGTCACACGGCGTCACAAAAAGTCAGACCCCCCTCAAATATGACGTCACAAAGCTCTGCCCCACCCCCCCAACCATATTTCCATTTTGAAATTAAAACATGCTTCAAATCGCTTTAAACTATTGTCATTGTAGTGCGTATTTAATGTGGCGCTGCACTCTGATGTGGTAGGAGAAAACACGTATTAAAAAGGAGGCGTTGGAAAGCTAAAATTTAGCATAACATTCACTTGAAAATATTTAAGGTCTAACTAAAACTGCAGATGTTCAGAATATTATATTGAAATTATCTTATAATTATACAATATTAAAAGTAATTCTAACGATAAAAAATACTTGAAACTTTGTAGTAGAACGAAGCAAAATGGAGAGTACAATTTTAACAATCACATTTTCATTTCACGGAATGAAAAGCCCTGGTAGAATCATTAGAATCAAAATGTTTAATAACAGTCATTCAATTTTTTTTCAAAATGTATGCTTCTCCATTCTTCCATGGAGAAGCAAAATGCTCCTTCATGGAATAAATAAAAGGCGACCGTAGCAAATTTAAATACTCAAATAGTTATTAATGCAAATTAAAAAAAAATGTGTGTTGTCATAACAATTCAATTGTCTATATTTATTTAAAGTTGCGCATTTTGACGTGACGTCACATTTCTCAAACCCCCCGCTCATCCCCTCGTCACACATCGTCACAAATGTCTGACCCCCCTCCCCCCCCATGACGTCATTTATGGACGGCCTCTTTGAGGCTGAATGTTCTGTAAAAGTAACGGTACAGCTCTGCACGATCTCGCTTCACGCCACTGTTGTCAGAAGGGCCTCCACTATAAGAGGGCACCTCTAGTGAGCTCCTCCAAAGGGTATGTTGGCCTACTTCTCCCATGCTGGCCAGTTGTTTTCAGAACAGGTGGGAGTTACTTTACCTCACTGCCCGTGACCTGCCGATCGACATTCATACTGCCTGGGTAGGAAGAGGATGGGATCGGGGGGTGGGTGGGGGGCAGATTTAAGACAATTGATCCTTTCATCTTCTTGGTTCTTTCGGTAAAGTCACGTAGAAGGGAAATAATAAAAATAAAACATAATAAAATAATTCTCACGACGTTTCATTCAGACGCTGTCTTTCCGACAGTCCTGTTCTTCACCTGAGGACGGCTGCTTGCGTTGTGGCCGAAACGTCGTGAGAATTATTTTATGATGTTGTATTTTTATTATTTTATTATTTCCCTTCTACGTGACTTTACCGAAAGAACCAAGAAGATGAATCCCTGCAGTCACGAAAGCTTTAAATCGAAAAATGTATACTTTGTTTCAATTGTCCCGCTGTGAGATCGAGTGGAGCCTCTGGAGTGCACGTTCAGTGTTGCTACCCTTTAAAACCCCCCCACGGCAGCTAATATGAACAGTTATGCGACCGAAATACATGTTGCAGACAACCATTATCATGTACGTGGCTCTCTTTAATCTCATTGTCGCATGCGCTGTGGGTTCGTGTCGGCGGGCAGCGCATGGCGCAGCGGCTAACTCTGCGCAGTCAGCTCCCGCGGTGTGTCAGGAATTTGGCCCCCATTGAATATTGCAAATCGACCGCGACCACTGCATCTCATTACGTGTCACAGGAAATGATGAAACGATCCAAGCTGCGGTGGGTAGCGAAGACACGCGCGATCGGCGCCTCGCGCGAGCCCTGCTTGGAAACAGTAACTTCTGCGGTGCAAACGCAACAAAAGCTCCACCTTCAGAACGCTTCAGTCGAAGACGTCAGCCTCGTTGGTAATATGCAGCAACAGCAGCGAACAACAACAATCTGATGTCGTGTATTTAGTCGTTTGTTTACATTACTGCACAGTAGCAATGCTTTAAGTATTTGCAGGCCGTGTCGGCATCGCGTCCGACGTTTCACTCCCAAGTGCAGGAAGCTTTTCCAATCAATAAATGAAACGAGCTCAGGTTCTCAACAGCGTTGACAGCTGACCTCGGTGTCGACGGCTGTTGAAGCCGAACGGTGGCAGCCGCCAATTAAGCGGCAGAATTCCGATGCGAAGATGCGCGGCTTTGCTTTCTGACACAGTTCCGGCAGAGCACCATCACAGTGCATGCTCTTTGACGTAAGCTTCACGCTTTACAGTATTCTGGTAGCAGTGCGGTTAGGTAATTTCTTTGGAGGCCACCCGCTTCTCCTACAATTGTTGGGGGTTTGCAGGTGTAATGGGTTCTGGAAACACTTTGTAGATGCAACTTCTTTGTAGATGCAAGAGCTACGCTCTCGGGTCCTCCGGCTACAATTACCCTAGGGGAGGCTACCTGACCCGACCCAGCCAAGGTGCGGGTCTAGACTCTGGCTTCCTCGGACCTCGTCCTTACAAGGGCGTAGAGCCGGGAGTCCCAGAGTCCCACCACTGGCCCGCACAGCGTCCCGGCCCTTACAAGGACAAGCGGGGCGAGGGGGTCCAGGGTCCTAAGCTGGCTGGTCTTGGGTCTTGAGCTGTGACTGGTCCCGATCGGCTGGGGAGATCCCCTTTTATGCCCCTTTGCCCATCGAGAGGTGGCATTGCGTGGGATTGTAGATCCCCCGCAGCTCCCTCCGTTGGTGGTGCCCCCGGCAGCCCCCCCCCCTCCCCTTGGCAGTACGGGGCACCCTTGCCGATGGACCTCGTCTACCACTGCCGGTAAGCGTGGCCCATCTACGGCACTACACAGGTGTAGAGGTATTACGTACCGGGGTGTAGCAAGCCATTACGTTGGGGTGTCTACATCAACGTCCGTACGTGGGGTGTCTACATCAACGTCCGCATACAGCCCCGCCCCTCGGGGGGGCAGTTGGGAATATAAGACGGTGCGTGAGAGAGCTCGAGGAGTCGTTGGAGCAGAAGAACCAGTGACGACTGAAGACCAGCTAGCGAGCCCTGGGACTACCCTGACTCGCAGCTCTTGTAAGAGCCGAGCAGGACAAGCCAGGGGCGACCTCAGAGCAGCGAGGTCTGTGTCCTTGTGAGGGCCAGGCTCGTGTGGCTGAGGGTCGGACCTGAGCCGAAGCTGGGCCAGGTGAGTTAGCCTCCACTAGGATGGTCTGGGTTAGAGGGGTGTAGGAGCTAGCGGGGAAACGTTAGCCGAGGGACACTGCCTCGGATAGAACCGGGTGAAGGGGCCGTTACCCTTCAAGTGTTAGGGTGCGCTACGTGCTGTATAGTAGCAATTGTCAATAAATACGTCTTGCCTCTGTCGACGTCTCCTGCGCTACTTACGCCATTACACAGGTACAGAAAAGTGGCGCTCAGACATGTCACGTCACGTTTTGACAAATACACTTTCATTTGCCCCACAACCATCACTCTAAGCTTTTTACATTATCCTCTTATGTATTTGCAATTAGTTTGGCTAATTTCTAGCTCAAAAAAAATGTGAAATAAAAAAACGATTTGACTGCCATGTGCCAAACATCTCTTCCGTAGCAGTGAGTATTGGGAAGGTGCGGCCCCCTACTCCTGTATGGGGGATACTACGCGCAATCTGAAGGAGCCTTTCATCGGAGAGGTCCGTTGAAACACATTTTCTGTAACCATTGACCTTGTGACGCGTCTTATTAACCTGCCATTTGTTGTGACGCTGTGCTATGTTGATGCTCAGCTCTGCCATTCCGTACTTGGCCGTGTACGGTTGTTGTCGGATTGTTTTGTTCGTTGGTTTTTGCTTTGTTTTGTCACCAGGCTCCTATCGAAAATGAACATTTACCGCCCAAAGGTTTTTACCTGTGCCAAAATACACCGGAAGTAAACCTAAGCTTGGTGCAGCCAGATGCACGCACAGAGATTTCACAGTTCTCCCATGTGTTTTTGGGTTGTTCCACGCTTTGGTTGGCATTACGGAACAACATTTCAGTTCTTTAAGAAGCTCCCAGCACGTAGGATGAAAACGTCGGACATCATGCCCAACAATACGCGGCACTAACCTGAAAACACATCGGAGAGATGCACGGTATTCCCTCGTTATTCACCAACTTGCTATCCGCGATTTTAGCCATCTGCGAATCGCATCTGGAACTCTACACGACTGCATCGCGAGAGAGAGAGAGAAAGCGATGAGATAAAGTGGTGAGAGAGAAATGTATTATATAAAGTGATGAGATGAAGTGATGAGAGATAACGTGATGATATAAAGCGATGAGAGAGACAGAGAACGTCTCGAAGCTTCAAAAGCATCTGCAAACGTTGCACGTACGAAATCCATAGGCCGCGAAATTTGCCATTCACGGGCATCTTCGAAAAATCCCTACACGATGGCATGGATTGTTAATCCTGTAACTTTTGTGGAGAAGAAATGGCGAAACAACAACACTAGTGGGGGAAACTTGAGTAAAACAATGTCAGAGTAAGATATGCAAAGAAAATCTACTTGACAAGTGGAAAACATTTCCATGCGTACATATGACCCTTATGGCGGTACCCTGGGGTACCAAATAACACAAAATGGCCGAGGCAATTAAATATTTTATTTCTGGGACACTATTTTTTTCCAGGGGTGTACTTAACTCCGCGACTGGGGTACCAATAAATCCGACATCAGTGCCACTCAGCGATGTCGAAACGCCAAACATGAGCATACAAAAATCCGGTATTGAAAAATTCTACTTTGAATAGTTCATCGTGTACGGCTCGTCGAGATGAGTCGATTGCCGCATCGCCGACCATCAACAGACTGAACATTACTGCATCACGAACATTATGCGATAAGGTTCATATGTTCAGTGGAGTAGACACCCGCTAATTGTGACGTTTTAAATGAGCTAAAAAAAACGGCCATGAAAACCAGAGGGTACATATTACAGACGTGGCAGCACTTTCACTTACATAGTCCAACTCGAATTCGTTTAAGCCTGGTTGCCATATGCTATTGGCAATAGCGCTTTCTCTTCACAAATTGGGCTCTGTTCAGGGCAAAGAGATATTGTTCTAAAAAATGTATCATGTGCCGTTTTAGGTAATGAAATAAAAGGCGCCTGCATTGGTTTCTCTAAAAAAATGTTTTACCTCATCATTAAATCAGTCTCAAGCCTCCCTCTGCTTATGAGACAAAGAGGTAAAAACTGGCCCAGTCTACTTGCTTGACAAATGCCTGCTTGATAACATAAGTCTGAATGACCAATCTTCCAACGGGCTAAAAATGGTTTGTATTTTAATACTTGAAGAAGCGCAGACTATTGAGGTTATAATCTCGAGGTCGCAAGTTCGATTTCCCAGCGTGGCAGTTGAAAAAGAGTTGCATGCTTGTTGTATCCCTCCCACCTCTGTCCACCCAGCAGTATAGATGGGTACAACCTCAACAAAACGTACTGAACAGCGTGGAAAATTCGAGATTTGAAGTTTTCGTGACTGCAAGGATCCATACTCTTTGGTTTTTTCGGTAAAATCACGTAGGTGAAAACAAAATAAAATAAAACAACTAAATTAAATCACGACGTTTCGGAAGCAACACAAGCATCCGTCATCAGGTGAAATTGCTGTAGCGTATGCTACAGTTATTTTGCTGGAGCAGTCACACAAATTACTGTAGCGTATGCTACAGTAATTTTGCTGGAGCAGTCACACCTGATGACGGATGCTTGTGTTGCTTCCGAAACGTCGTGATTTAATTTAGTTATTTTATTTTACTTTGTTTTCACCTACGTGACTTTACCGAAAAAAAACAAAGAGTACAGCGTGGAAAAGTAGGCCGAATGCCCTCTCGAGGGCCTCTCTAAAGCTCCCTCTAGTGGAGATTCTCCTGGCATGAGTGGTGTGAGCCAGCGTTTTTCAGGGCCACATCTTCGCCTTTACATAACCTGTTCAGCAGGCGATGCAAAGCTAAGCTGTGCAAGACTAAATTGCATTTTGTGTTGATGTGTTCGTGTGCATTTCCTTACACCCCCGGCTTAATTGAAGTTGATGAATGTTAGCGTTTATCCCTGTGCTGATGTCAGCTAACTGCTGATTATTTTAATTGGCATTTTGACCGCTTCCATTTTAAATGTCATTCCAAATTATAGACAAATAACCGGAGAGTGACAACTCTATGATGAACCCAGTGACCATTGTGGAAAAGTATCACCATTAAAAATATAAAAGTCACAATGTTCAAAATGCTATCTTTAGCAGTGCCAACACCACACTTTGAAAGTGTGAACCGTAAAAAAAGTGTATCTAATTTTAACTAAAGTTCAGGATAGTCTCAAAAATTTGGATTTGGGTAAAAGCACACCTTTTACGTTTCATTTGCACCAAAACTATTTCCTCTTTTCCCATGAAAATCGACATGTACACTGTTCACAGGTTAGATCGCACAAATGTCAACGTGTCTGCACACCCACCTCTACCCGTCAATTAGCAAGGTTTGTCACGTGAACAGAACCTTGCCAATGTATTACTATTTCAGCACCACCGGTGTGTTAGAGGACAACACCCACGACGTTTACAATTTGAGGACGACCTTTTGCCCTTCAGTAGATGAGTTTCAGTCCCTCGGTGTCTCTTTCGTGAGTGATGGTAAGTGGGAGCGGGAGATTGGCTGGTGGATCGGTGCGACGTCCTCAGTGATACGAGCGCTGCACCGTTCCATGGTAGCGAAACGGGAGCTGCGTTATCGAACAAAGCTCGCGGTTTACAGGTCGATCTACATCACCACCCCTCACCTATGGTGATGAGCTTTGGGTAATGAGCGAAAGGATGAGATCGTGGGTACGAGGAGCCGAAATTAGGTTTCTCCGCAGGGTTGCCGGGCCCACTCCACGATCTTGCGAGGAACGCGGTAATCCGGAAGAGCCTCGGAGTCGAGCTGTTGCTCCTCCGGATCGAGAGGAGCCAGTTGAGGTGGTTCGGGCACCTGGTTAGGATGCCCCCAGGTAGACTCCCCCTGGAACTTGACCGGGTAGCACGTCCCACTGGGTGATGAGCTCGGGGCCGGCCCAGAACACACTGACGGGTCGATGTCGTATTCTTAGGTTTTTTCGGTAATGTCACGTAGGTAAAACGTGACTTTACCGAAAAAACCTAAGAATATGGAATCATTGCAGTCACGAAAGCTTCAAATCTAGGGTCTATGTCGCTCAGCTGGCCTGGGAACGCCCGGGAATTCTCCAGGAAGAGCTATAATGTACTACTATGATACATCTCCTTTACGAGTGGCAAAATATGGTAATAGGTGTTTACCCTTTCAACTGGTACAAAAACTGACACCTTTATACAAGGCGTCATGTTTGCAATAACCACAACGCAAGCAGTCAAAATGCTAACAAAAGAAACAACTCATTATCATTATCAGAGTTGTTTCTTTTTGTTTGCATTTTGACTGCTTGTGTTGTGGTTATTGCAAACATGATGCCTTGTATAAAGGTGTAAGTTTTTGTACCAGTTGAAAGGGTAAAAACCTATTACTATAGCTATAGTGTAGTGTATAGTGTAGTGTATAGTGTAGTATATGATAGTGTAGTAGTGTATAGTAGTATATAGTGTAGTATATAGTAGTGTATAGTGTACTAGTGTATAGAAGTATATAGTGGAAATAGTAGTGGAGAGTGTAGTCGTGTTTAGTGCAGTATATAGTAGTGTAGTATATGATAGTGTAGTAGTGTATAGTAGTATATAGTGCAGTATATAGTAGTGTAGTGTATAGTGTAGTATATAGTAGTGTATCGTGAACTAGTGTACAGGAGTGTAGTGCTGGAGTCTGTCGCCAGTGAAAGGGAGGTCTGGACCGCCCTACTCAACACGCTGCCACCACGACCCTCACCAGGACAAGCGGATTGAGAAACCAACAAACGTTTTGCCGGTGATTTCAACCAGCATCATCAGGCGTTCATGTAAGGGTGCTATCATATTTGGTTATATGCAAGGGTGGCACAGTCGGGTTTTTTACAATCGGGTATAATTGTCTTTTTATATTAAACGCGATCATCTGAGATTGGGAGAAATCCGGTTTAATTGGTTCTAATTGCAGAACCGCACTTCTCAACGATGGGCTTCATCCATTCCAAGCTAAGGAACTCACTGGCGCCCACGATTGTGGAGAAGCTCGTGTTCATCAAGACCAACCTGCCCGCCGCATTCTACGACTACCCCGTGCCCGACGGCCCCGAGTACGACATCAGCACCGACGAGGAGGCAGCCTAAGCCTATCAGAGTTTCGTATTCATTAAACCAGGTTTTAATTCCCAGAAATCGGGTTTAATTGTATTAAAGAAAAAAATCAGATGCCTGCCGCTGGAAAAATCGGGTTTTTTCCACCCACGGTTATATGAAACATCTCCCATCTTGTGGAATAAATAAAAACCCATTTAACTTAAAAATCAGGATCATGTGAAATTCACGATGCCATTTTTACTGAAATCACAGACAACAGTCACGTATTCTTTGGGTCTTTCGGTAAAGTCAGGTAGAAACAAAACTAAAACTACAAAAAACTACGACGTTGCAATCGAAACGTTGTAGTATTTTGTATTTTTGTTTCTGCGTGATTTTATCGAAAGACGCAAAGAATATGAATTCCTGCAGTCACGAAAGCTTTGAGTCAATATTTAAAAGTCACGTAATTATTCAAGTCTCTTTTTGAAACAAATACAGTTAAAGCGATGTTGCTGCTCCAATGAGCATTGAGGAAGTGCTAAGCACTACAGCCCTGAGCCAGTGACGGAATTTCCATATTACTGTGACACGGACGAGTCTATCCACAGCACACCCACTGTCGACTTTCCCAACACAATGGCATTTTTCCGACTCCAGAGGGATGTTGGGATGGGACAAAAGCCCCAATGGGATGTGAACTCACGACCTTCTGATTGCGAACCACTTGCTCTACCGCCTTTTTACTTACAAAAACAAAGAAAACCCATGCAAATGTTTACAAATTGCCAAAAACCATTTGCTTCAATTGCTCTTGCCGAGAAGGGAGTTTGGGAATGACACTCCTCGTTGTTAGGATGTGGACGTTGCCAAAAAGGGGCTTTTACTGGCGATATGGGAGATGACTCGAAGTCTGCTCAGCGTGTGGGAAGTGTGCCGAGTTGGTGAACTTGCCATGCCTTCAAGCAACATCAGCAAAAAACCGCGGAGGAATCGCAGCGGCAACGATGGAGAAATGAGTGCCAAGTTTGATAATGCTTAGGGGGGGGGTAGAGCGAAGTAGTGAAAAAAAATGCCCATTCGCTGTAATTGCCAGATAATAATACTGCTTTCAAATAGTGTGAAATACAATGGCATAGCTATCAGCCGTTTAGCGGCTTCACCAGCATCGTGGCACTTACGAATGATTGCGTCTTTGTCATGGGACTTGATGATAACATTACAAATAATGGAACGTATTGTTCTTTAAAAAATAAAATGCAAAGTCGCCTACGCAGCCGCGATGTGAGAACAACACATCCCATCACAACAATCCCACGGTCATTAAAGTGACTGGCAGCATTATGGTTGGGCGCCGCGTGTGTTTCGACGAGACCATCAACTCGTGTTCAATAACTTCCAATCACAAAAGGTGTGAAACACTGCAACAAGCAAAAAAAAAGCTATTCGCTGTAAATTAGTGTTGACTGTCCATAGCTACGTCCAAATTGAAAACTAATCTCCGTAGAACTGCCATTTGTGCGTGGGTATGTTGTTATCCCCCTTCGACAAACCTACGATTAGCTCGGTTGTCTACGTACGGTGCGGAAGAAATCCAACCTGCACCCATTGAAACGTTGAATATGCCAATGTAATTTAACGGCGAGAGGAGAGGCAAAAATCGTGATTTAAGACGAGTGAATATATGTCTAAGGGGCCGTCCATAAATGACGTCACGCACCTAGGGGGGGGGGGGGGTCAGACATTTGTGACGATGTGTGACGAGGGGGGGGGGGTTAAATATGACGTCACATCAAAATGCTCAACTGTAAATAAATATAGACAACACGTTCTACTTAATTAAATGGACTTTTTAAAAAAATGTTTTCTCCTACAACTTCAGAGTGCAGAGGCACATTAAATACGCACTACAATGACAATAGTTTAAAGCGATTTGAAGCATTTTTTGGGGGGGGGGGGGGGCAGAGCTTTGTGACGTCATATTTGAAGGAGGGGTCTGACTTTTTGTGACGCCGTGTGACGATGGGGGAGGGGGGAGGGTAAAAAATCGTCCAAAATCGCGTGACGTCATTTATGGACGGCCCCTTGTGCAGTTTAGCCTATCGACAGGTCGAGTAAAGCGAGCAACTCTCGTCTCTTCCAAGATGTGTGCCCATGGTGGAAGAGTAGGCCTAAAATACTACGTAGAAGTGACTCTCTGGAGTGAACCCTCTTCGTGGCAGGCCCGTCTGTCTGCCAGTAGTGACACGAGCGAGAAATTGCAGGGTTGCACTTTTACCTTCGACACTTATACAGGTAAGAACAACAGATCCACACTGCCCACCAGGGATTATTTGTCTGTCGTGCATAGCCCCTCCCAAACATGTACCCTCCCGGATTGGTTGAAGTGCGTCACGTGACCGCGAGCTTTCTGTCGTGCACGAATGCGCTGTCCAACCAAGTTCCTACCTGCCCACTCCGAAGGAACGTGTTTGGCATGTATGTAATGGTTCACTCCGAGACCCATTCGATTCGATGAACTCTTACAATTCAGGACAATTTGATTTCCGAATCCATTCCTTTTCTACCATTTGTTTATCCCGATTTACATGTTCTGCCTTGCATGTCTCGTCTCGTTTGTTCATGAGTGGACCTAGGGGAGGCCCAGGACCGGTTCAAATCATCGTCAGCGGTGGTGGCCGTGAGCGGGAATAGAACTCGGGTCGCCGGGTTTGTAGCGCAGTGCGCTAACCACTACACTACAATGCGTTACGCTTCCACATGTGCGGGTCACATGACAGATTTGACGTCACAGCTTATTTGCTGTGCAAAAAATATATGCATTATTGAGCTCTCCCCTCCCCCCCAAAAAAACTAAAGTGTATTTTTATAATTTGTGCATGGTGTACAGTCTTGAAAGTACCCACATGGTAATTTTCCAGTTTGTTGCATGTCGGGAAGTACGCTAAACATTTTGAACAGACACACATTCACACATTTTGCCTTTTATATATATGGAGATAAACACACACTACGTGGTCCACCTTTTCATACATCATTCTACAGAATAATATACTTTACATGGCAGTTGCGTCAATATTTAATAATTCCCATCACTGGACATGTTTCCATTAGTGGACAAGTTGTGACCATCAACTGACTATACGTGAGAATTAATCAATTACTTTGGGTTAAGCCACCTAATGATCTTGTGCATGACCCTCCACTGCCCAACATAACCACATAAATGAATCAAAATGTTTGTGGTTAATGTATAGTTGTGAAGTCATTGGTGATGAGGCTGAAAATACCAACTCGCTATGCCTGAGAAACTGGTCTAAACATGGGTGCATTAAACTCCAACTTCAAACCCAGGATCTCAGCAGTGCTGGTTCATTGCTCTGACCCCTGAGCCAATCAGCTTTCTCCTTTGAATGTATACTTTCAAAACGCATCATATTCAAAATTGGCTCAATTGAGCAAATAGCAGTGGTTTCTCACCATCGGAACCTCTCTGAACTGGAGTGTCCATATAGAGTTGTTAAACCAAGTGTGCAAAGACATCCATGCTGTACTAGCAATGGAATCTACGTACTGATGTAACCATGAACCACAGTACATCAACAAGCCAATGTCCATATCTCCTTAATTTTATGGATAATTAAAGATATTTAGCTCCTAAACATATTCCCATTCACCATAATGCAATGGAATTGCACATACCCCCAGCCGAGAGCACAGAGCCAGACACTAGAGCAAGGTAGCACTGGAGAACAACGTGTGGAAAATCTCAGTATCCAAACGAAAGTAGGAAATGTAACAAAGTACCATAACGTTGCTACAATCTGCTAATAGCGTGAAACAAGAGCAATCTTAAGTTCTGTCACCTCCCATTATGTGTGTGTGTCTGCCTGTCTCTACACAGCACTGCTCTGCTGTTAATAATGGATGTGCCACATTAAAGCTAATGGATGGCTTTTGGCAAAAAAAATAGCTTCCTAATTAAGTGAATCGTTGTTTCACCACATTAGCAGCCATCCATAAAATGGACTGCATGAGATTAAAAAGATGTGTTGTGGGAATTGTACGTTTCAAGCAGTATTTTGTTAATCATGAAAATTCCAGAACAAGGCAAACTTTTTTTTTCATCTTGTCTTTTAACAAATTACATTTCTACTATGCAAATTGATGGCCACTGCATGAGTAGAAGTATGCATTTGTAACTCACGTCAAGCAGTGCATGACTCCATTTTTTAGAAGGACCCACAGAAGGTGATATCAGAGAACTACTCCTGAGGTCCTTTCAAGTGACCCTCACACACACCAGGCTACAGATACATTTTCATTCGATGGCAGTCTAACGGATTAATGTTTAATTCTCATAATTGGAATTTAGCTAAATAAATTACAAAAATAACTAATTAAAATTCACCTCCTTGGCTTCCCCTTGGTGTGAATAAGGAACCTTGCCTGAACATTACCTGTTCGATACTTTTTATTTTAAAGCATTTGTTAATGACAAATGTCTTGAGGTTTTTTTGTTATGTGCTTGTGCACTGCTGCCAATGCAGTATCAACAAATAATATAATATGATCGAGGGTGTGCGCAGCCATGAGTGGCCAAGCTGTGACCATCAACTGACTATATTTGATAATTAATAAATTACTTTCGGGTTAAGCACCCTAATCATCGGGCCAAATGTCTGTCGTATGACCATCCACCACCCAACATAATCACATAAATTGAAATCTCAAGCGTATACGCATTTAAGGTGCCAATTATTATTTTTTCAGCTGACCGGTAAGTTGGATAATCATTCTCACAACCACATTTAGGGATTGCATACTGATTGCTAAATGTTGTTGCGGGGAATTGTGAGCTGAATTGGAGAGTGAAGCAAAAGGCCTCCCCTCTGCTCTGTGAACCAGAGGTTATTTTGAGAAATCTCGGGGCAGCTCTGTGGCATCCACTTCTGTGGGCTGTTCTCGAACACAACACAAAGGGTTGCTTCCTCTGTGAGAGATCCAACTAGAGTCTCAATTTCTTGACATGACGCCAAAAGCACAATTGAGATAAACTTGAGTAAAAATGAGAAAAATACAACGAAAACACACACATGGTGCTGTGGTTTGTTTAATCATACTGTTTCACAATATGCCCTGCCAGGCTGTTAAATAGACCAATCGCCATGCATGGTGTCTGAATCCCGCTCACAGCCCCAGAAATCGGTTAATGAGAAGTCCAGGGGGTGTATCCATAGCGAGTGTCAGGGTGGAACAGATTACAGAGGGGAAGGAGAAATTTTATGGGGCATGTTATGTAGCAATTATTGAACAAAATCGGAAATAAAGGACGATGTAATTGCACGTATAGGGGTGGTGCTGCCACAGTGGTTAGCATACTGTGTTATGAACCTGGCGATTTGAGATCGATTGCAAATATTTGGGGAGACCTTCATCCAGCAGTGAATTGGCAAAGGGTTCAAAATGATTGTGATTGTAGTTGATTATGGAAATAAAACATTGCCTCCGTAACAAATGAAAAGGCTCCACGCAACGGATATTCTTCTCTGTGTGGGCGTGTGCCGCACGATGTGAAATCAAGCAAGTGCATCAAGGCATATTTTACATTCAAATCACTCAGATATGGAGAAAGATAATTTAACGGAATGTACACTACATCGGAATGTACACCACATTGAACTTAATGAGCTCTAGCCACAATCCATTTAACAGTCCGTGTATTAGGCCATTGATTAGTTTGGATCTTTAAAGCGTATTTCTAAGAAGTAAAATGAAAATTCATGCAAAATTAATGCACTTTCTGCGGTGTGATTACAGGCAATAGGTACAACGTGCCTGAAATGGGTGCACTCATCCAGCCTCAGTGGTGCCCTTCATAAGCCCTTTGCTGTTGCCCAAAAGGCTCTGTAAAACTAAAAGGTCGCGTCAGTTGTTAGCTTCTTCAGCAGAATTCAGCTTCTGGATATGGCAATATAATTACAAACTGTGGCAATGTATTACAGTTTTTTTTTATTTTACCCTGTGCATCCCAAGGAGACTGCCGTGTTTACATATCAGTGAAGCTGTTCTTGGCAGAGGTAAAGGCCATTTTGTCAAATGCTATTTTCTCGGCTTATTTCTCACGTTTCTTTGCTTGTTGTTATACGTTGAATTCTGAAACCCACGCGTAATTCTTCTTGGTTCTAGATTTGAAGCTTTCGTGACTGCAAGGATTCATATTCTTAGGTTTTTTTTTTTTCGGTAAAGTCACGTAGGTAAAACATCAACATTAATGCAATTAAAATAAAATAAAAATCACGACGTTTCGGAGGCAACACAAGCGGTCGTCATCTTTTTTTGCCGGATGACCACCGCTTGTGTTGCGATCGAAACGTCGTGATTTGTTTCATTTTATTTCCAACTACGTGACTTTACCGAAAGAACCAAGAAGATGAATCCCTGCAGTGACGAAAGCTTTAAATCGAAAAATTCCACGTGTAATTGTTTTGTTTTTGAACCCCAATTCTGCTCCTGGCAACATGAGATGGGGAATTCACCCAGACGTCTCGCAGAGAAGTTGCATCACGACTTGTTAGAGAATTGGTCCAAGGAGGCGGACATCACAGAACTACTTCTGTAAAGCCCTGCCACAGCCACTCGTTGCAGACAGTCAAACTGATATTTCATCTTTTTATTCTCAGAAGCTGCAGCTTAACCAAATGAAATGCAAATCAAAGTAACTGTGATGGGATTTGTTGTTATTATACCCTCAAGCTGAGACCATCAACTCAAGAGAAATGAGAAACCGGTTTAATCAGAGGCAGCTGCCAAAATTTGAACCCAGAATCTCAACGGTGCCAGCTCAGTGCCCTGACCTCTGAGCCACGTGGCCACTTTAAAACCCATGACTCTAAAACAGTCTTAATGGGCCATTAACTTAGAAATAAAGGCAATATATTCTGCGACCTATCAATATGTGAGACTGGCCAGTGGGTATGCAAGATTGTCCAGTCTCTTCAGTGAGATGTAATTCAACAGACTAGAAGTGGGGGGGGGGACTGGGAAAGGTGCCTTTCACAATAAGATGAGTTCAAGTTTACTCGATGTAACCAGGTGACATGTCGAGAAATGACGACAGTCCCATTTGCACTCTGCAAAGCCCGCAAACAAATAAACGGTGGTCACTGCTGTGTGCTTTTTGATGTTCTTTAACATATGCGTATTGGCTTCCATTTTGAACGTGTCAAATGAAACTGAAATACTGTCGCAATTTGTATAACTAGAGCAGCATTGGGAAGCCAATATTTAGTTTTTTTCTCTCAACACCCTTGATATGTGTTGCGAGTTTGTAAAAAAAAAAACTCCAGTTTAACGTCAAGGGAGGCATATTTTTCCGATTATCACATTTACACTCCGTGCAATTTTTACACCTAATGCGAAATCAATAAACCCACATTTGGGCTGCACACCTCCGCCTGTGGGAAGCACGAGGCTTTGCCTGCGCGATGACGTGCCCGTCTCAAGCAGCGACTCATTGCTAATTCAAGTTACATTTTAGCCTCAAGCAAAGCACCTCAAACAAGCCGCCGTCAAAACGGCTAAATTTCCAAATTCCAGACCAAACTTTTCTCCACTTGACATGTGTGCACACACTCTCAAACACACACACATACAATGGTTTCAGTCGCTGGGATTTGAGGATACGTGCTGCCATATCAGGTGGTGCATATTACTCGTATTTAACACTCTCATTTATATTGCAATTGACAATTTATATAATATACTGTAATCTGAAAAGTGCCGCTTCGTCACAGAAAAAGCCCACGCAGAGAAGTACTTTTTCCTCCTCCACATATTTATATTTCCTTAATGACATTTGCAAACTGTATAAAGGAGACTCGTGTATTATCCCAAGTACCGGAATGTGAATGCCACACGGTGTTTTCCTTAGCAGGAAGTCACAACATGCATCTCCATCCACGGCCTTCTGCTCATCAGCACTTCATGTTGCGCTGTCGTCAAGCCAGCCCCTAGCAGCTTGTACAAACAATGAAGGCAACTTACAGCAAACATCTACTTGGTTCTTTCGGTAAAGTCATGTAGAAGGGAAATAATAAAATAATACAAATAAAACATAATAAAATAATTCTCACGACGTTTCGGCCACAACGCAAGCAGCCGTCCTCAGGTGAAGAACAGGTCTGTCGGAAAGACAGCGTCTGAATGGGCACCACCAGGCTTGGCAGTGTATATTTAAGCTGGGTTGGAGAGGGAAGAGTGCCTTGACAAAGGAATTTGCATATCAAGAGAAATTTCGCATATTTATGGGAAATGCAGATATGGGATTAGTCACTACTTGTGGAATGCGTAGGAGGTGGGTGGGGGGTTTCAAAGTCATATTATGCCCGTGCATTATGCAGGATTAGCAGCATCAAAGGGAGAGAGTAGGGTTAGCATTAATAAAGGGAAGGAATGTTAATAGTATGGAGCTGCAACAGCAAACATGCTAACAAGATCCAGGTTAGATTTAACACAGTACATAGAAATTCGTGATCTGATCCCATCTGTGCAGGTTGTGATTCCTGACATGCAATACCCCGGCGTCTACAAACTAAGCTGTGTCTGCAGCAGCTGTTACATTGGGGAAACTAGGCAACATGTCTCGGACCGTGTTCGCGAACATAAGGCAGATCTGAAACACGGCAGGACCGATACCTCGTCCGTGGCTGATCATTGTTTTGATGCAGTGCGGCTCACACGAAATATATTTCTCTAAAACGAAGGTACTTTGCAAGCCCACTGGCTATCAGCAAAGATTCGTTCATCAAGCCATCCATATAGATACAGACACAATTTCAACCGAGAAGATGGGTACAAACTGAGCAATCATTGGAAGGATGTGATTAACCAGTTTAAGTAACAACTGGCTGAGATGTTTCCATCCTACCTTCCGATGTTAGTAGTTATTTTAGACTCTCTGGTTTAACTTTAACAGGTTAAATGTCTCACAATAACACAGCCACTGTGTCTCGTGTCCTCGATTTGGGAGTGGCTCTGTTTAAGTCATAACTGGCTGCGATGTTTCCATCCTACCTTCCGATGTTAGTAGTTATTTTAGACTCTCTGGTTTTACATTAACAGGTTAAATGTCTTGCACTAACACAGCAACTGTCAATCGTGTCCTCAATGTGGCAGTGGCTCTGCGATCTTACATTGACATGCTAATCTCTCACAATACAATGGCCACCTCCGCGCCTTCGTTGTTGTGGAGGGAGCTCCCCGACCTTACATTGACATGCAAATGTATCACTTTAACATCACTGGCCCTGCCCACTTCGTTTATGACCCTTGGGCTACACCCATTTCAAACCTTTAAAAACAGCCTGCCTCAGCAGCTTTCCTATTCTTTTTCTCCTGATGACGATTGCTTGTGTTGCGATCGAAACGTTGTAGTTTTTTGTGATTTTGTTATTTTCTTTGAACCTATCTACGTGACTTTACCGAAAGACCCAAGAACATATATGAGTATTGTTAAGAACACAAAAAGACGTGCAGGATCGTCGCGTATCAAGCGGCAGACAGCCGAAGAAGTGACGCGCAAGCGTGCGATTAAATAAATACCCGTATGTAGTGGACGAGTTATCAGTGCAACATTTGTTCAGACGTTTTCTCTAAGCCTTGAACAGCAAACACACTCGGGCTCAACCCACCAATTTCACCCACAGCTCGCACGCTTTTGCCTACAACTGGAGCATTTGTTAACGCGCGCAAGCCCACTTGGAGAGCATGCGATATTTGTGACACGCACGGTCAATGGATCGGCGTGGCGATGAAGAAGTGTGGTCAAACGATAGCCCCAAGACCCGCACAGGCGTCGTGGGGAAGTCCTCTTCCATCGGTGGATTTACCAAAGGACTGTACTTGTACAAGGAACATTAAATACATGGTTACCGCTGGCACAACCTATTGGGTGCAAGTGATGCCGTTAGCCTGGTCCGATACTGAAGAATCATCTCAGCAAGGTTTGTAACATCCATTTAATCTGTGGATGCAATCGGATAACTTATAGGAATGTATTGTGGTGTCACGAGGGAACCGGAATCTTACTGGTAGGAACCTCCTGGTTACACCAGCCCACAGGGGATTATTGTGTCCGTCGTGCAGGGAGGGGCTGGGTGGGGAGGGAGGGGCTGGGTGGGGAGGGTGGGGAGGGTGGGGAGGGGCTGGGTGGGGAGGATGGGGCTGGGTGAGGTGGGTGAGGAGGGGCTGGGTGGATAGGGTGGGGCTGGGTGGGGGGTTGGAGGAGTGGGGCTGGGTGAGGAGGGGCTGGTCACCCCGTGGTGCCCTTATAAAACTCAACGTTTAACCAACTCACGCCGGCTTGTGCCCGCCCTCACAGTCGGGCATATTTGCGGAATACACCACGCCGCCGTTGACCCTGACCATTGACCGAGCAACCCAACGTTCCTACCAGCTCCCTCCGCAGGAATGTGTTCAATGGTTAACTTTCCCTTATAATTCCCCACACTTCGGTTTTTAATTTAATTGAAACAAAGAAGATTAAGCCATTTTCCCAGCAAAGATGCTTCGGAACTTTGAGGAAAATACGTTCGAAATTCCTGTAACGTAAACCACGATTAAAACATTCACGTTAACTGTCTCCGCCAGGCTGCTCCAAATGCCTCGTTGGATTACAACAAGAGTTATGCAAACACGAATGCCGTGGTTTTCCCGCTTGTGCCAATTGCTCTCCAATGAGATCGCCTCTATTTTACCATCAGAAGAAATAAACCCATTGAGACACTTGAACCATTTGCAGCTTTCACAAGGGCGACTTAGGCTGTGTTTTTTGGGTTGTACTGGGTGTTGTTCAGCTTGACGTCTGACGTTTCGCTCCACGTGATGGAAGCTTATTCAGAAACCGAATGTCCAAGCTCACTTGCTCCCTCTTATAGATTCATGACAGTTCCTGAAAATGTACCCAGCACATGGAGCGCAACCGTCAGACACCGTACCTGATTCACAACGTGCAAAAGCGCTTTGGAGAGCCTCAGAACCAAAGCTCGCCGTTTCGGAGGGCTGAAGTGGTTAAGCAATTGACTGGGATGAGCGAGAGGTCTGACTGTGTGAGTTTCGAGAGCTCGGGCCCCACCAGTGCCAATCTGGCCACTTGGCTATTAATATTTAATCCCATCTCCTTAGTGACATGCATATTTCACTGCCTGCTGCTTGGGAGACATTAGTCGGCCGTAGCCAGTGGTGCGGCTTCGGGGCTGCATTTCTGAGAAAACCCATTTGCTTCTCTGGCAGACCAGGAGCCTGGCCACAAGGCCCCGGCCTGGTGTCTCACACTGGAACGTCGAGTGCTTTTATAATGGGCCCATTACGTTGCAGGACTGTGAGAGATGGTGCCAGCATGGGAGGGGAGGGCCCTTCAGCAATAGTTCGACAATGGCTGATGACAATTATGACGATGATGATGATGGTAAAGGTGATTAGGGTTGCCTCTGCTCGGGTATAGCACAAAAAATGGGACGTGACATTCTTTGAAGAATCCCTTGCAAGACTGGAAGAGGCAAGACCTACGTGTAAATGCGTTGTCTTAAGTGGTGTATTATCCCCCTACTGATGGAAACCGAGATAATGTTGTGGGAAGACTCACAGATTTCCCAAGAGGGCTACCTTAAAAAGAGGACGATCCTGGAAAGACCAGGACAGGTGGCAACCCAAATCATGATACAGTATATTTTCTTATAGGCCTATATTTTCACCCATTATTCCAGTGTAATGTTATACATATAGACACATTGCATGCCTTTACTGTCTCTAGAAATTACGGGGAGCGGTAGTGCAGCGGTTAGCGTGCTACGCTACAAACCCAGTGACCCGAGGTCGATTTCCTCTCATGGCCAACACGAGTGACAATTATCCGAACCAGTCATGGGCCTCCCCCTCGGTTGACTACCGGGTGCAATGTATAAACATCACCGCAAGGAAGACAAAGGTGGTCGGGTGTGGTGCTGCTCACCCACCACCCCGTGTGCAATGCCAGCCTTCAAATGTGCTCTCTAACAGCACTTGGCCCCAACAGTCTGTTAAGGTAATAACCAGGGATATTTGTCTCTGTGCAAGTCATTATAATAATAAACTGATATTTTTCTGTCTTCATTGTTTGCTAAATCTAGCTGCCCTTGTCACATGAGCTGAAGGAAATAGCTCAAGATCTGTCAGCCACAAGGAAAAGCACTCGCTGTAATAATGACAACGATATATATTTATGTTTGAAAGGAAAATGCTTTTTGTCAAGTCGTTATATAGTCAGCAAAAATACACTTTGTACTTTATGTACAGACATTTGATTAAAAAAACGGGGGAAAGCAGGATTTTGTTCACGTGACCACAGTGCGACCAATGGTAGAAGCAAACTGTGAAAAATATCCTCAAATGTAATGCTCTAAACTTTGCTTGACATACGGGAATGTTACTGGTAGGAACCTCCTGGTTACACCAGCCCACAGGGGTTATTGTGTCCGACCGTCGTGCAGGGAGGGGCTGGGTGGGGGGGAGGGGCTGGGTGGGGGGTGGGAGGGGTGGGGCTGGGTGGGGAGTGGAGGGGCTGGTCACCCCTTGGTGCCCTTATAAAACTCAACGTTTAACCTACTCACGCCGGCTTGTGCCCGCCCTCACAGACGGGCATATTTGCGGAATACACCACGCCGCCGTTGACCCTGGCCATTGACCGAGCAACCCAACGTTCCTACCGGCTCCCTCCGCAGGAATGTGTTTACGAATTGTTGATGGAACAACTTACTTAAATTGCAGACAACGGTTTAGTTATTGATATATGATGATTATTATTGTTGTTAATGATGATGATAATGATACGAACAATAACCTTGTTGATATCATTATTCTTAATGTCTCCGTTATTGATATGTACAATCTTTGTTGATGTTAATGTTACGTTATTAATGGTGTTGATGATGTTTACATGTCATATTATTGTTGTTTATGTTGCTTATTGAAAGTAGGCCATCAAGTGTCACTGGAAAACAAATAGCAAGGGAATCCATATCGCTTGCAAATCACTGGGCAGTGCTGGTAATGAATAAGGATGGCGTGTGAACAGCACACACACACATAAATTACTTTCCTGTGCTTACTCAGATTAAAATGTCCTTTTTTGTTCTGTGATAATTAATTATAAACGCAACTTGTATTTTCCACCCAAACTTAAAAAAGCAGCGATGATTAAAATGTAAAAAAAATTACTGGGGGCTCAGGTTGTAATGTTTAAGCTTCTCAACGATTCCTTTTTTTAACAGGCTGGGTATAAAATGAATGATGATGAGCTTAATACAATCTCAGGATGAAAGGGTATGTTACTACTGCATTTCATAACAAATAAGGTTTGTAATCCTAGGCATATGCTTGGAATATGTAACACTTCAACATGTGTTCGTGTACATAAGTATTTAATTAGCATTGCAGAACAGATGCTGCACATATTTAAGGGAAAATGTTTGCATCTTGGAAAATAATGTTTTGCTTTAGTTTGGCCTCCAAGATTTGGGGAAACATTTCAATCATTTTGACTGGTTTTTAAAAGGTATAAGCAGCAATAGCAACGCGATGTTATTCAATATGTTTATTCGTATGGGCTCATGTTTGCAATAGTTATTTTCCCCCGCTGGTATAAATGGACAGATGGACAAAGTTATATTTACGTGTGTACGTTTTCAACCTTAGTTGGAAACAAAAAAAAGCATCAATTCATTGCTGAATGAAGTCCTCCTCAATGTGTGCTGGCCTTGGAAGTTTCTCGACTATACTTCACTACGCTGGTCAGCGTGGGTCGGTGAAGGGGAGGGACACAGGATGAGTTCAGATGTTTATCTCCACTGATGTCAGCCAATGGATAAGAATCAAACTTAAGCGAACGTTTACACTATGAGATCTCTTTTACCAGTGGCAAAATATAATAGTAGGTTTTTACCCTTTTAACTTGTACAAAACTGACACCTTTATTCAAGGCATCATGTTTGCAATAACCACAACAAAAGTAGTCAAAAAAGCAAACTTAAAGAAGCAACTCTGATAATGATAATAATGTGCACTGTCCTTGAAGTTGATTGGTCCACACCCGAGACGGCTTTCTTTAGAGCCTAGTCCCCATTGGTGTTGGGCCAGATGACACCAGAAGGCGTACAACTCAAACACAGTGCAATATCAGAGTATTGAGAGCTCGGGGTAAGCATTTACACTATAGTAGGTTTTTACCCATTTAATTGCAAACATGATGCATTGAATAAAGGTGTCAGTTTTGTACCAGTTAAAAGGGTAAAACCCTACTATTAAAAGAACGTGTTGATGGGTACAGTGTGGTAACCACGGCACTACCACTCCCCATAAAATAACACAACATGTTCCATTTGTATACAATTTCTCATAATCACATGGACCTTATGAATATATCAATAATGTTTGGCTGTTCATTATGAACCGAATGCAGTTATCAAGGTTTTCTCTTCCCTGCACGTATAGGATTTTTTTTTGCAGTTCTATAAAATAACAGAAATGTGTAGATCACAGGAGTTAAACAGAATTTTATTCTACATAGTCCACGACAATTGAATTAATGTCCTTCAAATTTTAAACTGAATGAATGTCCTTCAAATTACAGACCTTCCTTGTCGAACCGTGGCACCCCATCCCTCCCGTGCGCTACGATATAATTGCCTATCACTTTTTTCAAGGTTTAAGAACAATTAAGACATTACAAGGATCCTAGAGCCAGGGCCGGTTCGTTCGGTACCAGCTTGGGTGACAAATGCTTCCAGTATCCACCACAGGCAGCATCCATCATGAACAGAAAGCAGAGCATATTTACTCTCTGTTTTATAGACACATTTTCTATTTTTTTAAAGAGATGTTTCATATCACATCGGGTGTTTTTCTTCCGGAAATGTCATTCTCCATCACAAAACGACAGGCACGCTTCATTTTTATTGGAAAGCAATTACTGCATAAAGCTACCACAGACGCCTTGCTATCGTAGGTTTTCGTGATCTAGAGATAAAATGCTTGAAGAACATAATTCTTAGCACTTTTCACCTTGGGTGGTACCTGAGATAATTTTTTGAGCCAATGGCCAAAGGTCTTCCAGGAAAAAGATCCTCTGTGTAGCCTTACAGATTTTTGACCGTACAAAGACAAAAAAACCCCAGTATAGTCTTAGACTGTAGGAGCAAGTTCTGCTAGCAACCACTTATGAAGGCCGGAACGACACACAAGGGGGTGGGGGGGGGTGGCCAGCACCAAGCCTTTCCGCCTTTGTCTCCCCAGTGGCGATGTTTACACACCACACCAGGTACTCATTTGAGGTTAAGTCGACCAGGGGGAAGAGGCCTAGAACCGGTTGAGATAATCGTCTCTGGTGTTGGCCGTGAGCGGGAATCGAACTCAGTTGGTTACGTTCATAGCGCAACGCGCTAACCATTACGCTACTGCTCCACCACAACAGAAGGACATGCACGCACGTCAACGACAATAATATACACGCATGCAAATGTGCAAAGGAAGCCCGTAATTTAACGAACACAACTTGCGTGGCAAATTGTCTAAAAATAACGTTGGGAAAGTGATGCTGTGCATTGTCGGTGACCAACAGGCACCAGACACCTCAATTAGGTTTTCTCGTTCACACGAAGCAAGTGAAGCTGCAGCCATTTCAATCAAAGAGAAAATAACTTGACAGCCAGTAAACCTCACGCTGGGGTTCGCGATCGTTGCTTTAGTGAAATAAAAAGAAAACACATGGCTCGGGGTGGGAACGAGACAAATAGGAGACCCTAGTAGATGATCATTGCAGAGACAGATTATTCAACTTACTGCTGGAAGACGCCCTGCTGAATAGCTACGCTTTGCAACAAATCTGTGCGTTCGTGGGGGAAAACACATTCCTGCGGAGGGAGCTGGTAGGAACGTTGGGTTGTTCGGTCAATGGCCAGGGTCAACGGCGGCGTGGTGTATTCCGCAAATATGGCCGACTGTGAAGGCGGGCACAAGCCGGCGTGAGTAGGTTAAACGTTGAGTTTTATAAGGGCACCACGGGGTGACCAGCCCCTCCCCACCCAGCCCCACCCCTCCCACCCCCACCCAGCCCCTCCCCACCCAGCCCCACCCTCCCCACCCAGACCCTCCCCACCCAGCCCCTCCCCACCCTCCCAGACCCACCCCACCCAGCCCCTCCCCACACTCCCCTCCCCACCCAGCCCCTCCCCACCCTCCCTTTTCCACCCAGCCCCACCCGTCCCATTTTTAGATGCACGAGGGACGGATACAATAATCCCCTGTGGGCTGGTGGAACCAGGAGGTTCCTACCAGTAATACTCTATTCTGTCAACACAGAGTTGCTCAGATGATGCCGTGGTTGTGATGGTTTACGCACTGGACTTGCAGTTCAGAGGTCGCCTGTTCGATTCGAATCCCTCCCGCACCGCCTCTGCCCATCCATCAGGGGCCGTCCATAATTGACGTCACGCACCTATGGGGGGGGAGGGTCAGACATTTGTGACTATGTGTGACGAGAGGGTTGAGAAATGTGACGTCACATCAAAATGCGCAAACTTTAAATTGATATAGACAACACGTTCTACTTAATTAAATAGACTTTGTAATACATGTTTTCTCCTTCAACATCAGAGTGCAGTGTCACATTAAATACGCACTACAATAGTTTAAAGCGATTTGAAGCATGTTTGGGGAAAGCAGAGCTTTGTGACGTCATATATTTGAGGGGGGGGGGTCTGACTTTTTGTGACGCCGTGTGACGAAGGGGGGGGGTCAATATCGTCCAAAACCACGTGACGTCATTTATGGACGGCCCCTCAGTATAAATGGGCGCTCCGCTTAGTCGATCTGCATGTCCCCTTTCGGTGGGGTGAAGTGTGGGTACCCTCGCAGTAAGCCCGGCTGCCGAGTACACTCAGTAGGGGCTCTCTAGAGCGCCCTCTTGCGGACGCCTTGTTATCAGCACTCTTTGGTTCTTTCGGTCAAGTCACGTAGGTGAAAATAATAATAAAATTTAGAATAAAAATGAAAATAACTCAATTAAATCACGACGTTTCGGGCGCAACACAAACGTCGTGATTTAATTTAGTTATTTTCACTTTCATTCTAAATTTTATTGTTATTATTATGTTTTCACCTACGTGACTTTACCGAAAGAACCAAAGAGTATGGATCCTTGCAGTCACGAAAACTTCAAATCTCGAATTGTTGTCAGCAGTCGTAATTATCTGCGTAAAGCGGTTTTCTTTTTTTCATTTCTAATGTGTTGCTTCGTTAATGTTGACAAACAAATGTTCTTCTAACAATCACCCGTTGCAGAACAAGGTATGAAAATGTACTTTGTAATATAATGCAAAAAAAGTTATTTAAGCACATCAAGGGAAACAGGTTTTGCCATTCTGTGAACCTTCAACGACTGCGCGCTCCGGCAAAGCCAACAATGCATTTAATAACCGGACCCTGCGGGGTGGGCTGGTAGGAACGAATAACCAAAGAATATAAACATAATGTATTATTACACTTGTTTAGCCAGGAAAGCCCCACTGAGTCTAAAGGTTTTTGTAGGGTCCTGCCAAGTGTTTGCAGTAGGGGGCGATGTTGCTACACCAAATCGGACGATACGAAGGGAGAATGTGAGGCCTAGTTCTAGGCTTTAGGCCTAGCTGTAGGCGTTAGGCCACTGTGAGTTAATTTTTATTTAAATGTTTTAATTATATATGTAAAAGCTTTAAATGTAAATGTTTCTATTTAAAAACATCAGGGAATGTAACATTGTTAAACATTAACTCCCTTTCACACACGCAGGGGTACGATACGAAGGGAGAGTTTGAGGCCTAGTTCTAGGCTTTAGGCCTAGTTGTAGGCTTTAGACCGCCGTGAGTTAATTTTTAATTTAAATGTTTTTATTATTTATGTAAAAGCTTTAAATTTAAATGTTTCTATTTAAAAGCATCAGGGAATGTAACATTGTTAAACATTAACTCCCTTGCACACACGCGGGGGTACGATACGAAGGGAGAGTTTGAGGCGTAGGTCGAGGCTTTAGGCCTAGCTGTAGGCTTTAGGGGGCTGTGAGTTAAATTTTAATTTAAAAGTTTTAATTAAAAGCTATCTCAGGGAATTATAAGGGAATGTTACACTTGTTTAGCCAGGAAAGCCTCGTTAATTTAAATGTTTTAATTAAAAGCTATCTGAGGGAATTATAAGGGAATGTTGCACTTGTTTAGCCAGGAAAGCGTCACTGAGTCTAAAGGTTTTTGTAGGGTCATGCCAAGTGTTTGCAATAGGGGGCGATGTTGCTACACGGACGGACGGACGGACGATATAATCTATTGTAGGCTGGTCCACTTCGTTCCTACCAGTACAATTGTGCATTACAGCAAAACTCGAGACCCACTGCTATGCCACGGTAAGGGCAGATGGGGCAAGATAACCGGGAAAGGGGGCAGGGATGCCGGTACGGATATCGCCGAGGCAAGCAGGGCACGGCTCAAGGGGAGCAGCAGTACGAATGAAGGAGCGCTGGGCAGGAAAGGTTGGGGGGGGAGGAGGAGAAGGAATGGCCGTGCCAAGATGCCTGCGGATGAGAGGATGATGAGAGGGGAAGGAAGAGAGGGAGATAGAGAGAAGGAACTGAGCTGCATGGAGCAGCGTCTGTATTCAAAGGGGGCGGGATGGGAGAGGGGATGGGTTCAGAGTGAGAGTGGCCGCACAAGTCCCAATGATATACGGGAGGCACGAGATGATTCTTAAAACGTAGATGTGATGAGTAACAAGAATTATTTCACTTTAGATGACGTCATTCGTGCAATTGCATCCCACAACGCTGCACATCAATTCGCCAGTCTCTTACGCAGATGGTACAGAAACAAAACCCCACTACTTAGAAAAACAACTCAAATATAAATACATTAATGCCGATAAAAGCATCCACATAACAAGAACATTATCATCAGAGAAAATAAATGTAAATAAATAAATACGTTCTGTCTCCATACCCCAGACCACAATGAGTAACTAATGTTTCATCCACAACAAATGCATGAACCTGGTGTCTGCATTCCTTTCACACTGACATTAACTTCACCACTGCGCCTCCAGGCAATGCAAGATCTTTTGCCTGGAGGCCTGAATACAAAAAAAAATTCTGTCTACAACTAATGGAACGACATTGACTGCCGTGGCAATTTGAGCCCCATGTTTTACCAATCATCTTTGCCTTACATCACATTTACAAATCGGCCCCCCCAAAACAAAAAAATGCGTACCGTTTCTAAATTACCGGGCAATTAACGGGCGGAATTCGTGGCAGATAGTGATCTCACAAGTGCTTGCCGGTGCTTTAATAGCCACTGCGGACGGCGGATCGATAGGGCCGGGGTGATGGTAATTGACCTGAGGGGCTCAGGGGTGTGTGGATGTATTTGCACCAATTGACAAGTAACGGGAGGATGGGGGTGGGTGAGAGGGTTAGTGGAAAGATGCTGATTTTCCCAATCTGCCACGGAATGCGATTGTTCCTGATGCTATAGCCGGAGACAAACTACGTTTGCTCATTCAATTGGGAGTCGCGTGTACGGTTTTTTTTTGGGGGGGGGGAGGTGTAGGGGTTCACTGTCGCCAACAGAAAAATAACGCGCCAACGGCTTGCGTGCGGCGCTGCTTGCCCTGGTCATGTTTAATATCTGCCGCTTCGCAGAGTGTAACATTCACGCATCACAGCAGGCGTTGGAAGTTACGTACAACCTATACATTAGATAACTGAGCACTCCAGCCCTCACACGGTACAAAATGGCAGGACATATCATGTGAAGAATATCAAAAAATGCAAAGAGGAGCGAGGCACCTGTACACTTGATGTCACGTATTATAATGCGACTGGCACACACATTGTGTTTATCACAATTAGTATATAGAACAATTAGTATATATTGTATAATATATCCAGACACCTTAGCAGTAAAGTGGGCGACGTGCAATCGGAAGTTTGCGAGTTCAAACGGCGGCTGGGGATTGACTCAGCTCATCATCCATATGAGGTCGATAAAGTAACTAACACTATCCATAGACTCGTCCTCTGCTATAGGAATGCCAAATTCCCTCCAAGAGCTCTGCCAGTCTTTAAACAGGAGGTGAGCAGCAGTGCCTGAAACAGCTCATTCGAGCTGGAAATCACATTGACCTTTGGCTTGATTTACCACAACGCACACAATGTTTGCCACTCGCTAAAATGCCCGATGAGCCAAGTTTACAAGAGGCTACGCATTTGAACGTTTGGAGAATACAAACGAATTGCAGCATCTGAGCAATATCTTGTCAACCACTATCAAAATATGTTAGCTCCGACCAGAGTGAAAAGTATTCACTGGGAGGCATATCGACAGTTGAGACTCAGGAATGTATAAATGGTGAGGCACACTCCCTGCGAGCCACTTCAATAATGTATACCTCACAATGAATAAGTCATATTCGACCCAGGTTTTGAAGCATGGTAGGTATTTTTTTTGTTCAGGTTTGAGAAGATAGCATTGTTCGACACACGCGCGCACACATAGGGACGGCTACGCTTTAAAAAACTAAAATTCGCCCCCATTTCCACGAGAAATTGTTATTTTGCGAAATGTATGCGGGCCCACTTAGAACCCCCATGTGAATCTGCCGATGGGTAGTGTGTCCAGCAGTTCACCTTCCATCGTTTCAAATGTTGAGGGTTATTAAAACAAAACACCAGACTGAGCAGCGCGAGACAAAGATGACCCCCCTCCCGTATAACATGTTGGGGCCAGTACTGTTAGCGAGCACCTATGAAGGTTCGCGACCAATACCACGCCCGACCTTGCCTAACCCTGGGCGATGTTCCCACACCGCACCAGGTACTCGTCTTAGGCTGAGTCGACCTAGAGGAGGCACAGCCTCTCCTGTCTCCCCCCCCCCCCAGCCAGCGTGCCTCCAAGCTTCTGGCGCTGCGTACTGATCGGGGCCGTCCATGTAGTCCGTACGCATGGAGGGGAGAGGGGGGGGTTAACCCAAATGCATTCGCTTGCGTATGGGGGTGTCTACTGACAATGTGCGTACGCATTGGAAACGGGGGGTGGGGGGGGGGGGTCAAGCCTCGATAATAATTTGTCTACATTGGCCTTCAAATGAGTTCGATAGTCCGGCGGTGGACTATCTGTTTGCTTCAACACGTTAATATGATTACTCCTTGATCGTTTCTGCGTGGATTCAATATCGGCCGTTCTATAGAATTCGGGGGGGGGGGGGTGCGTCAAGCGAACGTACGCAGGTTGGGGGGGGGGGGGGTAAAAAGTCCGCGTGCCTACAGGGAGGGGGGCGGAGTCAAGTTTTGACAGATTTTTGCGTACCTACTAAATGGATGCCCCCCTATAGGCCGATACCCTCCCCCCACCCCACCCTAATCCGTGCCACCTGTGTAACAAGGCCACTCCGGAGATAATCACTCCCAATTAACTCATCTCCCAGAACAATGGGGAGCATTACTAATTTCCTTCAACCTGTTTCCCCCCCCCCACACACCCCCTTAATGCGTGTACGTGCATCTAATAACGAGTACGTTACAAACGCTCCACTCAATCCGTGATTTATGGGCGCGTGCATAATGTACACGCGTGAGAACAATACATCAAACTTCTACAACCTTATCGTTACAGATTTCATGGAAATGTTGGGAACGTTGTTTGTAGAATTGTTGTTTGTGTGGGGGGGGGGGGGAGTTGGCAAGCATAGCTGAACACATAGCTTACCGAATCAACAAATATGATGAACAGCATTTACTCGTTAGCAACTGAGAAAAGCCACGGTGAATGTATAATGACAGGCTGCCACCTGTCGGCCGGAAGGGGTAATGGCGGTTATGTTACGTAATGTCTAGTTATGAGGGGGGCGTGTCTGGAGTAAAGGTGAAAGGCGGAGTCAGTCGGGAAGGTTCTGGAAGGGGGCGTGGCCGAGGGCGTGGCCGGAGGCGGGGCTTGGCCGTGCCAGGGTGTGTATAAGGGGGACCGAAGCGGAGGTTCGGTGCTGTTGCGGGTCCCGGCTTGCGTCGCTGCTCGCTGTCATCTCTCTTCGTCGTCCGGCCGCGTGGCCGATCTTCCGCAAGGCTCTCATCGTCGCTGCGCTAGTCAGACAGCTGTGTAGTTGGACGCCGACGATGGGGTTTTGTAGAAGGGTCGGCTATGTGTAGCTACGTAGAACGTTACATCGATGTATCGCCTAGTGTTGTGCTTAAAGTGTGAGAATAAATAGGAAGCCTTCTACATGACGTGTCCCAGGAAGTGGCTCGATACACATGCATGCATACGTGCGAGAGACACATAGGACGTTCAGGCACGGACATCGCCTGCGTCAGATTAAATTACTCAATGGGAATATACAGAGAAATCATCGCCCCTCCAGTAAACATGTCATGACCCTCCTGAAAAGAGAGTCAAAAGACTCAGTGAGGCTTTGATGGGAAAATGAGTGGAATAAATACAGACATACTTTTCGGCCAAAGTTAAAACGTGAGTAGGTCGTGAGTTTATGAACACCTTAATTTTAAGAAGCAGAAGTCTACCCTTGTTAAGGCTGCTTTTAAAAGTCATCCTATGTAAAGAGAAGCGTTCGTGTCTGTAATATCCTAGGAACATATTGAAAGGCGCAGATGCTCAAACCAATTTGCTCCGTAGTCAGTGGAACGTGCTGCCTGTGGAACTCCCCTGCAGGGATTTCTGCTACCTGGAAAAATATATTCCCTTCCTTTCCTGCAAGAGGCAAAGTCTTATACAACATTGGATACACTTCACTTCTACTTTGCAATTTTACGACCGGAATAACGTCTTAAACCGCCCAAGCATATTTTCACAGTTACAGCAGTTTGCTTGCAGGCTGATTATGACATTTAAACAAAACTAAATACATCAACAGACATAGTAATAGGTTTTTACCCTTTCAACTGCTACAAAACTGACACCTTTATACAAGGGATCATGTTTGCAATAACCACAACACAAGCAGTCAAAATGCAAAAAAAAGAAACAACTCTGATAATGATAATGATATGCACTGTCCTTGAAGTTGATTGGTCCACACCCGAGACAGCTTTTCTTAGAGCCTAGTCTCCATTGGTGTTGGACCAGATAACGCCAAAAGGCGTACAACTCAAAAAACAGCGCACTATCAGAGTATTGAGCTTGGGGTAAGCATTTACACTATAAGACCTCATAGTGTAAATGCTTGAGGTCTCATAGTGTAAATGCTTACCCCGAGCTCTCAATACTCTGATAGTGCACTGTTTTTTGAGTTGTACGCCTTTTAGCGTCATCTGGTCCAACACCAATGGAGACTAGGCTCTAAGAAAAGCTGTCTCGGGTGTGGACCAATCAACTTCAAGGACAGTGCATATCATTATCATTATCAGAGTTGTTTCTTTTTGTTTGCATTTTGACTGCTTGTGTTGTGGTTATTGCAAACATGATCCTTTGTATAAAGGTGTCAGTTTTGTACCAGTTGAAAGGGTAAAAACCTATTACAATATTTTGCCACTGGTAAAGGAGGTCTCATAGTGTAAATCAACATACATCTTGTTGCATACTGTGTGATTTTACTCTGTCTTGAATTGGTAGTACCTACCAATATATTTTGAGCTGCCGCTTATATTTACGCAATAAATTATGATGATGTTACATCTGTGGTATGAATGCATAGCTGTTGTGTCAGCCACGATCTATCCACTGATGGATAAAGGCCTCCGAAAATACTCACACCTTTATTTCATTATTTTATGATTGCTGATATTTTGAAATCGGTATGCATGTATGAAAGTTGGACATCTAAATCAGATCAGGCCTTCAATAAATGTAATATCATCCGCTTCATTTCTGGTCCAATGCCAACCCACTACTGGTTGAAGAGCTCCTCACACCGTGTCAGTCGTTGTTTGAGCGTAATTCAGTGCGATTTAGCGAAGCGAGCGGTCCATGTGATATCTCGAGATATCACTCGCCACCGATGTTAGTCGTAACCAGGAATAGAGCTCGTGTCGCCAGATTGATAGAGTAGTGCGCTAGGCGATGTGCCACCGCTCCACCCCTAAATATAGGAGAAGAAATGAGTGAAACTGCAGCATCCTGGCCAAGGTGACTCAAATAACCGTTACACCTTGAACTCAGTGCAGCACGCTTCCACTCATTAATGAGGCTTTTTTTCGCAGCTTATGCGACCTGTCAATCAATCAACCTGCCCCCAGTAGCCCCTGCACCTATGGTGATCATTACGGCAGCTGTGGGCAGGCTGCTCCCTGTGACCCTGTGGAGTCGGAGGGCTTCCGAAGCTGGGCGCATCAAACACAGTCAACACTTGCCCAGCGTGAAACTCACATTCCACAGACAATTAATTCCCACACAGCGATGTACGGGTAATTTAAAAGAGTGCAGGAAACACATGTGACATTGCGTTTTTTTTACGTATTTTTATGCTGCCATTGTGTAACGGTTAGGGGCCGTTCATAAATGACGTCACGCACCTAGGGGGGAGGTCAGACATTTGTGACGATGTGTGACGGGGGGGGGGTGAGAAATGTGACGTCACATCAAAATGCGCAACTTTAAATAAATATATAATTGTTATAACAACACGAATTGTTATAACAACACTCCTACAACATCAGAGTGCAGCGCCACATTAAATATGCATTACAATGGCAATAGTTTAAAGCGATTTGAAGCATGTTTTATTTTCAAAATGGAAATATGGTTTTTGGGCGGGGGTGGCAGAGCTTTGTGACGTCATATTTGAGGGGGGATCTGACTTTTTGTGACGCCGTGTGACGAGGGGGGGGGGCAGAAATCGTACAAAATCGCGTGACGTCATTTATGGACGGCCCCTTAGCACACCGGGCTTGTAATCCAGTGGCCGCCGATTTAATTAAATCTCCAGGTACGGCAGTTGACACTATTGGGCAAGTTTCTTAAATCCCCCCCCCCCCTGTCCCCCATGGAGGTCCTCTCGTGACGTCGCGGAAGTCAATGTGCAATGCCGGCTCGAGAGAGGCACGGCATGCGATGTGTTGACATCGCGGGCACCACGTGGATGTGGGTGCAGCCCTAGAGGGGCTCGGTGAGTGCTGACTGACAGTGCTGAGTGGCACCACGCTCTGCGTGCAGTGCCGACCCCTACAGGATGGGGTGTCAGAGTGCCGGCCACGGAAATGGGGTTACTATAGGCCATGGCACTCTGGTTGACCCTAGAGGGCACGTGACCGGTAAAGTCTACACAGAGCCCCCAGGTGGGGGCTAGGGGTGGTCACGTGTCAGGGTCGAGATCCTACTCGAGGGTTCGAGAAGGTGGTCGTGGCTAAGGGCGGAGCCAGCCACGCCGCAGAGGATAGAAGCCGGGTCCCTGAGAGGGACCGGCTGCTGTTGTTCATCCTGAATAATCTACGCTCTACGTCCTACAAGAGTCACCAACACGTGGACCGGGACCCAAGCTAGGGTCTGGTCCGTCGTAGCTGTTTCAAGTGTAATTAGTGTAGTTAGCCTGGTGGTCCACCACCATAGGTTGTTGTCTTGTTAAGGGGTTGGTTTAGATAAATGTGTTGCCTCCAAGGAGTGCGTCTGCGACTCAGTTGAACTCACTACAGATGCATAAGCAAGGGCTGCACATTTACCTTAGGATTTTTAAAGTTTAACACAGTCCTTCTTGATTTGAAACTTTGGTTACTGCAAGGATTCATACTCTTTGGCATTTTTGGTAAAGTCACGTAGGTATAAAATAACATAAATGAAAACAACTCAATTAAATCACGACGTTTCGGGCGCAACACAAGCGTCCGTCATCAGGTGGGAAAGCATGGCCTACTGCTGATGCAGACTGTTTTTTTACCTAAGTGAATTTAACACAGTTGTAATATCTTGTAAAATTATACATTCGGGACACTGCAGTGGCGAGATATTCACTTCCTCGCCTGGTATGGAGGAGTTTGTGAGCTCGAACCCGACTTTTGACGCGTGTATATTTGGAGTTTGCATGTTCTCCCTGTGGTCGTGTGGATTTGTTTCCGGTTCCTCTGCTTTTCCCCTCCACATTTAGAATCAACATCTGTTTAGAGTATTTGGCTGCAACAATTTCCACGTGATAAGCCACTTCGTTTAGCTATCATTTGTGGCCAGGTTGCTTATGACAAAAAAAGCCATATAGTACAGTAGACCTTACCTGGTAAAATAAAAAAAAGTTTAGTTTAGAGCACATTGAGGCTATGGCGGATTATCTAACTAACGTGACCAAGATTGTCACTATGATTTGCTGAAGGCAGGATAGCATAGGAATACAGTAAAACCGTGGATTGTGATTAATTGCCCTCTGCTATCCACAACATAACCTCGCAGCAGCAGCCTCTAACACCCGATGCATGCAACGTGGTTATAAATTCAACACTATCCAGGCTTAACACGTAGAAGGCTTTCACGACCAATATGGTCCATAATAGAGTTTTTTGAGGGTTAGATTGCGTAAATATATAAATGTGTCGTTCAACCCGCCGCCAACCGACACAGCCAATTAGTAAGGTTTGTCACGTAAACAGAACATGCCAATTCGTTACCGGTACAGCGCGCCTATGTGTTGGAGAGCCATTGTAATTGATATGCATTTCATTACCCCCCCCCCCCCTTCGCACGTGAATGGCTCACAAGTGACGTCATCACATCTATCCCTCTATTTAAGGAACGAAACAGGAGGATTTCTCCACAAATCTGGATGTCCGCCTAATGATGCTAGTTGTAATTGCCGGTGAAACGTCGTACTCAGTTTGTAAATGTTGTGGATTTGCTCTCCAACACACCGGCGTGATGTACTAGTAACGAATTGGCACGTTCTGTTTACGTGACAAACTTACTAATTGGCTGTGTCGGTTGGTGGCGGGTTTAATGACACATTTATATATTTATGTGATCTAACCTCCAAAAAACTATATTATGGACTATCCAGGCTCAATGCTGCTTAGCTTCTAGGATCTGATTTTAATGGGCAATTCCATCTTAGGCAAAATATTGGACAGTTCCGTAACTTCAAATGCATAAAGGCATAAAAAATGAGCAACACGTATTGTTACGGAGATGGCCAGAAACACTGGCATGTAAAGCATTCGTAGACAATGTAATTTGCAAACAAGTTGCCCAGGTACTGATTTTAAAAGGGCATCCTGAAACTAAAAATTATTTGTGGTAATACTTTTCGCTCGTACATTCCCAATGCCTCTCATTATGTTTCTGCTGCAGAAATTTCATTTCATTGCATTATGTCATGAAACTTCAAATGCAATGTGCGTCCCAGTACAGATGTTATCCACGATGCCAGAATTTGTGTTGTTTTTACACATCCGTTTATTTGCATTAAAACAAAGTGCTATGGATACATCTGGAAATATATACATCATACTGTTGTTTATGGATGAGCCAATTTTAAGTGGCAAACATCAGCACACAAATGAAACAAATAAACTACTGCATGGTATTATACAAACAAAATATATCTTACAATTGAGATTGTTCTTCTTCTCGTGTCCACACGATTTGGTTGTTGAGACTCCCGATACCGTACCCATGAGGTTACTAAAAGTTAAAGGTGCAGCCCTGCAATTGCTTGTTCGCTCTACTGCTGGCAGAAGGGCCTCCACTAGACAGCTCTAGAGAGCCCCTCCAGACGGTATTGGCTTACTCTTCCACGCTGACCAGATGTCTTCGTAATAGGTGAGAGGAATCCACAATTACCAATTGTAAGGAGTCTATTTGTACTGGAAGGTGAACAGAGGCAAGGGGGCGTTTGAGAAACTTGCCCCATTGTTTCAACTGCAAGGCCAGGACATCGAACCGGCGACCTCTGGATTGCATCCGCCACGGTGGTGGAAAGGTTATGCTTGTTATGAACATCATTGAAAGTCACACGTGTGAACTTCTTGCCAGACCAGGTACTTCATTGGCCAGTCGTGAAATTTTACCCAGGACAATAATGTTGACGACATCAACATAGCTAATGCGATCCAAGAAACATTCGGAACCTTAGGTGTGGTGGACAGAACATTGTTTCTCAACTCATCCGAAGAAACCTCAAACAGTGGAAATACTCGATTTAAAGCTTTCGTGACTGCAGGGATTCATCTTCTTGGTTCATTCAGACGCTGTTTCCCCGACAGACCTGGTCTTCACCTGAGGACGGCTGCTTGCGTTGTGGCCAAAACGTCGTGAGAATAATTTTATGATGTTTTATTTTTATTATTTTATTATTTCCCTTCTACGTGACTTTACCAAAAGAACTAAGAAGTGGAAATACTTTCTCGACCCACGCTGGGAGAATAATTGAGTTCTGGGCTCGTAGCGAAACATTCAGCTGCTGTGCAGTTAACACCATTTCTCATTCCGCATTCAACCTCCTGATTTTGCTCTCAGTGATTCCTATTGAGCTGACCAGGTTAGGAACGAAATCAGGCATGGTCAATCTGCTGCTTAATGAAGACCCCCCCCCCCAATCCTCAGCCATCACTCAAAATCGCATGATATAACAACGATCCGCCTAGCATCTGCACACGAGATGATTTTACCGCTCCATATTCTTTGTGGAGATCGTCTCAGACGTGTTCCATTCCATGGCTCCTGCTCCATACTTACTCTTGGCCAGCTGCCATCATCCTTTCGAGTAACGTCTCCTGCCCAAGCCAGTTAATTGCCTACGCACTCCAATGTGTAACGCTCTTCTGTCCCTCTGTCAATGCAATTCTAAGCTTGCATGGCTCGAGGTTTATTTCCACACTTTTCAGAGTGTGTCCCATTTGTTTTTGTCAATGACCGTGTTTCTGAACCGTGTTATTTGCAACATTGGCTTCGTTACGTTTCTTACCAAGTTCATCTTTGTAAAGCACTCCAACATGCCCTCGTCCACTCTTCATTTCATTATCAACAAAACAAACATCATCATCATTCTTGAATTTGGAGCTTTCGTGACTGCAGGAATTACTCGTTGGTTCTTTCGGTAAAGTCACGTATAAAGATAAAATAATAAATTAAATAATAACATACGACGTTTCGATTGCAACACAAGCAATCATCATCAGGTATAAATGAAATAGCAACAAAAAATGTTTAACCAGAAAAATATATACAGATATATAAGCAGACAGATATCACCATCATCATCATTATCAGCTATGGGACCTTTTTTGCCAGTATCCAAAATGATGAAAAACAAGAAGAGGTTTTACCCTTTATGGCAATGAAAAAGGTGTTAATCTGTTCAAACACCAAAAGTGTTCTGATACTTGCATTCGTTGTCTTTGTGCTGTTCGCCTTTTGGCGTTCTCTGGTCTAACACTGGTGATAAGACAAGGCCATTAAGAAGGCTGTCTCTGGTGTAGGCCAATCAGTTTGAAAAACAACATCATCAGAGCCTGTTTGTCTGCATGTTTTGCCACAAGTACGTGTGGTTAATTCAGACTTTATGCCTTGCAAAAGGTTTCTATTTTCTGTTTGAACATCGTAACACCTGTTTTAATTGCCAGAAAGGGTAAAATCTATTCTTATTTGTCATCGCCATCATCATCAAACAGGATCCCATCAGGTGCTATGGTGGGTAAGCGTGCAAACCTGCTGACAAGATTGGCAATGGTCAGATCGTATTTCTTTCAGTGGTTAAATTTAAATATTTGCAATCAGTATTTGGGGGGGGTGACCTTTGGAGTGGACCAGCTGAGATTCAAACCGAGAGCCAGGACTGGCCATGGGTGGGCTGTAATAATCAGGGGGCGTATAACGGTCTTTCAAAGTGGCAAGAAACAAACTGGACAGGACATCACATTAATCATGAAATGTTTCCATAAAAAAAACGCAACACACTGGCATATGCTCAACATATTGCATGCAACACAGCGCTGTTAAAGTGCAGGAAATGCATCTGTGAGACTTAACGGCAAGAGTTTCGTCCACGCATGATTTTTCAAAGTAATTTATCTGGAAATCCTATCCACTTCTGCTTGCTATCAATAAAATATTCTACTCCGAGAAGAGAAGTTGCCCAAGACCTTTTTTTGCGAATGCACTACCACCCTTGCCGACAGCCCGAGCCACACTCTGCCGGCTTTTTGTGTGATCCATCCGTTCGGCTAAGGAAAAGTGTATACTCTTTGGTTTATTCGGTAAATCAAGATTAAAGAAAATTGCTTTAATTTGCACAAACTGCGTTTTGGATGACAACAGACCTGACTTGCCAAGTTAAGGACTCGTTGGAATACGAAGCAGTGAGCTCATTACCTCATTTCACAGATTTCGCAGATCCAAAGATCAACCCCCACCCCCAGGCCTTTCGAGTTTGCAATAAATTTCATAATTTATAGCGCCAACAACGCCGCCGCATTTTATATGCCTCACTTGAACGTACAAATGTGGTGAAAACACTCTAAAGCAACGCTAATAATGTCTTTTTTTTACAACTATATTTCATGCTACCCATAAAAGAAAAAAAAAAGCAATGCAACTAAATGATATAAAGAAGTGGCTCACAGCTTGCAAATTATGAGCAATTAGACATGCCCAGAGACCACAGCTCAGTGACGGAGTGGCATTTATTTATTTATAAATTGAGCTTGTGGGCAAACGGCAAAAAGCTCTTATTGTCCTGCCATGAGAGTAAAACGCATTTCCCGACTCACACAATAGGAGTTTGAGTGCGTGGCTGGGTGGGTGTTCCCGCTCAGCGCCGGTAATTCTCCTAATTGCAGTCGACGGACTCGGCGCACGGTGTCACAGGCTACGGGGCAGCTTCATGAGCGAGGCAGAAACAGCAACAACAACAACCAAAATAACGCACGCCGCAAGTCGCGGTGCTTGAACAACAAGTCTCACACACGGTGCCACGCTGCCAACATTCAAGTTTGAAATCGTCATCTTTCATACATGCCATCTGCCCGTAACTCTTAAGGACTGTCTGCCAGCTTTAATTAAAATTACTGGACTGCGAAGCTTTCGAAATACTCCACACACTCTGCACCCCGCCGTTGATTAGTATGATTATCGTCAACGCTTTCTAACTAAGCTTGAAAGTGCCTATAAAATTAACTGTCTGTCCATTCGTAACGGGGGGTGTGGGGGGTGGATAACCCTATAACTCTTGATCATCCAACATGAGGAAAACTTTAGAATGGCATTGTGTTACCTATTAAGAATGTACGCGATTGAAAAGTGGCCAAATTCATCACGTGGTTGCCTGAAACTTTGAGTCACAATTGAAGAGCAAATATGACCACCCTCGTGTTTCAAACAGTGCATCCAAATGTTTGTTTTGCTCCGACAGCTATCCACCCGTCAGTTTCCATCCTCGCCAATTAACTACGAACAAGCGGCTTCACTTTCACCAACGCATGAAGGAAATCGTTAGGGGCCGTCCATAAATGACGTCACGCGATTTTGGACGATTTTTGACCCCCCCCCCCCTTTTGTGACACGGCGTCACAAAAAGTCAGACCCCCCCCTCAAATATGACGTCACAAAGCTTTTACCCCCCCCCCCCCAAAAAAAAAAACATGCTTCAAATCGCTTTAAACTATTGTCATTGTAGTGCGTATTTAATGTGGCGCTGCACTCCGATGTTGTAGGAGAAAATTTTTTATTAAAAAGTATATTTAATTAAGTAGAACGTGCTGTCTATATTTATGTAAAGTTGCGCATTTTGATGTGACGTCACATTTCTCACCCCCCCCACCCCTCGTCATACATCGTCACAAATGTCTGACCCCTCCCCCCCTAGTTGCGTGACGTCATTTATGGACGGCCCCCTACGCAGTCCACGTGCTTGCGCCATTCTCCTTTAGCCGTCACTGTTAACCTGATGAACATTGTTTTTAAGTGGAATGAGTTTTGTGTGACGCACTGTCCATGTTTGGCATGCTTCATCCGTTGAGGGTGGACAGCCCCATCCCCTCCACCACCCTTAGGCCAGTGTACACGAAGGGCATACTCGTGACACCAAGGGATCTGAAAACGAGGTTAGTGACAGGACCTCAGGAGGAATCACGTTGCTTTCTACTCGGGAGAAATTAATCGTCTGCGCTCCGGCGTTCGACAACAGAGCGTGTGCCGAGAGTTTGCCGGTCGTGCTAACACGAGACTGCGTGCGGGAAAATAAAAAAAAAACTTCACAGCCCAATAAAAGGCAGAGAAACAAAAATATCGCTCCTCAATCAGATAAGCAATTGGGAATGATAATTAAAACAAACTAAAATAATTACTGAAATGTATTTTTTTATGGATTACATGCCATTAATTACTCGTGCAGAGTGTGGTAGATGAAAGTTGATTTTCAATCAAGAATCAATGAAGGCACGATTGTCTGCTGCTTATGATGGAATGGCTCATAGTCCCATCCTGAATTTGTATCACTCATCCGGTCCATGTACTTGCGTCTGATCTGGTCAGAACTCGCAAGCTAAGCCGAGTTGAGACTGGGTCGTGCTCGGATGAGTGACCACCAAGTGAGGGTCGTGTTGTGTTCTACCCCCCCCCCCCCCCAATCTTCATAATCGCACACCGACCGGCGTGGTGAAGTAAGGTCCAAGATTCTTCACGACCCGCACCGCATGTTGAGGCCCTCATCCAGCAGTTGCCCGACACCACGCACTGTATTTGTACACGCACGACCATTCTGTATAGAAACCCGAGCCTTTGACGCAGCTGTTTTCCAGTGGCAATTCCCGATACGCGTTGCGTATATAGCTAGAGAATCACATATTCTCTGCGTGCGTACACGGATCGAATAACTAATCACAACCCGTCGATACTCAAGTATATCTTGCAAGAGACACCTGCGCATACTGTAAATGTTACCATAAAGATCAGCACACGTGACACGACAATGTTTCTGTACAACGTAAAATATAAATGCGTAGAAAAAATTTATAACAAAACCTCACGGAGACACATTTCACAGAAATGGATGACAAAATGTTCCATCTTCTCACGTTGTACCACCTCCCCCAGACAGTCACACACCGATAGAAATAAGTCAACAATCAATACATGTGGGATATTACTATATAGTTGTTGGCCTGCATTGTGAAGCCCTAACATATATGTTTTAGCATTAAGGGATACGATCTATACAGTGAAACCAAATAATACATTCTGTAATACATGTGCATTCGTTTGATATTCAACTTTATATAGATATGTATAAGTTAATATTCTTTGCAGAGACAATATATCTGATGAATAGACAATGAAATGTACGTGATACTGAATTGCTTAATGATAAACTCTAAGCTAAAAAATATATATTTCTCTTTTAGAATCATGACATGAATGTCACATACAGGTTAATGTAAGATTCCAGGGACATCCTTGCACCCATTTAAAATGAGGACAAAAATAAAAAAAATTGTGTCAGCGTAGACTATGGAAATGTACCAAAACACAGCTTGCAGCAATGCAATTACGCGCGACGCGGCGCGATCAGAAGTACTGGCGGGTCCAGAAAATATTGGCAAGTCGGGGAACACAAAGCGGCAAACTAAATTGAATCTTCTATCTTCCCGTGTGCAACTGCATTCTGTCTTCTCACCAGCAAATCAGCAAACAGCCTCTTCGGCCGCACCTCAATTCTATGCTCGCGAAACTCGAGCGCTCACACAATTTCTGGGACACGGAATCAGTTTGGGAACACATGTAGACTGCAAAAAACCCCATCACTCAGTGTCGGCGGGGACAAGCTGCATTATCTCAATGAAAAGAAAACACGGCGATTTCAAAGTCACCGGCTTACGGAGGTGTTATTTTGGCTTTTTCACGAAGGCAGTTGTTGTTTTTTTTCTTTCTGATAAGCACTTTATTTCAAGTGTCCGCAAATCACGTGTGCGCCTGGCGTTTGAAGTAAATGTGAGCGAGAAAGAGAAATAACAAATCATGCAAAGACGGGAAATATACCTGTAATTGAAAAGCAAAAAAAAATCACCTTAGTAACATTTCAGAGAAATTCTATGCCTCGCTACTTAAATACACCTTGGCATATTTCATGCAATTGATCGTTTCAAGAAAAACTTTGGAACGTGTGTGCTTTTCACACGTAAAGCTACGTATTTTTTGCTGTTATACCGTTTGACAGAACTTCGTTTTCCAAAGCACGGAGGATATAATATGTGAAATGTGCACACGTTTGCCCAATCGCTTCCTTTGTTATTCACAGCATGACTAAATAATGATGGCAGGGGAAACGCAAGCGGCAGGCTGCTATGCCATTAATACACCAAAACGCTTTCCCCGTGCTCTGTGGCAGAACCCATTTTATGGCTTTTAGGAGAGGGCAAATCCTTCACCTGTCCATTGAAACTGGAATTTTGTGAGCGAAAAAGTCGTATCTTGGAGGCAATGCCACAATGCAGCCACAAGGCAATCGTCGGGGTCAATGTTTTTTGACACCACCCACGCCCCACGCTGGCGCTCTGCAAAATCTGGCTTGGACTCGCGAACCGCTGGACGTGGAATTAATTGCGACACCACTCCGCAGAGGCTTTCACTGTTGAGCTGCACAGCTCTCCCGCGATGATGTTCGGCATGATCTCCTTCTTAAAGCTTTCGTGACTGCAGGGATTCATCGTCTTGGTTCTTTCGGTAAAGTCACGTAGAAGGGAAGTAATAAAATAATAAAAATAAAACATAATAAAATAATTCTCACGACGTTTCGGCCACAAAGCAAGCAGCCGTCCTCAGGTGAAGACCAGGTCTGTCGGGGAGACAGCATCTGAATGGCGCAGTCTCCCCGACAGACCTGGTCTTCACCTGAGACGGCTGCTTTAGTTGTGGCCGAAACGTCGTGAGAATTATTTTATTATGTTTTATTTGTATGATTTTATTACTTCCCTTCCACGTGACTTTACCGAAAGAACCAAGAAGATGATCTCCTTCGTCATACGCCACGTGCTGCGAGCTTCTGCGGTCCCCAAGATGAGAAGCCCGCGATTGTAGCAAATCGATTGTAAGAACCGGCAACACCATCAATTGCAAGAGCTGGCAGAGAGCGAACTGCTCAGTGTCAATGCTGCTGCAGAGGCTACCATCACGTGCAGCGAAACGTCGGACACCATGCCGAACAGCACGCGGCCACAACCCGGAGCGCACGTCAGAGAGAGCCCCTCCCTCCATCCCTCCCCTCTCCTCCCTCCCCTCCCTCGCTCCCCTCCCTCCACTCCCCTCCCTTCCTCCCTCCCTCTTTTTTTGTGTGACTGAAAAGCTTTAGTCATTTCAAACAATTAGTAACATTCAGACTAAACAATGACAGTTTTACATGCAACAACATTTATTTGAAACAATCACTCCCTCCCCTCTCCTCCCTCCCTCACTCCCTTCCTCCCTCCCTCCTATCTCCTCCCTCCCCTCCCTCCCCCTCCCTCCTTCTCCTCCCTCCATCCCTCCCCTCCCTCCTTTTTTAAACGATCAGACGAGAAAGATGCTCATTCTTTCAGCACTTTACTTCGTTCATCATGTCGTTTTTTGTATTTTTTTTTTACTTATGTGCTCCCTTTTTTTTAATCAAAGATATAACGCGGGTTTCCCGTGTAACATTAGTCCCATTGTGTGTTACTGTGTTCATAGACACCAACAAGAAACACAAATCACCCTCAAAAACCCATCACCAGATCCGCTGCTGCTGCGCTACCAGCACCATAGTGGCAAAGGCATCTCCCTCCCCTCCCTCCCCTCCCCTCCCCTTCCTCCCTCCTTCCCCTGCCTCCCCTCCCTCCCCTCCCTCCCTCCCCTCCCCTCCCCTTCCTCCCTCCTTCCTCCTTCCCCTGCCTCCCCTCCCTCCCCTCCCTCCCTCCCCTCCCGGAGCAACGGAGTTGATGGCGCGCGTCGGACACTTTGGTGCAGGGAGTTCCATGCACTGGCGCGCCAGTAACCAAACATTTGCACACTTTTTTCGGTCCGCGAGTGAGCAGTTTGACGCGTGGCCTATGGGCACTCGGGTCTGTTGATGTAACCGGACAGCAAAATAACACAATTATCTACGGCGACGGAATATTTCAGTGGAGGGTGGGTGTGGACACCTCGTGTTCTGTAACCGGCGCCCTTGCACATGAAATGAAATGAAAAGTCCATTACTGCGAACGTCCCGATGCGATCTCATCCGCTTAATGCGTCTGCATATTTTTTTTTTTGTAAACAGCGTCAGGAATTTGTTGGTAAAATGCTTTTAATGTTATCGCTAATGCACACATCAGATTCAGTCAGCTCCAGGAAATAATTCCCAAAATTTGTATTGTTTAGATATGGTTTGAAATAACATGTTCGTTTATATATAGTGTAAAAAAGTGACGTTTTGTTGACCGGTGGTACATCTTTTCGATTTAAAGCTTTCGTGACCTGCAGGGATTCATCTTCTTGGTTCTTTCGGTAAAGTCACGTAGAAAGGAAATAATAAAATAATAAAAATAAAAAATTATTAAATACAATTCTCACCACGTTTCGGCCACAACGCAAGCAGCCGTCCTCAGGTGAAGAACAGGTCTGTCGGAAAGACAGTGTCATTCAGACACTGTCTTGTGCCATTCAGACGCTGTCTTCCGGAAAGACCTCTTCTTCACCTGAGGACGGCTGCTTACGTTGTGGCCGAAACGTCGTGAGAATTATTTTATTATGTTTAATTTTTATTATTTTATTACTTCCTTCTACGTGACTTTACCGAAAGAACCAAGAAGACGGTGGTACATCGTGAGACAATTAGAGATTGCAGCAGCTTGGGAAGGCCTTCATACAGCAATGTATAGATCATGGCTGATGATGATGGTGATGAGCAAAGTATGTACATGTGAGGTGCAGTTAACACGCGCTATTGATTTAGTATACACTGCAGGATTAACCTCAAGGATCAATGTACAATAATCGATATGGAGCTGAGTAGTACAGTGGTTAGAGTGCGCAGATCCCAATCAGAAGCTTAAATCCCCATCGAGGGTCGGCACAGCCAATCATTCCTTCTGGATCGATAAAATAGCTACAATATTGTCTCAAGTCAACAGTGGTGGCTGTGTAAATTCACATTGCTGTGGGAATGGGCAGCTGTTAACACTGGTTCGTTTCAATGTTAAAATCCATAAAAAAATAAGTTTGTTCACACCTGTATTTATATACATGTCAATATATCGTTTGCACTTCGAAACAGTTTAACAACAAGGCTTATTAATATTCAGTGTGAAAGTCTTGCAGCTAAGGGGGAGAAGGAAGGGGGGGACTGTATAAGTGAATTAACTGCTTGACATGAACTTCAAGTAGCAAATGCTCAGCTCGAATTCTTTGACGTGAATGACGCAGGCATGGTGACACGCACGCCTGTCACACAACACGTCAGTAGGCGAAGGGTCGGGAACCACGTCTTATAGGTTTGCGAATCGTTGTTTTGAATCTAGATTGAAACTCATTTTTAGATAACTTCCTTTTGAGTTTTCGTTGTAGTCCTCGCACCTCCGATGAGCAAGGTCGGCTACGTACGGTGCGAACGAGGTTCTACATCGAGGGACTCCTCTTCTTATGGACATTCGATTTACGAGCTTTCAGAGATACGAACAAACGTGTCCGTATGTCCAGTTGCCTGTTCGGACCGAGAGTCGTAAGTTCAACCGCATTGCATCTAGATCTGCAGAATATGAAGACCCAGTGGCATCTACATCTCTACGTGAGATTAGACAACTTGTAAAGGAAATTCCCCGTGTTTAGAGTACATGCCGTACAACATATTTGGAATTGACAGGACTAAAGTTCCGATTTAAAGCTTTCGTGACTGCAGGGATTCATCTTCTTGGTTCTTTCGGTAAAGTCACGTAGAAGGGAAGTAATAAAATAAAATAATAAAACATGATAAAATAATTCTCACGACGTTTCGGCCACAACACAAGCAGCCGTCCTCATGTGACACGAGACAGCGTCTGAATTCATTCAGACGCTGTCTTTCCGACAGACCTGTTTTATTTTTATTATTTTATTATTTCCCTTCTACGTGACTTTAGCGAAAGAACCAAGAAGAGGAGTAAAGTTGGACTTGCGAATAAATCGACTGACGACAAGACCTCTGGAACCTAACTCGTTCGCAAGTCATACGCACAACCTACGTTGCTCGGAGACGGAGGCAAGTTAAGGGCTTTCGCCAGGGTTTATTAAAGCTGTTACAATATTACACAGCAGGGCACACAACTCCCAGGGGCTAGGGGTCCTACTCTGAGTCCGGGTCCCTGCCGGCTAGCTCCGGTCTCTCTCTCTCGTGTCGGATCGTGGACACTGCCGACTCCACCGACCGGAGAGAGAAGCACCTCTACGGTTACCACCGGCTTCTCCCCAGACTCCCTATTCGATCCCTCTCTCTACCCCTGGGTTCCCTCTTCACCCTGATTACTCTACCCGTTCCCACAGTGACCCCGCTTACATCACGGGGTACCCTAGGAGACGTGACGTCATCGCACTGAACGGTACGCCTGACGTCACGTCCCCATTTTACTCCTCTACACATGCAGCAGAATTTAAAGAGTATTCAATTACATGTATGGGGTTGTGTTTAAGAGAGCAGCAGACACTCTGGTGTTCTCCCACTTGAATATCGTTACCAAATAACTCGGTGGTGCCACGGAGACAACAGCATGCAGGTGGGCTCATGAACCCATCTGTGTCGACCGTCAAATCATTCTTTCTTATGAATTGGGTTTCCATTGTGCCGTAGCCTCCCACACATTGAAAAGAAGTCTTCAAAAGTACTGGCCAAACTTGACAATGTAGAACTCTCCCTCCCCGCACCCCCCCACCCCCATCAAAAAAACATAACAGAAAGAGCCTTGAGACTCAGTGAATGTTTCCACGAATTTGGAAATAGTTGAAGCTTCAGAAGAAGAAGACGCATCAATTTGAACCTTTTGGGTGCTACTCCAGAGTGAGCGGCATCCAATTTAAGTGCTTTAATGCGCACCGATAATCACGGCGTTTGGCCGTGTTAAACTTTATAGCACAACCTTAATTACACGCCGCTAGCCAAAGTCAAGAAAAAAACAAATTTTAAATTGGCACTACGCAGCGATTAATAAGGCTCACTCCTTTTTTTTCCCACGCGCTAATTGCGTTCTGGGAACTGAACCTGCGCTTTACTTAATAGGTTCACGTCCCACTGCCTATTGCCATGTGGCTCGCTGCACGTGCGTCTGAAAGCTGCGCGAAACCAATACAGACCGTGGGAGTAAATACACCAACAAACCAACCAAAATAATACACCAAGCAATACGGACAGGTCACCGTGGGAGCAAATGAACCAACCAACCAACCGACGACAAAGCGACATTAAAGTTCTTCTTCTGCCGCACATCTAGCATGCGTTCGTTCTCACTAATTACGTCAAGTTACAGTTTCACAATTGTAATCATCGACCAGTAACGCTGCCGGAGCTATGTTTAACATACACGCAGTATACATAGAAAGCAGACGTCTCTCTCGGTGCCTTTTAGGGGTTGTGCCGCGCATTGTTCGACGAAATGCCTGACTTTATGCTCATAGATGTTAATTTCCTCGCCTGGTATGCAGGAGGTCTTGGGTTCGATCCAGACCCTAACATCTATATATTTGGAGTTTGCATGTTCTCTCCGTGGTCGCGTGGCTTTATCTTCGGGTCCTTTGGTGTTCCCCTCCATATTTATAAAAAAAAATGTGTTAAGAGTATTTGGCTGCTGTAAATGTCCACATTATAACCACTTCGTGAAGCTATTATTTGTGGCCAGGTCACTTCTGAAAACAATTCTGTACAGTTTCGATTTAAAGCTTTCGTGACTGCAGGGATTCATCTTCTTGGTTCTTTCGGTAAAGTCACGTAGAAGGGAAGTAATAAAATAATAAAATTATTTTATTATGTTTTATTTTTATTATTTTATTACTTCCCTTCTACGTGACTTTACCGAAAGAACCAAGAAGAATTATGTACAGCCCAGTGTGCCTTATCTGGTTAAAATAAAAATGGTTTATAGTTTATAATTTTAGATGCTGGGAGCTTCCTTCTTGATGATGATGCTCACAAAGTATCCTGCACATGGAGGAGATATGAGTGTTGGTCTATCTTGCGCAGACCTTTTTGGATTAGGTTCCATAAAGATCTGGATGGAAAAAACCCTGAAATTATGTTTGTTGAAGACGCCCCACGTCTTTTCAGAATCCATGCGTACAGCAGAATAAAATAAATATCGTGCTGTACGTGTGGAAAATAAATATTCTGCTGTGCAGTCGTACAGCAAAAACAAAAAACTGCGTTTCGCAATCAGATTGTAAATGTGAATTTGCTCTCAACACACCGGTGTGCTGTACTAGTAACAAATTGGCATGTTCAGTTTACGTGACAAACCTTACTAATTGGCTAAGTTGGGGGGTGACGGGTTTAACGACACATTTCTATTTACGCGATATAACCCCCAAAAAAACTATAGATATTATTGCACAATATTTAGCTGCGGAAGAGATTATTCACGTGAACTCCCAATAAAAACCCTTCGTTGTCCCCCCCCCCCCCCACCTGTTTGTCATCTGAGTGCCCGCAGAAGGTTCCAGCACGTGAAGCAAAACGTCATCCATGAAGCCGAGCAACAACGCGGGGCAACCCGAAATCACGTGGGGAGAACTTCAAATCGTAACCACGACAGCCCGACGCGGCGCTCCGTTGACTCATCATTACGAAATATACCAACCTCGGAGAGGAGGAAAAAAACTGCGTTTCGCAATCAATTGACTTCATTTGATGCCTCTCGCCTCTCCGGGGCTTTAATTAAGCTTCATTGCTCCCTGAGCAGCATAGCAACTGTTTTTTTCTCTTTGCTGCCGTGTGACCCTAATGTTAGCCACCCTCCCATGCAAGGGACCTTCCAGTCACTGCAAATCATTATCGACCACAGTTGAAATATACAAATGTTGAATCCGCGTCCCAGCCATCCCTTGCGCGCATAATAATATCTATAAATAATGCTTCGTGAAAAAAAAGGCAATAGTGGCTCAGTGTTGGTCAAGTACTGTTCAAATTGTAAATGCACGTTGTTTTCTAATCCCGTTCAGCGTGGTACGGCTTTTAACAGCACGATGCTCTCACGGCCATCATCTGAAAAGTTTTCAAGGACGATGGCTTTTTTTTCTTCCTAAAAAGCTTTGGAGAACAAATTAGAGATAAACAAAATGAATAAAAGGCTGCGCGCCATCGGACTGTGACCCACTTTGCACGACCGGCTTTGTAAGACGGTTCATTTTTATTCCGCCTAACTATGTCTTGCAAGTGCCTCCCCAAATCGCTATGCGCAATTAGTACTCACGTTTTACTGGTAGGAACCTCCTGGTTACACCAGCCCACAGGGGATTATTGTGTCCGTCCGTCCGTCGTGCATCCAAAAATGGGAGGGGTGGGGCTGGGTGGAGAGGGGAGGGTGGGGAAGGGCTGGGTGGGGAGGGGCTGGGTGGGGAGGGTGGGGCTGGGTGGAAGGTTGGAGGGGTGGGGCTGGGTGGGGAGGGGCTGGTCACCCCGTGGTGCCCTTATAAAACTCAACGTTTAACCTACTCACGCCGGCTTGTGCCCGCCCTCACAGTCGGGCATATTTGCGGAATACACCACGCCGCCGTTGACCCTGCAGGCCATTGACCGAGCAACCCAACCTTCTTACCAGCTCCCTCCGCAGGAAATAATGTTTCCAAATACGACCGTGAGATTGACGACACTTTGAGAATGGACACAACAACACAACTACGCGTCTTGTGGCTGCGTGTTAAAAGCCTCGCAATTTACCTCCCGCACCCCCGACTAGCGCGGCTGACTACGTACGGTGCAAAAGAAGTTCAACGCACATACATAACTTGATCTCACCACTGCTGGAAGAAGGAGTCTCCACTAGAAGGAGCTCTAGAGGGTATGTGGCCTACTCTCCCACGCTGTCCGGACGTCTTGGTTGAGACCATGCGATGATTAAATATTAAAAATAATAGCGCTGCAGAACATAATTTACAGCCCTTTGTCAATCCACTGGTGAATGAAAGGCTTCCCAAGCTGTGTCGGTCAAAGGGGTTATTCGATCATACTTCACAATGCTGGTCATTGCGGGATGATGAAGGGTGGACACATGAACAATGCGGATGTCAAAATCGGTTCACCGGGTTCATAGGGCAGTGCGCCGACCACTGCTCCACCACTTCCTCCAAGTCTTGTGTTCTGCTGAAGAATAAAATAAATGCAGTCGTGGATGTGACAATGCCCGGATGCTCTGTTTTATTGTCAACAGCATCATCGAAGATGAAACGTGTCGCATATCAAGGCACAGCACCTACGCCGGTCTATTGGACTCTATTAGCTCCGTCCAAAGTGCAAGATGGATTCTTTTGCACACAAACCTACATTCAATGGATGTGCTTTCGACAAGTCCTTTGATGCTGTCATTATCGATAATGATGATGTGTCTCCCTGTAACATCAAAATTCGTAAGATTGTACACAGAGGCCGGTTTTTACTGTCACTAAAAGCCACTCGGCGACTTTCAACCGATCACTCTTTCGCTTTTTTGCAAAATATTGTCCGTGCCGAATTATGGCACTTTTGATAGATTCTTGGCTTCTGCTGAACTGTTATTGGAAATATGTCTCATTTAGACGTTCCGCGGTGGTGACACTCAATTCTTCAGTCCTCCGCATCACAGAATATTGACCACAATTCCGCACAACGTAGCTTGCCAAGTAATACAGCAAAGCTCTCAATTTTGTCCGGGAAAGTGCAAACTTTAATGGTGCGTTGTGGTTGCATGTCTCGCAAGAAAGGCTCAACAAACTGCACCCTCACATTAGAGTAGAGGCATCTCGAAACCTCGACACCACGAGTTACATTTTATCCCAGGGCAATCTATTGATTACAACTCACTCTCCTCCCACATGCAGTGGAGCTGGAGTGATTGCTGCTCACTTATTCACGGACAATGCACAGTTATGTAACCAAATTGCGGCATCTACACGTGACGTCTCGAAATTTGAAATAGCATGGAAGTGGATTGCTGTCCCACAGATGGTCCGGGCAAATATAATTTCCAAGCACAGTGGTTGTTAGGCAACCACATGCCAACAGCACCATTGTGCCTCTGGATGGCTGCACATCGCTTCATAACATAAGTGCCCTGGGGCTTTAAGAAACACGGTGGCCCTGATTAGAGCTGGGACGATTAGGTTATTTAGACAATTAACTGAAAATCGTAATTGATTTTTTTTCTTGTCGTTAATTACTCTGGCCCCCGAAGGTGGGAAACCCCCGGCGGAGCACGCCCACGTGTGACCCCGCTGATACGTCAATGACATCACGAGGCCATGCCCACCACCTCCCGTCCAGCGGCACACGTGGAAATACAAGTGAGACCCCCCCCCCCCCCACACAGCTATTTTGTTTATGCAATACGATTAGTCGGGTAATTGATAAAAAAAATTGAAAGTGTAAATCTATTACTTAAATTATCAGATATTCAAGCTCCGGTATTGATTACCACACTGGAGCACTTCCCACAAAATAAACCAGATATATTACGAACACGTGCAGTGATAAGGAACTGTAAATGGGAGATGCTTTCGAATTGCATTTCATGCCAAAATACCCTGTGCCGACATGCGGTGACGTCTCTTGGACATTTCGAAAGCGGTTCACCCCTACAATTGCCGATGCCACGGACGGCGCAAGGGCATCCACTCGATGGAGCTATGGAGAGGCACTCTACATGGTGTTTGGTCTACTCTTCCACGCTGGCTAGACATCTTGTAATAAGTGGGGGTACTCACACTTTACCCCACCACACGTGACCTGCCTGTCGATCGACCAACTGTGGCGGCCGGTACCCCTTTATACCGGCTAGGGGGTGGATAAGAGGCAGTGGGGGAAATACGACAGCTGCCGATGGGAGATTGAACCGGCGATATAAATTTATTTTTACCATAATTCAAAGTCTGTTCGTTGCCCATTACACACCGCGGCGGCGTTGCCCGTTCGAGGAACAGTTTCCGAAATCTTGGCTCGTTACGTGAACACGGCCCCGATTCGGCGCGCGCGAAGAACACAGCGGCCACGCAGCACGGAGCGAGCAATTTTCGCCGCACATTCACACAACTGGTTGTTGTTGAACACAACTGGTTGTTGTTGAACACAACTGGTTGTTGTTGAACACAACTGTTGTTGTTGAACACAACTGGTTGTTGTTGAACACAACTGGTGTTGTTGAACACAACTGTTTGTTGTTGAACACAACTGTTTGTTGTTGAACACAACTGTTTGTTGTTGAACACAACTGGTTGTTGTTGAACACAACTGTTTGTTGTTGAACACAACTGTTGTTGTTGAACACAACTGTTTGTTGTTGAACACAACTGGTTGTTGTTGAACACAACTGGTGTTGTTGAACACAACTGGTGTTGTTGAACACAACTGGTTGTTGTTGAACACAACTGGTTGTTGTTGAACAGAACTGGTTGTTGTTGAACACAACTGTTGTTGTTGAACACAACTGTTGTTGTTGAACACAACTGGTTGTTGTTGAACACAACTGGTTGTTGTTGAACACAACTGTTGTTGTTGAATACAACTGTTGTTGTTGAACACAACTGGTTGTTGTTGAACACAACTGTTGTTGTTGAACACAACTGTTGTTGTTGAACACAACTGGTGTTGTTGAACACAACTGGTTGTTGAACACAACTGTTGTTGTTGAACACAACTGTTGTTGTTGGACACAACTGTTGTTGTTGAACACAACTGTTGTTGTTGGACACAACTGTTGTTGTTGAACACAACTGGTTGTTGAACACAACTGGTTGTTGTTGAACACAACTGTTGTTGTTGGACACAACTGTTGTTGTTGAACACAACTGTTGTTGTTGGACACAACTGTTGTTGTTGAACACAACTGGTTGTTATTGAACACAACTGGTTGTTGTTGAACACAACTGGTTGTTGTTGAACACAACTGTTGTTGTTGAACACAACTGGTTGTTGTTGAACACAACTGGTTGTTGTTGAACACAACTGGTTGTTGTTGTTGTTGCTTTCCACCGGGGGTGATGACGGGGGGACACATACGGCGGTTCAGGGGCCATCCATTGAGTCCGTACGCATGGAGGGGGGAGAGGGGAAGGGGGTGAACCCAAATGCGTACGCTTGCGTATGGGGGGTCTACTGAAAATGTACATAGCATAGGAAACGGGGAGGGGGGGGTGGTGAAGCCTCGATAATAATTTGTCTACATTGGCCTTCAAATGAGTTAGATAGTGCCGGCGTTGGACTATCTGTTTGCTTAAACACGCTAATATTATTACTCCTTGATCGTTCCTGCGTGGATTAAATATCGGTCGTTCTATAGGATTCTGGAGGGGGGGGGGATGCGTCAGGCGAACGTACGCAGGTGGTGGCGGGGGGTGTAAAAAGTCCGCGTGCGTACAGGCATGGAGTTGAAGGGTCAAGTTTTGAAAGATTTTTGCGTAACCACTAAATGGATGGCCCCCTAATTCGAAAATTATTGGAACCCGCATGGACCAATCATCACCTTAAAGCGTGTGCGTCACCCCTTTTATGAGCGCGTAAAAAAAACTAAATGTAGCTCCCTGTACCAAATTCAACGTTGCCAAGGACGGCTGTTGCCCTTACGGGGGGGGGGCGGGTTGGCAATGCGGAACACAGTGACATTGCCAGGGCTCTTTGTGAGGCTGCAACACACCACGGAAATAATCCCAGTCACTGCTGCATCTCCTGCGTCTGCTGCACCCGGCTGCTATGCACGAAGGACACCTGGTGGACATTACATGGCTTGTGTACTATACATCTAAAAACATTACCAGGTAAAGCCGCACTGAACTATGTAGCTGTTATCCAGAAGCGACCTGGCCACAAAGGAGAGCTCTACGAAATGGCTCATCACCATGTGGAAAGGTATAACAGCCAGATAACTCCAAACGCGTGATGTTGATTCTAAATGTGGAGGGGAACAACTGGAAGACCTGGAGGAAAAAATCCACGCGACCACGGGGAGACAGACAAATATACATGCTTCTAGATTTGAAGCTTTCGTGACTGCAAGGATTCATACTCTTAGTTCTTTCGGTAAAGTCACGTAGGTAAAAAATGAAATAAAAATGAATAAAAAATAAAACAATAAAAAATAAAAAATCACGACGTTTCGGAGGCAATACAAGTCTCCGTCATCAGGTGGGACCGTCACAGCCAAATTTGCTGCATCAAGTGAGGCAAGGATTCAAGATGTAAGCCCTTAAATGCAGGGTCAGGATCGAGCCCACATCCTCGTGTGCAATGTTAGACCACGCGTATACGTTGCCTCTTATATTTATTCCTGGAGAAGTAATTCCGAATTTTTCTTTTTTAACGCTGCCATCAGGCAGGACAGCAGCACCTTGTGGTAGCGATGGGAACATGGCAAGCAGCAGGCAAGGGAGAGAAGGGTTGGGGGTAGCGACGATGCTCACGAGGAGTTCAGCGCCCCAGCAGAGGTCTCCCGAGGGCTGCACATAGCAGCGGCTTTTGGTTCGCCGTCAAACAGAGACGCGTATTTGTCAATGCACCGCGCGCTTTCAGATGCGCTTCTACGACCGCCTGGAACGCTCTTGCTTCCGACACTAGGAAGCCGCTGTGAGCTATGCACTTTGAAACAGTTAGATTGAAAACTAACTTCTTTAGAACTGCCTTCTTGTGTTTAGCTTGCTGTCGTCCCCCACAAACATCCGATTAGCACCGTTGGCTGTGTACGGTGCGAAAGAAGTTCAGCATACAGGTACATATAAACACACAGGCACGGCGCTCCGAGCAAGGAGAGCGTGAGAGAGGCAGTGGGGAAAAAAAACCAAGGCGTTGTAAATCAAAAGATTTGCCCTTTAAAGATATGTAACTTGCCACGGCGTGACAGCTCACAGCACACACTCCGAGCACGAATCGACTGCCCCAAGGGCGGGCGCGTGCTGACGAAGCGCCGAGCCTCAATACTATTTGGTTTACACTATGAGACACCTCCTTTACCAGTGGCAAAATATAGTAATAGGTTTTTACCCTTTCAACTGGTACAAAAAAAAATGACACCTTTATACAAGGCATCATGTTTGCAATAATCACAACACAAGCAGTCAAAATGCAAACAAAAATAAACAACTCTGATGATGATAATGATATGCACTGTCCTTGAAGTTGATTGGACCACACCCGAGACAGCTTTTCTTAGAGCCTAGTCTTCATTGGTGTTGGACCAGATGGCGCCAAAAGGCGTACAACTCAAAAACAGTGCACTATCAGAGTATTGAGAGCTCGGGGTAAGCATTTACACTATGAGACATCTCCTTTACAGTGGCAAAATATAGTAATAGGGTTTTACCCTTTCAACTGGTACAAATCATCATCAGGTGGGACAACCACAGCAATTGCTTGTGTTGCAGTCGAAACGTCGTGATTTAATTTTATTTTCTACCTACGTAACTTTACCGAAAGAACCAAAGAGTATGGATCGCTGCTGTCACGAAAACTTCAAATCTAGATTGCCGAACCTCAACTTATTTGTATCACGAATTGCAACTCGCCTGCAAGACATTTTCATCCGTTACATCGACAGTGCGTGCTACATTCTCCACGAGCCGGTGGTGTGCACGATTTAATTATTCTGTATAGTGTGTGTTATAAAATAAACATTTAACCCAGAAATGTCTGTCACTAACGCCCGTGACGTCACTCCACATCGACCAGCCGCTTGTGTTGCGATCGAAACGTCGTAGTTTTCTGTTATTTTTTGTTATTATTCTCTTTGAACCTATCTACGTGACTTTACCGAAAGACCCAAGAATATGTTAAATGTTTGTTTAAGACTAATTGCGTGGTTGCTATGGACGTGCAAATTGCCAACCTGGACACTTTTGCAAATGAGGGTGTTCCATCTCAAAGTACTATCCAGGTGTAATATTTAAAAATAAATTAAAAATAAACATTTGTGTCAACATTTAGAAGATGAGATTGTGATCAATTGGTTGAAATGCATTGTTGGGTGGAGGGGGGTGGAGGGGGGAGGAGCGGTAACAGCCCAGTTTGATTCCCCCTCATGGCCAACACCAGTGACGATTATCTGAACCCGTTCTGGTCCTCCCCTAGGTCGACTCAGCCTCAAGTGAGTAGCGGTTACAGCGTTGCGCTACGAACCCGTCCAGCCCAGTTCTATTCACGCTCACGGCCAACACTAGTGACGATTATCCGAACCGGTTCTGGTCCTCCCCTAGGTCGACTCGGCCTCAAATGAGTAATATGTGCAATGTGCAAACATCGCCACTGGGGAGACAAAGGCGGTCGGGCATGGTGTTGGCCACCCACCCCCTCGTGTGCCGTACCGGCCTTCATTGGTGCCACTCGCTAACACCGCTTGCCCCTACAGTCTGTTAAGGCTATGGGGTGGTGGAGGAGTGGGGGGACATCTGTACACGTCTCGGGCAAGAAGGAAACAATTTGTTTTAACCGCAGTGAATAAATCATCCTTCATAATTCCCCTGCTCTGCATATATTCTGTGCACACTCGAGGACGTGAACACATGACTCACATCCCATCGAGTGGTAATCTCAAACACTCGGCGATGCAAACGAGTTCGAATGAAGCCAAAGTGCACCCGTGGACAGAATAATTCGGGAGTGTTCGACAAACACTGCACCGCAGGCGCACAATGCATGCGCTGTATGTTCTCTCAAGATAACTGGAACATCGCGGGAGTGTTTAAGCATTTTTGGTTTTGTCCCACGCCACACGCTGGAGACGGTGCTGAGTAATTTAGTCGGACAATTCCCAGGGTGTAATGCTCATTCTCTGCATCCGAGACGATCATGTGGCTCTCAAAGCACCATATCGGACACCATATCTATGGCAGTGTTCTTAACCTTTGCTGCAGCCTTGCCACCCATTTGCTTCTCAATCGTAATACATAATGTACACTCTTGATTGGAAGCTTTCGTGACTGCAGGGATCCATACTCGTTGGTTCTTTCGGTAAAGTCACGAACGTAGAAAAATAATAGATCGCGACGTTTCGATCGTAACACAAGCACTCGTCATCAGATGGGACAACCACAGCAAGGTTATATAGTAGTGTATAGTGTAGTGTAGAGTGTAGTGTATAGTGTAGTGTATAGTAGGCCTCGGCAGTAGGGGGGGGGAGAGAAGGGGGGGGGGGGAAGGAGGCGGGGCAGAAAGTGGACCCCATAGCAGCCCCGGGTCATTGGAGTAGAGTGGGCCACCCACTACACACTGGCGTAAAGTGGGCCACCCACTACACACTGGCGTAGAGTGGGACACCCACAACACACTGGCGTAGAGTGGGCCACCCACTACACACTGGGGTAGAGTGGGCCACCCACTACACACTGGGGTAGAGTGGGCCACCCACTACACACTGGCGTAGAGTGGGCCACCCACTACACACTGGGGTAGAGTGGGACACCCACTACACACTGGCGTAGAGTGGGCCACCCACTACACACTGGGGTAGAGTGGGTCACCCACTACACACTGGGGTAGAGTGGGTCACCCACTACACACTGGGGTAGAGTGGGACACCCACTACACACTGGGGTAGAGTGGGACACCCACTACACACTGGGGTAGAGTGGGACACCCACTACACACTGGAGTAGAGTGGGCCACCCACTACACACTGGGGTAGAGTGGACCACCCACTACACACTGGAATAGAGTGGGCCACCCACTACACATTGGAGTAGAGTGAGACACCCACTACACACTGGAGTAGAGTGCGCCAACCACTACACACTGGAGTAGAGTGGGCCACCCACTACACACTGGAGTAGAGTGGGCCACCCACTACTCACTGGAGTAGAGTGAGACACCCACTACACACTGGAGTAGAGTGGGCCACCCACTACACACTGGAGCAGAGTGAGACACCCACTACACACTGGAGTAGAGTGGGCCACCCACTACACACTGGAGTAGAGTGGGCCACCCACTACTCACTGGAGTAGAGTGAGACACCCACTACACACTGGAGTAGAGTGGGCCACCCACTACACACTGGAGCAGAGTGGGCCACGCACTGCACACTGGGGTAGAGTGAGACACCCACTACACACTGGAGTAGAGTGGGCCACCCACTACACACTGGGGTATAGTGGGCCACCCGCTACACACTGGAGTAGAGTGGGACACCCACTACACACTGGAGTAGAGTGGGCCACCCACTACACACTGGAGTAGAGTGAGACACCCACTACACACTGGAGTAGAGTGGGACACCCACTACACACTGGGGTAGAGTGGGACACCCACTACACACTGGGGTAGAGTGGGCCACCCACTACACACTGGAGTAGAGTGGGACACCCACTACACTCTGGAGTAGAGTGGGTCACCCACTACACACTGGAGTAGAGTGGGACACCCACTACACACTGGGGTAGAGTGGGCCACCCACTACACACTGGAGTAGAGTGGGCCACCCACTACTCACTGGAGTAGAGTGGGTCACCCACTACACACTGGAGTAGAGTGGGACACCCACTACACACTGGGGTAGAGTGGGACACCCACTACACACTGGGGTAGAGTGGGCCACCCACTACACACTGGAGTAGAGTGGGACACCCACTACACTCTGGAGTAGAGTGGGACACCCACTACACACTGGGGTAGAGTGGGACACCCACTACACACTGGAGTAGAGTGGGAAACCTACTACACACTGGAGTAGAGTGGGACACCCACTACACACTGGGGTAGAGTGGGACACCCACTACACACTGGGGTAGAGTGAGACACCCACTACACACTGGACTAGAGTGGGCCACCCACTGCACACTGGAGTAGAGTGGGAAACCTACTACACACTGGAGTAGAGTGGGACACCCACTACACACTGGGGTAGAGTGGGACACCCACTACACACTGGGGTAGAGTGGGCGACCCACTATACACTGGAGTAGAGTGGGCCACCCACTGCACACTGGGGTAGAGTGGGACACCCACTACACACTGGGGTAGAGTGGGTCACCCACTACACACTGGGGTAGAGTGGGTCACCCACTACACACTGGAGTAGAGTGGGACACCCACTACACACTGGAGTAGAGTGGGACACCCACTACACACTGGAGTGGAGTGGGCCACCCACTACACACTGGAGTAGAGTGGGACAACCACTACACACTGGGGTAGAGTGGGTCACCCACTACACACTGGGGTAGAGTGGGACACCCACTACACACTGGGGTAGAGTGGGACACCCACTACACACTGGGGTAGAGTGGGACACCCACTACACACTGGAGTAGAGTGGGCCACCCACTACACACTGGGGTAGAGTGGACCACCCACTACACACTGGAATAGAGTGGGCCACCCACTACACACTGGGGTAGAGTGGGTCACCCACTACACACTGGGGTAGAGTGGGACACCCACTACACACTGGGGTAGAGTGGGACACCCACTACACACTGGGGTAGAGTGGGACACCCACTACACACTAGGGTAGAGTGGGACACCCACTACAAACTGGATTAGAGTGGGCCACCCACTACACACTGGGGTAGAGTGGGTCACCCACTACACACTGGGGTAGAGTGGGCCACCCACTACACACTGGGGTAGAGTGGGACACCCACTACACACTGGGGTAGAGTGGGACACCCACTACACACTGGGGTAGAGTGGGACACCCACTACACACTGGGGTAGAGTGGGACACCCACTACACACTGGGGTAGAGTGGGACACCCACTACACACTGGGGTAGAGTGGGCCACCCACTACACACTGGAATAGAGTGGGCCACCCACTACACACTGGGGTAGAGTGGGTCACCCACTACACACTGGGGTAGAGTGGGCCACCCACTACACACTGGGGTAGAGTGGGACACCCACTACACACTGGGGTAGAGTGGGACACCCACTACACACTGGGGTAGAGTGGGACACCCACTACACACTGGGGTAGAGTGGGTCACCCACTACACACTGGAGAAGAGTGGGACACCCACTACACACTGGAGTAGAGTGGGCCACCCACTACACACTGGGGTAGAGTGGGTCACCCACTACACACTGGAGTAGAGTGGGACACCCACTACACACTGGGGTAGAGTGGGTCACCCACTACACACTGGGGTAGAGTGGGACACCCACTACACACTGGGGTAGAGTGGGTCACCCACTACACACTGGAGTAGAGTGGGACACCCACTACACACTGGAGTAGAGTGGGACACCCACTACACACTGGAGTGGAGTGGGCCACCCACTACACACTGGAGTAGAGTGGGACACCCACTACACACTGGGGTAGAGTGGGTCACCCACTACACACTGGGGTAGAGTGGGACACCCACTACACACTGGGGTAGAGTGGGACACCCACTACACACTGGAGTAGAGTGGGCCACCCACTACACACTGGGGTAGAGTGGACCACCCACTACACACTGGAATAGAGTGGGCCACCCACTACACACTGGGGTAGAGTGGGTCACCCACTACACACTGGGGTAGAGTGGGACACCCACTACACACTGGGGTAGAGTGGGACACCCACTACACACTGGGGTAGAGTGGGACACCCACTACAAACTGGAGTAGAGTGGGCCACCCACTACACACTGAGGTAGAGTGGGCCACCCACTACACACTGGAATAGAGTGGGCCACCCACTACACACTGGGGTAGAGTGGGACACCCACTACACACTGGGGTAGAGTGGGACACCCACTACACACTGGGGTAGAGTGGGACACCCACTACACACTGGGGTAGAGTGGGACACCCACTACAAACTGGAGTAGAGTGGGCCACCCACTACACACTGGGGTAGAGTGGGCCACCCACTACACACTGGAATAGAGTGGGCCACCCACTACACACTGGGGTAGAGTGGGTCACCCACTACACACTGGGGTAGAGTGGGCCACCCACTACACACTGGAGAAGAGTGGGACACCCACTACACACTGGAGTAGAGTGGGCCACCCACTACACACTGGGGTAGAGTGGGTCACCCACTACACACTGGGGTAGAGTGGGCCACCCACTACACACTGGGGTAGAGTGGGCCACCCACTACACACTGGGGTAGAGTGGGTCACCCACTACACACTGGGGTAGAGTGGGCCACCCACTACACACTGGGGTAGAGTGGGCCACCCACTACACACTGGGGTAGAGTGGGTCACCCACTACACACTGGGGTAGAGTGGGACACCCACTACACACTGGAGTAGAGTGGGCCACCCACTACACACTGGGGTAGAGTGGGTCACCCACTACACACTGGAGTAGAGTGGGACACCCACTACACACTGGGGTAGAGTGGGACACCCACTACACACTGGAGTAGAGTGGGACACCCACTACACACTGGGGTAGAGTGGGTCACCCACTACACACTGGGGTAGAGTGGGACACCCACTACACACTGGGGTAGAGTGGGTCACCCACTACACACTGGAGTAGAGTGGGACACCCACTACACACTGGAGTGGAGTGGGTCACCCACTACACACTGGGGTAGAGTGGGACACCCACTACACACTGGAGTAGAGTGGGACACCCACTACACACTGGAGTGGAGTGGGCCACCCACTACACACTGGAGTAGAGTGGGACACCCACTACACACTGGGGTAGAGTGGGACACCCACTACACACTAGGGTAGAGTGGGTCACCCACTACACACTGGGGTAGAGTGGGACACCCACTACACACTGGGGTAGAGTGGGACACCCACTACACACTGGAGTAGAGTGGGTCACCCACTACACACTGGGGTAGAGTGGGTCACCCACTACACACTGGGGTAGAGTGGGCCACCCAGGTGGCACACTCTATTCCAGTGACCCGGGTGCTGCTGCGGGGTCCACTGTCTGCCCTGCCTCCTCCCTCCTTCTCTCTCTCTCCCCCTACTGCCGAGGCCTTCTATACACTACACTATACACTACACTATACACTACATTATACACTACACTATACACTACACTATACACTACTATATAACCTCGTGCCTACTTCAGCAGTTTTTTCTTGCTGTGGTTGTCCCACCTAATGACGATTGCTTGTGTTGCGATCGAAACGTCGTGATCTATTATTTTTCTACCTACGTGACTTTACCGAAAGAACCAAAGAGTATAATGTATAATGTTTATAAACAAATAGGTTTAATGAAATAAAGTAGTTCTCATTACGGGCCCGTGCTTAATTTGTCTTTCGATGATTTGTCTTCGAAAATAATCCGGGCAACGTCTCGCACCCCCAGAAAGGGCGTCTCTCACCCCCTGGGTATGCGTGCACCCACCCCAGGTTAACAACGACTGCTCTATGATATTAGACGAAGCCTCAACCGTGACTGGAGTGTGATGTCACCAAACACTGGTCATGGATGTGAGTGTCCACTCGCTTGAAGCTTTACGAGCAAAGCACTTGGAAATATGAGCACAGCAGTGCATTGAATCTGTGTTGTGGAGTTCCGAGTGTAACGCAGTAGTAATAACGCATCGAATTTCGCAAGAGCAGGGCGTCATATTTTATTGTGTTCATTGTACACAACATGTTTCATGCTTAAAGACAATTCCCCACTAGCTGCTTAAACTAGTGCTCACCAACGGAATAGTCAGGCTCATGCAAGCTCCACCTACTAACACTACGCATTGTTTTTTGGGAAGCTGGAACCCAACCATAGGAATGTGGGATTCCCATAATTGCTCAGGGTTCCAACCTAGTAAAATATGCGATGTTTGGGCTAACGTAGGCATGTGGTTGGAACCGTTGGACTAGCGTCGTATGTTTGCTAACGAATTCTTCGGGGCAATTGTTGAACATCAACTCAACGGAAGCACACCATACACGCGTCTTCAGTTGTTCTGATCTGCATATTCGACTGCAACACACGGTGATCCGTTGACACAGATACCGCACTCAAACAAAAGGGGAGAAAAGTATAAAGTCAACTTTTTTAAAAATTTCAAAGCCTCTACATGTCTCCCACCAATCTCGATGCACTCCTCTATACGACAAAGTACCATCCTTTCCCAATATTCATCACCTGTTATGAAGAAAGAAAATTGATAATTTTAAAAATACGTGGCTTATCTATAAATGCGTCACCCTTTATAAATGCGCGCATTTGTTCAAAACGGTTAGTACTCATACATTGAAGAGCCAGCTGGTGCAGATAGTTCATTTCCTTGCTGCTCATGAGGGCTTTTATTCTGATCATACCAGCTCTTAATTTTTGTTTCGTATTTTTCTTAAAAAAAAAACACACCCTACTGTATATCACACTACAGCAGTGTGATATACAGTAGGGTGCGTAGAATAATACATAGTGTGGTGTATAGTAATACAGTATACAGTATATAATTTAATGTTGGGTTTGTCTATGGCAGTATATAGTACGGTGTAGACCCGTGTGATGTAAGAGAATAAAGTTTAGCTGGAAGCATATTATATTTTTTGCGACATAGAATTGTAATGTATTACTTACTGTTAGTAGCTCAGCTTATTGGAGAGTATATTTAGTATACTGATGATACTATGTAGTTTATACTTTAGTTGTTTACGTGGTGGTTTAGTTACTGCAGCTACATACTATTAACATTCCTTCCCTTTATTAATGTTACCCCTATCCCCTCCCTTTGATGCTGCTAATCCTGCATAATGCACGGGCATAATATGACTTTAAACCCCCGCCAAACCTGCTACGCATTTCACAAGTAGTACTAATCGCATATCTGCATTTCCCATAAATATGCTAACTTCCTCTTGATATGCAAATTATTTTGTCGAGGCGCTCTTCCCCCCTCCATCCCAGCTTAAATAGACGCTCCAAGCCTGGGGTGTGTCATCCAGACTCTGTCTTCTCGACAGACCTGTTCTCCACCTGAGGACGGCTGCTTGCGTAGTGGCCGAAACGTCGTGAGAATTATTTTATTATGTTATATTTTTATTATTTTATTATTTCCCTTCTACGTGACTTTACCGAAAGAACCAAGAAGATGAATCCCTGCAGTCACGAAAGCTTTAAATCGAAATTTTATATATTAGCTGTTCTATTATGGAAGACACGCCTTGTTATCTAAACAGACGTGAGACGGACAAAAGTGGACGATTGAACGACAACCTAGTAATGGAAACGCTTTATGAAGACATGCTTTGCATTCACCATTGTCTTAATCATCAGTCATGTATCCACCGCTGGGTGAATTTCAGCCAACACTCGTGCCATCTTCCGATTTTGTTCATATTTGCTGAGTGTGAAACACAGAACGGTGATGGCACGCGTGAGCAGTCAGGCTCTTTATTTGTAAAAGTTTCACTTTGGCAGGCCTATCCTGTTGAGACGCAGTTTGCATCGAGTCGCTGTATGAATAACAATTGTAAAAAGTGCGCTTTCCAAAGCACGTCACTCTTTTCTTCTTTTCACATCCCATAGGTTGTGGTGCTTTGCGAATGGATGGGGGGGGGGGGGCTTCCTGCTGTTTGGAAGCAGCGCGCATTTTTGTGTTGTATGAACCTGTATGTATCCATAATATATATTTTTGGGGTAGATCGCATAAATATAAACGTGTTGTTAAACCTGCCACCACGAAATACAGCCAATTAGTAAGGTTTGTCACGTAAGCAAAACATGCAAATTTCCCTACACCGGTGTGCTGTACTCGGAACGAATTGCATACCTGTCAACCCATACGGTTTACCTGCATTCTTGTGCAGGGAAATTGAGTTTTCAGGTCCATACGGCATACAGCCGTTTTAATACGGGCAAAAAACCGTTTCTATTCCTTTGTGTTTCTCCCTTGTGATGGGACTTTGTAAGATGGACTTTGAGATTTATTAGGGCACGGCGTGACCAATAAGGTCTGAATTGGTCTGTAATAAGGTAGGGCACTGATAAGGGGTTTACAGGTATGGAATTGGCACGTTTTGTTCACGTGTTTCGTCGGGTGGTGGTGCGTTTAACGACACATTTATATTTTTGCGACCTAACCCATAAACCTCTATTATGGATGACATTGGCCGCGAAAGTCTACGTGTTAAACCAATCTGTATGTATGTTGAACTTTTTTTGCACCGTAAGTAGCCAACGGTGCTCACATCGGAGGTGCCGGGGCAAGGAGAAAATCTAAACACAAAAAAGCAGTCCTAAACGCAAAGGACAACAAACTAAACACAATCTGTTGATTTGAAGCTTTCGTGACTGCAGGGATTCATATTCTTGGTTCTTTCGGTAAAGTCACGTAGAAGGGAAATAATAAAATAATATTAATAATAAACAATAAAAACAAATTCAAATTTTCTTGCTGTGGATTTCACACCTGATGATGATTGCTTGTGTTGCAGTCGAAACGTCGTGAGAATTTTTACTGCTTTATATTTTTATTATTGTATTATTTCCCTTCTACGTGACTTTACCGAAAGAACCAAGAATATAAACACAATCTATTGGTATTCCAGCCTGCACACCGCATCCTCCGGTCGAGATGGAGTTTCTCGTCATCTTACAGAACAGTGGATTTGAATGTTGGGCGTAAAGGTGTTGGATTTGAACGGTGCGTGAGAATGAAAGGAGCGGTCGGAGATGAAATTATTTTTATTTGAATATTTATTTATAAACTGTGCATGGGACAAAGTTACAAGCCATTTTTTTTTTTCAAATCCAACATTTTGCACGAAAAAAAATGTAGCTAGTACACAAACAACTAACCCCAATAAAATGCTCAGGCTAATTAAGGCAATGTTACCCCACATCACGTACCTAATGTTTAAGCTTATGAAACATCGATGCTTATTAATGAACTACTTCACACAACAGTCCACTTGTCAACCGTATTCAGTTACATCGTACAGTACTGTATGTACACGCAAACTTGGCAATCTGCCGGCATTGATGGGAATTCTGGCGAGTGTTAGTAAAACGTCATAATCGCAGAAAAATAATATATATTTTAAAAATGTCGATTAAAAAAAGAACAAGAGGGAAAACAACAACGGCAACATTTCTTTACAATAAAGTCAGTTCTTCACGAAACAATTTGTCAAATACTTTGGCATCAATAAAAAATAAAATATACAAAATAAATTTAGGAATAAACTATGTAACTTTACAATCCAAGCAAGACAACAAAAATTAAATTATACATTACAATATGATAATGACGGGTTCTACTTCACAAATGATAATTGTAAAAAATAAAGAAACGTGTAATAATTTGCGCGACGTTGCATACACCAACAACCGAGAATATTTCAACAAATTAACAAAGTCGACCAGACAGTATCTGCTTTTAAATGCAGCAGTGATTTTGTTGCAGAGCACAGACATGTCCTGCACAAACTAAATCAGAGTGGGACAACAGCTTAAACTAAGTTGTCGCTGTTATTGTTACAGCTCTTTTTCAAAATCTTACTTCATTTCGAACGAATGTGTACCGAGTTCATTAATAGTGGTTTTACGTACCCTATTTAAGTGTAGGCATGGCACTGAAATCGTTGTTGTACCACATATCACTAACATGAATCCTTTAGTTTTTGCCAACATAACTATAAAAAGAACCTGATGACTATAAACAAAAAACATGGTATTGATTCACACACTGCATACACGTGCATTGCTTCACACCGATCTCCATAATTAGTAGTATTGTTCATGTATGTATGTGTGCATATATACATATACACACACGCATATCAATATGGGCCATGTTTTAATATGGGCCATGTATACACATCTCCAGAAATATATAACTGGAGAATGATATGGCCGGCTAGGTCCATACATAAATTTAGAATATAGATACACACAAATAGACTTTCAATGTATGCTCAACCAGACATCATAATTTAACCAAACGGTGATACTACAATTATTGTATGCAGTTTATTTTTCTAACAATTTGGAATTTCTTGGACAAATCAACTACTTAGAATTGTTCTGCCAAGATATAATGGCACAAGCAAGTCATTACAGTGCTGCACCTTTACCAAGGCATTTTGAGAGTTGCCCAACTCAGGTCTGGCGTAACCAATAGCCATCTCTGTATGTATTCATTACCCAAGAGAGTGCACACACGTCCTTGTCGATGTAAGCTGCACGTGAATGCAGTGGTGATCCCTGCCTCTCGCGGCACTACTGGCTTCATACCTGCATACGCAAGAAACTTGCATGCTTTTGATACAGATCATTATACAAACAATTTCCGTGACTCAACCCGGGCATATAGTACACACGCGTATTCGCGGGGCGGCAATCAAGCTATGTTACAATGAAACTTGAAAAATATCAAAATGCTACCGAGTGAGTACAAGACAAACGGAACGCCTGGTCCTTTCACATCCCCTTTGTGCTTTGTTTGCAGTCACACAGGAAGCATTTCTACTTTTTGGGAAATGAGACCCAAAAAAACAAAGCGCAACAGAAACGTCAACCGCGAGAATTTACCGCAAGCAGAAAATTATCGCGCCGCAAGCATGAAATGAGCAAATAGCACGATCTGGAAAAAGCCAAGCGCTAATTCATCACCGCAATCGAGCGACGTTTGGAGTTGCCGATGGAATACAGCTTCAGAATACGGGCGGCGGCGGCTGCAGCGGCAGCTCCGTGTAATTGTGGCTTCACTCCGAGCAGCACGACCACCATTCCTCGATCAGCTACCTCACAATTGGCCAAATATGAATATTTTTATCGAAGGAGAAAAAAAACCTCTTTACATATTTAACCTGTAGAAAGTTTGTTTTGCCTCAGCTGTTAGCAATTCAGAGGGTGGCACTGTGATGCAAAAAATTAAACGGACAATATATCGCATGACTCATTATTCTTTTTGGCTTCTGAAGCGCGATGCTCTCATGCACGTGAGGTTGGGTAGCAGTGTAAGTCGTTTAAATTCTGAAGTTATGGGAAATGACTTTGTATATTAAAGATAGATTTGGCCAGTAAATGTGCATCTCTCATAAAAAACCGAGTAGTTTTTTTATGAAGTAGATTTCAACAATTATAAAGTTGACAAATGGTGCCGCTTTAGTTTTTTTAAGTTGCTGCAGAAATGTTACAAAATGTGGTAATTATTTTCAGAAATGTTTAAACCTTACCCATGAATAAGATTTTTTTGTAACCATGATAAGCCACTTTATTTTCACAGAGCTTAGGCAGGTTTTCATATATTTAATTAGTCCTTTTTCAGATTATAAAAAACAGTGCCAATTTATTTCACGTAATTTTTTGTTCTAAGCTTTTTCTGAAGTATATCAAAGAGGGCAAAATCCAAAGCATGCTTTTCACGCTGGCACTAATATAGTCATCTTTCCCAAAACAGAAATTTGCAAGGGTGTCAAAAACACGTTGGAATTTAATTATGGAATCATGAACTTTTATTCAGAATTATTCAAGCTATTATTATGAGAATGTATTATTAGAATGTGTGAAATCTTCATCAGCCTTGGTCAATCCAACATCATTGTTAAAAAGGACATCAATTAAAAAGTACATCAGTACTACCGTTTTAAAAACGCTGTTGTTTTTGGTCAATGCGCAACAGTAAAATGGAACTGCAAAGTCAACAAAGACGTCTACAGTATTTGTACACAAACCTGTACAAGCAAATATACTGTCAGATGACAGTATATTCATTGCTGTGGCTACAAAACAGACAGCTATTGTGTGGAATGTTTCGTAACAAACGAAGCTGGTGTCTAGAATATCCATATCAGATCATCTGTCTTTGCTTTTACAGAAAGCAGCCCTGTCCCATACTTGGTGGTATTTAGTCCAAGCCTTTGATCACTGACACATTGATAGAGGCCATGATGTGTTCGGGACATTTTAGGGCAATCGTCACAGGCTATTTTAATGTGCTATGTATTTATCATGAGCAACTATGGCATCTTGATATGGCAGTGGCACAGGGTGAATTCTGTCTGGCCATGAAAAAAACATCACTGAAAATTGTATTAAATTAACAATAATTGGTAGTCACATGACGTATGTCTGTGATCTGATTGGTAGCTGGCTTCGCAGTCACCGACTAGGCAGACAGCGGAAATTCAGATTTGTACAACATTTTTCCGCAAAAAGAAAACCAGGATGATTGCCGGAGATGACTGAATTGAGATTGCTCTGGTCAGGGATTAGTATCAGCCGCAGATGTCCGGGAGCTGAGGCTGAGAACCAGAAAAGATTTCCGCCCCCTCCTTCTGCCCCCCCCACCTACCCACACTCTTGACAGTGTGGGGAGGGGAGGGGGTAGGATCTAAGGCAATGGGGGGAGACCCTGAAAAATATTCCACGTGAGATTAAGCCCTGGCCCTAGTGCATCATGACCTGGTGTGTTTGCCCCTGCCAACAACAACTGAGCGCCATGGGTCACGATCCTAAAGGCTCATGCTTTATTCACTGTGGTACTGACAGCTTCACCACTGTGTGGAGGTAACCGGTACAGGCACCGGACAAACACAGTGGGTGCTTCGGCATTCTATTTCATGAGAAACCATGATCTTTAATTTGACGACACACCATTATCTGTCAGCCAAATCAGCTCCAGTTAACTCACAGCCTGAAGTGTGGGGGAAATGTTTTTGGCACGGTGCAAACATTTCTTGTATATTTTCTTCAATTAGTTGGTGTAAAATTAACCAGAAAGATATGTTAATTACCATGGATGAAGAAAGTAACATGCGCACGTGGCTGATTATTGTGTCATAATCGTTATGTCTGTAACAATGCACGGATTCGTTAATTAAAATCGATTGTTACACTCACTGGCACCTACACCGTTGAATCGTGGGCAAGGAAAGTTACCATTTACGCACGCACATTTAGGTTAATGAATGGAAAAAATTAGATATACAACCAAGTAAATGGTAAACACGAGATTAAACAAAACTAAGTAGTCTTGAATCAAACTTAAAAACCGCAAATTGTGATTGTGGCCCATTACAATAGCGGGTTGTTGCTACCACAAGCAGGACTCCACGGTTTGCCGTTCCCGCCTCTCGAGTTGACGATGATATACTGGGGAGGTGTGGCCCATTACGGTGAATAACAGACTCGGCGTGATATAAAATATATAGCGATGTGCCTTTTAGCAACATGGCAAAGGTCACCATCGCTTCCCTGCCCCTGCTCTAGCAGCCGATGCACTCAAGTAAAGCTTCACCTTTGTCAGAACGATAGCCGCAGAGCCAATCGAAAGAGGCCTTTAATGTAACACATTTTTCTTTCTTCAGCTATAATGGAAACACGGTTTTGAGAAAGCAGGGGAGTGGGGGGGGGGGATATTTAATAATATGAATAGTATTAAAATGGGAACAAATGTTCCCATTCATCATACATGGACGTTAAATGATAAAAATGTATTTTAAATTCGTGTAGTGCTCAAGGGGGGATGCTATGAAAAACAACTGGAGCTCTATGCCCCAGGCCTAGGAACGTCTGATATTCAAATGTGTAAAACGCCCAAAACGAGAAGCTCTTGCATTTGACGGATGCCGTGTCAGCAGAGGGTGTAAGATGCGGTGGCTGTGGAGATGAGAACGTCCTCTGAATACCGGATGAACTGACCTCAAGCGACACCCACGGAGAAAAGAAAATATCACTCCCCGCGATCAGCGCACGCGCACACTCGCACGCGCAGCAAATATTCCTCGCGTTGGGGGAATTAGCTACTACTCGTCTATCCAATTTTATTAATTTTAATTAGTCTCCTGCCCAGCCAGTGCCCCCCTCCCCCCCGCCCCCCTCCCATGATCCCCTCGTCCCTTACCCCCACCCCCTCCCGCCCCGTTGCGTTGCCGATCGATTGCGAGCGGCGGCTCCTCAGGCGACCGTGGTGCCGTCCGTCACGGGAGACGTGGCCTCGGATCCGGTCACCTTCTCCTTGCTGCCCCCGTACTGGCCGATGAAGGAGCCGTCCTCGTTAAACTGGCCCTCGACGCCGTCCCCGTACTCCGCCAGGCTGTCCTCGCTCTCGCCGCGCTTCACCTCCCCGTCCAGCGACGGCTGGCTGCCCGCCAGCGGCTTCTCGTCGTTGTCGCTGGAGAGGCGGATGGCGGAACGGGGAGGGCAGGGGGCAGACAGACGGGGTTGCCGAGAGGCAGGGTGAGGTGAGGTGGGGTCGGGTGGTGGGGGATGCGTGGGAAGGTTTCGGATAGGCGGAGAGAGTGTGCGGTAGAAGAGCTCGGGGGGTCAGGGTGAGGTTTGGCAAGAGGAGCGGAGAAGATATTGCAAAGAGGACAGAGATTGGTGGGAGAGATGGACACGGGGACGGGAGAAATAAATGTAATTTCACGTCGAGGGCAAATTCAATTGAGAGATGTACGATAGCCGTCGGTTTTGAGAAAACCATCCGTGTTTTCTCGCAAAAGGTTTCGTACCGCATGGGAATAATTGATCAGGCAGGGGATGAAGGCAAGCTTTGAACGGAAGTTGTTGAGCATTCATAGTCAACAGAGATTGCATGGGAGGATAAATTTGTTCCTGGTCCGAGCTGGTTTAACCCATTTCCTTTGCGAGCTGCTTTATTTCCATTGAAACGTACCTTTCCAGTGTTCTATTTCCCCACGTGTTCGCAAATGGTAAAAACACATTGTGTTATTAGAATAATAATTGCGACACACAGAAATTAAAATACAGGCAGACAATGGCACGATGACTGCACTTGACTCTGCGTCTCATACCTGTATTCACCAAACGTCTCCTCCTTAATTGGTTTAGCTTCGGGATCAACCCGGGCATCCTCCTTATCTTTCACTGCAAAGATAAAGCGATGGGAAAGTGAATTAAACACGCGCGTGTCAAATGAGATGCGCCTCGGTGCACTGAGCGGACATAGCTGAGATTCTGGGTTAAAATTTCAAATTTCAGCCGCCCCTGATCAAATTATGTCCTTAAGTGTAGCCATTTGATGGCCTTAGTCTGGTGACCAATGAATGTGCAAAAGCAAAGCAGTCAAAATTATCCATCTGTGAGAATATACAAGAGACAAATATATACGATTGATTAGTCCAAACGACTAACATATCTCCGTAGCAAAGCACGTGAGAAGCTTCTGCCTTCACGCAAAGCATGTGGATAAACACAGAGGTCACTTGAAGGCATCTCATAAGTAGTTCTGTCATATCTGCTTCCACAGGCCATTCTCCAGCAGCTGGGGGCTCTCTGAGAGCTTCAATGGACATTGTTTCTCATGACAGGCGATGCTCGTACAGCATGCTTGGAATTAAATCGTGGAGAACATCAAAATGCACGCTTGCATGGCGTAGGGTTTCCACCTGTCCCAGTTTTCCCACGATTATCCGAGGGAAATCTGCAAGTCTTCATGGGACACTGACAGTCCCGTATTTGATCGATTGCGTAATAAAATAATAACACACCGCACATGACGATGCATTTCCATTTAGTCATCGACTTTTCTGGCATCGTGATACATTTTTCTTCTCCCGATATGCCCCTTGATTTTTTTTCGTTCTTCACAAGTGGCAACCCTTGTGCAACAAAGCCAATTGCTACCGCTCGACCTCAATAACATCCACGCAGCTCGAGTCGCACTTTCATCCACAGTGCAATCGAAGTGGGGTGTTCGTTGGCCACCCTCACCGGAGTACTTGCCACCCTTGTTCCTTTTGATGAAGCAGATGATCAGGAGGATCATGATGAGCAGGACCACGGCACACATGAGTGCAATGAACCAGGCCTGCGTGGCCACATCGAGAGGCCCTCGCCGGTATCCTGCCAAGGCGACACCGCAGGAGCGTACATCAACAAAGCAGCAGTAGCAGCAGTAGCCGCAGTAGCAGCAGCCAGCAGCAGCCGTAGCCAGCAGCAGCAAGTAGCAGCAGCATCGCCATTTAAAACCATCACCACCGCCGCCATATAAAAAATCGGCATCATCGTCATCAGCAATGATCAATCCACGACTGAATAGAGGCCTACCCAAGCTGTCACCGTCTGTCAGGGTTCTGCCATGTTATAATACACCGAGAACTTGCACACTGCTTTTTGTGTTTAGTTTGTTGTCCTTTCCCCACACCTTCGATGAGCACGGTGGGCTACGTACGGTGCTTCGAGATGGTTCTCCAGGAAAGGTGCTCTGTTAGAATAAATGTATAACTTCACGTATTATAATAATAATTATACTACTACGGTGCGAATAATGCACAGCCCTTTGTCAAGCCCCTGCTGGATGTAGGCCTCCCTACACCACATCCGTTATGGGCAGGAGTCGCAAACCTGCAACTCCAGAGCCGCATGCGACGGCTCTTTAAGGACTGCATCGTGACTCGTTATTTATTAAGGGCCCACCACCGTCTCGTATTCACCACACAGTGCATTGCGGCTCTTGAAATATTGAGTCTTTTTTTTTTTTCACCGAATTTGAAACAAATGGCTCTTCTTGTTGTTTCGGTATTCCGACCCCTGGTCACGCGGATTGTTTGACCATATAATGTTTTATTTTTATTATGTTATTATTTCCCTTCTACGTGACTTTACCGAAAGAACCACGAAGATGAATCCCTGCAGTCACGAAAGCTTTAAATCGAAACGTTTGACCATACTTCACCACGCTGGTTGGTGAAGGGGGATACGGGGCCCAGCACCCGGTATAGCCATCGCCCTCCACCGACGTAAGCCCTTGCCTGGAATCGAACTCAGGTGACCGAGTTCAGCGCGTGAATCGCGCGCGCTACCACCGTCGCACCGTCACCACCGTGTGCAGCGTGGGTTGTACGGTTCACTCTACCTCTGCCGGTGGTCTCAATGACGTCCTCGGAGCTGATGGTGTGCCCGTGCTCGTTGAAGGCCACCAGGCGGATCTGGTACTGGCTGCCCGGGGACAGCCCGTCCAGCAGCAGGTGATTCCTGGACGAACTCACCACCGAGTGGTTGCGCCACCCGCCAGGGCCTGTTCATTCAAACAACGCGCTCATTAAGGACGGGGGATCTGCATGTACAGTGGCTCGTGATGAACTCTTTCCCGATCCGAGACGTCTGCAAGTTGCAGGGTGGGTCCCGTTGACCTCGGAACGCGCAAGTGGTTGGAGTTCACTTTATTCAGAGGGACATTATGCTCACCGCAAAGAACTGTAGCGACACGACTACACTCTATGATAGCTGGCGCCAAGCTGTGCCACACGCCCTCCCACATGGCCTCGTGGGTGCCTCGGTACTGATAAAGTGACTTTAGTTTTTCTTCCGGTTCCGTTATGACGATATACACGTATGCACAGGTACGTCATCAGGGTGGGAAAGCGTTAAATGCCCCAGCAACTCAAAGTGCCTTGACATCCCACCTCAACTCAAAATATCCAGTGCCATGCTGCTGTCGAGTCGAGGGAACTCCCCGTGGCAGCTGTCCTTGTGCGGCACAACGTGTACGCATCACCGGCCTGCAAACGGTTCTTGTTTGACGAGGTGTGAATTTAATTGCATAAGTTAATCCTGTATCAGTTATATATTTCAAATATTCGTATACGAGTCGTTCCGTGTTTTCTCTGTGTGTCAGTTGGCACCCTGGACACCCTTGTAGATTAGATATTCCATCTCAAGGGATTTTCCAGGTAACAAATACTTAAAAATGGGAATTAGTCTGCCGTATACGTATTTCTAAATTAAGTAAACTTGCGAGTCATCAAATTTGACAAATTTGGATCATGATGCCAGCACACATGGCCTACTTCAATGGATTTGAATTATTGTTGCCATTAGGAGAGTGATAATGGGGGACTCACAGTCTAGGGGAAAGCCCATACATGGGGTCCCAGAGGCAGAAGGCAGCAGTGAATATTGATGACCATACTGTACTCATGAGCCTTAATGAGGAATAAATCTGTCTAAAGTTGTCTGTTTCGCCACTGCCTGGTAGGACGGCCACATTATACACTCTTTGAGTTAGTGGTTTAGACCGCAGGGTAGAGAGCATTACACATGCCATGTGGTGGTCGTGTGACATGGATGCAAGGCATGATGGGAGTCGCATCTTGCTGTTGTTTGTGAGTAGCACACTTTATTAAAGCTGTTATTTCCAGTTGTTTTTACTGCTGCTCAATCTACCGAACTTGTATTTTTTTAGTTTTTATTTCATCGTTTGCCTCGGTGTGTTGTTTATGTGTTGAGATGTTTTAATTAGGATTGAAACATTGCATGAACTCAATCTTTTTGTAAATTGTTGGCACACACTCATTACATCAGAGTGCGAGAATGCAAATCCAAGTTAAAACAAATGAAATGCTCACGCGTCTGTGTCTTATTGCGACCGTAACAAGAAGCTTACTTCTGCATGCAGTGACACGTGTCTGTGATCCTGCCATTTGGGGGGCAATGAGTGGTGGGTCGTGCAAGTTTGTCAAACTCTCAAACCCACTGGGATGTGCGGTGGCCAGGAAACAGCAGCGCAGTAAAGGGTTTATTGAAGTCTCTGTCACGACCTTACTCAGTCATTTTTTTTCCCGATAAGACCCAATGAGCTAAGAAGCTATTTTCCAACGGCAACCCGCCCATAGCGGCTGATATACGGTATCAAGGAAGTTATCAGGGAGGGGGAGAGTTGACAAACGGCTGCGTAGAACTAATGCAGGGAAATATTGCGAACGCGACTAATACATGATCATAAATTCTAACAACAACAACCAGAGATAGGTACAATGGAAATCTCGTAAGCAATGCAAAGAAAACATTACGGATGACACAAGTAAGATGACCTCACTAGTATCATTGTTTATTATGGTACCCTATCACATGCCAAATCCTTGTTCATGGATGATGCCAGATATTACAAACGAGGCTCCTCTTGAAAAACAAATATTTGAGACTCTGTGAGAATGTCCTAAACAAATGAAGGGCATTATTAGCACGACGACGATGATTGTTGTTACTATTTTCCTGACGCCGTTCTAAATCAGACAACAATCACCGTATTCTTGGTTCTTTCGGTAAAGTCACGTAGAAGGGAAATAATAAAATAGTAAAAATAAAGCAATAAAATTATCACGACGTTTCGATTGCAACACAAGCAATCATCATCAGGTGTGAAAACCACAGCTGTCCGTGGTGCTGACGTTAAGAAAAAAACGCCAATTTTTTTTCTTGCTGTGGTTTTGACACCTGATGATGATTGCTAGTGTATGAATCGAAACGTCGTGAGAATTTTTTTGCTTTATTTATTTTATTTTATTATTTCCCTTCTACGTGACTTGATCGAAAGAACCAGGAATATGAACACCCTGCAGTCACGAAAGCTTTAAATCGAAAAATAATCACCATGTTTGTCTCGGAACTGGATGAGGTATTCGGACGCGGACTGGCCCACTCCTGGCACCCACGAGATGTTCGCGTACGTGTCGCCACGCGTCGTGTTCATACTCAGCAGTACCGGCGCGGCTGGCGCTGTTAACAAAACAAACACACACACACACACAATATCAAGAGTTACACCAACAACAACAACCAGCTCCACTAATAGTTTCAGAAAAAAAAATTATTCCCATGGCACATGTTGACGAAGTAATTATCCGCTTAATGGTAACACATCCCCAAAGCGCTGCTCATCCTTGGAATAGCAGGAAGCAACCGCAAGCTACAATTTGATCGCTCGGCCACACGAGCGATGGGGAACGACACCCAAGTGCACCTCCCTCCTCCTCCCCCTCTTGTGACCGTGGGTGGCGGCGCGAGGGCTGGGTTGCGTAACCGACAGCTCTTCCCAGAGGTGACTCTCACTGCGGGGGCGTGTGATTGTCAGAGATTCGTTTCATAGGGAGGGAGGCGTCACGCTAATGTCTCTTGCCGAGGGAACGAAACCCACCAAGACCTCCTCCGTGTGAAGAACCTTCCATCTCATCGCGTGCCCTGCCGGCCCCCGAGACGGATGGTGAACGCATCATCATCATTAGTACATTCAAAAAGTCCAAGCGATTAACTGCTGCTTAAATGAGCATTGAGGCAATGCCCATCTTCCGTTTACAGCCTTGAGACAGTGACGGAAATTCCACATTCCTATGGCAAGGGTGAGTCTATGCACAGGACCACCACTGTTGACTTTCCCACAAAGTGTTACCCATTTTAAAAAACCAGCCAGGATTTGAACTCGCAACCTTCCCATTGCGAGTAGCGCGCTCTACTGCTAAGCCACCTGGCCAGACAAATGTCACAACTACACACAGGTGCATTTGCTATTCGTGCCAATCTTGTTGCGTAACGCCATCGCGAAGGCGCCGTTTCACACGGTCGGCAGCGGTATTGCTCCGTGTTATCACAATTGGGTGCTTTTCAGGCGCCGTTTAAAATCCGGGAAAAAATGTGGACCGTGGTGCCGGCACACGTGTCCTACTCTTTGTTTTGAACCACGTCATGACATCTGGTAACGCCCACTGTGGCTAATGCACCCAGAGAATTAACCGGGGCGGCCGCGGGGCTCAAACCGCGTGCCTCTGAAACAAGCGTCGAACGCGCTCGCGCTCCGCTATGCCACCGCCCCCCCTCCCCCCGGTCGTCGTCCCTACTTACGGATTTCCAGAATGGTCACGGCCTCCTCGGTGAGTATTTTCCCGGTGCCGACGCTGGTGAAGGCGGCGATGTAGAACTTGTACTTGGTGTAGGAGTCGAGGGAATCCACCCGCAGCTCGGAGACGTTGGCAAAAAGCTCTTCCCTCTGTAAGGTGCCCAGGTTCTGCGTGTTGTTGACTGTTCACCCCCATGCAATACACATACACACACAACAGCAGCAGAAGCAGGATGAATATTGCTGGGGCGGATATATAAGAGGTACAGCAATCTCTTTTACTTGTGGCTGTAAGTTTGAAAGTGATGAAAGTGATGAATACATGTTAAGTAGCCAAATGGCGCATCATCCAAGAACTCCCTCGTCGAGAAGGGGGTAGCTTTTTTTACTGAACTAACTAACTTTTAATTTTAGCAGGTAAGCCTCATTGAGCAATCTTGCTCTTTTTCAGAAGCGACGTAGCCACAAATGATAGCTGAATGAAGTGGCTTATCACATGGAAATGTATAGCAGCCAAATACTCTAAGCGCGTGTTGATTCTAAATGTGGAGGGAAAAACCGGAGTAAACCGGAGAAAAGCCAACGTGGCCATGGGGAAAGCAGAGCACGCAAACTCCAAATATACAACAGGCATCAGGGTCGGGATCGAACCCATGACATCCTGCATACCAGGCAAGGGCGTTAACATCTTGCCACTGCGGCGTTTCTAGCCACTGTAAGCACTGCTCCACCACTCCACCTCACTATTTTTGCAAACAAAGTCAGAGTTTAAGCACAGGTGTGTGTGTGTGTGTCATTACACAAGTGAGAATCTGCTACGTAGTACATTATATTTTTTTTGTTATAAAGACACAGTGTACTTACTGTTCTGATATTGGACGATGTATCCTGTCAGGATTCCATTGGGATGTGCTGGAGGGTCCCATGCCAGCGTTATGGAATCAAAGTCCTTTTCTGGAACTCTTAGGTTAGTCACCTGGCCCGGCACTAAAACAACATAATGTGGAGGGAAAAGAACAGGGTCAATGTGACCTCTGCCATCACCTTCACCGCTCTCTTGATAGCCATTACCTTCGTACGCACCATTAAGTCCATTTCCATTATCATCAATCATTAAGTCTTCTTCGTCTTCATAATACAAATTCAGTTAATCACCTTCAACATTATGAATATGGTTTGCCAATTATCAGTTGTTAGCACACTCCCTTGATCTGCAAGGCATATCATTAAACATGAAAACTATGAACTTATGAATATGTAAGTTAAAATACTCATGAATATCAGTGTCCTTGAAAAATGTTTGCATATGGGAAAAATAACACGCGTTGGTAAATTATGGGAGGCGTTTGTTTTTACAATAATTAAACATCTTGATTTTTCACTATTAAAAATGTACGTTTCATATGGTCTAAATTTCGATTTAAAGCTTTCGTGACTGCATAGGAGGTGGGCGGGGGGGTTTATTTTGTCTAGGCGCTCTTCTTCCCACCTCCCCCCTCTCCAACCCAGCTTAAATATACGCTCCAAGCTTGGTGGTGTTTCATTCTTCACCTGAGGACGGCTGCTTGCGTTGTGGTCGAAACGTCGTGAGAATTATTTTATTATGTTTTATTTTTATTATTTTATTACTTCCCTTCTACGTGACTTTATCAAATGGTCTAGTTATTCACTCACAAACAGCTATAATTGTATGCAGTACACAACTCCATTGGTAGACTGATTTCTATGAATGGTAAAGGCAGAAAGTTGGCAAAAGAACGATATTCCAATGACCCACAAATGTTTTTATATCCAGGCGCATAAAGAGGAACCATCCAAATTCAATAAATAAGGTCCGGCTGGGTACATTTCTGGGCAAAAAAGCCATGCTGGAAATTGAAACCGCTCTCGACTGCATCACAAAATATGACCTCAAGTACCTACATATATTAAACAAAAATGTTGTCAAAATAAAAAAAAATAAGATCAAATTCCGGATTGAAATTGTGTGAAAATGTGCTTTGTTTACTTTCCAATTTAAAGACTTATGCGGACGATAGGTTTGCGTGTCCGTGTTGAGGTCTCAGTGAACCATGGTCACAGGCCGACTGGGGAAGTCCTCCGAGTGTCTCTGGTCACCGACCCCAACCTCGCCAAACAAAAATACTTACAAAGAACCTCGACTACGGATTCAGCTCCAGCTAAACAGGAACTGAACTACAACACGGGGTTAGGACCGTATCTCATACCTGCCAACCCATACAGTTTACCCATATTTTTGTACAGGAAAATTCAGTTATAAGGTTCATACCACGTACAACCGTTTAAATACGGGCAACAAAATTTTTTTTTATATTTTTTTGTATTTATCTCCTGTGATGGAACTTCATAGGATGATCGTTGAGATTTATAAGGGCACGGGGTGACCAATACGGTCTGAATTGGTCTGTAATAATGTAGGGCACTGATAAGGAGGTTGACAGGTCTGGTGATGGGTGAGACGAGAAAGCCTGGTAAGGTCTGATTCCTCTAAATGGATGCATGGAGGAATTGTCAGAGCGAAGTTCACGGAAATAAGTGACCGTGATAAGGGGTTGACAGGTATGGTATCTTCACACCGGCAGTTGCGTCGCGTCATTGTCCGTCCCACTTAGCCCGATATGCATCGCAAAGCAGCCGTCGGACTCTCTACTGACCAGCGGTCGGGACAAAGCGCACACGACGGGGCAGAAGTTTCGGCGAGTCGCGTCGCCGCACCCACCTCCTTCGGGCATCTCGACGCGCAGAGCGTGGCTGGCGGGGCCATCCCCCTTGCCGTTGAAGGCCTTCACCTCCAGCTCGTAGAGGCTGAACGGCTCGAGCCCCGGCACCACCGCGTGGCTCCGGTCGCCCTGGGAACACGAGCACCCTCCACTCCACGTGGCGCCGCCTCCTCTCCTGCAGGCCCCTCAGCTTGCGGTAGAAAACCTGTGCCAGGCAACAAGCCAGCATTCTCATCCGTATACTTTCTCCGTCTCTATGATTTGTTTCCAAGTGCCCGTTTTTTTGTTTCCCCCCCCGTCCCCCCTGGTTCTCATCCGATCGGTGGATTCGTTCATAATAGAGGTTTTTGGGTGAGATCGCGTAAATATATAAATGTGTCGTTAAACCCGCCACCATCCAAAACACAGCCAACTAGTAAGGGTTGTCACGTAAACAGAAGTGACAATTCGTCACTAGTACAGCACGCCGGTGTGTTGGAGAGCAAAGCCACAACATTTATAATCTGTGTGCAACGTTTCTCCAGTAATTGCAGCTAGCTTCATCAGGCGACAGCCAGATTGTGGGGAAGTCCACCTATTTCGTTCCTTATATAGAGGCGTAGATGTGGTGAGCACGCTTCTGCGCTCTGGGGGGAGGGGGGATTTAACGAGTCAACGTACATTCTGCATGTGCATTAGGCGGATTTGTTTATTGTTTGTGTATTGTTTCTACAGTGGCTATTGCACGTGTCCTTCACGGGCATTCATTTTATGATCCTTGTTTCCCACTCACTTATCTCGTCGAGTTGTGGAATTAAGAAAGTTAAGTGATTTGTAAGTGCGCTTGTTTGATGCATTGAGCACAGGTTCCCCGGTGAGCGAATGCCACAGCGGAGTGCTTGCTGAGTGCGCAACCGATGGGTTAAGCTGTGGAAATACAGGGCCACTTTTTTCCTGGATCGATGGCTTGAAGCCCAGGCACTTTGGGAGGCAGTTCCGGTATTACCTTGTAGCCCTTGAGGTGGCCCCGCACATCATGGACAGGAATGGGGTCCCAAGTGAGCTTCAGGACAGTGCTGTTCACCACCGCAAACTTCACATTCTTTGGGGCACTCTTTGGAACTGAGAAAGAGAATGGCGCAATGAAAGGTATGTAACTGCCACCCACAGATAGATAAGAACAATGCGTGAATAACAACAACGAGGCTAAAGTCAATAGGTTATCACAGCCGCTGCAACTCATGCCACAATATGGCACTTGAATTTTTGCAGTTAGTCAGGTAAACTATTTCTATTTTGGCCAGCCATAGCCCACTAAAACATATATTTTTTTGAGAAGTGACCTGGCCGCAAATGATAGCTCAATGAAGTGCCTTATCACGTGGAAATTTTTTCGGAGCCAAATACTCTAAACGCATGTTTCTAAATGTGGAGGGGAAAACCGGAGGACCCAGATAAAAATCCACACGACCACGGGGAAAACACGCAAACTCCAAATATACAGCAGGTGTCAGGGTTGGGATCGAACCCACGACCTCCTTTATGCCAGGCGACATCGTACACATCTCGTCACCGTGGCGAAATTTTAACTACTTCTGAAAGTTTTTGGTAACGGACAATTTGATCAAGTTTGTCAAGAGGGTAAGTCCTTAACGCCAATACAACTGTATATTAATGTTTGATTAACGTTAGATCAATGCCCTGCCCGCCATCCACCACCCCCTCCTGTCCCTGCCCCACGATTACATGGACAGAACTAATGCATAGATGCTTCAAGCTTAGTTTAAATGCGTGAATAGTGTTCACCAACAATGTGATTCAGAATATGCAAGATTATTTTGATAACTTCGCAGGCCAGTAATTTTCATTAAAGCTGGCACACATTCTTTTACAGTGATGGCAGATGGCTGGTATGAATGTTGGGTATTTTAAACTTTGATCTTGGCAGTGTAGCACCGTGTGTGGCTGGTTGTTTAAACACTACGAATTACGGCGTGCATTATTTTTTCTTGCTGCGTCACTCATGAGGCTGCTGCAAGCCCGTGATGACGGACACCGTCAATGCGCCGAGTATATTGACTGTAATTAGGAGAATTATCGGCGCTAAGCGGTGACATACGCCCATGGCCTCGTGGTAGCGCGTTCGCCGTTTGTTGCAAAGGGGTTCACGTTTCGAATCCAGCGGCCACCCTGATTATTACCGAAGGTGATAATAACCATTATAATCCTATGTGCGTCTGCTTCATAGTGAATGTTAAAGAGCCCCTCATATCAATCGCAAGAGTAGGCCATTGTGTGCTGGTGTTAGGGTCCAAATTTGCAAAAATTCTAACATTTCTCGCAAATTTCCCAATTGTCTGCATCAGCAGCAGGCCATGCTTTCCCACTTGATACGGACGCTTGTGTTGCGCCCGAAACGTCGTGATCTATTTTATTTCCTACCTACGTGACTTTACCGAAAGAACCAAAGAGTATGGATTCCTGCAGTCATGAAAGTTTAAAATCAAGATTATATAGAGCAATCATCGCCCCCTACTGGTAGACTGTCACATGTAACTCGTGCAAATGAGACTATCCTTGGTCTCGTGAATTATCAGCTGGATAAACAACATAAACTTGAAACTGCCAATTTGAAACTCAAGCGCTCATCATCCTCTTACTGTGTGACAGACTGACGGATATAATGCACAAATGATTTCCACCATAGTTGAAAAGCATACAAAAGTTAAAAGCAATTTTTTTAAAGTGGTGGACCCATTGCTGGCTTGAGCATTTCACCCCACTGTGCACTTTGCGATCGGAATTCTCTCGCCTCCTTTTTCTTTTCTCTCTTTCTCTATTTCATCTCTCTTTCCTCCGATTTTCTTTCCTGCCTTAGATAATCACAGCTCACGGTTCAGATGCATTCATCTACACCGGACGCGCCATTCCTTGTGAATCCTTGTTTTTTGTTTGTTTTCGTTTACACACACAAATATTCTTCGTTGAGAAATATAACTTACAAAAAAAAAACAACAACAACACGCAAAGTATCAAAGTGACGTCTCACAATCCTCTCCGGAGTGGCCGACGATGGGCATCGGCTCGGGTCCCTCCCCGAGGTCGTTGATGGCCTGCACCTTCACTTCGTACGGCACGAATGTCGCCGTGTCGTTCACGAGCAGCCGCGACGCGTCGGCGCCAAGCATCGCCTCCTCCCAAGGCTCGCCCGTGCCCTTGCGGCGCCAGTTCACCTTGTAGCGCAGGTTGGGACCATTCCGATCCAGGTGCTTGAGAGGCTTTTCAGAGGGGCGGGGGGGGACACGGCGCAAGGTTCGGGTGACCGTGCGTTAATACGTTGACCCTCTGCCCACATGACTTGCTTACTCGCTAAACTAAAATATATTTTGTTTTACCGGATGAGGCCCACTGAGGTATATAGCTCTTTTATTTTCAGAAGCGACCTTGGCCACAAATGATAGCTCAACGAATTGGCTCACATCGGTGGAAATGTATAGGTGGCCAAATACTCTCAAAGCGTGATGTTGATGCTAAATGTGGAGGGAACAACCGTAGGACCCGGATACAAATACACGCGACCACAGGGAGAGAGACATGCAAACTCAAAATATATCAGGCATCAGGGTCGCGATCGAATCCATGACCAGGCGAGGTAGTTAACATTTTGCCACCGTGGCACCCACATGGAGCCCGCACGCGTGTCACAGGATCACACTTCATTGGTGTTGTCCACATCCATCTACTGTGTTTACAAGCTAAGGGTTTATGCAAATGACTCAGTGGTAGACACTGAATAACTTTACGTGGGTGTTTTCATTTTTACGCAAATACAAATGTATTTAAGGTTTACAGAGAGCATCTGAGTAATGACCACGTGAGCTCTACCTCCCAAGCAATGGCCATGTTGTCCGGTTCAGATCCTTCCCCCGTTACTCCGACGGGTGCTATGTCAGGCACTGAAAGTAAAAAACAAAAGGTGTAATAACAAAGCAGACGTTATTAAACTTCGTAAAATTAACATTTGCACTTCGATCTTTCAATTAAACAAGCACTCCATGGTAACCAACGCAATGCCTACTCCTCGTGCCCTGTCACACCACGCTCAACAAATTAACCACACGGCATTCACGCGGCAAACTGCACGTCTGCATCTCACAAGGCAGCGCTCATTTTGAGAATTCCTTCGGCAACGCAGATCGCAAATCTGTTGCTGCGTTCCTTGCACCAACGCGTCTATGAACATATAAAGTTGCATTTAAAACACGTTTACAGTAAGCACAAATATGTATACACATCAGAATGAATGTTGCACCATTAGCACTATATTAAGGTTACAGTTTAAAGGGTATATCAAGATATTCAGGAGATGGCATATGCAAAAGGTTAAACAGTGGTGAGCTACCCTCAGGGCATGCGCACACAGCATTCCCCAGTGATTGAACAAGACATTTCAATACAGCCTTGTCAACCTAGGCGGACATACCAATATGTTCCGGGAACCAATGTGGACACACGGCAAACTGTGTGCTTAAATACGTCGCGCCGATAGGCCCCGTTAACCAGGACGGACGCGGCAATATGCGCGATTGAGAGGAACAACGTCCGTGCGCCCGATCGGCAGAGGCAGGTACGACACATCCCTCGAGAGCAATCGAAGAGACCAGCAGCAATGCGTCCCGGTAACTGATGCAGACACGCGGTGCCAATTCCCCACCCCCCCTACCCCCCAGCTATTGGGATAACGGGGGCTGATAATGCGCGAGCGATTAGAACGCGACAACGACCGAATCGCGCGACAAGACGAGACCGATCCTGTCGGATGTTGGAAAGTCAAGCGGGGGGGGGGGGTGCTTGGATGGGCGACCACCGCCGCGTGTCAGGCTGTCAGAGGCAGCTGGGGGAGCCTGCAGGATGCGTCGTGGTCAGCGGAGGGCAGTGCACGGCAACTCGCAGTCAATCTGCGCTTCTGCGCTCCCTCGTCTGTGCTGCCTAACCTCGCAGAATCGCGCTGACCAGCGTGCGTAAAGTGCGGTCGAATAGCCCCTTTCTTCCAAATTTGCAGTTTTTATAAATTACTCGCGAATTACTTAATTGGCAAAACCCACGTAGCAACTTCGCCCCCTACTGGCAGTCTAATGCCCTTTAGGTGGCCAGCGCTGCGCTGCGTAGACCTTGTACCGTACAGGGACAGCTGCTGCTGGGGATCCCCTTGGCTAAACTGCAGGAGGACTACGAAATGGATGAGGCGTGACAGAGGACGCTTTGAGTTGCCGAGTCATCTCAGCCAGGGCCACGACTAAACTAAAACTAAACTATTTTTTATTTTACCAGATGATTGCTTGTGTTGCAATCGAAACGTCGTGAGAATTTTATTGTTTTATTTTTATTATTTTATTATTTTCCTTCTATGTGACTTTACCGAAAGAACCAAAAATATAAAACTAAACTATTTTTATTTTACCAGATAAGGCCCACTGTTTCAGAAGCGACCTGGCCACAAATAATAGCTCAGCGAAGTGGCTTATCACGTGAAAATGTATCGCAGACAAATACTCTAGACGCACGTTTCTAAATGTGGAGAGAAAAACCGGAGGATCACGAGGAAAAGGTATGCAGCCACGGGGAGAGAGACACGCAAACTCCAAATAGACAGCAGGCGTCACGGTTAGGATCGAACCCCACGACCTCCTGTATACCAAGCGAGGTAGTTAACATCACGCCACCGCAGCACCCACACCCCTCACCCAATACCAGACGGAGACGCCGGCTCCACGACTCATCCGACCGAGCCGCCCGGCAGAATCCTTACCGGCCGGCGGCGTGGAGAAGCGCTGGGACGAGAGGCTGGCCCTGCTGGGCCCCACCTCGTTGTAGGCGATCACTTGGAACTGGTAGTTGACGTAGGGGCGCAGCATGAGCTCTGCTGATGTTTCGGAGCCCTTGATATTCGCCAGGTGCTGCCATTCACCCTGGTTTGTAGCGGTCCTCCTCGTACTCCACGACATACTCTGCAGGGGGCGGCCGCGCGAGTGACGTTGAACACGATTCGACGCGTCGGCGCAAGGCAACAGCAAAACCGAGCAAGTGCATAAGGCCCCAAGAAGCTCAAGGCCCTTCTCCCCCATCAGATGTCATTGTAAGTTCTAATCTGAATTAACATGACACGAGAATTTAAACGTATTACAAATGATCTCACATCTCTATCTCATTCTGTAATCTCGCGACATCTCTATCACTCATTTAAATATCTTCTGTCATCTCACGAGATCTCTATTTCTTGCCTTACATTTACTTTGCCATCTAACTAGGATTGCATAGATTGAAAAGAAAGGGAAGGGGCAAATACAATTTTTGCTTCGGGCCCCGAATGGGATAGCACCGTCCGCTGGCGACACGGTACAATTCAGTGGGATGTTTAATTCAGCTCAAAGTGTCTCCACACTCAAGCAAACATTTGATGGAAATCTTTTCCATGGGCAACTCAGAACCAGTGCTGATCATTGTTAGGCATGTAATTATTCGACAAATTGTCATGCTTACCACGATTTAATTAATAAAGAAGTTGTGTTCATTGTTAAATTGTAGTAAAGATACTACCTATAGTAGATGCAAGAGTTACTTGAACCCATCAGATATATAATTTAGACAAATTATAAATAATCGGCCCTTACACAGAATTGATTGTAAGATATTTTTACGTTACCTTTTTCATCCACACACTTGAAAGATGCATTTTCCCACGTGGCCTGCTATCAGAGACAGGTGTGTTGTATGATGCTCTTACATTTCTAATTCTCAGAGATAGAATTCATCCAAATTTAGTGACTAACCCAACCGAATGTCAGAGGTTTTTGTGCGGTGATTGGGGACCAGGTAAACCCCCTACACTTGAAAACCAAGTTTAATCACAGATGGCAGAAACCCATATTTGAACCTAATACGCCAATGGTGCTGGCTCAGTGTTCTAACTCTAGAGAGACCCAGCTAACTCCACAATGTGCCTACTCTTAAACTACGTGTGTGTGTGTCTTTGTGTCATATCAGGTGCTCGCTAACAACACTTTCCACGACAGTCTGTTAAGTGTATACGGAGGATCTTTGTCTTTGTTTGTGTAATCTCAGTCAGTCAATCCATGGCACCTAGGTCTGTCCCGTGACCTCCTGCCAGCCAGCCTTCGACACTTCACGTGGCCTTAAAGTGCACATAGCATGGCACAAGCGCCATGGTGACGTCACCGGCAGGCGAATGGCGGTTGTTGTTGTTGTTGTTGTTGGGCTGGAGACACTGGTTACCCTGGGTGTGCAGTGTGTGTGTCGTTGTCTTTGTGTGGTTATTGAAGAGTTTCACCTGAAATGGGGCTGTTATAGTGGTTCCCTGGAGTCCAGCTCAATCGGACGCCTCTCTCCTCATGGTGGGAGAGCTTCAGGTTGTGTGGGGGGTCTGGCTTGTCTGATCACACGCAGAGAAAATCACAGCAAAACAATCACAATACAGCTCGGGTGCGGAGAGCGTCCAAGTGCGACCGCATCTCTTGATGCTGTACAGAAACGGTGGACGGATATTTTTTTTGTAGATAGAGAATGTGGCAGTCGGTCATAGGCAGAGGAGAAGAGGAAATTACTGAGCCTGGACTTGAATGTGGGTAGGGGTTTTCAGCATGGGTGGCTGGCAGAAAGTAATTTACAAAGACACGAGAGAAATTTGAACTGTTTATTTAATGCTCTACCCTTCATAGATGTTATGGATTACATATTGATTGTGATATTTTATTATTAATAAAGTTGGCTGGATGAGAATTATGATAATTTAAAATATCCCATAAATATATGAAGAGTTGTTTTATGATCATTCGAGTACCTTGCCAATCCACTGCTGGATGAAGGCATCCCTATACAAAGTGGCAGTCATGGAGAATACTTTCCCATACTTCACCATGCTGGTCAGTGCGCGTTCGTGAAGAGTGGGTACCCAGAATCGATTCAAATATCACTGATCACCAATGTTAGCCGTTGCTAGGAAACAAATGCAGGTCACTAGGTTCATGGGAGGGTGCACTAAACAACTGCAGAACCACTCCCCCGAGATTTTACTCCTCAATAAATATTTCACGACAGCAAATGTGCATTTCGTAGAAGTTCAATATTCTATTCTTGCGCATGACGGCAATATGTTCGGGAGCTAAATGCCAATATCGTGGTCTACTAGCCACGAGAGGGCTTCCGCAGAGAGTTTGTGTAGTTGTGGTGTTCCTCCTCAGTTGAAGGAACGCAGATTGCCGTGGTTTATTACGGGGTTCGGGGCAATTAAGTAAGATGGTAATTGCTTTGGGATGCATACGCTTATTTATGAATTTTTCCTACAACACAGTGAAGGACGCAGACTTTGCAGGGCATGGTCATATTCCCTGTGCAATGGGTGGGAGTTGATAATTGTTTTTTTTACCCTTCTATCTGGCAACAAAACTGACACCTTTTTTAACAAGGAGTCATGTTTGCATAGACCACAATACCTGCAGTCATAATGCAAACAAAACACATAACTCTGATAATGTATGCACTGTCCTTGAAGTTGATTGGTCCACACCCGAGACAGCTTTCCTTAGAGCCTCGTCTCACATGGTGTTGGACCAGATGACGCCAAAAGGCGCACAACTCAAAGACAATGCACCATCAGAGTATGAGAGCTCGGGGTAAGCATTTACACTATTGGAACCTCATTTGCCAGTAAAAAATATGATAATTGTTTTTTTTTACCCTTCTATCTGGCAACAAAACTGACACCTTTTTTTTACAAGGAGTCATGTTTGAAGGGTAAAAAAAACAATTATCATATTTTTTACTGGCAAATGAGGTTCCAAGGGTGGGAGTTGAGTTAAATGATAATTATTTAATTTTAGATGACGTCATTCGTGCAATTGCAACCCACAACGCTGCACGTCAATTAGACAGTCCCTTGCACAGATGGTGCAAAAACAAAACCCCACTACTTAGCAGATCAAAAACTGAAAGATGAATATGTAAATAACGAAAGAATAAATATATACGTAACAAGAAAATAATCATCACGGAGAAAATCAATAATAATAAATCCGTTCAGTCTCTAAACCCCAAGACCACAATCCCAAAATGTCGTCGGATTTACATATATATTTTTTTTGCAATTGGGACCTGCACGATCATTACATGATCATCATCGATTTTTCATAATACAGCAGAACCCCTCTTAACGATGGCAATGGGTTCCACTAAACCGGTTCTTAAGTGATTTGGTCATTAAGTGAGTGTAGGAAATACGGAACATGTCAAAGGGTTAATTTCTTCCAATAGCACCAAAAGTTGCCCTTGTTCACCCAGAAACGTACTTTATAATATTTAAGCAATGGGTATTAATACAAAAAGATACTAACAACATTATAAGCACATCATATTAAAAGAAAAATGGTTAACCAATGCATTAATTAATATTTATCGTACCTACAACAGCCTGTCGTGAACAGGGAAATGGTCAGTAAGTGAGCACATTGGGCTCCATGGAGGCACTACACTATTATGCACTATACAAAACTATTTACTACACTACTGTATTATGGACCAATTATTAAACCTAACCCCAAACAATAGCCTCTAAATAAAAACCCTAATGGTAACCCCTTAACTCCAACCTCTAACCTATAACCCTAAAATCTAACCCATAACCCTAAAATCTAACCCATAACTCTAACTCACAAATTTAACCCCTAACAATAGCCTCTAAATATAACTCCTAACCTCTCAGAGTAACCCTTAACTCTGACCTGTAACCCACGACCCTCACACCTAACAGTGAACTTTAACCCCTCACCCATAACCCTAACACCCAACCTCTAACTCTAACCCCTAACCCATAACCCTAACACCTAACCCATAACCCTAACACCCAACCTCTAACTCTAACCCCTAACCCATAACCCTAATACCTAACCTCTAACTCTAACCCCTAACCCCTAAGGGTTACGAAGCGATGCTCGTCTCCACCGGCACTCAGTGGGCCCTCTCTCGTAGGGGGAGGCAAAGCGCGATGGCCCTCCTGGCCCGCGTACCGATGACTGGTGAGCTCGGCCTCTGCCCGCGCGAGGTCCAGGAACGTGTGGGCAACGCAAATGTAGGTGCCCTGGTCCACCTCGCTCACGTTGTTGATCGTCAGCGTGTTCTTGTCCGTCATGAACCTGCACGTTGGGAGGAAGACGGCGACGCTTGTTTATGTCGACACGCAGGCCCAACAACGGAATGATCTGCATCCAGTCAGGTGGCACTGCACTTGACATGTACAATGCGCAGTAAGAATGTTGCAAGGTGCATTTTGCGGCCAGGGTTCAACTCACCCCGTTATCCCACTGGAATACAATATATGACCCCTACTTCAGAGGAAGTTAAACAAGTTATTTCAATGTGAATATACTTGTCTCTGCCATAGCAATGTGGAATTTCCAACACTGCCTCAGGGCCGGAAATGGTAATTCAACTGCGCACTGATTTATCAGTTTAATCTGATTCGTACAGTTGTAAGAATGCATTGAATCATGCGAGTGCGAATCAAATGTTTACGGTTTATGCCAATTGAATGAAAATTATGTGTTAGTGTTACATTTTGCTGAATGCAAGGAACAAAACTGGACAGATAAGAGAAAAGATAGAAACAATTAAAATTAGCCGGGAGAACCAAGACAAAATAAACAATCAATTCCTGAACTGGATTGCAACATTTCATTGACTCACAGTGGGGACAGATTGTTGCATGCTTAGTCAACAGCTGGATTGTCTCCCATCTACTCAATAGTCAAGGTAGAATATGATTAAGTGCTCCTGACTACTTAGTCCATGGGTCAGAGCATAAATTGGTACCACCTAAGGTAACAAAACAGCGTTTGCACTACCAATGTATTTATATGGCTAATAAGAGATAATCAATATGATTATCCATTCATTTAAATTGTTAGAACATAATTCACTGCGAATGGCCACATTCACGAATTGGAGCCACCAAAGTTATGCCACTTCAGGTCACTGGGCTCATGGAGCAACTGTGCACATCGACACAAGGGTGGGACTGTTAGAGCCCCCAGCCCTTCCCTGCCAACGTTCAGTCAGCCTACATCGGGCAAGGCCCACCGAGCGATGAAGCTCTCTTCATCGCACGGGCCACACTGGCTGACACGGTCCAGGCGCGTGTCCCCTCGTTGCCTCTCACCAGTTGGTGCCGCTGAGCTCCATGCCGTCCTTCTCCCAGTAGATGTTGAGCTCCAGGTCGGGGTCGTGCGTCACCCGGCACTCGAGCTCCACCGTGCCATCCTTGCGCACGCGCAGATGCTCAAACGGCTCGATGTGGGTGGCGTCTGGAACGAGCATCGACGCGGCTTCAATAAACTAAGAATGTTTAAATTTTGATTTAAAGCTTTCGTGACCGCAGGGATTCATCTTCTTGGTTCTTTCGGTAAAGTCACGTATTTTAGTTTTTTTTACGTGGTGGTTTAGTTGCTGCAGCTCCATACTATTAACATTCTTTCCCTTAATAATGCTAACCCTACTCCCTCCCTTTGATGCTGCTAATCCTGCATAATGCACGGGCATAAGATGACTTTGAAACCCCCCGCCCACCTCCTACGCATTCCACAAGTAGTGACTAATCCCATATCTGCATTTCCCATAAATATGCTAAATTCCTCTTGATATGCAAATTCTTTTGTCAAGGTGCTCTTCCCCCTCCAACCCAGCTTAAATATACGCTGCCAAGCTTGGTGGTGTTCATTCAGATGCTGTCTTTCCGACAGACCTGTTCTTTACCTGAGGACGGCTGCTTGCGGTGTGGCCGAAACGTCGTGAGAATTATTTTATTATGTTTTATTTTTATTATTTTATTATTTCCCTTCTACGTGACTTTACCGAAAGAACCAAGAAAATAAGAATGTTTAATTTTACGTTTTGTTTTTTTAACCAGGTAAGGCCCACTGAGCTATATAGATTATTTTTTCTTTCAGAAGCAACTGGGCCACAAATGATAGCTCAACGAATTGGCTTATCACGGTGGAAATATATAGCAGCCAAATACTATCAAGGCACATTGATTCTAAATGTGGAGGGAAAAAGCGGAAGACCTGGAGAAAAATCCATGTGACCACGGGGAGAGAGACATGCAAAGTCGAAATATACATGAGTCAAAAGTCGGGATCGAACCCACGACCTCCTGCATACCAGACGAGGTAGTTACTATCTCGCCACTGCAGCGTCCCAAATGTATACTTTTCCAATATATTATGACCGTGTTAAACTTTAAAAAGGGTAAGATGAATGTGCAGCCCTTGCTTATACAACTGCTGCAGAAGGACCTCCATGGGGGGGAGGTGAGGGTGGGGATTTAATGAACTTGCCCCAGGCATCAGGGTAGGGATCGAACTGCATGACCTACTGCATACCAGGCGAGGTAGTTAACATCTCGCAACCGTGGCACCCCAATTGTGATGTTTCACCAGCCTGACAGCGTTTTCTTTCCCACAGCCAGGCATGGCCTTCACATAATTAGAATAATTCTAGATTTGAAGCTTCCGTGACTGCAAGGATTCATACTCTTAGGTTTTATCGGTAAAGTCACGTAGGTAACCTACGTGACTTTACCGAAAAAACCTACGAGTATAATGAGAATAATTAACAGCTGTTTGTAAAATCCACTGCTGGATCAAGGCGTCTCCACGCCACGCCAATCAGGGGGGTTTGAATGAGTCAGAAATTCTGCCATTGGCCCCCCGTCGTCGGCTCGGGTTAGTCCCAACTTCGTTGATTTTTCTCTTCTGTGGAGACCAAGCAGCTAAATAACACCTTGGTGTTCAAACCACTCGCAAGCTTTGACAAAGTTGTAACGTATATTATTGACCGGCTTTTATGGGAATTAAGAGGAAACTTTCTGCCACTAATTAAACTTACCACTGAATTATTGGGGTGACTTTGGCATGAGTATCGCATCTTGTCATGACGATCCCAATTCCTACACCAAACTTCGTACACTGGACAGATTTTATAACCTCTCTGTGGAAGCCAAAACTTTTTTTAAACCGATGGAGTTGGTATCCGCCTGCATCTACTATAAAAGCCCGGGGTTCCGTTTGTCCGTTAGTCTGTCAACTATATTATGAGAGCCTTTCAGAAGGCCTGAATCAAAACGTTTTAGAAGGTGGACCCCGCCCATCCCCCCCCAGGAATGGGGGTAAAAAGTTGATCCAACAGGTTTCTAAAAAAATACATTTCTTTTGTAGCCACATATGCCTACACACCCTACATACAACAGAGTCAGTGATATCTGCACACATTTTGGGGGGGGGGAAGAAGAGGACATCAGTGGGGGCGACGAGTGAGTCGCGCAGGGCCGAGAAGCCCTCCACAGGAGCTAGAATTTCTCGTCTGATAAAATCCCTCCGTTAGGAAAGGAAATAGCAGAACTACGTGGCGCATTGACCTCTATTATGGATAATATTGGTCGCGAAAGCCTACGTGTCAAACTCACTTTGTATCATATTCTTAGGTTTTTTTCGGTAAAGTCACGTAGGTAAAACATCAAAATTAATGAAAATAAAATAAAATAAAACAAAAAATCACGACGTTTCGGAGGCAACACAAGTCTCCGTCATCAGGTGGGACCGTCACAGCCGAATTAGTTGCATCAAGTGAGGCAATGATTCAAGATGTAATCCCTTATAAGCAAGTTGAAGGGGGGGGAGGAGAGGGGGGGGGAGCTCATCAGAATGTGGTAGCCAATGAATGGAAACGTATCGGGAGGGAGGGGGGCGGGGCTCAAAGACAGCACGGAGTGCTCAACACATGGGGCAGAGAGGGGGAGGGGAGGCCTGATACACATGATAGACAAAAGAACGAAAATGCCCCTGTTTATACCAATGCTGGCTGAACAATGAAGAGAGTACTGTTAAAAAATAACTGGGGATGTTAACACTCGGTAAAGTAAAGTAAAATAGTGCCTGTCAGATAAGATGGTCCAAAAAAGTGTAATAAACAGGGGCATTTTCGTTCTTTTGTCTATCATGTGTATCAGGCCTCCCCTCCCCCTCTCTGCCCCATGTGTTGAGCACTCCGTGCTGTCTTTGAGCCCCGCCCCCCTCCCTCCCGATACGTTTCCATTCATTGGCTACCACATTCTGATGAGCTCCCCCCCCCTCTCCTCCCCCCTTCAACTTGCTTATAAGGGATTACATCTTGAATCATTGCCTCACTTGATGCAGCTAATTCGGCTGTGACGGTCCCACCTGATGACGGAGACTTGTGTTGCCTCCGAAACGTCGTTATTTTTTGTTTTATTTTATTTTATTTTCATTAATTTTGATGTTTTACCTACGTGACTTTACCAAAAAAACCTAAGAATATGAATCCTTGCAGTCACAAAAGCTTCAAATCTAGAATCACTTTGTATCATATTCTTGGCTCTTTCGGTAAAGTCACGTAAATAGCAAAACAAACAAAAATGAAAATAAAATAATAAAATTTAATTAAAATAAGAAACAAATAATAAATTGAAAATAATAAAAGCAAAAAAAACCCACGACGTTTCGATCGCAACACAAGCGGTCTTCATCAGGCCAATCGTTGTGTGCGTTCTTTTCACGTGAACAATTTTCTGGAAAACCCTGAGATATACATATAAACGTGTGTACAGTGTAAATATATAGTAAAGATAATCGCCACGTGCAGCTGCTAGTGCTGCGTCGTTGCTATAGAATGTGGTCAGCAGCTGTGTAGGTGGAATCAAGATTAAAATGAGGACGCACCCATACCCTGTCCCCGATTGGCAGGTAACCAGGTGCTCTCCTCCGTTTACAAACTACGAGGGTGCAGTGACTCACTGAGGTCAATCGCACGTTTTGTTACATGCTGTCTCGCCCTCCCGTTGGTGTCCCCAATGTGTCCGTGGCTCTTGAAAAAAAAACTACCAAAAAATGCTTTATATATATTTTTAAAAACTACAAAAAAATGCTTTATATATATTCTTAGGTTTGTTCGGTAAAGTCACGTAGGTAAAACATTAAAATTAATAAAAGTAAAATAAAATAAAAATCACGACGTTTCGGAGGCAACACAAGCTTCCGTCTTCAGGTGGAACCGTCACAGCCACGACAGCTGTATCAAGTAAATGAGAGATTGCAGGAGCCACCACTCCGTTATATAATGGTTGGAGAGGGGGGAAGGGCCAAGTACAGGCACACTTTTTATTCATATGGTAAGGTGAGGCTTAAGAGGCTGAGCCTTTGTTATGGAGAGGTACGGTTTGTTATATATATAATAAAAAATAAAAAAATGCTTTATATATATTTAAAAAAACTACAAAAAAATGCTTTATATATATTTTTAAAAACTACAAAAAAATGCTTTATATATATTTTAAAAAAAACTACAAAAAAATGCTTTATATATATTTTTTTTATAAATTTACGCACCTCTGACTCGGAGTTTCGCATTGATGGTGCCGGTGTCCAGGTCGTTTGTGGCCTCACACATGTAGAGGCCCTGGTCTGCCTTCTTCGCCTCGTGTATGTACAGGGAGCCGTTCTCAAACTCCTTGAATTTCTTGTCCTGCAGAGTGTTAACCTCACCATCTTTGGTCCTGAAATGATGACCAGAGGGGGTGCATGCATTGTATATAATCGGTTTCTGTCAAACACACTTTTTTTTTCACAGTCATATTTGCAATTCTGCTCAACAGCATTATGCATATATATCATATAGTAAACCACTATAGTCTGAACCCCTTAAACGGAGGAGGAATAACAAGACTGCATGAACTCTCTCCTGAAGCCCTGTCGTGGTTCACAGACATTTACATTGGCATTTCGCTCCTCAAAATATTGCCATTATACGGAAGAATAGAATAGCATCCGGTGTGAGACGAAGCCTAAATTCCAACTCTTGCAAAATATTCCTTTGTTAAAGAATTGCCCTTGGAAGGTAATATTACAGAACCACTTCTGAGATGCCTTCAGGTGACCTTTTATGTTCACACACTTGGGGGCAGGTGAGAGGTGCACCTTTTCAACAAGCCCTACTCTATGATTCCAAGAACACAGGATGAGATATTACTATCCTTTGTGCAAGCACTTCCAAGAGTTCATGAACAGTGAGCCTGGTGAAATTTGGGGAGCACATCGTCAGTAGTGTACCTTTGGTTCCTAGGGTGTTTCGGCCTTTCACACTATACACCCTCCCCAAAGGTGGCCAGCGACAGGGTGATCAATCCTACGCTTGCGTCCCATGCCCAATTAGTCATAGGAGTTGCCTTGTTGTTGATAGCCAACATCCCATGGGACTATGCATGGCAGGGGCGTCCTCCTCCCTGAGTCAAGCATTGTTGACCGCATACCTCCTGGCCCTCTCACTTCGGGGCCCAGCTGGGGTCTTTCCTCTTCATCCAAATCACCCGAATTTCATTCGAATAATGCTCGTCAGCATCAAGTCATGAGATGAAAAAAATGCCCTTCCGGAGTTCTCACAAGGCAGACTAGCCGCCCGCTGCTGGAGCATGACCTCTGCAAGGAAGCGCTACGAAACTGTGTCTCTTATATTCTTTACGCGTGCCGTAACGTAGAAATCTTCATCGCACGGGAGTCAAACTGGTTTTATAAAAAATGTTTTATGCTGTTCACTAAATTCAAATGTCCTGAATGTTACTGTAAAAATAACAAACCGATGTAATATAATCGTGGTGAGTGATCCACTTCTTACAAATCAGACTATCCCTGGCATCACAAGTTCTCGCGGCGGTTGAACAAAATAAACTTTTATTCCTGGTTTATGTCTCCAAATTTTGGAAAACCCTCTTGTCAATTTGGCCGATTTTATTTCGGCACGAGTCCCTAATAGCAACGCAACATTACACCACAGCCTCCTTCAGATCGGATAACATTTGTGAGAGTTACAGTTCCCGCCGGTTACAGACAGCCACATAGGGAGGATACATGCATTGAGGCTTTCAGTCATAGTGGGAGAGCATTAACATAGTATGTTGGCTGATGATGAGAAACGATCAGCGCTCTTACCATCGGATGGCGGGTTTTGGAGAACCGAAGACTTTGCAATCGAGAAGCACAGGCTGTTTCTCTACGACAACGTACTCCTCCTTATCCTTCGTAATAAACTTGGGAGGCACAGCTGAGGACAGGATAAAGATGCTGCATTACACAATTGCAGTTCACGCTCTCATGTTATACAGGGTGCGCCAAAGGTCTGGGACCATGAGCGATTTCACGATCGCGCTGGTCAGTGTCCTCTGATGGGACGTCCACCCAATAGGAACGGAGCGACGGAGCGATCAAATCGGCTCGTGCAGACATGCTGCATGGATTATCGCATCACGGGATCGTGAGAGTTCACCATGGTTTTGGCCTCAATAAAGCAGTGGATAGACCATGGCTTACGATTAAGGATAAATAAAAAATACGAGTGGAGTGTGCCGAGATCGAATTTGGACACGTTGAGGCACGTATAAGCGTCCTGCTGTGCACGAGATTGAGACGCGTGTCCAGGAGAATGGTTTTGCCCGTGCGAGCGTCTGATATCATTTACTTTCCAGATGCATGCTTCTGGACTTTTGCTGCCCCCGGTTGTAGAAGTCAAGGTGTCTGCACACACAGGCCATGGGTCAGTGCTCAACTCCATTACAGTCTTGAGCCGAAGGAGGAAATTCCACAAGACAGCAGTGAGTCTCCCTTACGAGATGACCACTGTTGACTTCCCACAATGTGATTCTTATTCTATAGATTCTGGAAGGCATGATAATGGGTTGAATCGATCTGCCCAAAGTGGAAATTTACCCATTGACCGATGCAGATAGATGGATGTATATTGAAATGTTTCACACAGTACAATACATCAATTGATATTTACACTCATAATAATTGCATCTCATCGTGTGTGCAAACATCAATTATTTTTAATTTGCATACGTGATGGATGGTATGTAATGGGTTCAACATAATTTATCTGCAGCGTAGCAGATAAACTATGACCATCGAAGGTGCGAGGGAAGGACAACAAACTAAACGCAAAAAACATTTCGAGATTTAAAAGTGCATAACTCCAGTGGCTTCCTAATATGGTCGCAGAAGCTCATCTGTAAGTGCGCGATGCAGTGACCGTCTTTGTTCGATGGTTAGCCAAAAGCTGCTGTGAGGATGACCGGAGTTTGCGTGGTGGTTTATGCTCCTTGACGAGATAGGCAAGGTATTGCGATTCTTTTGTGGCAAGCACCACTTTGTGTGCAATGGTGTTTCACAAAAATGTTCAAACAAATATAATTTGTATTCTTGGGTTTTTTCGGTAGTCACGTAGGTAAAAAATTTAAAATAAAATTAATAAAAGTAAAATAAAAATCACGACGTTTCGGAGGCAATACAAGCTTCCATCCGAAACGTCGTGATTTTTATTTTACTTTTATTAATTTTAGTTGAAATTTTTAATCTACGTGACTTTACCGAAAAAACCCAAGAATATGAATCCTCGTCTTGGTTCTTTCGGTAAAGTCACGAAAGAACCAAGACGATGAATCCCTGCAGTCACGAAAGCTTTAAATCGAAATATGAATCCTTGCAGTCACGAAAGCTTCAAATCTAGAAATATAATTTGATTCTTGAATTGAATCGTGACCCTGAATCGTGACAATTCACCGAGTCGCGAGGGCAGTGAATGCGTCAACTCACGACTACGACCCAATCCAATGTTGAGCATTAATAACACAGCAACACCTCTGCTAAATGACATGCTAAGACACGACGTGCGATCAATGTTGCATTCAACTCTCAATGATCGTTATTATTATTAATCATTTTTATAATAATAATTTTCACTTATCACATAGAGGTCGCAAGGCTAATCATGCAGCGGACTACAGATGCTTTTGAAGCGGTTTCAGTTTTTTTGTGCCGAGCTAATAAATTGTAAAATACGTCTCATTAATTGAGGATGCGACCCAATTAATGTTGTTCAATAGACGTTTCATGCTGATGTTCGTGTAATTCATTTTTATTTCTGTATTGCTTTATTTTTACGAATACTTCAAGGCAGGCAGGTCTGCAATTCACCAACTCTCAGGAAAAAAGCTAAAGAATGGCTAAATCATTAACGAGTGAATCTCGAAAGGCTGGTCTGCATCAGAAAGAAGACTTGCGGGCGCTGCCAATTGACTCAGAATCTTTATTCAGGCTGGAGGAATCCGACGAGCTATGAAGCCCTTTTCACAAGTGTCCAACTAAGCAGGCTACACTGAGCGTCGGTGGGAAGTGGAGTGAGCGACGTTCGTGCAAGTCGAGTGGAAGGGGAGGGTAGAAGGGGGGAGCTGGGGGGGTTGGGGTGGTGGTGGAGAGGGGAATGAGAGGGATGGGGGGGGGGCCTCACCAAGCACACTGACGAGCGCGTTGGCAATGATGGTGCCGAAGATGTTGGATGCGACGCACTGGTAGACGGCGCTCTGTCCGATGACGAGCTTCTTGAGCACGATGCGGTCACCCTTCACGGTGCGGTGCGGCTCGGCCGGTGCCTCTGCGGGAGAACAGGCGGATCGATTGCCGGTGGCACAAAACTCTCGGACGCCGCCACCGCCGCCTAGCCGTGTTATCGTGACCGGGGCGAAGGAACCCGGTGCCGGCCTCCGCTGCACCGGATATCATTCTGAGTAGAGCAGTCGCAGGAGGTTGATGGTCCAGCTCTCACTGACTCGCCCATCGGTGGTCAGCCGCCTCCCTATCGCTCTTCGAGCTCGACTACCGTGGTTCCTGTTCCAGCGAACTCATTGATACCTCCACCCGTGATGAGGGCTTGGTCTTCCAGGCTCACTGTCTCACCTGATACGTGCTATGTTCCACCGCAACAATGTCGATCACAACCCTTTCATTTCTGATTCGTCCCTTCCCACTGCTCAACTGTGGAATTCCCTCCCATCATCGTCATATCCTTTCCCAAGCAATTATAGCCTCGCTCAATTCATGAAACATGTTGATTCTGTATTCTTAGGTTTTTTCGGTAAAGTCACGTAGGTAAAAAATTAAAATTAATAAAAGTAAAATAAAAATAAAATAAAAATCACGACGTTTCGGAGGCAACACAAGCTTCTGTCTTCAGGTGGAACCGTTACAGCACGATAGCTGTATCAAGTAAGAGAAATTCCAAGAAAACAGTCCTTGTATATATACTGGTTGAGGGTGGGAGGAGCCAAGGTAGGCCCTGAATATTATTTTTGTGAGGTTCGGTGCGGCTGAAGCACGCTGCTAGGAATGCAGTCACGAAAGCTTCAAATCTAGAAGAAAAAAAATATTGATTCTGACCGTTCAGGGGTTTGCCGTTGAGAAGCCAGTGAGTGTCCGGCGGAGGCTTGCCGCCAGCGACGCAGTGCAGCACCGCGTCGTCGCCCGGCGCCACGATGCGGTCCTCCGGCCTGGCCGTCCAGTACGGGGCCGCTGCGCGTGAACGAGACAAAGATCCCACACCCGTGTCACCTTAACGGACTGCTGGGGTGAGTGCTGTTAGCGAGTAGCCACTCTGTGAAGGCCGGTTATGGCACGCGGAAGGGGGGTTGTGTGGCCAGCCTCACGCCCGGCCGATTTTGTCTCCTGAGCGGCGATGTTTAAACATCGTGCCAGCTACTCGTTTGAGGCTGAGCTGACCTAGGGGAGGCCAAAGACCAGTTCAGATATTCATCACTGGTGTTGGCCGTGGGCGGGAGTCAAACTCGGGTTGTCGGGTTCGTAGCATGGTAAGCTAACCGCTGCACTTCCACTCCCCACAAGTATGCCCACATCGACACAACCACAGATATATAAAAACATATACTTCCATATACACATATCCACACTTACATACATATACAAACAGAAATACATTGGTGAGTATTATCTAAAACAGTCCTTTACCCCCTTCACCAAGCACACTCACGAATGTGGTGAAGTATGGTCAAATAGCACCCATGACTGACATGGCATGGGAGGCCTTTGGCCCAGCAGTAAATAGACAAAGCGCTATAATTTATTGTCATATCGTAGAAGTTAAAAATACATATTCATGCCAGATGCTGCTAAACCTAGAATATATTACATAATGGTAACCTTTGCCTGTGCACTATAAAAATGCTGCAATGCATTCAATGCATTCAATTAGCTTTTATTCAGCAAATGGTTCTATTCACATGCATGCGTGTCTGTCTGTCATCCGACCTCCAGTATCGATTTAACCTAAGCAACTAAAGTGGCGTTGTGTGAGGTTAAAGCGCACTCTAAAGAAATTACATCATGCTTCATTTTTTTTTAAGCTAGCCGCCTATTGTTATTGTTAATCATGGAATGTTTTAGCCTCTAACCCGCACACGCTGCTCTCTGCAATCTCAGAAGAGCATCAGCTAATGGCCTTCGGGAGATGTCACGTCTCTGGTGGTTTGGGAATGTCACGCACTCTACTGCACTGGCGGTGTCCTCGACCGCACCGCGTCTGTCCTTACTCGCCCTGTGGTGAGACCAAATAACCGCCCGGTGAACCTCAAGCCCTCCCCGCCGCCACCATCCGCAGCGAGTCGCGGCCTCCGAGGTGTCGGTCGTAATTACTCTCGCGACGGGACGGGCATCGCGTCCTGCGCTGCCGCAAGTGCGAGCGCGTGCCGGCTTAGCGCGTGCGTTGGACCTGAGCTTCGTTCGCGTTCGTACGTCGCCAACCGCGCTCACCAGAGGTGCGACTTTGCGGCACGCACGGGCGTGCGAGGGCGGGAGCACGCGACGGCCATCGAATAATTGAATTGTCACGTGAAAAATTGGCAATGTAACAAAAAACTGGGCAATGTCAATGGGAGTCCCGTGTAACGCGACGGAGTGCCTCGTTGATTTATATCGCGCAACAACAAAGGCCCTTCAAAGTTTGCCGCGATTCGAATGAGCGTTAGCGACGCGTGCCTTTAGGGGACCCGTAACGGAGATGAAATGGAATGCAAAATGAAATTAAGAAGCAGGAGCACCAGAGGACATAGACTAGGGAACATGTAATTAAAATGCATGATTGATATCCATTGCATCTCTACAACGACAACTAGCAACCCGAATTGAACCCCCGCCCGTTATCTATGCAGAGAATGAACAAATGAGCCGAAAACTCCTGTAAACGACGTGGGAATCGACAGTTCATATCTCATATCGGCATCGCTTAATCCACATTCTGGAGGTGGTCCCACGTGTGCAACCCTGAACTGGGTGGGGGGAGGGGGGGGGAGCAAGAGGGTTTGTAAGGACACGTGCCGCCTGCATTCTCCGCCACCAGATTCTGTCGACTTTGTCATCCATTCATCCACGGCACAGACAAGCCAGCACTGCCTTATCTCACTCTATCCCCACATCACCCGGCCACGCAACGCATTCCTTGCCGGGCGTGCTCAATGAAGACGTGGCGTTCACTTTAGACGCGGATTGTTGCCGCAGCCGGCATCCTGTGGCCGCCTGACACGCATCACGAGCAAGCGTTCATTTTAGGTTCTCTCTCCAAGGAGAGGTCCCTGGCTGAAGCTCCCTCCATCCCATCTCATCCCCCTGCACCCCCTCTTTCACCTCGAAACACTGGGATCTTGTGCTGTATCTTGGGAAGAGTAGTCGAGGTTGTTTCCCTTGCCTTTCTCAACAGTAATCTCGAGGTGACATCATCCACGGATGCGGTTTTATGTCACTGCCAGGACAAACTCCTGCCACTGGTCTCGAGAAGAATTGGACTAAGTCTGAGTTTTCAAGGTGGAAAGTTGGCTCAGGGATGCTGAGATGTTGGGCTCGATTCTGGGGCAGCCATCCATGATTGAATTGGGTTCTCAAGTGTAGCCAGTTGATGGTCTGAGCGAAATCAGCAATGACTGTACAAAAAAGCGATCATATACCGTTTGTTTTCTCACCTAAATCAGTTACATTTAATCTATGTGCAACTCGAAACGTATTTGTTTGACTGCCATGCGATGCACCTTTCTCTGCAGCAAGGCGTTGTGAGTGAGGAGAAAGTGTCTTTAAAAAACACCATTGGAACCTCATTTGCCAGAAGAAAAAATATTATTGGTTTTTTACCCTTTTATCTGGCAACAAAACTGATACCGTTTTTTTTACAAAGGCACACCTTTTGGCGTCATCTGGTCCAACACCATGTGAGACTAGGCTCTAAGGAAAGCTGTCTCGGGTGTGGACCAATCAACTTCAAGTACAGTGCATACATTATCAGAGTTATGTTTTTTGTTTGCATTATTACTGCAGGTATTGTGGTCTATGCAAACATGACTCCTTGTAAAAAAAGGTGTCAGCTTTGTTGCCAGATTAAAGGGTAAAAAACCAATTATCACAATTTAAAAAAAAGTTCGCTCGAAGGGATTTCAGCTGTAGTTCTGCGATATCCTCTTCCACTGGGACACTCTCGAACACAGTTAAACGCAATGTTGCGCAACGACTTCAAACGGACACTTTGTGCCGTGACGTGGTACCAGTGGCGCAGTCCAAATCACAAAGAATTTACACAGGTGGGAATACAATCGTCGGCTGGCTCGCTGGGGGCATTGTCCCCGTGGCGTTTTACCGTCCACTGTGACGACGAAGGAGTGGTGCGCTGAGCCCATGTTGTTGCTGGCGATGCACTTGTACTGCCCGCTGTCTTCCACCTCCACCGGGTGGAGTCGCAGCGTCTTGTTGTGGTTTCCCGTCGAGAAGCGGCCACGAGGCATGTGACCGTTCACCCTCTCCCAGCGCACGTCCGGCGTCGGCCTGCCGTCACACGCACGAGCGAAAAGTGTGCGGGCCAACATACAAAGATAAAGATCCCCCGTATAGCCTTAACAGACTGTAGGGGAAAGTGCTGTTAGCGAGCACCTATGAAGGCCGGAATGGTACACGAGGGGGTGGGTGGCCAGCACCACGCCCGACCGCCTTTGTCTCCCCAGTGGCGATGTTTACACACCGCACCAGGTACTCATTTGAGGCTGAGTCGACCTAGGGGAGGCCCAAGACCGGTTCAGATAATCGTCACTGGGTGTTGGCCGTGAGCGGGAATCGAACCCGGGCCGCCAGGTTCATAGCGCAGCGCGCTAACCGCTACACTACCGCTCCCATACACACACACGACGCCTCAAATTTGTCACTGCGGCCCAAAGCGATGAAGGCGGAAGCCCTGAAATTTATTGGCTCGTGCCACCGCTGGCGGAATGGCCTCTGGTGGAGGGAGAAGCCGCCCCCTCCTCCTGCCGGAGCCGCGGTTCCAAAACCTTTCTGGATCCACTGACCACAGTCAGCCCGCAAATCAGTTTTGCGGACCGTCATGCGCCAATGACATGTGTTTTTATCGTAACTACTCTGAAAGTACTGAGCCAACTTAAATCCATTTATAGGATTAGTCAATAAAAAGCAGGTTAAATCTAATGGCTTCTGCAAGGGCAGTAAAAAAAGCAAGAAATCTGCAACACTTGGGCAGAACACCTCCCGTGGCCCTGCAGACCACCAGCAGCCCACAAACCACGGGATGTGAGCCACAGCCCGAGCGGGAATCTGGCCTCCTTAAATCCACCACACGCGACCTTTCAATCGACTAACTGCAGGGGGGGGGGCATCCATTTATACTGCCGGGTGGACAGAGGCAGGGGAATCTGAGAGAAAATTCGACCAGTGTCAGCTGCTGCGGCGAATTGGACTGGGGAGCAGTGCGCGAGCAATCACGCTACAGTAGCATGCCTTTGTTATTGAGGTCATTTTTTCAGTCGGCGTCCTCACGGCGAACCCTGCACCTTGGTAGCGTGGCGGTAATTGTGAGCCAAGCTTTGCTCCCTACTTCGCATTCTGATTTCGTAAATATATGCATGTATTCTCTCTCTCTCTCTCTCCCCCCCCCGCACGGATATCAGAACAAATTAAATCAGGAGAGTGGGAAATAAACAGTTGCAACGAGGGCAGCAAAATGTGCAATTGGCCTATATTCTTAAAATTGCTGAGGCGTGCGCATTCCAGAAGCTATACAACAGAGACCTGTGCAATACCACATTATTAGCATATATGACATATAGCTCCATTTTATTATGGCACGCTTGTCCCCATGGGCCACAAGGCACCTTGTAAAAGACAAATTAAGTGGAAAACAAACTTTAATAAGATAATTTATTTGTGGAGCTATTGGCAACTGGGCTGAGGCCATCAATGCACTACATTTGAGGACTTGGTTTAATCACGTGCGGCTGAACCTCAGCGATGAGACGATGGCTCAGTGTCTCTCGACGCCTGAGTTCCCTGGCTACCTCAGTATGGATCATTAAAACAACTGCTCCGTAGAGGTGGGCGGGTGGATCAGAGGTCAGAGCGCTGAGCTGGCTTTGCTGAGATGCTATGGCTGAGTCCAAGCAAGGTGCTTGTGATTAAATCGGGTCGTCTAGCGACGCAAGTTAATGGTCTCAACCTAGCCACCAATGATAGCCTGAAAACAACGGCAACATTAAATTGCTTCCTGCGCTTAATGATGACAAATTGCACCTCTGATAATGAAAACATTGTATTGACTGTCACGTGATAAAAAAATACTCTCAGTGGGTGGGAAAGTGTCCCTCCCACCACCCCACTGTGTAGACCGGAGGTCACTTGAAGGTAGTTCTGTCGCATCTGCTTCTGCAGGCCATTCACCAACACGGGTGGGTTGCATTGCTTTACGAGAGATTCAAATGCATAGTGAGCCTTGTGGCACGACACAGACGGCACAACCTGGATACAATTAGACAAAAAAAAATACAAAAGTTTGTGTTTTTGTTTGACTGTGACTCCACGTGTGTTTGGCGTGTTAGGTGCGGCGCTGTTGGTCATTGGCGTAGAGAAGGAGACACTCACAGGCCCTCGGCGATGCACTCCATCACGAGCGTACTTCCTTTCAGGCTGTGCATCCTTGTGGTTTTGCCATGGGGCGTGAGCAGGCTCGGCAGGCGGTTGCGGAGACCCCCGGCTGCAAGCGTGAAAACACCGCCGTCACAAACGGGAACACGTCCATTAGCCACAATGCACTGGGCACGCGTAATGGGACGCTGTTGGTTTAATCAGCGGCAAAAGCTTTTAAAAGTACGACAGGCGTCTCGGTTGAGGGATAAATTTACGACGCATTAGCCGCTCAACTTTGACCACAGACATTAGTAATGCACGTCGCAGTTCAAATCTCGATGGAACATAAAAAACTACGTAACTTTTTTTTTTACCCAAAAACCCAATTTTATCAATTTTGCTCACTTAGTTCACGTAACAAATCTCACAAGTATGAGCTATATCAAACTGCGTTAATGAGGAATAATTGAATTGCCCTTCATACTGCGCACATCGTTAAGCCGCAGAGGAACATGCGTGTGTGGTGTACGCACACGCGTGCACGTGCGTGTGCGTGCGTGCCATTCGCTAGGATCTCAAACGGAGAAAAACCTTTAAAAAAAAGAACAAAATTAAGCGTCCAGCAGCATCGGCACAAATTGCACCTCCCCCGGCGGGAGCAAGAGCACATGCACGTTTGCCGCCACATCCCGAAAGCATGAGTCAGTCACGTGAGCAGAAATAAATGGCCCCAGCAGAAAACAGCCAAAGGAAAACAAAAATCATAGCCGCTCGGTATTAACTCAGGAATCAGCGCAAGCAACATTTTTTTTGTTATCGCGTAAAAGAAGAGAAAATCCCTCATGAAAGATTTGCCAAAAACGTATAGTTATCAAAACATTCCCAAAAAAAATTATGACAAATTGCTAATTAAAAAATTTAAGCAAAGAGTTTAAAATATTGATCATATTTGTGTAAATAGAAGACTCCTTTAGAGATTACTTTTATACAAAACTTCGTGAATACGTTTTTATTTTATAATCCAATTGAGCACACGTTAGTTTCATACATTCATGACTGCTTGATATTTTCAATCTTGTGTACTTGGGCAAATCGCATGATCCTCATTCAAAATTGAAACAAAGTGGTTTCCTGCTTTTACTAAGAATGGGGAACAATGCTCACCTCTTGTTTACTTGCAGCCCTGAATCAGTGGTGGAATTCCACATTCTTATGGTAGGGGCAAGAGTATCTTAAAATGAACAAATCACTCTCGACTTCTCTACAGAAGAAGTACTCATTTTATGGACCCCCGAGTGTGACGAATGGCGGAGTCAACACCTGACCGGGATTTGAACTCGGCAAACTTCCGATTGCGGTCCTCTGCGTCATCTCTTAGCTGGATGAACTTACACATCCATCGTGATTAATTGCCTTCCGTGCATTAACAAAACACACTCGGCTGTGATTTACGCACATCTGCAATTTGCACACTCCGACCGGGGCGAGTGAGATACATGAAGCAGTAAGAAGAACCAGCCGCAGAGCAAAATAGAAAAAAGAAAATCCCATCAGCAGCATTACTGGGCTGGGTTATACGTGCCCTAAGTATTTAACATGAGCAGGTGATGCCATGGTATAGCCCAGAGGGAAATGACCAAAAAGCAAGCATGTGCTGTATTATGATTATTTCTCCCTCCGTTGCATTCTCTTTACCGCGTGTGTTAGACCTCGCACTCACTTGCAATTCGAAGTGATCGACCGCCGGTTCGTGTTTCCGCCAATTAGACATTTCACCGTAGCGGTTGTTCTTGTGCGAAGCGGGTTCACGACAACATTCCAATTTAATTCGCGCACGCGGCCACATTTCAGACGTCGGGATGCGCGCGCACCCACGCGCGCATCCACGCTTGTTTTGCTTTGCCGGGCCCGGAAACTGTTAATCAGAAACGGCACGCATCCAGATGACCCGGCCCAATCGTAACCTTTCTTACGGCGGTCAAGGGCGGATTAGTGTGCGTTCATTCATCGCACCGCGGTGAGAGCGCACTTCAGCTCGCCCGTGAGTTCGAGGCCTAAGGTCACAAGGAGTCTCACAGGAAGGCAGCGGCTAAGAGGGTCAGCTGTTAGTCTCCAAGCGATCGCCGGCTCGAGCCACTCACCAACAGCTAATTGGGTTTCGTTCACACTCGATGACTGTGCGTCATCAAGTGTTTCCACTGCAACAAATGAAATAGCTGCGTAAAGTTTCAAAAACGATAAAAGAAAAAGGAGAACACAAAAAACGCACACATGTGAAGGAGAAAATGTAAAAAATAATTCAGAAAGTAAGATTTTGTAAAGGTACTGTTTTACTTTAGCTGCAGAGGTTGAGGAAGTCAGAATGTTGAATATCACAATGCAGGAATTGTTAATAGGACAACTCCATCTCATGGAGACCTGACCGGCTTATGCAATTCGTTACTCTTTTTGTACCCTGCTAGAGTGCAGTAAGAAGCAAATAGCGTCATATCCAACACTGTTTTCATGTACAGTGTCACTATAAAATGATCCTTCTACAAACCTGGCCAACCTTTGGCTGATGAACAGAACTTCAAAGTTTCAATCTAAAAAAAATGCCCATTACTCACATGAAACATTCCAATTATTGCTCGGCCAAGACTATGCAACATTACTCAATAGTCATTTCCTTCGCTCACACAATGGCCATCCGAGGTCTCAATAATCAGCAAGACAGTGAAGACGCTGTCCTGAACTTGCAGCAGAAAAGTTATCAGAAAGACAAATACAAATTATCTGGGGGAATTAGGAGTTGCGGTGGTGAAGGCAAACGTGCTATCAACCCTAGCGAGCTGAGTTCGATTCCCGGCTGCTGCTAACAGCACCGGTCTTCCTCCTGTCACCCTTCGCCAACCAGCGCTGACCAACCTGTTGGTCAGTTATTGGCGACACGGCATGGGGGGGGACACCTTCATCCATCGGCAGCACGCGTGCTCTTTAAGGACCTTAATTTCGTGCAATATTCGACCAGTGCCAGGAATTGCTTGGGGAGAGTGCATTTCTTGGTGTGCTACTTCATAGGACAATGCCTGATCGAATTTGCACTTGAAATTCTAATGAACACTCACGTTCATCTGAATAAACACACACGATCGCCCGTGTAGCCTGAACAGGCTGTTGAGGCAAGTGCTGTTAAGGAGCATGCTCCTGCGAAGGTTGGCACAGCACACAAACGGGTGGGTGGCCAACAATTGATCCCGGCTACGTTTATCTCCCTGATGTTAATACTCCACACCAGGTACTAATTTAAGGTTAAGCCGAGCTAGGGGAGGCCCAGGACTGGTTCAAATATTCACCACTGATATTGGCCGTGAGCAGGAATCGAACTCGGGTCGCAGGGTTCATAGCGCAGTGCACTAACCACGACACTACCGCTCCCAGCATACATACATTCACACACATACAGGATGCATCTAGCGCCGTCATGCACGTGTGCAAAAGAACGACAACGTGGGGAAGGAAATTGAAACGACGAGCCCTTCAGTTGCCGTCGATTCAAAGATTCTGCCACGCATTCCGAAAGAGACTCGCGACCACAAATCGAGGCTCTGCGTTCTCATTCCGCCGGAAGTATTTTTACGCTTTGCTTCGTCAAATAGCACAAAACAGTTTGATGAATAAAGGACAGCTCGGGGACATGTATAATGCTGCCAGTCATGGATTCAAAGAGTGAGTGACAGTTTGTGTTCTGGAGGTCTCTTCTCCATAGCAGCGGAATATTTTTTTTTCCCTATGCAGCTCTGCCAGAAAGCGCCGTCTTTGTTGTTTGATTGCCTTAGACGTATGTCTCCGCAGGAGGGTGGGAATAGTATTCTCTCCACCGCCTGCAACTACTGGCAATGCGAGCATACAATTATTACCAACTCATGACCTTTAACTGAAACGCCGGGACCTATAATAACAGGTTTTGGTGAACAGCAATGGATGTGACTGGCAAAGCAGCTGAGGCAAACAGCCTGCTTCACACACAAGTGCAAATCAAGAAGGTGTTTTTTATACACTTGCACGTACGTGCACGGATACACACGCAAAAAGACAAAGGCATGTGCGCGCAGACATACACAAACACACAATTACACACAAAGATCTCCCCTGCAGTCCATAACAGACCGTGTTAGTGAGCATTTATGAAGTCCAACAGGGTGCACGAGTCGGTGGTGTGGGTGGTGTGGGAAACGCCATTCCTGACCATTTTTGTCTCCGCAGTCGTGAAGTCCGAGATGACTTACGGGAGGCCTAGGACCAGTTCATACATCACTCGCCGATGATATTAGCCGTGGTCGGAAATCGAACTCAGGTTGCTGAGTTTGTGTAGCACTGTAACTAACCGCTGCACCACCGCTCACCACAAAATTCAAATATCCTCCATAGAGCCTACACAGGCTGTCAGGGCAATAAATGTGCACAAACTCCTACAAATGGCGGTACGGAATACGAGCGTTGGTGATGGCTAGTCACACACCCAGCCGTTTTTTGTCTCAATGTTGGTGATGTCTGCACCAAGCACTCACTTAAGGCTGAGTTGGCTGACACACAAACGTGCGCAAACATATACACAGACGCACACACACACAGAGGCTGCCTCATGTACCACCGCATTGAAGGACTTTCATGGGTCATTTGCCACACCACGCGCACGGGCATACACCACAAGTGCCCTCTGCTCTTTGAAGCACAGTTTCTCAGCCACGATGTGGAGGCAATTGCGAACATGCCATGGCCTCAGCTGCCAGTCAATGGGTTCATATTTCAAGGAAAATAAACCGGGAGCCTGGAGACGGACGAGGCACAATGCACTCAAAAACATCTGCCTGTAATTTATTTGGCTTTTGCCGCAGCTACGAGCCAGCCAGCGAAACTTGTTCACTTTTAAAGGCCGCCGGATTGGTCGGCGATTTACTGGCGAGAGCCGCACAATATTCTTCAGTGCGGGAAGACTTTCCCTGCGACGTTTGGGCACAGAGTTTCATTTCGACTCGGGCGTTATACTAACAGCCGAAGTTCTGTTGAATTGCGGTAATGCGTTTTTTTTCTACCTGTTCATGCCTTATCCAAACACACGCGCACACACGTGCACCGTGCATGTTGTACAACACAGCATTGATCAGCACCATGTTGAGAGGCCTAATCACAGCTTGGTTCAGAATTTCAAAGATCCGCAGTGAATTCATCTCTCTCTGGAGGCCAATTTCCTAAACCAGCATGATAGAAAAAGTGCATTGTAATGTGATATATAGAAATATATATATAAATATAACAGAACTTTAAATCCATATACATTTCAGAATCCTATTTCGTTTGAAAAGAAGATCCAACGTCCACTATCCTCAAGTGTAACGTTAGTTGGTTACCATCTTAACACTATAACAATACCATAATAACATATGGCAGTGTTATTCTTGCGTAAAAATATTTTAAATATTCAATATGACAGTCATCAACCTATTGGCCTCCTGTATACATATTTAACAGCTGACAGTTGCTGATGGGTCTCATCAGCAGAGTAAGGCCCATTACATTACTGCAAGTTGTCCGGAAATGTATATATGTATGTTGAATTTCTTTCACATCATACATAGCCAACCCTGCTAATCGGAGGTGCGGAAGTCCAATAAGCCTGCTCGCTGAACCGAATTTTTTTTATACAATTTTGATGTGGAGATGTGGAATGAATTTCGCCTGTTTATTTGTTTACCCTATCCATAATCCACACGGGATGGCACGTGATAATATTTCACGTAACCTGGCGGTCACCGAGTGTGCACGGCAACCCGAGTGAATCTTACGTGAGCGGACTTTCAGCTTGATGGGCTCCTTCGAGATGATGGTACGGGAGGCCACAAACTGCGCGTAGCAGATGTAGTCGTCTCGGCTGTCCACCGGCTTGACGTTGGAGAAGTAGAGGTCACCGCTGAGGCCCTGCGACACTCGCTTGTCCTGCCCAATGTGGTCCAGCGCTGCGAAGGCAAAAAAACAAATGCCCTAACTCGCATACGGAAGGGCAAGGAAAGGTACGTCAAGGGCTCGAGTAAGCGTGGAGGTGATGCTAATCTCCGGTTTACAGCCTCGAGCCAGAGGTGGAAATTCCACAATTCATGTGTCAGGGGGCAGGGCAGCTTTATCCCATAGGACAACCATTGCCGACTTTCCTTCTCGATAGCAAGGATATACCTCTGTTGAGTTTTTGTGACACAGAATCTAAACATTATATATATATATTTGTGTAACCGCCGGCATCGTGTTCTGTCGTCGTTCCGTACTGCTCGTCATCCACAAGATTTTGGGGGGAGGAACGCCCTGGGGAGGCTTGCAGGGCAGAACCACCGAGTTGCCCTCGTCAACCTCCATGGGGTCCAGCACTTCCTTGGGCCACTTGGGGGTACCTGGGCCACGCACGCAACATGGGCACGCGGTCACCGCTGGCTGGCGAACGTTGGCACGGGCTATGCGCAAGCTGCGCTCACGCTATGCACACACTACGCACACCACGTTCACAATACGCACACGCTATGCACACGCTACGCACACCACGTTCACAATACGCACACGCTATACACACGCTACGCACACGCTATGCACATGCGCTCGAATGCACAGCGCTGACGGTCCTCGCGGGCTCTAAACGAGGCCTTTGATGATGGTCGCGACCACCAATTGCTACAGCACAAAGGATATCACGAAGACGCCACGTTGCACGCATGAGGACAGGATAATCTGTCGCAGATCAACAGTAGGGGGGCGATGTTGCTATGGTGGCGGGTTTTTTTCCCCCGATTGAATACATTTTGAGGTTGTTATTTTTTTCAAAATGTGGGCCATTACGTCAGCGCACGTGGCCTATTCTTCTTAAAACATTATCACGGAATTTTGTTAACGTCCGCTATGACGCAGGCGGCAAATGCTCGAATGACATACCCGCAGTGTTAACGAGGGCAACCGCCGGGCTCCAACAGCAAACCTCTGCGACCAAGCAGCAAAGGCACAACCGCTCGGCCGTGTCACTGCCCAGCAATAGGGCCCACTTTACAATGTTTACTCCCTTTGTCGCCCAGCGGCCTGGACACCCCTGGACCATGGAACCCGGTGCAGTTGCACCGACTGCGCACTTGATAGCTCCGCCACTGGGAGTAACAATACATCATGGCACTGTGCGATTTACACGAGGGAGACAACACGACGGATAGGCAGGTGCCTGCGAAGGCACTGGGGATGTTTAGGTACACAAGTAGGAAGGTAGAACAGGTACTCCGCAGGGAACGTGGGTTGGGTAAGTTTGTAGACACACTGGGAAGGTGGGTGTATTTAAACATCTGTTTGACAGGATGTTTGCCGGAGAGGGTTTCTTTTTGCAGCTTTGGCAATCACTGATTACTAAAAGAGAAGTAATAACAAACAGATGTATTTTCTCACTGGGAGGAAGGACAGAACTGGTATTTGGCTGGTTTCCTTGTTTATTACATGGGGTCCAATTTGCGGCTTGACGAAATAGCTGAATCACACTGGCTTGGCAATTTGCCCTTTTGTTGTTAATGGAGACATCAGCATGGTTTTGGCAAAAAAAAAATCGTACGAATTTGTTCAATACCAACACGTGGATCGGGCCATTAGAGGTTACATGTGAATAAGACCAGCCAGCCAACACCTGAACTCTTTCCCTCCATCAGAAAAGCTAAAAGTGGAGGCCTGCAACATTTTGCTCACGCCACTGCTGTGGTAGAGCCTCCACAAGAGACCTCTAAAGGGCTCCTTCCTCGCCACCTATTTTGGCGTGTCATTTCCACGCAGGCCAGATGTCTCGAAGACATGGGAGTACCCATACTTTACCCCACCGCACACGACCTGCCGATCAACTAACTGTGGGTGGTGTATTCATTTACACGGCCGAGTGGACAGAGGTGGGGAGAATTAAAGAGAGCATCCCATCGTTTAAACTTCCACTCCGGGAGATTGAACCGGAGACAAGTGGATGGCAAATCCAGTGAGCTGACCATCATTATAACATGGCAGCATCCTCTTCCTCCATCTCATTTTCAATATGAAAATGTTTTTTTTTTTTAATAGAGAGCCCCGCACATGCAGCTTACGGTAGCCATACATCCGTGCAAACATCACTTATATTTTTCAAGGAAAAAACAAAAGGACGTTGGTGAAATTCTGAGGAAGGCTCTGGCTGATGGAACTGCAGGGTCAACTGGGGAAGGTACACATCTGCAAACGTTTACCATGGATAGCTCGTCTGTTACCTTCCATCTTAGGAGGCATGTCACTGTGGACATCTTTCCAAACGATGAGAAAAAAAGACATGATTAACATATTCAAAACACGAACACGAAAGCAAGAGAATCGTGACGGAAAAAAATAATCGGATTTTTTTAAAGTCAAATCATGATTGCATTTCACATTCGTGCCGTGCTCATAGTGCAAGGCTATCACATAAGTGCTGCGTTTCACAGACACAAGCCTACAATCGCAGATGGTAAAGTCTTACATGACAGTCTAGTTTAAAACATATTGTGTAAAAAAAGAAAGACACACGCAGACATCCCATCTTACTTTCGGCCACTCATTTGAAATATTATTGCGCAGATTACATCCCCGACATGCTGAAATCCCCATTTATGAAAACAGATGCCTGCTGTCACTTTGCTCCGATGACAAATGTCTGCAATCCCGTGCCTATGGCTGTGGCGGTTTCCTGGTTAAGCCGCGGCTCACAGAGATTGACAGGACGATCGGTAGAGACGGAATTGGGAGCCCAATGGCTTCGCCAATATTGGTGTAATAAACCTTCTTGAGACGGCTTCCGGAATCAGTCCTTTATTGTCAACTTTTCACAGTTACACTTTAGACACACTCTCCGTTGCTGGCTGACAACGGAGAGAGGGCAGACTTCTCGCTAAGTCCCCACCGCGTACGCGCGTGACTCCCGCTCTGTTCGGTTCCCAGTCTGCTCCCGACTGTCCCCTCTCTCTCTCCTTTTATCCCTCCGTCACGTGGTACTCCCCAGCCAATCCTCCATGGACAGCGTTGACCGTTCCAGATGGTTCCCTGTCAATCCCGGGACCACGCCCCTGATCCGGCTCCCCATTAGCTGAGGCCCCAATTGGCCAAGCCAATCACCCCTGCTAACACGCCGTGATCACGCCGGGGCCATGCTCCCTGGCTCATCCCTTATTGGCTACAAAGCAGGACTGGCAAGCCAATCCCCACGTGAATCCTCTATAGCTGTTATTACATTGGTACAAAGTTCGGCGGAATTCAGCCCTGGATGGAACAGGTTGCCCGCGTGGTCATCGCGTGCGGACAGGCGTTTCTAATAACTCCTGTGTTTGTACGGCGTGGAATAAAAGATGAGGATAGAGAGACCAAAAAAAGCCCTTAGCCGTTTTATTCCTTAATTAACAATTGGTAAGTCGAATGTGACGTTCGGATGTGACTATTTAAATGTTAAAGGTTGATTTTTTTCAGTGTAATCATATACTCCTGCTGCAGCAGGAGCAGCAGCAATGTAATTTAATACACTGAAATTAACCTAAGATGTTTCAAGGCCTCATTAATATCAGAAGTGCAAAAGCTCCATGAAAGGAAGATATGTAATTAAATGCCATTTGCTGCACTGCAATCAACGCGTGCATTCATTTGTACGCATTAAGCAATTCAAAAAAAAGAACCCATCAGGAAAAAATACCTTCTGCTCAATTCTTTACTTTGCACGTGATCATTGCCCTGCATGATATATATTCAATTTAACCCCCCCTTACCTTCTTGGACAAATATCATAAGCGATGCCTGTACAAGAGCACACCAATTAGCCATTACAACGGGACACGTGAAAACCTCATGAAGTGAATTTGTTGAGGACGTCACGTATTACCATCAAAGTCGTAAATGCAAACACAGCGGGAGAACGTACAACTACAGTTGAGTCAGGAATCGAACACAGACCCCTTTTTTGCTGTGAGGCACAAGCGTCACGACTGCGCGAACCTGCCCTCCAGAGTTTTGGGTATCTGTCTTCGGTGTTCGAGGCTTAATTCATTGGTAGTATGGCAGGTTTTCAAACAATTCTAAGTAGAACATTTCAGCAGTTAATCCATTTTTACCCTCTATATTGAGAGAAAGTGCCTGACAATGTTGCACGTATGTCTGTTTCTGAAATCAATTGGCTAATTGTACAAATATAAATGCTTCAGTCCGTAGAGTAAATCCCATATTCGAAATATTTTTTTCTTCCACTAGACACAATTGTATTTGTTATCTGAACTAGTGCTGGGCCTCCCCTAGGTTGACTCAACCTTACATGCGTCTCTGGTGTGGTCTGCAAACATCGTCACTGGGGAGATAGACAAAGGCGGGCTGGGCATGGCCCTCGCCACCACATCCCCGCGTGTGCTGTGCTTGCTGACGGCACTTGCCGTCAGGGTTGCCACCCGTCCAGGTTTTTACAGGATCCTCCTCTTGTTCAGAGCTACCCTGGGAAGACCGTAATTCCTTCCCGGAACATGAAAAGTCACAGTTGTTGTGTCTGTTGGCACTCATAGACCTTCAAGGGCAATGCATTTCCAAGTTCTAATAACCTTGCTCAATTAAAAACAACTATTATTTATTATAATTGTTTTTTTACCCTTTTATCTGGCAACAAAACTGACACCTTTTTTACAAGGAGTCATGTTTGCATTGACCACAATACCTGCGGTCGGAATGCAAACAAAAAACACAACTCTGATAATGTATGCACTGGCCTTGAAATTGATTGGTCCACACCCGAGACAGCTTTTTTTAGAGCCTAGTCTCACATGGTGTTGGACCAGATGACGCCAAAAGGCGCCTTTTGGCGTCATCTGGTCCAACACCATGTGAGACTAGGCGCCTTTTGGCGTCATCTGGTCCAACATCATGTGAGACTCGGCTCTAAGAAAAACTGTCTCGGGTGTGGACCAATCAACTTCAAGGACAGTGCGTACATTATCAGAGTTGTGTTTTTGATTGCATTCCGACCGCAGGTATTGTGGTCAATGCAAACATGACTCCTTGTAAAAAAATGTGTCAGTTTTGTTGCCAGATTAAAGGGTAAAAAACCAATTATCATATTTTGCTACTGGCAAAGGAGGTTCCAATGGTGGAACCATTTTTTTATTACATTTTAAGAGTTTTGATACGTATATTGGTTATATGTGTTGGTTTTGAACGGCCCACGATTAAAGTTTAATAGCGTTGTTTGTTGCTGGCCACTCGTTGCTTTATGCCTTTAGCCGTGCACTCACAAACTGCGGTGAAACAAGAACAAGAATCGCTTGAGGCTCTCCCATCTTCCGGTCCAGCATTGTGAGATATTGTCCTCCCCGCCCACGATGTGTCCCAGAGCGGTCTTCTTCCTAAGCCTCACGTGCCCCCCAAGAGTTGGACATCTGCGAAATAGAGCTTCATGGCTCGTCGGATTTCTCCAGTGTAAATAAATAGTCTGAATCGAAGTTTTTTCGATGCCAACACGGCATGGGGGAGGAGGAGGGAGAGGTGCGGGTGGCAGGGGGTTTGGGGGTTGGGGTGATCATTGTGCCTGCCACACGCTGGTGGCCCTTACTTGCAATGCGCAGTTTGATTTTGTCGGAGACAGCGGTGCCCAGCTTGTTGGAGACCAGGCACTGGTAGTCGCCCTCGTGCCGCTTGGCGTGGCCGGTGCTGTTCTTGACGAAGGTGAACGAGCCCGAGCTCTCGGCCGTCACCACGCCCACCTCGCCTCTCGGGTCGAACGACTTGCCATTCTTCGTCCAACGATAACTGCAAAGGGGCATGGGACAGCACCGTCCATTCCGCTGACCCGGATCGCTTAAGCAAGCATGAGAGTCGCCTGGTCTATTGAGTTCGAAACCTGGCTCTGTTCGTTTTGTGCGCACAATGGCAACACGTTCGGGAGCTAAATGCCAATGTTGAGGTCTGCTAGCAACGAGGAGAAGGCTTCAGGAGAGAGCTCGTGTAGTTTTAATACTCCCTCCTTTGAATGAGCACAAACTACCAGTATTCTAGTCTATGGCTCACCTGGTTAAACAAAATAACCTTGGGCTTGTAGTTTAAAAGACCGGTCAAAATTATTTTCTGCTCAAATGAGCATTGGAGGTGGACGGCACTCAACTCCCATTTACAGCCCTCAGTAGGTGGTGGAAAAGCCACGTTCTTATGGCAAGGGTCCATCTAACCATTGCACAACCACCGTCGACTTCTCCAAACATCGGTATTCATTTTATGGACCCAAGAGGGATGATGGGCTGAGTCAACCCCCCACCCAGGATGCAAACTCGCAACCATCTGATTGCGAGCTGCTTGCTCTACCGCTGAGCCACCTAGCCGGGAAAAAACAACAACTGCTCACTGCTCTACCCACAGAATAGTCGAGTGTGCTCTGTGAAGCTGGATTCCCATAGTTTGTCTCTAACTCGCATCTCGCTCACTCTGCATGGACTTTGCGTGCCGGATTATCACTGCCATATGGCGCCTGCATTCTCTGCACGCACTGTGACCAAATCGCCCGGAACGCGCGCCAGATTTCTCCAGATTTCAGAACCTAAGCAGGTGCTTAGCCTGGACTGTGCTTGGATGGGTGACCACTGTGCACAACAGGTTGTTATAGGCTGTGAGGCTACGCTGACAGCAGAGGGCAGTGCAGAAAAATCCACTGTTGCACTGCTACTTCAATTATTCTCCAGCCTTCACCAACCCACACTGACCGGTATGGTGAAGTATGATCAAATAACCCACCCAGCTGCCATCGCCCCCCCTCCCCCACGCTTCACTGCGTAGAGAGGCTCTCATCCAGCATTGCAATTACAAAAGGTTGTACACAGCACTTTATTTCTCATGGAATATTTCCAAGACTCCCCCCAAATCCCCAAACCCAAACCTCTCGCCGGCAGCAGATGGGAGGGTGGGGAATGACATTGTTATAATATAAGTACAGACATGTGTTTTACCCAGGAAAGCCTCAATGAGACTCAAACATATTTTTCAGGAGAATCTTGCGAGGTTTCACAATAAAAGTGATATTCCAATGTGTTTATTTTTCTTCCACGAATTAATATGTTTGCGGTGCAATTGTTCACACGTGGCCCACCAATTTCAAATAACGTCACGGGATCTGCGACGTCGATCGTGTAAAGCAGGTTTGCGTGCATATCGTCGATGGTATTTATTATATATTTTTACCAGGTAAGGTCAACTGAGCTATGTAGCTCTTTTTTAAAAGTGACCTGGCCACAAATTATAGCTCAACGAAGTGGCTTATCACGTGGAAATTTACACCAGCCAAATACTCGAAACACATGTTAATTATAAATGTGGAAGGAAAACCCAGAGGACCCGGAGAAAAATCCACACAACCACGGAGAGAGAGACATGCAAACTCCAAATATACAGCAGGCATCAGCGTCGGGATCGAACCCACGACCTCCTGTATACCAGGCGAGGTAGTTAACATCTCGTTACTGCAGCGCCTTAATACACCCGCCAGTGTTAACCAGGACGGTGGTGAGGCTCGAACCGCTAACCTCAGCTTCCGAACAGGTCCGGCTGAAACTGACCCCTGGTTGTCCATGTGCACCCTGGATGCAGTCAACGGAGTGGGGCCCACCGCAGAAGCCCTGTGGGTTTAATGTGATGCCGTGCGGCAGCACGGCTGGTTAACCACGTACCTCGGGGCAGGGGTCCCTTTGGCCTCACATTTCACTAAAATGTCCTCTAACGGGTCGACGTAGTGGTCAGTGGGGGACTGCTTCGTGATCGCAGGCGGCTGCTCCACTGCGGAACAAAAACGGCACACATTAAAGCAACACTTCGGCGCTGTCAGTCGGCGGCTTCTGACTTGCAATACAGTAAATCACCCGATTTCCGCCCCGCACCGTACCCCACAACCCCGTCCCGAGAATTTGATTTGAGAATCAATGTTTTTTTTGTTTCCCGTCTCGTTTTGATTGACCGTCTCATTTGTATTGCATCTCTATGTAGAGCCGTATTCGCTCCATGAGGTTAAATATTCCATGAGCATGAAGAGGTGAAAGGCAAAAAAGTCTGGCCCTGCGGTCGCCTGCTCACGTCATTGCTGGCTTGAAGGGCTGCCATGAGACAAAGCTCTAGAAGAGCACCTCTGGATGGGTATTTGGCCTACTCTGCTGGTCAGACGTCTTGGAAGAGGTGAGAGTGCCCACACTTTACCCCACCATACATGACTTGTCAATCGACTAACTGTGCTTTGACGTATAATTCGGATGAATGGTAAATCGTAGTTTTCCACGCACACAATTCGATGCACATATTGTAAGCATCGGAATCAATTGTAACTGATGAACCGATGCATCAACATATTGTGTGTGCTTATCTTTTGTTATTTTACAATTGAACAACCAGAAAATATAAATGGTTAAGGCGCTACAAAAGCTGTGATTACTGCACAAGCTATGATTACAGAAGGATTATGGTTAAAATCGAATTGTACTGCATTTTTAAAATACAATTACAGATATTCAAAGCGACATTACCAGTGTGTGCATGTTGTGTCATTATCGTCAGTCGTTCGAATTGTTATGAGGATGTATTATTTCTTGAAATCATAATCAGTGTGGCAGATGCTTCCAATGAAAAGAGACAAGAAAAACATTTCCTTGGAAAAAACATGAATTTCATTAACAATATAAGCAAGAAGAGTCCCTTACTAAAATAATAGATCTGGCATCAGTAGTAATATTCAAAGTGGTTATAAAAGAGTGAAGGTGCAGTTCTGAAATTGCTTGCTCATGCCACGCTGATGGAAGGGCCTCCAACGAGAGGGAACTCTACAGAGACCACCTAAACGGGTATTTGGCCTACTTTTCCACGCTGGTCAGACGTGTTGTTTAGAGCTGGGAGTACCCACGCTCTACCTTACTGCGCGCTATCTGCCAATCGACTTGCTCGTGCCACTGCCAGTCGAAGGGGCTTCCACTCTAGAGGGAGACGGCCTAGACAGCCTCACCTCCCAATGGGCCTCCTCTTCCACACTGGCCAAACGTCTCGGAAGGGGAGGGATAAGCCACACTTTACCCTAGCGCACGTGACCGCCGAACGACTAACTGGAATCCATTTATTCATAATCAACGTTTTTGGGTTTAGATCGCGTTATTTATAAATGTGTCGTAACCCTCCACCACCCGACACGGCCAATCAGTAAAAAAGTGTCACGTTGACAAAAGACAAATAGTTCACTGCTTTAGCCCACCGGTGTGTTGAATCGTGAAACCACAAATTGTAAATGGCCGTGTCGGGTGGTGGAGGGTTATGACACATTTATAAATAACGCGATCTAAACCCAAAAACGTTGATTATGAATAATATTGGTCGCGAAAGCCTACGTGTTAAACTGGAATCAATTTACACTGCAGGGTGGACCGAGGCATTCCGGAGGTGGGGGATTTAAGAATCGGTGCCGTTGTTCCAACTGCGGCGCCAGAAGATCAAAGTTATGACCGCTAGGTTGCAAGTCCAGTGGGGTAAACCATTACACATCACGGCGGCTTTCCAAATTGGTGGCACGATTTTAAAACGTCACTGATCTCTACAAAGTTCCAGTCGCAGTGGCCTCTTGCGCAGGAATTGGTGATGTCATTGCAGAAAGTTGAAATGTGCGTTTGGCGCATCGAATGTGCCAAGAGATGTGGGCAGGTGGCAAATTTGTGGTGTTTTTCTCACTCAATTAGCGATGCCTGTTGTGTGCGATCGGCAGTGACGGAACCCATAAACGTTTTAATTGCACGCGTTTCTGATCGCAGTTATAGTTTAGCGAATCACGTTCCTCTTGATGTAATGCCACACTGCCTTGGAGATCACTGGTCCATTGAGTGCAAGTTCTGTCAACAAGTCTGTGCAGAGACTGCACAAGTGGAGCCCAGCTGAGCATTGTAGCAAGAGTGAACAACTAAATGCAGAGCAGAACCAACATTCGTTAACATATTTTTAAAAAAAATTACGGAAGCAAGTCGCTTGTTTGTGGTTAGTTGTAAGCGGCAAACGAAGATTGCCTGGAGGATCAAATTAGTGAAACAGATGATGTTCCACGATACATCATGAATGAACTCATAACGTCATTGATAGTGCATGGAAAGTTTGGGAAAAGTTCTAAATTAAATAGAGTGTAAGTTGTCTGTAACCACAAATGTGGGGACATATAAACAGAGATGAGAGACTGAAGATCATAGGACTTTGCAGCCAAATAAATAAACAATATTGCGGATGCATGCACCGTTTGTGTGTATCTTGGGCTCTCTGGCACGATGCTCAAGCATTATTTGTAATAAAAAAAATTACTTTAAAGTTACTTTCAAGTGCTCGCCCCCACCCACTGGTTATCCCTGTGGGTGTATTAATCGAAAACACGAGGCCGTTTTTTTAAGTGTAGACCATGTGTCCCGGTGTCACGGTCCAAATTTACCAAGTTTAACACGTAGGCTTTCGCGACCAATATCATCCATAGGAGTTTTTTTTGGGGGTTAGATCGCGTTATTTACACGATCTAACCCCAACGCGTACTAACCCAAAAAAACAATATTACGGACAAATTTACCAAATTTGAAAATGACCCGCAAATTAAGTAATTTGACCGAACCGCATTGAAAAATCACCTCCTACTGGCAGCCTATGCCCATCAGGGAAACATACGGCCTTCGTGATAGCACATCGCTATAAAAATGACGCTAAAAACAATCGTTTTTAACGTGATTACTTTAGCGAGGTCAATGCATTGACATTTTGAAACGTATGGCCGCGATGTCACAGTTTATGTCACAGTGGAGGTGGCTGGGTGGCTGAGATCCGAATTCTGAGATGGCACTGTTAAGATTCTGGGTTTGAATCCAGTGAGTGAGTTCATGCCCTCAGCCTGGTCACCAATGAATGCACGCGAAAACAAAATATTGGTCAAGTAACATTTTCTTCTGCATTCACTTCATTCTGCTACATTTCATGTCTGAGAATTAAAAATATCAGTCTGACTCATCGTAGGAGCAGAATGGGGTGGGAAAGTGATGCCCTCCCCCATGCGGATCAGAGGTCACTTGAAGCGATCTCAGGGGGAGCTTTGTGATACCTGCTTTTGTGTTTCCATTACAGACGCTGATATCACTGCCTTATTGAGGGATCCAAATTGATGTTTTGTCTTGTTATACGACACCGATAGCACAATCGGGATTAGATCAGGAAATAATAAATTTTTTAAAAGCACAATAATGTAGTTTTTTAACGGTTTTACTTAACTTGACTCCTGTTTGTCGTGGTCAAATCTTGTAATCAAAAGTTAGTCTACTTCAGGTTGTCCAATCAATTCCACATTTTGCACACGTACTCAGATCCGGTGACAATGCATGCCTGTATTAAAATCGGCATCCATCAATCAATTAATTCGTTACTTTAAAGCAATTTACATTTTGTATGGACGCCTTATTATTTATATATATATTTGTTTAGGTAAAAAACGCAGCGGTCCCTAAACTCTCGAATCGCCTGCTCCGTGTGAACAAGTTACGGAAGCGATCAATTAATTCAAGTAAGCAATGATGTGGGGGGAGCAGGCGCCGCATCATCGACGTACTTCACGACCGTGAGTTAAAGAAGTTGTTAATAAAACCTTTGTTTTTAAAAAACTATTTTTAAGGAGTTTATTTGTCCTCATTAACAAAGCACCCCAACGGGTGTTGGACATCCAAACACACTCACCATAGCTACGTATCTACAAGAACAAAACATATTTGTTGGGAGTGTGCATTTCCCTTTTAAAAAAAATCTTCATGAGAGGAAGCGTTGAATTAAATTACGCGTAACGGAGCACCCACTGATATCTCCATTTGTGCACTTCATGTACATGGCTCGTAGTCGCTAACCGGTCCGCACGATAACACAGCAGCTGGTTTTGGAACACGCACAGAGACACCGCAGTACAGCACGAATTTGGATGACTATGTAACTAAATCGACAAGCAGAGAGTGCGCAAGCAACTATCGAATATTGATTGCTATTGAAAGCACATCAACGGTAATCAACTTGCTATATGTGCAAGCATATAGTGATTCAATGTCCTGTGCTTGAATGCCAATAGGTCTATTCTTTTTTCCCCCCCGAAAGCCTTAGATAATTGACGCCAACACATTGCATGAACGATGCAGATTGGCTTTCCCTTTGCCATCCGTGCCGAATGCGCTGCGAGACATCATCACAGCATCCCGTTAACTAATCGGATTCATTAAGATGCAAAGCGCACGGGCACACTTGAAACACAAAAAAGACACTACGAGCACGACAAAAAAAATAGTTAATTAATTACCAGCGATTAACCAAATTGCGTACGGGGGCGGCTGGCTGATTAACTCACAGCTGAGGTTGGGATTTTGATCAATAAGCACAGCTCACATTCAAACACCGCATGACGCCGGGCTGCACACCGAGCCTGACGCAGAGGCTCTCTGGCTCAATAATTACGAGAGGCGTGGGATTACGGCAAGCGGCTGTTCCCGGCGTCGCGTGAATATCACGGCGACGGCATCGTGCCCGTTGCCGTAATCTGCCGCGAGGTTTTTGCCGAAGCTTCCGTCTAGCTGCACGGGGGAGGGAGGCAAAAAATCACGCCCGGCTTTGCGGTCCGCAAAATCACGCCCGAATGTGGAAGAGGCACTGAGCAAAGGCGTCGTTTAGCGTAATGGTGCGCCGTACAGCACGTGACTCAGGATGGCGCGGGGTAAATTGAGAGAAATGCTCGGATGTCCGCGGATAATGGCCATGCAATTACACGTGTGTGAGTTACAGTAAAATAAAAAATGAGGGGGGGAAAAAACGTGCATGGAGATCACTCTTCGATGAGGCTTTTTAATGGGCAACTTGATGGCCGGGAAATGGAATTTTCTTCGCGGTGACTATGGGCGGAGTGATGTGTGAAATCTAGAATGCGCATCACTCGAATGCTTATGTACAGATGGCAAGTGCAACGGGGTCACTTACCATTCTCCAGAAGTGTGGCTTAACATGTTAAGAAAGCGTGAGTCAAGAACAATGTACTGTTAGTATGCATGCTTGGAAAATAAGTGTTAAAATCATAAGCCATTGTTAAACATTACCATTCTGCAGTCAGAGGCTTCTGTGCACCTTTTCCAGACATAGCGAAATATACCTACATTGAAGTTACTCAGATGCACTCTGAACATATCGGTTTAAAGTGTGCGGCATTACCGCACACAATAAAAAAAACACGTTTCACAGAGATGCCACCGTGGAATACAATTAAAGCGACCGCTCGCTAACGCTCGCACTCTTGTTTTGCAAGATAGCCATAAAACACAAATGGTGACATCACACATGTTTTGCTGCACAGCGAAATGAACGGTGCACAGATGCGCACTTTATTCTGCTTTGCACAGCAGTCAACGCCATTACAAAAAACAATCCATTGGCATTGTTATTTTTTTAATTAAATTCACAAAGCATTATAGCGCAATGCTTAGAGATGGACCGCTGCTCCAAAAGGTCCCAGCAAATACAAATTAAATAAATACAAGATAAACCCACTATCAACGTGAACTGACAATTTAAACCAAGATGTTTGTTGTTGCTACATGCTTTGAAAGGCCACTGCCCGAAACGTCGCCTATTAAAAATTTACCTTATTAAGGGCAAGCACACATTATTTGCTTGACGAATGCATTTGAAGCAACATCATTTTGCTCTGTTTGTTACTTGTGCCTGTGCACCACAATTACCAATGCAGCATCAAGAGCGAAATCAACCGAATAATTTGCTAAAATCAGGAGGGGCTGCGCTGCTTGGCGCCACCGCAATGGGGTTAGCAGGAGGGCAACGCGATCGACCTGGCACCGAAATCGGCCACCAGCGCCAGCACGGTATAGGCATCGCCACTGGGGAGACAAAGGCGACCGAGCGTGGTTGCTGACCCACCCACCCCCCTGCCTCGCGTGCCACAGTGCCGGCCTTCGCAGGTGCTGCTCGCTAAAAGCACTCGCCCCCAACAGTCGGCTGCAGATTTCGATTTAAAGCTTTCGTGACTGCAGGGATTCATCTTCTTGGTTCTTTCGGTAAAGTCACGTAGAAGGGAAGTAATAAAATAATAAAAATAAAACATAATAAAATAATTATCACGACGTTTCGGCCACAACGCAAGCAGCCGTCCTCAGGTGAAGACCAGGTCTGTCTCCCCGTGGCCGAAACGTCGTGAAAATTATTTTATTATGTTTTATTTTTATTATTTTATTACTTCCCTTCTACGTGACTTTACCGAAAGAACCAAGAAGATGAAGTCTTCTTTGGTTCTTTCGGTTAAGTCACGTCTAAACATAAAATAATAAATTAAATAATTATTTTATCTTTAGACGTGACTTAACCGAAAGAAAATAATAAAATAATTCTTTTATCTTTAGACGTGACTTAACCGAAAGAACCAAATAATAATTCCTGCAGTCACGAAAGCTCCAAAATTAAGGAGGATGAAATCTTCTGCAGGCTACGCACGCGAGAGGGGTGGCTTTGCATTTGTGCGCGTGCATGCGTGCGCGCGTGTGGGTGTGTGCGTGCGCGTGTGTGCGTGCGCGTGCGTGTATGTGCGCGCGTGCGCGTGCGTGCGTGTGTGTGTGCGTGCGCGTGCGTGCGTGTGTGCGTGCGCGTGCGTGTGCGCGCGCGTGTGTGCGCGCGTGTGCGTGTGTGCGCGTGCGTGCGCGTGTGTGCGCGTGCGTGCGTGTGTGCGTGCGCGTGCGTGCGTGCGCGCGCGTGTGTGCGTGCGTGCGCGCGCGTGCGTGCGCGTGCGTGCCACTCACGGTCTATGGGGATGTCGATGGAGCCTGACGTCACCCAGAGGGTCGCGAGGAGGGCCGCCCCCGCCAGCAACGAGCGGCGTCGCCCTGGCAACATGGCCCCTTCGGCTGGTGGTGCAGAAAACTGCGGATCGAGTGCTCGCGGGCTGCTGAAAGGGGAATAGGTCCTCTCCTCCTCCGCTCTCGCTCCCTCTCTCTCTCTTCTCTCTCTCGCTCGCTCTCACCGCTGCTCCCTTTCTTCACGCGACGGCAATAATAACAACAACAACAAAGGCGCGGCCGTGGCACTCCCCGAGTCGATCTCGCCGGCAGGCTCCACCGCCCCACGCCACTGTCCACGTTCACCGCGGGTGATGTCGATGGACCACCGCTGCCGCTGCTGCTGCCGCTGTAAGGAAGGGAGTGGTGGTGGTGGTGGGGTGGGTGGGGGGGGAGGTGGAAATCCGATGGAGTTAGAAAAAAAAACAAATGGAAATAAAATACAATAAAAGGCTGCCCGCCATCAATAATGCATGATCGAAAAAAATGGAGCCAGTGTCTTCCTCCCGGAATTGCATCGATCGCGCGCCAATTGTCTCGCGGACGACGCGACGAGACGCGATGCATCGAACATCGAAGCGACGGCGAACAAGACGAGATACTCTTTGCAACGAGACAATATTTTACATGTATTTTAGTTTTTAGCTGTGCGCCGCCGCGGCTCTTACGAACGTGAAGCTCCGGCGCGCGACGCGTCTGCAGGCGAAAGAACGGAGCGCTAAAGACGGCGTGAGCTCACCTCGTGGGGGAGAGCAGATTGCACTAAGGCTGTCGCCACCGGCTCCCCTAGGGGAACCGTGGGGGGGGGGTGGTGGTAGTGGTGGAAGGAGACGAGTGGTGGGGGGGGAGGTGTGTGCGCGATTCTGCCGCTGCTGCTGCTGCAAGGCAGCATCGCAAAATTGCAAATGCGTTTCCATTCCCATAGCACTGCATTCGTGGAACGACATCATTATCAAGCAATCTCCGCAGCCGGGAGAAACGACAGAGATAATCGACAGCTGACCCCTTAAGTCAAACAAAAAAAATACATTTTAAAATCTACATGAAGGTCCATCATTAATTGCGCAAGATAAACCCGGCGTGACTTCAATTAAGCCAGAGACCAACGATTGTTATTCTGACTCGTCGTATTTTGTGACTGGGTATCTAGCTACATTGTAAAATAATATGGAATGCCTCTGGGAAGACGTCCACCATAGAGATTGGGCGATGAAATCAGCTCGCGTTGCAGGTGCAAGCTGGATTATAATACCATCGCAGGAGCATGAAAGACTGCTGCTGCTGCTGCTGCTGCTTGGGACGATCTCATCCAGCAATGAATTAACCACGGCTGCTAATGATGCCGATGATGCTATAACAACAATTAAATCTGACGCCGCAAGTTGGGATTCCTGGCCACAGCTAAAATCGGTGACGAATGAGATCTGATCCATTATCTCAGCCCCTCCTTCACCCAAACCCGTCCTGGCGCGGTGAAATATGGTGGAACAACCCCCCTTTGAGCAAAGGGCACGAAGGAGAGCTTTCATCCCACAGTGGATTGGAGAAGGACTGTGAATTATTACTGCCATGTGACAGGCACACGGAGGAACACCTTCCATCGTTATTTTGTTTCAAGGCAAGCCAGCCTATGGCATGCTGACTCAGATGCGAGGCCCAGCCCTGCAGCTCGAAGATGCAGGGGACATCCCTTAATCACTTGCCGATGACGCACGCGAGGACGAGCGTTTCCGTGCTGCCTAGGCAAGGATGCTACAATGTCAATTACCAAAGGCAGGAACGATCGGAGGAAAAACCAGGCACGCTCAACGACCAACCGGTGAACGGAATCACCGCCACTTTCATCGATCCACTGCTGGATGAGAGCCTCCCCAGGCTGTGTGCATTCTTGGGGGTTATGTTTTTTAACCGTATTTCACCTTGCTGGCCCATGGGCGCTGACGAAGGTAGGAGGGAATACACGTGGGGAGGGCGTGGAAGTAGAATACAACAAAGGATATGGCTGCAGAGCCCTCTCTGCTGCCCACCACGTAACCGCACAGCCTGTAATGCCTGCTATGCATGGCCATCACCGGTCAGAGCGCCAACCAGGCTGAAAGCTGCTTATCTTCAGATATCTCACGAGATTGTCCGTGTTCCTTGGAATTTGGTCGTAGGCGTCCCATTTCACCAAACGTCCGTGCCATTTGCTGCACAGCCATGGAGTCATAAAAATAATTCATCCCAAGACCGTTCCTTCTCATCGTAATGGCTCCCAAACCGTCTCGAATAATAGAAATAACAAAGCAGCCAAGATAAACCCAAGAGAGATTAATTATGCACGACGCTCACCAATTTCCCAATACGCCTGCACGACGACGGCCGTCATCCGTTTATCGACGCAGAGACAATTCCACGGCTTCGAACGCAATCTACCGCGCCACGAAAACGGCGCATTCGAGGCTACAAGCGAGCCCCGGTCTGCCGAATCCGCGCGCGCGTACGCCGCAGCCAACCAAGGCGAACAAGCGCGGCATCTTGAAATGAAGCCCATGCATCTGCAGAAATTACCGTCAGACCGCCGCCCGTGGCATTGGCTCACGGGCGCTCTCTCCGACAGCGAACGCACGCCCGCCCGCTGAGGCGGGAGGAGGCGGCCCCCGCTCGCTACGCCGAAACTCGGGCTCACTCCGCCCTCCGCAATTAGGGGCTTCTGGCATTCGGCCAGATGATGGCACCTCGTTTGATTAAATGTGCCACTTGCAAATTAGGATAACAACGAGGGTCACCCCTCTCCCGCCCCCCTACACCACCACCCCCAACCCCTCGACTGAGTTAGTTTTTTTAATTAACATTACAAAGGCAATATGTATTAAGTGATGTCGATGACCGCTGCGGAGGTTGATTTACTTTGATTTAAGCGACTGTGCACGCAATGAGCTTCGTCATCGTCGTCGTCATTAATGAAATGAATTTGGCAAAAAAAGTCCCGCGATTAATTTTTGCTGCAGCAGGCTTCGTGCAAAATTTGACACTTTTACGTTTTGCAGTTACATCTGGGATCCTTGCGTGGACGTATAACATTTTAAATTAGCAAGTTGTTCACGTCTACAGAGAACTGAACTCTTGTAAAAGCGTACAGATGTGATCTTCATGTTCACCACCACCACCACAGCATGGTTGTGAAGACAATGCAGGGGATAATATTAATTTAGAGTCAATTCCACATATCCTAACACTGTTTAAATGAAAACGGTGCAGAATATAAACTTGTCCGCTTCAGTCCAGCAGGCCGAAATGTTACTGAGTGTTTGATGAACGTGAAAATGAGTCTTGGATTCACAAGCATTTCACATATTTTACAATAGAGCCACTGCGTAATTGATTGTTTGGAAAAATATTGACAGATATCTTTCCTATGTGCTTTCGAGCCGTACTGCGCACTATTTGGCAACGATGTTCGACGTTTTGCTGTGTGCTGGGAGCTTCTTCAAGAACTAATTCAGCATGTAGAGTGCAATGTCAATCATCATGCCGAAGAGCAGAGTACAACTCTAAAACACATCGGTAAGTTTTCCAGCAATACCGCAAAAAAATCTATGCAGCAGTATTGTCGGGCGTGTCTCTTGGTTTACTAAAAAAAGGACCATTACATTGAACAAGGCAGCTTAAATTTACAGTTTCGCATCAATAATAGAGATGTGATATCTGTATTTACTTCATGATTACCATACACATTTCGCCACGATTGCAACTGTAGATTATGCCTTAGGCGCGCGATGGTCTGATGAAATGTGTCTGTTAAACAACCGACGTTATGCATTCGGTTTTGTCAAAACTTATATTTATTTTTTTAACTCAGCAATTGTGCCCGCCAAACACAAATCTCCATCAGAGCTCATGCATAATTAAGGACCTGCTATGCGTTTGTAAGGTTAAAGATTTTTGGCGTTTCCGCATATGGTGGCCTAGATTTTAAGCCAGTTAGTGTGGCCAGCCTCGTATTAATTTTTAACGCGCCACTGGTGTTTAGCATCTGGGTAGGGGCCTGAGCTTGGGGCCTTTAATATTAATGACCCCTCTCCACTGCTGGGCGCAGCACTCATGGGCGGGTACCCACAAAGTGCCACCACCTCCGTGAGCTGCAGCGCACCCGGACATCTTTTGTATTGAGTGGCTTTGCACCCATCATAGCAGCTGTCCAAGGGACGCTGTCAGCTACATCCGTCAGTCGCACTCCGCTTCACCGTGGTCTGTGGCGAATATCTATCCAATTTGCTGAAAAGCAACGAAATAAAAGAAATAAATCAGTAATCTTCAGACCATCTTATTTCTAATCAAGAAATGTTAAGATGCCCAATGAGGATGGCTACCAGATGGAGATTGCGACTGGATCTCTGAATGGTTTTTCACAACAAAAATAAAACACTCGGTGCACATTTGCTCCCTGACCTCATCTAAACCGAGCCGAGTGAGCTGCAAGCTCTGTTTTACAAATGCCGCTACTGCAGCCGAGTAAATGTGGGAGAATGGGGATCTATCCAGCAGCATATCCACAACACTGCTATCAGCTTGGCAGAGTGCATGGAACAAAGAATATGAAACTTTATAACGACTGGATCAAATTTAACTTTTCTAAATGCCATGCTCTCCAGGAACAGTGGAACAAAACTATGACTAAACGCCATGTTAAATTTCGATTTAAAGCTTGGGGGAATATTATATTATTTTATTATGTTTTATTTTTATTATTTTATTACTTCCCTTCTACGTGACTTTACCGAAAAAACCAAGAAGATAAACGCCATGTGTCATCGTGAATCTTAGCGCAAGACAAGTCCCTTGTCAAGCAAGCCACAGTTTTATGCGCGTGTTTCTTGAAGTGAAACTGGAACAGATACTTCCACAAGCGAACTGTGGATCTTAGTCACAAGGGTGGAAGCAAATTCATGTAAAAAAATATATTAAAAAAACAAGCCCGACAAAACCTGGCCATTAACTGAGCCTCACTTTCGTTCGGGGATTCAACAGTACGAAATAGGTGTGCGGACGGGAACACGGAAGCGTACACGCGTCTGGTTGAACACATTGTGTGATCGTGCCAACACCCACACGATGCATGCGTTCGAATATACAGGATGAGCCTGATCGCAATGGAACAATGAACAACGTAAAAAGGTGTTTTTGTTTGAAGGCAATTCTTTTTTTTCACGATTCGCAAATGTTGCCCGCAAACTACGTGATACGTCTCGTATGCGTCGGTTTTGGGGGGTTTTGTGGTTGAAAATGAATAAATGAGAAACTTCGTGGATGATTAGACATGTGGATGGATGGACGTATGCATTGACACATGGCAATCAACACTTTGTTGACATATTTATAAGTTACCATATTTTCCCCCGCTAGCAAATATCTTTCCTTGGACTGATATGCACGATACTATACATTTATTTTCCAATTTTTACAATGTTGCTTTCAATTCTGCTCCCATTGTTTTTATTCAAAATAAGCCAGCATTTCAATTAAACTATCTGCAGCGGAGCCTTCAGAACTGTCCCACTACTACGGCGACATTCATAGTCATCATATGTTCCCTGCAATGGATGGACGATGCATGGCATGCAATCCCCACTCTCCGTCTCAACCAAAATGAACTGTTGCCCACTGTCTGATATTCACTCAATATCTATTGCTCTGTGACTCGCAGATGGCAGTGAGGCAGCGGTCAACGAGATCTTGACCAGCAAAACCATGTTGCCCGCTCTGCTCTCCAGGTCAGGACATGCCCTGTCAAATAAACGTGGCATTTTGGAAAAGGTGGAGTTTTGTACCACTATTGGTTCTTGAGTTATAACCAGAATTGTGGACGAACAATAATACATATTTGAGCAAGTAAATAGGAGTAAAGTATTCCACCACACAGCGGCAAAACACGAAAAATCGTAGAAAATCTGAATATAGCAACCTGAAAGGAGCATGTGTGCATACATTTCCACAAAAATGCGAGGCGTATTTGTGCCCTGACCATTTCTACTCAACATTCATTGAAAGATATTGATAAATAACCCAAATCAGCGACAGGAGCCTGACAAAATGCCCTCGCAGGCAGCATTCTGTATTCAATGCTAAATGAAACCGATACTGAGAAATATGAGTCACACACGTTCACTTGACCCAGGGTCAAATATGCACTGCACAGCAGATTTTCATTTAAAAGCCCGATTCTTAAGCCGAGACAGATATAATATTACGAAAATGTCAACTATAAATTAGCTGTCGGTCATATCCGAAATTTGTTTAAATACTTTCAAATTTATTACAGGAGTTACAAGTCTTTAAATATCATGTCTGACACAAGACAGACCCAAAAAAAAGTAACAGCTTATAGCATGAATAAAATAATTAAGGCTCTCCAATGGCAGTGGTGGACAGGCAACAGCTACATACAACACTGTCCACAGCCATCACTAACGCTGATTTATAACAGAAAGAGAGCGCTGTGGTGCGGTAGTTAAACGCACCACACCATGAACCCGGTGAGTTCAATTCATGGCCATGGCAAAACAGTCCTAGACCCACGCTCTTCACCAACTCACACTGACCAGCATGGTGAGGTATGGTCAAACAACTCCTATGACCGACTTTGAGTGTGGGTGCCTTTTTTAATCGTTATCTATTTCCTGTGAAGATGGCCACTGGTTGAAACTACGAAGCTCTGCTTTAAAATGTATCGTCAATGGAAACATGTGGCGAGTGGCCTTTGAGTTGTTTCTCAGATTAATGTTATTGTAATTATTCACGTTCATTACTCTTATAAAAACAATGTTGCCAATTATAATGCATTTTTTTCTTTGAATTAAAATGTCCTTGAACTCTCCACGGTTGTGGATTCTACCCTAACTAATTCTAGATTTGAAGCTTTCGTGACTGCAAGGATCCATACTCTTTGTTTTTTTCGGTAAAGTCACAGAGGTTAAAAATAAAACAAATTAATAAGTATATAAGGTCGTGTATCTTAGAGCTCTCTTCACTTGATACAGTAATTTTGCTGTGACGGTTCCACCTGAAGATGGAGGCTTGTGTTGCCTCCAAAACGTCGTGATTTAATTTATTTGTTTTTTTAACCTACTGTACGTGACTTTACCGAAAAACCAAAGAGTATCTACCCTAACTGTTTTTAAACATAAATTATGTTTATCATATTATGAAGCACAATCAGAATCTTTATTTAGACGCACTCCTTCTATAATTCGGGACTGCTATTTCATTTTCTTGTAATGTACAAACGTGGTCCAGATGTATTGTGACCCCTAATTGATTGACCCCCCCCCCCACCCAACAATGTTTTTCCTCTGCATATTAATTTCTGCTTTAAATAAATCATACTAACAAAAAATAAGTTCCAGATTATTAAATTGGGGTCACAAGACATCTGGACTACCCTGTACATACAATATCTAAATACACTGCCTACACACGTATACATATTTACATCGGCTGACGGATGGACGAGCGAAGTTCAACCTCAAATATTGACCGACGCCTTCTTGCTCCCACCGCCGTTGACCGAGTCACGGCGGCCGCGATCGGCCCCCGGCGGGGGGAGAGCGCGCGCCCAACCCCGGGAACCGACGTGGGGGCAGCGTATTTGTGTGCACCCCCCCCCCCCACACCACCCCCCACACCGCCCCTCACACCCCGACAATTAATTGCAACCCTCCGAGCACTCCCTGGTACCCGCCACCAACCTATTGTCAAGTAGCGCCTTCGGGGATTTGAAGCCATCATCATCAGCACCACCATCAGCACCACCATCACACACCACCATCATCAGCAGCAGCAGCCGCCCAGAATTGGCCAGGTACCCATCGTCAACCAGCGATGCCATCAACAACAGCAACAACAGTAACCGTCACCACGGCGCTTGTGCCAGGCTGTGTGCACTTTGAGGCCACGTGAAGTGTCGAACGCCCGCTGGCAGGAGGTCACGGGACAGACCCAGGTGCCGTGGGTTGGTCTGACTGAGATGACTGGCAGATGCATCCACACACAACCACGACAACCGCAGAGTACACGTGGGCCAAATCCTAGACATGGCCTCGCCCTGCCACCTGTACCTGGACACGCCTCCATGTGCTATTAAAGCCACGTTTGGCCATGTGCCACAGGCGAGTGAACAGCATGTCCGAGCTAGAATGCTCTGGGAGGTCGCTCTTTCTCTGCTTGTGCTGCTGCTGCTGCTGGTGCTTCAACTGTTTGGAATTCTTATTCTTGGTTCTTTCGGTAAAGTGACGTAGAAGGGAAATAATAAAATAATATAAATATAAAACATACATTGTTTAATAATTACATTATTTTATTATTTCCCATATATTGTTTTATATTTATATTATTTTATTATTTGCCTTCTACGTGACTTTACCGAAAGAACCAAGAATAAGAATAATATAAATATAAAACATATATATATTAACTTATTATTTGCCTTCTACGTGACTTTACCGAAAGAACCAAGAATATGAATCCCTGCAGTCACGAAAGCTTTAAATCAAAATGTTTGGAATTCTGTTCCCCTAACCATCTTCTGCCTGTGACTCTCTCTCTCTCTGGATACATCAAGCGTGCTTCTACTGCAAAGTTGTTTTTTATTCCCTCTCCAGCCTGTAAGATGATACGCCTCATCTCCTGCTCTAAATCATCGCTTCTTCAACGTGTCCTCAATTGGTATTCTTTACCCCTGGTTGTACAGCGTCTTTCGATGCAATTGCATACAATTGCTTCGTAAATCCAAGTTGTATTGATTTGTATTGGTCATTTAGAAGCAGCTCATAAAATCACACCGTATACAAGTAGACTTCTGATATAAGTAACACATTCTGGCGAATTGCCCGATGATGCTGGTTGCAATTACCAGCGAAACGTCGTACTCGAATTGTAAATGTTGTGGCTTCAACACACCGGTGGGCTAAAGCAGTGAACTATTTGTCTTTGTCAACGTGACACATTTTTACTGATTGGCCGTGTCGGGTGGTGGAGGGTTACGACACATTTATAAATAAACGCGATCTAAACCCAAAAACGTTGATTATGAATAAGTAACACATCCTTACATTAGACATATGAGGGGTGAGGCGAACTTCTAATACACGCACACTACTTCAGATATAAGCACACATATAATTTCTCCAAAGAGGTGATCATATATCAAACTTCTACTGTATTGAAAAACATCGACCAATGCCAACTGAACACTTGTTTCACCATAGCAAACGTTGACATGGTATTATCTCATACTTGCAGGAAGAAAAATAACGTAATAACGTTGAAAGTTGAGTTCATTGTTGTCTTTGAAAACTGTGTACTTGCATGCAGGGCCACCTGCCGTGCAAGCCTAGAGCGGGGGGGAATTCTGTCCCAACACTTGCAGCGGTGTGTGAGCGCTATGTTTTGAATCCACATTTTTAATAACCGGGAAGCCGCCTGAGATCCACCTACTCACCGCTCTCAACAGCAGCACCATTGCCTGCCGCCTCCAACACGGGATTAAATGCAGCTACCGCCGCAGCAGCAGTAGCAGCAGATAAGGCGTGCGGAATGCACCAAAGCAAGATACATGGATTCAATAGGGTCGCCCCATATCGAGTGACAAGTTCGCAGATTATTAAAACAAGGGGGATACGTACAAGGAAAGCATCGCCTCATTCAGCGGAGCACTATCAGTTACAGACGCAGGATATATGGCCAATTTTGGAGGCCTCCTTAGGGGGAGATGACTGCAATGTTGTGCCTTCCACTGACCGACTGCAATTCCCTCCACCCACCCGGGTGCTCCCCCCCCACCTCCCTTATGAATCCATTGCTGCTCACTCCCTCTGATAGAATGCTGCTGATATAACAGCAGCACGTGACACACGAGTTGTGTGTGGTGCACACACTCTGCTCCAAGTGGCCTCATCCGATCGCAGTCCCCCCTGCACTCTTCGCTCGGGCAACATCTCAAGCGCCCGCTGGTGATAACCTTCCCAATTAAATCGCTCATTCATGCCTGCACTTTCAATTCTTTACGATAACGTCACCCGCGATTGATTTTGACACGTGCCCACGTTTGTTTGTTGGCATACGAGTGCTCTGGTCGCCCGATATCTGTTCAATTTGTAATGTTTCTGTAGCTCAGCTTTGCAAGCTGTAAATGTGGGATGCGGTATTATCCGATTCCTTTCTTTGACAGAGAGATGCAGGCGTGGTGTTGTGGTCAGCACGCTCGACTCATAGCACTAAGGTTGACTGATTCGATTCAATCTCCTGGCATGGCAGTGAAATAACGGACGCTTTTCTTAAATCCCCCCCCCCCCAACTCTCCCTTCGCCGCTGTTCACCCCGTAGTATAAATGGGCTCACCACAATTAGTCAATCGACTGGTTGCGTGTGGTGGGGTAAAGTGTTGGTACTTCCACCTCTTCTGAGGTCAAAAACAACCTCTAGAAGAGCTCTCCAGAGTTTCCCGTGAGTGGAGGCTCTTCTGCTAGCATAAGCGTGAGCAAACAATTGCAGGGCTGCACCTTTACCGAACCTATGCCCATGTCTTCGCCCAATCCTTACAAATGAAGGGCCATGAATGTGCCGGGTCTCTTGGGATCTAGGTGGCGGGGCTGAATAGGAGACCACCTGGGAATGCCAGGCGTCGTAGGCTTGCACTGCGAGGTGGCCAGGAAATGGCAGGACAGCGAGGGATCCTTGAATGAAATATCTGCGGAGATGTGAGCATTGTTATCGCCTCGTATGTGTGGGTTTTATGTGGGTGCTTTGGTTTCCTTAAACATACCAAACAGTCGTCACCTCCGATTCGCAACTGTTGGCTACGTACGGTGCGAAAGAAGTTCAACATACAATGGAGGACGATCATGTGAGTTGCAACAAAGATTCCCTGGATCAATGAAGGGCACCTCGAACCTAAGAATGTACGTTATCAACACTCATAGAATGTAGCCTGCGTTCTCAGAATAAAACGAGATTTCAGCTTTCTCAAACTATACTATGGCTCAAAAATATATTCAAAAGTTGTAACATTATTAAAATCAATTTAACACGTAGGCTTTCAATTCAATTATGAAACGTTTCTTTAAATTCACGTTTATAAGTTTTTATACAAAATCTGTTCCTCTAATCAGTTCATAATTAATTGCATTTACAGATATAGATTTATTTGGAATAAATAATTTCGGCAGTCATTAACTCTTCATTGGCAGTGTGCGCTTAATTCCATCGGAGAACTGTGCAATTGTATTCTTTGCACAAGTAATTGAACGCATGGCAGAATGGTTTACTGAGCACATTAGGCTGAAATTATGCGCGTAGCGATACAATTATTCGCGGATTCGAAATTAATTCTTAAGCTCACCACACATGAGTAAAACCACGTGTGTAACAATCGACGTGATTTTATTCATGAATTTTGTTGCACTTAATGGGTTTCACGGGACCACTCCAACCACTAGGGGCCGCTCGATTCACCACAATAATCGTGAAACTGACCTGAAATTGAATTGGGAGCCGTTGACGAGATAAAATAATTGGGCCGATGCTGTCTCACGTATGGGTGCTGGGTGAGAATTCTAGCAGCAGAAATATTACAGATGGTCTGGAATTTCGGAGGCGATGGATATTTTAGAGATGCCTTAGAAGAGAGAGTTGCAATCAATCGAGTCGGAATGTGATAACGGCACGGGTGAGTGTCTCAGCGGCAGCTGTGAGTAAATACGGCATGAATCACTCCGCGAGAGTGGAAATCATGTCCCACATAATGACCATACAAGAGCCGCTGTTATTTCCACGCTTTATCACGGTAAAGGATAATTAATCCTTGTTGCTGATGGGTGTAATTAAGAATTGAAGTTCAGGCCAATCTCATCCCACCACGCAGCCCACACAGGAACAAGTGACCCATGTGTTCATAACATTTATTAGCAGAGTCATCTCCGCAGGGGCTGTGACCGCCTCACTCCGCTAAAGGAGTCACGCCCCACTGACCAGACCACAACCACACCCGACTCCCAGGGTCGAGCACACAAAGACAAAGATCCCCCGCATTGCCTTTACACAACATCGGGTGAAAGTGGGGCTTGCAAGCTATAGGGTTTTGGTGGTACATGTTGTTTATGTCGTTTATTGCGAAATTTCGGTCACAGTTCCTATGATCACTGTTACATTGCTTATGGATTTATTTTGGTGATTTCGAAAACGTTTAGAATGATGGCTTTAATCTAAGTTGTCTTGTGGTTGTTGTTGTTGTTTGACTTGCATCCCACTGGGATTTTTGCACAGCGTTGGTGTACGGTGCTTTTTTCCGGAAGACTTTACAGTTTTTTCCTGGATTTTTTTGTTTGCGCATAGTCACTTTAAGATGTTTTCTTGTTCATGTTTTTTGTTTGTTGCGGTTGCACCCGATTCAAGAGCCGAATGGCTCACAGGGCTATACCCAAATAAATGAAACTGAAACTGCAAGCAGCCTAGCAAATGAGCAGTGTCGCCAGCCAGAATCATGAGTGGCTGCATTCGTCTCTCCCGTGCTGATGTTTATACACCGAATCAGACGCAAGTTTTCATGGAGGTTTTTTGTTGTTTATTTTGGTTACTCAGTACAGCCATATGGATGTAACGCAAAGTGGTTAGTAGTAACGAATAGCACCGTTGAGCGTGTAATAGATCAGCGTTGATGCGCAACTTGAAATTAGCGTGATTGTTATTCGAGCTTGGGAAAAGTGAAGATGAGAGAAAATTCCAAACTCGAGCAGTGGAAGGGAAGAAATATATAGATAGATAAGTGCGTGTGACCTGCAGTGTGGTGAGTGGGTGCTTGAGTGAGTGGGCATGTGGAATGAGTGGGCGGATGGATGAGTGAGTGATCAAGCGAGTGCATTAATATGTTATTGTGACCTGCAGTGTGGTGAACACAGACTGGATGAGACAAAACAATGTGGTAGACCGAGGTCTCAACACGGATAGAGGATTCAACGAGTAGTTCACAGGAATAGTAACCATGTTTAGTAGCGATATAATAATGATGAGGTGCTAGACCGCCAGGGAGCGAGTGACTAGCCCATGAGTATTTACACACTGCACCAGGTACTAATTTAAGGCTGAGCCGACATAGAGGACGTCCAGGACTGGTTTAAATATTCGCCACCGTTATTGGCCCGTGAGCGAGAATTAAACTCTGGTCTCTGGGTTCATCATGCAGTGCGCTAACCACGACACTGTTTCTCCAAAGACAAAGATCCCCTGTATAGCCTTAACAGACTGTAGGGGCAAGTGCTGTTAGCGAGCACCTATGAAGGCCGGAACGGTACACGAGGGGGTGGGTGGCCAGCACCACGCACGACCGCCTTTGTCTCCCCAGTGGCGATGTTTTTACACACCGCACCAGGTACTAATTTCAGGCTGAGCCGATATAGAGGACGTCCAGGACCAGTTTCAAATATTCGCCACCGTTATTGGCCCGTGAGCGAGAATCGAACTCGGATCTCTGGGTTCATCATGCAGTGCGCTAACCACTACACGGCCTCTCCAAAGACTGTAGGGGCAAGTGCTGTTAGCGAGCACCACGCCCGACCGCCTTTCTCTCCCCAATGGCGATGTTTTTACACACCGCACCAGGTACTAATTTGAGGCTGAGTCGACCTAGGGGAGGCACAGGACCGGTTCAGAAAATCGTCACTGGTGTTGGCCGTGAATCGCCAGGTTCATAGCGCAGCGCTCTAACCACTACACTGCCTCTCCCCACCACGTATTACACACATGCCAGGACACAAATAAAACAATTTTACCCACTTGAAATTTACCAAGCAATTATGAAAATGTTTGGGCCATACGGTGTGTGTGTGTGTGTGGTCAGCATACGGCCGCAAGTCAAATATCGTTGGTTTCCATAATAGAGTTTTTTGGATGAGATCTTGTAAATATAAAAGGGCCGTTAAGCCCGCCACCATCTGACACAAACAATTAGTAAGGTTTGTCACGTAAACAAAACATGTCAATTCGTTACTAGTACAGCACACCGGTGTATTGGAGAGTAAACACACTCGAATTGTAAATATTGTGGGTTTACTTTCCAACACACCGGTGTTTACTGTACTGGTAAAACATTGGCATGTTTTGTTCGCGTGACAAACCTTACTAACTGGCTGTGTCGGGCGGTGGCAGGCTTAACGACACATTGACATTTAGGCGATCTGACCCAAAACCCCTCCATTATGGGTGATATTGGTCGCGAAGGCCTTCGCCTCCGTGCTAAACTGACCGCTGGTCTCCATCAGAACCCGTGAAATGTTGTTTGCATGTCCGACGTCGCGGACTGATGGATGAGAAGCAGGCTAAAGTAAACACCCCAAACACAGCCTCCTCCTCCTCCTCAACGCGAGGCATTTGCATAACATAATTGCCCCACACACAGAGAGCTTAAAGAAAGGGGTCACTCAAGGCCACTCCGATTCACTTTTCATTAATTAACTCATTCATTTTGTTACGTGAGAAAATAGCGATGCAGAATCAAAAGAATCCAGGCAAGATTGGGGCATGCGTTATCTAACCGGTTGCTTGTAGCTTACCATGAAACAGAAGACATCAGCAAATCGTATTTTAAAATGGGTAAGTCGGACAAAGGCTGTAAAACAACTTACACGACGTGCATGCAATGCCAATAGCGAATGCATAAAGAGAAATAGCCTAACGTATGCAACAACCCACGTGCTTACATGTACCGCCAAGCCCAAGGTTGTACAATATTGAAAACTAAAATGTCCATTAATATGTAAACAAAAAATGTGTACGTAAATTACTCCTTCTAGACGTGCAGACCTCACAACAGATGTAGTTGTGCATTGATTTATTTTCTAATTGCTACGTTGATAGCATTTCAGCGGAGCTGTTTAGAATATTTTGAAATATACATCTTACGCTATTCCAGCAGTTATACAGAACTTTGGCAATAAGCAATCAAATTAGTAGCCCGTGACCAAATTAATAGCCCACGGACACGCCCGATTAGAAGACAGAAAATCTAAACAGCCGTAGAGCATGGATAGTGCTTGGATGGGTGACCACCTTGCCCAATAGAGAGGTGCTCTGGGCGTCATGAAGGGTGAGAGAGCAGGACTGCAACATCAACATCCGATGAAGTATGGCCAAATACCCCCTCGTTAATCCACTTGGCACGGTGGGGGGGGGGTGGGGGGCACACGGTAATGTGCAAAAAAAAAGGAAAATGGAGCGAGACATTAAGGGCGTCCTCTGATTCGCTTCATGTTTGCTCATTCACTAAATACAATGGGGCTCTTTTTTGTGTGTGTGTGTGCACCAGAGGTCGCAAACGGGTTTTGATTCCTTACCCGTACCCGTACCCGGCCGCACCAGGGTCGCAAATGGGTACCCGTACCCGTACCTGGCCGGGTAGCCGTTCCCTACTCGTACCCTACCCGAAATGAGTAACAAACGGCTACTCACCAGTGACTCACGGCCTACCCGTACCCGTACCCGGCCGCACCAGGATCGGGTAGGGTACGAGTATCGGGTACCCGGTTGCGACCTCTAGTGTGCACGCCTTCCCAGAGCCCTATTACTTAACACCACGGCCCAGCGCGACGTTCAACAGCGGAAGTCCGATGTGCATGGTAGAACGAGTGATCGCGTTGCCTGCAGGGTTTTGGTAGTACATGTTGTTTATGCCATTTATTGTGAAAATTCCGTCACAGTTCCTATGATCACTGTTTCATTGGTTTCATGGCTTTATTTTGGTGATTTCGAAAAGTGTATTGGTTTAGCCACGTTTGTTTGTTGTAGTACAGAGTTAGACTGATGGCCTTAATCTAAGTTGTCTTGTGGTTGTTGTTGTTTTTATTGCATCCCACTGGGATTTTTGCACAGCGTTGGTGTAGGGTGTTTTTTTCTGCAATTTTTGCTGTCGTTTCTTGGATTTTCTGTTTGCACTAAGTTACATATTCACTTTAAGATGTTTTTTGTTCATGTTTTTTGTTTGTTGCGGTTGCAGCCGATTCAAGAGCGGAATGGCTCACAGGGCTATACCTAATAAATGAACTTGAACTTGCTACGTTCCGAACGAGATGGGCTCAGGGTCGCGGACCGCGCACCTGCGCCAAGGCGATGAGGGTAATGGGACTCACTCTTTGGTTCTTTCGGTAAAGTCACGGAAAAAATATAATCAAATAATAATAGAATACGACGTTTCGGTTGCAACACAAGCAACCATCATCAGGTAAGAATGAAACACAGACAAGGGAACAGCATAGGCAGACACATGCAGAGAGAGACACATTTTTTGGGGCCATACGTTGTGTCTCTCTCTCTGCATGTGTGTCTGCCTATGCTGTTCCCGCGTCTGTGTTTCATTCTTACCTGATGACGGTTGCTTGTGTCGCAACCGAAACGTCGTATTCTATTATTATTTGATTTGATTTTCAACGTGACTTTACCGAAAGAACCAAAGAGTAATTCCTGCGGTCACGAAAGCTTCGAATCTGGTCATGGGACTCGTCCCGCAGCGCATTTTTGCTCGAGTGCACAAATGAATAAACGCTGCCGATTTGTCACACTCCGCTCGGCGCGGTCACGACAAACTGGGGGAAAGACGCCGCCCGCCTGCACGCCTCGCCCACACACCGCACGTTCCATTGTTACGCGATTTAACGGTGTAACAGCGGTGGTAATAATCATCATCATAAAGATCGTGCAGTACACGATTTTGGCATTTGCCACATTCCCGTAGTGCGGGTCTATTTGTCACGGCGAGATGTATCGTAGACGAGAAGTCTGCGCCGTCAGAAGGCGACTTTGCCGTGTGGCTTCGTCCAATGCATTTGTGTGTGTGTATACATGTACGTTGAACTTCTTTCGCGCCGTACGTAGCCGACCGTGCTAATCGGAGGTGCCGGGGGAAGGACAACAAATTAACACAAAAAGCAGTTCTAAACAAATGAGATTTAAAAGTGGATAGCTCCAGTGGCACCTAATATTATCGGAATGAAGAGCGTTCCAGACGGCCGCAGAAGCGTATCTGAAAGTACGCGATGCAGTGACCGTCTTTGTTCGATGATTAGCCAGAGGCCGCTGCGAGGATGACCAGCGAGGATGTTTTATGCTCCTTGACGAGATCACCAAGAAATTGTGTTTCATTTGTGGCAAGCACTTTGTGTGTAATGAGTGCGACCTCGTAATGTATATGGCAACACCAAGCCGGCTGGGATGTCTGATAGTATACGTACGTAATGTACTGTGTCGTATAAATATGTAAAGTGTATATGTAAAGTACTGGTTTGTATTAAATTTTGCGGAGAAATATTCAATGCAACGGAGGTAGATATGGGTCAGAGCCCCCAAGGAAGTTTATTGTGTGAAAAAGTAATAAATCACAGAGGCTTGGTTTTAAAAATAAATTTGTATTCGTATGCACAGCTTGGTGGCACTCCCCACGCGCTGCATTTTAAAAGGAGCCAGATGATGTAAATTTGCATGAGCATTAAAAGTTACCAATCATTTTAATTACCTACAATAAGTCCACAAACAACGTTTCTCCAGCAAAACGATTATGTGTTCGCATCAGTACACAAATAATTAAAAAAAACGCGTTTGTAAGAAAAAAAACAATTGCTTGACTGTCGCCTCCCTTTAATCAGAATTCATTTTGCTCTCAGTCGTCATTGAAAATAAAAATCCCACAGAGATGCAGAAGGTTGGGATCATCGCCGTCCTTGTTGCAAATCTCTGCAGCCACTACCAATCAGAGGTCGCAACCGGGTACCCATATCCCCCCATATCCTACCCGATACCCGGCTACGGGTACGGGTATCCGTTTGCGACCCTGGTGCGGCCGGGTACGGGTAAGGAATCAAAACCCGTTTGCGACCTCTGCTACCAATGTCCCAATCTCGAGCAAGGGAAGCCTCGTGTGGCACTGGCGATATTTGTGTCGGCTCGTGCCACGTGGGGCGGGCGGTGACATGGCCCAGCAGCAATGGCATTTGCCGCTTGTGGCAGATGTCCGTGGTTCGGTATGACGGTGGCCGCCCTGGTAAACACGGCGAGTGTGTCAACACCGCTAGTGTGTAAGCGCTGATAGTGGGTTAACACTGGGAATGTGTTGGTGTTTTAACCATGGATGTTAAAGATTCCGTGACACTATTTGAAAAAGAGTAGGCTTGTGTACCAGCTCCATGATCCAAATTTGAAATAAATAAATAAAAATCCGCATTCATTTGGCAGCAACATTGCTCCCTACTGGCAGGACTATACTTACCAGGTGTAGCCCTGCTCTATGATAATTCTATGTAACACAATTTTTGTTCCTGGGTCCTAAGTGTTGTTTTTTAATTGCTTATGCTTAAAAAGTATAGAAAATGGCTATTATTCCCCACTAACTTTGCTTTTGTGACCAGGACTTAATGTGAACGAAAGACACAAATGCACACGTTTTCTCATTGAAAATAAGTACATTTAAAACTATCACTGTCCTGGTAACAAAAGCAAAGTTTGTGGGGAATAACAGCCATTTTCTGTATTAATTTTGGAGCTTTCGTGACTGCAGGAATTATTCTTTGGTTTTTTCGGTAAAGTCACGTATAAAAATAAAATAATATAATTAAATAATAGCATACGACGTTTCGATTGCAACACAAGCAATCATCATCAGGTATAATGAAATAGCGACATAGAATATAATAGTTTTCTGGTTATATTCTATGTCGCTATTTCATTATACCTGATGATGATTGCTTGTGTTGCAATCGAAACGTCGTATGCTATTATTTAATTATATTATTTTATTTTTATACGTGACTTTACCGAAAAAACCAAAGAATAATTTTCTGTACTTTTGAGACATAAGCAATTAGGAAATAACACTTACTACCCAGGAACATTTTTTGTTTTACGTTACACAGTGTAATTTCAAACGAAATGTTCTAAATTGTTCGACAATTATTCTCTGCCAGACGACAGATATTGCAGTATTTAGCAAATATTCACTCGTGAAACGGGGCAGCTCAGCTTTTGCTTGGTGGAGCTAGCTCCCTGCCACTAAACATTGCCCACTCTTTGTTAACAAGTCATTCTGGGTAATTATATTCACGCACAATAAATGCTTAATGTGTCAACAGCAATATAACACCAACATGTTAGATAACAGCGGAATGACATTCGCTCACCCGGTTTCCAATTCAGTTATTTTTGTACTCGATAAAATGCTGTTAAATTGAACAACAGTTTCAACTAAAATAAAAAAATATTAAAATTGATAATTGGTTCTTTACCCTTCTATCTGGCAACAAAACTGACACCTTTTTACAAGGAGTAATGTTTGCATAGACCGCAATACCTGCAGTCATAATACAAACAAAAGAACATAACTCTGATAATGTGCACTGTCCTTGAAGTTGATTGGTCCACACCCGAGACAGCTTTCCTTAGAGCCTAGTCTCATATGGGTTGGACCAGATGACGCCAAAAGGCGCACAACTCAAGGACAATGCACCATCAGAGTATGAGAGCTCGGGGCAAGCATCTACACTATGGGAACCTCATTTGCCAGTAAAAATATGATAATTGGTTCTTTACCCTTCTATCTGGCAACAAAACTGACACCTTTTTACAAGGAGTAATGTTTGCATAGACCGCAATACCTGCAGTCATAATACAAACAAAAGAACATAACTCTGATAATGTGGCAAATGAGGTTCCCATAGTGTAGATGCTTGCCCCGAGCTCTCATACTCTGATGGTGCATTGTCCTTGAGTTGTGCGCCTTTTGGCGTCATCTGGTCCAACCCATATGAGACTAGGCTCTAAGGAAAGCTGTCTCGGGTGTGGACCAATCAACTTCAAGGACAGTGCACATTATCTGAGTTATGTTCTTTTGTTTGTATTATGACTGCAGGTATTGCGGTCTATGCAAACATTACTCCTTGTAAAAAGGTGTCAGTTTTGTTGCCAGATAGAAGGGTAAAGAACCAATTATCATATTTTTACTGGCAAATGAGGTTCCCATAGTGTAGATGCTTGCCCCGAGCTCTCATACTCTGATGGTGCATTGTCCTTGAGTTGTGCGCCTTTTGGCGTCATCTGGTCCAACCCATATGAGACTAGGCTCTAAGGAAAGCTGTCTCGGGTGTGGACCAATCAACTTCAAGGACAGTGCACATTATCAGAGTTATGTTCTTTTGTTTGTATTATGACTGCAGGTATTGCGGTCTATGCAAACATTACTCCTTGTAAAAAGGTGTCAGTTTTGTTGCCAGATAGAAGGGTAAAGAACCAATTATCATATTTTTACTGGCAAATGAGGTTCCCATAGAATATTAAAATTGTACGCGGCTTTAATACTTTTTATAAACGTTAAACAAATTGCATGTAGGGTGCAGTGAGTGAAATATGTCAAGATAAGCTACACGTGAAGGATTCTATACGACGAGTGACAATGGCAATCAGGAGGCTGCTGTAAAAGTGACGTGTTAATCCCAGCACGACAACAACACCAGCGGCGGCTGTCCCGGTGAACACATTCCACGTTTGAAAACTGCAAGTTTCTCAAGACACACCGATAAACATGTGATTTTTTTCTTATTCTAAACAAATAACGTCTCCTACTTAATAATGGCATCCCGCTAAAGAGATGGAAGCTGTCACATCGGTGGAATGGTTGGGACCTTCAATCCAAAGTTCGCCGGTTCGATCTCCGGGCACGGCAGTTGACACAGCGGTCCAAGTCTCTTAAACATCCCCCCACCCCACTTCTGTCCATCCAACAGTGTGAATGGGTTTCGACCACAGTTAGTCGATCGGCAGGCCGCGTGTGGTGGAGTTAAATGGTGGGGGTTGAGGCTTTCTAGACATCCCTCTTGGCGGAGGCACCTTCCACCAGCAGTGGGCACGAGCGAGGAATTGCATACTAATAATAAATAAAATGTGAATGTTCAGAAGACAAAACTGTGCTTCCACGGTCCACACAGCGCACGTGCGGTAATTTGCAAGTAGTTATTAGAAATTAATTTTCCGGGATTACGCACTTAACACTGTCGCTTGGGTCATCCAGAAATAATTGAATGCCGCGCTGCATCGCGCCGCGCAGATACTTCCATTCCTGCCAATGTGCGGCGGTATTTTCTGAAGCAGCGAATTGCGATTTCCACATCACACGGGAATACTAATGATAATACATCACCGGCCAAAATAAGCAGTGTAATACACATCGTGGAAAGAGCATCTCAAAGCGTTCGGGTACATAATTGCCCATTGCACGATGTGATTGGTGGCCTTGGTCAGGTCACACACAACAGCAAGATGGAAAGATGGAACGATTTCGGGAGGGGGGGGCGTCTGAGTGGGGGTGAGAGGGGGGGTCAAATGGAGAAAGCTGGTGGTTGGCTGCCCAGCGCTCCAATTACCAAAAGGGGAGTTATGTAATGAAAGAGCATTCACATTTTTTTTTTATTACACCGTTCCAAGAAGACAGGAGTGCAGGGAAATAGTTTCAATCCAGGAAACCAAAAAGACAGAAATGTTTGTTAGGGTTAAGCTTTTTCAATATTCTATTTTTGGTTCTTTCGGTAAAGTCACGTAGAAGGGAAATAGTAAAATAACAAAAATAAAACAATAAATTTCTCACGACGTTTCGATTGCAACACAAGCAATCATCACATTTTCTTGCTGTGGTTTTCACACCTGATAATGATTGCTTGTGTTGCAATCGAAACGTCGTGAGAATTTTATCGTTTCATTTTTTAATAGTTTTTATTATTTCCCTTCTACGTGACTTTACCGAAAGAACCAAGAATATGAATCCCTGCAGTCACGAAAGCTTTAAATTGAAGCTTTTTCACTATTGTCAAATCAAGGCTACGGAGCACAGTTGCGCCAAAAGCCCAAGATGTCAAGCGGCCAGCAACAATCGGGACTGTGTCATGAAGTAGGCAAGGTTGATACTCTTTGTTTTTTTCGGTAAGTCACGTAGGTTAAAAAAAAATCACGACGTTTCGGAGGCAACACAAGCTTCCGTCTTCACCATCTTGTGTTGCCTCCGAAACGTCGTGATTTAAAAAAAAATTTACCTACGTGACGTAGAAGGGAAATAATAAAATTATAGAAATAAAACATAATAAAATAATTCTCACGACGTTTCGGCCACAACGCAAGCAGCCGTCCTCAGGTAAAGAACAGGTCTGTCGGGAAGACAGCGTCTGACGAGAATTATTTTATTATGTTTTGTTTTTATTATTTTATTATTTCCCTTCTACGTGACTTTACCGAAAGAACCAAGAAGATAAATCCCTGTAGTCACGAAAGCTTTAAATAGAAATTTAACCTACGTGACTTTACCGAAAAAACGAAACAGTATGAATCCTTGCAGTCACGAAAGCTTCAAATCTAGAATAAGCAAGGTTGCTTCAAGAGCTTCGGGGGAACGTGACAATGGAAGGAACGAGTTCCGAAGGAAAGCGGTGAGAGAAGAGAGATTGGAAGAGAAGTGGTGTGACCTGGATGCAGGATGGATGATACAAATCAGTGCGGTAGACTTGAGCCCTCAACGCGAGTAAACGAATCAAGGTGTGCATTTTCTGGGAACTGTAATCTATTGCAAGCGAAAATAAAAGAGTTATGAGGTGGTGAGCGACCTTCGGTCAGCGATTGACTGTAACCCATCATCGGTATGTCAAATTATAAGTGCAGTGGGGTAAGAATTGGATGCTCCATCCTAGGTATGACCAGAGTACTCACGTTCTGACCACATGTGTGCTTACTCTTTGGTTCTTTCGGTAAAGTCACGTAGGTATAAAATACAATTAATTAAATCACCACGTTTCGGGTGCAACACAAGCGTCCGTCATCAGGATGCTTGTGTTGTGCCCGAAACGTCGTGATTTAATTTATTTTATTTTATACCTACGTGACTTTACCGAAAGAACCAAAGAGTATGGATCCCTGCAGTCACGAAAACTTAAAATCTAGATCAAATGTGTGCTTTGTATGGTCGTGATATATTGAGAAGTCCAGCTCCCAGGTTAATTCATGAACCGGAAAATCCAAAACCCTGCCCGAATTTTACAGTGCGACAGAGTGTGGTATAGAGTGGCCTACTGCTGCAGGAAACTGCAAAATCATAGTGCAATGCACCCAATGCATCTCCTAAATCAGTGCGGCTCTGTGTCTGCACAAGCTGAATAAAAAACAACCTATCTGCCAAACAATGTATTAAACCCACCGGCTGCAAGAGAAAATTTCTTATTATTAGGGTTTTTCGGTAAAAGTCACGTAGGTAATTTTTGTTTTAATTAATAACAGTAAAATTTATAAAAAATCACGACGTTTCGGAGGCAACACAAGCTTCCGTCTTCGGGTGGAACCGTCACAGCACGATTGCTGCATCAAGTAAGAGAAATTCCAAGAAAACAGCCCCCGTATATATACTGGTTGAGGGTGGGAGGAGACAAGGCAGGCCCTTGGACACCATTAATGTGACTTTTACCGAAAAAACCTAATAATATGAATCCTTGCAGTCACGAAAGCTTCAAATCTAGATAATCTCTTAACAAACATCATCCCAGAAGAAATCTTTCCACCTTTCATTAAAGTGTCCTTCCATGGCGACGCCGCGACAGTGGTGCGGGGAAGTAGAGAGCGTGACTTGGCGTCGCAATCCGATTCTCCCTTGTTGGCACAGCGACGCGACTGGGTAAATACGTTGCTACGCTCGTCCAGAGCACAGGGACAAGAATTTCGACAGGACCTCTGCCACCTTTGAAAGGGAGTGCTCAAGCAAAGTTACCATCGCAGAGCAGTGTGGCTTCAAGCACACTCATTAACTTTTCCGTTTGTTGATTGTTGCCAGCAATGATGAGTGATGTGTGTGTCGGTGCGTGTGTGGTGGGGAGCGGTGGTGTAGCGGTTAGCGCTACGCTGCGCTACAAAACTGGCGACCCAGGTTCGATTCCCGCTCACGGTCAACACCAGTGACGATTATCTGAACCGGTCCTGGGCCTCCCCTAGGTCAACTCAGCCTCAAATTAGTAGCTGGTGAAGTGTGTGAACATCGCCACTGGGGAGACAAGGGCAGCCGGGCGTGGTGCTGGCCACCCACCCCTTCGTGTGCCTTTCTCGTTTTCATAGCTGCTCGCTAACGGCACTTGCCCCAACAGCCTGTTAAGACTACACGGGGGATATTTGTCTTTGATTGACAATGCACTTGGAGCATGTGAAAGGGGGTGAATGTTGCCAGTAGTAAACGCCAGAGGATGGACTGGCGATCCATAGGTCACCGGTTCAATTTGTGCCCCTGGTTGATGCAACGGTGCAAGATTCTTGAATCCCCCCCCCACTCCTACCCAGAGCCGCCTCTCTCTGCCCAGCTGTATAAATGGGTTCATCACCACAGTTAGTCGATCGGCAGGATGTGTGTGTTGAACTTCTTTTGCACCGTACGTAGCCAACCGTACTAATCGGAGGTGTGAGGTGGAGTAAAGTGTGGGTACTCCCAAAATGTATTTGTGGAAGAGTAGGCCAAATACCCTCGACAGGGGCTCTCGATCTCCCTTCCAATGGAGGCTCTTCTGCCAGCAGTGGCATGAGCAAGTAATTGCAGGGGCTCTACCTTCACCTTTTAAATATTTTTTAAAAGCCTTCATCAGTATAAAATATAGGAAGAGGCAGATAAAATAATCGCCTTTGGAAATCAAATAGAGAAAAAAGTGTACACTTACTTAAAAAAATTTTTGTACAGGACCCTACGCATGAGCATACAAGTTAGCTCCTGTGGGTGTGTTCCAGTAACACGGCATTCCTTTTGAAATTACTTGGCCAATTGTATTCTGTGGCTTTAGAATTAAAAAAAATCTGGCAAGGATGCTGCCCCAGCGCCTTTTGATATCTGTGCTGTTTGATGTGCAACAGAGGAATCTTGTTTCAGGGAGCGACCGTGAATACGACCGAGGCCATCGACAAACAAAAACAAAGAAAAATATATAAATATCGCCTCGTCAGCACATAATAGCCACCTCCCGAGTTTTACGATGATTCCGTTAAAAAAATGCAAATTGTTTTATCGGAGCCATTACGCATGAGCGAAAATCCTGACTGTAATTGATTACGCGGACTTCCTCCCAGAACATTTTCCCGTAAACACAATTAAACACGCGAGGAAGACACCCAATTATGAAGCGTCATTTCGCGTGTGTGGCTGTTACACACTGGCAATCAATTGCGCAAGCGTTACAAAAAATAGACAAACCTTATTTCTCAAAACATGAAATGCCTTCAGTTGTTGCAAATTGGCAGTTGTGTAATTTTCCACCCTGGCGTGCAATAAATTAAGGGTTTCCCATTTATGTTGAAAACTTTACGACAAAAGGCGAAGTCGGGAAAAAAAGGCAATTATGGATCTGGACAGAACCGGTGGGGCATAAAATGAGGGCCTTCTCAAAAGCCAGGACTGGGTGAGCACGAAGAAAGAACTTAAAGGCTCTAGGCGACCATTTAGCCAACCCTTAACATGCCTCAAATCTGCTCCCGGAAAGCCTGGGGGAGAATGCACCTTCATCCGACTAGAATCTTCTCCTGCCGCTGCTGCTGCCGCTGCTGCTGTTCTTGCTGCTCTGTTACCGGCGGCGTTAATTGGCCGCCCGACGAGATGGCGCCGGTGCGGTGTGTCGTGCGGCGAGCGGTAGCGGCGCTCATTACCGTGCGCGCCCTGAACCCTGCCTGCCGCTCGCGGCCAGGAGGTCATCGCCGTGGAAACGAAGGAGAAAGGGCGCAGGCAAATACGGAGATTTGTTTGCCGAAATCGCACGGTGGTGCCCGTCACGCACCGGCCGCCTGTAATCCAGCGCGGCCCAGGCAGCGACGGTCGGTAGATCCATCTTCTTGGTTCTTTCGGTAAAGTCACGTAGAAGGGAAATAATAAAATAAAAATAATAAAACATAATAAGATACAATTCTCACGACGTTTCGGCCACAACGCAAGCAGCCGTCCTCAAGTGAAGAACAGGTCTGTCGGAAAGACAGCGTCTGAATGAGCACCACCAAGCTTGGCAGCGTATATTTAAGCTGGGTTAGGGGAGGAAGGGCGCCTTGACAAAGGAATTTGCATATTAACAGAGTAATTTAGCATAATTATGGAAAATGCAGATATGGGATTAGTCACTACTTGTGGAATGCGTAAGAGGGGGGGGGGGGGGTCTCAAAGTCATATTATGCCCGTGCATTATGTAGGATTAGGTCGGTGGATCATTGCACGAATGCCGGGAACATCCCTTCCCATGGGCGTTGCGATGCCGTACACTGGCTCGCCCAGAGGGCAGTGCAGCAAGAAAACTAATCTCCATCCGCTTCCATCTGTACGGTGATAAGAGTGTTTCCCCACCCTCGCGTACGTGGTGGATTTTCTCCGGGTGCTCCATCCCACTTGTGTTAATGATTGTCTGATATTTTCTTAAAATAAAAAAATGCAGGACCTTCTTCTTGGTTCTTTCGGTAAAGTCACGTAGAAGGGAAATAATAAAATAATAATAATAAAACATAATAAAATCATTCTCACGACGTTTCGGCCACAACGCAGGCAGCCGTCCTCACCTCAGGACCTGAGGACGGCTGCTTGCGTTGTGGCCGAAACGTCGTGATAATTATTTTATTATGTTTTATTATTATTTTATTATTTCCCTTCTACGTGACTTTACCGAAAGAACCAAGAAGATGAATCCCTGCAGTCACGATAGCTTTAAATCGAAATGCAGGACCTCCTTGGAAAAAAAAGCCTTTGAACTCAGTGTGGTTTTCCTGGATAAAATATTAAGTAGTAAGTTGCGTCTCCTCTCTTAAAATGTATCCAGTGACGTACGGTGTGTGTGTATATATATAAAGATCTATATATCAATCATACACATCTATAATGTGGGGAGCGGTTGTGTAGCCGTTAGTGCACTGCGCTACAAACCTGGCGTACCGAGTTCGATTCCCACTCACGGCCAACACCAGTGACGAATATCTTAACCGGTCCGGAGCCTCCCCTAGGTCGACTCGGCCTCAAATGAGTACCTGGCACGATGTGTACACATTGCCACGAGGGAGACAAGGGCGGGCCGGGCGTGGTCGTGGCCACCCAGCACTTCATGCCTCGTTCCGGCCTTCATAGGTGCTCGCTAACAGCACTTGCCCCAACAGTCCATCACAAACTATACGGGGGATCTTTGTCTTTTATATACATCTCGACCAGAGGTCAACAACTTGTGGCTCCGGAGCCGCATGCGGCTCTTTGAGCACCGCTTCGTGACTCGTTATTCATCAAGGACCCACCGTCTCGCATTCACACGCATCGTGGCTCTTGAAATATTGAGTTGTTTTGCTTTTTATGTTCCTACCGAATTAAAAAAAATTCTCTTCTTGTTATTTTGGTTGCCCACCGCCGATGTGGACGATAACATTTTTAAACATGAAGAGGCTGCATTTGCAGCAGTGGTACAGTACGCAAGCGTAAGTAATAGAACTAAATATAACCAAAACATCCGTCACTAACAATGCTCTATAATAATTGGGCAATGCCTCAGACAGTCACCCTTCTTCAGAGAAGAGAGAAAGCGGATATAGATTGACTAAGATAGTCCTTGATCCCGTGGAGCCCTGATTAAAAAAAAAACTGAAAAAAAAAACTGAGGCTCTTTAAAGGAATGATAAATGAACAGTGTAGAATTTACATGTCAGCAATTATCTATCAGCAGACACTTGAGTATCGGACAAACCCTTCATCGTTATCATCAATATCATCAGCCATGATCTATCCAATTGCTGGATGAAGGTACCGCCATGTATCACTGTTTCGTGAGGCAGCTAATTGAATCTCTCCAGACCCGGGTGTGTGTATGTTGAACTTCTATTGCGCTGTACGAAGCCAACCGTGCTGATCGGAGGTGTGACGTGTGTTCCATCCTTTGGCTGCGACTCCACTGTTGATCTCCACCACCGGCCATGGATCCCTTCATGCAATGCTCTCCGTCCGAGACCACTCATTTGTCTCCACCGTCAACAAACAAAATACACTGATTTCATTTACAGTAAAACCTTAGATTGCGAGTAACTTGGTCTCCGAGTGTTTTGCAAGACGAGCAATTTTTTAAATAAATATTAATTTGATAAACGAGCGAGGTCTTGCAATACGAGTAGTATGTATATGCTTTGTCTGCCGAGCGTCACGTGATCACAACTGATATACGAGTGCTTTGATATACGAGTGCTTTGGATGACAAACACGTTTCCGGAACAAATTATGCTCGCAATCCAAGGTTTTGCTGTATATATATAGACAGTCCTCGGGTTGCGGAAGACCCGACTTACGGAAACACAACCTTACGGAAATGCTCCCCTAAATCATGTTACAACAAAAATCTACGTGCGTAAATGTTTCCGTTAGTTACATAAGCGCAAGTAGTGCAGCACGGCGAGGTTGCGGATGGATACCGCGAGTGAGACGTAGAACCTATGACTGCTCACGTTGACCCCTGATGATGTAATGCCCGTCTCCTCTCCTTATTCCTCTTCTAGCAATGAAGCCCTTCGTCATTCACAAGCTATTTCCGGATATGGGATTTTATCTTGATTTTGGGGGCAAGATTGTTCAGTTGGCAACATACGGAAAAATCGGGTTACAGATCATTCTCGGGAACCTCACCCTTCCGTAACCCGGGGGCTGTCTGTATAATTACGGTAGTGATATTCACTACCGTAATTTTTCCAAACGCGCTCAGCTCAAACCTTCTGTCATCCACCTCATCATTCCACCATTTTGACCTTGATCCACCTCCAATCAGAGAAACATTTTGGAAGTCAAAATAAATGGCGAGATAAAGGTGCAGCCCTGAAAGTGCTTTCTCAATGGCCCTGCTGCCAGAAGGGCTCCCACTTGAGGAAGAGTCTAACTCTTTGCACGCTGGCTGGATGTCTTGGAATAAGTAGGAGTACCCACAGATGCATAAGTATGGGGCTTATTTTACGAATACTGTGGATATATTTACAGAGTTTACCAAAAAGACAATTTACATTTTCTGAAGGATGACATATCATCCACTCACTGGCAGAGCTACCCTTAAGCTTCAAGTCATCAGCTTTACAGCGGGGAGTTATATTCAGACGCATGAATGCCACTAACACTGGTTGGATCCACATTCAGACTCTAGCATGTATGGCTCTGTGGCCACCGGGAAAGGCAAGGACCACCCAGACAGAACTCACTAAGCCCACCTCAACGGACATTGACAATAGGTGGGATACAATGCCAGTGGTGTCTTTTGTCAAACACTAAACAGCACTTTTCCAGAATCAGATCCAAATACTGCAGAACGCACATTTGTGAAAGCGTCACAGTCTGTACAATCAGCAGGTGCAGTCCATTCCAAAACGAACTAATGTTCAAAGCGTCTGCCCTAAATAGGACAAATATATATTTAAATATCACAAGTGCCTTTTCAGGCATTGAGGTTCTCCTTCATAGCAGAGAAGTGTTTCTCGACAAATCAGGTGAGTTGTGTTATTTGTGCACCACTGCCAACACGGTGTCATAATTTGTTGGGGGAGGGGGGGTACATTTCACCGGAATTTGCCGAAAATTTCAAAATAGATTTCAATATTCCACTGCTTACACCAACCAAGCCCTCTTGACTGAGACCGATTTTCTCATTCGGCGGTTAAACGAGAAAAAAAACGCACGGTGAGCGTAACCCCGCGGTAACCCAGTTCTTTGACCGAACGTTGCGCGGGTTTTACCACGACCGATGGCTTCAATTCACTGTCGGAGCAGCGGGCGGGCCAAACCCGCGCCCCGCGCTCGAGGCCAAAATCCGCATCAAGCTGCGATGGTATTGTCATATTGCACGTGATGGGTCAAGGTGCCGCCCCGCAGTTGCTTGCTCACGTTGCTGATGGCGGTAGGGGCCTTCGATGAAGGCAGCTCTAGAGAGCCCCGCTAGAGCAGGGGTCCCCAACCCCCGGGCCGCGGGCCGGTGCCGGTTAGGAACTGGGCCGCACAGCAGCAGGAGGTGGGTAGTGAGTCCGTGCGTGGCCCGCCCATTATTTAATTATTTACCACTTCCATCCGCGCCTCTTTCCCTCACTGTGCTCTTGTCTCAATCACAGTTTTGCTAAGCCCACAAGCTCTAACCCCTAGCCAAAATGAGTTTAAAACAAACGTCGCTGGAGAGCTTCTTTGAAAAGGGGGAAAGACCCAATGATGACCCTCCCCCAAACACCCCGGTCCGTGAAAAAATTGTCTTCCACGAAACCAGTCCCTGGTGCCAAAAAGGTTGGGGAGCGCTGCGCTCGAGGATAGATTTGGTTTGGTCGACTCTTTCCACCGCTGACCAGAGCCACACTTTACCCCACGCGACGCACAACCGACTGGCGGCGGTGTGCCCCTTTGTTACTGCTGGTCGAGCAGAGGCGGCAGGGGAGATTGAAGAAGCTCTCAGCATCGATTCAACCGCCGCGACGGCAGATGGAACCGGCGACCACCGGATCGTAGCACGTCCAATTTGCTCGCCGTTACACCGCGGCAGCATGCCGTTAATGTAAAATTATTTGCCTTTATGAATGTTCATTTTAACAAATGACTGAGCTGTCACATGGATTATTCGATGCCCTTTGCAGATGACATTTACACCATGAGCTCAAACAAGCCCATAGTTTATATAAACCAAACGTAGAGTCAGCACCAAATGTCACACACAAAAGTGTTGGAAATCAGAGCCATATACCCTGGCAAATAAATGTTTTGGATAACGGTGTCAAATCCTTCGAGCTATTTAACGAATCAAAGCAGGGCCACTGAGACCCATAAAAAAAACCCTGTCCACAGTAATTATTACGGGTGGCAACCCTAACTAAATATGTCCTTAATAGATAAAGAGAGGTTTATTAGGAAAAGCAGCAGACTTGCGTCAAAGTTAAGATAATTAACTCTCATTAGAATTAATGCTGTATGATTGCAACGAGGCTTGCTGCTCGCGTGCAACGCAATTAACAGCCGTCCCTTCCATTGCGAGCAGCCAGCCCACCACACCCTCGCCAGACAGGTCTCTGCCATCTGCTACGAGCCCCCCTGGGAAACAGGGTGAGATCACTGGCTAACACTCACAATCTACAAACCGTAGGAAAGCTGTACCACAGCGGGGGAGCGTACTTGCAGAGTGAAGAGGAAAGCGGGCGGGGGGGGGGGGGGCATTGGGGGAGGGGAGAGGGAGGGGGGGCCGCTTCGGGCTGTGAGATCACCAGAAACCAGGCCGGGTTTCTGTCGCTTGATTAGGCTTCCATTTCATCCATTAAACAACGGAAGGAAAGCACATCATTCCAACAATCTGCACTTTCACTGGAGCAGACGATGCCGCCACCACGCTGTGTAATGGTTAGCACCCGAGGCTTGCAACCCAGAGGCCGCAGGTTCGATCTAATCTCCTGGTGCTGCGGTCAAAGCGACGGGGCCAAGTTTCGCAGATCCTGCCGCCCCTGTCCATTCAGCAGTATACCTGGGCACACCGCACGAAGTCAACCGCCAGGTCACGTGTGGGTGCGCCCACAGCTTCCGAGATGACTGGTCAGCGTGGAAGAGTAGGCTAAATACCCTGTAGGGGGGCTCAGCTGCGTTCTGCACATGACCTGACCTATGCCTTCTGATTTCCAAAATTTGACAATTGCCCCAAAACAGCCAGCGGTTTCCCCGTAACCGTGCCAGGAAAAAATATATTTTGTAAAAACAACTAAATACTAAAAAATGTAGTTTAAACTGCCAATAAAGAAATACCTAAGATAAAATATGACAGGGACCAACAAAGTTTCCAGTCCAGTTCGGTCCCAGAAAATGTTAGCAAAAGATGGAAATATTTGTTAACTTACGGTGTGATATTAACGTTTCATCCAAACGTCGATGAAAAGCATAAGTCAAGCGGCAAAAACAATTAGGCGCGTTTGTACCCCGTGGCAGAGGCTGTCACCAATACAACCGTTTGTAACCATGAGAGGTACGCGTTTCAAGTGACAAATCCAAACTCGCCGCGATATTTCGAATTAGAGTGGATACTGCAAACGTTACGTGACATTCTAACGGCAACAATAAACTGAAAAAAGGCGCATTGTTGTGACACCACGTCCCGGAGGCGTACGGCACAGATGTTGGCAGCGCCCAAATTTGGCGTTCGACTGCCACTCTCCGCGTGGCTCTGGCATTTACCCCGACGAGAAGGCGGCCGGCAAACTTTTGTCGCACACAACGGCGTGGATTCACGTGGAGCGGCCCAACTCACCGTGCGCCTGACAGACAAAACGACACACCGGCACGACTTGGCTTGCGCCCTACGTGGGCGAGCTGCGCTGCCGCGGTCGTTACATCTGCCTTAACATTTTACATACAGCAACAAAAAAAATCATATTCTGACATTTCTGGCGTAAAGGCTGCAGTCTTTGTCTTGTCGGACACATCGTTCATTGTTCGGGGGGGGGGGGGGGCACGACTTCCCATGAGACCCGCGCTGCCCGCTCTGCCATCCCGGGTTCCTGACTGACGCAAAGAAGGGGCTTTGTAGCAGTTAAATGTCAAGGTCGGACACGCGTGCTCCTGATGTACCAAAACCAGAGGCTTATTCAATCGCCCCTGCCAAGGCCAATTATGTTTTATAATGTAAAATAATTATGGATAAATACTTCACTTGCATCCGCAAAATTTGCTACAATACCCAGAATTCAGAGTTTCAATGAATGGATTTTTTTTGTATTCTGCAATAAGGAGATGTTAATCCACTCCTGACTGAAGGCCTCCTCGTACCGTGTTGATTGTTTGGCTATGCAGTACTTCACACACTGGTCAGTGTAGGTTGTGACCAGGACAGGTCCAGATATCACTCGTCACTAGCTAGTCGAGGCCAGGAATCAAACTCGGGCCACCGATTTCATAGGGCAGCGTACCGACCACTGCACCACCACCATCCGCGCACTCCCAACAACAAATTACACCCTCTTGCTGCAGTAAAACTCTGTACACTGCGGCATTTACCATTCTGGTATACTGACACAAAAAATGTACATAAACGTGATCTCATGCGCGAGACAATCGAACAGAGCGAGGGCCTCTCCGGGACGACGTCACCGTGAGTCACTCAGCGTGAGCCACAGCGGACACTCACGGATGCGCGACATTCGCGAAAGCGGGGAGGGGGGAGGGGGGGGAGAGGGGGGGATGGGGAAACGCCATTCTGTGGCCCTGCTAATTAACCCATTATTGGTTGTGAAAGGCAAGGCGAGCGTCACGCGGAGATAAGAGGCAGGGGTGGAGGGGAGGGCTGGGGTGATGGGGAGCGGGGGGGGGCGTGGCAGTTGACGGGGGGTGGCAGTTGACGGGGAGGGCGGCAGTTGACGGGGGGGGGGAGGGTGGCAGTTGACGGGGGGGTGGCAGTTGACGGGGGGGGGTGGCAGTTGATGGGGGGTGGCAGTTGACGGGGAGGGCGGCAGTTGACGGGGGGGGGGGGGTGGCAGTTGACGGGGGGGGGTGGCAGTTGACGGGGGGGGGGGGGGCAGTTGATGGGGGGTGGCAGTTGACGGGGGGGGGGGTGGCAGTTGACGGGGGTGGCAGTTGATGGGGGGTGGCAGTTGACGGGGGGGGGGTGGCAGTTGACGGGGGGTGGCAGTTGATGGGGGGTGGCAGTTGACGGGGGGGGGTGGCAGTTGACGGGGGGGGGGGGTGGCAGTTGACGGGGGGCGACGGTCCCTCTGCGCGTTGCCACATCTGGGCCCCCCCCTGTCCGCATTTCCGTCTCGGCTGCGACGCGGGTCAAAGACGTGGCCGCAATTACCCTCTGTGGCCTCGGTATCAGGGCACGGGCACGTCGCTCGCGGCCGCGCCCGGTTGAGCTTCACGCTCGCTCACTAAATTGGCCGGCACATTTCACCCAAGATCCACAAGCCCCGAATATAGATTGTAAATGTTGTGGCTTGGCTCTCCAACACACCGGTGTGCTGTGCTCGTGACGAATTGGCCACGTTCTTGTTTGCGTGACAACCCATACGAGTTGGCTGTGTCGGGTGGTGGCGGGTTTGAACGACACGTTTATATATTTACGCGATCTAACCCAAAAAAAACCTCTATTATGGATCGACTTTTTACGTATATATAAAAAAAGAACTCACCATAAAAAACGAACACCCCCCTCCCCCCACACACACACCCCGCGCTATTTTAATGAAGGCTTATAGAGAAGCTCGTCTTCGTGAATACGACCGCGAGATGAGCAGATATCGCATCGCCGCGGCCCTCTTTGTGACTCACCACCAATCGCCTTCGTCAGCCACGCGCCCGTGAGCTGACGTCACCGACTGAGAGGGCCTTCTCGTGAGAGCGAACGATGAGCGTCTGGACCTGGCCGCGCGTCTACTGAACGTGGATTTTCACGAGATATGCGGGGGGCGAAACTAGAGGTTTTTGTTGTATCTCGCTCTCTCTCTTTCTCGACTTCCATCCGAAACTAAGGGGCGTTTCACCTCTCACAAAATGCAAAAAATTCGGCTCTTAAATGCCATTGCTCCAAAAAAATAAGCGGCAGCACTTTTGATAATTATAATGCAATACCGTGCTACCTTGTAGAAAGGCATATGGTTGAAAAGCCCCTTTGGACTGCGTTTTCCTCTGCGAGCCAGGATGGAACACACTAAGGACACACCCCAGCCGCTCCTGTGTATGTGAAGCCAAATGAGTAAAGCCAGCATTTGCGTGTGGGCGGCGGGGTTTTTTCCCCCTTCGTACCTGGGAAGGTGACAAATTGCATCTATAAATAAGCGCGTTTAAACGCGTTAATTTGAACCGAAAGGACAATCTCACCGCGTAGAAATCATCGGCGATCGTTAGCGAGAGCAGACATGGTCCGAAAGTGCATCATTTTGACTCCGAAATAATTGCATAATGCTCATTAAAATTATATTGAACTGGCAGAATTTCACATTAATTTTAAATTACAGGAGTCTTCGTTCAGCCAACGTGTCCGTGTGTTTGGCAGTGCATTTGTCACAGTCTATGACTGTACAAGCACAAAACGTATTTCGTTCCACACTGTCCCACATAATTCACTCAACACAAAGTGGCCCTCATTGCAAAGGGTTTAAAGACTCACACACTCCAGTCTTCTCGGAGCTGTCACAATTGAGGGCGACAATTTTTTTCCAATCAATATTTCCGCCTTTTTCTGCCATTGCGATGAATGTCACATCTTTGGTGCTGTATAGGAGCAGTCATTTCAGTGTACGGTGAAACGAAGAAGGGCAAAAAAAACTCAAGATCGGACAGTTTGTGGAGCGAGTGTGATCCAAGGACCTGCCATTTGGCAGAGATCGATACTCGAAGGAAGAAATATGATCAGTCCACAATTATGCCCATCGCCCGATGAAGCTGGTTGTAATCACCAGTGAAACATCCTACTCGAATTGTCAATGTCGTGGGTTTACTCTCCAATACACAGGTGTGATGAAGTAGTAACTCATTGGCACGTCTGTTCACGTGACAACCCTTACTAATTGGCTATGTTGAGTTTTGACGGATTTAACGACGCATTTATATACACGTGATCGAACCCAAAACAATCCTTTATTAATATTGGTCACGAAAGCCTACAACGTGTTGAAGTGGGATCAGTCTGTACAATCTATAGCAATCTGAAGCTGAAACAGATTCTGTTCACTCGTGCAAATCGACCAATATCACGAGCCTTAGAATCCACTTGAATCCACGTATCGTTACAATCCATTTCCACAGGCAGCCAAGTTTCTACGCAGCCCTTTAATAATGTCTGTGAATGTTCCTACTCGTGACTGCATGGCAGCATTATTTACATACAATGTACTGCATGGAAGAGTAGGCCAAATACCCCGCCAGAGGTATTCTCTACAGCTCCAGCTCGTAGCGGAGGCATCAACAACGGTAGTGGCGTGAGCAATTTCAGGGCTGCACCTTAACCTATACCAACTGTTTCAAAATTAAACGTTAAATAATGATTCATTTTGCTCAAAAAGCACGAACAGCTCTCGCAAATGTATTCAGGAAATGTACTTGGGCTTGTAAGTGGAAAGAAACAGGTCAGCCTTCAGACTTTTCTTTTCAGATCGAATCCACTAAATTATTAATGTACCAGAGGCAGGAAGGCAGGAATTGAGACAATGCTCAAACTTGTCTCATTAGCAATGGCCCTTGAGGTCAAGCGAAACAATGGGCATCCCTTTAAACCAGCTACAACTGGCAGACGCTCAGCGATTAAATGCATCTCCATCCCAGTGGACTTTTAGAGTGTTATTACTTCTGGGGTGCGGTTGGGTCGCGGTTAGCGCACTCCGCTATGAACCCGGTGACCTAACTTTCATTCCCAACCGCACGGATGGCATTACGTGGCGAGCGATATTTGAACAGGTCACGATCGCCCCACTTCACCAAATTGTACTGGCGCAGGAAGAGGGGAAGTATGGTCAAACCATCCTCATGGCCGACAACAGTGTGGGGAGGTGTTCATCCAGCAGGGATTGGCAAAGGGCTGTAATTTATTTTTCAGAGCCCTTTGTCAACAATAATAATGATTCTTTTCGGTATAGTACTTGCGCAATATTCTAATTTTGTGTTATTTTCCACAAATTTATTCCCGTTGGGTTATCGGTACATGTCATATGACATGAGACTAAGTATCCGTTCACAACTATCATTGAAGCAGTGAGCATCACTCCCATGTTTGGTAACGGCCTGCAGAAGCAGATTTCACAGAGAGTTAATTCTGAGTTCTCTTCAGGTGACCTCTTATCAACAATAGGGCCCTTCCCCACCCCACCATGCTGCACAGATGTTCATCGCATGACAATCGTTTTTCATCATCTCTCAACTGCATTTTTTTATACTTTCAGATTAAGTAAAAAAAAAACGAATTTCACATGACGGGCTTTTGTTTTTGGCTCGTAATTTTAAGCCGGGCTAAGAACACCAACATGGACAGCTCTCCGACATCTTTTTGGTGTTTACGCTCACAGGGCGCGGAGCGAAACGCCGGACAACGTGCCGAACAACACACGGTTCGAACTGAAAACACATCGGAGAGCTATACAGTACAACCTAAGCAATGTTGTCAATCGACAACCGGGTTTAATCACAAGTTACAGGCTGCCCATCTTCTAACCTAGGATCCCGACGGTGTCGCCACGGAGCTCTGACCCCAGAGCCGCGTGGGTTCACCTCGTTACCGCTTCGCATCGGTAACCACATCATTCGCGCACAACCACGAGCTAGACGACCGACGCGACCAGCCCCGCCAGCCCAGATGAAGGCGCTCTTAACGAGAAACATTCCCACCGCGAAACCGCTGCCAACGCCGTTTGCCCTGAACACACGGGCGGCAGCTGGCGTGTGGGTTTTTCTGCAAATGACAGTGCCGTAAATCAGCCGCAGCGAGGCTGGCGGAGAGAGCTTAAGCAAGCTCGTATCCAAACAGCATTCGCGCAAAAACCTCGGCCCAGCTCTCCTCCCCGTGCTAATCAGCAATCGTGGCGCGCCTCCTCGTTCGCTTGCGGGATCAATCTTAAACGAGTCGACCGCACTCGGGAATCCGGCTCATTTTTCACCCGAGCCAATAAATTAGACTGCTGCTGCATTCACTCAGAGATACGAATTAATTGTTGATTATTATATTCGTGGTTCTTTCGGTAAAGTCACGTAGATAGAAAACCAAAAATAAAAGAATAACATGTTAAGAATTTTTTTTTGCTTTATTCTTTAAAAAAATTCTACGTGACTTTACCGAAAGAACCAAGAATATGAATTCCTGCAGTCACGAAAGTTTGAAGTCAAAATTCTTGATGATTATTTTTTGGTGGGGGGTTGAGAGTTCCGTGACGAGGTATTTCCCCCGGTGCAATCCAAAGTGTTTGTTCCGCGCGTTGCCCGACGACAAAACAAAAAAACCTGTCCAGGCAAGGCCGCTGAGCCAGTAACGTCTCCTCTGTGGTTTCCTCTGAGAGGTTGGAAGTAATTTGAAGAATGTGTCATCTTCCAATAAATGCATCGCATTCCGTATAATTACGACTCGTTAAAGGAGATGACCTGACCTGGAATGTTACATCGAGCACAATATACGTGTAAACTATACTTTTTTCTTTTCAGGCTTTTGTCAGTCCACTGCTGGATAAAGGCCTCACCCACACCGATCAGTCACGTGGGTTGTTTGACCATACTTCACAACACTGGGCAGTGTTGATTGGTGTAGGGGGAGAGCATAGAGGCGTGAGCATAGAAGTACATTATAACAATGTACTCTGTCGCCCTGCTCTCCCCTGCCCCCCCATGTAGCCCCGCAGCAGCTGAGACCAACCAGTTTGTGCATGTGAGATCACGCATCCAACTAACCACACTAACCAGGGATATAAATCAGATTGCTGGGTTCATAGTGCAGTGTGCTAACTGCTGCACCACTGACATCTCGTCATAAGGCATAGGGACATTGCCTATAATACATATACTGTACGCAATCATGGATACATTATTGAGTAAAATTCTAACAGTATACCTAGAGAGCGCATAAAGCTGTAATTTGGCACAAATGTAGTCCAGTCTCTGCGTCAAACAAGACAAATGTCAAACCGAAAGTATCAATTTTGGGCTCCCCCCAAAAAAGTGACAGCCGGCAGTTTGATTGCTTTCATTGACATGGCAGAGTGAGACGCGAGGTCTAGATTTCATCAAGTCCCGTGCGACACACGGACAAAAATATATACTGTGTGTGTCCTCCATCTCCAGGGAACCGAGTAATTTGCCTTCAGTGCAGGGTGACAGTGGCTCCGCAGAGTGACGGAGGCCCTCTCAACGGTTGCTGCACCGCACAAGGACCACATATGCACGCACTAAGTTATATTGTTATTGTTGTTATTATTATTAAATGTGTGTAAATGACTACGCATTAATCATGTGTACTCATTCACGTCACATGTAATCAAAATCCTCCGCGAAATGATGTGCAGAGTTGGATTGAGCATCATCATCATCAATTCTGAACTATTGAAGTAACAATATCATTCATGGGATATGCCGATTATTATCGAATTAGCTGCTTTTTCTTTCTTCCCTTTGTCTAAATTTAACTTAAAAATCCATTTTGATCGATCACACTCGCGATTCTGAGCGCAGGCGAGAGCCACCAGTCGCCTCCACGCCTGCACGCAGAGAGAGAGCCTCACAGCATTCCCATTAGACTGACCCAAGTTTCATTTCCTTTCAATCCTCTTTTGTATTGCTGCGAAGGTTGTCGCGCTTGTGCCGTTGAGCTCTCCTATGTGTTTCCGGGTTATACCGCTTTGTATTGTGCGAATTTTGCACATTCTTGTTCCGTTCCTTGGTAACCGGTCAGTGTTTTTTTTTGTTATATTCAACTTAACGCAAACAAGAGGGACGACCTCCTGGTTACACGTTAAATGCGTACGTTCTTTTCGATTGAGATTGTCCAGGAAGGCTGGCCCACGATCGGTCAGTTGTTACGCGAGGACTGATATATTCGCCACCGCCTCTGCGTCCGCAGGCGTCTGAAGGAAGGGAGACAAGAGTGGCCTCTCAATGACTGGGGGCTCGCAAACGTGGCACTGACAAATCTATACATGGTAACATTTCTAGTAAGCACCGGGTATAATGTTGAATGCAAGAATGCAAGACAACGCTGGCCGGTGAGTTGCAACTGGGCATACAAAAAATTGGGCCTTTTCACATGCAATCAATAATGTGTACGTGTTCATATTTACGTAACAAAAAACTATGATTACCTTTTTACGAAAAAATATATTTATTTTACCAGGTAAATCCCACTGACCTGTTCACTCTTTGTCAAAAGTGCCCTGGCCAACGAAATGGCATATCATGTGGAAATATATTGCAGCCAAATTATCCAAACGCATATTTCTAAGTGTGGAGGGAAAACCTGGGTGACGCGAGAAAAATCCACGCAAACACGGGGAGGACATGCAAACAACTTATATACAGTTTAACACGTAGGCTTTCGCGACCAATATTATTCATAATCAACGTTTTTGAGTTTAGATCGCGTTATTTATAAATGTGTCGTAACCCTCTACCACCCGACACGGCCAATCAGTAAAAAAGTGTCACGTTGACAAAGACAATTAGTTCACTGCTTTACACACCGGTGGGCTAAAGCAGTGAACTATTTGTCTTTTGTCAACGTGAAACTTTTTTACTGATTGGCCGTGTCGGGTGGTGGAGGGTTACGACACATTTATAAATAACGCGATCTAAACCCAAAAACGTTGATTATGAACTTATATACAGGCGTCAAGATCGGGATCGAACCCACGACCTCCTGAATACCAGGCGAGGGAGATCATTTATCGCCCACCCCGGTGCACCGGGAAATTCTCACCAAATCTCAAAGTCCCTTCTTCAGAAGGTTGCTACATTAGTATGTTTGGTCAATAGCCCTTTACTACCCACACTGCGCCTACCACAAATGTCTTTTGATCACCCATACAAGGACTATCCAGGCTCAGGCCTGGTTAGCTTTGAGTGCATTCTGGGCGATTTGCTCATCGGCAATGCTGTAGACCAGGGGTCGGGAACCTTTTTGACTGGGAGAGCCATAACAGCCAAATATTTCTAAATATATTTCATTGAGAGCCATATAGTATTTTAACGTATAATAAATTAAATGTCTTACTTTTAATGCGACTTCTGGTGCTGCATGGTTTTGCTGATGGCCTTGTAGTCTGGTTCATACGTGGTGAGGTTGAGCTTCGTGCAGGCGTGACCCGTGAAATTTATCTTCAAAACTAATTTCTGTTTACTTTAAAATGACACAGTATTATTAAACAATATCACAAGTATTTTAAAATCAGTTCCAAACTGATTTTTTATTTTTTTATTATTATTATTTTTTTCAACTCAAAATTGTCTGGGAGCCATATGCCGTCACTGAAAGAGCCATATATGGCTCGCGAGCCATAGGTTCCCGACCGCTGCTGTAGACGCAACACTTTATTTGCTCAACATCGCATTTGCCTCCACGTGCGTGTTTACAACTGCACACGGACCGGGACTCAACAACCAAAGCTGATAGGGAGATGATTTGTACAAGGCGTCAAGTTTTAATGTGTTCCCCTTGAAGTAAATGTGTTTCTACGTCTGACGTTCCGATGACAATACGGATACCCGTGCTCGTTGGCAGGTGTCTTCCCACTCAATAAAAGGGCCCAGCATCTGCTCCACGTACACTTTTCCTCTTGATGTTGCCTGCACTTTCACCGAAGCCATCAATCAAATTCAATCCCTGCAGCTCGGCGCCCCATTATTATTCCTCGCCTCGCCGTGTTTCGGGATACAGTAACCGAAGCGCAAAAAAATTGAAAAAGAAGATGTGAGAAAAATACATGAAACAAAATAACTCGAAGACGAACTAAGACATCATCTCATTAATCTGATAGCCTAATCGCAAGCGATGACTGCCTGCGGGCAAGAAAATACTCGTAACGCCTCTGAAGCTTTACTTCGAATATAACTGTACAGCATTCCCTATCTGTGAATCTGCATCTTCAAAAGACGTAGAATTGGATGGACAAAAATACACTCCGGAGCTCCCTTTAGTCGGAGGTCTGTCTGTCGGCAGTGACGTGAGAAAACGTCGCGGCGCTGCACCTTCGCCTACACCCACCTTTAAATATCAACGATTCGGTGACGAAGCCGCTGCATCGGCGGTGATTGCACGAGCACAGATAGGCAAAGGCAACTCAACGCGCTCGTCAAAAAAAACACCGCCTCAACAAAAGGAGCACGTTTCAATCGATGACGTTTCGGGCAATAGTCCTTATTTATAGCACATAATCAATATTTTTTATCAATGTGTATATAAATCAATGGGCTGCGGAAGAAGAGCCATTTCCCGAAAAGTCACAGATTATATATTTTTTCCTTCAAGGCCACAGTGTTGATGGTGAGTGCGTTCAGCTGTTGTCGTTCTTTTAAAGCTAATCCAAAACTCACATTTTATTTTTTTAATCGAAGAACGTTTATTGTGGAATTCCCATTTTAAACCATAAACATGAAGGCAACAAGATATCGAAGACGTCTTTAAATGTCATATCGGATGCCAGGCGGGGGGTGGGGGTGTAGCAGGAAACAAAACAATTTGAGCTATTGTTCGTCGGCGTGAATTCCCATCGCTGTCAGATGTTACCATGGAAACGGGTCCCAGGTTCTGAGCGGAATATATGTCACGTGGTAACGCGTGTGCGGGGCGCTGGAGGCGCGAGCTTTTAGCGCAGGAGGACCTCGGGAGGAGAGAGAGAAGTGCTCTTCGCCGGGCCAGCCCGGTCTGCAACGATAACACTGGTCAACAACAAAAAAAACATTTTTTTCTGACCTGGATTTTTGCAGCTGTCTTAGACTAATTTCAGGGTGCTGATTCCAATATCTGATCTCAGATTTTTGCACATCTCATTTTTATGCTATCGGCATACCCCATTTTCATTGATTTTACCCGAAATGAACTCTGTCACTTATGATTGCAAGTTGTTGCGAGTCAGTGACTGCTTTAGTGTTAAAATATGGTGCTGTATTTTTAGGATAGTGTGTTTATAATATCATTTTATGTAGATATCCACATTTATTTAAGATTTTTCTTCTGCAGTTTTTATTGAAAATGCAATATTTGATATCTCAAAAACCTGATGTGATTGACAAAAACTGAAGCCAGATTTGGAATAAGCACCCCAAAATTACCTTAAAACCGTTGGAATACCTTATGCCAGAAAAAGTGTGTTGACCAGTGTTATAATTAAGGAGGTGCAAATGCTCCCCCGGCGTTTTGGTCGCTCGTGACGCCGTTGCCCAAAGGGGCCTCGGCTATAGGGGAGCTCTCTCCCGGAGCCGCCACCTCCGCAGAGTTGCACTTCGACCGGCTCGAATACGCTGGCCGGACATCTCGGAAGAGGCTCGTGGTGCCCAACACTTTACCCCACCGTAAGCGCCCTGCCAATCGGCCAGCTGCGGCGTAATCGCGTGCACTGCCGGGTGGACAGCAGAATGTGATAGGGTAGGGTGGGATTTTTACTCTTTGGTTTTTTCGGTAAAGTCACGTAGGTAAAGAATTAACATGAATGTAATCACGACGTTTCGGGCACAACACAAGCGTCCTTCTTCAGGTGGGGACAACATAGCAAAGCACAACGCTTGTGCTGCGCCCGAAATGTTGTGATTAAATTTATTTTTCGATTTAAAGCTTTCGTGACTGCAGGGATTCATCTTCTTGGTTCTTTCGGTAAAGTCACGTAGAAGGGAGATAATAAAAGAATAAAAATAAAACATAATAAAAAAATTTTACTATCTCCCTTCTACGTGACTTTACCAAAAGAACCAAGAAGATACATTTATTTTATTTTTGTTACCTACGTGACTTTACCAAAAAAAACAAAGAGTAGGGTATGGTGGGATTTAAGAAACTTGCCCTTCAACGAATGCGCCGTTAGAAACGATCATCACCATCAGTGTGATAGATACCATCACATGCCATTCAAATAACCTTACAGATGATGTGCCGTGTGTGTACATGTCCGACCCGTTGTCAATCTACTGCTGGATGACGGGCCTCCCCACACTGCACGGTTCGTAGACGTTATTTGACCGTGCTGGTTAGTAGTGCGGGTTGGTGAAGGCAGTGTGTGATCATACACATGCAGTACAACAACAATGGATGTTGCTGCACGGCCCTCTGCCGTACGTACACCAGGTAGCCCCGGAGTTGCCTATAACAACCTGTCATGCAAGCAGGTCTCCCATCCAAGCACTATCCAGCGTCAGACCCACTTAGCATCTGAAATCGTACGAGATCGGGCTCATCCAGTGTCATTTCATCATTGATATTTCGACTTATGTTCAATTGAGTTTTTCAAAGGTGACCGTTTGTCCGTAATTCTGCTTATAACTTGAGAACAAGCGTCAGTAGTGCAACGGTGAGAAAGACGCAACTCCGACTAGCACGGTTGGTTATATTGTGTGCAAAAGAATTTCATCATACATCCATAAAGACTCCAACAATCTGCAATGTTTTTTTTAGAGCGAATGACTTGACCTTGTGAGCGGGCAAAAGTGCTCAATTGAGAGAACAGCTTAGCAAAAAATAATAAAACTCTACAGAAAAAATTCACAGCCCAGCAACCACCGGATCACTGCCATCCTCGATTCGCAAATGCGACAGATATTGAGCCCATACCAAAAAAAAACTGCCTGACAGAGACCGCGATTGCTGTCCCCCCCCCCCGCACCTCCGATTTGGCATGGTTGGCTACGTACGGTGCAAAAGAAGTTCAACATGCGTGCAGAGAGCGCACGTTTGGACGCGGTTGAGAGACGGGGGGCTGCTTGTCAAATCGTCGGCCATCTCTTGCGCCAAACGGACAACCGTGGACGCGCCCCCACGGCAGAGGGGCTCCCTTGGTACAATACAACATTTCCAAAGTATCTATTTAAAAATAAAACATACAGCGTTCACACTTTCCGCAGTAGAAAAATTACAAATTCTGGTTACGTCTCGGTCAAAGTGAGCCGGAGCATAATTGACAGCCCACTAACATCGCTGCATGAGCCCCCCCCCTCACCCCCGCACACTGCGATTTTAATGCTACTCGCGCTTACGGAGAGAGCTAACATGTTACCAACGCGTAGTGCTGCGGCCCGCGGATACGGCCCTCCTGCTGACCGGTGGCCTTGTGAACGTGCGCGGTGCCAAAAATGGGCCCATCGCTGTGGCCGAGGGAGGGGCAGTGGGGCTGGGGTCGCCCTTCCGACGACCCCACTCGCTGATGGTGAACATCGCTCGCGGACAGCCGGGCGTAGGTACGGAGGTCTGGCCTTCGCGACGGACAGACGCCGCGAGGGCTGCGAACGGCGCGATTTGCATCGAATCCGCGATGCTCCGGTAGCGGCTGCGGCGTGAACAGGTTTGTCTTTGTGGACACGACTAGTGTAGCAGTGTAGCGGTTTAGTGTGCTACAATCCCAGCGACACGAGTTCGATTCCCGCTCATGGCCAACACCAGCGACGATTATCTGAACCGATCCTGGGACTCCCCTAGGTCGCCTCAGCTTAAAATGAGTACCTGGTACGGTGTGCAAAACTTTGTCACTGGGGAGACAAAGGCAGCCGGGCGTGGTTCTGGCCACTCACTCCCTCGTGTGCCGTGCCGACCTTCATAGGTGCTCGCTAACAGCACTTGCCCCAACAGTCTGTTAAGAGTCTTGATTTGAGGCTTTCGTGACTACAGGAATCCATGCTCTTTGGTTCTTTCGGTAAAGTCACGTGGGGTATAAAATAAAGACTCTCCGTGGAATCGTTTTCTTTTTTGTGGATACGAGTCCATTTGCTCGAACGTCCCTGCTCTTCCTGATGTCTGGCATTGCAACCCAGAATCTCACTTGGGCAAAGATTATCTTGCTAAGGCTACTGCTTGGTGGAGGGCCTCCACTCGAGGAAGCTCTAATAAAGCGCCTCTAGAGGGTATTTGGTCTACTCTTCCACGCTGGCCAGTTTGTCCCTGAAGAGGTGGGAGCGCCTTCACTTGACCCCACCACACGAGACCGTTCCGAGACGAACCGCCGTGTACCCTTCTAGACGGCTGCGTGTTGCGGATGCAGAGGGACCTCTGGATAAGAGGTCCAGTCTGCGGTCCGGTTCACCACGACAGCAGCATCCCTGACGCTACGAGACCGACATAAAATGTTTACGTTCAGAACCGTGCGTTATTAAAGAGACCCTAAAACAAATTCCTATGGAGAACCCAAATGTAAACAGACACACGGCCGCTGCATACAAAAGGCATCACGTTAAATGCTCTCAGATGCAGGGGTTGGGTACGATGGTGGAAGGGCGGGTTTTTTTTTTGGGGGGGTGGGTTATTCCCAGCGAATCGCATTGAGCCCGAAGCCGAAAACTAAAATCCCGTCACAGCAAGTGACAGTGGGGCGGCGTGTCAACAGCTGTAATGAATTCAGCCCGCGTCCTCAACATAGGGGCTTAGCCCGACCCAACAAAACACAAAAAAACCCTGCGCAAGGATGTCCCGTGTCAATGGACTGGACTATTTGGGCACATTCACGGAACATTACCTCCCCCACGTAATTTTTTTTTTACCTGGTAAAATAAAACATTCATTTTTATACTCTCTGGGTCTGTCGGTAAAGTCACGTAGATAGAAAAATAATTAAAAATCGCGACGTTTCGATCATATTTCTTCCTGCCTCAGCAGTCCGCCTGCTGTATTTTTCCCCTGAAGACGATTGCTCGTGTTGCGATCGAAACGTCGTGATTTTTTAAATTATTTTTTCGATCTACGTGACTTTTCCGAAAGACCCAGAGAGTATGAATTCCTGCAGCCACGAAAGCTTTGAGTCCAAATGTATTTTTAATCGTTTATTATTCTCAGCAGACCATGGGTGGCATTGCAAGGTGACCGCTTCGACATGCTCGGGTTCGTTTTGGCGCGTGCAAATTGCGGACATCGTGGTGCAATGAAAAAAATAAAAAGACGACGCACAGAGATGTTTGCGGTCAGCCCCAAAGCAATGAGGTTGCATGTGTGTTACGCTTCACGCGAGAGATGATGCTCAATGCAGGTAAAGGTGGAGCCCCGCAATAAATCGATCATGCCATGATTGGTACAAGGGCCTCCACGAGACAGAGCTCTAGAAGAGCCCCCCTTCCAAACGATATATTGGTTTTTCGACGATGATGGAGTCCCCACACTTTACCCCAGCGCACGCCTGCCGATTGACTAACTGCGATGAACACATTTTACATCGCTGGGTTGGAAAGGAGGTGGACAGAGGCGGGGATGGGAATTTAAGAATCCTGTACATCGCTTCGACTTCCACGGCGGAGGATCGATTTGAACCTGCGACCTCTGGATTGGAAGTCTAGTGTGCCAACCATTAACCCAACGGCAGCATCCCTCCATACGGTATAACATTGGTTGTTTTCAAACAATGTTCATACATTAAAGCAATGGAGGGTTCCCGTACATGCAGCAGCTTCACAATCCCATATAAGGCCACCAGACCTGCAGTCGCGTATTGATTGCACAGTGGCTGAAAACAGTTTTAAATCAATTACATGCATATTCCTTATACACTCAGCAACTCCCTGCGGGAAATCAAATGACCGAGATACTTGGAGACAGAGTCATCAAATCCTCATACAGAATTGACCAGCTGCGCTCTCCACCTGCAACATTCAGAGACCGACGAATTCTATGAAAGCCATAGCGTGATCTTCTTGGTTCTTTCGGTAAAGTCACGTAGAATGAAAATAAAATAATAAAAATAAAACATAATAAAAAAATTCTCACGACGTTTCGGCCACAACACAAGCAGCCGTCCTCAGGTGGATTATTTACATTCTACGTGACTTTACCGAAAGAACCAAGAAGATGAATCCCTGCAGTCACGAAACCTTAAAATCGAAAGCCATAGCGTGATATTTTACTTAACGCTGCTCATCTGGGGCTGGGCTTCTTGGTGTTGGGATGCTTGGTGTAAGGCACTACCACTAGAGTACCCATCTGTACAAGGTACACCTCTCCATACTACACCGATATTGTTGGACCATTTATTCCTACAACCTCGTGAACGTATTTGCAGGTTCATTTTCACGCCACCGCATTCAGCCACCGCAAATATGAGGACAAAATGAGGTGAGATGGATGTGGCATGCCAAAATAACTTCCGAAACAGCATTCCAGAACTGTTGCGGCTAACATTAACCACTGATCATGATCAATAATAATAATAATCATCATCATCATAACTGACCACAATTATCCATTCAAGAGATTATTTTGCTTGGCTACTGATTTCCAAAAAGCCATTTGAGGGCAGTTAACTATGTGGGACCATATTCTGCGTGCCGGCTTTCACCTGCAGTTTTGATGTTTGTGCCGATATCATTTGTCAATGCAAGTCGAAGCATGCGTGACTGCTACTGATGTGTTGACAAGGAAGGCCACTACTTGGACGTGTGCCAGAATTCCAGGCATTGATCCCAGCAAGCACTCAAGGCCCACAAAGCCACGATTTATCCTGGCACCGCTTTTTGAGAGAGACCACAGACAGCCCCAAGTCCATGCCACTTCAAAGTGGCATTCACGGTCAACATGAGAAGGACGGAATCATTGACGTACAAGCGCCATTCAATTCGTCAGAATGCAGTCACACAGAATTGCCGAAAATGTCAATGCAAGTACTGCGATGGTTTTATTGCTACTTTCTCCACGTGAAACTTGCCATTTCTGTTCCTTAAATTGTGAAAACACGAGATATGGAATTAACTGGAGATACATTTTACAAAGGACGATATGAAGCCACCACTGACCATGAAGTATGAATTATTAACAAGCTTGATGTTTCAGCTCAGTGCATAATGACATTAATGTGCCTCATCAAGAATACTTTTGAAGAGTCAAATATCAATATTTGATGGGAATATATATCTAAAAAGGTCACACCTTACACTACTAAAATTACCAACAAATTAGTAAAATGATACGTGATGTTATTCCTCTTATATGGATCATATGGGAGTGGAGCGATGGTGCAGTGGGTTAGGCTACTGCCCTACCAACCTGAAGACCTGGATGTAATTCCCAGGCCGCGGAGGATATCCAAGCGTAGGAATAAACCGGTGAATGATGTATGAACAGTGACCAGCGCGGTGCAGAATGGTCAAATAACCCCAACGACTAACACGGCACAGGTAGGCCTCATCATTTCAATTTTTTTCTCTTTTTTTTCTCTTTTTTTTTTACAAGATCCCAACCGTATAGTCCTTCATGAGGTAGGCCTGAAAACCAAACGTGCAGCGATACCAAGGTATCAAGTTTTCGGGTTTGAGACCCACAGCGTATTTATAAGGACGGGAGGAAGGAAGAGGGAAGAGAGGGATGGGAGGGGGAGTTAATGTAATCTAACAAAATCGAAAAATAACTGAACGTTAATGTGATTCCCGGCTCTACCAACTTGCTTTCCCATGTTTGCTATTATTTGTATTATTATCACTATTGTACATGTACCACCCCTTTGGATAGACAGCATTTTGTGTTTTTACATGGAGAAAATTCCAAAACACACATGACCAGAAATAACAACAATAAGTGCTACCAGTATGTCAAGGCAAACATATCCAATACCCATAAAGACAGCCAACGGGCACACATGAAGAAACACAGAAAAACAGCTGAGTCCTGTTCTACCCTATCAGGTTACCAAAACTGCTCGAGGCACTAAGATCCAGCCAACTTGACACATTTCACTTCCAACATCATTACCCACAGCCAATTCGCTGCTGTATGAGGCCTGCCCAAGTAATCGCCGTTCCTCACGGTTCTGTGATTTAACAATCTATATCGGACCTGCACACGGGTCTAGCTCATTGCATAGCTCCAGTGGCTTTCTAATATCGGAAGGAGGAGCATTCCAGACGACCGCAGAAGCACATCTGAAGTGTCCTGCCAGAGCCAACTTCCTTTTCTGAACTTACGTCTCTGAATCTTTCCTAATCCACGTTTTCACATTGTTGTCCATTCACAGCCACGTAACCGAGTCTACCCTTTGCGTTGCGTTTGTTTGCATCGCAACGGCTAGGTCCTTGATTTTCCATCACTTTACAGCGTTTGCTAGAGGTTCTTCGGAATGCATGGCAGCAAAACAGGCATTTTGATGACATTTAGCTCTCCGCTGGCACGTTAAACAGCCCCATTCAGGGCGACGAGCAGGAGAAGCCCCTCTCAATTCAGCGGCGCAACAAAACGCGCGCGCATCCTCCCGCCCCGCTGCGTCAAGGAACTTTTTCAATGGTCCCATTCTTTCGCGGGCCAAGGAAAAAAAAAACGGGGACCGGCGATACAAGCGTACGGAATGCACAGCGGGAACATTCGGGTCTCTGTCTCGGCGCACGGTAATAATTCAACGCGAGCGCGTCACCCCGCTGTGGCGGGGGCAGGCTAAAGCCCGGCGTGTTAGCGGCGACCTTTTGACTGCAAGGGAGATTTCAGTGGCGAGCTTGACGATGCCCCCCACCTCCCCTTCCCGGGGCTATCATTGCAGAGCCACCCATGCCGCCTACTTAGGCAATGATGTTGCGTGTTAACGTGCAGCGCGTGGTTCTGAAAAGAAAAAACGCTCGAACTGATTTAGTTGTTTTATTGCTTCCACGCGCTTCATTTACGACACGGGAAGTGGGGAAGCCTCGCCGCGACGTCTCGACATCGGGTCGTGCCCGCGTGTCGCTCGGCACGACGTCCCGACACATCGTGCTGGGGGAGCTTCGTAAGGTTACTCGGTAAGAACCACGTGCCCCAGAGCCTCTTTAGGAACTGAAGAAGCTTCCGGCGCACGGAGCGAATTGTCGGACAATCGTGCCGAACAAGGCGCGGTGGTCCAACCCCGCCAACACGTCGGAGGGATGTGCAGCAGCACAACCACGTGAAAACCCCACGCAGTGAAGGCAATACACAGGCACACTCAAAACAAAAAACGCGATGTCACTTGTAAATTATTATTATTTTTCTTTTCGGGAAATAGCGCAAACGCAGTCCCCCACTACCGCAAATTAGACAGCCGAGTGTCTCGCATTTGGGGAGATGGCAGGGGTCAACCCTCCCGAAGGGCAATGGCACAGCCTCAACCCTGAGCGGACTACCTACAGCACGTGACCGCGGTGCCTCCCCTTGTCAGAACGACTACACTCCTCGCCACTTGTCCATTATTCGTGGACATTTTCCAAGGCCGAACAATATTCGATGACATTTTCTCCGTAACGCGAGTAATGTTCGGCGGCGGCGTCCACACAATAGAGAGGACTGGTCCCACCACCGTGCAAGCTCTTCGGCTCAGGAGGAGCCGAAACCGATTCACCGGGGTGTGTCCTCTTCAGACGGGTCACACGGCATCGAGTGCGCGCCGTTGCCACAGAGGCCACGAGCGTAGGCGTGAATTGCCATCCCCTCTAAGCCAGAAGGCGGCGGCTACAAATGCCCGAAATCTGATGCGCCACGGTGTGAGCGGCGTCGTGGGTTACCTCGCCGGCTACGGTAAAATAATCCCCCGTTAATATTAAAATCGGGTAGAGTACAACGTGGCGTGTCTGACCGTCAAACCGTCGATTGCCCGCGCCCGGTGCAGCATTTGTACAATGGCGGTTGGTGCAAGTGTCATTTCGCTACGGATGTTCATGATATTTTCCCTCACGGTGATGTGCTATTAATCTCGCGTGCATTCGCTCACTCCTTAAGTGCAGGGAAGCATTTCCCCGCGCTGGTCCAGAAAACCTTCTCGTGTATGCGGTGCTGTGACTGTCATTGTCCATCAATGTTCATTTACCCGCCCATACCCTGGTCACTCGCAAGCAGGATTTGTGACGTTCGCTGCTTTGAAAACGGGCATAGCGTCGAGTGAAGGTGCTGTCTGTGAATTTGGATGAATTCGATATGCGAGGGGAGGTTGAGGAATGAAGGGCTCAGTGATCCTAGAGGCTGCTATTAAACTTGCTGTGAATCCCACCTCTCGGGAAAACATTGAGGATTTTCCATTTTGAAAAAATAGAGAGGTGAGTGGGTAATCTTTGTGTGCCTTCAATATCCTGTTTCCAATGTATTTTTGTTACCGTCACAGAATGCTGCCAATGCAGGTTTTGATTTTAAAATAAATCAATACAAAATATTTACATCCGTTTTATAATTCACTGATAGATGAAGCCCTCCGTATGCTGTGCTAGTCCAAGGCGGATTGTTTGACCATACCTCACCGTGCTAGTCAGTCCAGGTTAGTGAAGGGGTAGGGAGATCCAGGACTAGTTCAGATATCACTCCCCATGAATGTTAACCTGTAGCCGGGTATCCAACTTTGCTCATCCGTTTCACAGCACAGTGCACGAACCAAAGCACCACTGCTCCTCCCACGTTATCGACTAAAGAGTGACAACGTTCAACACAGACTGGTCAACAGAGACATATCTTAACTCCTGTCTTGAGCAGGCCCGTCAGATGAAGCCGCGGACATTTTACTTTACATGAAGTGAAACAATGTTTCTGCATACCTGGCGGTTGGGCATGCTGACACACACACTGGTGATCCATCATTTTGGAGGCAAGGGCTGTTGCCGTCCGTAGATTTATGAGAATCGTAAATACCCCGCCAGGCTACGAGGTGGCTAGATGGCAGGACAGCAAGTGGATCCGTGAACCTGTGTTTGTGAACAATGTCTCATTGTTCTCCCACGTATATATAGGGTTTCTCCTTACAGGTACAGTAATTTACTCCCACTCACAAAACACTCCGAAATATAATTGATCAAACATTCCGAGGCAGGACACTCTTGTGAGTAAATATTGAATCTCACCGAGGATTTTGAGGCTGTCCTGAATAAATAAAATGGCTTTATCATTATTATTGCATCCACAGGTAATATGGGAGCACAGTTTAGGTGTTTTGCCGTTGTGCTGTGTGTGGCTCCCCAGTTGGGTTTTGGGTTGTACCGTGCACGCGTTGTTGAGGCCTTACGCTCAAATCAACTTCCTGCAGAGGCTCCCGGCACGCGGAGCGGAACGTCGAACATCGTGCCAAACAACACGCGGCGGCACAACTCGCAAAGCACGTCGGAGAGAATCCTGCGGTAGCTTTACATTTCGAGGTTCACACACGACCAGGTTGCGCTGTGAACAGGCATCCAGCCGCGTGGCCCAGAAAAGAGTGATTTTGCCCATGGGCTCTGGGTTCACGAGTTCAAGCACAACCTTATTCCCCTGGATAATGCACAGCGGGGACACGAACAAATGTGGTGCCAATTGGTCAATTACGTGAATGTCAAAACAGGCCCCCTGTTTTATTCGCCGGCCAAAGGCCGAAATGTGCCCGCATCGTGGTCAAATATGGAGGATTACCTGTAATTATTAAATCACCACGTATCGTGCTCATTGCTTGCCGGGGGTACATGCTCGAGTACAGAAAAAGATAAAGGTGCAGCCCTGCAATCGCTTGCTCACGCCACTGGTGGGGGAAGGGCCTTTACGAGGAGGCGCTCTGGACAGGCCATCTCGAAATGTTTTAACTACTCTTCCACCGTGGCCAGACATAATTATTTTTAATGATTTTCTTTCCAGTCCTATAGCTCCATAGGTCATCGGATTTCTCCAGGATGAATACAGATTCTGGAATAAGTGAGAGCGGCAAGGTTGCCAGCAAATATAATGCAAAGTTGTAGTACAGCAGATAATGGCTAACATGCTCGTTGAATTTCGATTTAAAGCTTTCGTGACTGCAGGGATTCATCTACTTGGTTCTTTCGGTAAAGTCACGTAGAAGGGAAGTAAAAATAAAACATAATAAAATAATATATTATTATATTATTTTATTGTGTTTTATTTTTACTATTTTATTACTTCCCTTCTACGTGACTTTACCGAAAGAACCAAGAAGATGCTCGTTGAGTTGTACCGATGGGAGTGGGTTCAATAGGAGCCCCCCCCCCCCAAACACACTCGATCCCATATTATAATGGAGTATTTTTATTTTTATTTACACTGACCTAATGTTTGGCTGACTTTCAATCTCTCATCTTTGTGTACCCATTACACAGTCAGGACATTTCAGAGGTGACTAATGCGCACCGTCTTGAAGGGTGATGAACGTGTATTGAAAACAATGTATTGCATTGTCCCCGTAATGGAAAATATGTGAGCCTATGCTTCTATTCATCTCCTGCTTTCAACACTTCATAACACATGCATTTTATATACGTTGAATATAAAGTACACATACATACACAATGCATATATAGCCTCAAGATTTATGTATGTATGTATGTTGAACTTCTTTGCACTGTACGTGACCAACCATGCTAATCCGAGGTACGGGGCAAGGACACTAAACTAAACACAAACATCAGTTATAAAAAAATGAATTTTCAATCTCGATGATTTAAAAGCGCATAGCTACAATGGTTTCCTAATATCGGACGGAAGAGCGTTCCAGACGGCCGCAGAAGCGCATCTGAGATCGCGCGATGCGGTGACCGTCTTTGTTCGATGGCGAGCCCAAAGCCGCTGGTGCAAGAATAACCGGAGTTTGCGTGACGATGGTTTATGCTCCTTGGCGAGATCAACGATACCGTATATATACTATAAATATTGTATATAAATTCCAAACTCCAAATACATTTTGTAAAAGAGACATTTTAGGGCTCTGTGTCAATCCACTGTAGGATGAAAGCCTCTGCACACTGCAGAGGTCATAGAGGTTGTTAGATCATACTTCTCCTTGCTGGACATTGCGGCTTGGTGAAGCCGGGGTGAGGGAGGGAGGGAGGGGGATCAGGATGAGTTCAGATGTCACACGCCACTGATGTTAGCCGCATGTGGAAATTCAACTCAGATATGCCGAGTTTATAGTGCAATGCGCTAATCACTGCGCCACCGCTCAAACCCGACGTGCGTGCGGCTATTGAACATTGCCACACTCCTGACTGGTGTCCGTCCGTCGTGCCGGGAGGGGCTGGGTGGGGAGGGAGGGGCTGGGTGGGGAGGGGAGGGTGGGGAGGGGCTGGGTAGGGAGGGTGGGGCTGGGTGGGGAGGGGAGGGGCTGGGTGGGGGGTGGGAGGGGTGGGGCTGGGTGGGGTGGGGCTGGTCACCCCGTGGTGCCCTTATAACACTCAACGTTTAACCTACTCACGCCGGCTTGTGCCCGCCCTCACAGTCGGGCATATTTGCGGAATACACCACGCCGCCGTTGACCCTGGCCATTGACCGAGCAACCCAACGTTCCTACCAACTCCCTCCGCAGGAATGTGTTTGTGAATATGATAATAGTAAGCTAGATTAAAGGCATATTTCGTGTTTTGTGCAGTATGTCTTTCATCGCGCATCAACATTGACGAGCTATTACAGTAGAGCACAGCATGAATTCAAATCGCGTGCAGCCGATCACATAAAACACCTCCATTAGTTATCTCGGCATATAATTTCGAGCGAAAACGCGAATTATCATCGTTAATTACTTTAATACGTAAACGTGTCATGTAACTCGATGCATCCAGTCTTACAATCAACGCACAATGGAGGATCGGTTAGCCCAGTGATTAGCACGCGGCCCTTTGAACCCGGCGACTCGAGTATTCAGGTGGGGGGCCTCACTCGCCTTCACCAACTCTCACTGACCAGGCGTGGTGAAGTATGGTCAAACAATCTCCACTGCTGACATGGTGACCTTCATCCGGCAGTGGATTGACAAAGAGCTCAAATGTATTGCGGTGCAGTGAATGTGAATGATCAGAGAATGCGAAACAGCTACCAGCCGTGTTTACGAGTCGTCCAATTTAAGTGACGTCTGGCCAGCATGGAAGAGTAGGCCAAATGACCCACTTACAGGTGCTCTCTATACCTCCCCGAGTAGAGATTCTTCTGCCGGCAGTGGCATGAGTAGGAAATTGCAGGGCTGAACCTTAACAGTTCAGATATTGCAGTTTTTCTATGGAGTTACATCGAAAAACATGACCATTTAAAAAAATCACTGTCCCTTGTCTGTGATTTGAAGCAAGCTCAAGCAAAGCTGAAAACACAGCATTGTCCGATTATTGTCACCATCGCCACTGCGTGCGTAACAATCACAACAATTCCGCAGGGAACCTGTGCTGTATCATCCCACAGCGAGCAGAACGAGGCAACCTGCAGCAACTGCTGGGAGAACACAGCTGCCATTGATGGTGCGTTCATTTATCCCTGGTTATTTCCATCATCCTAACCATGCGCCTGCAATTTAATTCGTTAACATCTAAATACACTCACCTATCAACGTGTTAATTGATCATGCGCATCCACCTATTAGTCCATTCTTTGCGCGTTATCCATTCGTTTATTTGAGCATATTGACTTGAAAAATTACAACTGCGTTACACACCACGTACATTTAGTATAAAAAGATTAAGATCCCCCATATAGCCTTAACAGGCTGTAGGGGCAAGTGCTGTTAGCGAGCACCTATGAAGGCCGGAACGGTACACGACGGGGTGGGTGTCCAACTCCACGCCCGACCGCCTTTGTCTCCCAGTGGCGATTATTACTCACCGCACCAGGTACTCATTTCAGGCTGAGTCGACCTAGGGGAGGCCCAGGACCGGTTCAGATAATCGTCACTGGTGTTGGCCGTGAGCGGGAATCGAACCCGGCTCGCAGGTTCATAGCGCAGCGCGCTAACCGCTACACCACCGCTCCCCATTATTTAGTATCGCACATATACACACGTACAGCAACGGAATCGCGGTGCATACACTCCGACATCAGTGAGCTCTGCCTTAACGCACCGCTGCACCGACCCCGCATTGACCAGCGCGGTGAAGTATGCCCAAACCAACCCGCACGATGCACTGTACGGACAGCATCATTCGGAACGTGATCAGCCAGCAGTGGATTGACGCTCAGCTATCTGTACAGTGCATCAATGCACACGATGAACTGCACTTTGAATGAGCGTTGTCATTCGATCATGCGCATCTTTTGATCTCAATAATAGCATACCGTACCTTCACAAAGCTGCACAATGAAGCACACAAAAACAACAATTCAAATATCTGCACACGCCATTCGGTATCCACACGCAGTCTTGCATTTGTATCCTATATTACCATGCACAGATTAGTGAAAATCACTCCGTGAACGTTATCTGATTATTCATTCACCACCACCACCACCATCCTTTCGTTCACACACACAGACACAGACAATCGCCCGCTCGCTCGTTCACCCACCACCCGGTTTCGTTCAAAACACGCATTGCTCATTTTCATCCGCACGTTCCGTCGACGCAAAACTCTTCGCTCATTCGCGATCTCATTCGTGATCTCATTCGCCAGCCATTGGCGTTTCGCCGCACGCATTCATTCGCGCGTTCGTTCGTTCGTTCGAGCGAGCGAACGACGGCTTCTCCGCCACATCGCCACGGCACCGCGCAAGACCCAATCCGTTCGCTTCACGCTCAACGCACACAACGTCGGCGCGCACGAACAATCACGGCCACCGGCGCAACGCTCGCGTTCACCGTGCGTCTGCGCGCGTGAGAGCGAGCTCGGAGAGAGAGAGATGATAGAGGTTAGAGACGAGTGTGTGCACGAGCACATGGATGTAGAAGAATCCGGGTTACCTTGATGCTGGGGGGGGAGGGCCAGGGAATGATTCGCAGCGAGGACGTGGAGCGGATTTGACGCGCGCGAGCCTCAGTGCCGAGTCTGCATCCTCGAGTCCCGTGCACGCGTCTCGCGCTCTCGGCGGTGACGTCAGCGCTCACCGCGGTGGGGGGGGGGGGGCTGGTGGTGGGGGCGCATCGCGTGCACGAACACACACGCGCACCACTCACACACGCACTCCACACACACAACACATGCACACACACCACACACATACACACCACACACACCACTCACACACACACCACTCACACATCACATGCACACACACACCACATGCACACACCACACACATGCACACACACACCACATGCACACCACTCCCACACACTACATGCACACACACCACACACACACCACTCACACACATACACACACACACACCACATGCACACACACCACACACCACACACACACACCACTCACACACACACCACACACACGCACCACTCACACACGCACCACTCCCACACACCACATGCACACACACCACACACACACCACCCACACACACACACCACACACACGCACCACTCACACACACACACCACATGCACACACACCACTCACACACACCACTCAACACCACACACACCACTCACACATAAACACACACCACATGCACACACACCACTCACACACACCACACGCACCACTCACACACACCACTCACACACACCACTCACACACACCACACACACACCACTCACACACACACACCACTCACACACACCACAACACTCACCACTCACACACCACACATACCACATGCACATACACACCACTCACAAAAAACACCACTCACACACACGCCACATGCACATACGCACACCACTCACACACACACCACACACACACCACACACACACGCACACCACTCACACACCACACACACACCACTCACACGCAAACACACCACATACACATCACACACACACCACTCATACACACGCATATACACTACATGCACATACACGCCACTCACACACCCACCACTCACACACACCACTCACACACACACCACTCACACACACACCACTCACACACACCACTCACACACCACACACACCACTCACACACTACACACACACACACCACTCACACACACACCACTCACACACACACCACTCACACACACCACACACCACTCACACACACACCACTCACACACACACCACTCACACACACACCACTCACGCACACACCACATGCACATACACACACACGCACACCACTCACACACACACCACTCACACACCACTCACACACACACCACTCACACACCACACACACACCACTCACACGCACACACACCACATGCACATACACATCACTCACACACACACCACTCACACACACGCACATACACTACATGCACATACACGCCACTCACACACCCACCACTCACACACCACTCACACACACACCACTCACACACACACCACTCACACACACACACCACTCACACACCACACACACACCACTCACACACCACACACACACACACCACTCACACACACACCACTCACACATACACCACTCACTACACACTACTCACACACCATATGCACGTACACACTACTCACACACCACACACACACACACCACTCACACACACACCACTCACACACACACGCACACACACCACATGCACATACACACCACTCACACACACCACACACACACACCACTCACACACACACCGCACACACACCGCACACACACCACACACATGCACCACTCACACGCAGCACTCACACACCACACACACACCACTCACACATACCCACTCACACACACACCACACACACCCCACTCATACACACCACTCACACACACCACTTACACACACACCATTCACACGCACCACTCACATACGCGCGTGTGCGTGTAAGCTCGAAGTGGGGAGCGGTGGTGTAGCGGTTAGCGCTACGCTGCACTACAAACCGGGCAACCCGGGTTCGATTCCCGCTCACGGCCAACACCGGTGACTATCATCTGAACCGGTTTCTTGGCCTCCCCTAGGTCGACTCAGCCTCAAATGAGTACTTGCTATGGTGCGAAAAACATCGCCACTAGGGTGACAAAGACGTCTGGGCGTGGTGCTGGCCACCCACCCCCTCGTGTGCCGTTTTGGCCTTTATTAGTGCTCACTAACAGCACTTGCCCCTACAGTCTGTTAAGGCTATACGGGGAATCTTTGTCTTTTGTAAGCTCGAACTGATCGTCTGATACAAGCGCGGACATTCAACCATACGCCCATACATACGTACAAACAGAGCAACACAATCGTCAATAACGTCTGCCTTAAAATAAAATATAACCACACATGTGCCATTAAGAAGGGTCATTGCCGGAAACGTCGCCTATTACGTGTTTTTTTTACATGTGCAGGCAGTGTTATTGACGAATGCGTTGGCTTCATTTGTGTCCATTGTTCCTGTATACCACTGCCAATGCAGCATCACCAAATCATCCATTCACTCACACGCGTGTGTGATATTCACTCACACGCACGTGTGATATTCACTCACACACGTGTGACATTCACTCACACGCGTGTGATATTCACTCACACGCGTGTGATATTCACTCACACGCGTGTGATATTCACTCACACACGTGTGACATTCACTCGCACGCGTGTGATATTCACTCACACGCGTGTGATATTCACTTACACACGTGTGACATTCACTCACACGCGTGTGATATTCACTCACACGCGTGTGATATTCACTTACACACGTGTGACATTCACTTACACACGTGTGATATTCACTTACACACGTGTGACATTCACTCACACGCGTGTGACATTCACTCACACGCGTGTGACATTCACTCACACACGTGTGATATTCACTCACACGCGTGTGATGTTCACTTACACACGTGTGCGAGTGAATATACCAGCGTTCACTGTCACAGTGGGCAGTGCTAAGCAGAGTGGTTAGGGCACCGTCCGACGAACCCGGAGACACAAATTCGAGCGGTGCTCACGGCCAACAACAGTGACGCATATCTAAAATGGCCATGGGCCTCCTCTAGGTCGACTCAGCCCTAATTGAGTACGTGGCACGGCATGTAAACATGAGCATTGTGGGGAGACAAAGGCGGCCACCAACACTCTCGTGCACTGCGCGGCCTTAGCAGCATAGCAGTCTGTTAATGTCCACACGGGGGATCGTTGTCACTGACACAGTCACGCCCATACAGGAATTCACTCAATCACACTGGCATTCACACACACACACGCGTAACATTGCTCACACAAATGCGCGTGTGAGAAATGAGATTTCTGTCATTTGAAGCGGAGACCTGAGATTGCCAACTCCGTCACCCCGCAAGTTGGACTCTTCACCGTGACTCAATCTCATCCAGACAGGTCTCTAAATGTTAAATATTTGACAATTCTCCAAAGCTCCGTTAAGGAAACATTAACCTTGTGTGTGCGTGCAAATTCAAAAAGTTATTGTTCCACACGAATTATTAAACGTTGGTTTTACGGGTGCCAATGAGTGCAAGCCTTTCAAGGGGCATCTAAACGCTCGAAAATAAAAACTTGATTTAGTGTTTGCATTCGTGTCCACGTGGTCGAACATTACAATTGCTCACAGCTGTAGTAACATTGCGATGACTGCTCTCTGTCTTTGAAGTGACACGGATGATACGCACGTGTGTGAATGCACCGTAACGCAATGCTGTACATCACAAGGACAAAGAGCTCCCTCCCATCGGGGCAAGTGCTGGCGATATGTTTACGCACCGGGTACATATTTAAGGATCAGTTGACGTAAGGGGGTGTGGGGGGAGGCAAAACAGACGTGGGTACCACTCCCGACTACCGCAAACCGTGGCTGGGAATTGAACTCGGGACACCTATTTCATCATAGCCCGTTGCATTAACCGCTTGTGCCACTGCTACCGACACAGCGGACACACGCACGGATACAATTGTCGCTTCCATTCGTTGGAAAATCAATGATTGAAAAGGCTCCAACAAGCCCCGACCCTTTTAAGGCCACACAGTGTCATTGACGAACGTGTGGAGTATTTTGTTGTTGTTGTTGCAATTTGTGCTTGTGCGTCACTTCCAACGCAGCAGCAGCAGCAGCGGCGGCGGCACCGTCACATAGTGTTTAATGATTCAGTATAACCACCACCACCGCCATCAGTGCACGATTGATCCACTGATGAATGAATGCCTCCCCGAGGTGACTCGATTTCTCGTAGGGCCTGAGATGCGACGATCCGCCCTGCACTTGCACGCGATGCGATCCCATCGCTCCGTCTCCGCAGCAGACAATACGCGTTTTCCCTCTTTCCTTGGTTGCCCAGTCAGAGGTCATTCTCGCCCATCGGCCATGCACGTACGTGATACTTCTTTCGCACCGTGTGCGTAGCCAACCGTAGTAATCGGAGGCGCGGCCACCATCCCTTCTCGTGACGCGTGCTGCGCGAGCACACGTGAAGCTCCTGGTCTTTAGAGTCAAAATTATGAGCGCAATAATGAACAGGATGAACTCGTAGAAACAGAAAATCTGTGACGGCGCATGTGTTAGCGTACTCACTGGGCTCGTAGCGCAGCACGCTAACCGCTGCGCCACCGCTCCCCATGAGATAATGCATAGACCTCTGTAAACCCGCAATCACGCTCCGTGAAATGTAAAATGTTATAAACAAATTAAAATGAGGCCGCATCGAAAATCGTATTACAAATCGATAAACTATTTCTCCGGTTTCCTGCAAAACATCAATTAAATTGCACACATTGAAATTTTCTGTGCGTATATGCCGTATCTACAGCGAGATATTGACACATCGCCATGTAGGTTTTCCAAGTTTTCAACTGGAATGCAGTGTGCAAGTGGTTTTATTAAGTATCGCAATTGATTCAATACAACGATTCCCTTTTGTTTCATGTCAGAGACACATTACCAAAAAAAGACATTGCTGCCCACGTTTTCATCGAAGGCAAACAGCGTTATTGTATTGTCGGCAAGACACGACTAAGACACGAGTAAGACACGTGTAAGACACGAGTTCCCTGCTAATGCCAAAATCTGCCGGTAGCAGCGTCACGAATTGTGATTTATTTCTCTTCTCAACCTTGTGCAAAATTATTTTTGTTAATTAAATACTGGACGCAACAAAACGATTTTCAAGACGTATATATGGCTATTAGCCTGTACGGGAATTAATTCTAGATTTTAAGTTTTCGTGACTGCGAGGATTCATCCTCTTTGGTTTTTTCGATAAAGTCACGTAGGTAAAAAAATGTAATGAAGCAAAATTACTGTGACGGTTCCACCTGAAGACGAAAGCTTGTGTTGCCTCCGTGATTTAATTACGTTGTTTTTTCATTTAGTTGTTTTTTCATTAAATTTTTCACCTACGTGACTTTACCGAAAAAAACAAGGAGTATGTACGGGAATTGCCTAATGCATAGGGTTGTTGTTGTTTTTGTTGTTGTGGCCGTGCTGCCATGAGGCTCTCCGATGGGCTGATTGTGTTGTCCCACGTGTCGTTCGGCACAATGTCCGATCAGTCGCTCCGCGTTCTGCAAACTTCGTCGGCATTGGGTTCCTGAAAGAAAAAACCATCTCGCAAGCCACGCTGGACAATGTGCCGAGCAACGCATCGCGAGACGCACCAGAGGGCCGTGGCAGGCGTGTTGTTGACAAGACTCATCGATGGGTATTTGCGCATACACAGAGGAGGCTTTCTACAGTTTGAGTGTTGCCGCTCGTATGCATGGGGTGCTCTGGTTTCCTTCCATAAGCTGTAAACCCTCACTGCAGGACACTCAGGATAAAAAATATATGTATTGAAACGCAATGAGGATTTTATGGATAATCAATTATAACAACCGTCTAAAAATAGAAAGCATCAACAGTGAAAATGTGTGCCAGCGTGTACACACTGTAATTGGATTATCTCCAATAGTAACACGTATCTTGTAGCTTTAGGCTTCCTGAAAAACAGCAGTGTTCAAATTTGTCAGAGTATTACCTTCCAAAGTATACATAGATCGTTTCACTCGAATGCTTTTATTTTTATGTGGTTTGACCGTAGCGGGTCTCACTGCGAAATTGACTCAGCTGAAATGCAGGTCCTAAAACGTAATACTTTGCGAGATGCATAACCATTTCCAAAAATGATATGACTCCCAACACGGCTTTGTCATCAGCTGGGAAACACTTTAATTATGCAGGCAATTTATGAGCAGCCAATAACCCAACGTGCCCCACATACAATGCAAACAGATCTGAATGGCACAGCTTCGAGTCCGTTTAGCCCAGGGGTCGGCAACCAAAATAACAAGAAGAGCCATTTCTTTCCAATTCGGTACAAAATTCAGTATTTCAAGAGCCGCAATGCATCTGAGTACATACTGTACATATCGTCAAGAAACAGCCCGTAAAGAGCCGCATGCGGCTCCGGAGCCGTAGGTTGCCGACCCCTGGTTTAGCCACAGCGGAGGCATTCGAAACAGTTTAGACAAGTGAATGCTTTAGTGTCAGGTGCAGGACACGTTATTTTAAAAAATGACATGGTCAGGGCATGACAATGCAGCAATGGATTGTTTAATACTGGTAGGAACCTCCTAGTTACACCAGCCCACAGGGGATTATTGTGTCCGTCGTGCAGGGAGGGGCTGGGTGGGTAGGGAGGGGCTGGGTAGGGAGGGGCTGGGTGGGGAGGGTGGGGTGGGGTGGGGCTGGATTGGGAAGGGTGGGGAGGGTTTGGGTGGGGAGGGTGGGGAGGGGCTGGGTGGGGACGGTGGGGCTGGGTGGGGCTGGGTGGGGGGTGGGAACGGTGGGGCTGTGTGGGGAGGGGCTGGTCACCGGGTGGTGCCCTTATAAAACTCAGCGTTTAACCTACTCAGGCCGGCTTGTGCCCGCCCTCACAGTCGGGCATATTTGCGGAATACACCACGCCGCCGTTGACCCTGGCCATTGACCGAGCAACCCAACGTTCCTACCAGCTCCCTCCGCAGGAATGTGTTCCATCTGTGCAGAGCTTTGAGCGTCATACCATTGCATGCGTGGGTTTTCTGTGTGCACTTCAACTTCTTCCCACACGAAGCCAAACACTCACGAAAGAAATTGGCCAAACGGACCCTCCTGACAAACATTTGGAGACTCGTGGGAGGCTTGTGTAGGTTAAGGGACAATCATTGTTGATGTTAAGGCCATTACAAATCGAGACTCACAATCGAGTGACAGCCAAACGGGGAAAACACGCCCGAGAAGATGTGCACCTAGGAGACGGAGTGATGAAATCAGCTCACGTGCCGATGCACGATGGATTACTGCATAGAGATGGTGACAACGAGCGGGGGCATTCATCCAGCAGCGGCGCAGTCGTCATCGCCAATGATGATGACGATGGTGACGATGATGGTGACGATGATGATGACGATGGTGACGATGATGGTGATGATGATGGTGATGATGAGATGCTACGAACGCTGTTGAGAACGTGTTCTCAGTGTACACCCTCTGACTTTACAACACCTGCTTTGATTGCACGAATTTGTATCTGGCCTACCAACAGACTCTTAAACTGCGGGGGTAAATAGCGTACAGTGCGCGCAGACTTAATGAGATCCCGGGAGCTTTGCAGTGCAGATTTCGGCAAGGCGGTGAAGCTGATGGGCTGTGAAGCTGAGTGGTGGTGCAGCTCTCAGCAAGGCTGTGAAGCTGAGTGGTGGTGCAGCTCTCAGCAAGGCTGTGAGGCTTAGTGGTGGTGCAGCTCTCAGCAAGGCGGTGCAGCTGAGTGGTGGTGCACCTCTCAGCAAGGCAGTGCAGCTGAGTGGTGGTGCATCTCTCAGCAAGGCTGTGCAGCTGAGTGGTGGTGCATCTCTCAGCAAGGCAGTGCAGCTGAGTGGTGGTGCATCTCTCAGCAAGGCAGTGCAGCTGAGTGGTGGTGCATCTCTCAGCAAGGCGGTGCAGCTGAGTGGTGCATCTCTTAGCAAGGCTGTGAAGCTGAGTGGTGGTGCAGCTCTCAGCAAGGCGGTGCAGCTGAGTGGTGGTGCATCTCTCAGCAAGGCCGTGAAGCTGAGTGGTGGTGCAGCTCTCAGCAAGGTGGTGCAGCTGAGTGGTGGTGCATCTCTCAGCAAGGCTGTGCAGCTGAGTGGTGGTGCAGCTGAGTGGCAGTGCAGTTGAGTGGTGGTGCATCTCTCAGCAAGGCAGTGCAGCTGAGTGGTGGTGCATCTCTCAGCAAGGCGGTGCAGCTGAGTGGTGGTGCAGCTCTCAGCAAGGCTGTGAAGCTGAGTGGTGGTGCAGCTCTCAGCAAGGCTGTGAAGCTGAGTGATGGTGCAGCTCTCAGCCAGGCTGTGAAGCTGAGTGGTGGTGCAGCTCTCAGCAAGGCAGTGCAGCTGAGTGGTGGTGCATCTCTCAGCAAGGCGGTGAAGCTTAGTGGTAGTGCAGCTGAGTGACAGTGCAGCTGAGTGACAGTGCAGCTGAGTGGCAGTGCAGCTCTCAGCAAGGCTGTGAAGCTGAGTGGTGGTGCATCTCTCAGCAAGGCGGTGCAGCTGAGTGGTGGTGCAGCTCCCAGCAAGGCTGTGAAGCTGAGTGGTGGTGCATCTCTCAGCAAGGCTGTGCAGCTGAGTGGTGGTGCAGCTCTCAGCAAGGCAGTGCAGCTGAGTGGTGGTGCATCTCTTAGCCAGGCTGTGAAGCTGAGTGGTGGTGCAGCTGAGTGGCAGTGCAGCTGAGTGGTGGTGCAGCTCTCAGCAAGGCTGTGAAGCTTAGTGGCAGTGCAGCTGAGTGGCGTTGGAAGCCGAGGACTCACGTGGCCGTACGGACACCGCCATCAGGCGCGGTGCCTCGATTTCTTTTTTTAGAAAAATCTCATCGCGAGGCTTCCCCACCTCTCGCCTCCGTCTCCTCGTGAAATATTCACGACACCCATTCCCCTGCGCTCGGCAGAGGCAGACCGAGCGAGAGCTCGGGACCCCAAGTAGCTCAAAGAGGCTGTTCAGAGGGACCCTGCTCCATGGAAATGAGATGGGAGTGCATTAAACATCAGCTCAAATGTAAATCTCATTCCACTGCGTAAGCTGATTAACATGAAAGCCAATTAATATTTCCATTTTGTCAGCATATCTCTTCTATTATCTCGATCACTTAATCTCTATTTTCGTCACATATCTCATATCTACATTTAGAGCTCTAGTCTTTGTTTCTTCTGTCCTCTCACCGGGATTCTAAGAATCTAAAGGTTGGCCCTCCACAAAAATATATCTGCTAAGGGCTCCCAAGGGGCGAGCGAAGATTGAAGTGGTTTCCAACTTTAATTAATACAGAGGTGATGCTCGTCTCCCGTTTAGAGCCTTGAGCCAATGGTGATGTGTCCACATTACCATGGCAGGGATGAGTCTTCCGTAGTACAACCCCACAAAGTCGTATGAATTTGTATCGACCCCGTAGGGAAGATGGTCTGAGTCAACTCCCTCGCGACCTTCTGATTGGAGGGGCTGCTCGCTCGACTGCCGAGCGTAAATTTGCATCTTTGGAACGTGGCTGACTGCTGGAGCTCAGCAAGAGTCAATTACCTTTGTGGGTTGGGGGGGGGGGTGGGAGGGGGCGAAAGCTCTGCTGAATTAGCACTGAATGCTTAATTATGCACAAGGTACGGGGGGCATTAACGCCAGCTGTACGGAGCCGCGCGGCTACTCGAGCCGTGAATCCAGCATGCCACGTGTGCACGGAGTATGACAAATAAAATTATCGCCGTGGGCCGTTCAAGTTGCATTGGGCAGTGCGCTGCGATTTGCTTTGATACAGAGTTGTGGCGCCGCGGTCATTTGTCCTGATGTTGCGGTCACGACGAAGCCACGGGTGGAGGAAATGCACAGCTTGGGCATAGAAACTACGCGTGCACGCGAATGTACTCCTCGACATACTCGATGTTGTACTCAACAAACGTCGTATTATTTGCTGCTGAGGTGGATCTTGGGCAATGCATTCTTTTTTAATGAAAAGACAATAATTTTGTAACAGAAAACAATGTCTTTATAATTGTATATGCGAGTTTAGTGAATGATGTGTCAATATAAATTTTGCGGAGAATAACTCGCTTTCGTTTCACTGAAAGAAGCAAAATGCAGTGGTGTACATAAATACATTGCAACCGTGTGGTTAAAATGTTGGCAAATATTCCTGATATAACGAAGGTTTGTTTTGTTCTATCAGCGAACATGAGACCAGCACCCTCCAACACAATGACCTACTTACAAGAGAGAGGAAAATGTATAACTATGCGTGCAAAGATTGAGAGCGTTATCTGCTTGAAATGAGATTGCCAAACGTTTCGCTCTGCGACGCGCGTCGATCGGTAACGGCGTCCGACGTTTCGCCGCACGTACCGGGAGCTTTCCGAATTAAATTCCTGAAGAAAAAAAACTCCCAGCACGCGGGCCGAAACGTCGGACCTCGTGCCGACCGAACGGTACACGCGGCACGACCCGAAATACGCGTCGGAGAGACGGTAGAGGCAGGACAACCACGGGAAAAAACCCGAACGCAGTCGGAATTCGAAAAATGATTTTGGGAAAAACAGCACCAGAATCAGAGAGCATTTCGTGATGGTGTCATAATTTTGGCGCGTTGATTTATAATCGCATGTTGAACCGAAGCTGCCCCCCCCCCGCCCCCCGCCTTTCGATCAAGGAGGTTGCTTAACCATACTTCACCACGCTGGTCTGTGTCGATTGGTGAAGGGGGACGATTGGGGAGGGGGTCCCGGACTGGTTCTGATGTCACTCACCACTGATATGAGCCATGTCCAGATATGAAACTCACTTGGCCGGCTTCGTAGTGGGGTGCGCTAACCACTGCGCCAATGCTCCATCCCAGCACATGATCATTACTCAAATGTTATTTGCAACGCATTAGCGGCACTAGAATTAGGCATCATTGTAATTGTCATCTGTGTTATTAGTATGATCACAAATATGTAACCTCCATGCAGTATGTCATTCTCCCGCAGTATATTCAGGCTGGGCGTGGGTTTCAACTTCCAATTACGCTCCCACGCCACTGGAACTTGTCAGTCGCATGTTTACGGCCGGCACGCAATGCTGCAGGCTGATGTGTTCATGCTGATTTAGCTCTGGGAGGGAGTGGGCACCGGAGCCTCTGGACCAATCTCACAGCCCACGCTTATCACAGTGACCCCAGCCATAGATATAGAAGCCACGATCGGCAGCCGGTTAAAGCCAACGGCAAGCACTGCAATTTTACGCGTGTGTTTTTAAAATAATCTTCTATGCTTTAGAAGATGCCGCTTCAAAGCTGAGACAACAAACTGCATGGTTAAGGGGGCTTGGGGCGTTAAGCCAAGCTTTCCTATCGGTGATTTGCTAAACCAATTCTAACTAACGCACACTGGTCATAGAGGTGGGGTCCCCATGGGGTAGTGGTGTAAGCCCATTGGGGGGCCCTAAGCAGAAAGTGTGTTGGAGTGGGGGGCGGAGGGGCACCCCTTTCAATTTATAAAATCCTCAAGAGGAAATAGAAATATTATGCCAAAATATTAATTCTAGATTTGAAGCTTTCGTGACTGCAATGATTTATATTCTTAGGTTTTTTCGGTAAAGTCACGTAGGTAACAAATTAAAATTAATTGCCTCCGAAACGTCGTGATTTTTATTTTATTTTTATTTTACTTGTATTAATTAAAATTTTTACCTACGTGACTTTACCGAAAAAACCTAAGAATACAAAATATGAATGCATACGTTGTGAGATCAATTAAAATGCAAACTACATAGAGATGTAGTGAAATCAGAGATGAGAGAGATTACGTCGCTTTTATGTTAATTAGCATGTTATGTTCTTGTAGGATATGCATTTTTGCCGATATTTGGTTCGCCACTAATTTTTTTTTCATTAATCCGTGGCTCCCAGAGCTGCCTGGGGTCGTCAGCGTTTGCTTGGTTTGCTTATGCCGAGCGCCGCCACGCTCCCCATGGCTCCAGGAAACCTCTTAGCAACGCTGAAATTATCCTCGCTCTATCTGCCCTTTGCTCACACTCTAGTGGTCCGTCGTACGGGAATATATTACATTGTAAATTCAGCCCTCTCTTCCCCGTTAAAACATACAAGCGCTAATGTGGAATCGGCACCAATGTGGGGCGGATGAGTAAATCAAACATAAAAATAAGTGGCTTTGACAACACAGAAAAAAAAAAACATTTAGACCTAATGCAATGGCATTAGTTTTTTTGTGCGTGCCATGGTGGATTTATACAAATCCTCAACAAAAAAAGCCTTGCATAATTGAAATGTTTTTTTTTGCGATACAGTGCCAGTGTAAATGGGTACACCACATTTAATCAGCAGGTCGGGTGTGGTGGGGTATGGCGTGGGTAACTCCCCACCTCTTCCAACACGTCTGGCCAGCCTTGAAGTACCTCTCGAGGGGCTCTCTGGAGCTCCCTCGAGTGGAGGCCCTTCTGCCGGCAGTGACTTCAGCAATGAATTTCAGCTTGGCACCGTTTCCTTATTTTTTTTTTCCACCCCAGCCATGAAATGTTGGCCTCAACGCATTCCCAGCAGCATTAAAGGGTCGTGCGATAAAACTCAATCAACAAATATTTCTATTACAGTCCACCGCATTTCGTCCGTAAACATTGCAGGGCACGCGAGATTATCACGCTGAAATGACGAACCGTCATATTCCGCAGGACATTGTGAAATGTGCATTGCCACGTAGCAAGACAGCGATAGAATAATACTATTTATTCATACTGGAGGAGTCTGATGAGCCATGAAGTTATTTTTCACAGATGTCCAGAAGACACAGCACGAATGCTTACTTAATTAATGGACTTTCTTCCCACCATGTGATGGGATGATGAATCCATTTGGAAATCTCGTAGAACGGTTGCGGAAGAGGTTTTGTTTTTACAGCAGGTTAACTTCACACGGATTTCTGCAGCACTCTTCCTTATATAAATTTTCTTTTCCTTTTGAGGCCACTGTGTTATTGATGAATGCGGTGTTTTGTACATTTTTCTTGTGCGCCACTGTCAATGCAGCTGCAGCATCACCAATTAATCTGCCTTACTTGGAGCAATTGTTTAATCACACGCATCTGAGTCGTTTTCTCGTAGAGAGTGAATACTGCGCCGCGCGTTACAGGTTCAAAAACATTATTACGCGAGCCATGGACAAATGGCCGGCAGGTGTCCACTGCACATTAAATCATTTGTTTCCACTTTCCTCTGTCTTGTGCCAATATGCTCAAGTAGTGCACACATCTTTCTGGCACCAATCTCTGATGTTGTTGTCAAGCCATTCTCTGTTAGGTGTTCCTTTCTTTCTGGTTCCTTTCATTTATCTTAACCACACACTTGTTATCGTCCTGTTGTTGTTCATCCGACATATTTGTCCAATTAATGGCAGTTTCCTTCTCAGCACTACCCGTATCAGGTCGTCTTCTTCTATGTGTAACCTTTTTGTTAGATTAAACATTCTATACAATGAGAGGGGAGAAAACCCATCGTCATGCCAAACAGCACTCGGTAGGCACAACACGAAGAGAGCGTATCGCGCCGACCATCACCCCACCCACCGCACAATGTGAACACGTATTTAATTTTCGATTTAAAGCTTTCGTGACTGCAGGGATTCATCTTTTTGGTTCTTTCGGTAAAGTCACGTAGAAGAGAAATAATAAAATAATAAAAATAAAACATAATAAAATAATTCTCACGACGTTTCGGCTACAAAACGTCGTGAGAATTATTTTATTATGTTTTATTTTTATTATTTTATTATTTCCCTTCTACGTGACTTTACCGAAAGAAGCAAGAAGACGTATTTAATTATGTTATTATTCTTGGCATTATTGTGAATTCCTTGGCAGAGAAGAAAGGTGTGGACCGCGTCGCGAGGCAGCGGGGATGAACGGCAACCCTGAGTGAAGTGAAACGCTCGCCACTCAGCGCCCACAGCCTGCAGGCCCAGGAGCAAAGCGGTGGCAGCAGCAGCAGCAGCAGAGATTGCACGCAACCCCTTCGTGAGCCGCGCGAGCGACGGACGTCAATAACAAGACACGACGCGAACAATCGAGGGAGGCCCTATCACGTTTGGGCCTCACACGGAAGACCGCAGTCGAAGCGGCCACGGTGTTACTGGAGCCACGGGAAGTGGGTGTGAACACGCCGATTGCAGGACAATCATGGGATACGTCATTCAAGGAATTGTACCAAAAAAAACTAAATAGTTTTCAAGATGACCATTTTAATGTTTTTATTTCCACAATAAACCAACTACACATTATTTTATGGGGTTTTTTTGTGTTCGGATGCGTAACTCACAGCTGGGAATGAATGTTATGAGTTCAAATTCCAGTTGAGGGGACGACTCAGCCCGTTATTCCTCCGGGTTCTCGATAAACACATTCCTGCGGAGGGAGCTGGTAGGAACGTTGGGTTGCTCGGTCAATAGCCAGGGTCAACGGCGGCGTGGTGTATTCCGCAAATATGGCCGACTGTGAGGGCGGGCACAAGTCGGCGTGAGTAGGTTAAACATTGAGTTGTATAAGGGCACCACGGGGTGACCAGCCCCTCCCCACCCAGCCCCATCACTCCTACCCCCCACCCAGCCCCACACTCACCACCCAGCCCCTCCCCACCCTCCCCTCTCCACCCAGCCCCACCCCTCCCATTTTTGGATGCACGACGGACAGACGGACGGACGGACACAATAATCCCCTGTGGGCTGGTGTAACCAGGAGGTTCCTACCAGTATAAATACCAATATGTAGTGACCTCAGCAAGGTAAATAATTACCATCGCCATAGGAATGTGCAATTTCCACCACTGGCTCAAGACTGTGAGTAGGAATTAAGTGCTGCCCCATGCACACTTTGATATTAACCTTTTATTTTACGATTGTATATTTAACACACATACACGGAAATAGGATGATATACGAGGCTCGTCAAGTCCCAATACGTTCACAGTGAAGGGTACAGATGCAGAGAAATGCATCCTTGGCAATCACCGACCACGCAACGTCGCCCGAGTGCCACGGACACATCGGTGCACTCCGCCGAACCAGTCGTGCGTACGTGTCGAAAAAACATCCACACCAAATTCTAGATTTGAAGCTTTCGTGACTGCAAGGATTCATATTCTTAGGTTTTTTCGGTAAAGTCACGTAGGTAAAAAATTTAATGAATAAAAGTAAAATAAAAATAAAATACAATTATTTTATTTTTAATTAAAATTAATAAAAGTAAAATAAATAAATAAATATTTTTTATTTATTTTACTTTTATTAATTTTATTTTTTACCTACGTGACTTTACCGAAAAAACCTAAGAATATGAATCCACACCAAAGCCGTGCCCTTTTAAAAGAAAGCGGTCAACTCTACCCTCGGAAAGTCTTCCTGGGCGGTTGGGTCCCAACATTTTCCAATTGCTCTCAGGCGCGGGGGGTGTGGGGTAGCGGGTCTGTCTGCTCGAAGAAGTCAAAAGACAACGGTCCTCACGGAGATTCTCGCCAGGAAACAAACGCTCACCCTAGCCCGTGCTCGGATTATGACCCCAGGTTTCTCACGAGGAAGCGCTTCCGAGCCGCCAGCAACAAATTACGGCGCCGTTCAAATCCCCGACGCCGCGTCTTGCTTCAGCAATTCTCCGTGTGCAGTTAAAAAAAACACAGCGGAAGAGAAATATTTTTCTCTCCCACTGTTTGATCTACTGCGGTGTGCTAGGGATGCCAGTGTGAGGGCAATACGGAAGAATGAACGGTGTGGAACCAGTGGCGGCTCCTGCAAAATCTCTCAGGGGGGGCAAATGTCTGGATGATTGATAAGGATAAGGTCCACCCATGCAATGAATAAATTAACAACTTAAGCATGTAAAGGCAACTTCACTTCTTTAATATTAATGAAAAATAAAGTGACTCTTACAATACATCTTGTTTGTTTATATACTCACTATTAAAACAAACCACTCAAGTTTATTTTATTAAAGATTCCACTAGGTAGCGATAAATTATATTGTTGGATGAAACGTGCTTACGTAGAATGACGTAAGCACGTATGATGACGTAAGCACGTTAGTGCATGCCCTCCCGGAAGCCATAGAGAATGCATTGGAGCGCCCCCGTTCGAAAAAAAACATCTTTGAATGTAAGTCTATGGGGCCACTCGGGGCGATTCTCAGCCGGAGTGAAATCGCCCCAAAAGAGGCGGTACTCCACAGAACCTGACATGACGCTGATTGGACTATATCCAGAGGCTGACAGTGACGGCTAGCGTGACTCTGTGGTTGAATGACATTGGTGGTGCGTCGCCCAATCGCCCTAATGAAGAAACCGCCCCTGTGTGGAACACCCCGGAGTGCCGGCAGAACATCGGTCCAGGCGACGTTATGATCTAATGACCCGTGTATGGGCAGCCTCAACGTGAGAGTTCCACACATTGCCTGTGGCATAGCACGCAGGCACAACAAATGCAATTCGCCAGTGCTTTTATCTTTCGGACCGAGCAAAATAGATATTTTCGGCGAGAGAAAATCAATTCATGGCAAAGTGAAACTGTAATTGTGGCCAACTCAAAGACAATTGGCATTTCCAGTTATTGAACTGCCAAGTCACGGAATTGTTTATGGAATAACAATCGGAGATTGCGTGCAATCAGCTCTACACTTAAATAAAATAGCTGTTGATGAGGTTAAGTGGAAAATCGTGTTGGGTGGAAAAAAAAGCACTCGTTGATGTGGTAAATTGCACGCTTTGTACTTTATAAATAAAATGACACAGATAGATTCAGTTTGTTTAGTTATTTTATTGGTTGTTGTTACAATGCTCAAGTTAATTGTAAAAGGGTAAAGCTGAAGCCCTGCAGTTTATTAATCACGCCACCGCTTGCAGAAGGGCATCCAAACGAGGAAGTTAAAGAAGGGCCCCCTCTCCAGGGCATCTTGGCCTACTCTTCCACTCTGGGCACACATCTAGGAAGAGGAGGGAGCACCAAAAGTTGACACCATCACACTCCGATTGCTATCAACCGCCAATCTATTAACTGTGGTGCACCCATTAATACTATTGGGTGGACATAGGCACAAGGGGATTTAAGAAACGTTTGCACAATTGTTTCAATTGCACCGAGAAATCGATTTGGCGATTGCAAGACCAGTGTGCTGAGCATTGCCCCACGGAAGCCTCCACTGCTCTGCATTGTATACCCGAGCAAAATACTGTACAGGGTGTTTAGAAAAGATGGATCCTTTTTGAAATCGCAATATCTCTGCAACAACGAACCGCCCGTGAATGAAACTCTTACCACTTGAGAGGGCGGGGCATAGAGAGGGCGGGGCATAGCGTTTCAAATTATTACCGCAAGATGCCTCTCCCAGTGCACAAACAGCCCCTAGCCTCAGTCATTCGCAAGATGGTGACCTCGCCGCAACACACAAGGGGCGTTTTGCAATCTGCAGTTCAGCAAGACTGAATCCGTAATTGCGGTGCAGCGTGCGTTTCAACGGCGTCTCGGCCTTGATCCGCCAATGTCAAAGAGCATTCGTCGTTGGTACCGACAATTTGAGGAAGCAGGCTGTTTATGTAAGGGGAAGAGCACAGGGCGACCACGCATATCAGAGGAAAACGTGAGAACAGAGGCGTTTGGGACGAATTCAGCTATCGTCTCGATGTTGTCCGTACAGCAGGTGGAGGGCACATAGAGCATTAATAAAATGGTTAGTAAAACTTGATAACTCATTAAACCGTTTGTAACTTTTTGTGTAATTGTAACATGTTGCCATCGTGAAATAGACTGCTTTGAAATTGGGTCCATCTCTTTAAAACACCCTGTAGCATCCCAATGCCAATTAGCATCGCTTAGCTGTGGATGCCCTAATAATGTAACTGCCAGGGGTGACTGTGATTTACTCTCCAGCTCCTGCTGCAGAAGCACTAAGGAGTGTGCCAGGGTGATTGCAAGCACTAAACCCAATAGCCCCTAATGTTCTCGTGACCACTTCACACAGCGATGACATGTGGCAGTGTAACAAATAGGTCCAATAGCGTGTTTCTATGCCAGGGCCACACACGTGGAGAACAAGTATAACCCGTAAAAACAAAGTTTTTTCACTATAAATCCTTTATATGCGTGGCGGCTAGAGTCCTCTCGTCATCTGGCTTGAGATGGCTGCCACCTATGGGTCAAATGATTGCATGGCACCATTAAGCAATTGGTAATTAAATATAATATTTTTGTCCTAAAAAGTGTAACATTTTGGGAAAAAATTTTCACGAACATTAATTGTCTCGCACAATGAGTCTGTGTGCAAAATGTCAGCTCGATTGGATCACGGGAAGTGGGTTAAAAAACGACCGAAAGATTTGCACGGTCGTAAGCAAGCAAGCAAGTGAACTTAATATAAAGGATTTAAATTTCGATTTAAAGCTTTCGTGACTGCAGGGATTCATCTTCTTGGTTCTTTCGGTAAAGTCACGTAGAAGGGAAGTAATAAAATAATAAAAATAAAACATAATAAAACAATTCTCACGACGTTTCGGCCACAACGCAAGCAGCCGTCCTCAGGTGAAAACCAGGTCCGTCGAGGCGACAGAGTCTGTGCTGTTTCATTCAGACTCTGTCGCCTCGACGGACCTGGTTTTCACCTGAGGACGGCTGCTTGCGTTGTGGCCGAAACGTCGTGAGAATTGTTTTATTATGTTTTATTTTTATTATTTTATTACTTCCCTTCTACGTGACTTTACCGAAAGAACCAAGAAGCTTAATATAAAGGATTTAAAAAAAAGGAAACGTAAGCAACCACCATCCCTCCCTCGTCATACACACGCCATTGGCATCCTTCATGGTGCCGCGATGCCACAATCCACCTGACTTCGACACGTGATCACTGCTCCGTCTCCACGTCGGTGGTCCTTTTTGGTGCTTTCGCCCCTTTTGGCTGCCATTCTATCAAGTCTTAGGGGCCGTCCATAAATGATGTCACGCACTTAGGGGGGGAGGGGTCAGACATTTGTGACGATGTATGACGAGAGGGGGGGGGGGGGTGAGAAATGTGACGTCACGTAAAAATGCGCAACTTTAAATAAATATAGACAACACATTCTACTTCATTAAATATACGTTTAAATAAATGTTTTCTCCTACAACATCAGAGTGCAGCGGCACATTAAATACGCACTATAATGACAATAGTTTAAAGCGATTTGAAACATTTTTATATTTTTTTTGGGGGGGGGGGGTGCAGAGCTTTGTGACGTCATATTTGAGGGGGGATCTGACTTTTTGTGATGCCGTGTGACAATGGTGGGGGAGGCATCAAAAATCGTCCAAAATCGCGTGACGTCATTTATGGGCGGCCCCTTACCAGCTGGCTTAACACGTAGTAGGCTTTCGCGACCGATATCATCCATAATAGAGGCTTCTTGGGTTAGATCGTGTAAATATAAATGTGTCATTTTCACCTGCCACCACCTGACACAGCCAACTATTAAGGGTTGTTACGTAAACAGAGCGTGGCCAATTCGTCACTAGTACAGCACACCGGTGTGTTGGAGAGCCAAGTCACAACATTTACAATCTGAGTACGACGTTTCGCCAGTAATTACCAGTTGGCCAATTATCCCTTCTAGGCCAGCTTACTTCCTCACCAGTCAATATGATGTCGTTCGTATATAATATATGTGTTCGCTCATCCATATGTGTCCTCTTTCTGTCTCTCCGTGTAATAGCAAGCGAGGATATCACCGTGCTTCTCTGCGGACAATTCAGCTTTTATTGTGTTTCCTTTGTCAACATCCGTGTTTCTGATCCATACGTCCCACTGAGAATGAGCTGTGAATTATAGGACATGATGAGATGATGGTAGAGCTTAACAAACAGCTGCGAAGCCACGCTGAAAGATAAATGCGAGCAAAAGCAATAGCCTCGTAAAATAATGCTGCTTGACAATTTTAAAAAAAATATACTAATCTGTTTGAAGGACACAGCAGGAAATCACAGCAGAATATTTGTGCCCCTCCCTTGAATTCCCCCATAAAACAGCGAACTGATAAAAAAAACCACGGCAACACGAAGTGGCCAAAAGCCAGTCGTGCCACAAAAACACACCCGCCTGTTTATAAATTCATCATCGATTCAAAGCATTCCTATATTTAATTTCACCCAGCGTTTCAAAGCAACAGAAATCGATATCAATCGTAAAACAAAAGGCGTATATCGCATTCCACGCGAGACGGACATGAATATCAGTCGCTCCAGTGGCGGATCAATCTATTAAGAAAAGCCTCACGTTTTTGTGGTAAAGGTTTGAGTCCTCATGCATGGCAAACCATTACTCTAAAAATACCAGCCATGACAAGCCATTCTGTCACGTATAGTTAATTGTCATTCATTAGCATATTTCTCTATATCAAATTAAGGCAAAGCGTGCAATCCTTGATTAAATTGAATGCCTGTGGCTTTAAGAAAAATTAGACCTTGGGTTGCGGTTTACAGTGACATTCAAATGGGATGCGCGTTTTGGGCCACATCTGTCCAGGAATACATAAATGACCCTGGGTGTCTTGCTGGATTTAGAGAGATGCAATTCATTTCTGGCCAGGGCACGGCCAGACAGAGGGCAACACCATCAATTTTAACTGCTACAACCGCCCCTCCCTTTACCGTGAAAGCATGGATTATCTATCAAGTAGCAACCACTCTCACTGTACATTGCCAGACCACAGAGACTCGTTCATTGACGCCCAGACATGTCACGGGCAAGTCCCATTTCGCAAGCGTCAGTGGCAAGCTGTTGGTTGATTCCAGCTCAGGCGAATCGTCTGCCTGCGCTCAAACGCAATAAAGTGGCACAGAGATGATGTACGAATGCGAACTGGTAGTGGCAGGAATTGGAAATGTTCACAATAGCTGTGGTTTTTTTTGCCAACTCGCTTTTAATTACAAAACAGCAGCTCCACAGGCTTCAACACCGAACATAACGGTGAAAAGCGCACATCCAGAACATATATATAGTTGTTGTTCAGTTAGTCAACCAATGGATGGGTTTTTTATGTTATAAAGCGCAAAGCTAACGATTGGATATGCTCTAATTGATTTAAAATGGTTTGAGAAAACATTTGAAGGTGCATTAAAGTTCTGTTGAAAATAATTTAGGGGAAATGTTTGCAGGCGAACGTTTTTAGTAATCACTGCAATCACATCACATGGGCAGGGCCACTTTATAACACAGTTAATAAATGCTTTTCTATGTTGATAACCTACACCTTCATATTCCAATGGGCTAGAAAATTGGTTGAAAAATCAATATAAGAAATTTAGAAAACAAAAATGCGTTTGCGCTTATTGTTTAAAAAAAAATGTGCCGCGAACGTCACCCAAGAGACTCGTACAGCAACCACGACCACACACGGTCGCTTTTGATTAAATGGTAATTTATATAGCTGGAAGTGTACAGGTCTGTGTATAATCCTGTATTTATGAGCCATCATAAAAAAGCCAGCCGAGACACTGCTTAAAAGGGGGGGGGGGGGCATATGGACTCTGAATAATTAATGCAGCTTGCCTGTCAACTCCTTGCTGATACTTTACTGCAGACGGGACCAAGGCTCAGAAGCAGCAATCTGGCTTCGATTGCGCACACAAGCTACAATTGCGATCAACCCGGCTGCCTCTAATAACCCGAGAGAACCACGACGGCCGTGTCATCAGCTGCCTCACAATGCTGACATCAACAGTTCCTGCTGCCTCGCCATTCCCAAGGGATTTCTAATTTTATATATTATTTGCGGGGGGTCCCCCCCCCCTAGTAAGTCAAATTAAGGCAGTGAGTCAGCTCGACGCGCAGAAAATCATTACAAAAATAAACCTGCTTTAATTTCCCTCTATAACCAAACCTGTCATTGGGAACAAAGGCATTTTTAATTCCCCTGCAAAATGTCTGAACCATGCTCAAGAGGGGCATGCTTCCAATCGGCTTGCCCTGCCAAGTGTTCTCCCATGAAAGTGGTACATTATCCACCCGGGCGATACAACGATAGAGTTTGCGGCTTGCAGTCAGAAAGTTGTGAGTTCAAGGACCAGTCAGGGTTTCACGCAATAATTCAACCATCTGGGGTTAATAATATAATTAAGTATCCCTTCATCAGGAAGTCAACTGTGGTTGTTCTATGGAAATACTTGCCCCAGAATGCTAATGTGGAATGTCTGTCACTGGCTCAATGGAGTGTGAACCTGCTGACTAACAGAGAATTCCAGATTTAAATGTCCGTGGAATATTAAAACCACGAAGAATTTCCAATTGCGTTACAGTTGTAATGTAACGATTCAAATTGCCCAGTTTAAGATAACAAACTACACCACCTTCAACTTATCCCCACCTCTACATAGAAAGTCAATGTTCTAACATAACCAAGCACGTAATTATAATGTGTCGTTTTCATGTGCAAATGTTATTTACAAGTGACTAAAGAGTCATTTTCACCAAGTCGCTATCACCAACACCCCCTGAAAAAGCAATTAATCAAGGAGTCTCAAAAGCTCCGACAACAACACGCCGGTGCATATCTCAGAAATTACTGATGTACAAATGTTGCACAACATGCCGCATTACAATAATAATAAAGCACTTTAATTCCATGAGGTTAAGCTTTGAGCTTGTATGAAAAGATTGGTATGCATTCAAAGCCATTTACTCCACCCCCCCCCCCCCCCCCAAGAAAAACCCCAAGCATTAACAATTGCTTGTTCAGAACCTCACCGCACAATGCCGATACACACTCTACCTAATCACCTCTAGAGAGCTGCTACTGTACACCCCATTGGCAGATCCCAAACAACATATTCACTGGGCTTTTAGCCCAGCCATAAAATGGTTTTATCAGCACCTCGCAGGGTGGCGAAGAGCAACAATGATTTTCTGGAAGCATTTGATCTCAAGGTTATAAATCCGCATGATAGCAAGGTCAACGTGGTAGTTTTTATGACAAAGATGTTAACGAAAGGTATGGTAGTATGTTTGATAGAGAAGGTCGTTTTGAAAAAAAGAATGTGATTTTAAACATCCATGGAATACAACAACAAATAGGATGTGTGTCTATAAAAATAGACAGTATGTGCGCAAATATTTCTACTCATGGTCAAATATCACCCATGGTGAATACCAGTCGCGTTTGCCACCTGAGGTTGAATCGACCACAAAAAATCACCATTAAAATTATCAGTCGATTAATTGTTCCAGCTTCAATAAGAATACCCCGAGGTTTTCCAATGTGTGAGTTAGTTAATATGGGCTGCCTTTTGTTTGGCACAAGCTCAACAGGGTATACAATGTATACAGATGTATACAATGCTTCACGTCACTCCCCGCAAAGCTCAGCCATGCAACAAGAAACTCAAATGGCTCACCCTAGATATACAGAAAGGCACAGTCCAGCTTACGTTTTTAATTTTTCTATCTCTCCAATGAGTTTTCCCGTTGCAGCACATGTTGTTCAGCGTGATGTTCCACATTTCGTTCCACGTGCTGGGAGCTTCTTGAAGAACTGGAACGTCGGACATCATGCTGAAAAAACTGGAAACACATCGGAAAGCAATACGGAAAAGCAACCCATTATGCGTTATTCAATGTTTTGGCAAAGAGTGCTTTCATATCACAAACTTGGCATTATTTTTTTAACCTAATTTCTAACATTGATTTAATTAACAATCCATTATTTCCTTCCAATAAACACTTCATCTATCCAACGTATTATTTACCTACAATATCGTACTTATAAATGTGAAATGGCATGATTAGAACAAATATCCAGAACACTATAGCTGGCATGCAAAAATATGCATACTTATAATTGTAGACATCCCTGCCAAAACATGGCATTTCATGTAATACTTGTACTCATTCCCTCTCCTGGAATGTTTTCAAACAATAATTTTAAGGTATGTAACGAACTTGCCATGCAATGTTTCAAACAATATAACCTTGGATTTCAAATAATTTCCTAATATCATGAAAATATTTTTCAGCATTCAATACAAGGGGCAAAACTTATTTTGTGTATCATTTACAAGCTAGGAAGCTAAAGGCCTTATGTAAAATAAGAACTAAGGGGCCGTCCATAAATGACGTCACGCGATTTTGGACGATTTTAACCCCCCCCCCCCCCCCCCTGGTTACACGGCGTCACAAAAAGTCAGACCCCCCCTCAAATATGATGTCACAAAGCTCTGCCCCCCCCCCCCCCAAAATGAAACATGCTTCAAATCGCTTTAAAATATTGTCATTGCAGTGCGTATTTAATGTGGCGCTGCACTCTGATGTTGTACGAGAAAACATTTGTTAAAAAGTATATTTAATTAAGTAGAACGTGTTGTCGATATTTATTTAAAGTTGCGCATTTTGATGTGACGTCACATTTCTCAAACCCCCCCCCGCCTCGTCACACATCGTCACAAATGTCTGACCCCCCCCCCCCCCTAGGTGCGTGACGTCATTTATGGACGGCCCCTACACACCTGTAACAAATAAAGATATCACATTCCTGGTCGACTCAACTTGGACAAAATGTGAGTTGGCAGTCCGTCCCTTTATTGGTCCGTCCACTTTCACATAACCATGCCCACTCATCCACTCGTGCCACCCGCACAGTGAGTGGCCTTACTGCGTTCTTTCTTACATTGGCTACGCCTACAACTCATAGGCCCCCATAGAAAAGGTTGTTTTGGGTTAGATCGCCTAAATATAAATGTCGTTAAACCCACCACCACCCGACACAGCAAATTAGCGAGGTTTGTTACGTAAACAAAATATGCCAATTAGTTACTACTTCAGAACACCGGTGTATTGAAGAGTAACCCACAACATTTACAATTCTAGTACAACGTTTCACTGGTGATTACAACAAACTTCATCAGGCAATAACTAGAATTGTGAAGAATTCCTTCTGTTTCGATCTTAGAGGGAGTAATGTCATCACTGCGCGAAGACAAGAGAGGGGTTAACGTAGTCAAATATGTAACAATGGATCTTGTTAATATGAGAATGCGCCCAATTATTGGTTGAGTTATTCAAAGTTAATTAAAATACATTATGTTGATCTAAGAGAATGCAGAGAATGTGCAGTACCTACATAGGCCTCGCCTGCTCCACTGCCAACCCCACCCACTATTCAGGTCGCCTCGCTCATGACATCATGAGTCAAGCATGAAACCAGGATATGTAAGACCGGGGACAAATATCCAATTTTCCAACAAATGCTGTTAGGGGACACCGGGACGCTCTTTCCGTAATCCTGTCTCAATAAATTTGCGACATTTGGTGGCTTGAGCAACGAAGCACCGAGTGGAATTTGGAAGCACACATTTAAGACTATTCAAAGACTCTTATGTTGCACACTCGAAATTAAGGACGTGGGAAGGTGCTCCAAATCGAGGGCAAACACATTTATTGTGGTTAATCTGTAAAATGCAACGGCACGTGTGTCACGCACAGCAATCTTCAACCGAGTCGGCATTAACCATGTGACTGGTGTACACGTCCGGTAAATCAATAACCCTGCCAGCCCCCTACAGGCCCAACTCTGTTATCGCCTGCTGGTGTACACATGCATCGATGAACTGCACAGCACATCCAGGACCTTCACAAAACCACACTTTACGCCAGGGGTGGGGAACCTTTTTTCTGCCAAGGGCCATTTGGATATTTATAGCATCATTCGTGGGCCATACAAAATTATCAACTTAAAAATTAGCCTGTTATATTGGGTCAAACATTTAATTAACTCACCCCTAATGCGATGGCTGGAACTGCTTCTCTTTGGCGAGGCGTGTGATGCTAGCTGGTATTGATGATGTTGCTACTCGCAACTGCTTTTCCAGGTTTGCTCCGAGATTTATTGAATTTCGGGTCCCGCCTTGGCAGGGCCAGACCAAATGATTTCGCGGGCCTCGTAATGCCCGCGGGCCGGACGTTCCCCACCCCTGCTTTACGCCCTTGCTGCACGAGGAAATAATAAAAAGAGTGGTCCATTCCTAATGTGCCACACTTAGCATAATTTATTATGCGAAATAAAACACCGACATATACCGTGTATTAGTATGCACCTTGTGCCGCAATTATATTTTCGGCCAACGATCACATTTATGATGTCTTTTTACATTTTCAAAGGGCTGCCATGGAAATTTACATCCAAAGCTTGGCTCCCGCTTGTAAAGGCAAATCATTAAAATGCGAATAGTGCCTTGTCTAGCACCAATTATTTATTTTACCTTAATTTAAATGTACGTCTCAGGGGGCGGCAAATCCGGTTGAGGACTATGACGATGTGAAGCACCAGGCTGTGGATGAACGGATAGCCTTGCTACCTTCAAGCTTGACATTGTATTAAGCTCCGCATTGAGAAACCTGAACCCTCCGTTCAATACATCATTTTTTTATTTACTGTACCGTATAACACCATTTTTTTGCAAATCCATTTCGCTTCTTTAGCGTTCTTTGATTTGTAAAAAAAGGGCCAATAGCGCCACCGCGTGTTTTAACAGCAGCACAGCCGAACTTCAGTGCCCATTTAGGCAATTAGGATGCGCATCGCAACCCACCATGGGATAGGTTTTGATGTCACGGAATAATGCATTTTGTTCATCAATAGCAATTCTCGTGGTTCACGGTACACGCATGGAATCCTGCAACGCGAAAAACGTACATGCGAGCAACGATCGCTGTCACACCCAAGGGTGGCACAGTCGGGTTTTTTTTACAATCGGGTTTAATTGTCTTTTCATTTTAAACCCGATCTGAGATTGGGTGAAATCCGGTTTAATTGGTTCTAAATGCAGAACCGCACTTCGCCAACTTCTCAACGATGGGCTTCATCCATTCCAAGCTAAGGAACTCACTGGCACCCACGATTGTGGAGAAGAAGCTCGTGTTCATCAAGACCAACCTGCCCGCCGCATTCTACGACTACCTCGTGCCCAATGGCCCCGAGTACTATAGCAGCACCGACGAGGAAGCAGCCTAAGCCTTGGATCAGAGTTTCGTATTCATGAAACCAGGTTTTAATTCCCGAAATCGAGTTTAATTGTATTAAAGAAAAAATCCGATGCCTGCCGCTGGAAAAATCGGGTTTTTTCCACGCATGGTCGCACCGAGTCGATGACTGCGGGCAGAATCCAAGCGGACCGTGGCGAGGACCAGCGGTAGCGCGTTTGCCGCTCGTTGCAGTTTTCACGGTTCGAATCCAGCGGCCGCCCTGCTCATTAGCTGCGAGTGTAAAAGCCATGTAACGTGCCGCCGATTTTGAACAAATAAAATGGAAAGTTAATGGGTCGGCATGCCTGTATAGCATTTCCTACAATTTGGACTCATACATGTGAATATCTTGATTTTTAAAAAAAACTTGCCTTGCATTGAATTTTTGTCAGAGGCTTTCGATTTTCGCCGGAGTCTCCTCTGCATGGTTTCCTCTAAAAGCTTGGATTACGTTGCCACCCCAATCCGTATTAAGGCACGCTATGCAATGCGGTTTTATTTTCTTCTCCCAGTTGCCTGTATCGATTGTAATGCATACCAATGATATTGAAATACTTTGGCTCCTGGAGCAAACAAAACTTTACACAGGTATTAAAACATTTAGTAAAAACAGGAATCTATTCTTGAATCATGACGAATTGTGAAAATTAAAAAATTGCTAGTGGTTAAGCATTACATTACAGAAAATAGCCAACCATCTCAAGTACACAGAATTTTTAACGAGTATGGCTTTTTTACAATATTTATAAATCAGGTCATACTAGACAGATGTTCTAATACAATAACATCACTATTCAAAAACTATTTTGCATGTATGCTACATGTTTGTGGCTTCTAGCATAACTCAGTGCTCAAGGGCAATTGCAGAAATTCCATGACTCCATGTATCTGTATTTTGATTTGCCCATTGTTTTCCTCATGCATACAAATAGCAAAACACAATCAACACAGGAACAACTTCTTGGTTCTTTCGGTAAAGTCACGTAGAAGGGAAGTAATAAAATAATAAAAATAAAACATAAAATAATTATCACGTTTCGGCCACAACGCAAGCAGCCGTCCTCAGGTGAAAACCAGGTCGGGGAGACAGCAACAGACCTGGTTTTCACCTGAGGACGGCTGCTTGCGTTGTGGCCGAAACGTCGTGAGAATTATTTAATTATGTTTTATTTTTATTATTTTATTACTTCCCTTCTACGTGACTTTACCGAAATAACCAAGAAGATGAATCCCTGCAGCCACGAAAGCTTTAAATCGAAACACAGGAACATGTTTTAAACATTTATTAGAATTATATACAGTATGAATGCTCATCAACCGAATGGAAGTTTGTTCCACAAAGTTTGCATTACAGTAATGCAGTGAGCACATAAAAAGCCAGAAAATAATGGACTATGTCTACACGTTATTAACCTTCGAATCAAAAAGACCAAGATGTTTCTGCACGAATACTTTTCCAATGTTTAGTTTGAGTTTGTCTCAAGTCTGAGCCACAGGAAAGTTTTCTTTTGGCTCAAGTTGTCCAAATACATAACTTGCATACAATGCAGCCGAGTGGACCCTCTTCAAACAATCCACTCTGCCCAGATTTTGTGCAGCCAAACACAAGTATGAGCATCGTATAAAGAAAAGTTTGTAAACGTCCTCATTCCTAGCAATTAATGTCATTTTCATTAAGGACAGCTGTAAAAATGCCTTAAACAACCCATAGTACCACCTTGTTTACATAACAATTTCTCTCCATGAATGCAATGCAAACCTTTCAATTTCAACAATATTTAAAAGCAGTTTTTTCCTTATGCATAATCAATACTTTCAGCCATTGATTTCATACATTAATGCCTCCAATAAACAATTCATATCCAACATTTAGATGCTAGAAAAAAGCCGTACATGTCTAGACACTTTGTTCATAAGTGGAGGAAAACACCACGTAAGCCGATCAAAAGTATGCCTGGATGTTGTGCGAGTGCTTAATTATGTTTATTCATCTGACATTTGAGCAACATTTCCTTAAAAATTCCCACTGTTGTGTTGCTACAGGCCCAGGCAGGGCCATGCACTAGGCGTCTCCTGCTGGAGTGACTTGGCTGAGGCGTCATTTGGTCTGCAGGACCACAAGTGGCGGAGGGATGGAGGGAGTGAAGAACACGTGAAAGTTGGTGTGGGCCTTGATGGCCAAGCATTCACTGTTCCGTCTGGTGGGCATCCCCGACACCCGGAGCAACTCCCTGTCCTTTGTTGACGTCACTCACGCACACCCACTGGCCGTCCACAGACTCCTTCCACAGGCTCACCTGCAAATTTGGCACATCACATTCACACAGTTGAACTTAGTGCTGCAAGACAGCGTGGACAAAAATGACAGAAGATATAATTTAGTCTGATATGCTAACAATCTTTGCTAGCATGTTAAATTGTCTGGTTACATATCTAAGTAAAATAATTACATGTGGTTTAGTATCTGCTTTGATTTATCAAATAACACATACGAATTGCTTGTAATGCTCTTTCATCCAAGTTATGCAAGAGTTAACTATGCAGTAATGCTACTACTCTAAAACCAAGCAAGCATCAGCCACTGTAGTGTAATAGAACAAAACAATACAAATCATGCTGTAGGTGTTTTAAACCACATGTTGCAAATTCACCTTGTTATCTCCACCAGAAACAGCCAGGATATTGCCAGTGATGGACCAGCTAACATGCCACACAACATCATTGAACTTGTGGAGGAGCTTGGGTGCCCAAGAGCTCTCGGACAAATCGTCACACGTCCAGATGAAAACGCGACCATCCTGTATGCAGTAGAGTGCATTGGAGGAAATTCAACAACATGCTCGTTTGTTTCATGGAAGCCTTGTTTTAAGAATTACTGTCATTCTGGTGACCATACTTTTGAGCATATATAAAAAAACTCACCACATTCATCAGAGCCAGTGTCCAAAACATTCACCTTTTGTACATTTTTCTTTTGTATGGCAGTGTCAATGACAAAGATAGTGATATACATTTGCTTTGTGTGTGTACACAATTACCAATGCATGTGTGCTTTGAAAAAATAAAGCATATATAGAGGATGCATAACTGATTCATTGCAAGCTACGAAGAACTGGACATCACCTGTGAGCAGCTGGCGATTGTGCTGACAGGGAGACCGATAGAGGGCGCCCACGCTACATCGCGCACCCAATCGCTGTGTGCCTCCAGCTTCTGTTCCTCCTGCCACTGGCCATCCTCTTCCCTGAAAAAATCAACACAGACAAAACAATTCCGTCATTGCAAGATATCTCTGTCGAAGAAGCATCACTCGATTATCGAGTCACACGCTGGGAAAACCTCATGGAAATACTTACTTCCAGATCTTTATGAGATTGTCGCAGCCTCCCGATACGAATCGACGAGTAAGCGCAGGTTTTTGGCCAGAAGGCTGCTCCAATAAGCTCCCAGGAATGACTGCAGGAGCCCAGCTGACAGCATTGCACCCAATCTACAATCACAGTGGAATTTTGTTGTAATTTAATGACAGAATACGACATAAATACGACATAAATGTTTTAAAGCAATGTTTTTTTAAACAAACAACAGAATATAAGAACACTTGTCAGGTGCACATATCTCTACATGAAGCAAATGTAACTTACTGTGTGAGCATTGCTAACTTTCTTGGCCTCCCAGGTACCATCAGCCTGGCATGACAGCACGGAGATGCACCCATCGGAACTGCCACAGGCCAGAACCAGACCGAACTCATGGGGAGCCCACGATACAGAGTTCACTGAAAGTGGAAGACAAAGATACCACTCCATATTATTTTAAAGCATCTTGTTATACCATTGGAACCTCCTTTGCCAGTAGCAAAATATGATAATTGTTTTTTTACCCTTTTATCTGGCAACAAAACTGACACCTTTTTTACAAGGAGTCATGTTTGCATTGACCACAATACCTGCGGTCGGAATGTAAACCAAAAACACAACTCTGATAATGTATGCACTGTCCTTGAAATTGATTGGTCCACACCCGAGACAGCTTTTCTTAGAGCCTAGTTTCACATGGTCTTGGACCAGATGACGCCAAAAGGCACCTTTTGGCATCAATTTTGTTGCCAGATAAAAGGGTAAAAAACCAATTACCATCTTGTTATACTTCAAAACCTTGAATTAGAGACCTCAGGTGGTACACAGGAGATTGATTTTGTACTATATTCTTGATTTGATGAGAAGCCAGTGGAAGGTTTTTAGCATAGCCATATAAGCCATATAGCCATGCCTAACAGGAAGGACGGCGTATGACAAGTTGTTTTTAATATGTAGTATCATATTTACGGTCATCTGTACTACATCCTTTATACCGTCTCAATGATACTATGACACCATCGTTCTCATCTGTACTGTCTGTCGTATGATTATGGTTAAGTGTGGGTGGCGGTGGCATATGGCAGTGGTGGAATTACCAGAGGAGTCGTGCCCGGCATACTCGTGCAGTTTATCCCATTTCCCATTTTCCTCTCGCCACACAATTACTTTGCGATCGTATGAACACGAGGCCAGCACGCTCCCAAACATAGGGTGCGACCACGCCACCTGCCACACCGGACCCTCATGGCTGCAGAAACAAAACCACAGCGGTGCAATAAAATCAACATGAATACAATGAGCTATTTTTTACCCAGGAAAGCCACTTTGAGTCTCAATACTATTCTTCAGAAAGATTCTGAATCAGAACATTTGGCTCTTTTAAAGGGGTATTTCATGAGTAAACTGAAGTGTCCCATGAAAAACAAAGAAGCCATCCTATACAATACAATTTAGATTGAGAGTGTCTAAATGTGATACAATATCAAGCTGCTCTACAAAAACAGTGGCCATATTAGTTTTATAGTGAAGCAAAAACAGTGAGCATATTCATTTTCTAGTCTGTCATAGGACGAGGAAGAAAAAAGATAAGCTTTTGTGGATCGACTTGGATATGGTTAGACAGTCAGTAGCATGCATGTGGGAGAAGAGAGTTCCAGGCAGAGGGTCTTGAGACCTCCCATTAAATGAAGGTGGACTGGGGGCTTCTAAAGACAACCTAAGTTGCTGGAGTGGAGGGTGCACGGCAGGGGGGGGGGGGGGATAGAGCAGAGGTCGCAACCGGGTACCCGATACCCGTACCCTACCCGATACCCGGCTACCCGTACCCAGCCGGGTACGGGTACGGATACCCGTTTGCGACCCTGGTGCGGCCGGGTACGGGTACCCGTTTGCGACCCTGGTGCGGCCGGGTACGGGTAAGGAATCAAAACCCGTTTGCGACCTCTGGGATAGAGTGAGGTTAGAGAGGAGGGGGAAACATGGAGCCTTCTCAAGTGAAATGATCCAGGATTAAATTGGGAGTCAGTGGAGGGATCTTGATTTGGCCTCGTTTATGGGTGTGGGCACATGAATTCTGGATCATCTGAAATTTTTAGTTCGGAATTTGGGGAAGCTGTAATGGGGAATGTCATAATAGTTATCGGGATGTTATGAAAGCATGGACGAGGGTATCAACTACTGTTTAAAAGTCTCCATATATTCACATCTGCCCACTTTGCAGCCCAGAGGGTTTGGCAGTTTCACAAATGTGTGATCTGCTGTGCCTGCAAAGTGCTGGATTAAAGCTGTGCACCACAACACTTAGAAGGAATGAGAAAATATGGAAAATGTTTTTGGAGATTGTTCAAGTGCCTTACCCCCTGAGATCGGCAGCGAGGATTTGCCCTCCATTCTTGATGTCGAAAATTTTGACCGATCGGTCGGAAGAGCAAGTGGCAAGGCGGGTACCATAGTAATCCATCTGGGCGTCATGCTGACAGGGGACAAAAAGAGCTAACACAATCCACCGTACACTAAACTCACCAACATTTTTTTATAACAATGCGTGCGTGCTGGTACAAAACAGTTCGGTTATGATTATACGACAGCTGCCGATGGCACAGACACACCAAAGATGCCATTAGACAACCACTGCTACTCACAATCATGTCCTCGTGAGAAGTATCAACGGTATTTATTACAGAAACCTGAAATTGAAAAAAAAATCATTAATGTCGGTGAGTATTCAATGAGCAGATTACAGCTGTCGTGTACGTGTTGAAAACCACCATATCTCGCCTCAACACCCCACAGGGAATTCTGACCCCTCTCTCGAACAGGTCTGACTTAATTTCAATGAAATAATGATTCAAAAGTTATCAAGCAAAGTTAAAACTGGGCAAACGGGTCTTGCGAAACTTAAGTTCACACAATCGCAGTATAGAAGACTGCAAGAATAACATGTAATATTATTTTATTTATAGAAGATACAATTTATCTACATTTAAATACGTGTCCTGCATAGGGATGTTTGTGCCAATTCCATTCATTAGTGATTGGCAAATGGAAGAAACCAGAGAAAACCAACGACGTTGTTTACACATTCTTGAGCTATACTGTACACGTTGCATTCATGAATATATTCTGAATTCTGTGACAGCACTTCACTATTAATATTTACTGTAACTATGCAATGCCTTATTACACTGTATTAAAAAGTGTTTTTTATACATCATACAAACGATATACCTTAAAGCGAGTAAAAATCTGACAAGGTGGTGCTGCTGCCTTTTAATAACGCACTGCTCAAACTCACAAGGCAGCCGCTTCACATCACACTCGATGGTCGATAAAACGCACGGACTAAATTGTCACGGGAAGAAAAATGCTCGTTTCGCATGAAACCCGAGCGCTGTACAGCATACATTAGAGCATCTCACCACGCTTACCCGAGCGAATACACACTTCCAACTTTATTAAAGCATTAATTGTATTATTAATGGTTATTATTCCACGTGTCTCAGACGCTGTCAGGCGAGGCCTGCACACTCAATAAGCCTCCCGGTCGCTCAGGCAATCTCGTAAAAGCCCCCCCCTACTCTGCACCGATTTTAAACACAAATGTAACAAACAAACAAAAAAACAAGAACGTACCATGACGATGCGAGGCGGCGCACGAAGAGCAATTAAAAGAATCACGTTGATGAGTTTAAATTAAAAAAGAATCGCCGGTGCCGAGCTGCGAGTTGGGAGCAGAATCCGGATGAGCCGGGAATGGACGTGGCAGACCAGAAGCCCCGCTTCACATTTCCCAGCGCGGATAAGCGGCGCCGCTCCTCGTCCAATGAGCGGCCGAGCTGCATGCGTATGCGCGCTATGAAATCGAGCGAGTGTGTTGCGAAATCGATGTTTATGCGTGTTGCGAAATCGTCTGCTGTTGTCACCTTGGCTCGAGTTATTATGAAGCATATTTATTATAATTTATTATAGCACATTTATTATAATTTAATATAATACATTTATTATAATTTATAAATTATATTATAATAAATTCTTATAAATTTGCTGTTTCAGACTGTGTTGTCACTCATTCGTGTGTTCAAAAAAATATATTAGTGCCGTTGCTATACCTATGACTGTGCCTGATATGGAATTACATTTGTTGGTTGCGTTTTGATTATGTTGTACGTGCTGGTGGTGTATGATTCTGACACTTAATTCGTTATGGGTGCAAACTTGTGTACTACTTATTTTTATTTTTTTAAGTTTTCAGGTTAAATGTATTTGGTATAGCCCTGTGAGCCATTCGGCTCTTGAATCGGGTGCAACCACAACAAACAAAAAAAACATGAACAAAAAAACATCTTAAAGTGATTCATAATCAACGTTTTTGGGTTTAGATCGCGTTATTTATAAATGTGTCGTAACCCTCCACCACCCGACACGGCCAATCAGTAAAAAAAAGTGTCACGTTGACAAAAGACAAATAGTTCACTACTTTAGCCCACCGGTGTGTTGAAGCGTGAAACCACAACACTGCTAAAGCAGTGAACTATTTGTCTTTTGTCAACGTGACACTTTTTTACTGATTGGCCGTGTCGGGTGGTGGAGGGTTACGACACACTTATAAATAACGCGATCTAAACCCAAAAACGTTGCTTATGAATAATATTGGTCGCGAAAGCCTACGTGTTACGCTGATCTTAAAGTGACTATGCGCCAACAGAAAAATCTAGGAAAAAAACAGCAAAAAAATCTTCCAGAAAAAAGCACCATACACCAACGCTCTGTGCAAAAATCCCAGTTGGATGAAAGTCAAACAACAACAACAACAACCACAAGACAACTTAGATTAAGGCCATCAGTCTAACTCCGTACTACAACAAACAAACATGGACAAACCAAAAAAGTTTTCGAAATCCCCAAAATAAAGCCATAAAAGCAATGTAACAGTGATCATATGAACTATGGGACTGGGTGGGGAGGGGCTGGTCACCCCGTGGTGCCCTTGTAAAACTCAACGTTTAACCTACTCACGCCGGCTTATGCCCGCCCTCACAGTCGGGAATATTTTGCGGAATACACCACGCCGCCGTTGACCCTGGCCATTGACCGAGCAACCCAACGTTCCTACCAGCTCCCTCCGCAGGAATGTGTTGTCTCCGTGAACCTCGCTTCTTTGATTCCTCCACCCATATTGAGGACTCGGTCTTCCAAACCGACTGTTTCATCTCATCCATGATGTGTGCAACCACCACCACACTGCCGGTCACAACAACACACTTACTCACCAACTAAAGGGCCGTCCATAAATGACGTCACGCGATCTTGGACGATTTTTGATCCCTCCCCTCGTCACACGGCGTCACAAAAAGTCAGACCCCCCTCAAATTTGACGTCACAAAGCTCTGCCCCCCCCCCCCCCCCCAATTTTACATGCTTCAAATCGCTTTAAACTATTGTCATTGTAGTGCGTATTTAATGTGGCGCTGCACTCTAATGTTGTAGGAGAAAACATTTATTTAAAAAAAAGTCTATTTAATTAAGTAGAACGTGTTGTCTATATTTATTTAAAGTTGAGCATTTTGATGTGACGTCACATTTCTCACCCCCCCCCCCCCCTCGTCACACATCGTCACAAATGTCTGACCCTCCCCCCCCCTAGGTGCGTGACGTCATTTATGGACGGCCCCTAACTCCCCGCACTGCAGTCACAAACACTTACTCTATTCCCTTGCACTGCTCAACTTGGGAATTTCCACCTACCATGGTCTCATGTCCCAACCTTGCTCAATTCAACTCTGATAGTGCTGCTTGTTGCTGGCCGCTTGACGTTTTGGTTCAGCTGGTCACTGCTGGCATCACTACTGGACATCTGTGAAAAGAGCTTTACAGCTCATCGGATTCCTACGGTAGAAAGAAATATTCTCATTCCCGATTACACCATTGGCCCATACCCACTTAATAATTAAAGGTGTATCCGTGGTCTATAACGCGAACTGAAACTCACAGCTTCCTTAGTCACGGAATCACTCCGAAACAACACGATTCCTCCTCTCCGTCCACCAGAATGAATCGACCAAGATAAAATTACAGGGTACAATAACCATCTTCTTGGTTCTTTAGGTAAAGTCACGTAGAAGGGAAATAATAAAATAATTAAAATAAAACATAATAAAATAATTCTCACGACGTTTCGGCCACAACGCAAGCAGCCGTCCTCAGATGAAGAACAGGTCTGTCGGAAAGACAGCGTCTGAATGAATTATTTTATTATGTTTAATTTTTATTATTTTATTAATTCCCTTCTACGTGACTTTACCGAAAGAACCAAGAAGATGAATCCCTGCAGTCACGAAAGCTTTAAATCGAAATACAACAACCATCGTCAACAGCAGCAGCAGCTGCCATTCTCAATCCACTGCTGGAGAAAGCCTTCCACAAGTCTCACGATGACGCCATGTAACTCTCCAACTCAGCGGGTACCACCTGCACGCGAGCTGATTGTTGTTATCGATCCATCTCCATCCAATGCCACTACACGTCATTATTTAAATTTAAAAAAAGATTCAAGTCACCCGCGTTACGCCCTCTAATCTGTGTGTTCTTCTTTCTGTCTGTCGGTGTTAATTCCAATTTAGTTTATTTGGAAAATAAGTTTATTATATTTTTTGTAAACATTTTCCTTCGTTACCCCCTCCCCATCTTCGTGTGTGGGTCCTTTCTGCCAACAGTGGGTTGGGCGAACAGTTGCAGGAGCTGCGCCTTTACGTGAAGAACTGGCTTTATCTAGTACGAAAACAAAAAAGTTTTCTTTCATTGCAATGTATTAAGTAATGTGTTTACTTTTCCTATACTTTACACTCCTATTTGGGGTTTCGCGTTGTTTGTCGTTGAAACGTCCTGATCTGCCCCTACTGGACATCTGTGAAAAAAAGAGCTTTATAGATAATCGGATTCCTCCAGGAGAAATGAACATCCTCATTCTCAAATTCGTTTCATACTCTTAGGTTTTTTTCCGGTAAAGTCATGTAGGAAAAAAATGAATAATAAAATAATAGTAAATAATAGTTTATTATTTTATATTTTTATATTATTTTATTTTTATTATGATTTCTATAAATTTTATTTTTTATTTTTTACCTACGTGACTTTACCGAAAAAACCTAAGAGTATGAATCCTTGCAGTCACGAAAGCTTCAAATCTTGAACTAAATCCGTTTCACTTTATCTCACGCCGAAGCAGCTAGTTTCCACGTGGTCGGATCGATTCCATCGATTCCCGCCGCACGAATCGAATCGTCGTACGCGCAGTGTTGGAGCGAGCAGTGGCCGCTAAAAAATATTCACACGAGCAACGTTGCGAATGGATTGAATGAACGCGACACGTTGAAGGAACGAAGGAAGGAAGGAGTGGAATGACTCAAAGGCTCACCTTGGTTTAAACCATGGTGTTGCGATGGGTGTTGGGGCCGCTGAGCGTGGCCATGGCTGAGAAGGCTCGCTACAGGCGGGTGGAGAGGGCCCATGCGTTGGGCCTGCGTGGCTTCAAACACGCGTCCCATGCCATGCTCTACGCACCCAGCGATGAGATGCTCTTCGGCCGCATCCCCTTACGCTACGCCGTGCTGGTGAGAAGCCACGGGGGGCCCACTGGCATGGCCGTGGGCCAACCTCATGGTGACACTTCCACGGCCAAAAATGTTGATGCTGCCACTGATGCTGCTGCTGCTGCTGTTATGGGGTGACTCGTGCAGCCAGCAATGACTGCAAAGTTTGGTCGTAGATGTTATGTGCAGGATGTTTCAAAAAGTTGGACCCAATTTGAAAGATATAGCGATTTCAAATTTGTCCATCTTTTTAAATTTGAATCGCTGTTCCTATGATGACTGTTACATTGTTTTTATAGCTTTATTTTGGTGATTTTGAAAACGTTTTGGTTTAGCCATGTTTGTTGTAGTACAGAGTTAGCCTCGTAACTTTAAATTGTCTTATAGTTATTGTTTGACTTGCATCCTACTTGGATTTTTGCACACAGCGTTGAAATACGGTGTTTTTTTCTGGAAGACTTTGCTATTTTTTTCCTGGATTTCTCTGCGGCGTGTAGTCCCTTTAAGATGTTTCTTGTTCATGTTTGAGTTTGTCGTGGTTGCACCCGAGTCAAGGGCCGCATAGCTCACAGGGTTATTTCTAGATTTGAAGCTTTCGTGACTGCAAGGATTCATATTCTTAGGGTTTTTTTCGGTAAAGTCACGTAGGTAAAAAATTAAAATTAATAAAAAATAAAATAAAAATCACGACGTTTCGGAGGCAACACAAGCTTCCGTCTTCAGGTGGAACCGTCACAGCACGATTGCTGTATCAAGTGAGAGAAATTCCAATAAAACAGCCTCTGTATATATACTGTTTGAGGGTGGGAGGAGCCAAGGTAGGCCCTGAATATTATTTTTGTGAGGTTCGGTGCGGCTGAAGCACGCTGTTAGGAATGAGCCTTTGTTGTGTAAACTAGGTGCGGATGTTGTAAAGGTGCGTGTAAAAGGGACTGAGCCTGTTGTTATGTACAGGGTTATACCTAATACATGAAACTGAAACAAGGGCACTTCCCTGGCCGCGGCGACACTTGTTGTGGCTCATGAGAACACGGGCCAATCTCGTGGCCACCCACCACTTCCATGGACACGAGGACACGTGCAGTATAAACACGGGGCACTCATGGTCCACGGGGACACTTTCATGGCGAGGCAGGGCCACGGGCAGGAGTCTGCAACCTGCGGCTCGCGAAGGACAGCTTCGTGACGTTATTTATGAAAGACCGTCACGTATTCACATGCATTGCGGTTCTGGAAATATATTGATTTTACCGGATTAGAAAAATATACTTTTTGTTATTTTGGTTGCCGACCCCTGGCAATGGGGGACACTTTAATGGCGAGGCACGGCCATGGGGACACTTCATGACAATTTGAACACTTGTATGGTCCAAGGGCGATGTTCATGGCCACAGACACATTCATGGATTCGTGGTCACATTCGGGAGCAAGGTCTGAACGCAGGGCACAGTCGTAACAATGGGCAGTTATGAGAATAGATTTTTCCCTTTTTTCTGGCAACAAAACAGGTGTTGAGATGTTAAAACACTAAACGGAAACCTTTTACAAGGAATAATGTCTGCATTAACCACGATACTTGTGGTCAGAATGCAAACAAAAAACATACTCTGATAATATATGCATTGGCTTTCTTTGGAGCCCAGTCTCAAACGGTGTTAGACCAGAGGATGCCAAAAGGTGACCAGATTCATCTGGTCTCTGGTCTAACATCTTTTGAGACTCTGTTCCAAAGAAAGCCGTCTCTGGTGTGGACCAATCAGTTTCAAAGACAATGCATTTTTATCAGAGTATGTTTTTTGTTTGCATTCTGACCACAGGCATTGTGGTTAATGCAGACATGATTCCTTGTAAAAGGTTTCAGTTTGGTGTTTTAACATCTTAACACCTGTTGTCAGAAAAAAGGGGAAAACCTATTCTCATATTTTGGTACTGCCAATGGAGGTCCCATGATGTCTATTTGGATGTATAGCTTATGCCAATTTGATATAGTAAACAGTTAAAACGCTCCAAAATAAATACCATACACAACATCTACAACACAATGTTATGCAAGAATGTGCAAACAAGTAATTTTAAATTATGATGATTTAGTGATTATCTGGCGTTTTTGAAAACCCGGCATCCCCTTCCGCCGGATAGCACTGGTCAACACACTTTTTCTGGCATAAAGTATTCCAACAGTTTTAAGGTAATGTCCCATCGGCCTTGGTAACGTTCTTCCATAACTTTAATGTCTTGATGAAAGCGTTCACCTTGCTCTTCGCTCACGTGACCCATGTTCTCTAGAAATTGGTCCAAGTGACTATGTAAGTAGTGAACCTTGATGCTCATTCTACATCCAAGTGCTTGGAAACTCAAGAGCAGCTCCTCCACAATCTTTCTATAGTTGTCCGCTTTCCTGTTCCCAAGGAAATTCCGCACCACATCAGAGAATGCATTCCAAGCTCTAGCCTCTGTCGCAGTCATTGTTGTAACAAAGTGTGGATCCCTGATGAGTGTTCTTATTTGAGGGCCATCAAATATTCCTGCCTTTTTCTTCTCGGCACTGAGACTTGAAAAGGTTGAACATCTATAGCTGAAGCAGTCTCCAGTGTGATCAAGAGCTTTGACGAATTGCTTCATTAACCCAAGTTTTATGTGCAGTGGGGGAAATACAATTTTATTCCAATCAACCAGAGGCTCAATCTTGATGTTCTTGTCACCAGGCGTCAAACTGATTCTTGGTGGCTAGTTCTTTTTAACCCAGTGTTCTAATGTAGCCCTACTGTCCCAGTAGCACAGGAAACAAGGGTATTTGGTGTGACCTCCTTGCTGACCCAGCGGAACATTAACCATTTTCAAATCAACACAAATTAGCCATCCATGAACATGGTATTCCAATCTATCCAGAACAATCTTGATGTTGGCATACTCTTCATTCATTTTTACAGAGTGTCCTATTGGGATTGAACCATATATATTTCTGTTGTGAAGTAACACACATGTCAAACTCCTTTTACTACTGTCAATAAAACGTCTCCATTCACTTTAATCATATCCGGGCAGTCCCATATTGAGAAGAAGCCCTTCAACATCATTACAATTAACAAGTTGACCATCTGAATGGAAGTACTTTCGCAGTTCTGCTTCTCTGTTACGATAAAAGGAGACACTAGTGGCAGGTCTGAGTAGTCCTTTCTCTTGCAGCCTGGAAGCCAACAATTCAGCAGACTGCTTTGGCAAATACAACTCTCTTACAAGATCATTCAATTCAGGCTGACTAAACAGAGAAATTTTTTATCACAATCTGCATCAGATGGCGTATATTTGATCTGAGCATCATCATCTGTAGAAGCAGGTAAACTGAGGGATTCAACATCAATCTCTGGTAGCTCAGTAAATACAGGCACAGGTGTTTCCTCACAGTGCTCAACTGGTCGTCTGGCAAATGGGATATCTGGGTATTGTAAGTGTTGTTTGTTTTTATTATTGAAACCTTTTACATTGACAAGGCAGAAGTAGCAGTTATCCAAATGGTTTGTAGGTTCTCTCCAAACCATTGGCACACCAAACTTCAGCTTAGCATTCTTTCCTTTAGACCATGATCGCAAAGTTTCAACACAGGTTTTACACACTTTGTGAGGAGCCCAATTTTTGTCTTGGTCTCCAAGTCGTACTTTAAAGTAGGCAAGATAAACCTTCTTGACAAAGGTATTGATGTTGCGCCTTTGATCCTGCAAAGTGAAGCTGCCACAGATGTAGCAGAAGATATCTGGGTCATTACTGCATTTGCTTCTTTCGGATGTTGTAGCCATTGTTAGATCACGCCCTGCAGAAGAAAAATATTAAATAAATGTGGATATCTACATAAAATGATATTATAAACACACTATCCTAAAAATACAGCACCATATTTTAACACTAAAGCAGTCACTGACTCGCAACAACTTGCAATCATAAGTGACAGAGTTAATTTCGGGTAAAATCAATGAAAATGGGGTATGCCGATAGCATAAAAATGAGATGTGATAGAGCAAATCTGAGATCAGATTTGGAATCAGCACCCTGAAATTAGTCTAAAACGGCTGCAAAAGTCGAGGCCACAATTTTTGTTGTTGACCAGTGTAATCGATGGTCTAACGTGTGTCCCCTGTTGTTGATGGGGTTGGGATACGGGGGGTTTAGGGGGTCTTGGAAAAATTCCACCGAGGAAAATGAAGCCTTGTGTGGAGTGGTTTGTTAAATGGTGCTTCTGGGAAAGACAGGTTCTGAAATCATCGTGCAGAAACATTCCACTTTGAACCAGCAGATGGCGGTAGATGTGCACCATGTTATTCACGTTATTTGCAATCACAATACATGCATTTAATATTACCAAAGGCCATAATTATATGTCATCAGAACAACCGCTGTACGCCTTTTGGTGTCCTCTGGTCTAACACCGTTTTGAGACTAGGCTCAAAAGAAAGCTGTCTTTGGTGTGGATCAAGCAGTTTCAAAGACAATGCATATATTATCACAGTGATTTTTTGTTTGCATTCTGACCACAAGGATTGTGGTTAATGCAGACATGATTCCTTGTAAAAGGTTTCAGTTTGGTATTTTAACATCTCAACACCTGTTTTGTTGCCAGAAAAAAAGAGGAAAACCTATTCTCATATTTTGGTACTGGCAAAGGAGGTCCCATGATGAAATGGGCAGTTAAGTTATCACTCTATCGCTACTACCATGGTTTCTGTTCCATGAATGTCACTTGCTGATTCTGCCACCCATGTTTCAGGACTCAAACTACCCAGACTTGTATTCACCTACCATGCTGTGGGTAACAATACCTGGTTACTTCTATTTCTGCTTCTTTCCCCATGCTCCACTTTGAAATTCCCTGAAATCAACTCTTTTTTTTCCAGTTGCTTATGACCTTTCTGAAAACGTATTAACGCTCATACATTTTGTATGAGCGTTAACACGTTGCGTTAAATAACTGCGTAAATATACATTAAATTATTGTATATTCACACTGTATTCATACGTTCACTAAACAAAAAGTCTTTAAAAATATTGCTAAGTGTATATTTTGCTTCACTGTCATTTTGAGATTAATTTATTACCAGATTGTGAAAGATGGTAGAGGCTTTGTTGGGAGGTCTTCATCCAGTAGTGGATTCACCATGGCAGATGATCTGCGGATGCAAAGTTGTGCAACGTTTGTTTGAGATAATTTGTTGTTTCAGTTTATGCAGTCATTGGGAAATGCTTTTGGGTAATGTCTGACCATTGGGGCCCATATCATGGACGGATTTAGCCATGGAACACCTCATTTTGGTGAAATCTGGCTGTAGAATATCTTATTTGTGAAATATGGCCAGAATAAATGAATTATTTGTGAAATCGTCAATGTAATTTGGCTCCTATAATGGGTCATACATAGCCATAGAAAACGTCATGGGCAAAAGTTGGAAAAGGATTGACTCTAATGGTCCCAATGTTACTTAATGAACCAGGCAGGGCCATATTGATGGCTGACATTCAGCCTTTTTCAATTGGTAAAACCCAACCATGTTGCCACCCTTCATGGGAGATGCATCTATTACCACTTTGATGCCTGACACATGGCCATGGGCCACGCGTTGTGAGCCAGGTCTCCTCATGGACAATATACTGATGTGTCAAGCAGGGCTACCTTTCATTGGCAAGACCCATTCATCAGTCACCCATAATGAATGAGGCCAGGCCAGTTCTTATGAACAGCGTCTTTGTTTTACTTTGCCTTTTAGTCAGAGCAATTAAAGCATAGCTCTACACCCACAGCAACTCACGTGAAATTAAATTACTGAGCATTTAAGAGTCCGTGATTATCCAAGTTATGTGTCTGTAGAGGAGCTAGGTAAATTAAATGTGAGTTTATTTCGATCTAATAACCCATCCCCAATGTATTTTTTCCTCTCCCTGGCTCTCTCCCCATCTGCTATTTTGCAGTTTAAGCCATGACACCGGCACTTTAGAGGGCCCCGCTCGTACACACCGCACCACATATTACTCTTAATTACCACGTTTTACGATTATAACTCCAGATGCAGATGCGCTTTGACGGGACCCTGGGCTTCCCCGGCGGCTTCTTGGACCCAGGGGAGGCATGCCTGGAGGACGGCCTCAACCGTGAGCTGCAGGAGGAGGTGGGCTGCACCGTGCGGCTCACGGAGGCAGACTACCTGTGTTCGCACATGTGCCAGCACCCGCGGCCCATCGTCAACCACCTGTACGCTCGTAAGCTCACGCTGACCGAGCTGCGGGCCTTGGAGGTGAGCGCTGTTCAGGCGCGGGATCATGGAGGAGAGGTATGTTCCTGACTGCCACATGGCCTACACACCTCTCAGTCTCACTGGCCTCTTCATTAAACGTATAATTAAAACTTTCTTTTTTAAAAATTTGTAACGTTTTTAAATGTAAACACATTCCAAGCTGCTGTAAATTTAGGAGGACAACATGTGTATGTACTTATTTTACTTATTTATCCAGGGAAATCCCACGGAGTATTACGACTCTTATTCAGGAAGGTCCTGCATTGGGACAATAAAATTAATGAAACACTGCCTTCATGTTGGAGGATACTTGATTACCTGGAGAAAATCCACACATACCAGTATATATCAGTCGCAGCAAAGCACAGTTAGATGTAAACCGCTGCTGTGCTGTCATCTCCTGTCATCCCTCGAGAGACCTAGAGAGTGTGAAGTTTGAAGAAGGGGTAAGGGTCGGTTTTTTTTAGAGCAGGGAATGTGGGGTAGAATACACGGGCCAGATTGTAAAATTTAGATAACATGGAGACACTTATAAGAAAGTTACACGCAGAAGATGCAGTAATATGAAAAGGGGAAGGAATGGTCTCAGCAGTGCAAATGGTTCGAGACAACTGCAGAGAAGATTGACTTGCGTTTTTGACTGACGGTGTTTGAATGACAGCCTTAGTTGCTGGAGTGGAAGGCATGTTCAGATAAGTATATTGAGATGAGAGAGGGCTGAGATAGGTGGGAGTGAGTCCATGCAGGATCCTGACAATGTGTTTAATTAAAAAGCATTGGTGTGTGTGTGTGTGAATTTGGAGGACTTGTATATTAAATGTATTACAACTTCGGTTATTCGGGATTCCATTTTAAAAGATATCCAAGAAAGTAGTGGAGTGGCTATCGAATGCAGCTCGCTACCAGGTTGCGAGACGAGGCAGTACACAATGAGGGCCTCTGCAGCACCTTGTGGGTCGTAAGGGTTTATTTGACCATACTTCACCACGCTGGCCAATGCAGGACCGTGAATGTGGGGAACACCACTTAGTGCTGCAGCCTATAATAATAGCCCCTTGTGCATCGTGGTCACCCAATCCAAGCATCAAATCAGGTTTAACTAAGCTTGGCTTCTCAGGTCTGACTGAGATGGGTACATTCCAGAAGATTTAGTCGCACAGAGGAAGTACTATGGGTACATTTGCTCCCGCTGCAATTGCAAAGGGTGTACTCTGGTTTTTTATCGGAAAAGTCACGTCGGTAAAAAATAAAATAAAATAAATGAAAACAACTAAATTAAATCACGACGTTTCGGGCGCAACGCAAGCGTCCTTCTTCAGGTGGGGACGAGGAATTATATAGCCCACACACTCACCATGCCCCTCTCCCTCCATCCCCCGCGACTATATAATTCCTCATCACAGCCATCTCTTAGACACACTTAAGCGTTTGTGCTTTCGCTACGTTGTCCCCACCTGAAGAAGGATGCTTGTGTTGCGCCCGAAACGTCGCGATTTCATTTAGTTGTTTTCGTTTATTTTATTTTATTTTTTACCTACGTGACTTTACCGAAAAAACCAAAGAGCATGAATCCTTGCAGTCACGAAAGCTTCTAATCTAGAATGCAAGGCTGTACTTTTTTCCTTTACTTATTATCAAAGGGAAGCGCATTGCCTTCCAGGTGCTGGGGATGGTGAGGGTGCCTCTGTACACCCTCCGCGGGGGGCGAGGCGGGCTGCCCCTATTCCTGAGGAACCGCTTCATCGGCAACGCACGTGACCAGCTCCTCTACGCCCTGCGCAAGCTCGGCATCATGACTCCCGAGGAGCTGCAGGCTGCCGAGGATGCCAGCAGAGCCAATTGAGCCGCTTGGGACGGAACACCTCCTCCCACAATGCCGCCCGCTCACGTTGACGAGTGTGCGTTACCACGTTGCGTTAAATAACTGCGTAAATATGCTTACAATTATTGTATATTCACACTGTATTCATACGTGCACTAAACAAAAAGTGTGTAAAAATATTGAAAGTGTATATTTTGCTTCACTGTCATTTTGAGATTAATTCATTGTCAGATTGTGAAAGATTGTAGAGGCTTTGTTGGGAGGTCTTAATCCAGCAGTGGATTCACCATGGCAGATGATCTGTGGATGCAAAGTTGTGCAACGTTTGTTTGAGATAATTTTTGTTGTTTCAGTTTATGCAGTCATGTAAATTCATCGTTCGTTATGGTTTAAAATATGGCTAAACGAAGGCCTTCCCCCATACATTCGCAATCTCATGGGTATTCCGTGATGCCGCGATCCACTGCACTCGTGCAGATGAACGAATCTCATGGCTCCATCTCCTCAGAGGTTATTCTCTCGGGCACGTTATCTCCTCGGGCTGCCAATCCATCGCCAGCCTTGTTCATCAGCGGTTATCCCTTCTTGCGATGCATCCTGCCCAAGCCAACATCGTTTATAAGTCAATAAGATTTGTTCCAGAATTTGTTCCAGAATTTTTTTCCGTGATCCATGTACTCTTCTTTGCATTACCCAGAGTAATTTCAAGTGAGCACTTTTCTTTTTTACGTTTGTTTATTCACGATCCGTGTTTCCTGATCCATATGTCAAAGCTGGCAATATGCAGTCATTGAAACCATCTTCAAGAATTTTGCCATTGCTGCATTCCACAATCCATGTTTGATGTTCATTGTGAAATTACCTGTGAACAGACTGCTTGAATTAACCTCTTGACAACAGTTATAATGTCTCTTTTTTGCTCAAACTCAACAGGCACTTAATAGCTGAAGTTGATGGAACATTTTTTGAAACGTCTTTAATAGGCCAGAGTGTTTGCTTGCTGTAAAAAGTGGTAAATGTGTTGTCAACACGAGTGTTTCCTCCACAGCTTTTGTAAGCCTCTCGACGTTTGATTTTGCCTTAACCCAACCCCTGATGGTTGTGTAATTAATGTCAGCAGGAATAAAGCAGTGCAAAGTCACGTTGCAATTCTATAGTACTTTATTTTTAGGAGTGCCTTCCAGACATGTAAAACAATCGGGTTTACAAAGTAATAGAATATTTATGCGACGTGGGTATTTATGCCTCGGTAAAAACAAATACCAGGTTTCTTTTTTAATTAACATTTGTAATGCTTTTTTTAATTACTGCACAGCAAATAAAACGCATGGGAAGTCCGATGACGCCGATCCGACAATAAACATTGCGTTCTGCATTGAAGTAAGCATCCTCGTTACTTGTTTGGTCCTTGTAGGAAAGGCAGTTCTGGCAACTGGCTCACAACAAGACGAGCACACACATGCGGTGATTGTACAGCAGCGATGGACCTTCGCGATTTCCGCCACCGCTCCGACTCCTGCGCACGGCTCTGCTCGGCTAGTCTGGAACGTGGTCGAAACTCACGGTCCACTGGCAAACGATAACAAGCCGGTAAAGTGCCACACAACCACGCCAAACCTGGCCCTTTAAATAAAAACACAGCGGGCAGCAGTTCTTCATAACAAAACCTGACTGTAAGCCGCACCGCTAAGAGGCTGCGTGTGTGGCTCCTTGCGGGAGGTCACTTGTGGCAAGCCTTGGCTCCCCAGGGGGTGACCGTGGGGGGGGGGGCGGGGGGAGTTGTTTGGGGGAAGGGAGGAGTTGGGGTCTAGCAAAGAGTCAGGGGACTGAACAAACACAGCAGGGGGTAAAGTCTGATGCTCTCCCTGGCACATTCCACATAAACCTCCCGATCTCACCTAAGTAGGTGGATTGTTGGGGAAGAGGGCAGAGGAGGAGTGGAAGGGATACCCAGGGCAAGGGATGGGAGAGGGTATTGAGCTTATCATTTGGATTGGTTGCCAGCGACGAAAATCGCCTCCCTTGTGTGCCTCCCTTGGGGCAGAAAGCATGTGCAAGAAGAATACAGTGCAAATTAGAAGCGTGCAGCGAAGAGGGTTGGACCTGACGGTCCTCCGGCGAGCTAATTGCTTAGAGCCGCGCTGGGTCACTCGTCCACACAGCTGAGAGGAGAAGGAGTAGCGGACAAGAGGTGGCCACAATGCATCCTGGAACAACAATGCTGAGCAACGCAAAGTGGTAAGCGGAAAACACAATTACATAATTACAATATTTACAACGGTATATTTAAAGTGATCCGTTTATAAATTGCCCACTGATTTCGAATGATCCTATTTCCCCCAACAATTGAGTGAATATTGTGGGAATGGCTCCATATCTGACAAGAGGATAGTTTCAAGATTTAAATGTGCATCGAGATCGGGGGGGGGGGGAGACGTGTCGAAGCTTCGAATTAAAATGTTACTTTTCCTACACAAATTTTTCCTCATTATTTTAGTGGGACATCCACAAATGGATCGTATGCAATGAAACGCAATTTTGATTGCATCGTCTAATTACGGTCGATACCACTATAGTGCGCAGCAGACACGCGTACAATGGCGGTGTTAAGTGAATTAAAATTTGAATGTTTCATTTTTTCTCGAGGCGAACGGCTCAGCGTCTGCATGTGAGCGGAAGAGGCGTCCACGCGCATGTTCGGCTGCCTCCCATCGAGCCACTCAATGGGGCTACGGCTGCGAGCACCGTCCCAGTGGAAACATCGGCCTGTGGAACCTACAGCAGGTAATGGTGCATGGTGAATTCAGGGTTCACTGTTTTAAAAAATATACATGTTTTCGTCAATTTTCCCCGAACGCGATCCCGATTGTGCAATTGACGTCACATCGTGAGACTGAGAATCGCATCGCTCTCCATCGTGGTGTTAAGAGGCCAGCCCACAGAAGCGGATATCGCATCGCTGCCTCTGAGATTCCTTCAAGTAACCTCTGGTCCACAGAGTTGAGGGCAACACTCTCCCACCCGCTCTGCACATGAGAACAACATTTGTCACAGCGCTCAGGGCTCACCCTGAAGCAACGTACGCAGCACAGCCCATATCAATGTCATCTAAAACAACAATTACACATTCAAGGCTCGGGGGAGCAGAGGGCAGCACAGCAAACTCCATCGCTGTGGGGAATGTGTTTGATTTAGCTAGATCTCTGAAGCCGAGTAGGCTTGAGCCTGGATAGTGCTTCAATGGGTGACCACTGTGGGGCTATGTGGTGGGCAGCAGAGGGCAGTGCAGGAAAATAAATAGTTACACTCATGCCTCTGTGCTCCGATGTCTATGCTATCCACCTTTACCAACCTACACTGGCCAGCTTGGTAAAGTATGGTCATATAACCTCCCCACGATCCGAACGGCATGGGAAGGCCCTCATCCAGCAGTGGCTTGACAACACCTTCATTCGTATGTTTGGCCAGTTTCTTTCCGGCAATGTTTTTTTTTCTTCTTCTTCCATGTGGCAGAAAACCGCAATACCGAGTCAAAAGCTATCCGCACGAGAGATTAACACTCAAAAGGTCTGCACAGATGGGTTTATGAACTCACATGCTGCACTGCCATCTCCTGGCCACGTTGCTGCCCAGAGATTTGGGAGTTAATTTGCAAGGCTTCGCAGGTCTGCCAACCATTGCCCCCAAAGTGCTTGTTCACAAGTGTGTGCCAAAGGCGGCCGGGCGTGGTGTTGGCTACCCACCCCTTCGTGTGCCGTGCCGGCCTTCATAGGTGCTCGCTAACAGCACTTGCCTCTACAGTCTGGTACAGGCTACACGGGGCATCTTTGCCACCTGTGGGGAGCGGTAGCGCAGCAGTTAGCGCGCTGCGTTACGAACCCGGCGACCTGAGTTCAATTCCCGCTCATGGCCAACAACAGTTACGATTATTTGAACCGGTCGTGGGCCTCCTCTAGATCGACCCAGCCATAAATGAGTACTTGGTGTGGTGTGTAAACATCACCACGAGGGAGACAAAGGAAACCGGGTGTGGTGTTGGCCACCCACCCCCTCGCGTGCCTTGTCGGCCTTCATAGGGGCTCGCTAACAGCACTTGCCCCTACAGTCTGTTCAGACTACACGGGGGAGTTCTAGATTTGAAGCTTTCGTGACTGCAAGAATTCATACTCTTAGGTTTTTTCGGTAAAGTCACGTAGGGAAATTTTTTTTAGATAAAATAATGAATCACGACGTTTCGGAGGCAACACAAGCTTCCGTCTTCAGATGGAACCGTCACAGCACGATTTACTTGATACAGCAAGCGTGCTGTGACGGTTCCACCTGAAGACGGAAGCTTGTGTTGCCTCCGAAACGTCGTGATTTATTATTTTATTTCTGTTATTTGTTTTCTATTATTTATTAGAATGAATTTTATTTTTTATTTATTTATACCTACATGACTTTACCGAAAAAACCTAAGAGTACACGGGGGGATGTTTGTTCTTTTTTTTTTGCCACCACACATGGAAGAATGCTGTTGCAATGCAATGGGAGCATGTGCAGCCTCCAGCAAGAAATTCTCTGTGAGCTGCATCATTACTCGTTGTGAGATAACGTCTCCGATAAGGTGTTCTGCTACAGAATGGTTCTGATCACTAATACATTTGGTTGGTGTCGAACCCCCTTTAAGAGAGCAATTTGCTCCAGTCTCAAGCGAAAACATTCAGAGAACTTGGCCCATAGCCCAGGGCAGAGCAATTGCATTGTACATAACATGGGATTAGGGGTCAATACTTTACATGTGCAAATCAAATTAGCAAATGCAGGCCTTTAGCATTTTTTAGTTACACACTACATTACTTTCACATCTGTTTATAATTGAGAATGTTGAAATGCTCTCTCTGCCTTTTAAAGGGCGGGATTTTTCCGAGCACGGAGTCTGTCGCATTCCGAAGACCGCCGGGGGACTGGAGGACGAGACGCGTGCTCGAGCAATGAACGGGAGGCGCTGCTTAAGTCAAAAACTGTTTTAGACTTGACCAAAGGCAATGGCAAACCCTTGCCACCTCGCGAACGTTTTCAAGCCATAGCAATGAAAACCATCGGTCAAAAGACGAAATGTTTATCAGGTAACCACGACTGCGTGCCTCCACATGCACATCAACAGCACTTCACCCAGCATTTCCAGGAAGATGACAGCACGCAAAATATCAGCGAGGTCAGGTCCGAGCAACGACGAGCCCTCGGGAAGAGCTCCCCTGACGAACAGCGCTGCCACAATTCCTGCTCATAACTCCTCCGCCGACCTTGACACTCTCGACGCAGCCAGGCCAAATGGAACACGAGTGGAATCCACGGGGAGCCACGGCTCGCTTACAGAACACACGGACGAAGGAACGGCAACGCGCGGAGCTGACATGCGTACGAGGCGCTCCGTGAAAAAGCCCCTCAAATCCTCCCTGAAGAAGTCCTTCGACTGGAAGGCCCATTCCTTGAAGGGCGACAAAGGCTCGGCCAAACGGTGGGGCGGCGCGGCCGAAGGGCAGCGCGGGCGCGTCGAGGGAGGCGCCGAGCAGCGTCCCCGACACACATTCACGGAGCGTGGGCAGTGCAGCCCGTGCTCCCCCTCCAGGCGTCAACGCGACGACGCCACGCCGGCTTGCCGGGCGCACGGTGGCGCTCGGCAGCCCGGCGGGACGCGCCGCCCGTGCTCGCTTCGCGTGGCTCGCAGCGTCGCCAGCGCGTGCGAGGCGTCCCCGAGGGAGGACGGGAATCGCCGCGACGGAGGCTGTCTCCCGAGCGGGTGCCCAAGCCCCGACGTGAACGCTAACGGGGCCGCGGGGTGCGGGCCGCCGGCGGCGCGACCTTCGCGAGGCGTGCGCGGGGAGTTGGTTCTACACGAGCCGGGAGAGTTCGCCGGCGTGCCGGTGCCCAGGATAACGATGACGTGCGCAACTCCGCCGCCAGCGCTCTCGGCCACGGGGGACGGCGAGTTTGCCGGGCAGTAGGGTACCGTGTCATCCAGCGCTCGACGTGGATACGAATTTTGACCGGTCGGTGCATTTTACGCGCTGAATGTTTTTTTTATGTGGAAGATGAAAGTGGCCATGGAGAAGCTTGAATGGGTTCTGGTGGTCACGACGCACGTGTAAAACCGCGCGTGTAAGAATAATAATTTATTTACGGTTTGTATATGGTGTATGTGTGGTTGGGTCACGTGTCCCCTCGCAGTCGGCTCTGCTAATGAGATTCCATAGGCCCTGCGATGGCAAAAATGCATCGATTCCTGAATCCAATTGTGAACACGGATCATTCAAATGGATCGAGTCATCAACTACAATCAAGAACATTTTATCAATTTGCTACGCGAGTGAGGGGGGAGAGGGGCGGGAGTGGTAGAGGGGTGAATTATTACCCTACTTAAACAAAACTGGTTTTACGAATTCTAAAAAGCCAAGTGTTTTTATTTACAATGCTACAAGCTGAGATCACTTCCGTGAATAGGTTGGCAACAATGCATGCAGTATACTGAAGTGGATAAGAACCATGAAAGCCGAACTCTCGTTCGTAACAGAGTACAATATCTATACATTTATATATCTCTCATATACCATGCCCTGTGACCGAGCAGAATTGAAATGTTGCCTCGATGTCCCCCTATGATATATATGTAATATACTGTTTCCCCAAACTGCAAAAATAAACGTTTGATGTCATGCAGCATGTTACTGTATATGTAAACATATAATTACACACCGATTCCACTGCATAAACAACAAGGTGCTCTGCTTAACAGGTTCCATTTCAAAGATAGGAAGACATGCTGACATCACCGCAGTCGCAAAGCAAGAAGCTCATGCATGTCCAATTCACGCGGAAGAAAAACGTGACATCGTTCACACTAAACGAGCAGATTCGTTATCTACGTGCAAGCGCTGACTAGCCACACACTGCCACAAGTCGAGTTTTTTCTACTGGAACATCAGAGTCGAGCCACCATGGGGCCATAACGGTACGGGTGATTTTTTTTCCCCCCTTGGCTTATTTGCCATACCGAGCCAGAACCGAACCACGATACGCCGGCCTCGCAAAACGCCCTTCATCTGGCTGGGGTGCCAAGCAGAGCCAGGGCGGGACTAATGATGTGTCCATTGGGTCTGATGTCACTGTGAGGACACAGCGTCATCGCATCATCGAAAATAAAAACTATTTCAAATTAAACTATATATTTATTTTACCAGGTGAGGCCCATTGAGCTACGTAGCTTTATTTTCAGTAGCGACCTTGCCACAGATGATAGCTCAACAAAGTGCTTTATCGCGTGGAAATGTATAGCAGCCGAACACTCAACGCATGTTTCTAAACGTGGAGGGAAAAAACAGAGGGGACCTGGAGGAAAATCCACGCAACCACGGGGAGAGAGACACGTAACCTCCAAACGTACATCGGGCGTCGGGCTCGGAATTGAACTCACGATCTGCTGTATACCAGGCGAGGTATGTAACATCTGGCCACAGGTCACGCCCGACCATGCATCGACATACGTGTCGGCTCGTTGCGTGTGACGTCAGCGCCACAGCTCATTTTCCGCGGTGCAAAAAGCTGGCCCAACCTGACCCAACCGCACCGGACTGGCTTTGCTCAGCCCTGGCGCAGAGCAGATGTGCCAATGGAAAAAGAGACCGTTGATTATTAGCTGTTCGTACAATGGGCTCATACAGCTGGTGAGGCCACAGCTATACTGGATGTATAATGTAAGGATATATATATAGATGTACCAGGTTTAGGAGTTTGGAGCAGCTTATGATAACGTCGTTAGTATAGAACTGGAAAACTTTTCTCATTGATATTAACATAGAGCATAAGACAAGAGTTGAACACCCAACAACAATATCAGCTCAAATCACACAATCTTCCCTGGATTGCCCCAACTAGAGCTTGAACGATTAGTCGATTAAGTCAACGCGTTGACTAAATATTTAAATCAACTACTTTATTTGTGGTCGATTTCTCGGGCCACTTAAAAAATGATGGCCACCCCCACATCCTGCCTCGTGAAGGCAGGAAACCCCCCGATGGTGCCAATGACGTCACCCATCACCTCCCGTCCAGTGGCAGGCATGGGAAAAGAGGTGATTGTGTTATCTGATTCATCGAGTAATTGAACTGGTAATCGGTAGAGTCATCGATAGCAGTGCTAAAATAATATCTAATAGAACATAGCTTGTATTCGCATATGTTGTAGTGCTTTTGAGTTTCTTGTCATGCAAAGAAGGAAAAGACGAAACATTGACAATCTGTGACTCTCACCTTTCACCAGGGTCTTGTGCCAATAAGCCAGGCGGTTCAACAAGTTTACGATGAAATTGCTTCGAGGAAGCGCAAGCGTTTTTATAAACAAAAATTAAAGCCTGGCGGAATTGCACTCAATTTGCATGCCTCAAGTGTTCTTTTGAAAAAAAAGCAAGTCCCACCGACCTTCTGGGACTAATCCCTCCCATTCGTTGCTAAGTGTCGGCATTAACGCTCAGTAAACACAACATCTGAGGCATGCAAACACAGAGGGTGGAATAATACATTCTAGATTTGAAGCTTTCGTGACTGCAAGGATTCATACTCTTAGGTTTTTTCGGTAATGTCACGTAGGTAAAAATTTTTTTATAGAAATTAAATAATAAATCACGACGTTTCGGAGGCAACACAAGTCTCCGTCATCAGGTGGGACCGTCACAGCTAAATTTACTGTATCAAGTGAGGAAAAATCCCAGAGTCTAATAATACAGCACATCTCGGGGTGGTGAGTGGAACCTCATCACCTCCATACCTGCCCACCTCTGCATTTTGTTCCCCAGACCATCTTAATCACCCACCTCAACTGTTATATTTGATTTGATTTTCATATACATATATACACCGTATGTTTCAGATTGTAAGACGCTCCGGAACAGACGTACCCCGAAACTTGTGTCCGGTGTCAATAACGTTACATACACTTCGTCGCAAGCACACACACACACACACCTGGCTGGATTTTAAAACACACTTGCAACAATCGCTTTAATATACAGTGAAGGGGGGGAAAAGTGCATCTTATAATCCACAGAACACGATATAATCAAAGTGCTGCGTGAGTTGGTGCTATCAGATCCCATGCAAGCGTTTGTGCAAAACAGAATACTGTGAACTGCCGTGTTCAGATTCAATTTCTTCACTCGCCAAGTGCAGTTTACACATTGTAGCGTTCAAAAGATGCGTACGACACGTTACACTACGTGCACGTGTTTGGGTTTGACGCATAACCTCGACGCTTACATATACAGAAAATCAACATACGTACATACGGACTTGAGTCGCAACGCACTTGGACATGGACTGGCCAAACTTCTCAACTCTCAGGAGGGTGGCCAATTCATGCCCAGGGGCCTCAGATATTGAGAGGCTTGCGGAATTTTATAAATACATCCTCTAAGTAACATGGAAATTACAGCCATAACATCACCGTGTGTGTGTCACTAACCAGCTGTGCCGAATTTTAAATAGTTTAGTTCCTTTTAACAAATTGCATTTATCGTATATCACATTTTATGAACTAGAATTGAAATAAAATGAATTAGTACGGAGCCTTTGGTGTCGGGTGTGGGTGGTGGTAAAATATTCATAATCAACGTTTTTGGTTTTAGATCGCGTTATTTATAAATGTGTCGTAACCATCCACCACCCGACACGGCCAATCAGTAAAAAAGTGTCACGTTGACAAAAGACAATTAGTTCACTGATTGGCCGTGTCGGGTGGTGGAGGGTTACGACACATTTATAAATAACTCGATCTAAACCCAAAAACGTTGATTATGAATATTGGTCGTGAAAGCCTAGGTGGTAAAATAGTCGGGGGAAGGAATTGGAGTGACAAAGAGGGCTCCGCACCCCCCAAAAACAACTATTTTAAGAGCCCCAGGCCCTCATCCAACGTAATCCGACCCTGCCTGCCAGTGTCACCGAAGCTGCCCTTTGCTATTTCCCATCTTCTTCATCTTCCCTGCCCTCGTCCCCTCTACTCCCCGACCCTTTCGTGATCCCTAAGTACGCCCTCTGTCGGGGGGTCACTCATTCTTCAACCCCTTGCACACCCCCTGTCATCTAAATCATTCCATTCTGTCAGGCTTTTTTGTTGTTGTTGTAACTACGTTAAGCGCCTTGAGTGAATGCGCTCTACAAATATAAAATTAGATTAGATCAGAGGTGTTGATGGATTCCTTTTCTAACCGAATGTTACACCTGGCGTTTCTGATGAAGGCAGCTGGTGCGGCAGTGGTGTTATTTAAAAGGCATCACACAATAGTGGCGTCATTATGTAATGTGTGCCGGAGAAGCATGGAGCCATGGAAAGTCTCTCCCCCCCGTGTTGTGTAATCCCTCGCCCGTCAGTCACCACACCGACTACGAAGTTGCGGCTCTATGCCGTCAACTGTAGATCTTCACGCCTGGCGTTTTGTTTTCACAATAATATCATGAGAATAATTTCCTTTTTGGGAGGGCGCTGGAGGAACATTTCGAGATATTCCACATTAGTCCCAGCGAGCACGCCTTTCTAAAAATACAATGTGTGTTTTTTATCGCTCCCGTTATTATATTTGAGTTTACATATAATATATTTGAAAATAAATAATCCATACCGTTTCTCGATTATGCGCAGCCTTCTACATTAACTTACAGCGGCCGTTTGAATAAATAAAAAATATAGGCAACTTTTAACGATATACATTATTGCAAAACGTCTGAGTGTGTGTATGCACTGTGCAGCCTTTACGTAAATCAAATTTAAACAAATGAACCTACCCCTCGGGACATTACAACAAAATATACTCTATGTACATCTACGAACCGTTCTGACAAAGATCAGTTACGTGGGCCGACGCCTCAAAAGAGAACAAGAGAGCACTGCACAGGAACTTTCACTACACCTGGGGGGGGGGGGGGTGGTAGTGGGGGAAGCGGCGTTCGATACCGAATGGCCGTGCACAGGAAAAAAGCCGAACGTTCACAAAACGCACGTCGCACTCTCCTCGTGGGGAAACTTGCCGGAGTCTAGAGAGAGAGAGAGAGAGAAATGGAGGGCGCTGCTTGTGCAAGACGGCTATCACAAAAAGCGTGAGCGTGCGGCGACGACGCCAAACCGTGATTTTGACGACACCGTAATTTCGCGTCGAAAACCAGGTCGGTTAAAGTTTGGTTCTTAACTAAATGTTTGAAATGTGTAACTCGCCCACAGGAGGCGTGGGCTGGTGGGGCGGTGGCACGGTGGTTAATACACCTGCACCGTGAACTCGGCGACCTGGGTTCAATTCCATGCCACATCGGTGTGACGAGTGACATCTGAACTGGCCGGCATGGGGAAGTATGGTTAAAACAATCCTCATGACTAACATGGCGTGGGAGGCTTTCATCCAGCACTGGAATTGGCAAAGGAGCTGTACATTAGTTTTAAATACATTTCACTGGAGGTTGTGTGTGTTTTTTTATTCTTTATGCAATGATCGTGATCCAAAAAGGCTGCATTAAACCACTTTACATTATCTCAAAAATGGATTCTGAGGATCATGTCACGATCCCGAACTTGAACAATAGAACAACAACATTTTTACTAATTAAGGTTATTAAATGTGGAAATAGTAGGCAGCGCATTCCACGTGATTACAAAGTGGTTGCCAGACATTGTGCATAACTAAAATGCCTACAACTGCGAACACCTGAACCAACTGGAGGGTAATGCTCAAGCCAGGTGCTGTGAAATAAAAATGTGAAAAACTCTGCCGACCATGTAATGACCCCTCAACACTGATAACCCCCGCACCCAGCAATATTTTACACTGGCAATGACTTTACATCACCCGCGGACATTTCCAAAAAACGTGCCACCCTGTGACTCATGAGCGGCAGAAACAACAATGGAAACGGCTTCGCAGGGAAAGAAAACCAACTGCTTCACGAGTAAAAATTAATTTCGATTTAAAGCTTTCGTGACTGCAGGGATTCATCTTCTTGGTTCTTTCGGTAAAGTCACGTAGAATGGAAATAATAAAATAATACAAATAAAAGATAATTAAATAATTTTCACGACGTTTCGGCCACAACGCAAGCAGCCGTCCTCAGGTGGAGAACAGGTCTGTCGAGAAGACAGCGTCTGCCTTCTCAGGTGGAGAACAGGTCTGTCGAGAAGACAGACTCTGTCTTCTCGACAGACCTTGTTCTCCACCTGAGGACAGCTGCTTGCGTTGTGGCCGAAACGTCGTGAGAATTATTTAATTATGTTTTATTTGTATTATTTTATTATTTCCATTCTACGTGACTTTACCGAAAGAACCAAGAAGATAAAAGTAAATTATTAAGATGCAAGTCCTGATTCGGCATGTAGGCCGATGATAGCAACGTAAAGATGTCGTAACGTCTACTCTTTGTCAGTGCGCTCTGGAGCAAACCCAACGTGGGAAATCTGCCAGGCCGGGTTCAGAATGTCTTGTGACCGTGGTGGCGAATGTGCCGCCTAGAGCCACGTGCTCTGCCGCACGACTTATGGCAATCAGCCGGGATAAGTTCAGCCACCGATCACCAGCTCGTCCTTGTGGATGTTTGTGTGTTTTTTTCCTTCCACGAACGAGTTTTGATAAAAAAAAATGCTGCCGGTTAGTTTCGCCGGGCGAACGCAGACACTCACGGTCGCCTCACGCATCGCTGCCCTCCACGCGCTCGTCGTTATGTCGACGAGCTGCTGTCTGCCACCACAACCGTCGACTGCGTCGGCTGCTCTTTAACGACGGCGCACGCCGACACTTTATTCTCCTCTGGCAGCGGCGTCTGCGACTTCTCGTCGACCGTCGCAGGCTCCTTCACTAAAATGGACAGCACCTTCGGCTGCGCGGACTCCTCCTTGTTCTTGAGCTTCTCAGCCGAGTTGTTCTTGCACCTCTGCTTGTAGAACTTGAGCTTGACCTTCGGGTGGGTGCCAGACTCTGGCCTGCTCCCTGGCGGCCTGCTCTCCTGAGGCTTTCCCGCCGCGGGGACCTGCGCGGTGGCAGCAGCAGCATCGGCGACAGCCGCCGCTTTGAGAGAAACCTCAGAGGAAGACGCGATCGGCTTCCCGTCCGCCGCCCGCTTGCCCTCGGCCGGCGCCGCGTTCTCCAACCTCGGCTTCTTTGGCGGCGCAACGGGCGTCGGCGAAGGATCCCTATTCAACTTGGGCCGCCCGCGCTTCCGTTTGACTGGAACGACAGCGGCGCTGTCCGCCGATCCCGCCGGGCCCGGCTCCGCCGCCGCCACGGCGGCCAGTGAGAAGGGCAGCTTCACGACGATGCTCTTCACGTACGGGCCGCCCTGCTGGTCGTTACGGGGCCTGCCCCTTCCCCTCGCGAAGCCGTGGCCCACGGCGTCCGTCAGCGCCCGACCTCCTCGCCCCCTGCCCCTTCCCCGGCCCCTGCCCCGGCCTCTGCCCCGGCCTCTGCCCCGCCCCAGGCCCCAGCAGCTGGAGGACGTGAAGGGGCGCGCCAGGGAGCCGTTTCCCTTGCCGTCGGAGCCCCCGCGTCCTGCCACCGTGAAGTCGAAGTCCTCGGGCTGCAGGGTGGTCTCTCCCGTCTTGCTGAAGTAGGCGCGCAGCTCCGCGTGGGAGCGAAACTGCTTTCCCACAGGGCTGCAAGGAAAGTGCATGACAATAATGTGAGCGTTTCTTTCTCGGTGTGGGCTACGATTACCACCTGTTCCAGATTTTCATGAATTTTCAGTCTTACCGGGACTTGGTCTGCCAGACTGGCTGTTTTGCCTCGTCCATACGGTGTTTAGCCACCACACTGCGGTTCACGACACTTTAATATCAAGACGCTTCTTCACTTTTCCCATCATATATTTTCAAATATCTTGTAATAATATTGTTAAATTTAACAGATGCGTTAACGCTTATCTCCATAATAGAGGATTTTTTGGGGGGTTAGATCGCGTGTTAAACCCTTATCTATTGTAACTTTAATCTGGTATTTTGGGCATTTGGGACCTGTTCTCAGCAACTATGATTTTAATATATATATATATATGTAAACACAAACGTTGATTATATACGTGAATAAAAAATGTTTTTTGAATCACGTTTTGGGTAGTGCTCAACTCCTGATCACTCCTGATCACAGCTCTAAACCATCTTCTTGGTTCTTTCGGTAAAGTCACGTAACTTTACCGAAAGAACCAAGAAGATGAATCCCTGCAGTCACGAAAGCTTTAAATCGAAAAGCTCTAAACCAGTTGTGACCATTCCACATCCATATGTCATCGGTACATTTTTCACAAAATATCCACTTTACACATAATTGTAAATGTTGTGGGTTTACTCTCCAACACACCAGTGTTCTGCACTGGTAACGAATTGGCACGTTTTCTTTACGTGACAAACCTTACTAATTGGCCGTGTCGGGTGGTGCCATGTTTATCAACATTTATACTTATGCAACCTGACCCAAAAACCTCTTATGGAAAACATCCACTGTTGATGAGAATAGGTGTTCCCCTTTTTCTGGCAACAAAACAGGTGTTAAGATGTTAAAACACCAAACTGAAACCTTTTACAAGGAATCCTGTCTGCATTAACCACAATACTTGTGGTCAGAATGCAAACAAAAAACATACTCTGATAATATATGCATTGTCTTTGAAACTGATTGGTCCACACCAGAGACTAGGCTTGAAAGAAAACTGCCTGGTGTGGACCAATCAGTTTCAAAGACAATGCATTTATTATCAGAGTATGTTTTTTGTTTGCATTCTGACCACAAGTATTGTGGTTAATGCAGACAGGATTCCTTGTAAAAGGTTTCAGTTTGGTGTTTTAACATCTCACACCTGTTTTGTTGCCAGAAAAATGGGAAAAACCTATTCTCATATTTTGGTACTGGCAAAGGAGGTCCCATGATCCACTGTTGATGTCCTACAAAGTCCCGGTTTATACACCACAATGCATTAACATACAGCTGCATAAACATATACACTCCCCTCTAGGGGCATTGGGAGATATTCTTATTCTTCCCATTGATATGTCCCGTTTTTGTATACCTCGTAGGTGGCAACAGATATGGGAACTCACACCGGAGTTGCTCTCACATTGCCAGGGTTGCCAACTTTCCCATTTTTAAAAATAAAAATCGGAAGGTGGGGGGGGCGTTGTGGCGCAATCCACTGCTGGATGAGGGCCTCCCCATGCTGTGCAGGTAATTGGGGGTTATTTTACCACACTTCACCGCACGAGTCAGAGCGGTCTGGTGACGGCAGGGAGCACACACATGGGAGCGTAGACGCACAGGGCAATTGGTTTTGCTGCATTCCCACCTGCTGTGTGCAGCGTAGCACCGCAGCATCCTATTACACCTGTCATGCACGGTAGTCCCTCATTCCGCACAAACGCAGGGATGGCCCCACGTAGGTTCACAATAATTTGACGAGGTTGGGGTTAAGATTCGAGGTGATTTGGTCGCCAATTAAGTACCCTCGGCACGACCTGCACACGCCTCTCATCCAGCGGTGGAACGACAGACAGGCCGTGCGTGCATGTGCCCAGTAGACACGCGAACGTCGGCATGCGCCCGGAACCCTGAGCCCAACACCGGGTGTTCCAACGTTTACGCACGCACGTCCGTCAGTTCGCCCGCGCGGCCGGCACGGACACTCACTTGAATATGTAAACGTCGTACTTCCCGGCGGAGCGGCCCGCCTTCCTCTGCTTGAGCTTCCTCACCCAGCCGTCGGGCAGCGACGGGTCGTCGAAGAGCGGCGGCGCAGGTCCCCGGCTGGGCCTCCTCCGCTTCGGGTGCACCGACACGCTGCCCGTCCCCATGACCACGCTCTCGATCACGGCGTCCACCGAGTTGGCGAGCGCCCGGCCACCGACACCGCCACCGCAGCCGCCGCCGCCGCCACCCATCATCATCGCGGCGGCCGCCGAACCGGCGTCGCGCAGGAAGAGAACGTCGCACTCGTCGTCCGCTTTGGCGGGCGCACAACCCTTCCCGGCGTCGACGGCATCGTCGACGGAGCCGTCGGCGGTGCCGGCGCGGCTCAAATCTTTCGCTGCCGCTGCTGCCGCCGTTGGTGCGGCTGCGGCTGCTGGTGCTGTTGCCGCCGGTTCTTCGTCCGCGGTTTTATTCTCGCTCCTCGCGGCTTCTTTGCAGAGTTTGTCGCCGTTCGCTTGGCCAGAGTTGGCGGGAGGTTCACTGCGAAGTACAGGTTGCGCGAGTTAGTACGAAACGCTTTGCTCGTGCGATTTTTTTTTTATCACGGGGAGGGATCCTATTCCGGCAGCGTGTCGACGAAAGGGCTGTGCGTGTACATCAGCGGTGTAACACAACGTGCAGCCGGATCAGCCAGTGTGGGCGATATAATACAACGCTTAGATATCCGACTTAATTACAAGTGAGATTACCCCAACATTTAGCTATGAACTAGTATCAGCGACGTAACCCAACATTTACATCAGTGACAGTTTCAACAATTTATTCGGAATTTCCAGCCCTTTGGCGATCACTGTTCGAAAAATGCCTCCCCATGCCGTACGCGTCATGGAGCTTGCTTCCCTACACTTCACCACGCTGGTCAATAAGGGGTTGGTGAAGATGGAGTGTGACCCAGGATGGGTTTAGATACCACTGATCGCTAGCAACGCCTGGGAATCAAATTCATGTCTCCGGATTTCTAGTGCAGTGTACGAACTGCTAATTCAAAAATGCGTCCACATCTGTATACGGACATTCGGGTTGTGAAACGATATGCGCTAAACTGATAACTGCATTCATAATCGATTACCAGTCAGGAACCGATAAGTGTGTGTGCACTTGCCAATGCTCCCATCTTCGCCTGCACTCTATAAAAGGTGCCAATGTTCCCATTAGCAAGTACAAACGGCACGGCGGTCTAAGTCAAAGAATGGCAAGTCCAGTTTTCTGCAAATCGTAACACCACTCTGGCAGCTCTATTCGTTTCTCAGTTTAAAATATAAGCGCGTTACAGTTATTCAAAGACGTTTCTACATGTGTGTGGGTCAAACCTATTATGTTTTTCATGCAGCTACCGGTAATGCGAAAACACTCTCTGAAGAATGTTAACAAACGTTAAATTACTCCTAATTTGGAGCGTTCGTGACTGCAGGAAACGTAAAATTGATAACCCAGTTAACTGACGATGAGCTGTGCAGGTGGCATGAGCCATGCTTGCGAAAATATAAAATAAATAAACCATCTTTACACCTGCGCTGATTAATTATTATATATTCCTCACTCTTCAAGGGTCATTGGCTCGAGGTCCTAAGTGACCTCAAGCACGCAGCGGGAATGTAAGCCGGTCACTCTTAAGAAGAGGCAATAAAAACAATAACAACATTCTACACACTCCACGGAAGGTGAGCAATATGTATTTATGTATGTTGAACTTCTTTCGCACCATACATAGTCAACCGTGTAATCGTAGGTGCGGGGGAAGGACAACAAACTAAACACAAAAAGCAGTTCTCAAGATTTAGTTTTTCAATCGAAGTTTGCAAGTGCATAGCTCCAGTGGCTTCCAAATATCGGTAGGAAATGCATTCCAGACGGCCACAGAAGTGCATATGACAGCGTGCGATGCAATGTACGATGAACTTTTTTTAGCACCGTACGTAGACAAACATGCAAGTCGGAGGTGCGGGCACACACGTTTAATAGCCTGACACAAGGATTGCATTATCCGTTTTTAAAAATCTGAGCCACTCCTCTGTATATTATAAAGTACAGTTCTAGAAGTTGTCAATTTCAATATCACCCCAATCTATATATGAATATGGAATTCGTAATGAATAATGAATATTCGTGTCAATACACTTCTGGATGGCCTCCCCACACCGTGTTGATCACGGGGGATTGTTTGACCACACTTCACCATGCTGGTCGCTGTAGGCTGATGGAAGATGTTAGCCGTGGCCAGGAATTGAACTCAAACGGCCGGTTTTTTTTGCGCAGTGCGCTGCTTAGGCACTTCCAATGCCTCTTCACCCCCCCCCCCCATATCAGCAATAAATAACTTCGGGGCCAGGCAAAGGCTCATTGATATCAACTGACTCGAGTTCAATGGAGGCCTGGGTCAAACGAATCAATGCAGTAAACATGTGTTAACAGATAAACAAAACGAACAGAGTACACAGCCTCAAGCAGTACGAGGATATTACATAATATAATCATAACTATGTTTATAAGAATAAGAATACACTATAAAAATGTAAAATTATATATCCTGTATGTATATATTTTTTTATCATGCAATAGCAAGTTGTACAATGGTTTGTTTATGTATTAAATAGTTATGCAATGTATGTCAAAAAGTCCTTAATACTCAGGTGATCACATTTTAGTTTACAGTGTTGAATTAAGAAAGATAAAAACATCAATCATTGTGATGGGCACACGAAATCAATTGCCATTACTGTTATCAAATACACGCAGTGACAGGAGGACTGCAAGAGATGGGCTGGTATTTATTCACTAATTATTGCATTCATACTATTGATATTTAAACCATTTGAATGCATTAGTATTTTGATGCTAGCAGTCCAAATTTAATTTTGAAAAGGACGGAAACACAAAACCTCGAAGCTTGTGTAATACACAATGGAATGTACAGTCATACGAACGCAGTTGGAATGCGTTATTGAAAATGTCAATGTCAGCAAATTGCTGTGTGTTTTTTTTTTATGAAAATAGACTTTACGAATGCCGCAACGCAATTTCTGCAATTTTATAACCACGCTCGGCCACACGACCTGATTTATTATATCGGCAGCGAGCGACGTGAAATGAGCCAAACGAATTCACGATGTGATCAAATGACGGAGGCAGATTTAAAAATATATATATACTGCTTCTAAAAAATACTGCATACCCGTGGCAGAAGAAGAAGAATAATTGGCGATCACAAAACAGGGTGAATGACTGCACACGAAATGCGCAATCCAATGCTGCACCCCCCCCCCCCCCCCCAGCGAACGATTCAAATGAACGTTTCAGTCGACGCACCTGCAAAGGGGAAGGGCTCGGGTGTGTGTGGGGGGGGGGGGGTATCGACACTGTGTTTGCATGCGATGGTCAGGCGAGGCAAAAAAAATCCAATAACGCTTCATCACCTCACCTCAACTCCACCACCACCACTCCATTCGCAGTCGCTGCCATCTTTGCGGGTCGCGAGCGCACGAGCCGATTGAAGGGAGAGAGACGGGGAGAGGGGGGCACGCAGAGAGAGAGAGAGAGGGGGGGGGGCCCGCTTGGTCACACGTAGCCACGAGATGGCACCAGCGGCGTGGCAACCACACGCTGGGACAACAACAACAATGACAACGAGAGGAGGATGATGAATAAGAATAAGAAGCAGCCACGGAGGGGGGCACCCACGGTCGGGTTTTGGGGTCAGTGCGTAAAGTGAGTTTCGAGTGGCGTAGCCCCCCGCGGCCTCGCCGGGGAGATTATTATTACTGTGATGTGAGCCGGTTATTGGGCGACATTCAGAGAGACGACTCAGTTGTCGGCATTGTCGCCTGTCACGCGCTGGATACGTGAGTGTATGCTGGACTTTTTTTGCACCGTACGTAACCAGCCGATAGGAGGTGCATGGCCGAAGTTAGCAAAGACACAATCCAGCAGTGATAACTATGAGCCAGTTATCAATGATACAATCTGATACTGTATCTAGGTGCCTGATCGTGTTATCTGTAATATGGCCCAGCACTGAGAAACACGGTTTAGGTGTTAATTACATAATCTAGTACCACGATTCATCATCGTGATATTTGTACTACGGCCCAACATTGATATTTACGAGCCATTTATCAGTGGTTTAATCTCACACTTTCATACATGACTCAGCTGTAAGTGGCATTATCCCAACATTTAGAGATATGATCCAGTTATGAGTGGCATGCACATTATCAGTTCACAAAGATTGCACCTATTTTCGTCAGATCTCAGAAGATAAGCAGGGTTTGAACCTGGATAGTGATTGTACATGTGCACATATCATTCACATCACCCAACATATAGATGTGGCGTAATTGCCATTGACAGTTTCATCAACATTGGAAAATAATTCATGTAAATGTGTCCATCCGCTGTTGGATGATCATGGGGGCTATTTGACCATATTTCACCACACTGATCAGTGCGGGTTTAGTGAATGGTGGCACCCAAGATCGATTCAGATATTACTCGCCACTGATGTTAGCCGTGACTGGGAACCAAACGTAGCAATCTCGGATCACATCATAGTGCCCTAACCATTGCACCACCACCACCACCACCACCCACCACACTCCTCAGCAATTAGTGCGTTGATTTAATATCAATGAAAGCATATTACATAAAGACTCAATATCAGTCGTATTTCCCAACATGTAATCGTATAGATTAACGGCACGACCGTTGGTGATTTAACTGAACACAACACTTACTTGACCGGGATTCACTGCTGACTTGTGGCCCCCAATGCACAAGCGTCGCACAATTAAGAACCATCAATAGGCAATGTGCATACTGTATTGGAAATCATTATCACCCTCTGGCCGAGTGAGGCAATGTCAACCCCACCAAGTGGAAGTCGGGTTTCCCAAGCCTCAGACTCTGCAAACCGCATTTATGCATGGTTCATGCATAAATGCGATGGACAATTAAAAAAATAAATCTGTCGTTCTGTAAAGACATACACAATTTAAAATATATCCAGCATCTGATGAGTGATCACTCCGTGACAATGAACAAGTCAAACGTGGTGGTGTGTATGTTGACCTTCTTTCGCACTGTACGTAGCCAACCGTTCTAATGGATAAACCCGCGTCCGCCATATGACTGTGGAGTTGGCACCACTGGCTCAGGGCTGTTAACGGAAGTTAAGCGCCACCTCAGTGTTGATTTGATCACTTGGAGTTTGACTGAAGGTAACAGCATCTCAACGTATTTTACAGGAGGGGCGAATCGTTCCTAAACACATTCACTGAGAATGTTTTGGGAAGTTTCTAGAACGGCGTTCTTCATGGCAAGGCCCGCAGGTCACTGGCAGCCCCTGGTGGCCTTTAGTGCGGCCCCCAACAGGACACAAACACCGAAAAGCACCCCCATCATCATCGTGCTGCTGTCAAACCCCCAATGGTTTAAAATGTGTGGTGGCCTTCACACCAAGGCCGTAATTATAACAGATATTGGGGGGGACACATCCACACCCCCCCCCCCCCAATATTCAAATATGCTCAAAATGTCCCCCCCCCCCCAATATATTGCTATAAAATAGATGTATGTTTATATTATTGTGGTTATGGTTGTACTTTATTAATCCCTAATCTCTGCCATTACATACAATGAAACAAGAAAAGAAAAAAGAAAAAACAGAGCAATGTAATACAAAACATTATTGGACATTATTGTAAAAAAAAAAATCCATCCTATGTGTTGGTGAATTTTTTTTTTATTTTAGACAGAAAATTAGTTTTCAAATAAAAAAAAACTCTGGGGGGGGGGACCCCCAGACCCCCTGGAAGATTTGGTCCCTCCCAACGTTAACTCCATGGCTACGGCCTTTCTTCACACTGATGTTTTATCGATGAAAGTAGCCCCTCCCTCTGAAGATTAGTTAAGAACACTGTGCTAGACCCGTATGCACATCTTATTTTCAACAGAAAAAGTAAAATTACCCCCAAAACTAAAATACAGGTAAAAATAACAATTGTAAACTACAGTAAGCGATCATTATAAATGAACAATAGAAATGTATCTGGTTCACATAGTTGGTATTTTTCCTTAATGACTCTCTAACCGGCCAGGTGGCTACCCGGGCTAAAGCCAGTGGCTCGCAATCGTAAGGTTTGCAAATTCAAGTTCAAGTTCATTTATTAGGTATAGCCCTGTGAGACATTCGGCTCTTGAATCGGGTGCAACCGCAACAAACAAAAAACATGAACAAAAAACATCTTAAAGTGAATATGTGACTAAGTGCAAACAGAAAATCCAAGAAAAGACAGCAAAATATTGCAGAAAAAACACATCAGCCCATCATCCCTTTCGGGTCGATAAATTTGATACCACATTTTGGCGAAGTCAACAGTGGTTGTCCTACAGACACACTTGCCCCCACCACAATAACACGGCTCAGTGCTGCAACCGGGAGACACGAGTGTCGTAGCCGCATGGCTCAAATGGAGCGGAGAAACCACTTTTTAAAATATTTTTTTACTACAGCAGAGAAATCCACAATTAATTCCAGACCTGCCCCTGCCATAGCAATGTGGAATTCCCACCATTCACTCAGCGCTGTAAAAAAAACAAACAAACAGGAGCTGAACACCAACTCAATGCCCATTTGAGCGGCAAATTGCTTTCGTGAGTGATGACGATTGCAGACTTCGTGAATATCATATTCTTTTGTTTTCTCGCTGGTTTTCGTGAATAGCACGTTGTGGCTTGCGAGGTGGGTGGGGTGGGGTCACCCCCCCCCCCCTCCAGCACGCTCGACGTGCTGACGTCACAGGGGCACTACTTTCTGTCTCGAAGCCCGCACGGGAAAATGGAGGCAGCTTCTCGCGATTGCAAGCTCCTTTGAAACGGAAGGATTTCAAAATGAATTTCACAAGTGGCCACATTTCAAAATTTGAGGGATGTTTTTTTTTCTTTTTTACCCGATGATGATGATGATGAAAAAAGGCGTTGCGGGCACTATGTGTAAATCTAACTTTATTTATTATTTGGTTTAAACACGGCTTTTATATACTGTATGGATGGATATCATAGGCGGCGTTTGGGTGCAGTGGTGAGGACACTTAGTGGTGACCCTGCTGGCCCTTGACATTCTAGACTCATCATCGTCAGCCATGATAACTCCACTGCTGGATGAAGGCTTTGGCAAGCAACCTTCACCTTTATCCCGCCACGCAGCAATCCATCCTGTACCTGATCTCATCACTACATGTCGCCAGAATCAGAATATTTGTACCGGAGGAATCCGATGAGCAATGAAGCTCATTTTTTCACATTTGTCCAGTAGGGGCGGCTCAGAACGTTACAACAAGGTCACCAAATAATTAAAGCAAACATAAATACAACTACACATTTATTTTAGCAGGCAATGCCCACTGAGCTACGTGGCTCTTTTTTTTCAGAAGTGACCTGGCCACAACGACAGTTCAACTTCTTGGTTCTTTCGGTAAAGTCACGTAGAAGGGAAATAATAAAATAATACAAATTAAACATAATAAAATACAATTCTCACGACGTTTCGGTCACAACGCAAGCAGCCGTCTTCAGGTGAAGAACAGGACTGTCGGAAAGACAGCGTCTGAATGAATTCAGCCGCTGTCTTTCCGAATGAATTAAGACGCTGTCTTTCCGACAGTCTTTCCGACAGTTTTTCCGACAGCCCTGTTCTTCACATGAGGACGGCTGCTTGCGTTGTGACCGAAACGTCGTGAGAATTGTATTTTATTATGTTTTATTTTTATTATTTTATTTTTTCCCTTCTACGTGACTTTACCGAAAGAACCAAGAAGATGAATCCCTGCAGTTACGAAAGCTTTCAATCGAAACGATAGCTCAACTTAGTGTCTCATCACGTGGAAATGTATAGCAGCCAAATACTCTCAACGCGTGTTTCTAAATGTGGAAGGAAAAACCGGAGGACCCGGAGAAAAATCCATGCGACCACGGGGCGAGAGGCACGCAAACTCCAAATATACAGCAGGCGTCAGGGTCGAGATTGAATCCACGACTTCCGATATACCAGGCGAGGTAGTCAACATTTCGCCACCGTGACTCGTCATCCCTTCTAGCGGCGTGCCCTGCCCAAGCCCACAAACTGTTCTTAAGAGTTTGGATGATGTCATTAATTTGTGTACGTTCTCGAATCTACGCTTTCCTCTGTCAATGACATTAAAAGTATTTGCACCATGCTGCTTCGCACACTTTTTCTCTAATTTAAATGCATGACCCCGTGAACCATGCCATAGTAATAAACACTGATTCAAAAGTTCTTCATAAGAGACATTGGCATGTTAATTTTAATTGTCACGGTCCAATTCTATGCTATGGAAAGTTATCTATGGACCAGTCCTGCCACCACCACCATCACCACCCCATTCACTAACCTGCACTGACCAGAGCGGTGAAGTATATGGTAAAACAACCCGCACGACCAAAACGGGATGTGGAGGCCTTCATCCAGCAGTGGAATCACAAAGGGGGCTTCACGTTTAATATATATATATACGTGTGACGGGGCAGTGGTGCAGTGGTTATCGCATTGGACTCTGAAACCAACATCCTGATTTTTTTCCCCAGGAACGGCGAACATCGGTGATGAGGGATGCCTTAACCAGCCCCTAGGGCCCCCACGAACCAGCATGGTAAAGTAGCAAACAGATTCACATAGAAGACCGTCAATTATTATTAATGCACCCCTATGTGTCTGCCAACACTATTTGTTTGGGTTTAGGCTAAGCCTAATGGGATCCCTGCAGCCTGCTCTTCAACAATTGTCATTGCCTTGTTATCAGCTTTTGCTGCGATGTTGTTTACAAAGGGACAAGCGGCACCCACCCCAGTACTTAACTGGAGATGGAAAAGTGTAAAATGTGAGTCACTTCAACAAAACAAGCTATGTGGGTTAACCGGAGACAACCCGAGAACTGGGCTCGTGTTCTACTTACGACAAACTGTTAATTGGGGAGGCAAAGCTTGCAGCGCTTTTCACACGATTAGAAGACGGAAAAAAGAAAAGCCCTCCTCGTATTTTCCCTCTGACAAGAGCAGCCGCTAATACTGCACGAGCTAATCGATTTCTGCCGCGTGGACCTTCTCGCTTGCAAAGTCGAGGCCACGCAGGCAATCTCGCCGTGCAATGCGTGCATTTAAAACGGCGCGTGTAGACTGTGACGCACTCGGCGTGAGATTTGCATTTCGAGAGACAGCACCGATGCATCAAACGTATTTAAATTTGACAACAAACAAAAAAAAACCGCTCGCAGATAACCACGTTCGGGAGTTATCGCTCGCTCCGGATTGCTATCCCCATGCCGCACGGCAAGGCGAAGAGGAGAGGAGACGCTCTTGAGCGTCTTCCATTTAAAATGGACCTCGTAGTGATTTGCTCATTGCTGACAACCTTCCATCAGGGTGGCCTACGCACATCGCGGTCTCATGGGATATGATTTTTTTCCCAGTCACAAATATCACATAGGTGACGTTCCCGAAGGCAGTCGGGCAGCCTGTGCCCGCTGTTTTATTCTAGCAATTCCACCCAGCCCCTGTTGAATGCTTCAAAGCACATAATGAAATATGTTGTGATATAATAGCATTGAAAATTGCATACGTGAGTAAGGGAGAATGAGAGCTGATGCAGTGCTGAGTGCAGTGCATTCTGAACACAGTGTGATTCACAGCCCCGGCTGATATCACTGGCGAGCGAAATCTGAACCGGTCAGGACCACATGAGTATGAACCAGTTCTGGATCCTTCCTACACCCATTCACCAACCTGCACTAATCAGTATCCCTGGTTGTGATCTTACACGAAGCTCACAGTCCACCATACACCGCATCCGTACAAAGCATGCGGATACCTGATGCACAAATCGAGAATTAAAAAGTCTTCAGTGTGCGACTGTGTGTCATCAAGAACAGACCGTACAACGTACAACGACGCAGTGGACGATGCACAAATACGAAGGAGACGTCACAGCGATCAGACTCCGCTACTCCCGGCGCGGTTATCGGGGCTTGACCACCTGAATGTGAAATTGTGGTTGTTGCTCTGCATCGACATCAGCCACACGAAAGAAGAAGACTAAACAGGTGGTGTAGAGGTTAGAAAAAGTGTACTGTTGAGTGAAAATCCTGACGAATTCACGATATGTCCTCTCTCTGTGTGTCCTTGTGATGTCTGTCTGCTTGTATGTCTGTCTATAGTTTTCTAGTTAGATTTTTGTTGCTATTTCTTTTATGCCTGATGATGATTGCTTGTGTTGCAATCGAAACGTCGTAATATGCTATTATTTTAATTTATTATTTTATCTTTAGACGTGACTTAACCGAAAGAACCAAAGAATAATTCCTGCAGTCACGAAAGCTCCAAAATGAAGAATGAATGGGTAACCCTGTGAGGTTGTTCTAGGGAAGATTCGCCTCCGTCATGGGAATGAGGAATTTCCAGCACTGGCTCAGGACCATGCAAGAGATCAAAACGTCCATGTGCTCACTTGAGAAAGGACAATGTCTGACCTTTTATTTAAAAAAATATATACTCCTCACAGCTGCAAAATACTTTTTTTTAACGTGTAAATTGTGACATTACAATTAAAGCGTCTGGGAAAATTTTAACTTCGTAAAAAAAAGTGTAAAAATGTGCGTTTTTGCGTGATATAACTAACAGTGTCAAAAATAATGATGGAGTGCCGGCCAAGGAAGTGAACTTATCTGTGAGGACACCCACCGCGGAAATGGAATAAGTGACGAAATCCGCTCATGCGCTCGTGACATGTAGATTATTACATTGCAGGATCGAGTTGGCGGATGCTTGAGGAGGCCTTCATCCAGCAGTGGATTGACCATCACCGATGAAGATGCTAATAACGAACACGAAATGAAATGCTGCAGATATCGTGCTATCTGCTGCTTTAACTTCACAGAAACCAAACGAAATTCCACCACCGCTACCAGTGCATCCTCCAGCGTGTTGGATGCCATCAGCGGTCACCCAACACAGAATCACCTTTGCTACTTGGCTGCGGAGTGGCGTTGTAGGTGACAACCCGGCGTTACGATGTGACACGATTCATTGTGCACGTCTGGTGTGATGTTAATGATTCTTGTAGTGGGGAGCGGCGCTTTCTCTGCGCGACAAAGGTAAGTGCGGTCGTCTTGTACCACGTATGCCTTTAAGTGAACTCACAAACAAGTGTGGAATCGCAAATGCTTATTGTCTCACTCGGAGACTCCCCAAGGTTTCACTTTGGCGAGCGTGGTGATGGCCGCTCCTCATCGAGCAATCTGGAGGAGAGGGGCTTTGTGGATCTTCACACTCAACGTGTGAAACTCTACATCTCGCGTGGCTCCGTGATGGCCATGTGATGGCAGTACAGCAAGTAGATTGGCTCCCTCTGGCCCCGGAGACGCAAGACTTAATCACCCCGAAGGTGCCCAATTGTTGCCAGATCTCAAGAGCTAACGCAGGTTTGAAGCCTGGTTGGTATTTAAATGAAATACTGTTTTTGATGACCACGTGTTGTAGGCTTGAGCTGCAGTGGGGGGAGGGGGTAAATCCATCTACGTGAAACTTTGGATGTTTCTCTGGGCGTTGTTCTTTAATCCCCACACACTGAACACTCCCGACCAAAGAGCCTCATGGTGATTCAGACGACACGTTCCTAAACACAGGGCATTGTTGTTGAATCAATGTCATAACAATAGACATTTTCCACAAGCCTATGACCCAATCAAGGAGAATGTCCCCGATCTCGTCAGATCTCAGAAGCTAAGCGGGGGTTGAATCTCGACTGTGGGCTGATGGACGACCCACCACGCACATCGGGTCGCACTTTAAACTCGGGCTGTGGGGCTACGCGCTGGGCACCAGAGGGCAGTGGAGCAACACTCACTCCGAAGACTTCAACGTAAACAAATTGTTTAGCGATGCTACGTTGGCACTGGTGCTGTATGTTGAGTGCTTTTATAGTTCCCCCACCTGACAACTCTGGCTTACCAGCATGAAACATGGTCACGTGGTGAGGCCCTCATCCAGCAGTGGATTGACAAAGGGCGATTACACGTACGAATGCATGGCTCGCCCCAAGCGGTGACCGAATTCACCTCCCATTATCAAGCAGACAGATTAAAACCCGAACCGCCACTGTGTGTTCAGTTCAGCGTTTAATTTCCATTTAACGATCTAACAATGTAAAGGCCAACAACAAAACACATCATCAGCCGAGCTTGTCAGCACCAGGACATGCTAAATAATAGTAATTAATGGCAAGGTCGCCAATTCGCCACTAAGCACATCCGCTTTATTAATGCGCTCTGCTGGATCAAGGCCTCCCATACGCCTGCCTCGTCGGTCGTGGCGTGGGTTGTTTGAGCACGCTTCACCACACCGGTCAACTGCGCGTGGCAAAGGGAGTGGCCAATTCCGGTTCAGTGACGACTTTCCACCGATACCATACTGTGGCTGGGAACTGATCCTAAGTTTACAGGTTCCTCGTGCAGACCAAAGCACCACCAACCAAAGCGCCACCGTTCGACCCACATATGCTGGAATTGCATGAAGAACATTACATGCATACCGTATTTTCCTTTTTGTCAGTTGAATTCAATGTTATAGTCACCACAAAAGCAGCCATTGTTGCTTATATTAAAGCAAATATACCTGAGCTGGAAAATAGAGAATGCATTGCATTTGTGAAATACTGTCCTTGAGATGAAAAATCACTCTTTGAAAAGGCGTAGATGTTTAAGACGAGAGATTGTTTTCTTAAAGGCATTAACATTTAAAGAATCTACAGAACATCTAGCATTATGCCTGTAAGCGTTTTATAATAATGCTTTCTCATGCAGAATAAACCCTTCAGATTTGTAATATTATTTTCCAAGGGAGGTCCTGGAGAGATTGCAGTGAGTCATTGGCTCCAGATCTTAAATCAATTACAAAATCAGCAAACAGTAACACATTGGTATTGCACGTGAGGGTAATGAATCATATTATGAATCATAACTAAAACACGTTAAATAAAATATTAACGTGAAAAAGAATGGCCTAAAATAATTTACACTAGTTACCACATTGCCCCTGATAATATCCATGGCTGGGAATTGAACTGACGTTTCTCAGTTCAAATGAGGTACGCATAAATAAGTGGCGTGGCTAAATTAATACGTTTTCAAACTTAAAATAGCGAGGTCTAACTGCTGGGTGGGTGTTAACGGTTCTGTTGAAAATCTCTCCGCTGAAGAATATTCAGTCTTTGAAGAAGCTCCAATGACGTGAAGTGAAACGTAGAATGGAAATAATAAAATAACAAAAATAAAACATAATAAAATAATTCTCACGACGTTTCGGCCACAACACAAGCAGCCGTCCTCAAGTGAAGAACAGGTCTGACTCTGTCTTCTCGACAGACCTGTTCTTCGCCTAAAGACGGCTGCTTGCGTTGTGACTTTACCGAAAGAACCAAGAACCAAGAAGATGAATCCCTGCAGTCAGGAAAGCTTTAAATCCAGATTCACTTCGTCTGATATCGTTAACCTCACCGATAACAATCATACGGAATCATATAAGAGAAAGCTAAAACTGATAAGTGCACTGTAACCAGCATAGAGAAGCATGCTACGGAATGTTCGACAATACCTTGAGTCGCATTATCTCATACTCTTAGTCTTTTTCGGTAAAGTCACGTAGGTAAAAAATGAAATTAAAATTAATAAAAGTAATTATAGAAATAAAACAATAAGAAATCACGACGTTTCGGAGGCAACACAAGTCGGTCCCACCTGATGACGGAGACTTGTGTTGCCTCCGAAACGTCGTGATTTTTTTTATTATTTTATTTCTATTATTACTTTTATTAATTTTAATTTAATTTTTTACCTACGTGACTTTACCGAAAAAACTAAGAGTATGAATCCTTGCAGTCACGAAAGCTTCAAATCTAGAATCGCATTATCTTCTCGGGGGGAAAAGATGGGTTCAAACCCTACACGGCATCGTTTGAAAGCAGTGTCGTAGCTATTGAGTGTGCAGGCGGTGAGATTGCACCGGGGCCCACAGTCAGGATACGACGGGCTCAGAAGCAGGTCTACAAAGAGTCGAGGGAATTTTCACTGGGGTCCTCATTTCATTATTTGCAGCAGCGCCCATTCTAACCATGCTACGTGGTTAGAATGGTGCGTGGCACTCATCCTAAACGGTGGCCTCAATAAACCAGCCGTGCATTGCAGACTTCTAGAAGGCAATAAGTGAACGCAGTGAGAGACTGTCCGATTTGACAAGCAAGTGCGGTTAATTGTTTCGGCTATCACCGCCACTGTTGTATTTCATTGAGCTGCATGGATTGCCTGCTTGGATAGCGTGACGATGCCGTCTGCATGTGTTACATAGCGTCCGTCAAGTGCCATGCAGTCTGAGTCATGCGCAGGGCTTAATCTCTCACTCGACATTTTGCGGAACGCTGCTGGGCTGGCTTCGAGAATTAGGGATTATCCGCATGAGGCACTACCACCAGAGTACAAGGTACACCTATCCATAATGATCACATATTATTGTACCCTATATTCTTATGATCAGACATATAGGGTATATACAATAAGGACAACATAATTTCGGGCACAGCGTTCCGGACTGAAATTGGGCACTGGTCAAACGACCACATTTTTATTGGTCCGAGACGCATGTGCTGGATTGGAACTGCATTTTGGTAAAGAGCCTCAGAATGAATGGGAAATACAAGCGCAGGACTCATCCCATCTCCACGCTGCCTTTGCAAGGTGGGGGGGACAAACATCCTTGTTTAAATAAATGCCAAGTATTCATTAACTTTTGCAACACCCCCCCCCCCCCCGCAAGATACGCGCAGATGCGTTCGCGGCAGCGTAAATAATTAATCAGCTTCCGTTACAAAAACACGTGATCCATTTTTAGACACCCAACCAAACCAATTGGGAGATTAATATTGCAGTCCAGTAAAGGGAAAACATTTGAATTTCAGACCTCTATGCATCCCCCACCAATCTCAATGCACTTCTTAAATATTTCAACAACTCTCCTGATGATACACTTTGTCCAACGCAGCATTCACAAAACCGTAATGCAATCATCACCTGTTGAGTAAAAAAAAGGTGGCTCGATAGAAAGCAAAGATGTATCTGTAAATGGCTCACCCTGAAATTAAAATGCACTGAGTGTGCCCAGGGTTGCAGAAGCACTCTGTTTTTGTTTGATCTTTGTTGACGCTGATATGAGATTGCCGAGGAATTTGCAGCTGTTGCATGTTGGTTTAATACCAAATACACACGGCAATGCTTAAACGAGTTGAATATTCACACTAAATGCCATGTGCGTGCTGCAATGAAGACGGTGGACAACATTTTATTAAACACTTAATTGAGTAACTGATCGCAAATAAATATATGTAATTGTGCGTAATGCTAATTTTTCCGAGTTAAAACGGAACGTGGTCTAAAGAAGGGGATTTTACAGATTAAATGTACACGCCGGTTACAAATGTTTTCTTCGGAAAGGTAAACAAATAATAACGTTGGTTTAGTCAAGAGTTAATCATGTACAGGGCTATTCCCAGAGAGAGATAAAAAAACACATCGTCGGGAAATAAATGTTTGTTAGTCATTAGTGATTCACGTGGCTCTGTAATGAAGACGACTGTGTATCATTTAAATGCGTAATTGCTACTCCATAATTATCAAAAATCAATAATAGTCTATAACGCGAATTACTGATCGTCAATTAATGTCACTTAGAGCGGCAAAGGTGTTCATTAGAAAATAGGGAAAATGCAAAGGACACGCAGAATTTAAGCTGTCATAAAAACAGTATATTTCATATATATACTGTACGTACTGGTGTAATGGACAGCGATTCGCAAGATAAAACACAAACACACAGGGATCTGTGTGTGTGTGTTTTAACAAAAATGTAACTTCTATTTCTGTATGACAACTAAACAGTCATCCTTTATAATCCGCAAACAACGCAATCCATCAGTGGGCAGCAGAAGCAACCAAACGCAAGGCAACAACACAAGGACACGTATACATCATCATCATCACCAGCAGCAGCCATGATCAATCCACTGCTGGATGAAGGCCTGCCCTTACCCAAAGCAGTCGACATATCTCACGACCTTGCAAATAATTCACCGAGCAGTGTTACACGACTTCATTGGGTACACACACACACGCGCGCAGAAAGACGCGCAGTACCGGCCTCTCTCGAGATAAAACCACCATAGCGAGCAACATCATCGCATCACATATCACAAGCAGCAGCAGCAAGCAGCACCATGATTATTCCGGCTTCGCTCAACGTACGCACATTATGCTGAACGAATACGGGCAACACTGAGAGGGCATATAACATTTGCAACAACAACATCAACAACAAAAATCAACGTACGGTTTTTTTTCCCCCAGAAAGAACGGAGAGAAAGAGAGAGAGCCGTGCAAGGAAGGATGCAGTAGTCAGTAGCCACTATGTAAACAAACAGAAGGGCAGGCAGAGCGGATGGCTACACGCATCGCAATATGGCACATCACTGCCTTACGTTACGCACGCGCGTGTGTGTGTGTGACCGTGCGTGTCTAAGTGTGCGTGTGCAATTGGCTGGCTGCGTGCAAGGGGTGGAAATGCATAGAGAGGAGGCTGAGAGAGAGAGAGAGGGGAGGGGAGGGCAGGCGGAGAGGAAAGAGAGGGAGAGAGAGAGAGCCTCATGAAGATCATGAGCTCGGGGAAGTTCCGCTCTTCCTTGTCACGATATCGGTCACACTGCGCGCGCACGCTGAGACGCGCGCACCCCACACACACGCGCGTGCACGCGCACACGTGCACACACGCGCACACCGCACGCACACACGCGCGCACGCCAGAGGAAACGTGCACACGGGACAATGGGCTGTTAGGAAGCGGACGCAGTTGTAAGTTAAAGCGGAGAGAGAGAGAGAACTCACGCCAAACTTTTGTTTTGTATTTGCGTTCGCGAGCCGAGGACATCTCTACCCCCCGCCCGCCCGCCCGCCTCACTCCCGTCTCGCTCTTTGTAGCGCCAGTGGCTGATGCCGTTCTCGTAAAGGAGTGGAACCACATCGAGTGATGACCGTCGTTTGAGCGCGGGAGCGATTTGGCGAGTTGACGACCAGAAGAAGAAGAAGAGAGATAGAGAGGTGGTGGTGGGGAGGGAGAAAAAATAAAACCCCGAGGGGGCTCAACATGCGAGCGGGAGGAGGAACGGCGGTGGCCACCGTCCGGGCGTTTCACCTGCCCAGCGTCTTCTCCATCACCACCACCACCATCATCGTCGTCGTAGCCATCGTCCAGCAACTGCTCACGCGGTCCGCGCACGGCTTCCACGTGCACGGCAAGTTCCAGTTCGGCGAGAAGACCAACAACTTCGCCGTGGACGGCGTCTTTCGCAAGGTGTACGTGGGGACTGTGAACAACATCTACCAGCTGAGCGACACGCTGCGTCGAGAGGACAGCGTCTCCACCGGGCCGGTCAACGACAGCATGCTGTGCCACGCGCCCACCGTGTCCCCCACGTGCGTGCACGAGCGCACCAGCACGGACAACTTCAACAAGCTGCTGGTGGTGGACTCGGAGCAGCAGATCTTGCTGAGCTGTGGCAGCGTCCACCAGGGCGCGTGCGAGGTGAGGCGCCTGGGCAGCATCGTCGACGTCGTCGTGAGTACGGAAAAGCTCAACACCAAGAACCTGTACATGGCCTCAAACCACGCCGACGCGCCCACCGTGGGCGTACTGGTGAGGATCGACGGCAGCAAGTACGGCATCATGGTCGGGGCAACGTTCACGGGGCAAGGGTCGGACTACTGGAAGCCGTCGGGCAGTCCGCCGGACTACCGCTACGAGAACACGCCCGAGATCGCCTTCAGGAGCATGAACGTGAGCGAGAAGGAGAGGCTCTTCAGCTACGAGTACGACTCGGAGGAGAGCATCTTCAAGATCAGCGGCGAGAACAAGGTGAGGAGCAAGCTGCAGTTCGTCGACATGTTCGCGGTGGACAACTACGTGTACATCCTGGTCAACAACAACACGGGCGACGCCAAGGAGAACAACTACAAGACATCCATCGTTCGCATCTGTCTCAGCAACACGCGCATTCACGAATCGTACGTGCAGCTAAGCATCGACTGCGGCGAGAAGTACGACAACATCCAGTCGGCCTTCGTGAGCCGCGACCTCCTCTACGTCCTCTTCAAGAGCTTCAAGAACGGCAGCACCATCGTGTGCGAGTTCCCCCTGGGCGACATCGACACCCGGATCGCCAATGCTCGCAAGGACTGTTTCACCCGTCACTTGCCCGTCATGACCGCCCTGGATTTCAAGATGGACAAGTCGGAGACGTGCAAAAAGGCCGGAACGACCTCCACGCTGACGGTAAAAGTTCATCTGTTTTCACCAACCTCCTCCCAGACCACCCCCTTCAAAATTATTGTACCCATTGGGCTGGACAGCTTCTCCCTTGATTTGAAGTTTTCGTGACTGCAGGAATCCAAACTCTTTGGTTCTTTCGGTAAAGTCACGTAGGTAGAAAATGAAACGAAATAAATCACGACGTTTCGGGCGCAACACAAGCGTCCGTCATCAGGTGGGAAAGCTTCTCTTTCTCGTTTCTTTTCAGAAGCGACCCGGCCACAAGTGATAGCTCAGCGAGATGGCTTATCGCGCCGAAATTGTATAGCAGCCAAAGGCTGGAAACGCGTGTTTCGATAAATGTGGCGAGAAAAACCGTAGGAACCCCGAGACAAATCCACGCGACCACAGTGAGAGAGACACGCAAACTCCAAATTGACAGCAGGCGTCTGGGTTGGGATCGAACCCACGACCTCCTGTATACAAGGCGAGGGAGTTAACATCTGGCCACCGCTGCGCCCATTTGGAAAGTTGATCGCTGCCGCTGCCACTTTTGAAAGGGCATTGAAAGTGTCGCTTATGTTGAGTGGATCAACTAGAAAAGTTGATATCTACGTGACCTTTTTTTTGCAGGTTTCAAAATGCTGAAAAAAGAACACGTTTTTGCCACAAATATGTGTGGTCAATGCAGACTTGGGTGCCTTGCAATAGGTACCTATTTGGTGTTTGAACATCTTAACAGCTGTTTGATTGCCAAAAATGATAAGAGCCTATTTATATTTTGTTTTCACCCATTGGGAAAGTTGTTTGCTGCTGCTGTTGCCACTTTTGCAGAGGGCGTGGAAGTCTGCGGGCACGCTGTCTGTTGGCCACGCCTGTGTTTTCAGCGTTTTGGAGGCGAGGAAAGGGTTCCTTGAGTAACGCAGCGTATTCGAGTCGGTGCATAGAGATTCGTGAAAGTGCCCCCAGTGTTCAGCGTTGTAGATGTGGTAAATGAATGAATAAGTAAAGAACGCTGATGCTGCGTAGAACACGTGTGCAGGACGTAGGAGGGCAGCTCTGGGTCTGGCGATCAAAGGAATAGACTGAATACCAGATTGTTTATGGAGACTGCTACGGCAGATATTTGGAATGCGTGTGTGCCGTGCAGCAGTTGTGGCGATCTGGAGGAGGTGTAAGAAAGCATTGGCGAGGTGCAGTGTGGTCATTACACTGGTCAACAACAACAAAAATTGTGGCCTGGACTTTTGCAGCTGTTTTAGACTAATTTCAGGGTGCTGATTCCAAATCTGATCTCAGATTTGCTCTATCACATCTAAAATTTTTATGCTATCGGCATACCCCATTTTTATTGATTTTACCCGAAATCAACTGTCACTTATGATATCAAGTTGTTGCGAGTCAGTGACTACTTTAGTGTTAATATAGGGTGCTGTATTTTTAGGATAGTGTGTTTATAATATCATTTTATGTAGATATCCACATTTATTTAATATTTTTCTTCTGCAGTTTTTTTTAAATGCCATATTTGATATCTCAAAAACCTGATGTGATAGACAAAAACTGATGCCAGACCGCTGGAATACCTTATGCCAGAAAAAGTGTGTTGACCTGTGTTATCAGCTGTAGCCACGGCGTGTGTATGTACGTTGTCTTCTTTCGCACCGTACGTAGCCAACCGTGCTAATCGGAGTTGCTGTGGACTTCTTGATCGAGGTCGCCAGGGGATGGTGATACAGCAAGTTGATTATTTGAATAAATTTGTGTCCAGCTTTGAGTGTTATCCCATCATATGTGTGCAAAGGAAGTTCAACGTGCACATGCACTGTGGTGGAATTGTCCAAACATTCAAATTAAACAGTGTTTACACTCAGCGGGACCTCTGTGGAGCAATTGAGATGACAAGTTTAATTTAACTATTTAATAAAACATTTTACGAAGGAAGGCGTCCGAGGGAGTACGTCCACCATGGAAACGGAGTGATGAAATCAGCTCGTGTGCAGGTGCTAGGTAGGTTTGCTAGATCACTGGATCGTGGGAGATTGCAGCGGCGTGAGGAGGCGTTCATCCAGCGGTGTATTGGCCATGTCTGCAATACAGGAAGGGTGTTTAATTTATACGTAACGTGTGACTGTGACCATATCCTAAGTCGTTGTACAAGGGTGGTGGCTATGCACGCGTCCTCTAATCCGGCACTGTGAGACTTCCTTCCCGTGGGGCGGTGAGGTGCCATACCGTGGCTCGTCAGCAGAAGGCGATACAGCAAATGTGGTCTTCAGCCCGTTCCGTCTGTATGGGATCGAGTGTTGCCCCCTCGCACACGTGTTGTTTTTTTAAGGTGCTTCGGTTTCATCCCACAAGTAAACACTCATTAATTGACCGAAAATACCTTCAGATATTGAGCGGATCGCAGAGGTTTAGGGGAAATTTGGCACCAGATCACTGCCTGGCTGCCTTTCCTGCTTGTCCGTGATTCCTCGCGCCTCTGAGTCGTTCTCGCTCCTTGAGAGCGAGTGACTACCGTGTGCTTTACACGCGTTGAAATTATGATCAGGCACACGAGAAGATGCCAGATTTTTTGTTGTTGGTGAAGGCGATGGGGATGGATGTACACTGCACAGAACGTGCGACCAAAGATGTGTTATATAAATGACACGTTCAGTCGCAGCTAGAGGACAACGATGTGTTGGGCCTAGACTAGAACGAGATTGAGGAGGTGAGCGGCACACACCTACGGGAGGGGCTTCCAGACATTGGGAGCAGCAGCAGAGATGGATCGACCTCTCTCAGTGAGTGCGGGTTGACTTCAAGGCTTTCACAGAATACCTCGATTGCTCCAGTTGTCCATGTTCGTAACACTAAACTAGCTAGTGCGTGCACTTCGCAACACTGCCGTGCACGCTGCTGAAACGCCGATACACGGTTGGTAAACTTTTTGCTGTTCAAGAATGAGAGAATATCTATTCGCTGGCATCAACGGCTTTTGAAAAGTGTTGCGATTTACCTTATTACATAAAGACGTTCAAACACACAATATATATTAGTAAAACATTTATATAATAAATACGAATCTAAACTACAAACGAGATTAAGAGATATGCAGGCCAGAGACGGAACTGATAAGACAAACGTCAATCCTAGAGAAGAGACAAGAGGAAGACGACCTTGTGCCTTCGGCATAGAAGTGCACTTTGGTCAGAGGAAGGGAATTCCAAACTTTGGGGGCCCACACACGAGAGGAAGCGGCACTCCCAATGAGTGAAAAATGAAGAATGACTTCGAGTTTCAACAAAGGGATTCGTTTTCTGGAGCGAATGTGTGTACGATTCCTGGGGTCATCTATATTTAACAAATCTGCATTCCAGTGAGCCTTTTCGAGGATGCATGTTTAAATCTACAACATATATGTACAGTGGAAGTAAATCAACCCATAAATGTCAGTTCATTAGATATCTTTACATTAGAATAAAACAAGGAAGCACACTGCACTACGTTCAGCGGTTTAGTGTATCAATTCTAGATTTGAAGCTTTCGTGACTGCAAGGATTCATACTCTTAGGTTTTTCGGTAAAGTCACGTAGGTAAAAAATGAAATTAAAATTTATACAAAAAAAAATCACGACGTTTCGGAGGCAACACAAGTCTCCGTCATCAGGTGGGACCGTCACAGCCAGATTTGCTGTATCAAGTGAGGCAGTGATTCCAACATGCAAGTTCTTCAGAGACCCAAAACGCCAGGGGGGCAGCAAAAAACATCACTGTTAACGTGTTCTTATGTAGCAGTCAATTTGATCAAGGTTATACAAACACGGAATATGAGATGATGGTGAGCGCATTAATTATTTACTGCACCTGCATGTGATGCTGTCGCTTTGAATTTACCTGTGGTTCACATGTTATTTGTTCATCCCGGTGTGTCTGTGTGTGGGGAGCGGTAGTGCAGCAGTTAGCGCACTGCACTACGAACCCGGCGACCCGAGTTTGATTCCCGCTCACGTCCAACACCGGTGACGATTATTTGAACCTCTCCTGGGCCTCCCCGAGGTCGACTGAGTACCCGGTGCAATGTGTAAACATGGCCAACTAGGGAGACAAAGGCGGCCGGGCGTGGCGCTGGCCCGTTTCGGCCTTCATAGGTGCTTGCTAACAGCACTTGCCCCGAAAGACTGTTAAGAATATACGGGGGGGGGGGGGGGATCTTTGTCTGTGTCTTTTGTCAGCTGACCCCCGAGCAAGCCAACTGTGGTGGGACTCACATGGAAAACCTGCTGGTGGTGCTGGCACCTGTGAGCGGCCGTCTCGTCTTCACGCAGCCCAACCTCACGGCCGTAGCGGCGATCAGGCTGCACGGCTTCACCGTGCTCTTCCTGGGCAACTCCACGGGTCATCTCATAAAGGTGCGTCATCGCCGTCGTCGCCGTCGTCGTCGTCATCATCATCACCTGCGTTATATTTACACCGTGCCTCCCACGCGGTACGTCTCTAGCCACCCCGCAGCAGGGCACAGACACCCAGTGGCGGCTGTCCCTGCATGGCACGGGGTGAACTTAGCGCTGGCAAGCAAGTGGACATTGCGCTGCCAGTAGACGTAGGGTGGTTTTGCCACGTGGCTTCCCAATTAAGCAACTTACGAGCAATCGATAAATTTGGCAAATTGGACCGTGATGCGCTCTTCTTGAATAATGCCGTGTAATGTTTAACGTCTGCCGCGAATCAGACGGCGGCCTGTTTTCACGGCGAGTGTATATGGAACCGTGACCGCCTTGGACCTCTGCAACCAGCGGAAAACGCACTTCTGCATGGCATTCTCTGGGCGTGGTGATTAGGTGTTTGGCAGCATGTTGCCATCGTTGTTACACCGCATGGCTAACGTAACGCGATCGCTGTATGGATGCATGAATCCCACACCTCAGATTAGAAGGTTGGCTGTGTATGGTGCGAAAGAAGTTCACCATGCATACCATAAAACAGAAGAGAATACGCTTCAGCAGCTACAATCGTTATGAACGGAATATCTTTATAAGCATGGCTTGTTGTGCACAGGTAATGCGGCATATATTTATATTGGAAATATATTATTGATATATATTTTTGTATTTTACCAGTTAAAGCTCACTCATCTATGTAGCTCTTCTTTGGTAGTGCCCTGGTCACAAATGATAGCTCAACGAAGTGGCTTATCATCACGTGGAAATTTATAGCAGCCAAATACTCTAAACGCACGTCGTTTCTAAATGTGGAGGGAAGGACCGGAGGACCCGGAGAAAAATCCACGCGGCCAATGGGAGAGAGAACACCGCAAACTCCAAATATACAACAGACGTCGTCAGGTTCGGGATGGAACCCACAATCTCCTGTATCCTGGGCGAGATAGTTAACATCTCGCGACCATAGCGAGGCGGGTAGGAATATGCTGCCGCCCATTGTCAATCATGATTGAATGAAGCTTGCATTTACATTTCACTTGATCTGTTGCGTAACGAAACCTGACGCAGCGAAGGCCGTTAGTCTGCCAGTAGTGGCCGGCGATCGCTGTGTGAATGATTGTGGGTAAAATTTTCGAGAGTTTTTCTCAATTTTTAGCAAGATTGACATTGCGTGTGTTGTTTTTAGTCGTGGGAAGAAACCGGGAGAATCCGGCGGAAATCAATTATAACAAGGGGAGAATAAATAAACTCCGCAGTAATACACCCTAGTGAGGAATCAAACCCAGATGCCGCTTGCTGTGGAGCGCAAGCGTTAGCACTGCGCCGCCCTGCTTCCCCAACTCACATGCAAGGATGAGTAGCAACTTGAAGAGATTTTCGGAAGTAGTCCCGTGACATCTCTTTGTGCAGACCGTTTTGAGTTTGATTTTTCGTCTCGCGTCACGACGCCCGAGCATGGTTGGAACACAGTTTTGGGGGGGGGGGGGGGGGGGGGGGGGCGAAAGACGGAAAGCTGCGGTAGCCAAACGTTTGGTTCTGTGTGAGCGCAATCACAGCGGTGGTGCCATGAGGGCAACCGACCTCGGCCCACGCACTGAACGCATGACCCACACGCACACCCCCACAACCACCAAGCTGCCCTGTACAGAACATCTTTGAAGGCAGGTATGGAGCAGGAGGGGTGGTGGTACAGCCAGCGCCGCACCCAGCCGCCTTTGTCTCCCCAGTGCTGCTGTTTACATTCCACAACGGGTACTAATTTTAGAGTCGAACCAGAGGAGGCCCAGGACCGGTACAGATGATTATCGCCGATGTTAGCCGTGGCCGGGAATCGAACTCCAACGGGATCACAGCCATCTGGGGCGCTAATCTCTGCACTTCCGCCCTCGCAACACGCAAAGACAAAGGTCCCCCCGTAAAATCTGGACAGACCGTTGAGACACGTGTTGCTAGCGAGCACCTGTGAAGGCCGGCACGGCACATGCACACTCGGCCCCCAGATGCTCCCTTGTTAATGCGTTGCGATCAGTGCTGGTTTGCACGATCGGAAAGAAATCGGGTTACCAGCGGTGTAATTGCATTCGTCTAAACAGCTGCGATGTTTAATTATTAAAGAGATAAATAAAAAAAATACATAACCAAATTCTACTGTGATGAGAATATATCTCATCTGTGCTTCTCCAATTACTATTTGCTGCCTATTCACACCCCCTGCACTTAGCACATTGGAGCTGAGCGAGTGCCTCATGAAAATGCTAATTATTTTCTGGAGGGGATATTAAGATTACGTTCACACAAATATAATCGAGTCTATGCCCACAACCAGATTTTTTTCATTAGCCTTTTCTAATTTGTGCCCGCCAAAACTGATATTCCGGCGGTTAATTTGTTTTGCCGATAGGACAAGGTCATCCAAAAGTTCTACACCGCAGGCGTCAGGGTTGGAATCGAACCCCCTACCTGTTTACCAAGCGAGGTAGTTAACATCTCGCCACCATGGCGGCTTAACCATAGACCAGCTGCGTGATTCGAAACGGGAACCTCTGCAGCAAGCGGCGAGCACGTCACCGCTGAGCCGCGTCACCGCCCCCCGCTCGTGTAACAGCCGTTTATCTCATTGCAGGTGAATATCTTGATTTGAAGCTTTCGTGACTGCAGGGATCCATACTCTTTGGTTCTTTCGGTAAAGTCACGTAGGTAGAAAATAAACTAAATCACGACGTTTCGATCGCAACACAAGTGGTCGTCATCAGGCAAAGTTCTTGCGATCAAAACGTCGTGATTGATTGTATTTCCAACCACGTTACTTTACCGACAGAACCAAAGAGTATGTGCAGGTGAATAAGCAAATTATTTTCATGGTATTCACACTTTGAGCCGCAACACGTTCAACTCTGGGGGTTTTTGGCAGGCACCTGCGTAAGTCCAATGAAATCGATGCTGATTCGATGAGTATGAGCGCATTGCAGATGTAAGGTAACGTAGGGTAATGGTGCGCAGGTTTGAAATCCTGCCTTGCAATGAATGTTGCGAGGACGGATCCAAAATACAAGCAGCCTCACAATGAAAAAAAAACTCAGTGTCCATATCCTAATAATAGTTGTAAGTGGTCGTTTTCAAAGTAATCGTACGTAGTTTAAGAACATGGGGCTTAGTTAATAGTTTGACACTTAGGCATACATGGTGCGAACAAAAATGTTGACTGCACCGTGCCAGCACGGATGAATGTCAGTTCGTCTGAGTACATCCAATGCCACGGTACTTAACGAACATTTATCCTCTATCAAGGAAGGTGGACAATGTGTTTTTTATTAGAACTACAGCCTCTAATTGGCTGACACATCGTGCACAAATACAAAGCCACTTCGTGATGAGGATAACGAGTACGCACATATTTCAAGCGTGGATCTGACTTCGTGGATCTGCCTTCGCGGGCAATTAAATTAAACAAAACTTTTTTTTTTACCAGGTAAGGCCCCACTGAGCTATATCGCTCTTTTCAAGAAGCGACCTGGCCACCGAATGATACCTCAACGAAGTGGCTTATCACGTGGACATTTATCGCAGCCAAATACTCTAAACACACGTTACTAAATGTTGGAGGGAAAAACCGGAATACCCGGAGAAAAAAAAACCACATGACCACGGGGAGAACATGCAAACTACAAATATACAGGCGTCAAAGTCGGGATTGAACCCACGACCTCGTGTACACCAGGCGAGGTAGTTAACATCTCTCGATTCAACAGTGGAGTGAACACGCGTGCCGCACTGCGTTTGGTGTGCGCCAGGCAGTCAAAGGTGACGCTGGCAGCGGCGTGAAGGTGATGGACACGGAGCTGCTCGATTACGGGAACCCAGTTCACCCCAACATGCTCTTTGACCCGGCGGACAACAGTTTCCTGTACGTCATGACCTCCAGCAAGGTGCGAGGGTGGTGCGGTGTGCGGGCACGTGGAAGCAGGACTTGCACTCGACTGCACACGCCAAACAGACGTTCTCACGAATAATAAATCCCGCATGCTGTGTGGGCTGTGGATGTGGCCGAGGGACGGTTGAAAAACATTTTCCTCCCCCTGGTTAGCACGCACGGTCAACACACACGTTCACAGAGTCAGCGTGCACATACACACAATCAGCACACACACAATCACAATGAACTCACAACACACACGTTCACAGAGTCAGCGCGCACATACACACAATCAGCACACACACACATTCACAATGAACACACACATTCACAGAGTCAGCGCACACATACACACAATCAGCACACACACACATTCACAATGAACACACACATTCACAGAGTCAGCGCACACATACACACAATTAGCACACACACACATTCACAATGAACACACAACACACACATTCACAGAGTTAGCGCACACATACACACAATTAGCACACACACACACATTCACAATGAACACACAACACACACATTCCCAGAGTCAGCGCACACAAACACACAATCAGCACACACGCACATTCACAATGAACACACAACACACACTTTCACAGAGTCAGTGCGCACATACACACAATCAGCACACACACATTCACAATGAACACACACATTCACAGAGTCAGCGCACACATACACACAATCAGCAGACACACACATTCACAATGAACTCATAACACACACATTCACAGAGTCAGCGCACACATACACACAATCAGCACACACACACATTCACAATGAACACACACATTCACAGAGTCAGCGCACACATACACACAATTAGCACACACACACATTCACAATGAACACACAACACACACATTCACAGAGTCAGCGCACACATACACACAATTAGCACACACACACATTCACAATGAACACACAACACACACATTCCCAGAGTCAGCGCACACATACACACAATCAGCACACACGCATTCACAATGAACACACAACACACACCAACATTTAGTCAGCACACACATACACACAATCAGCACACACACACATTAACACAACCAAATTCAAAGACAACTTTCACCTTATCGCCTACATTGGATATTGGGGCAGTGCTGTTTCCAAGCACGATGCACGAGGGGGTGATGTGGCTAGCACTACTTCCAGCCACCTTTGTCTCCCCAGTGCTGATGTTTACACACGGCACCAGGTACTCATTTACGATTGAGGACTGGTGCATATGTTTGTCACTGATGTTTGCCATGTACGGGAATCGAACTTGGGAAACCGGGTTGTGTGGTGCAGTGTGCTTACTCACTGCGCTTTCGCTCCCCAGCACATAGAAAGACAACGATCCCCCTTATAGCCTTTTAACAAACTGCTGAGAAAGTGCTGTTAGTGAGCAACTGTGAAGGCTGGAACGGCGCACGATGGGGTGGGTAGCTAGCACCACTCCCCGACCGCCTTTGTCTCCCTAGTTGTCATGTTTACATACTGCACCAGGAACTCATTTGAGGCTCAGTCGACCTAAACACAGACGCACATACAAATCCCACCGTTAGTCGGACTGTGCCAACTTCGGAACGGTGACTGCGTGTCCCCTGGTGCCTGACAGCGCCGCAAATGATCTCGTTTCCTGCACTTACCCGCCGCAGATCGGGCGAGTGAAGGTGACGCGCTGTGCCCACCACACTTCGTGCGCAAGCTGCCTGCACGCCGGGGACCCGTACTGCGGCTGGTGCACGCTGCTGGGCAGGTGAGCCGGCACCCTCTCCCGTCTCCTGCGCGGCGCGGTTTTTCGTTTCAGCCCAGAGGTCGCCACCAGGTACCCGATACCCGTACCCTACCCGATACCCGGCTACCCGTACCCGGCCGGGTACGGGTAGCCGTATGCGACCCTGGTGCGGCCGGGTACGGGTACAGGTAGGCCGTGAGTCACTGGTGAGTAACCGTTTGTCACTCATTTCGGGTAGGGTACGGGTACGGGTAGGGAACAGGTACCTGTACCCGGCCGGTTACGGGTACGGGTACCCATTTGCGACCCTGGTGCGGCCGGGTACGGGTACGGGTAAGGAATCAAAACCAGTTTGCGACCTTTGTTTCAGCCGCAGCAGTCCGGAACGACGTTTCTGGAAATCTTTTTGGAGTATGTATTTATTATTTTGCGCCGTGCATAGCCAATCGCGCTAATCAGGGACGTGACATCCGCCTTGCCTTGTCCCCGTGATAACTGTGGTGATGCGTGCGGTGGTGTGTGCATATCGGAGTACAGGAACATCCTTCTTGAGTTTTTCTCCGAAGTGACCCACTCTTCCTCCAACCAGTCAGATCTTGTGCTTCCCGTTGAATTTCCCAGGACACCTCCCCACTTTGCAATCTTTCAAACAGTGCCTTCCTCTTTCGACCTCCAGACATTTTGTTTTCCAATCACCCTACCCACCAGAGCATCCCGCAGCAAGCTCTCCCCTCTGACAAAACATGCCAGTCACGTTGCCTTCTTGGCAAGGTTGCCATCGGGCCTCATAATTTATTTCCGAACCTGCCGAAAGACCGCCTCGTTCGTTTCGTTTTCCGTCCTCTTGATTCTCTCGTTCGATACCAAAACCTCTTGATTGGAAGACCTCCAATCAAGGTCACAGGGTAACAGCACTACAGCATTGCTGTGAATAGCTGTGCTCCGTAAGCCACTGGTAGTAGTGCTTTATGCTGACATAATCCCTACTCCACGCCAGCGGAGCAGCCAGCGTTCCAGACAACCAACGAGTGAAAGGTAGTCCTAGAATTAGTCCTAGACGTAGCCCCGCCCACCACCCCCACGTTCCATTCCCTGGTTAACACATTCAGATAAGCCCCTCCCCCCTTAACTTGTATTTAAGGCTTGGTCTTTTGGAATTTTGCCTCACTTGATGCAGTAATTTTAGCTGTGACGGTCCCACCTGATGACGGAGACTTGTGTTGCCTCCGAAACGTCGTGATTTATTATTTTATTTTATTTCCATTATTACTTTTATTAACTTTTAATTTTATTTTTTACCTACGTGACTTTACCGAAAAAACCGAAGAGTATGAATTCTTGCAGTCACGAAAGCTTCAAATCTAGAAGTGATGACCCCCATGAATCCTCCGTAGCCAGAAGTGCACAGCTGTTGCATCTCAAACTCCCCAGGAACATTTCCCTTTCACCGTTGCTGTGTACTTAAACAGCAAAACTACAGCTGCAAAGGATTGTTTTGAAGTCACTAATTATAAATGTTATTTATTTATCCAAGAAAGCCTCCAAGATATTTTCAGGAGGTCGGCTGCTTTGGAATGTTTTGCCCAATTACTTTGTTTGAGAAGTGCAACAACAGTGGACATGTTACGTGTATGCATCCAGTCTCGTTACGCTTTTCTGGGGGGCGGATATGGGAAACAGCAAATATAATCTAAATTCCGTTCTGCCTCTACAATTTAAAAAATATCTCTTAAGTCCATCATCCGACCAGCTTTCCAAGACAAATCTTACCAAGCAGCATTCGTTTAAAGCAAGCAAACTCGGGGCCAGGTTTGAAAGCAATCAGGCTTGTTAAACATGTGTGGCTCGTTTAAATCTCCATCTGGATGATGGGAGGGTAACTAAATAAACTATATATTTATTTTTCCAGCTAAGGCCCACTGAGCTACATAGCTCTTTTTCAGAAGCGACCTGGCCACAAATGATAGCTCAACAGAGTGGCTTTTCGCGTGCAAATGTATAGCAGCCAAACACTCAAAACGCACGTTTCTAAATGTCGGAGGGCAAACCGGAGGACCCAGACAAAAACCCACGCCACCACCGTGAGAGCATGCAAACTCCAAATATATAGCAGGCGTCAGGGTCAAATATTCTAAACGGTCACCCTCGCTGACTAGTTTCCACTCCTCACTCAAAACTCACTTGTTATCCCGACCTCACCCCGCAACCCATTAATTTCCCCTTCATAACCACCACCGCTAACGTTCCCTCTTCACATTCTCATTAAATGGCTATCACTCATTCCCCATTCATCATCATTTACTGTCACCAATTCCACTTTCAACAAATTCACGCATAAACAGTTTTGCCCCATTGCTTCCTCTCATCTATGTTATTCACCTCATCTCCACCATTACATTCATAAGCACCGTTCTTAATCATCTGTAAAGCGCCTTGGTTAAGGCGCTATATAAATTCTCTTAGTTCTTTCGGTAAAGTCACGTAGGTAAAAAATGAAATTAAAATTAATAAAATTAAAACAATAAAATCACGACGTTTCGGAGGCAACACAAGCTTCCGTCTTCAGGTGAAACCGTCACAGCAAACTATCTGTACCTTATATCGTGGTTAAGGGGGGAGGAGCCAGGAAGGGCGGCGGGGGAGGAGGAGTTGTGAAGTGGTCAATTACTGCTTTTGTTACACTGCTGGGTGGGTAAATGAATTAGATACGATTAAGCCGCTCTTTGTTATGCTGTTTGTGCGCAAGTCACTGTGGGATGAATGGACTCGTGGTCAGGGATATATACATTCCTTTAATGGACTCGTGGTCAGGGATATATACATTCCTTTAAGATAAGATAATGGTCGGGGTCGAACCCACGACCTCCTGCATACCAGGCGAGGTAGTAAACATCTGGCCACCGTGCTGCACTGCATGCATGACAGTGTGTGTGTGGCTGTGCGTGCGCGCGAACAGATGCACGTTGCAAAATAGGTGCCCTAACTCCAGCATGGCCTCACACTGGGTGGACATTGGCTCTGGGATGACTCTGTGTCCTACTCTGGAGTTTACCACCACGTACATCAACGCGGATGAGAGACCGCAGGTCAGTTCCACGTGATTGTTCTTAAACTAGTGATTGTGTGTTGAAGCGGACGCCTATAGTTTATTCCAGATTTGAAGTTTTCGTGACTGTAAGGACCCATACTCTTTGGTTCTTTCGGTAAAGTCACGTAGGTGAAAATATATATATAGTTTAAGAAGAAGTTCTGTAAAAATCAAACGAAAGTTCTTGATGGTATTTCTTTGTTGGTTACTGCTATGTCTTGCACTTGATTTGCTGACAGCGACGATTGGCTGGTAATTACATCCAGCATCATCGGGCTATTGCTGAATGATGCTGGATGTAATTACCAGCGAAACGTCGCACTCAAATTTAAAAACTTCAGTTTGGCATTGTAATGATCGTGATAAGATGTAAGGCACTTTGGGATGCTGTGGCATGTGAGTGCCCATTAAATGCAAACCTTTATATTTCTGTATGTGTGAGACTTTGTGAGTGGTTTTTTTTCTCTACGTGTGTATATGTGAGTATCTGTGTGGGTGTCTTTGTGTGTGTCAGATTCTCTGAATGAATTTCATGTGGGGGAGTTTAGACGTGCGTGTGTCGGTTTCTCTGTACGTTTGTGTAAGTTTCTCTGTCTGCACATACTTGGGTGAGTTTCTGTGTGTGTGCATAAGTTTATCTTTATATGTATACATGCTTTTCTCTGTATGTGTATCTTTCTCTATGTATGTATGTATGTTGAACTGATTTCGCACTGTACATAGTCAACCGTGCTGTTCGGAGGTGAGCGAGTTTCTCCGTACCTTTGAGTGTGCGCGAGATTTTCTCTGTGTGCTCCTCTGTACACCGACGTGTGCCTGTACGTGATATGCTTGGCGCGATTGCAGGAGGTCAAGGTTCAGGTGTCAGGCCTTGTCCCTGAGCTCAAAGACTTGGACTTGTGGTGTGAGTATGAGGCGACCAAAACCAAGCTCAGCTACGTAAACTCCACGTTGGCCTGCAGCCTCCCACCACCCTCCAACCTCTCTCAGCTCTCCTCAAACGAAGGTGTGCCCAGCAGGCGCGTGGCGTGAGCAGTCGCGTGGCATGAGCAGGCGCGTGCCGTGAGCAGTCTTGGGCCCTGGCGCAAGAATAAAGTTATTTTTTTGTTAGATTGCATAAATATAAATACGTCGTTAAACCCGCCAACACCCCATACATGCCAATAAGTAAGGTTTGTCAAGTGAACAAAACTTGCCAGTTACTTCCCGTGTGGTGGAGAGTAAACCCACAACATTTACAATGTGAGTGCCGATGTTTTATTTGGTGATTACAACCAGGATTAGTGGCAACCCCAGCCTCCTACGATGTAGACCGAGGCGCACTCGGTGGTGTCGCGCGAGCGGTTCACGTGCACGCATCCACCAATCACAGCCACCCGACTTCAGGACCTGACATTGCTGCACCTCCCAGGAAGCTCGGAGCGTCTCCACGTTGCCTACCCCTAAATCCGACACTGCCAGGGCCACCAATCAACCACCAGCGCTTGCCCCTCCCCCCCACCCCCCTCCATAGCCCGGCACACGAGCCTCTCCACTCAGTGGGTCCCAATGCACCATGATTAATCTGGTGTCACGTTGTTCACTCACGGTTCGCGGGAATTTGCCATCGGGCAGGTGCCACGACGCAGATGCTCCCGTTCGCGTTTGCTCCTCCGGGATAAATGTACAATGCTAACTGTACAAGGCCTTGACCTTCGATCACTGTCAATATAAATATGATATTCAGTATCCCTTTTGCTTTTGATGCACGCCGCGATGCAAATTGCTTGAACTTGACATCAATAAGGTCACGAGCATTAGACACTCCGCGGAATGAAATACGATAATGCAATTGGGATTCGTACAGTGTCGATTGTGAGCCTCATCTCCTGTGGGTTAGTGTGTGAGTGCGTTTACGCTTGGGCAAGCAGAGTCTCGCTGTATTTGTATAAGCCTTAGTGCCCTACCATGGCGTAGAAGCATGTAGAGATGCATACCCTCCCCCAGCCTGTGCCTGACCAGCCCTGTGATGCAGTATGGTAACACAACCTCCATGACTGAAAAGTGTGGGGAGGCCTTCATCCAGCAGTGGATAGATACAGTACGAGAGATGATGTTATATACCGTCACTCTTTAGAAGTCACGTGACAATTCATTGGTTAAGGCCAAATCTGAAGCGCATTGTGCATGCATTCAATCACGCTTAGAATAAATACTACGATATTACTGAAAATTATTTGTATTTTACCTGTTAAGGTCCACTGAGCTAAAAAGCTATTTTTCAGAAGCGACCTGGCAACAAATGATAGCTCAACAAAGTAGTTTATTCGTGGACATGTATAGCAGCCAAATACTCAAAGAGCATCCATAATAGAGGTTTTTGGGTTAGATCGCGTAAATATATAAATGTGTCGTTAAACCCTGCCACCACCCGACACAGCCAACTAGTAAGGGTTGTCACTTTAAACAGAACGTGCCAATTTGTCACAAGTACAGCACACCGGTGGTGGATTTTAACGACACATTTATATATTTACGCGATCTAACCCAAAAACCTCTATTATGGATGATATTGGTCGCGAAAGCCTACTATGTGTTAAACTAAAAGAGCATGTTTCTAAATGTGGAGGGAAAAACTGCAGAACCCTGGAGAAAAATGCATGCGACCACGGGGAGAGACATTCAAACTCCAATGATATACAGCAAGTGTCAGGATCTGGATCGAACCCACGACCTCCCCAGCGAGGGAGTTAACATCTTAAGAAGACTCGAAACAGAACAAACAATATAGAAGAAATGAGTCATAGAAAACGAGACAAAAAATATTAATTCACCAGCCTTTGGTCGATCATTAGATGACTACATTCCAGCGCAATTCTGGATTTCCTCAAGCGGGCACAAAGCAGTTTGCTTGTGAGTAGCCAAACTGAAACGCTGAAACGTGTGGCTTCCCGCTCAACCGCAGGTTCCTGGACGGTGACAGTCTTCATGGTGCACAACCAAACCCGAATACTGTCAGGCAACGTGACATTCTACAAGTGCTCAAACATCGGAGCGATACATGTGAACATTCCGTAAGTTCATCTTCTTGTTTAACGAGTTGCTTTTCTTTTCAGTCGAGGTTGTTATTACTTGATAGGTATCTGCCCCTTTTTTTCGCAAGCGTTGTCCTTTTTTTTTCTCTTAAAAAAAACGTGTTTTTCAATTCACCGTCACTTACGCTACAGCCCAGCTATATGGTGACACGTGCAACCTCGTGAATTGTGTGCACGTTGCAGCTTGCAACCTCGTTGTTAGAGTGGGGCAACGCATGCCGGTAATGCATGCGGACAAACAAATTAACGGTTATGCCCGCAAAATAAATAAAACATCTATTTGGGGAAAATCACACCTATATATATTAAAAAAAAAACATTTTGACTGGCTCGCTGGTTGGCACGCAAGTGAGAGTGAACCTGTAGTGACGTCACCCGCACCTCACAGGGTGTTGCGCTTATCATCACCCCCCCCCCTACCCACCTTGCACCCGGGCCGTGTATCCCATGAAAATGCGTGGGCCGTGCCAGTCTATGTGTTATACGGCTGTGAAACATCGTACCTGCTCCTCTTTTGCCTGGAAAAAAAAAAAAAAACTTTTTGTAAGGCGGCCAATATATGATTTGAACGCGTGAGAATAATTTTATGTAGTATGCAAAGTACGTAAACGTCACTCATACCGCTATGCAGTATGTAATGCACTGTTAGAAGGGTTGATGGCTGTCGGTGGTGAAAATGAATGATGGGAGTCGCAGCTTACGAATGGAACGCATCTGGGAAGATGTCCATTGAAGAGTTGGAGTGATGAAATCAGCCTGTACCGACTGTGCTAGGCGGATTGTTACATTGCAGGATCATGCGGTATCGGTGCAGACCTTCGATCAGAAGTGGATATAACATGAATGAGATGATGACGATGATGATTTTTAAGGCGTACTGCCACTTTTCAAACCACTTTGAACGCTGCTTCCAACTGATGTTTTTTGTATGTCATCTGCTGCCAGCGTGAGCCACGGAGATTGGAAAGAGGCAGCAGTCGTAGAGGCAACAGCTTCTTTGTGTCTCAGCCACCACTTGGCCTGCCACAAGTGGGGTGATGTGTCAAGTGACCATATGCTACTAATAACAACAACAACGAGAATTATTCGTACATTTGGCAATCACACCATTCTCATAGCATACGGTTACCACAAAGGCGCTATGTTTCACAGAAGTGGGGTATAGACTGCCAGTTGGGGGGTGGGGGGGGTAACCAAATGAAGTAATTAGTCAAGTTGTTGACTTGCTGGTACATTTATTTTGAGCGTGACGCCAGCGCGCATGGCCTACGCTTGTTCACACAACGTCAAACAACGTCACGGGATCCGTGACGTCCACAACTCGCAGGGACGGTGCCGTGGACGGAGTTTGCACGGGGGCGTGGGGCAACACTCCGACCAAAATGGGCACCTTTATACAATTATTTTCAGTAGTTTACAATTCAGATAAAATAAAATGTAGTTATATTCACCCGGGATGTCAAGGACAAAGCGAACCCCTGCCCGCCCGCCCCCCCAAAGATAGAAGCCAAACTCCGCCTATGGACGGCGCGCATTCACGGCCAACACGCCCGCAGTATTAACCAGGGCGGTCGCCCGGTATCCAAACGCGAATCCGTGCAACAATGCCGGCGAACTAGCGACGCCAACCGCTCGGCTTGCGTTGCCGCCTCACCGCGTGACCCGGCCTGGACCGCGTCGCGCCCAACCGTTTGCGTCGATGCGTCTTTTCCTTTTTTTGTTGCTTTGCCAACGCGAGCAGTTGCACCAGCTGCACGGACAGAAGATGGGCCTGCCACTGGTGCGCCGGCGAGCACAGCTGCGTGTCCGCGCCGTCGCAGTGCTCCGACGTCAGTAACGTGGTTACGGTACGTAACACGAGGATGATGAGGCTGCGCGCGCCGCGCTTTATCGCCGCCGATACGTCTAAGTGCACGAATGCCGCGCCGATCTGCTTTTGCCGAAATTACTTTAGAACGCCATTAATGGCCACCGCTGCAAAGAAATATCACAGAGGGCTGCCCATTTGAACGAGTGAGTCACGGTGAGAACTCGCCAAACGGTTTATCTGCTGTTGAAGCTTTCTTTGCTGGATTCGACTAAGTGGTCATTCTGAAGAAGCAATAAATGCTTAAGTAACCCAGATATGTCAGTAATGACGCGAGTGTGCATCGATTACCGCGATTGCCGGCACAGTATCTCTCTCTTTTGGCTGCCGTTTTGGCCATTCACTTTGCTTCACTGAAAGAGAGAGAATAAAAGTAAAAAAAAAACACACAAACTAGGCAAGCAAGTCTAATAAGTAACCTAATCATTAATAATTACACAGCCCTTTGTCAATCCCCTGCTGGATGAAAGCCTTGTCAGACGTCGTTCAAGTTTCATTTATTAGCTATAGCCCTGTGAGCCATTCGACTCTTGAATCGGCTGCAACCGCAACAAACAAAAAAAACAAAAACATGAACAAGAAAACATCTTAAAGTGACTATGTGCAAACAGAAAATCCAAAATATTGCAGAAAAAGCACCGTACACCAACACTGTGTGCATAAATCCCAGTGGGATGCAAGTCGTGTCGATCTTGAGAGTTGTTTGACTATACTTCACCACGTTGGTCAGCGTAGGGGTTGATAAGGAACGGGAGAGGGGGGCCCAGGACCAGGACCAGAATCAGAGTGAGAATATTTATTTATACTGCAGGAGGAATCTGATGAGATGTAAAGCTATTTTTCACAGATGTCCAGTCGGGGCACGGGGTAAGAACGTTACAACAACAAACAGTACAAAAACACGATAGGAGTACAGAGTAGAAGAAAGGTAAACAAATCGCACAAACACAAACAAATACAACACTGAACCATCCCCATCCTACCAGACAAAGCCCACCGAGGTATGAACTTATTTTTCAAAAGCGACCTGCCCACAAGCGATAGCTCAACAAAGTGGCGCATCATTTGGACATTTAAAGCAGCAAAATTATCTGAATAGTCTAAACGCATGTTGCTATGATGATCACTCGCCACTGATGTTAGCCATTGCTACGAATCAAGTTAAAACTGTTTGCATTCACGGCACAGTACTCAGACTTCCGCTCCGCCGATTAAACTTCTGACCTCAAATCTTTTACTGGTCACACGTGACAAAGTGTTTTGTTTACCAGAGGTATATTTTGAAGGCTACAGCTACTCGCAAATAATCGAAAACTAAATTGCCAATTTATATTTTTATAGAATCGAATCTTGCCAATGGTGCGTATGGACACTCGAATGAATACAATAGACCCACAAAAGAGAACACAAATATTCACAACTATCATCATTAACACCGTCCATTGACTGAATTTTAGTTTGATTTAAAACAATGGATAACCTCACCAATACACACTTACTATCGAGTTGAAATAAATCACCCACGACTGATATGCATGCGTATGCTTTCATTCAGCAGCGGATTGAGTGAAGGTACAATTGACATTATTTTCGCTATTATTTGTTATTAATAATTCACATATGTTTTGATTGTCAAAGTGCTTGCAATGTAATTGCATGAGTTTCCGTCCGTTTTCTTCTTCTTTTTAATCTTGGGCAGCCATGCGTGTTGCTTTTTTTCTAGGAACACGCACACACCAGCCAAGCCATGTGTATTTCATCTGAGAATGAGAAACCCGTCTGGATTACATTTTCCATTGCATAAAAAGCAACCGCTAAATTTCATGTAAGGGACGGACAGACAATTTATATGCTCACCTACACAAGTGAAAATGTTTTCTCAGAAAAACAAAACCGAAAAAAACTGCACAAATAGGGATAATACAAATGATGTTTCAATAAACTTATAGGTTGATTGAATAGGTCACAGGTTAAATCACGACGGGGCTACGTTGCTTAGTGGGATCATACTTAACAATTTAATAATTTGGAATGTGCAGCGCTCACAGTTTTCGTTCGCCTCTGAGTGAGAGCGAGAGAATGATTCAGAGGCGCGGGAAACCACAGATTGGTGGGGAAGGCAGTCACGGCCGGTGCCACAACATTTTCCCAAGCTCTACAGTTCTACATTGGGAAGTTTGGCCAACTCCATTCACGAGTGTTTTTACATGTGGGAGGAAACCGCAGGGCCTGGAAAAAAACCCACGGGGGCGGGTGGCGGTGGTGGTGGTGGGTGGGTTAAAACACTCAATCATCGTATAGATGGAATACAGATGGACATTAACACACTTGGCGTACTGCCATGCTCTTGCAAGCCTGGAGATAGCGACCTGGACGCCTACGGGTAGGGATTGTAGGTACAGTACCTTGAACTTCTTTCGCGCCATACGTTGCCAACCGTGGTTATCGGAGGTGCGGAGGAAGGACAACAAATAAACAAACAAAAAGCAGTTCTAGCAAAAAAATTGGCGAGGGAGTTTCACGAGTGCAGCGCGATCAACCAACGCCGTTGATTGACGGTGATGTTCCGACGCTTCGTGCGGCCAGGTGCGTCTGCTTGGCGCGGTTTTGGCGTGGCGAAGCACTGCGTGATTGCCATTTCCTGCCAGGATGCAAGTGCTTGCCCCCGCATCACGGCCTCTTCCAGCGCGCGGCAGCCCTCCGCGAGTGGGAGCACGACATCCCTCTTCCTCAACACCACCAACACCAAGGCCATCAAGGTACCCCACTGTCGCCCGGAGACTCGGCAACACCCCGTGGCTCTTGTTTCAGCGTTTCGACTCAGGACGGTGGAAGCATTTGTCCGTCATCTCTGTCCGTCTGTCCGTTCATAGCGGGGCAGGGGCATGATGGGGTGCCACGGTGGTGAGATGTTCACTACCTCGGTGGTGAGATGTTCACTACCTCGCCTGGTATACAGGAGGTCGCGGGTTCGATCTCGACCCTGACACCTGTATATTTGAAGTTTGAATGTTAGAATCAACATGCGTTTTAGAGTATTTGGCGCGCTGTAAATGTCCACGTGAGCTATCATTTGTGGCCAGGACGCTTCTAAAATACATATATATATTTTAAATCCTGTAAAGATGTGAACCAATATGAACCCAAATTTAGTATACATTTCCTGTTGATGTTAGAAACTAACTCAATAAAAAAACATTTAGGCATTAGCTCGATCTGTCCATCCGTTTGTCCATCTCTGTCTGTCTATCTTTCCTATGTGTGTGTCCATCCTGAACGGGAGGTGGGTGGTAAACACGTGGTTTTAATTGCGCGATGTTATTATACTAGCTCAAGAAAGGAGACGATGGGAGAGAATTCCAAAGTAGAGCAGTGTGTGGGAAACAGGGAGAGAAGTGATCTACAGTGTGGCGGTTGCATACTTTATGGATGACACGAAACAGTCGCGTCTTCTATCCTGCATCCTCAACATGGGTGGATAAATCAACGAGTGAAGTTCACAAGCCATGCGAGAAGGGAAACAACGGTGATAAGGGGGCGACTGACTGCCAGTGAGCAAGTGACTGGAGATTCAACATCCCACTGTTTCCAGATGTAATCAAACAACCAACTAACAACCCAAAGTGCTTGGGCCTGGAAAAATTTAATTAAGAATCCTCTCTGAACCCAGCTGGGCTCTGGCAATGAAGACCACAGTAAAGCGAATTATGCGTTAGATTTACGACCTATTACAACTGTTAAAGAGATCTGATTTCTCACAACGCATTCACCACGTGCCCACTGCAGATTGTGCGGTGGGAAAGGGTCCAATCCCAGTCCACCCACCAGCGCCTGCCAGCAGCATCTGCTCTCACTGCAGGCATAGCCCTTCCTTAATCTTGACCCATCTTCGTACGAAGACTCCCACAAGAGCCGTTTAACTGTCCGCCGCCTCCGGTAGCTGTTCATTCTGCGTTATTTTCCCGTTTGATGTGACAGCTTGGCAGCTGCGTATGGTCTCGGATTAAGCGCGTGGACCAGCAGTCGGAGCCGCTCACTCCCGAAGTGTACAGTAATTGCTCTTGGGTCAACAATGCGATATCCGCAGCCGCCCACTGGCTGTTGTGGGTTTATTGCCAACGCCGGAGGGGGACATTAACCACACACACCGTGGCACCGTTAGCAGGCGTGGGCCATCGCCCACAAATTGCCATCGTGACTAATCCCAAATTTTGACAGTTACTCAGTAACTCAGCGGTTTCTTTTTATTCTCGACGAAGAGCTCTCACGTCTGTTATTCATTGGAGTGGAATGATACACCCCACCCCACCTCCCCCCTCTCCCTCACCTCAACTCCCCCCACTTCGACGCAAGTGCATAGATTCTGCGAATTGTTATCTTTGTTCAGTTTCTCAATTTACATGTTGAGGCCCCTCTCGTGGCTGCAAGGGGTGATGCAAAACCCATTACATACAGACAAACTGAAGGTGCAGCCCCTGCAATTGCACTTTGCTTGCACGACTGCTGGTGGAAGGGCCTCCACTGGAGAGGCAGCTCTAGAGAGGTCCTTTACAATGTTTTTTTTTTTCCAACTCTTCCTCGCCCTCAAAGATGTTTTGTAACAGGTGGCAGTGCCCACACTTTACCCCACCGCATGCCACGTGCCGACTGAACGGCTGCCATGTACCCACGTGTGCCGCTGGGCAGACAAGAGGCGGGGTGTGGGGGGGGAGATCTAAGAAACTTGCACCATTGGTTCAACTGCCGTGCCGGGATATCGAAGCAGAGGCCTTTGGATCACAAGTCCAGCGTTGAAATCATTACCCCTTTGGCATATATGAACCTTATGGCGGTACCCCGGGGGGGGGGGGGGGGGGGTACCATAGTAGCCCGGCTCTCGCATAATGTCCGTGATGCAGTCACGTTTAGTCTGTTGATGGTCGGCGATGCGGCAATCGACTCATCTCGACGAGCTGTACTCACGATGCACCACTACTATGGTGTACACGATGCACCACTACTATGGTGTACACAATGCACCACTACTATGGTGTACACGATGCACCACTACTATGGTGTACACGATGCACCACTACTATGGTGTACACGATGCACCACTACTATGGTGTACACGATGCACCACTACTATGGTGTACACGATGCACCACTACTATGGTGTACACGATGCACCACTACTATGGTGTACACGATGCACCACTACTATGGTGTACACGATGCACCACTACTATGGTGTACACGATGCACCACTACTATGGTGTACACGATGCACCACTACTATGGTGTACACGATGCACCACTACTATGGTGTACACAATGCACCACTACTATGGTGTACACGATGCACCACTACTATGGTGTACACGATGCACCACTACTATGGTGTACACGATGCACCACTACTATGGTGTACACGATGCACCACTACGGTGCGTACCGCGAGCGTTCAGGGTCTCAGCGCAATCATCGTCCTCGCTGCGTTTCGACATCGCGGAGTGGCACTGATTTCGGATTGATTGGTACCCCAGTCGCGGAGTTAAGTACACTCCTGGAAAAAATAGTGTCCCAGAAATAAAATATTTAATTGCCTCGGCCATTTTGTGTTATTTGGATTCATATCGAAGAATAAATACGTATCAATGGGTGGATAGATCATTATGCTTCTAATAATTTCTCAGGTGTTCCCTTGAAATAAATAGTTGCAGCTAAAAAGGAAGTTTTTGAATGAATGGGCGTGCCTCTTTGCAGGACAAGAATGTGAAGCTTGTGTGCAAGATTGGGACGAAAATCATCGTAGATGCAGAATGGGTCGACGCAGACACCATCAGATGTTCTCCCGTAAAGGTGAGCCCCGTACGTCAGGTGTCCCCAAGTAAGGTTACAACGTGAATATAAATGTTGTCGTTAAGCCACCACCACAAGGCAAACCCGGTAAGATTTGTCACGTGAACAAAACTATTTACGACTTCGTGTTGGAGAGTAAACCCACAACATTTACAATTTAACTACGACGTTTCGCTGCTTGTAATTACAACCAGCTTCATCAGGCCATTTCGCCAGAATTGTGAAGAAGTCTTTTTGGTTCCGGTCTTTAAAAATAAAACACAAAATCTCGTCGGGTGTGGAGACCAGAGGGGGGTTTAATATTACGAATAACTTTGGTCGCGAAAACTTACGTGTTAAACTAGGATTAAACGTTGCGTAGCTTACTCGCTGGGGACTGAGATGCAGGCGGATATGTGAAAACGGTCGCAGACTGTACACGCGAACATCCGGAGGAAATGACAAAAGTGAAGCGAAAACCTGTAGAGACGTGAAATGCTGTGAACCGTGCGTTAGACTTAAGCGAAAGTCAGCTAACACGCGACTGAGTGACCCTGAGCTTGGCTCTGAGCCTCTGAGTTGTGGCCGTTACGTCCGCAAATTTGCGCGCGTCATAAATTGCATTATTATAATAAAAAGGTTGGATTTGTGACCATCTGCAGGAAATGACAGATACACCGTGCACAGACACTGATAATCAGAATTAGCGCCCTTAAACAATCATTCTCAGGGCGTTATGCATGGCAAGGCAGAAATAGTTGAACAACAACCAAGGAAAGACGAAGTGAGAAAGACGTTTGAAAATAGCTAGAGAGAGAAAGCCATCATACACGTACTGTATACGTTTTTAGTCGAGATTTGAAGATTTGTAAAGTGCCTGCAAAGTCCCCTGACCTCGGAAGGTCAACGAGCTTCAGAGTTCAGGTGCCGCAATTGCGAAGGCGCCGAGACCGTGGTGACAGTGAGCAAACAACAGTCTGAAGACCGTAATGACCTTGATGGAATATACGTGGCCGAAGGAGGTCATGCAAGGAGGAGCAAGTCCATTGAAGTGCTTGAACACCGGCAAGAGAATGTTAAAATGACTACGGCTACGGACAGGGAGCCGGTGAACGGACAGGTGTGATGTGATCCTTGAAAGGTGTGAGCAGTTAGCAACCTGGCGGCCGTGTTTTGAATTCACCGCAGACTGTTCAGGAGTTTCCTCAGGGTTTCAAAAATCAGGGCACTACAGTAGTCAATGTGGGAGAAAACAAACGCGTGGATCGCTCTTTCAGTGTCTGCAGTGTTAAGGATGTGTTGGAGCCGGGATGTGTTTCTCAGGTGGAAAGAAAAGAGGTTCTTTAGGGTTCTGTTGACATGGGGCTGTAAGGATAAAGTTTGATCTAGAAGGACACCAAGATTGTTGATCTCATGGTCTTGATAGACGTTCCAACCATCAATAACCAATAGGATAGCTGATGGGGGGGGGGGTACCGACTAAAATAAGCTGGGTATGGGCAGTTCATTGGTCTGGGCGGATATGTGACGTTGAGATGTATACACAAGTGGTTCTTCGAATAATGAACAGAACATTTTTTAGTTGGCACCGATACGTATGCATTGCCTGGACGTCAGAGAGCTGTTGATGGTACGTGGGGTTGATGGTACGTGGGGTTTTCATTCTTGCGTGTGAATTGTGACCATGAAGTTATCTTGGCTTGTGTTTCAGCTGACAACCAACATGATATCGGAAATATTTCCGGTGAATTTGGCTTGGAAGAGCAACGGTGCTTCAGTTGACAACCCAGATAACATACAAGGTTTGCTTCGGTACACCGACATTAACAAAAAAACACTCAAGCGTGATTCTCGGCAGCGTCAACAGCAGCAAAATCCGCACCATTCTTACCATCAGCACCAGTAGCAGTAGCCATATCATCATTGTCACCATTGTCAATTTTATCATCATCCTTGCCTTCAATGTTATTACCATCATCATCATGATGGCTATTTTCATCACCACAATCAGCAGCTGCATTTTTACCACCGTCAACAGCCACATTATCTTCATTAGCAGCAGTAGTGGCTTAATTATCATCATCAGCAGTATCAGCAGCAGAAGTTGTCAAAGTAACTTTGTTAACATCATCATCCTATCATCAGAATCATAAATCATCATCATCGTTGTCATCAACATTTTATTCGCCATCATCATCGTCATTGGTGATTGTCATTTATCAGGGTCGGATTAAGTTTGATGGGGGGCCCATTGTTCTAGTTTTGGGGGGCCAATCCTCTACTGATTTATCACCACCCGTGCCCAAAGCCAAACACTGCATGGTTGTTCCCTTTCGTTATTTTAGGTCCAGTTTTTAAATGTGATTCACGAATTGTAAAGCTCCATCAAAGTTAAAATAAACGGAACACATTCATATTTTTGCCACGTAACTGGTCGTAAAAACATTGCGATGGTATGATTCATGAGCGATTTTTTTTTTAGGTTAGGCAGCCACGTAATGTCTTGGTCAAATTTACGTCATTAAACCCACCACCACCCAACATGGGCTAACAAATGAAATGTTCACGCGGTGTACAAGAGCTTAACGAGGCAATTGTTATTGTTCGAGCTCACCGCCAAGTTGAAGATCAATTCTCACAACCGAATTTAGCAACAATATAACGTGACGTTTTCGCTTGAAACTGCACCAAGCATCTTCTTGGCACTTAAAGCTGTGGGTTTAAATGACCACATGACACTGTAGGATTTATCATAGTGCTAAAATCTGGTATTGAAACTATTATAAAGCTGTACGTATACATTTGGGGGACCCTCAAAATCCAAGGCCCCAACCGGCCGTGGCACCCAAAGCACTTGCGCTGACCTGGCCCTGGGTCACGACGTTCACTGTGAGTGTTGAGTGAGCCCTGCCCTCTCGCTCTCTCCTTTCCTCTCCCTCCCTCTCTCTCTGTCCCCGTGTGTCCCGCTGTGGCCCGGCCGCGACCGCAGTGGAGGTTTACACGTGCGGTGGAGCAACCGTGGACTGCGGCCAATGCTCGGCCATGCGTCACCGGCAGCTGCGGTGCGAGTGGTGCGCGACGGCCGACGACGCCGCCCCCGGCTGCAGGCTCAACACCACGTGCCGGCAGCCCATCGGGGAGTGCCCGGCGCCGGTCGTGACACAGGTCAGACTCGCGGTCACGACGAGTACTGGACCTTGCTTTGTTGGGGGGGGTTCAGGACAAACAAAAAGTCCGGCGGACTTCAGCGATATAATTAAGATGGGGGTCCATGGTATATATATTTAACAAAAAACATTCATAATATTTACATGTTCTTGGTTCTTTTGGTAAAGTCACGTAGAATGGAAATAATAAAATAATAAAAAATAAAACATAATAAAATAATTCTCATATAATAATTGTGAGAATTATTTTATTATGTTTTATTATTTTATTATTTTATTATTTCCATTCTACGTGACTTTACCGAAAGAACCAAGGAGATGAATCCCTGCAGTCACGAAAGCTTTAAATCGAAATATTTACATGTACAGTATAACTGCCTCCGCAAATCAAAGCACCTTATCTCCGCAATTCGATGGGCACCCCCAGTGACAGCTGTCCACGTGTGGCACAAGGCGACACCTTGCCTGCAAGTCGGCATTGGTCTGCCAGTGACGGTCGGCGATGCTGCTGTGCGTGTAATCCCCACTGAGCAATTTGCAGTTGAAGTATTTCGGATTTGGCAATTTTTTACCATCACGCCCACGCGCACTCAATGTCCTGCTCACCTCGAATGACTTCACACGACCTTTAACGTTCACTGTGAAGCTGTCGGCGCGTACGATGCAATGGTTAACACTCGCTGCAGTGATGACCAGGGTGCCCTGCCAAATTCGAACTTAGAACCTTTGTAACAAGCGGCAAACGCTCTACCGCTGGTTACATCGCTCACCCATGCAATGGCCTCTCTTCTTTTTTCTTCTGCTGCTTCTTCTGAGCGGAGACAGAAATGACGCCCTACGCTGGAAGGGCCGTGATACAACCGGGGTAGTTGTAAGGAAGTTGACAATTGAAGGGTTTTTAATTGACACTTGTGAAATTTATTATTTTGTAGACATTGAGTCATGATTGAAAATAATTTTATTGATGATATACAGCACTGTATGTTGATCCACTACTGGATGGTGGCCACCCAAAGCTGTCTACTTGGCCATGCTGATTAGTGTGGGGTTAGAGAAGTTATTATTTTTAATGAAAACGTAGCTTTTCTGTAATGACGTGAAAGTCGTGAGTTTTTTTTTCTTTTTTGTTCTCGCAGTGAAAACTATTGGTCAAGTTTTGATGTACGCTGTCGGACACCAGTCACGCCATGAGAGATTTGGGAACAAAAATAACTGCCGTGAATTGAAATTTGGCATTTTTTTATTAATATTTGATCATACTTCACCATGCCGGTCAGTTTGGGTTGGCGAAAGGGTCAAGGGAAGGCGCGGTGGAGGGAGCAGGATTGTACCAACTACCACTCGCCAGAGTTGAACCCAAGACCAGGAACTGAACTCCGATGACAAGTTTGCAGTACAGTGTTCTAACCACAGCACCACCCAAAACAGGAAGGCGGATTTATAACGTTTAATCTGATCAACTGTAGTGGCAAGTGCAGCTAGTGATCACCTGCTCAGGAAAGTATGTTATGATGCAGAGATGCATACGAAAGCATTTACAAATACAAAGATCCCCCACGTAGCCTGAACAGACTGTTGGGGCCAGTGCTGTTTGCGAGCACCTATGAAGGCCGGCACAGAAAGCATGGGGGTGGGTGGCCAGCATCACGCCTGGCCGCCTTTGTCTCCCCAGTGGCGATGTTTACACACCGCACCAGGTACTCATTTGAGGCTGAGTCGACCTAGGAGAGGCCCAGGACCGGAACAGATTATCGTCACTGGTGTTGGCCGTGAGCGGGAATCGAACCCCGGTCGCCTGGTTCGTAGTGCAGCGTAGCGCTAACCGCTGCACTACCTCTCCCCACACACACACACACGCGTGCACACACACACACGCACACGTGCACACACACGTGCACACACACACGCGCACACGTGCACACACGCGTGGACACACACGTGCACACAGACACGCGTGCACACACACACGTGCACACACACACGCGTGCACACACACACAAACGCGTGCACACACACACACGCGTGCACACACACACGTGCACACACACACGCGTGCACACACACACACGCGTGCACACACACACACGTGCGCACACACACACGCGTGCACACACACACGCGCACCGTCGTGAGGCTGCGCGAGGGGGAGTGACCGCCGAGCGTGCCGATCGCAGTGGGTGGCCTCTCACCTCGTTAACCCCGCAGCAGCGCCACAGAGCTCGTGCCTTGCTTACTTACGTCGTTCGCCCGTTGTTTGTTTAGATTTCTCCCCAGAGTGGTCCACTCCAAGGAGGCACTCGCGTCACCATCACGGGCAGCAATATGGGCGGCCGCTTTGAGGACATTGAGCAAGGGCTCTTCATCGGAGGAGCCCGCTGCAGCCCGCTGAAGGAGTTCTACGAAGTGTCCAAGCGGTGTGTGTGGCTCTATGCGTGCGCCGCGGTAGACGGGATGTTAACCACCTCGCTTGGTATACAGGGGGTCGTGGGTTCGATCCCGACACCGATGCCTGCTGTGTATTTTGGAGGTTGCATGTTCTCCCCGTGGGGTTTTCTCCGGGTCCTCCGGCTTTTCCCCTCCACATTTAGGATCAACGTTTCACGAGTATTTGGCTGCTAGGAATGTCCACGTGATAAGCCGCTTCGTTGAGCTATCATTGGTGGCCAGGTTGATTCTGAAAAAGAGCTTTATAGCTTCGTGGGCCTTACCTGTAAAGTTGTATACATATTAAAAACACATCCCTGGCACGGCCTTTAACAGACTGTTGGGGCAAGCGCTGTTTGCGAGCACCTATTGAGAATGTCACGGTACATGTGTGGGGGTGGGCGGCCAGCACCAAGCCTGGCCCGCCTTTGCTTCCTATATTACCCCCCCCACACCAGGTACTCATTTAATGCTGAGTCGACCTAGGGGGACATCGAACGTAAACAATAAATGCCACGTTCCTTTTTTTCGACAGCATCGTGTGCATCACGAGTCGCAGCAACGTCACCGGGAGCCAGGTGCACGTGCACGTGAATGGGAGAGTGTCGGAGTCCACCGTCACTTACACATACACGGTGAGTTCCAGATGGTAGCCCTGCCTATCGGGTGCCTCTTTAACTCGACACAAGCTTCGTATCGTATACATATACGTATAACAAAATCTCAACTCATTCGTCGAGGACACTGTGTGTGGGGAGCGGTAGTGTGGCGATTAGCGCGCCACGCTACGAACCTTGGTGACCCACGTTCGAGTCCCGCTCAACACCATTGACGATTATCTGAACCGGTCCTGGGCCTCCCCTAGGTTGACTCAGTCTCAAATTAGTACCTGGTGTGGTGTGTAAATATTACCACGAGGGAGACAAAGGCGGCCGGGGGTGGTGCTGGCCACCCACCTCCTCGTGTGCCGTGCCGGTCTTCATAGGTGCTCGCTAACAGCACTTGCCCCAACAGTCTGTTAAGGCTACACGGGGGATCTTTGTAGTTGTTTTAGCCTTTAAAGGAAAAATATATCAGAGTCTAAATTTGGGGCAATGGTCCTCCACAGCACTGAAGGGCCATTAATTCTAGATTTGAAGCTTTCGTGACTGCAAGGATTCATATTCTTAGGTTTTTTCGGTAAAGTCACGTAGGTAAAACATCAAAATTAATAAAAAATAAATTTTAAAAAATCACGTAAAAACCTAAGAATATGAAGGGCCATTGCCTGAATCACCGCCGATGACAGAGCGTTCCTTTTAAAGCGACGGTGTTATTTTTGACGAATGTGTGTAGTCTTGTTTTGGTTGTTTGTGAGTGTGCACCCCTGCCGATGCAGTGTCACCGGACAATGTATTTACAGAGTTGATACAACAACAAAAAAGACTCGTTTGACTTTGCCTTTTAACATAAAAACACATAGTTGGGATGGAATTTTCACTCGTGGCCTTGTTTGAGAGCACACAGAGAGGACAGAGAGATTGATTGACTTGGAGTTGGTTATGAGACTTTATATCTGGGAATTCGTTTCCGAAAACTCGTTTCATTTTTGGCTTAAAGGGTTGTTGAGTTAAGAGGTCATTCTAAAAAAAAATATCCTGAAGCAAAACATTAGTGCTGGACACAGCCACATTTGCAAATGTGATTTGTAACCATGATCCTTTCCAGTATATCGATAGTTCACTGTAAATGTCATTTTATCGAGGGACCACTATTGCTGTGTTGTCTTGGTGTGGTCTGGGACTGTTTCATTGTTATTTTTTCTGCCTTGCTCAAGGTTGATAAAGCAGACTTAATTAATTATTATTATTATTTTTTGTGACCTGCTCACATTTTTTTCCATGTTGCACTCCTATCTCTTTTTGTTTTGTTGCTGCAACTTGCTGACCCGTCCATACGGGACACGTGTTGACAAAGAGCTTCATAGCTTATGGGATTCCGCCTGCAGTCTAAAATTAAGATTCTGAAAGATGATGATTATCGAGCCATATGGACCATGCGACTTTTGAATTGGGTAAAAAAGCATTTCCCTACCACGATAATCTCACGACCTTCTCAACTCTCTCGCCATTCCACGCCGTTTTATTGAGCCGAGAGTTGGGAATGGTGTTGTATATGGACGTTTGTATGTTGAACTTCTTTCGCACCATACGTGCTAATCGGAGGTGCGTTTAAACATCCAAGTCAAACAAATAATGGCCAAATGGAGACTTTGGGGGAACTTAAACTTTAACATTTCTCGGCATTTTTCAAACACTCGACGAAATTAACTTAGAAATAAAAACTCATCTTCTTGGTTCTTTCGGTAAAGTCACGTAGAAGGGAAGTAATAAAATAATAAAAATAAAACATAATAAAACAATTCTCACGACGTTTCGGCCACAACGCAAGCAGCCGTCTTCAGGTGAAAACCAGGTCCGTCGAGGCGACAGAGTCTGAATGAAACAGCACACGAGCTTGGAGCATATATATAAGCTGGGCGCATTGACAAAGGAATTTGCATATCAAAAGGAATTTAGCATATTTATGGGAAATGCAGGAATGTGATTAGTACTGCATATGCATGTGCATTATGCAGGATTACCAGCATCAAAGGGAGCTGCAGTTACTGCTGCTGCTGCAGTTGCTGCTGCTGCAGTTTCTGCTGCTGCTGCAGTTGCTGCTGCTGCAGTTGCTGCTGCTGCTGTTACTGCTGCTGCTGCACTTGCTGCTGCTGCTGCAGTTGCTGCCTTATCCATTTTAATATAACACTATGTATTATTCTACCCACCCTAATGTGTATCACACTGCTATATGTTTACTATACAATTACGACACCATACATTACTCTGCACACTGCACCATGCCAGTGAGTGGAACGCGGTCTGAAAGTCACCGTAAACGTGAACACAATCAGTTAAGATCCGAAATGGTTTATTACGTCCTTCCAATGATTGCTAAGCCAGAATCCATCTTCTCGGTTGAAATTGTCTCTGTGTTTGTATATGTGGATCGCCTCATGAACGAATCTCTCATGATAGCCAGATGGCTTGCAGAGAACCTCTGTCTTGGAGAAGTCAATATCATGTGAGCCCACTGAGTTGTAACAGTGATCTGCCACGGCTGAGGTGTTTGTCCTACCGTGTTTCAGGTCTGCCTTATGTTCACGGATGCGGTCCGAGACATGTCGTTTGGTTTCTCCAATGTAACTGCTACCACAGAGGCAACTTAGTTTGTAGACGCCAGGGTACTGTATGTCTGGAACCACATCTTTTACAGACGGGACCAGATCACGGATTTTATGTACTGTGTTGAATCGGACCTGGATCTTGTGTTTAATCAGGATTTTGGAGATCTTTTTTGTGACCCCAGCAATGTAGGGTAAGGTGATGGTCTTGAAAGGCTCCTCAACAGGATCCTTCTTGATGGTTGGAGTGATGGCTTTGCGGATTGTGTAGTCGGAGTAACCATTAGCCTTAAGAGCTTGGCGTACGTGTTTGAGTTCACTGGAAATGTGTTCATGGTCGGAGATGCATTGGGCTCTATGATATAGAGTCTTGATGAGGGAATTCTTCTGGGATGGATGGTGGTGGGAATCCGGTTTTAGATAAGCATCCGTGTGGGTGGCTTTCCTGTAGACAGAGTGGCTCATTGAACCATCAGGTCTCCTTTTGATTAGGACATCCAAAAGGGGTAGCTTGCCATCATTTTCGACTTCCATGGTGAATCTGATGGCTGGGTGTATGGAATTGATGTGGTCGAGAAATTGGTCTAGAGCAGGCCGGCCATGTGGCCAGATGACAAAAGTGTCGTCTACGTACCTCTTCCATAAGGTCGGGCGTAGAGTGGCAGTCTGGATGGCGTCCGTCTCAAATTTCTCCATGAAGATGTTGGCTACAACCGGAGATAGGGGGGAGCCCATTGGGGTGCCCTCAATTTGCTTGTAAAAGGTTCCATTCCAGGTGAAGTATGTATTGGTTAAGCAGTGTCTCACCAGGGGGGGTACCCCAGCATTCAGTCCTTGATGAACCAAGTCTTCAATGATTGCGATGGTGTCAGGCACAGGCACCTTGGTGAACAAGGAAACCACATCAAAACTGACAAGCAGGTCGTCTGGGGACAGGGCAATCCCCTTGATTGTCGATACCAGGTCAGTAGAGTTTAGTACTGCAGAGGTGGTTTTTCCAGTGAAAGGCCGTAGGATTTCGGACAAAAAACGAGCCAGTTTGTAAGTGGGGGAGTTGATAGTAGAAACAATGGGACGAAGAGGTGTATCTTCTTTATGTATCTTTGGCAAGCCGTACAATCTTGGTGGCCTGGCTGCAGAAGGTTTCAACGAGAACTGTTTGGTCTGATCAATTAATGCGGTTGAAGCAGAAATGATGTTGTTGGTTTTGGAGACGAGGCTGTTGGTGGGGTCTCTTTTTATTTTTGTATAGCTGCCATCGTTGAGTAGTTCTTGAATTTTGTTGTTGTATTCTATTTTGTCCATGATGACAGTGGCATTGCCTTTGTCGGCTGAGAGGATGACAATGTCATCCCTCTTTTTTAATTGAGCTAATTCAAAACGCTCATCTTTGCTGATGTTGCTAGCTGGCATCTTAGCGTTTTTGAGGGTTACAGAGATTTCAGATCTTGCTACGTCTGCAGCGATGTGACTCAAGCCCTTGAGAGCTACATCTACTCGAGCAATTATATCATTAACTGGTATGTGTCTAGGTGTGACTGCAAAGTTTAGTCCTTTAGCTAAAACGGATTTCAAACCTTCAGAAATAGGACTGTTACTGCGATTAATTACGACTTTGTTAACATCTAGCTTTTCAATGTGTGGGTCCGGTTTCTTGTTTGAGAGGCGGTTGAATTTGGAAATCAAGTTGTCCTTACACTTAGTCGACATAGCGGCAGCTGAAGAGGCAGTCATTTTTTCTACATGTTCCCAATCCGATGTGGACATTGTTACACTCAAAGATAAGTGTGATTTGTAGAGTGTCTTGTCTAACTGATCTAGTTTGGTGCGCGTAAGTCTGATTTTCTCTGAGATAAGAGCTAAGCTAGTTCTAGACAGAATTCGTTTCGCATTAGAAGAAGTTACAGCAGCAGATGTTAGTGTAAATGCGTTTGGTATTACCTTAGAGTCGCGGCATCTCTTCAGAAAGGTGAGAGACTCGATTAGCTGAGCCTTCTTATCCCGGAGCTTGTTGAAGGATCTCAAAGTTATGTGGAAACCCTCCCCGTAGAGGCGGTTAAATTTCGATTTAAAGCTTTCGTGACTGCAGGGATTCATCTTCTTGGTTCTTTCGGTAAAGTCACGTAGAAGGGAAGTAATAAAATAATAAAAACGCTAAGATGCCAGCTAGCAACATCAGCAAAGATGAGCGTTTTGAATTAGCTCAATTAAAAAAGAGGGATGACATTGTCATCCTCTCAGCCGACAAAGGCAATGCCACTGTCATCATGGACAAAATAGAATACAACAACAAAATTCAAGAACTACTCAACGATGGCAGCTATACAAAAATAAAAAGAGACCCCACCAACAGCCTCGTCTCCAAAACCAACAACATCATTTCTGCTTCAACCGCATTAATTGATCAGACCAAACAGTTCTCGTTGAAACCTTCTGCAGCCAGGCCACCAAGATTGTACGGCTTGCCAAAGATACATAAAGAAGATACACCTCTTCGTCCCATTGTTTCTACTATCAACTCCCCCACTTACAAACTGGCTCGTTTTTTGTCCGAAATCCTACGGCCTTTCACTGGAAAAACCACCTCTGCAGTACTAAACTCTACTGACCTGGTATCGACAATCAAGGGGATTGCCCTGTCCCCAGACGACCTGCTTGTCAGTTTTGATGTGGTTTCCTTGTTCACCAAGGTGCCTGTGCCTGACACCATCGCAATCATTGAAGACTTGGTTCATCAAGGACTGAATGCTGGGGTACCCCCCCTGGTGAGACACTGCTTAACCAATACATACTTCACCTGGAATGGAACCTTTTACAAGCAAATTGAGGGCACCCCAATGGGCTCCCCCCTATCTCCGGTTGTAGCCAACATCTTCATGGAGAAATTTGAGACGGACGCCATCCAGACTGCCACTCTACGCCCGACCTTATGGAAGAGGTACGTAGACGACACTTTTGTCATCTGGCCACATGGCCGGCCTGCTCTAGACCAATTTCTCGACCACATCAATTCCATACACCCAGCCATCAGATTCACCATGGAAGTCGAAAATGATGGCAAGCTACCCTTTTTGGATGTCCTAATCAAAAGGAGACCTGATGGTTCAATGAGCCACTCTGTCTACAGGAAAGCCACCCACACGGATGCTTATCTAAAACCGGATTCCCACCACCATCCATCCCAGAAGAATTCCCTCATCAAGACTCTATATCATAGAGCCCAATGCATCTCCGACCATGAACACATTTCCAGTGAACTCAAACACGTACGCCAAGCTCTTAAGGCTAATGGTTACTCCGACTACACAATCCGCAAAGCCATCACTCCAACCATCAAGAAGGATCCTGTTGAGGAGCCTTTCAAGACCATCACCTTACCCTACATTGCTGGGGTCACAAAAAAGATCTCCAAAATCCTGATTAAACACAAGATCCAGGTCCGATTCAACACAGTACATAAAATCCGTGATCTGGTCCCGTCTGTAAAAGATGTGGTTCCAGACATACAGTACCCTGGCGTCTACAAACTAAGTTTCCTCTGTGGTAGCAGTTACATTGGAGAAACCAAACGACATGTCTCGGACCGCATCCGTGAACATAAGGCAGACCTGAAACACGGTAGGACAAACACCTCAGCCGTGGCAGATCACTGTTACAACTCAGTGGGCTCACATGATATTGACTTCTCCAAGACAGAGGTTCTCTGCAAGCCATCTGGCTATCATGAGAGATTCGTTCATGAGGCGATCCACATATACAAACACAGAGACAATTTCAACCGAGAAGATGGATTCTGGCTTAGCAATCATTGGAAGGACGTAATAAACCATTTCGGATCTTAACTGATTGTGTTCACGTTTACGGTGACTTTCAGACCGCGTTCCACTCACTGGCATGGTGCAGTGTGCAGAGTAATGTATGGTGTCGTAATTGTATAGTAAACATATAGCAGTGTGATACACATTAGGGTGGGTAGAATAATACATAGTGTTATATTAAAATGGATAAGGCAGCAACTGCAGCAGCAGCAGCAAGTGCAGCAGCAGCAGTAACAGCAGCAGCAGCAACTGCAGCAGCAGCAACTGCAGCAGCAGCAGAAACTGCAGCAGCAGCAACTGCAGCAGCAGCAGTAACTGCAGCTCCCTTTGATGCTGTTAATCCTGCATAATGCACATGCATATGCAGTACTAATCACATTCCTGCATTTCCCATAAATATGCTAAATTCCTTTTGATATGCAAATTCCTTTGTCAATGCGCCCAGCTTATATATATGCTCCAAGCTCGTGTGCTGTTTCATTCAGACTCTGTCGCCTCGACGGACCTGGTTTTCACCTGAAGACGGCTGCTTGCGTTGTGGCCGAAACGTCGTGAGAATTGTTTTATTATGTTTTATTTTTATTATTTTATTACTTCCCTTCTACGTGACTTTACCGAAAGAACCAAGAAGATGAATCCCTGCAGTCACGAAAGCTTTAAATCAAAATAAAAACTCACTTGACGTGTCTCTTTTTTCCACGCGGCCATTTGCAACCGGAATGAGACCCAAGAATTTCCTGTCAGGTTTCCTGAAACAACTCAAATACAACCACAAAACATAGCCCAACGACTCTCGCACTCACAGGACCCCAAGGTGGACAAAGTGGAGCCCCTGAAGGGGATCAAGGCTGGTGGCACAGTGGTCACCATCAGGGGGAGGGACCTGGACGTTGGCTCCAGTCTTGATGTCCGACTTGATGCGAACAAATCCTGCACGATACTCAAGTGAGGACGCCTCGAGTTGATGCCACGTAGCCCATCTGCACAAGGGCGCCACGGTGGCGAGATGTTAACTACCTCGCCGGGTATACAGGAGGTCAAGGGTTCAATCCCGACCCTGACGCCTGCTGTATTTGGAGTTTGCATGTTCTCTCTCCCCGAGGCCATGTGGAATTTTTTCCAGGTCCTCTGGTTTTTCCCTCCACATTTAGAAACACGCGTTTTAAATATTTGGCTGCAATAAATTTCGACGTGATAAGCCACTAAGTTGAGCTATCATTTGTGGCCAGGTCGCTTCTGAAAAAGCTATATAGCTCAGTGGGCCTTACCTGGTAAAATAAAAATATTTGGCCACTGACCAACTCCAGGACTGGCTTATCGGCCAACTGCCTGGTAGGCCAGTGGCCAAATTGAACCGTGTCGGAGACCTCGGCACAGCGTGCAGCGTTCTGGTTCACGTATTAAAACTAAAACACACATTGATTCTAATTGTGGAGGGAAAACTGAAGGACTCGGATTAAAATCCACGCGACCTCCTTGTACACCGGGCGAGGTAGTTAACATCTCGACACTGCGGCGCCCACCATACACATGGTAATCATCGCCCCCCTACTCGAAGACTAATGTCCCATGTCACTTTTGCAAATTCAACTTAGCCTGGTATTTTGAGTTGATCAAGTTGTGAAACGAAATCAACTTGGGACTTGTTTCACTAAACAAATGTATGTCTCTTCCCAGTAAAATCAGCACGGTGATCAAGTGCAAGATGCCAGAATGGGACAGCGTTGGCGAGACAAACATCTGCCTGCACTGCGATGACAGCAGGCAGTGCCTCTTGGAAAAGACGGATAAATTCAAAATCATCGACAACCCCATGGTGGTGAAGCTGCACCCGTACAAGAGCCACAAAGAGTGAGTGTGCTTACAAACGACATCAACAACAATAACAACAGCAACAACAATAAAAACATCAACAACAATAACAAGATATTCTTGGTTCTTTCGGTAAAGTCACATAGAAGGGAAATAATAAAATAATAATAATTCTTGTATTATATTTATATTATTTTATTATTTCCCTTCTACGTGACTTTACCGAAAGAACCAAGAATATGAATCCCTGCAGTCACGAAAGCTTTAAATCAAAACAATAACAACATCAACAACAATGACGTACTCCAAGTGCAAGTTCCCAGGTTGGGCTCTGTGCCGAGCATTTCTTCTTTTCAGCTTCTGCCACGCGCTACTGCGAACATCTTCAATTAAATTCCCGAAGCTGCCCACAGTAATGCATGGCCGAGGGCATATGAGAGAGGAAACGCTCGATGCGCAGCCCAGCCCAGAGAACAAACACTTGGGTTACAAGTGACCGCAAGGCCTCACACATTAAAATAAACAACAACTCACGTGTATAACGCACCTGGAACTTACCGGTCATCTCCGATGGTTAGGATTAAATGTGGAGAATAGGAGCGAACGGGGGCTTAGCAAGGGCAGGAGAGAAAGGAAGCGGTTAAGGGAGTCCGAAGGCACGCCGCTGAACAGGAAGGTTTTGAGCAGAGACTTGATGCAGAGAGAGGGAGGAGGCCAAACGGAGGTCCATGTGGAGGGAGGTCCAAAGGGTGGAGGCTCCGTGGTTACAAAATTGAAGCCACCAATGCGCCACAACACGCACCGCGTGCTCACAATGTCTTTATGATTATTGCTCCTCGCATTATGGATGAATAGGAGATCTACCGTGGCTATGCTGATCTCTAAACTATCTCCGAGAGCTCCGCGCATACATAGGTGTACGTGCAGGTGGGAGCATCTCCTGTGCGCTGTGACATCATAGTGCCCTACGTGCCGTTGGCTCTTTGGCGACGGACGCAGCTTCACGATGTCGATTTATCGTGCAGTTGTCGTTCATCAAGTTGTTGGCGTGCATTTCATCTCTCGTTTCACTGCCGCCCTTTAGGGGAGGACGACAAATCCAGGTCTCCTTGACGGGCGAAGTCGTGGCGCAGAAAGTGGCTATGAGCATTCACCTGGACAGCACGGAAGTGAGCGTGAGTAGCCACACAACGGAGTGCGGTTTCTCCCACTCACACACAGTGTGGTCTCTCCCACTCACACACAGCACAGACTATCACACTCAGACACAGTGTGGTCTCTCCCATTCACACACAGCACAGACTATCCCACTCACACACAGTGTGGTCTATCCCACTCACACACAGCACAGACTATCCCACTCACACACAGTAGAGACTATCCCACTCACACACAGTGCGGTCTATCCCACTCACACACAGCACAGACTATCCCACTCACACACAGCACAGACTATCCCACTCACACACAGTGTGGTCTATACCACTCACACACAGCACAGACTATCCCACTCACACACAGCACAGACTATCCCACTCACACACAGTGCGGTCTATCCCACTGACACACAGCACAGACTATCCCACTCACACACAGTGTGGTCTATCCCACTCACACACAGTGTGGTCTCTCCCACTCACACACAGCACAGACTATCCCACTCACACACAGTGTGGTCTATCCCACTCACACACAGTGTGGTCTCTCCCACTCACACACAGCACAGACATTCCCACTCACACACAGCACAGACTATCCCACTCACACACAGCACAGTCTCTCCCACTCACACACAGTGTGGTCTCTCCCACTCACACACAGCACAGACTATCCCACTCACACACAGCACAGTCTCTCCCACTCACACACAGTGTGGTCGCTCCCACTCACACACAGCACAGACTATCCCACTCACACACAGCACAGACTATCCCACTCACACACAACACAGACTATCCCACTCACACACCGCACAGACTATCCCACTCACACACAGCACAGACTATCCCACTCACACACAGCACAGACTATCCCACTCACACACAGCACAGACTATCCCACTCACACACAGCACAGACTATCCCACTCACACACAGTGTGGTCTCTCCCACTCACACACAGCACAGACTATCCCACTCACACACAGTGTGGTCTATCCCACTCACACACAGCACAGACTATCCCACTCACACACAGCACAGACTATCCCACTCACACACAGCACAGACTATCCCACTCACACACAGCACAGACTATCCCACTCACACACAGTGTGGTATATCCCACTCACACACAGTGTGGTCTATCCCACTCACACACAGTGTGGTCTATCCCACTCACACACAGCACAGACTATCCCACTCACACACAGTGTGGTCTCTCCCACTCACACACAGTGTGGTCTATCCCACTCACACAGAGCACAGACTATCCCACTCACACACAGTGTGGTCTATCCCGCTCACACACAACACAGACTACCCCACTCACACACAGTGTGGTCTCTCCCACTCACACACAGCACAGACTATCCCACTCACACACAGCACATACTACCCCACTCACACACAGCACAGACTATCCCACTCACACACAGTGTGGTCTATCCCACTCACACACAGCACAGACTATCACACTCACACACAGCACAGACTATCCCACTCACACACAGCACAGACTATCCCACTCACACACAGTGTGGTCTATCCCACTCACACACAGCACAGACTATCCCACTCACACACAGTGTGGTCTATCCCACTCACACACAGCGCGGTCTATCCCACTCACACATAGCACAGACTATCCCACTCACACACAGTGTGGTCTATCCCGCTCACACACAGCACAGACTATCCCACTCACACACAGCACAGACTACCCCACTCACACACAGCACAGACTATCCCGCTCACACACAGCACAGACTATCCCACTCACACACAGCACAGACTACCCCACTCACACACAGCACAGACTACCCCACTCACACACAGCACAGACTATCCCACTCACACACAGCACAGACTATCCCGCTCACACACAGCACAGACTATCCCGCTCACACAGAGCACAGACTATCCCACTCACACACAGCACAGACTATCCCGCTCACACACAGCACAGACTATCCCACTCACACACAGCACAGACTATCCCACTCACACACAGCACAGACTATCCCACTCACACACAGCACAGACTATCCCACTCACACACAGCACAGACTATCCCGCTCACACACAGCACAGACTATCCCGCTCACACACAGCACAGACTATCCCACTCACACACAGCACAGACTATCCCGCTCACACACAGCACAGACTATCCCACTCACACACAGCACAGACTATCCCACTCACACACAGCACAGACTATCCCACTCACACACAGCACAGACTATCCCACTCACACACAGCACAGACTATCCCGCTCAGACACAGCACAGACTATCCCACTCACACACAGCACAGACTATCCCACTCAAACACAGCACAGACTATCCCACTCACACACAGCACAGACTATCCCACTCACACACAGCACAGACTATCCCACTCACACACAGTGTGGTCTATCCCACTCACACACAGCACAGACTATCCCACTCACACACAGCACAGACTACCCCACTCACACACAGCACAGACTATCCCACTCACACACAGCACAGACTATCCCACTCACACACAGCACAGACTATCCCACTCACACACAGCACAGACTATCCCACTCACACACAGCACAGACTATCCCACTCACACACAGTGCGGTCTATCCCACTCACACACAGCACAGACTATCCCACTCACACACAGTGTGGTCTATCCCACTCACACACAGTACAGACTATCCCACTCACACACAGCACAGTCTCTCCCACTCACAAACAGTGTGGTCTCTCCCACTCACACACAGCACAGACTATCCCACTCACACACAGCACAGTCTCTCCCACTCACACACAGTGTGGTCGCTCCCACTCACACACAGCACAGACTATCCCACTCACACACAGCACAGTCTCTCCCACTCACACACAGTGTGGTCTCTCCCACTCACACACAGCACAGACATTCCCACTCACACACAGCACAGACTATCCCACTCACACACAGCACAGTCTCTCCCACTCACACACAGTGTGGTCTCTTCCACTCACACACAGCACAGACTATCCCACTCACACACAACACAGACTATCCCACTCACACACAACACAGACTATCCCACTCACACACAGCACAGACTATCCCACTCACACACAGCACAGACTATCCCACTCACACACAGCACAGACTATCCCACTCACACACAGCACAGACTATCCCACTCACACACAGCACAGACTATCCCACTCACACACAGTGTGGTCTCTCCCACTCACACACAGCACAGACTATCCCACTCACACACAGTGTGGTCTATCCCACTCACAGACAGCACAGACTATCCCACTCACACACAGCACAGACTATCCCACTCACACACAGCACAGACTATCCCACTCACACACAGCACAGACTATCCCACTTCACACGTGTGGTCTATCCCACTCACACACAGTGTGGTCTATCCCACTCACACACAGTGTGGTCTATCCCACTCACACACAGCACAGACTATCCCACTCACACACAGTGTGGTCTCTCCCACTCACACACAGTGTGGTCTATCCCACTCACACACAGCACAGACTATCCCACTCACACACAGTGTGGTCTATCCCGCTCACACACAACACAGACTACCCCACTCACACACAGTGTGGTCTCTCCCACTCACACACAGCACAGACTATCCCACTCACACACAGCACAGACTACCCCACTCACACACAGCACAGACTATCCCACTCACACACAGTGTGGTCTATCCCACTCACACACAGCACAGACTATCACACTCACACACAGCACAGACTATCCCACTCACACACAGCACAGACTATCCCACTCACACACAGTGCGGTCTATCCCACTCACACACAGCACAGACTATCCCACTCACACACAGTGTGGTCTATCCCACTCACACACAGTACAGACTATCCCACTCACACACAGCACAGTCTCTCCCACTCACACACAGTGTGGTCTCTCCCACTCACACACAGCACAGACTATCCCACTCACACACAGCACAGTCTCTCCCACTCACACACAGTGTGGTCGCTCCCACTCACACACAGCACAGACTATCCCACTCACACACAGCACAGACTACCCCACTCACACACAGCACAGACTACCCCACTCACACACAGCACAGACTATCCCACTCACACACAGCACAGACTATCCCGCTCACACACAGCACAGACTATCCCGCTCACACACAGCACAGACTATCCCACTCACACACAGCACAGACTATCCCGCTCACACACAGCACAGACTATCCCACTCACACACAGCACAGACTATCCCACTCACACACTGCACAGACTATCCCACTCACACACAGCACAGACTATCCCACTCACACACAGCACAGACTATCCCGCTCACACACAGCACAGACTATCCCGCTCACACACAGCACAGACTATCCCACTCACACACAGCACAGACTATCCCGCTCACACACAGCACAGACTATCCCACTCACACACAGCACAGACTATCCCACTCACACACAGCACAGACTATCCCACTCACACACAGCACAGACTATCCCACTCACACACAGCACAGACTATCCCGCTCACACACAGCACAGACTATCCCACTCACACACAGCACAGACTATCCCACTCACACACAGTGTGGTCTATCCCACTCACACACAGCACAGACTATCCCACTCACACACAGCACAGACTACCCCACTCACACACAGCACAGACTATCCCACTCACACACAGCACAGACTATCCCACTCACACACAGCACAGACTATCCCACTCACACACAGCACAGACTATCCCACTCACACACAGCACAGACTATCCCACTCACACACAGCACAGACTATCCCACTCACACACAGTGCGGTCTATCCCACTCACACACAGCACAGACTATCCCACTCACACACAGTGTGGTCTATCCCACTCACACACAGTACAGACTATCCCACTCACACACAGCACAGACTATCCCACTCACACACAGTGTGGTCTATCCCACTCACACACAGCACAGACTATCCCACTCACACACAGTGTGGTCTATCCCACTCACACACAGCACAGACTATCCCACTCACACACAGCACAGACTACCCCACTCACACACAGCACAGACTATCCCACTCACACACAGCACAGACTATCCCTCTCACACACAGTGTGGTCTATCCCACTCACACACAGCACAACCTATCCCACTCACACACAGTGTGGTCTATCCCACTCACAGCGCAATCCGCTTTAGGAGGGTTTTCCCAGTGATCTTTCCTGTGCTGGACAGAAAAGCAATCACGTTCGTACGTGTCTCCTTTCTTGAAGATTGTCACGATCTGAGCAATCTCATCCCAACACGTCTCACCTGTACAGCAATGCCCTCTGTCCTGTCTGTAGAGTAACGCACGTGGCCTCTATGGAGGAGGTGTGCATCTCCGGTTTGATGTCATAAGACGACGTCTCCATTCGGAACTCTCGCAGCTGGGATGGCAGTGAACTCTTCCCTGTATACATACTATAATCCAAAACGCACCCACACTTCAACCTTCACGGATCACTCAATTCAGGGGAGGCCACGGTGGTAAGATGTTTACTAACTCGCCCGGTATACAGGAGGTCGTGAGTTCGAGCTCGACCCTGACGCCCATCTCCCCGTGGTGCGTTTCACAGTATGTGGCTGCTATAAATATCCACTGGATGATGAGCCACTTCTTTGAAACCATCATTTGCAGCGAGATCGCTTCTGAAAGAGAGCTATATAGCTCAGTGGGTTTCACCTGCTAAACAATAAAATTATTTAAAAGTTTAGTTCTCCCTCCGTACATCTTGAACGGCCCCTCGTGCCCCCCCCCCCCCCCGCCCCCACTGCCCCCCGACTTCTGCTCCGCTTCCGTCCGCAGAAATGCAACATCTCGTCGTCGTCGAAAGAGCCGATGATCGAGTGCCCGTCCCCGCGGCTCAACAGGACGACGGGCAGCCGTCTGCGGGTCAAAGCGCAGTTCCATTTCGACAACCACATCAGCATCCAGGACTTTGACTACTACGAAAACCCACGGTTTGAGTTGATCAACAAGCCGACGCTGCAGAAGAAGGAGCTAATCCAGCTGACGTTCAAGGTGAGGCAATGCTCCGCCGGGAATGAGCGTCCACTCTGTGGGGAAGTTCATCGGTGGTTGTCCTATGGATATACTCGCCCCCCGCCATATGAATGTGGAATTTCCACTACCGGCTCAGGGCTGTACACCGGAGATGAGTGCTGCTTCAATGTTAATTTGAGCAGAACACTCCCATTGACTGTGGCTTGAAGTGAGCGCAGCGTTGAATCTATTCAGTGGGAATTACAATCATAGAGTGTCGAAGCAACATATCTTATGAAAGCATATTACTGTTCCTGCTACGATACACAGTTTACAAAATACAGATGTTGATGAATGAAAATGTAACAAACAAATGAAACGTGTACAGGTGTAATTACGTCACATCAGATGGGTGCCCCGGTGACGAGATGTTAACTACTTCGCCTGGTATGCAGGAGGTCGTGGGTTTGATCCCGACCCTGACGCAGGTATATTTAGAGTTTGCATGTTCTCCCCGTGGTCATGTGGATTTTTCTCCGGGTATTCCGGTTTTTCCCTCCAACATTTAGAAACATGTGTATGGCCGCGATAGATTCCCACGTGATAAGCCACTTCGTTGAGGTGTGATTTGTGGCCAGGCCGCTTCTGAAAAAGAGCTGCATAGCTCAGTGAGCCTTACCTGGTCCCATATAAATAGTCGAGTTTTACAATCGTGTTTAGTTTGCAAGGGAGATGTGTGGTGCATCAGCACAGTTAGAGGGACATTTTTTTTGTAATGGTGGCCTTCATCCAGCAGTGGATTGAGCATTGCTGGCGATAATGATGCTAGCATCTAAATGCAACTGATTTTGACTCCGAATCACTCCTGGTATTGAGTCCAATGTGGGATGTGATGGCAAGGAATCTGGTGCTCAGCTATCCTCCCAAACAGAGAACACCACCCCTTAACATATACATTTCCCATTGCAGGTCCCTTCTTTCTAGAGACCCGGTGGGCCTTTCCTGAATAAATAAATCAAGTTATTATTATAAACCCCATGATTATGTGTTTAGTTTTGTCTCCGTTCTGATGCATTGTTAAATAATGACTCCAAAATCACGTTGTCGAGCACATTTGTGGGAGAACAAAAACACGCAAAAATCTATTGCATGTGTGTGTGCTGTTGTTTAGTTCTAATACAATCGAATAATGGCATTTCTATTAGAGAGCGGGAAGGAGACACGGCGTCTGTGACAGCCCATTGTGTGCTGTGTATTAAAAACACATTACAGATGTGCCTCTGGTGCTTTGTTGCACTGTTTAATCCCACCCTGTCCGTGCGCCATGCAAAACTACTTACTGCAAACAATGGAGCTATTATATTTAGAAACACAGCGAGGCATTGTGTTGTAAAATGAAATCCACCAATCTGAAAAAAAAAAAATTACGACGTTGTCCACGTGCCACTCAGAGAAGTTGTGCTTTGAGAATTGTTGTTCATTTATTTAATTCTGCATCCTCCCGCCCACCCCTCGCCTGTAAAGAATTTCTCTTCAAACTTGGACCTCGCGTTGTCAGAGATCTACATCTTTGTCGGCCACGTGCCTTGCCTGAGCCTTCAATTCTTGGACAACAAGGACAGATTCACCTGCTCCGTCAACCTCTCCACCGTGGAGGACTCGTCTCTGCCGGTGACAGTAAGTGCAGCCTCCTTCTTGAAGAAGAAAAAAAAACAAGTTTCTTCACCGCCTCGCGGTCGTGGTACAATGTTGTCGCTGTGAAGAATCTTAACATCGTAGTCCAAAAATGTCAAAGCCATATCTTTTTTTCAAATGAACTTTAAGGCAGTGCTCATCACCTGTTTGCAGTCCTAAGCCACTTTCAGTCCCGAGCCAATGGTGGAAATTCCACGTTCTTATGACGGGGTTGAGTCTATCCATCGGATAACCACTGTTTACCTTGCCCACAAATTGTTAGCCGAGTCAATCCCCAACCGGGAATTCAACTTGCAATCTTGTGATTGCGAGCCTCTTGCTCTACCGCTGAGCCAACGCACCAGGTTAACATCGTAGTCCTTGTACCTGATATTGAGTAGTGCCTGATAACCAGGAGAGCCTCGCTGAGTCTTGAGACTCTTTTTCAGGAGGGTCCTCCTTTTGGGTTATTGGCCAATATTTGGCTTCTTGTGGGAGGAAACTGGATTACCAAGAGAAAATCTATGCACAGCAGGAGATAGCATTGAAAGCTCCACACAGATAGCTTCAAGAATCCGTTTGCTGTATTGCCTTCTGGCCATCTCGCAGCCCTAGCCAACAGCACAGAGTGCTCCCTGGAAATCTTCCATCCACTTACGAACCCGGTGCTAAATCGTAACAACTGACAAGATCTCGTCACATTCCGGGTTTATTTGGCATTCGGACTTGTCTGAGGCTCATTTGAGTCAAGCGAAAGCATCCAGATGCAGAAGGGAGAACTTGGGACACCGGAGGATTGCACAGCGCAGCATCCGAGCCACTGAGAGATCGCATCGGTCTCGTTTGCTAATCCCACTGGCCGCATGAGATTACTGCAACCACCAAGCCCACTTCCTGAGCCGACTCGTGGCTCTCTGCTTTGGATTTACGCGAGCAAATATCTCTAGACAAAATGTGTATATATATTTACATATACAAAGGTATTGCTTGCGCATGCCATTGCTGGCAGAACGGCATACACTAGAGCAGGGGTGGCCAACCTGCAACGAACCAAGAGCCAAAAGGTTATCCATGAGCTCTGCAAAGAGCCAAGCGTATACGCGAGTGTATATATCTTGACAGTTTTCGGCACAACACGGGAGACATTCACTATTCGTTGCCACTGTGATCGTACGTTCTACGTTATGCCCCTTCGGTAGATCCGTGTGCGGTGGATTAAAGAGGCGCACGCGGCTCGGGACACACCAGTTGGCTACCGCTGCGCGAGATGGAGCTCCCGAGAGCCCCGCCACTTGAGCTTTCTCGAGGGGGTTATTTTGGCGAACTTTTTCCACGCTTCGGCAAAGATTTTGGGAGTACACAAACTTTACCCCAAAACAGACGACGTGCCCATCAACTACCTGTGCTGTACCCACAATTACTGCTGGGCAGACAGAGGCAGCAATCGAGGCCGGGGGTGGCAATAAAAACACATTTTAAGTTTTTAAATGTTATTAGTTAAGGCCCCACTGAGCTATGTAGCTCTTTTTCAGAAACGACCTGGCCACAAATGACAGCTCAACGAAGTGGCTCGTCACCACGTGGAAATGTTTCGCAGCCAATTACTCTGGATGCGTGTTTCTAAATGCGGACGGATAAAACCAGGAGAACCCGGAGAATAAGCGACGGCGTCACGGGGGAGAGGGACACGCAAACTGCAAATATAGAGCAGGCGTCAGGGTCGGAATCGAACCCACGACCTCCTGTATACCAGGCGAGGGAGTTGACATCTTGCCCCATTGTTTCCACTGTCATGCCCAGGAGATTGCAAGTCCAGTTTGCTAACCATCACACCATGGCAGCATTCCAGTGTTAGAATGCATCTGTCTAATTGATCTTAAGTTTCATCATTGCACAAATTGTACTTTAGTTCATTGTGCTCAAATTACCCTTAATTCATGTTGTTAATATGGAATCCAGTGTGCTAGCCATTACTGCATTGCAAATATATTGGAACGTGTGTTTCATTTCGATTTCAAGCTTTCGTGACTGCAGGGATTCATCTTCTTGGTTCTTTCGGTAAAATCACGTAGAAGGGAAATAATAAAATAATAAAAATTTACGTAATAAAATACAACGCAAGCCGTCCTCAGGTGAAGAACAGGTCTGTCGGAAAGACACGGTTCATTCAGATGCTTGCGTTGTGGCCGAAACGTCGTGAGAATTGTTTTTGATTATGTTTTATTTTTATTATTTTATTATTTCCCTTCTACGTGACTTTACCGAAAGAACCAAGAAGATGAACGTGTGTTTCCTCAAATGGTATTATGCAACCGCCGCATAAACGCACCGTAAATGTCGCGGAGTGTTTCTTAGTTCATATTATTTTACAGTAAGATGAACACAAATGGAACATGCTGCTTCTAGCACATGCAGGGAAGGTTGTTGCATCACAAACTCGACCACGGAAGACTTATCTCTTCCTTGCACGCATCACAGACTTTTTTTTTTTGCCGCTCAACCGCAGCCTGCGGCGCGTTCCGCCAAGCAAGCAACAGCATAATGTGTCGGTTCTACTTACAGGTCGATACATTTATAGATACCCCACGAAAATCAAAGAGGCGGGTGGGGGGGTAGGGGAATTATAGAAGAAATTACAAGTTCATTCAAAGCCTCCGCACGTCACCTCCCACCCATCTCAACCCGCTCATTAAATCCGCTCTTCTCCGCCATGCGTGGGAGCCGTCGCCTTCACGGCCGTTCAATCGGCCAGTCGTGAAGAGAGAAAGAGGGAGGTTGAGAGATCAGTGGGGTGTCTGTAAATGGATCGCCCCGATGAATAAGAAACACGCCGTTGGACACTTGTGACCTTGATTCAAGTAAGATTTGATTTAGATGATCAGCATTTACTGCTGGAAAGCTGCTCCTATTGGTGAATTCAAAACTCGTCACCTTTTGTCAATTGCCCTCGGGATTCCCAGTGTTCTCAGTGCGCCCTCCCTCCGCCCACCTGTAGAGTCAGTGCACCATTTAGAATCAGCGTGACGAGCGTCGAGTATTTGGCTGCTATTAACGTCCACGTGATGATAGGCCGCTTCGTTGAGCCATCATTTGTGGCCAGGTCGCTTCTGAAACAGAGCTGCATTGGCCAGTGGGACTTACACCTGGTAACGGAAACATGGTTTTGTGATTTAAAGCTTTCGTGACTGCAGGGATTCATATTCTTGGTTCTTTCGGTAAAGTCACGTAGAAGGGAAATAATAACATAATATAAAATAATGAAAATTATCACGACGTTTCGACTGCAACACGAGCAATCATCATCAGGTGTGAAATCCACAGCAAGAAAATTTGAAAAAAGTAAAAAAAAAAAAAAAAATTCTAATTTTCTTGCTGTGGATTTCACACCTGATGATGATTGCTTGTGTTGCAGTCGAAACGTCGTGAGAATTTTTATTGTTTTATATTATTTTGGTTTAGTTTAGTTTTTATTTCCTGTCTCGAGATGAGGCATCAGCCGGTTACATATCTTTAGATTGTGATGCGCTAAGAGGTGGAGAGAGCAACAGTGCGTGGATTGCAGAACACGCACAGGTTAAAGATGTCACATATTGACCGTTCATAAAAACACAACTTGACTTGGGCTGGAGACACGCCACTCCCGAACAAGATAACCTACGGGCGGTTGGCGTGAATAATGACAGAGCAGCAGCGCAAGGAATGAGCCCCTCCATCGGGGAGATGGAGCGACGAGACCGGCCCATGTGCTGCTCGACGTGGCGACACGTCGTGAGCCTGTCGGGAGATGGAGCTGGCTTTAACCAACAGTGCGTAGATCGTGGTAGATGATGATGGGACACTTTACAGTTGGTCAAAGGTAATTAACATCTCCAGAGTATATTTTCACGAAGCAAAGAGACGTGGACTTTGCCGCTGGTTTAAATAAAGGATGTAATTGTTGATTTACGATAATATCCATATTGTGGAGTGATAACAAACACATGTGAAGTCATTGCTTCCTCCTTAAGCTGGATTCAGTTAACTAAAAAAACGGATGCAACGTTTTCTTGTTGCCTTTGAAGGAATCGCTCTCACTGAGACATGTAAGCAGCCCTTCCATGACAATTGGCACTGCTGTGAAACCCTGGACACGTGTGAGTGAGGAGAGACAACAGCAACACAGACATTCGTCAAGGGATACCTTTGACAGGCATTTGTCATGGATTCTCTTTGTGTTTTACCATCACATCCTTTGCACTGAAGGAACGTCCTTGAAAAGCCAAATGCATTCCAGTAACTTATTCCAACGATTGGCTCATAATGCCGAATCGTTTGGCCAGGAAAGAATCGATGATGATCAGAATTTGTTTCAATTTTGGCCCTGCTGCGTTGGGATGTTTGGCCTATTTCAATGACGATTGTTTGATCCATGTGGGTGTCACGGTGGCGAAATGTTAACTACCTCGCCTGGTGTATAGGAGGTCGTGGGTTCAATCCCGACCCTGATGCCTGCTGCTGTATATTTGGAGTTTGCGTGCCTCTCGCCCCGTGGTCGCGTGGATTTTTCTCCGGGTCTTCCGGTTTTCTCTCTCCACATTTAGAATCAACATCACGCGTTTAGAGTATTTGGCTGCTATACATTTTCACACGATAAGCCACTTCGTTGAGCTATCATTTGTGGCCAGGTCGCTTCCGAAAAAGAGCTACATAGCTCAGTGGGCTTTAGCTGGTAAAATAAAATTAAAGTTTAATATTTGAATGCTACCGCTACTCCCTGCCTTCCAGCTACGACCAGGCCTACCACATCCCCCATCCCCTTCTTAACCACTTACACTTGTTTTGTCAGCATAACTACGTTACCACCACTTTTAATGATAGACTCACTCTTTATCTCAAGCACTGTCATCTTGTGTACCATTTTATGCGTTACTTGAATAAGGCGCCATACAAATCTATACGAGACAAGGCACTTGGGAGGAAACTGGAGAACGCGGAGAACACCTACCACACGTGCGAGAGGGTGACACTCAATGCAGCCACCTCGTGGTCTCTCTGCCTACAACACCTGGCAAGCCTCGGTGGTCACCCATCCGAGGACTGAGCAGGCTTAAGTCTGCAAAGCTGAGATTCGACAAGATCAGTCACATTCAAGGTGATATGGTCATGGGGCAAATCAGTTTGAACTCAATTGGAACATACAGAGTGGCCATTGCCCCGTACTGTGACAACTTGGCAGGGCCCTCCTGAAAGAGAGTCATGAGACTGAGTGAGGCTTTCCTGGGTCAGTAAACAATTATATTAGTGCGGTGACGTGAGGCAGATTCCGATGGACACCTCATGAACTCTGATTCTGTCTCTGAGCAGTCGCATAGTTCTCGAGTTTACAGGCAGTGTCACTGCACTGGGACCCATGGGATGGAGTGGCCTTCGTGCGGCGATACAAAAGGTGGGGAGGGGGCCCAAACCAACCACGTTCCACAACCGCCCCTGACATTGCGTTTCCCCTCGGCTGTCTGTGCCCGCAGGTTCAGGTCGGGCACTACAAGGAGATGGTGGAAATGCTGACGGTGGATAAATCCAACTTGACGACTGCCATTGCTCTCTTCCTGGCCCTGCTCATCGTCTGCATAATTGGTGAGCGAGCTCTCGGCTCACCTTCATCGTCGTCGTCGTCTCCGTGAGCTCTCTGCCCAAGGGCAGGTCCCCTGGCTCTCCGGCTGCTTCCATGCCACCCCACCCCCTGGCCTTTCTTCTTTAGCGCGAAACGGCAAACTCGACGCAAAGGGGTTCTTTGCGCAGGAACGAGCAGAGGTCGAATCGTTAACTCCCTCCCCTCCTCCTCTCCCCATCTCTCCGCAGCGGCGTTTCGATGAATTGTTGCAATTCGTGGTTGTGATTCAATTGGAGAATAATTTACTGTAAATATTGGGGTGAATCCCACCCTCCTCTCCCTTCCTCAGTCTTCTTCCCGTCCGCCTTAAATAGGCTGTTCCCGATCGTCGCCCCCTACCGCGGCAGGGCAGCGAGCACGGACGGCCCCGGTCGGTCCATCATTTTGCGGGTGCATCGCTCCGGGTTTGCTGCGGTTTCCCCCTCTTCGAAACATACTTTGTATTCTGGGCTTTTGAATTATAACAAAGAACATAAAACTTGTCGGGGTGGATATAGGGGCACACCCGTGGCTGCGAGCTATCACAAACGTTAATTGATTGTCACAATTCAGGTTCGATTCAAGAAACATTTGTGTTACCGTTGTGATGCATAGCAGCGCCTCTAGTTGCTGAAGGGGGTCACATGAATCAGCCACACGGCTACCGTTGTTCGGCAGTGTTGGTGATGGTGTTTTACATCAAAAACAAGAGAGCCAAGCACAACCTGCAGAAAATCCTCGTGCAGATGGAGGAGATGGAGGCGCAGATCCGAGACGAAATCCGCAAAGGTGAGGACAGAATTCTTCGCTTCATCGCTGCACGTTAAACACGCACACACACACACCTGTCACCAAACCACGCGGAATGTGCCCGATATAGTCAGATCCCTGGAAGCTAAGCAGGCTCGAGCATGGATAGTGCTTTATTGGGTGACCAACACGCAGCAGAGGGCAGTGCAGCAAAATCCATTGTTGTACTCTACTTTATATGCTCCCGTAGCATTGCAAAAATGAGCAACACACAACAAATCTGGCTTTCCAAAATGCAAGCTTCCTTTTCGAGAGGGAGTGACCTGACCTGGGGGCAGCGAGCAAACATGTTAAACGGAGAGAGAACTAACAGCTCGGCGACCACCGCCTCACTGCCATCTGCGAGTCGCAAAGCAGCAGGTACCGTGCGTAGCAAACACTCGGCAATGCACAACAGTGCGCGTTTGGACAAGGAAAAGTGAGAGAATGGGAACTGCATACCGCCCACTTTCCATCCGTTCGAGGCGAACGAGCGGCAATCTGCGGGGCGCGACCGCGACATTGCGACGGTGCCAAGGGGCGCCGTCGGAGCTCGTCATGGGAAATGCTCAAACCACGTCGTCGCTCACTCTCTAACGATTGCCTTCACACCCCCCCCCCCCCCCCCCCCCCCCCACTGGCGTAAAAAGGATTCGCGGAGCTGCAGACGGACATGACGGACCTGGCGTCGGAGTTCAACGGCAACCAGGGCATCCCCTTCCTCGAGTACAAGCACTTCGCCATCAGGATTCTGTTTCCGGAGGTGCGTCGCTCACCCGGTCACCGTCGACGGAGGGCATGGCTCGCGTCAGCGGGGGTAGCGCCAGCAGCGAGGGTCCGGGGTAGTATGCGTGCGCGCAATGGTTCATGGCTCAGTCTCCCGGCGATACCGCCAGTTGTCACGATTGGGATTCAATTGAATTAATTCTAGATTTGAAGCTTTCGTGACTGCAAGGATTCATATTCTTAGGTTTTTTCGGTAAAGTCACGTAGGTAAAAAATTTAAATTAATAAAAGTAAAATAAAATAAAAATCACGACGTTTCGGAGGCAACACAAGCTTCCATCTTCAGGTGGAACCGTCACAGCCCGACAGCTGTATCAAGTAAATGAGAGATTACAGGAGATACCACTCCGTATATATAATGGTTGGGGGGGGGGGGAAGGGCCAGGAATGGCCCACTTTTTATTATTATGGTAAGGTGCGGCTTGAGACTATGAATAGACTGCATAACAAAAGACTGAGCCTTTATTATGGAGAGGTTCGGTTTGTGACTACGCCTAGCCTACATCACAAAAGTGTGAAAAAAGAAAGCTAAACCTGGTAGAAAGCTAAACCTGGTAAAACAAAACTGGCTGTCCATCAGTAACCTGCAATAGTTTTTTTTTTGTTCGGCCGAGATAATATCCTGTTGGAGAGGCTCTCTCGAGAAGCTGCCTCTGTCCAAGGCCACTCGTGCCAGCAGTGGCGTGAGCAGGCAAATTGCAGGACTGCACCTTTACTTTAAACAATTAGAAAAAAATTGCCGCTTGAGTTACTGCGACGATTGATTGCTCATTTTTATTGGCAGTTCACGTGCAGTGTTCTTGTTTGCTCTTAACGCAATTTTTTAGAGGATGAGGTGCAGTGGGATAAATCGTTCAGCAACTCGCGGCGTTTTTTTTTTGTGAAGTTGTGCTTAAGTGGTGGTCACTTTCTATCTCCCCACAAGTCCACTTGCAGCTGCCGCTCGTAATTTATTGAGGTCATCCTTGCGAAAGCCTTTGGCCAGTCTCCCAACCTCACAACCATGATGAAATTAAGGAACTGAGAGGCTGATGCATGCTACAGATTTGCTTACACAATTACGTCAACCGCCAAACGTTGAACATTTATCGTTAGCAGATTTTAAAACCGTTTGGATGTAATGATGTTATGGTTTTACAGTGCATTCATAATGAAATGGCAGACTGGTGAGTGCCGCTGCGCTATGATTCCAACAACCTGAGTTTGGTTCCTGGGTGCAGCTCACACGAGCGTAAGCCAGTCCTGGATCCTTCCTACACTCATCCACCAGCCTGCACTAACCAGTGTGGTGAAGTATGGTCAAACAATCCCCATAACCAACACCGCACGTGGAGCCCTTCATCCAGCAGTAGATCGACAGGGCTGTATGTTGTTATCATGAAGGACAGAAGAGGCATGAAAGATTTATGTTCAAGGTTTTGTTACGTATGTTATAAAAACACCAAGATCCCCCAGTATAGCCTTCACAGACTATTGGGACAAGTGCTGTTAGCGAGCACCTATGAAGGCCGGCACGACAAATGAGGGGGTGGATGGCCAGCACCACGCCCGGTCGCCTTTGTCTCCCAAGTGGCAACGTTTTTGCACATCGAATTTGGCACCCAATGAAGCTGGGTCGACCAATGGGAGGCCCAAGACCAGTTCAAATAATCGTCACTGGTGTTGGCCATGAGCAGCAATTGAATTTGGATGACCGGGTTCGTAGCGCGTCAAACTACAAACCGCTACACTCCCACTGTAACTTATACATGTACTCATATGCAGTACGTTTTTTTTGGGACTTATTTGTCCACAAAAGATCCTCAGTGAGTTACATGACCTTTTTAGTCAGGGTCGTGCAGCATTGGGCGTTTTATTTTAAGATGTTTTCAGCCGGTTAATGCAAAGGCGATTTCAAGCTTTCATGACTGCAGGGATTCATCTTCTTGGTTCTTTCGGTAAAGTCACGTAGAAGGGAAATAATAAAATAATAAAAATAAAACATAATAAAATAATTCTCACGACGTTTCGGCCACAACGCAAGCAGCCGTCCTCAGGTGAAGAACAGGTCTGTCGGAAAGACAGCGTCATTCAATAATAAAAATAAAACATAATTAAATAAAAATATAAAGACAGAGTCATTCAGACGCTGTCTTTCCGACAGACCTGTTTTTCACCTGAGGACGGCTGCTTGGGTTGTGGCCGTAACATCGTGAGAATTATTTTATTCTGTTTTATTTTTATTATTTTATTATTTCCCTTCTACGTGACTTTACCGGAAGAACCAAGAAGATAATGCAAAGGCGTTTATACAAATGTGGGAGGAAACCGCAGAACCTGGAGAAACCCCACCCACTCAAGGAGGCAGCATTCTACAGATGGAAACTTTACTTCTCGTGGCCATGTTCAGTTGTCTTCACTTGTACGTCGCCATCATCAGCCGTGGTCAATCCACCGCCGGATGCAGGCACCTCCCAAAGCTGCTGCTGCTGCTGCTACCTCTCGTGATCGATCCCGCGATGTAAAACTCCATCCGTCACCTGGCACACCAAACGATTTCATTGCTCCTTCTCCTGAGTGACGGGGTCTCTGGAGTGTTCACACACACACATACATACCACAGATATACATCATATTAGAAACTCGTTTTTGTGTGCCAGAGAACAGCAACATTTTGTTAAGTCCGTGGATTCAGAGTGCTGGGCAACACATGCGGGTTGTTATTCCTATTACGTAATGCGGGAATCTTTATGGAGCAGGCTCTCTGTGCATTAAAACAGAAATAAACCGTACACACACACGCATTCCCTTCTGCGGAGCGGTTACAGAATCAAACCCTGCTCGCCCCAGGGAGATCGGCGACTCGAGACGGCAGAATGGGAAAGGCATGGGGGACTATGCACGCATTGTTCTCCGTGTGTCTCCGCAGCACGAGCAGACACTCACAGCCCGAGTCTGAGCACAATGGGGTGTCGCGGTAGCAAGATGTTAACTACCTCGCCTGGTATACAGGAGATCGCAGATTTGATCCTATTGCCGACCCCGACGCCTGTATATTTTGAGTTTACTTGTTCTCCCTGTGGTCGTGTGGATACGAGTATTTGACTGATATTAATGTCCACACGATAAACCAATTCATTGGGGTCTTTTCCAGAAGCGACCTGGCCACAAAAGATAGCCCAAGGAAGTGGCTTATCATGTGGACATTTATAGCGGTCAAATACTCTAAATTCTTGTTGATTCTCAATGTGGAGGGAAAAACCGGAGGACCCGGAGAAAAATCATCACGACCATGGGGAGAACACGCAAACTCCAAATATACAGCAGGCGTCAGGGTCAAGATCATACCCTGTATGCCAGGCGAGGTAGTTAATATCTCACCACAGTACATTTTATGGAAGCATAGGAGTACAGTACAACAATGCACTTTATTGCAATACCTTCTGCTGACAAATTATGCTAACAGCTGCTGCCTACAAAACCACGTTTTTTTTCGTGGCGGTTGCCAATTCCAAGCACTATCCATGCTCATCCCTGCTTAGCTTTTGTGATCTTATGAGATTGCGTGCGTTCTGGGTGATTTGGTCAGAGGATCGTGCCATTACACTCAGAATGCAAGGCCTGTGTCTCCCTGCTCAAAAGAGCAATGCAGTGCGCTTATCTGTAGAAGCCTGCGATTAGCATGGTTGGCTATATACGGTGCGAAAGAAGTTCAACACACACGCATAAACGCCAGTGGTATAACAGTCTCTCCAAAGGACAACCAACTGTTGACGTTTATTCAAAAAGTGGTCCTGATTCTAGTGACTGCCCCCCCGAAGGGATAATTGGCTGGGGGTAATCGGCCCCAGGAGGGGGCATTTGAACTCGCGGGGAAAACAATTCCCCGATTGTGAGTCAATCGCTATAAACCGCAGTGCCAACCCAAGATAAACATCAATCAACTTTCCCTCCCCCACCCACCACCACCCGCAAAACATTAAAAAAAAGGTCACAAAGTTGCAGCGCAATCACGGTTGTGGCGAAATCTCCGATGGCTCCGTCGTCATTTTGTCTCGCGTTTGTTTTTCTGTTGTCGTTGCCTTTTTTTTTTGTGTCCCCTTCAAACCAGACAGTGGAGCAGTTTCACACAGTATCACGCCGACTGCGCAGAATCCCCGCCACCGACAGCGCGCTCGTGCTGGACCATCCGCTCTTCGCCGCCGAGTGGAAGGTGAGAAGCGGCGATTTGCCAGCTGTTGCTCTGTGAATTCAGCAAGTGAAGCAAGCGATTCTAGATTTGAAGCTTTCATGACTGCAATGATTCATACCCTTAGTTCTTTCGGTAAAGTCACGTAGGTAATTTTTTTAATTTTAATTTCATTTTTTACCTACGTGACTTTACCGAAAGAACTAAGAGTATGAAGCAAGTGAATATAACCCCCCCCCCCCACCCCTACCGTGTAGTTTAAAGGCGAGGGTTGGCGGCATACAACAAATCAGGGGAGCACGGCAGAGTCATTGGCTGGATTATCCTAGGAGCAAAAGTAGCTGCATATGCTACACGCCCCGCACTTTCAAGGGCCCCACGTTAAATTATTTCAAGCTATCAATTCCGCACTCTTTGGTTTTTTCGGTAAAGTCACGTAGGTAGACACACAAAAGAGGACCCCAATACAGCCCTGGGCTTTCTGTCAGCCACGAAATAATGGGGCCCCCACATGGACATTTTTTTGCCCGGGGGTCTCCGCTAACCTCTGGGCGCCCCTGTACACAAATGCACGTATATGAAATAAAAATCGCGCAAATTATACAACAAAACTACACAGCGGGGTTGTGGCGTCTGTGCTTTGTGTGTATATGTTATGTGGGGAGCGGTAGCGTAGCGGTTAGCATGCTCGGCTACGAACCCGGCGACCCGAGTTCGATTCCCACTCATGGCCAACATCGGTGACAATTATCTGAACCGGTCCTGGCCCTCCCCTAAGTTGACTCAGCCTCAAATGAGTATCTGGTGCGGTGTGTAAACATCGCCACTGGGGAGACAAATCTGGCCGGGCGTGGTGTTGGCCACCCACACCCTCATGTGCCGTGCCAGCCTTCATAGGTGCTCACTAACACCATTTGCCCCAACAGTCTCTTAAGGCTATACAGAGGATCATTGTCTTTGTATGTTATGTGCGTGGTGTGTATGGTTAGCGCAGTGACCCGAGTTCGATTCCCGCTCATGACCAATATGAGTGGCGAACACTTGAACCGGAATCAGAATTTGTATTTGTCCTGGAGAAAACAGTGGCGACTATGTGAACCAATTCTCCCCTAGGTCAACTCAGCCTCATATTAGTATCTGCATGCATCCCCTGGTGTGCCGTGCTCACAGTCTGTTCAAGGGTATTTGGGGGATGCGTGTCTTTCTGTTGTGCGTGGTGTTTCTCGCAGGTTCCCGAATTGCGTAGGCAAATGATGGAGGAGGGAATCGGCATTTTCTCCACGCTGCTCAACAACCAGAAATTCCTCATCACGTTCATCCACACGCTGGAGCAGCAGAAGGATTTCACGGTCAAGGACAGGTGCACAGCACAACTCCTTGCAATGCCCTAGGAACGCTGCGTTCCTCTACACAATCCCAATATGGCCATTCAGAGAGACCCATACATTTTTAGAGGGATCACAGACTTGCATGGGGACCCACAGGCTTAGAGACCCAAACGATTCGCATCCAATACAGCTACAACAGATCTGGCATGTTTCGTTAATGCAGAGAGGCAACGATTCATGGGAGGAAGAAACAAGGAAGGACTTGACCCCGGACTTTAACAGGGGCCGGAATTTGACCGCACAGATGGCTGGGGGGGCAGAGAGATTTAGATTGAAAATGAGCGACCTCCTACCGAGTGAAGATTGTTTGGAGGGCTTTTACAGAAAGCATTCTGGAGTGGAGTGGAGAGTTTGTGGAACGGAGAAGGGTGAGCTGAGAGGGAAGTGGTAGGAGGCATGGGGAAGTGAGTAGAGTGAGAAGGGGGAGGTTAGGAGGGGGTGAGTCTAAGAAGGATCTTGGCGGCGGTGAGTGGATAAGTCCCCTACTCTTTCACTGCTCGGGCTGGCGGTGGTGGAACTCGCCCATTGAGGACCCTGACTTCAAGTCATAGAATACTCGTGGGATGACAAAAGAGAGGTGCGGCCATAATGAGAGAAGAGAGGGACTAGTCACCTCTGCATATTAGTCAGCTCGTTAATTGGAATTTGAATTCGATATTTGGGGCGAACCCCGATTTTGTGTCACGAATCCGGTGCCGCCGCCCCCCCCCCCCCCACCGCCTTGAGCTGCTTGCCGACCCTGGCTCCGCTTGCGCCCCGCGCCGGCGCTGTCGTCCCCACGGCGCGCGCTAGGTGCTACCTGGCGTCGTGGCTCACGGCGGCACTGCAGGGCAAGCTCGAGTACTACACAGCCGTGCTCAAGGAGCTGCTCGTCGACCTCATCAGGTCGTCCACCAACAAGCACCCCAAGCTCATGCTGCGCCGCACCGAGTCCGTCGTGGAGAAGATGCTCACCAACTGGATGTCCATCTGCATGTACGGCTTCCTGCGGGTGGGTGAAGCCGACGGGACAGAGGGTCGAGGCGGCCCCCTCCCCGTCTGTCCGCGTAATTGCGCGTCTGTACGTACGGCCGTCTCTTTGACCGTCCGTCCGTCCATACGTTTACGTTTGTCGACGGGACTGCCTGTCTTTCGATTTAAAGCTTTCGTGACTGCAGGGATTCATCTTCTTGGTTCTTTCGGTAAAGTCACGTAGAAGGGAAGTAATAAAATAATAAAAATAAAACACAATAAAATATAATAATATAATAAAATAATATAATATTATATTATTATATTATATTATTATTATTTTATTTTATTATATTATTTTATTGTGTTTTAGTTTATTTGTCTGACCGTTTCTTTGACTGTTTGTTTGTCCACCCTCCTTCCCTGTCGTTGATGATAATTATCATTGTTATTCAGATGAATCTGAACATCGGCGGCACATCCCTAACTGCGAGACAGACAGACACACAGACAGGTAGGCAGATAAACAGCCAGACAGGCAAAGAGATAGACACGTAGACAGACAGAATGACAGACAGAGAAACAAATAAACATACAGGAAGACAGGGAGAAAGAGTGACTCTATGAAACACAAATTATAATTTGTCTATCTCTTTGCCTGGCTGGCTGTTTATCTGCCTACCTGCCTGTGTGTCTGTCTCTCAGTTAGGGATGTGCTGCTGATGTTCAGATTCATCTGAATAATCCTAAGATCGGATACATTTTTGATGATTTCACGTGAAATAATTGTTTTGGATTATTACAATTATTTCCCATTACGAATGAAACTGACGTCTCTATAATGACGTCACTTTCACAGCTTTCCTGCAAAAAGTGACGTGGCATGGCATTGGGTGACGTCACTTTTATTAGCACCATGTCATTTGCATGAAAATCCGAAGAAAAACAACCATTCAAATTGTTCTTAAAATTCTGACCAGAATGCAAAATGTTAGAGTCTGAAACTCATCCGCAAATGCATCAGAATCAAAATATGTATTTATTCTGGAGGAATCCGATGAGCGTATGGCTGTCCATCCAACCTCCTGCCCAACGGCCCGTCTGCCAGTGTGCCTGTGTTTGTACGCGTGTCCGTGTGTCCGTACGTAATATTCTTAGGTTTTTTCGGTAAAGTCACGTAGGAAAAAAATAAAAATTTTAATTAAAAAAAGTAAAATTAAAAATAAAATAATTATTAATTTTTATTTTTTACCTACGTGACTTTACCGACAAAACCTAAGAATATGAATCCTTGCAGTCACGAAAGCTTCAAATCTAGAATGCGTACGTAATGTCAGGTAACATGCAGAAAGCACGGGCTAACCGGACAAGTGCTAAAGCTTGTAGGCTTATCGCTGCAGAGCAGTTTACTTCCACACCCTATATATATAAACACACGCCATTACACCGTGTAGATCTGCTTTCTGGCTCTATTTAAGTATGGCAAACTAGATAAGGACAAAGGCTGGCCAAGGCATCAATCTTAATCTGCCTTCTGAAGCGGCACTCCTTTGCAAGACGGCGGGCAGTCATTAGTCCCCCCCTCCCCCATGTTATTTTTGTCTACATTCCAAGACAGATTGTAGAGAGTGGACAGGGCAGGGGGGGGGAAGGTGGGAGTGTGAATGGAGATTGTAAACGGGAGAGGGTGTGGGGAAGGAAAGGATGGCGGGTCGGTAGGTGGTTGTTTGGGGTTAGCGTGAGGGAGGGTTGGTCTTACCGAGGGCCCAAACACTTTGACCAAATTACCGCGAAATGGGAGCACGGACACAGACACCGCGGCCCCTCACAGTCACGCACGGGAAGGAAACCCAGATATACACACACCGTGCTTTTAAAATATATATACGCACTTGTTTTGACTGGATGAAAAAAGTGTTTCGTTAGAATCACGTACATTAAATGTAACGAATAAATAAAATACAAATACAGAACAAAGGTGTTATAACAGACACCCGTTCCAAATTTATCTCAACAGGATCGCTTTGCATGCCAGTTTTAACCTGTATTTCCACAAAGATCTCCCGCACAACGAGTGCACATAACAGGACGTCATCACAGTCGTGCGATTAGTCACAGGTCGGCTGCCACATTTAGCTCGGGGACATGTCGAGGGATGTGATGGGAGAAGGAGGCAGACAGGGGACACATACTGGAGCAAGCCCTCACTCTCCTGGTGTGCCTTTTCCTCCTCTTCGGGTGATTTACCAGACACCGGTGCCTCTGAGCCTAAACTAAAACCAAACTATTTTTTATTTTACGAGGTAGGACACACTGAGCAGAACTGATAGCTCAACAAAGTGGCTTATAGTGTGCTCATTTATAGCAACCAGTTACTCTAAACGCATGTTAATTCTAAATGTGGAGGACCCGGAGACAAATCCACGCAACCATGGGGAGGACATGCCAACTCCAAATATGAAGGTGTCAGGATTGGGATCGAACCCACGACCTCCTGTATACCAGGCGAGGGAGTTAACATCTCGCCAATGTGGTGTCCCTCTAGAGCCTCTATCAATGCTGCTTATAATTCTCTGCCACGAATCGTACCGTGTACTGCTAAATCCGACCGTGTCCGTCCAGTGCCCGCTGAGCTGCATTGGCTTCTGGTTGCTAAGCGAATACATTCTAAGGTCGCACTCAACACACACAAAGTGCTTGCCACAAATGAACCACAATAGCTTGCTGATCTCGTCAAAGAGCATAAACCACCATCACGCGAACTCCGGTCATCCTCGCAGCGGCTTTTGGCTCGCCGTCGAACAAAGACGGTCACCGCATCGCGCGCTTTCAGACGTGCTTCTGCGGCCGTCTGGAACGCTCTCCCTTCCGATGTTAGGAAGCCACTGGAGCTATGCACTTTTAAGTCACCGAGATTGAAAACTCATTTTTTTCAGAACTGCTATTTGTCTTTAGTTTGTTGTCCTTCCCCCGGCACCTCCGATTAGCACGGTTGGCTACATACGGTGCGAAAAAAGTTCAGCATACGTACGTACATACATCCTCCTCCCCCTCTTCCGCGCTGTGCACACACAGGACCGAGTCGGGGAGCCGTTCTTTCTGCTGCTCACGGCCATTCGGCAGCAGATCAGCAAGGGGCCGGTGGACGCGGTCACGGGCCGTGCCAAGTACACGCTGAGCGAGGACTGGCTGCTGCGCGAGAACATCGAGGCGACCCCCCTGGTGGGTGGCATAAGCCCACGACGCCGTGCCGGACGGTCTTTAGCAGCTTTCTCTGCAACCCGGCGTCACGCGCACGCTCACGGCCGTGTTGTAGCTTCGTCACGGCCACACCGCACCTCCACCTACCTCCCACGCCTCCCCCCGCATGAGCTCGCTGGCCGCATGAACTAATCCCACGGCGTTGTCCATCGATCAAGTGGCGGCGGCGAATGAGCAAAGGAAAAAATCTTATTCACGTGAATACCGGCCAGCAATGTCGTTAATAACTTTTATTAGAAATGTTAATGATCCTGTTTAATGGGGAGGGAGGAGGTTAGTCCAGATTATTTATCAGTTGTTGGAATGCCTGTCACTCGAGTGAGTTTTGTTCCCCGATGGGGACATTTGGGTAGATATCATTCGTGCACACACAGATTACAAGAATCTATTTCTGGCCAGGTGAGAGACAGCCCATTGACACAAGCCTGCCTTTCATATATTTTTTATTTAGATCAACAACACGCAAGTACAGTGCAAGCACAGTACAAGTACAGACAGACAGCTCTTTTGTCAATCCACTGCCGGATCGGGAGCCTCTCTCTGTGCTGTGTGGGCCACGGGGGTGTCATGTGACCATCCTTGCGAGAAGGGTGCCGTGGTGAAGAGATGTTTACCACCTCGCCCGGTGTACAGAAGGTCGTGGGTTCGATCCCGACCCTCCGGGTCCTCCGGTTTTTCCCCTCCACATTAGGAAACACGCGTTTAGAGTATTTGGCTGCTGTGAAGTTCCACACGATAAGCCACTTCGTTGAGCTATCATTTGTGGCCCAGGTCGCTTCTGAAAAAGAGCTGCATAGCTCAGTGGGCCTTACCTGGTAAATAAACAACATAGTTCAAATAGTTTTAAATACTTCACACTGGAAAAGTTGGGGAGCACAGAAGACGTTTGAGCATCATCCATAACAACACCGGCTGTTACTTCACTGACTCTGCAGACGATGTAGTCGACCCTGGTGGTCGCCTACTACAGCTGTTTTTATGCACTAACCAGCACTATCCAGGCTCAGCTTTGCTTTAACTTTTATGGGTCTAACTTTGGTCATTAACAAACATGCAATTACAATGGCTTAAAAGAAAAAAAACAGGAGCAGTTTATTGACATCCGTTTTATCTATTCGTTGTTAACAGGTGGAGGCGTTTGTTTGCTGCTCATTCAAAGTTTAACACACTGCAAATGCAATCTCCAGCTGACAGTCAGTCAGTCCCTCTGCTCTCTCCAGATAATGTTTTTTTTCTTCCTGTCAATCATTCACTGAGCGAGCTTTATGATGGGTGATTTCACACCATTGTCAGTACCAGTCCCTGTAATTTTACTGCTGACTCTCCACCGGCTCAATCAATCACTCTTTATTTGTTACACGGAAAGTTCCGTTTGCTCAGTTACCCAGATGTTTTGGGTGCCACGGTGGCGAGATGTTGACTACCTCACCTGGTGTATACAAGGTCGTGGGTTCGAGGCCGACCCTGACGCCTGTATACTTGTGGTTTGCGTGTTCTTTCCGTGGTCGGGTGGATTTTTCTCCGAATCCTCCGGTTTTTCTCTCTACATTTAGAAAAAATGCGTGTAGAGAAGTTGACTGCTGTCAAATTTCCACGTGATAAGCCACTTCGTTGAGCCATCATTTGTGGCCAGGTCGCTTTTGAAAAAGAGCTACATAGCTCAGTGATCCTTCCCTTGTAAAATAGAAATAGTTTCGTTTTTAAGTAGTTCATCGTTTGCAAGGGAGATGTGTGGTGCATCAGCGCACAAAAAGCACCGCGAGAGCCACCCTTGCAGAGGAACGGGGCAACGATGGAACAAAACGTGTCAGAGGTGCAGGCAAAAAATAGTGCTTAGAGAACAAATATGTACAGTGTTAACATGGGCCTGCACGAGAGGGAATTGTACAGAGCCCCGTGATATATTGACCTAATTTCCATGCTGGCCAGACGGCTTGTAAGAGATTTAAATATATATGTGTACGATATATACATCTTTTCTGATTCGATTAATTCAAACTGTCAATGGAAAAAGCAATAAACAAACAACCGAGGGCATGGCGTGTTCATGGTCCCATGCTCGTTACGCTTAAGCAAAGCAGGCTGGCGAGTCAGTAGACGTTGACGTCAGAGCACAGGGAAGTCGTGCCTGGAGAGCCCCACGCGTCTCATTCTTCTCCAGACAGGGACGATGAAACCCACTCGATTGGAAACCACAGATCACTACTTCCTCCGCCCTGCACTTGGGCTTCGCTTGAGCCAGTCGATACAAGCAGAAGTGCAAGCATGTTTAAAACAAATAGCACAGCACAACTCTTGAACACGAGCTTCACAACGGACGTGTGTACAAGTACTGTACAGAGCTTTCATCGATCCACTGCTGGATGAGGCCCCCCCCTCACTCCCCCAAAAATGTATTACGCTGGGTCATTGTGGGTTGGCGAACGCGGCGAGCACAGACACCACACGGAAGCGTAGAAGTAGAGTACAGCCACGGGTATACAGAATCAGAATATGTATTGATACTGAAGGAATCCGATGAGCTATGAAGCTCTATTTCACATATGTCCAGTAGGGGCGGGTGAAAACGTTACGACAACAAACAGTGCAACAACACGATAGGAGTGCAAAGTATATGAAAGGTGACAAAATCACTTTAAAAGTTATACAAATAAAAATAAACTTTTTTTTTATCTTACAAGGTAAAGCCCACTGAGCTATTAGTTTATTTTTCAAAAGTGTCCTGGCCACAAAAGACAGCTCAACGAAGTGGCTTATCACGTAGAAATGTATAGTAGGCTCACTAACACCTGCTTGTGCACAGTGGTCACCCATCCAAGCACTCTCCAGGCTGAAACCTTGCTTAGCTTCTGAGATGTGATGAAATAGAGGCGCGTCACAACAAGACAATTGCTGCCAAATTGCTGCTCGGGTGAATGGTGAATGGAAAACGCTTGAATGGCAGGGAACTATTGCACGGCTAAAGTTCGGAGGCGAGGGGGGAAGCAGATGCTATTGTTTACTTACACTTGATGTGGTCCAGCAGAACACTGGTCCATTAGTTCATTTGTAAGGCTGCTAAGTTAAACCCACAGCCAGGAAGACCTCACTTCCTTTGAGACAATGTCTATAACAACAAGCGGGCAGAAGCAGGAAAGCGTATGTGGAAGGGGGGGTGTCGCGCGTAAACTAAACTATTTAACTATTTTATTTTTTACCAGGTACCAACAATGTATATGGAACTCTTCTTAACTGCCGTGATACGGGCGACCAATATTGCAGATCCCATGATCCGTGATTGTATTCCTCTTAGGGGCATAGCATGGTGCCACGGTGGTGAGATGTTAATGACCTCGCTTGATATACAGGAGGACGTGGGCTTGATCCCGACCCTGACACCTGTATATTTGGAGTTTGCATGTTCTCTCTCCGTGGTTGCATGGATTTTTCCCCGGGTGCTTCGGTTTTTCCGTCCACATTTAGAAGCACGTGTTTAGAGTATTCGGCTGTTTTACATTTCCACGTGATTGGACACTTTGTTGAGCTATCATTTGCGGGCAGGTTGCTTCTGAAAAAGAGCTATACAGTTAACTGGGCCTCACCTAATAACATTTTTATAGCTAAATAGTTTTTGTGTGGGGTGATACATCGTGGGTTAATGCGGCTAATAGGACGAGTTTACCACAGGACCCCTTATCCACAAAGAAATCGCAGATGACAGGATGCCAATCCGCAAAGGCTTATGGGAAATGTTGCGGATAATCGTGCATAATAGGAAGATATAGAGTAGTGGATAATAGGATTCTTCACAGATCGTACAGCTGCTAGATATAATAGGAGTTGCGGATAATAGGGCCGTGGTTAAGAGGACTGTACATATATTATTGTATTGAAAGTGTGCAGTGAGTGAATTCTATCATCAGTGCATATTATGGGTGAGCAACATAAACATTGACATAAAATTGGACAAAAGCTGAACATTTTACAAAATAATGTAAACATGCTTGGAGTACAATGAGAGGCAGACAGAGACACACGTAGATTGGAGAACATACGCGCGTAAACTATATCTTGACGACTTTGAAGAAATAGAAAATTATAATAAAAATTAGCAGGCTGGGCAGGGACAATGACCGGCGGTCGAGACAGGGACAGCTAAGGGAGAGAAGGCGCTAAAAAAAAGTCTACTTGCAGAGATGGAGCTCGAAATACATCAGCTGGTGTGTGGGTGCTCGTTGGATTGCTACATCAGACCACGGCGAGACATGGCTGACAGCTTGTGGGCGGCCTGCATCAAGTAGTGGATAGATCATGGATGATAATGACACGTAACTTCATCCATATCAATGTTTGAGGTCATGATTTAGGCATGGAATTGATTGATTTGAAGCTTTCGTGACTGCAGGAATCCATATTCTTTCAGCAGTTTTCTTGCTGTGGTTGTCTCACCTGATGACGATTGCTTGTTTTGCGATCGAAACATCGTGATCTATTATTTTTTCTACCTACGTGACTTTACCGAAAGAACCAAACAGTATGGAATTGATTCTAGATTTGAAGCTTTCGTGACTGCAAGCCAGATTTGCTGCAGCAAATCTGGCTGTGACGGTCCCACCTGATGACGGAGACTTGTGTTGCCTCCGAAACGTCGTGATTTTTTATTTTATTTTTATTAATTTTAATTTCATTTTTTACCTACGTGACTTTACCGAAAAAACTAAGAGTATGAGTAGGGAATTGCTTGTGTAACCATCGGTCTTTTCTTATTGTACCCCTATAGCCACTAGAGGTGCTATCATTCATCGCAGTGTAAATCATATATATAATCATATATTCTTGCATCGAATTGCGATCCTGCATTCCAACAATTAATCGCACATCCAGGAGGGAATTTAAACCCTTTCACCCCTAAATATAGGGATATATTTTATGCCCGCGTATTCCTTTAAGTAACTTAAAATTAAAATCAAGGTCATGTTTCGTTCAAAATATCTTGCTAATAATAACACTTTGATATGTTGCGAACACCTAGTACATTGCGAAAGCCTTCAACTGAGAAAAGAAACGTCTGAGGATGCTGATGGGAAGGGTTTGTGGGGGTTCATGGGACACGCGCGGGGTGCCGCAGAGGAGAGATGCAGGAGGTCGTGGGTTCGTTCCCGACCCTGACGCTTGTGTATTTGGAGTTTGCATGTTCTCCCCGTGGCCGTGTGGATTCTTCACCGCATCCTGCGGTTTTCCCCTCCACGTTTAGAATTGGCGTGCGTTTTAGAGGATTTAGCTGCGACACATTTCCACACGATGTATAAACCACGTGGTCAGTTGGTGGCCAGGTGGCATCTGAAAGAAGGTACATAGCTCAGTGGGCCTTACCTGGTAAAATAACAAAACTATATTCTTGGTTCTAGATTTGAAGCTTTCGTGACTGCAAGGATTCATATTCTTAGGTTTTTTTTCGGTAAAGTCACGTAGGTAAAACATTAAAATTAATAAAAGTAAAATAAAATAAAAAAAATAAAAATCACGACGTTTCGGAGGCAACACAAGCTTCCGTCTTCAGGTGGAACCGTCACAGCCACGACAGCTGTATCAAGTAAATACAGCTGTCGTGGCTGTGACGGTTCCGTCGTGGCTGTGACGGTTCCACCTGAAGACGGAAGCTTGTGTTGCCTCCGAAACGTCGTGATTTTTATTTTTTTATTTTACTTTTATTAATTTTAATGTTTTACCTACGTGACTTTACCGAAAAAACCTAAGAATATATTCTTGGTTCTTTCGGTAAAGTCACGTAGAAGGGAAATAATAAAATAATATAAATATAATCATCATCAGGTGTGAAATCCACAGCAAGAAAATTTGCTGTGGATTTCACACCTGATGATGATTGCCTGTGTTGCAGTCGAAACGTCGTGAGAATTTTTCTTATTTAATATTTTTATTATTTCCCTTTTACGTGACTTGACCGAAAGAACCAAGAATACGAATCCCTGCAGTCACGAAAGCTTTAAATCTAAATTTAGTTTAGTTTTAGTTGTGTTGGGCTGTGTCCTTGGGGAGAGCGAGAGGGAGAGACGGTGCAATCACAGCAAGGGAAGCGGGGCGTCTCTCTTCATTGCCATGCATCCCAGCTGCAAGGTGCCACACAACAATGCTCATTTATTTATTTACTTATTTTCACATTTTGTTTATATTTTTTACTCGGAGGATATTTTTATCGGGACTGTCGTAAAGGAGCAATGCCTGTTGGGTATTGCAAGGGCTTGCGAGTGAGAGGTTTGTGTAAGATTAGTACGTAACCTTCAAGTGGCTAATCACGGGAATTTGAAATGAGAGGCTGTTTTGTTTTTGTCGTCATGAGTTGTTAAGGCGAAATTATTAGAAACAATTGGGAACAACCAAATCGTTTGCAGACTCGTCACCATTGTGATTTTGCAATAACTGAATAGAAGGCAGAATGACAAGCGTATATATCTTAGTTAAACTGTGCAGATGGTTTTAAACGCTGTTTACATTTCATTTAGGGATTCTTTGTTTTAGTGATTAATAGCAAGAATAATAAAACACATTTACAGCCCTGGGTCAATTTGCTGCTGGATCAAGCCCTGCCAATGTCGTTTAGATCATGGCTTTATTTTTACCATACTTCACCACGCTGGTCATTGCCAGTGGCTCGAGATTGGGCCGTGTCACCCAGGACTGGTGCAGATATCAAGCGCCGCTGATGTTACCTGTGGCTTGGAATCAAACTCGGGTCGTCGGGTTCATAGCTCAATGTCATTTATATCCAATTCAATGTAATTAATATTGAACAAAAATATGCCAAAGGTGCAGGCCTGTAATCATTTACTCATGCCACTGCCATGCAAAATAGTTGTCCTTTCCAAATTAACAACAATACAAGTAAATAATTTAGAGTACTATCCAAAGGTTTTTATCGTTGAAGAAAAAAACTGCTTTGCAATAAACATTTAAAGTGACCTACTTACGAAAAACTGCGTCAGCAGAGTTTTAATATAAACATTGGTCCATCGTGAGTGGTTGTCGACTCGCCACATGGACAATAACGCGCGTCACATTTAAACGCACCACGTGCTGCACATGTCTACAAACCATTAGACATTGAGGAATAATCTTCTTGGTTCTTTCGGTAAAGTCACGTAGAAGGGGAATAATAAAGAAAGAAAAAAAGAAAGTAATGCAATAATTTTTTAATAATATAATAACTATTTTATTACTTCCCTTCTACGTGACTTTACCGAAAGAACCAAGAAGATGAATCCCTGCAGTCACGAAAGCTTTAAATCGAAATTGAGGAATAATATAGGAACATAAGCTGGTGGGACTGCAAATAAGCGTGGAGGAAAGCATGTTGCGTGGAAATGATACTGAGATACAGGAAGAGGAGCATGTGGATCGGAGCATACATGCAAGTTAGAGGGCATCACATCGACTCTGTTACGAAAAGGAAATAGGCTTGGGCAGGATGGATCATAGCTCCAAGGGACGATGCCTGGTGACCAAGACTGGGAACATTCGTGTGCAAGAGCCAGGTTGTTTGCATCGTGAGACCACGAGGGATAGCAACAGCTTTTGCAGGTCTTCTTGGTTCTTTCGGTAAAGTCACGTAGAATGGAAGTAATAAATTAATAATAATTAAACATAATAAAATAATTCTCATGACGTTTCGGCCACAACGCAAGCAGCCGTCCTCAGGTGGAGAACAGGTCTGTCGAGAAGACAGAGTCTGAATGACACACCCCAGGCTTGGAGCGTCTATTTAAGCTTATATCAAGAGGAATTTAGCTTATTTATGGGAAATGCAGATTTGCGATTAGTACTACTTGTGGCCGAAACGTCGTGATAATTATTTTATTATGTTTTATTTTTATTATTTCATTATTTCCATTCTACGTGACTTTACCGAAAGAACCAAGAAGATGAATCTCTGCAGTCACGAAAGCTTTAAATCGAAGCTTTTGCAGGTCTTTATCCAGCAGTGGATAGATGATGGCTGCTGATGATGGTGGTGCCACAGTTGAATAAGCTCCATCCCATTTACATATCTGTTGCCGTAAGAATGTGTCATTCACATAGCTGGCTCTGGGCCGCAAACGAAATCCTAGGTGTGAAACGCATTTTGGAACTTTAACCTTTAAAGCCAAGAAGCCAACGGAGCCGAACAGCAACGGCCGCAATGTGACCCACACGTTGACTTACAATGCACTCCTAGCCGTGGCGCTGGGGCTGTAGCAGTGGCGATACCACGTGCGCGGGAAGCGACTGCGTTGACAGTTTCCGGGTAGAGGAAACAGCCGCACACGGTTTACCCCCCACGATCACACACCGCATAGACTTCCCTTGGCCGTGGAAGTTGGAAACTATGTGGCCCGCGACCAGTGCCGGATTAAGCTAGTGCGGGGCCTGTAGCATGATGTTATAAAGCGGCCCTGTATTAAAAAAAAACATAAATATAAAAACACAAATGTTTAACTTGCATAGGGAAGTAATTGTATTTTTTCATTTGCTATACAGCCAGATAATACGACACATAGCGAACCTTAAACACCCAGTCGTCCATCAACGTTGAAGGCGGTATAGTACTATAGTAATAGAGCAAGTGCAGAATCACTGAACCGGAATTGATACCTTGAAAGCATTTAGCTACATATGGCCGTAGCATATGTAGCTACTTTTGCTACGGGGATAATCCGGCACTGCCCGCGACTTAATTTCACGTGGCCTTGCCTTGCAGCCAAGCCGCGTGGGCCGAAAAAACGATGTCCTCCCGTCATCGCTGCCCTCATTGGCCACCCGTCAGGGTGGCACTGAACTGAACAATTTTTTTATGATGCCAGGTAAGGCTCACTAAGCTATGTAGATATTTTTCATGAGCGACCTGGCTATCACAAATTATAGCTCAACGAAGTGGCTTATCGTGTGGTAATTTGTCGCAGCCAAATGCTCTAAACGCGTGTTGATTCTAAACGTGGAGGGAAAAACAAGACGACCTGGAGAAAAATCCACAGGACCAAGGGGAGAGAGAATATGCAAACTGCAAAAAAAGTGGATGAAACCCACGACCCCCTGTATACCAGGCGCGGTGGTTAACATCTCGCCACCGTGCGGAACACTTTCGATGTGACGACAACTCCGTGCCTCGAATGTGCGGGGGTTCAGCCAGTGACCGAGGTGCGTGTGGACGTTCGTGTGTTGTTGATGTGTCGTTGCTGCCGAAGGCATTGGAATGTCCTCTTTGGCTCTCGCTCAGGAAACGGTTCCCACCCCGCTTCACTGCACACAGCCACGTTAATAGACACCCCTTCACTGTGCGTAAGCACCGTTCGTAGACAATTCTTCGTATTGTTTTTTTATGGTGTTAACTGCTGACTAGGCAACTGTGAAAACGAGCTTCATAGTTCATCGGATTTCTCCTACAGTCGAAAATTAAGATTTTGATTCTTCACTGCACAGACACCCTTCCTAGAAGTACCTCTCTGCTGCGCTCAGAGACCCCTTACAGACACTCCTTGACCCCCTTACCCCCTACAGCCACCTCCCTTCCTACTCATACCCTCCCTGCTGTGTCCCTTTCCCCTCAAATCTGCTTTCCTTGCACCCAACCCTCTCTGGCCCATCTCCCTTCTGCCCTCTCTTCCTGCCCCCCTCTCTCCCCGCCCCCCAACTCCTGACCCCTGTTCTCTCCCCCCCTCTGTTTGTCCCCCTCTTTCTGCCCCCCCCCCCCACCAACGCCTTACTCTCTGTTCTGTCTCTGCCCCCCCTCTCTCTCTCTCACTAACACCGCCCTCTCTGTCTTGGACATCCCAGCACGCACACGTCAAGATCACCCATGTAGCCTTAACAGACTTTTGGGGCAAGTGCTGTTAGCGAGCACCTATGAAGGCTGGAACGGCACACGAGGGGTTGGGTGGCCAACACCACGCCCGACCGCCTTTGTCTCCCCAGTGGCGATGTTTACACACCGCACCAGGAGGCCCAGGACTGGTTCAGATAATCATCACCGGTGTTGGCCGTGAGCGGAAATCGAACCCGGGTCGCCGGGTTCATAGCGCAGCGCGCTAACCGCTACACCACCGCTCCACACCCAGCACACTCACACACGCACACACATTCCACGTGGTCCCACCCGCTGCCCACATACTTATACTTTGCAGGAGTTTGCAGCAGTTCCCCACACTGGTGACCACAGGAAACCCCGGGCCCGACATTATCTGACCCCGAGCCCGGCCCATTCTCCTCGTGCAAGTCACACCCTACATCCGCGTTGCCCAACTGCACCACTGAGCACCCCTCGCAACGTAGTCATGCGACAGCGCACTTAGATGAGCGTCCGTTTGTACGTTTGCGATCGTACGTTGCGTACGTATCGTCCGGCCGGGGGGGGGAGAGGCTGGGGGGGGGGGGCTTAATTTCTCGCCGAATATTTGCCGGGTTGCTTGCAGATTCCAGTAGGCAATGTGGACTGCAATGGTCACTGTCACGGTGGGTGTGGTCCGCCGACTTGGAGCCATGGCAAGAACCCATTGCCGGATGTCGTATTCTGGGCGACGCAAGTATTTCATGCAGAGCTCAGCTTGACAAACCTGGCTAAAGGCTCTTGCCTCAGCCCTGGGCGTTATAATGCCGTATCGCCTTCAAAGCCACAGTCCATGCGCTGCACCTTCAGAAAATTGATGTGTGCTGGAGGAATCTTATGAGCTATGAAGATCTTTTTTTCACAGATGTCCAGTAATGTGAAACTCCTGAAGAATCAGGATATTTTAGATTTAATTTCCAGTTCAGAATTGTAAAAAAAAAAAAACTCAGAGTAGGACTTTTGTTGTTGTATCGTTCGCAATCAAGGGAATTAAGTTGCGTTCCGTTGCTACAGTTCTAAATTGTGTTGTAAAACAATTGCAGAGCCCCACCTTTCCCCCCCGTCGGTTTACATCGTACCAAACAGCGTCAGCGGTTACAACCCCCTGTGCTCCGTGACCCAGCGGAGCCCATCGTCGGTGTGAGCGAGGTGCCTCAACCCGAACGGCGAGGCTGTAAACAACGCGGGACGATTAACCGCAGCTGCCCACACCGGCTTAATTCCCAGCGGGAGGTTGCCCAGCCCGAGGCTTTACGCGGGGAGGCGACGCCGACGGACCTTCGACCGATGACTGTTTTGAGCGCCGTCACAATCCATTATTGTCCCCCGCGAGTGGCGGCGAAGAGTCGGTTCGGCACGCGAACGTAACTCAGGGACTCGACGCATTCGTCAAGAACGCCGTGGGCCTTAAAAATTGGGGGGGGGAAGTATGTAACAAGAGGCGACGTTTCGTGGACATGGCCCTTCTTCACAGGACGTAGAGAGGCCAGAGAGGTAGCGTTAAACAATAATTGGACTGGAGATCCAGTGCTAGATGTGTACTTTGTGTGTGTGTATATATTTACTTTTTTTGTTTAGTTTTTTGCCTGGATAAGTACTTGAGATGGAGCCCTATCGTTTGCAAGGGTGTCCCGGGGTGTCAAGGGACACGTGCTTAGGGAAACAAACACGTAACCACACGCGTACAAACATTTGAAAATCCCACGACGTGTGTGGTACATGATGTGCTTGCGCAATATCAAAATGTGTTTACACGGTTCAGAGCGGGGGACTAGGCGGTCAGGGGAGCGCGCGTGAGCGCAATTGTACCAATTATGCGTGCTTCGTCGAAAATAATTGTGATGGAAACAATGGATACTTGAGGTATGTGTTGTGTATGGCACCAATTGCTTTGTATGGCCAGTAAATAATGCATTTTTCCAGGATAAATGTGATAAAACAAAGTCCTTTTCAGTGGTTAAGAAAACAAGAGTAATTTACGTAAATATGTCATCCACTGCTGGATGGAGGCCGCCCCACCGGTAATAATTGATCATGGGGGTTGTTCGACCATCCGTCACGCTGGCCAGTGCGGGTTCGTGATGGGGACCCCGAGAACCAGTTGAGATGTCACGCCACCACTGATGTTGGCCGTGGCAAGGAATCAAACTCGAGTTAATTTACGCATAATATTGTACAATATAGAATATTCATGAACGTAAAGAGCTTCACCTGAGGTAGGCAAGCTGGAGTTAGTGATTAGCAATGCCCAACAATGTCTACCGATGGTTGGCGTGCAGTTTGGATGGAAATAGTTTTGTAATTCACGGGTGACTGGGAGATATGGATCTAGGTATTTGCAAATTAACCTTATGGCGGTAATTTTTAGTCTGTTGATGGTCGGCGATGCGGCAATCGACTCATCTCGCCGAGCTGTACACGATGCACTATTCAAAGTAAAATTACACTGGTCAACAAAAAAAAAACTTTTTTTTCTGGCGTGGACTTTTGCAGCTGTTTTAGACTAATTTCCGGGTGCTGATTCTAAATCTGATCTCAGATTTGCTCTATCACATCTCATTTTTTATGCTATCGCATATCCCATTTTCATTGATTTTATCCGAAATTAACTCTGTCACTTATGGTTGCGAGTCAGTGACTGCTTTAGTGTTAAAATATGGTGCTGTATTTTTAGGATAGTGTGTTTCTAATATCATTTTATGTAGATATTCACATTTATTTAATATTTTTCTTCTGCAGTTTTATTGAAAATTCAATATTTGATATCTCAAAAACTGATTCCAGATTTGGAATCAGCACCCCAAAATTACCTTAAAACCGTTGAAATACCTTATGCGAGAAAAAGTGTGTTGACCAGTGTTATTCGATAACGGATGTTTGTATGCTAACGTTTGGCGTTCCGACATCGCGGATTAGCACTGATTTCGTATTGGTTGGTACCCCAGTCGCCGAGTTAAGTACACCCCTAGAAAAAAATAGTGTCTCAGAAATAAAATATTTGATTCCCTCGGTCATTTCGTATTATTTGGTACCTCGGGGTACCGCCATGAGCATCAAATGTCCAGCGTCGGAGACTCCCATGCCGGTAGGAGTGTCATTGCTAGAGCACTGACACCCCAGACAGAATGGAGCTGTGTCAGGAGCTGTAACCGTAATATGTGAAACACCCAAAGGGAATCTCGGTCGGCAAGGGGCATGACCAAGAGACGCCGCTCTTCAAATTCCAGAAGTAGGTCACATCTCCATCACAGCACGATCGCTGTGGATGAAGAATCTCGCCGTCCAGATTCACACAGAAGTGCCCGGGGCCATTCAGGGTTCGGAGCGCTGAGGCATCACTGCTGACCGAGTTCCTGTTTTTTTTCGAAGACGGACTTCAACCTTGATTAAACCCGCTTTCACAATTGTAGCGATTTGGTGGTCTCTGGGTTCCCGGTTGTTAAAGACTTCACGGAAATAAAACAACGTTGCTGTGGATGTTTTTTTTTCTCTCTTATGGAACCGGGCACTCACCATGGTGCCACAACTTCCCCATTTAAATGTTATCGAATGCGCAACTTATTATCTATTTATTTATTTCATATCCATTAATAAGACTTGGATATAGTTCCTTTACATGCGGGAAATGGAGGCTGGCTCTTTGTAGACATGTACACTCCCACTACCGCTCACGTTCCATTGCAACGTGCACTGCTGATGCCTGCCTCATCGAGGGCAATATGTGCACGTTAAATAAAGATTGATTGATTGATAACAAGGGAGGATAAAAAGTTAACGCGGCGCGGGGCACCGACGCGAGCCAGCAGCGTTGCGTTCGCCGCTTTGTTGCGGAGGATCACGATTCGAATCGAGCGACAGCCACCCCGGAGATAACTGAAATAATCCCGCACGCAGTCTGCCTCGACAGCGGACATTAAATGTCGCCCGACGTCGTTCGCAAGAGGAGGCTCCCGTCATCGCGTGCCGGCATCAGGTTTCCAAATTTGCCAAATTCGGTATGAAATTACGCCATCAAATGTACCCAGTCGGGATGGCACGCACAAAGAAGCACTTATCGCCCCCTCCCTCCCGACAGGCAGACCGATGCTCCAGGTCGCTGTTGCAAATGAGCCTATCCTGGTCTCTTGAGTTCTCACCTGGTTCCACAAAATACACTTGATACTTTTCTCCGTGTGCGAGCAGCGTGACCCCGTTTTTAGAGACTGCTGCTGCTGCCACCGCACCTGACCCTCCCCCACCCTTCCCTCTCCATTTGCCGACTTCCCCAGAACATCAACGTGTCCTTCCAAGGCTGCGGTATGGACTCGTTGGCCGTCAAGGTCCTGGACTGTGACACCATTGGGCAGGTGAAGGAGAAGATCTTGGACGGATTCTACAAAAACTCACCTTGCTCCGTGAGACCGCGCGTCGAAGACGTCGACCTAGGTGAGGCTCTTGGCCTGTTCCCAACTTTGCGTGGCGTTGTATGAACCCTGCCATTACAGCCATGCATCGGGGTGGGGAGGGCAGTGGGTGGCAGGCATGACACGGTCACAGTTGACCGTTAAACAGGTGTCAATATGAGTTTAACACCTCGGCTTTCGCGACCAATATTTTTTATAATAGAGGTTTTCGGGTTAGAGTCCATAAAAATGTGGCGCAAGAATGGGTAACGATGTGATGTGCTTCCATCTATCTTGGGACTCACGTGAACTAAAACATTTTTCGGACGTGTAAATCGACAATAATTATAATCTTCTCGTGTGTAGTCATTCGAAGCGTGTATCGTCAGCACCGTGAGTTTGTTCAACCAATCTCTCCAAACGCACCGGCTCCTAAGCGAAACAAATCACAGCAGGAACTCTAGAGCTGTTGGCCGTGCACAAGTAATGCCACGCATGAAGAGCCAACACAGCAAGTGGGCGGCAGACTGGGAGACTTTCTCGTGATCACAAAGTGGCCCTGCGATGAGTGCACTGCCCACATTTTGAGTTTTAAATGCAATGCACAAATGCTAAATAATGATGATGTGGCCTGAAAAGGATTTGGCTTCCCCTCGCTGGCTCCACATTTGAACGTAAATCGAAGGTGGCTTGCCAGCTCGCGGCTTTAATGTGAGGATGCTGGGGAGCTGAGCCAACGGCCTCTGCATTGCCGCTGTGCTTTATTCAGAATTACCGAAGAAAGAAGGACGGACGGACGGACGGACGGGGGGGGGGGTGCGCAATTTGAAGTCATGCTGAAGGGTGATCGTATTTCCCCTTTGCTTCCTGGTGAAGTGAAACAGCCCAATTCGCCTCCCAATTAAATGACCCAAGAATGCACTCAATCTCGTCCAATCTTGGAAGCTAAGCAGGTGTTGAGCCCGGTTCATACTCGCATGGCGGACTGCCTGGGACTACTTGGTATTGTAGACTTGGGCTGCGAGGTTAGTCTGCAGGGCGGTAGTCCGATATTGCAGTGTGGAATATAAACGTGTATTGCCATTGTTGTATACATGGGTTTTCTCTGGGTACTCTGGTTTCGTCCCACATGAACACGAATGCTTATTGATGTGATAGGACAAGCATCCCAATGGAGGGCCCTGTTGGAAATGTGTCTTGACACATATAACAATAATGAAATCAGCCCTTTGTCAATCCACCGTTGAATGAAGGTCTACCCCATGCCGTGTCAGTCACGGGGGTTTGACCTTACTTCACCATCCTGGTCAGTGACGATTGGTTGGTGAAGGTGGGGGGGAAGGGGGTGGCCATGACGAGTTCAGATATCGCTCACCACTGACCTCAGCCGTGGCCAGGAAACGAACTCAGTATTCTCGGTTTCATCGCGTATAGCACTCACCACTGCTTTTTGTGTTGACTTTGTTGTCCTTTTTTTTCGATTTAAAGCTTTCGTGACTGCAGGGATTCATCTTCTTGGTTCTTTCGGTAAAGTCACGTAGAAGGGAAAAAATAAAATAATACAAATAAAACATAATAAAATAATTCTCACGACGTTTCGGCCACAACGCAAGCAGCCATCCTCAGGTGAAGAACAGGTCTGTCGAAAAGACAGCGTCTGAATGAAACACCACCAGGCTTGGAGCATGTATTTAAGCTGGGTTGGAGGGGGAAGAGCGCCTTGACAAAATAATTTGCATTTCAAGAGGAATTTAGCATATTTATGGGAAATGCAGATATGGGATTAGTCATTACTTGTGGAATGTGTACCTCCAATTAGCGCAGTTTGCTACGTACGGTGCAAAATAAGTTAAACATTCATACATAAAAAAAAAATTATTCAGGGTATTATTATTGTTATTAACTCTGGGACGTCATTTTTATATATATGAGCCATGCACAAAGCCTACTGAGTGCTTTGGCGGGCGGGTCACTCAGGAGGAAGTAGTACATACATGCACGCCACTCGAGGTGACAAGGCAGCGGAGGGCACCGTGTTTAATGGGTCATTGTGAAGTGACTAAGTGAGGAGCTTTGTGTCTGCTGGGCCTGCCCCGTTCATTAAAAATGTAAACACATCATTTGTGGCCTCCACGTGCACACTATAATGAGTTTACAATTTCACCGAAAGTGTGCCCATAAAGATATCGCCCATTATCAAAGACTCATAATGGGGCTGCATGTTGAGCTCGGTCAATACAAAGTACAAAGACAAATATCTCCCGTATAGCCCTCAACAGGCTGTTGGGATAAGTGCTGTTCGCGAGCACCTATTAAGGCCGGAATATGCACGGCATGGCACACGAAAGAGTGCTGTGGCCAGCACCACGCCCGGCCGCCTTATGTCTCCACAGTGCTGCTGTTTTCGCACGGAACCAGCTACTCCACTTAGAATCGAATCGAATGTGGGGAGGCTCAGGACTGGTTCAGATATTCGTCTCTGTTGGCTGTGAGCAGGAATCGAACTCAGGTCACCGAGTTCTTTGTGCGGTGAGCTAGCCACCGGAAACTTCCATCTATAGCTTAATTTGTCCACCATGGCTTTGGCGACATGCATCATATCAAGATGTTAGTGAGTCCCAGGTGTATGCCAGCATCTCAGCTCAGGTTGTTTTCGAATTATTGAGTTGTTGGGTGCTGTTGGAGATCACTTGAAGGTTCTTTGGTTTTAAAACGTGCGTGCATAGTAGACACGAGGTGGGGCACTGGTGCTGTGGTTCTCTTACTGCACCGTGAGCCCAGCGACCTCGGTTTGAATCCTCGTCACGGCTAACATCAGTGGCAAGAGTCATCTGTCGGTTTCTTGGCCCACGCTCCATCACCAACCCACACTGGCCAGCGGTGATGAGTTCAAACAGTTCCCATGATGATCAGAGAGAATGGAGGCGTTCATTCAGCAGTAGATTGACTTCGGGCTGTAAACTGTTTATCAGAAATACGTTGCCAACATTTCAACCCCACATTTCAATCCATTGTCGAAAAATAACAACAATCATTGCAATTATTAGCATTACTTTATAATGAATTCAACCTTCATGGACACCCTGTATATAGCTATCTCACTCGAAGGAGCCACATGAACTGAGAATTGTAACAATGAGTGTGTTGCGCAGGTCACATGCGTGTGCGCTGTGAATACGAACGCGAAACTCGGCCGCTCGAGAATCAGCGACGCGCTGCAACAAATTCTCTGTCAGTCGCATGAACTTCACTGGCCTGGAAATGAAATCGCTCCTCAAAGTTCACGTGCGTTGTGCGCCCTGCCGCCCCCTCCCACGTCGGGCACCCACAGAGTGGTTCCCCGAATCCGGCGGGAGCATCATGCTGCGGAACCTGGTGGACATCTCGCAAGTAGAAGGGGAGAAGCAGAAAATAAACCGCGTGTCCGTCTACCAGGTGAGTAGCTGCCCAGGCAACAACTTCGAGCAGGGCTTCACGCGCGGACGCTTTTGTCGCAAGTCGCGCTGAGGATAAGGCTTAGGATTCGCATGAACGGTGGCGCTTGCCTAAATGCGTCGGCAAACCCGGAGCACCCTACATCGCATCATCTCGCATCGACCTGCTGCTGTCTAATTCTAGATTTGAAGCTTTCGTGACTGCAAGGATTCACACTGGTAGGTTTTTTCGGTAAAGTCACGGACGGTGAAAAATACAATTGAAAGTTAATAAAAGTAATAATGGAAATAAAGTAAAATAATAAATCACGACATTTCGGAGACAACACAAGTCTCCGTCATCAGGTGGGACCATCACAGCTAAAATGATGCAGTAATTTTAGCTGTGACGGTCCCACCTGATGACGGAGACTTGTGTTGCCTCCGAAACGTCGTGATTTATTATTTTATTTCCATTATTACTTTTATTTACTTTTAATTAAATTTTTTACCTACGTGATTTACCGAAAAAACCTAACTGCTGCTCTCTAGCCAACTGGGGCCACCAGTGGCAGCCGAACCCCTGTGCGGCGCGAGGTGTACACATCACCGGCCCAGCACTCACTGAGTCACTCGAGGTCGTCGCCTCCTCATCGCCCACGGCCACTGTTTCCGCGAACTCCACGCATTGCTTCCTCCATGCTGAGTACTCAGCGCACCACAAGAGCACTTCTCCTTCTGCAGTTCCCCTCGCACTGCTCGAGTTTATAATTCCCCCCCCGCCCGCCCCAACGGCTCCTTTACAGCCACTTTTATGAAGTATAGACAGTGTATATATGTTTTCTCATGGTGTATAATTTTTCTGTTTTCATGTTTATGAGTGTTAATGTGCGATGGCGCTTCGAGTGGCAGATTTGTGGCACCAAGGCGCCACGTGGTTAAGCAAGAATAAAATGTACTCGACGTTAACCGAGCTGGTATAATAACTGTGTTCAATTGAAGTATCGATGGTAATCTATTACAACTTCAGTATTGCTGTTTGCTGCTCGTCGCTGAGAGTTTGGAGCCTGTGCTCAGCTAATGTGTAATGGAAACAAAAATACTTTGCTCATTGTAAAAACACTCAACGCATCTGTCCTCCTGATGCTGAGATTTTTTGTTATTTGTGGTTGTACACCACTGTCAAGCAGCAGCAGCAGCAGCAGCAACAGAAGAAACAAATAACGTGTTTAAAACCAAAAGCAACAGCTCAAGGACGGGATAAGCTTGTCACCCAACTCCAGCAACACAGGGGGGCCTTGGTGAGGCCTTGTAAAATCCTCGGCGGGCCTCTCTCTGATGGGTGTGTTCATTTTTACAGATTCCTGATGGGGCGTCTTTAGCGCTGAGCTTCAAGGACAAGAAAAACATCTGTCCGAACGAAGGTGCACAATGTTACACGGGCGCACACTGTAACCCACGTTCTTGACAGAGCGCCCTATCGCACGGATGGACACTCACACATACTCGAACACTCAGTCACACTGATGAAGGCACAGAGAGAGGGCGTTTCTTAAAACAGAACTTTCACTGGCAGCTGGGATTAACATCTCGGTCCCCCCCGCCCGCCCCGTTCTACAGATTAAAGTTTAGGACTCACGGCTACACTGATTTTAACAACTACCAGGCATCTTGTTTTGTCAGTGTTTCACAGAAGGCCGTGCCTAGGAGTATTAACGCAAGGCTGCCTTGTCGTATTTTTTTTCATGATTTCAGAGTTTTTTTTTAAATTGTGTATTAAGATACATCTTTTTATTTACATTGTAATTGTTTTTTCTTTCAGATAACGTTAAGGACAATGACAACTATTTCCACCTGGTAAGTTGATATTTTCACATGAAATTTTATGTTTTATCTATATATATGTATTGTCATGTCATTTGCGGGGAAGTTGTCGAATGTTGCAGCACTGATTTCTTTGCCTTCCAGGTGACTCCAGCTGATGAGATGATGGAGGTTAAGAAGTCTAAATCTCAACAAGGAAAAAGAAAGAAAGTCCTGCCTGAGGTTTACCTCACAAGGCTTCTGTCGACGAAGGTATCCTGATGCACTGTGCTCGTTTATAGCACGAAAAGCCTCACCGATTTGGCGAACTAAAAATCATAATAATACCATTATTGCAACAAGGCCTTAGTATATCTCAAAACTCTTTTGCCGGACGGTCCTGGACAATTCAATTCGCGAGTGTTTGGTTTCATGCGTGAGTAAACGCGAATAGCCAGAGAAAATACCCACGTGTATGAGAGGGCAACACACAGAAACCTTCAAGAAAGATTTCCGTATTGTCTTCCCGAGGCCACCCTGTAAGCCCAAGTGTCCAGGGTCTTGTATTGCCAGACATATTCCCATCCAATAACTAGCCATGCTCAACACCGCTTAACTTCCGAGGATTTGGTAAGACCGGGTGCATTTAAGTTGATTTGGTTGTCGGCTTTGTGAGTAAACCATCCAGTTGCCACCGTACAATAGTGGCCTCCGAACTCTGTGATGTCGTCAGACTGCTGCCTTCTCTTCCACTGAGCCCCTCTGCTTGTCTTCCCTTCCCTCGGTCTCTGGAGTTTTGCCTCTCATCTCTCGTCATTAGTTTTCATGACACGTGCTGTCCATGTCCACCTGAGTTATTTTGCTTTAGTAGCAGCAGCAGCCTCGGTGATCCATCATTCGGTTACCCCTGTTTTTCATTATTTCCTATTTCAATAGCATGCCATTAATATTCGCGACGTTTGACGGTCATGCGATCTTTACCGTCCACCGTGAAACGGATTGCACGCACCGCCGTAGTGTTAACCAGGGCGGCCGCTAGCCTCAGACCGCGATCCTCCGTAGCCTAGTGGCAAACGCGCCACCCACCGCTGGATCATGTCACCGCAGGGCACGCTGCAGAAGTTTGTGACCGACCTCTTCCGGGCGATCCTCACGTACCCGACAGAGCAGCCGCCCATGGCCATCAAGTTCTTCTTCGACTTCCTCGAGGAGCAGGCGGAGAGTCGGGGAATTGTGGACCCGGAAACCGTGCACATCTGGAAGACCAACAGGTACCTGCTCAGGCTGCCCAACCAACTGACCGATTAGATGCTCGCACCTGTGAATCTCACGAATCACAGTTCCCTACGTGTGTCTCGTTGGTAACATACAAGGGATTTGTGATGTGTTTGTGATAAGATCCGCCCGGCTTCATGCCGATGGCGTCTCAGAGTACTCTACACGCGACAAGCGACTTACATCTCATCTCAGTGCATTGAAAGGGCACCCCCAGTGGCAGCTGTTCCGTTGTGGCACAGAACGACTCGGGTGGGTGTACCTACAAGCGGGCATGAGTCTTCCGTTAGTAGGCGATGACCCCTGCGATGCGTAATCCCGAATTGAGCAATTCGCGAGTAGTTTTTTTCTAATTTGGCAAATCTCGACCATAATGCCGAGACACAACGGCCCACTCATTTAAGATTACATCATGGGATCTTTAACGTCCACTGTGATGCACACGGCACACGTGTTATGGTTAACACACCTGCAACATTAACCAGGGCTGCCTGCCGGATTTAACCGCGAACCTCTGCAACAAGCGTTGAACAAGCTACTGCAGGGCTGCGTCACCCTGGTCCGTTGAATTTTTGTGAATCTGTATTTTACTATTGCTCAAGATCTGTTTGTAAACGGTACACGGGTAATGCAACGGGCTGTTTCGTCTGGATTGACAAATTGCATCTTTCACCAGGCGGCCAATGACATGCACGACATGAAAATGCTCAGGCACATTCATTTTTATTATTGCTTCGAATGAATGTTGGCAATGCAGCATGAGCATATGCCCCAAATGTACAAATAGAAAGATCCCCTGTATTATAGCCTTAACAGACTGTTGGGGCAAGTGCTGTTAGCGAGCACCTATGAAGGCCAGCACGGCCAGCACCATGCCTGGCCCCCTTTGTCTCCCTAGTTGTAATATTTACATATTGCACTAGGTACTCATTTGAGGCTCAGTCGACCTAGGGAGAGGCCCGGGACCGCTTCAAATAATCGTCACTGGTGTTGGCCATGAACAGGAATCGAAATCGGGTCGCCAGGTTCGTAGCGTAGCGCTACCCTCTGCACTGCATAATTGAGAATTCAGCATGACCATTTGCCCCAAATGTACACACACACACAATCACGTGTCTGAACCTAGGAGAAACCCAAGGCACCTTTGTGATCCTTAGGGTTTCGTGTTATTGCTCAGGGGTTCACAGTGTCAGACTAAGGCTTTAAAATCCTTCACGTTCAATCGCATTGCTCGGGACACGTTTAGAATTGCCCGCTGCTTTAATCCAATCTCAAGACAGCCCGGTATTAAGATTGCAAAGGTGTGGCGAAACCCATCACAGTCATTAAACAAACGACACAGGTTTATCACTTTATTCATCCGCAGTTAACTTGCACAAGAAATAAAGAAACGGGACACGCACGTCCACCAGGTGTGCAGTTTTGTGCGCGACCGCAATACATAAAAAAATCTCTAAACAGCAGCAGCACCGGTTACACGGCGGCATGGGTGCCACGGCGCGACACTAACCCCGCTGCATTTGTTCACGGCTGACAGAGACCCTGAAGGCAATTACCCGTACGAGTTGTGGCAAATGAACGGTGGTGGGTGTAGTGGGGGGGAAGGGGGTACACGTGCCATCACAGCTCATCTCGATGATGCCCATCAGCCGCTCAGCGCCGTGCGGCTGTGTCTCCACAGCCTGCCCCTGCGCTTCTGGGTGAACATCCTGAAGAACCCGCAGTTCGTGTTCGACTTGGAGAAGACCACGCACATGGACGCCTGCCTGAGCGTCATTGCGCAGGCCTTCATCGACGCCTGCTCCCTCTCGTCGCTCACCCTTGGCAAGGCAAGCGGCTGGGCGAACACATGGGCGGGCGCGCAGGCGGGTTGGCTTTTGAGTGCGGAGGAATGTTCATTCTGGTTCAAAAATATTAATAAAATACGATGTCCTTTATTGATGGCCCATGGCCAAGGATAATAACAAAGCGGCAGGCAGGGATTGGAACGTGTCAGACAGGCACGTCTACCGAGGAGATGGAGCGATGGAATCAGCTCATGTGCAGGTGTTGGGCGGATTTACCACATCGCAGGATTGTCAGGGATAGCGATGGCCTTAGGAGGCTCTCACCCAGCAGTGGAAATAAGCAGACAACTTGTCTCCTTCACACATGTGTCTCTCCACGTAACAAATAAAGACTTCTACACATTCCATCGGCTGTGCGCCCTTCTGGGAGTGCGTAATGTCAGCAGTGCTGATTGAAGACAAGCAAATTGGATCCAGAAGTGGAATGACCGTGGCTGATGATGATGATGATGGCGATAATGATACCTCCCCTTTAGCTTATAACAGAGCATCATGAAATCAAGGTCAGAGTGTGCCAACCACTGTGCCACCATTCCTCCCCCTCTACGGCGTGTGACATTTATGAAATTCTCTCCCAATTCACCGCACCGATTCGCAATTATTACGCACATTGCAGCGACTTCATTCGTGTCTGTAAATCCACGCGCCGGCAGTTTCAGCTCGACCCAAGCGCGGCTGATACGTGGAAGTCACAAATCAGGCCTCGCGGGGGTGGTGGTGGTGGTGGTGGTGGTGGAACCACGGGGCTGCCGCGTCACGGCTCGCGTCCCCGCGGGGCCCTGCGGAGCAACGGGCGCTGGAAGGAAGCGTGCGCTAGAATCACGGCCACAGGAAGCCTGGATTAATCAGCCGAGGGAAACGCGGACGGCCAGACGGACCTCTGTTTTGTTTTTGCTTTGTTTGTCCGGCGTCTTCGTGTGCCACTTTAGGCACGCGACGGGGGCCACATTTAGGCGTTTTGTTTTCGGGTTTTTTCTTTCGCTCACCTTGTGGCAGCAGCGGTGGCAGCGTGGGAATGTTTTCCAAGAAAATTCCTGCGGGGATCACTTTGGAATAAAATGAATGTTTTGTATATTTCCCCCTCCCCCGCCCCGCCGCCCACCACGTTTTTTTCCCCTTCATCGTTAAATTGCAACAACAAAAAAGACGATTTATAACAATTCTGGATCTGAAACACTACCCAATTGTTGGATGAGGTCAATGGAAATGGCTCTGCCGTCTGAGATAGCGTCCCTCCCCATGTGTGTGTGTGTCTGTGTCCATTGAGTTTGTGATTCTGCATCTATTAATAACCTGGAGTTGTGAAACACAGCATTAACACGGCGGCGCATTTCCTAGAAATCTACTTCAAAGTGTAGCAGCCTCATTAGCACTCACATTCAACATGCTGCTCCCCCGTCGTTAATCTTACAACCTGTACAATATAATTTCAGTTGTTTACAGACATGCATTTCTACATTACGTTGCATTATAATCTATGACAATGAATGTGGATTGGAACCAGTGCCTAAATGTCACAGCATCTCAAGATGCTGTGCAGATGCACAGGGAAGGAGGGACAGAGACATTTTTATTTATTTTTATTTTTTGGCGAGTGGTAGAATTTCACAGCCCAGGAAGGGCTTATCGCAGGGTGCATCCATGGTGATTTGTTTGTCGGAATTTCACTTGAGGGCCGGCCCTCGTGGTCCAAAATTTTTTTCCACACACAAACAAAAAATAACTACTGAATTGGAATAACCGATGGCAACATCGCCCCCTTATAACGGACGACATTATTCGTAAAGCTCGATTGGTAATACGCGTGACCAGTCCTCGCCCCCTCATGACAGACTCATGCCCATTGGCAGGCCAGTGCCAAATGGCATTGTGCTGCACAAAGACAGCTACAACTGGGGGTGCCCCCGGCTAAACTAGAGGATAAAAATACACTCGAGTTGGCAATTGTAATGACGGGAATTAGATGCAAGGCACTGCGGGATTTAAGCACCCATTTAAGCGTCCATTAAATTGCGCCACATGTTAATTCCCTCGCCTGGTATGCAGGAGGTCGTGGGTTCGATCCCCACCCTGGTGTCTGTATATTTGGAGTTTGCATGGCTCTCTTCCCGTGGTGGTGTGGATTTTTCTCCGGGTCCTCTGGTTTTTTTCTCCGCATTTAGAAACATGCCTTTAGAGCTATTTCGGTAAAGTCACGTAGGTATAAAGTTATTATACCTACGTGACTTTACCGAAAGAACCAAAGAGTGTGGATTGCTGCAGTCACGAAAGCTTCAAATCAAGATTAATGCGTTTCGAGTATTTGACTGCTTTACATTTCCACATGATAAGCCACTTCGTTGAGCTATCATTTTGTGGCCAGGTTGCTTCTGAAACAAACCAAAAAGCCACGTAGCTCAGTGGGCCTTACCCGGTAAGATAAAAAAAAATCATTGAGTTTTTTTAGTAAACACAAAACCTTAATCTTATCCCTCACGCTGAGAATGTGCCCGGGGCACGGAAGCAGGTGCGTCGGCGTTGTCTATCAGCGCGAGTGGACGCACGGTGCAACCGTCCTCAGCTGCAACTCAATAACGCACGGGCGCGGGAGGCCCCGCCGGCACTACGGCCCTGCCGCCCCCTCTGACGCCCCCTCTCCCACTCGTGATCTTTCGGTCACAGTTCCTATGATCACTGTTTCATTGCTTTTATGGCTTTATTTTGGTGATTTTCGAAAAGTTTTTTGGTTTGGCCATGTTTGTTTGTTGTAGTACAGAGTTAGACTGATGGCCTTAATCTAAGTTGTCTTGTGGTTGTTGTTGTTTGACTTGCATCCCACTGGGAATTTTGCACACAGCGTTGGTGTACGGTGCCTTTTCTGCAATATATTGCTGTCTTTTCTTGGATTTTCTGTTTGCACATAGTCACTTTAAGATGTTTTCTTGTTCAAGTTTTTGTTTTCTGTTTGTTGCGGTTGCACCCGAGTCAAGAGCCGAATGGCTCACAGGGCTACACCTAATGAATGAACTTGAAACTTGAACTTGAAACTTCCTCACCTTATTCTTGCCGGTAAAGTACATCCTGGCTCGCCCGCTTTTTTTTTCTATCTGACAACATAAATAGAGCGGTCTGCTGAGTGTTGAGTTGACGGAAAATTAATCGGTGCTCAATTTCGGTCGGCCTTGTCCAGATGACCGTTCCGCCAAATATTTTAGGCAAGGCCACATCCATCTCGCCTTATAATGCCCTCATTGTTATACCCTATACGCCTATTACACATGCACATAGGATTATAGGAATAGAGGCCACGAGCAATGTAGATAAATATTGTGGATGGATATACCTTGGACTGTACTCTAGTAGTTGTGCCTCGTAATCTCTACTCCAAGCCAGACTTGCTGCTTGGAAATTAAGCGCTGGAAATAATAATAATAACAAGTCTAAGGCAGTGTTTTAAGCCTGGGACTTTTAATCTCGATGGGTGCATCCCGAGAGCCGTAGTTGTTCCTTCGCAGTCACAAAAAAAGTCCAGCTGTAACATTCTCCCATAGGGAACAGCCCAAGCACGCCTGTGTGTGTGTGTTTGTGTGTTGTGTGTGTGTGTTGTTACGGGGAGCGATGGAACAGAGGTTAGCGTGCTGCGCTACGCACCCGGCGACCCGAGTTCGATTCCCACTCACGGCCAACACTGGTGACGATTATCTGTGCCAGTCCTGGGCCTTCCTTAGGTCGACTCGGCCTCAAATCAGAACCAGCCACCCACCCGCTTTGTGTGCCGTGCCAGCCTGGTAAAACAAAAAAATGGTTTAGTTTTTGTTTAGTTTAATAAGGGCACGCTAACAGCACTTTCCCCAAAAGTCTGTGAAGGCTATACGGAGGAGCGGAGGGGTCGTCGTCTTTGTTTGTCTAGTTGTGTAATTGTGCCGCTGCTTTAGCAGGAACGCCCGTGCCCTTGTCATTCCCACGTGGCCGGCTTCATCTCACGGAACAAGCCGCTCCGTTGTGATGGGGCAGCGTTGGAGCGCACAAGAGCCTGGTGTATTTAAAAAAGTAAAAACCTCGTCATCGGCGATGGCGGGGCGCGTCAGCCGAGCGGGGCGCACTCACAAGGCGCCCCTTTATGCGCCCGTCTCCCTTAACCGAAACCTCGTGCCTCTTGCCGTTTTGTTCCCACACGCCCAGGACTCTCCCACGAACAAGCTGCTCTACGCCAAGGAGATCCCCGAGTACAAGAGCCTGGTGTTCGAGTACTACAAAGACATCCAGCAGCTGCCCATGCTGAGCGAACAGGAAATGAACTCGTACATGGCCGAGGAGTCGATGGTGCGTGTTTTTGCGAGCGCACGCACGCACGCGCGGTTTAGTTCGACGTCGGTGACGAATTTCTGAACTGGTCTTCAACCGTGAATGAGTACCGAGTGCGGTGCGTAAACATCTCAACGTTGGCGGAGACGTGCAAAGGCGACACAGGACGTAATGCTGGTCACACTACCCCTGGTGTGCCGTGTCGGCCTTCATTGGTGCTCGCTAACATCACATGCCCCAACAGCGTAGGTTGTCGGGGGGACCTTTGGACACGCGCAATGAACACAGCGCAACCGCGCTGGATTCTGGACCACGGCTAAGTGGTGGTGAACTGATGACTGAACCCTTGGGCCACCCTGTCCAGATTGGCTCAGACTTAAATGAGTACCCCGTGTGCCGTGTGCTCATTCCGCACTGGCGAGACAAAGGTGACCCGGCGTGCTGTTGGCCACAAACGACGCCCTCACGTGCCGTTTCCGGCCGTCAGAGACACTGGCGAACAGCACTTGCCCCTACGACCTGCGTAGGCAACAATGGGGGGATCTCTGTTGGGTGCGTGTACACATGTCAAGCATTCCACTGCTGGATGGAGGGCCTTCCCATCTATGCCGGTGCGACTCGTGGGAGGCGGGTGGGGTCGTTTCGACCGGACTTCAAGCCGATCGCTGTGGCTTGGTGAAGGCGGGGAGCGTACACCTTGGCACCAAAGAAACAAACAGTACGCTACAACAATGGGTGTTTTTTTTCTGCCTCGCCCCCTGCTGCCCACCGTGTAGCCCCAACAGCAGCCCACATCTCGCATCCTCTGTTTAACGGGCGGCGGTCACAGCATCCGTTGACCAGCCAGTCCAGGCGATGCTCGTTATTCTACGTGACTTTACCGAAAGAACCAAGAAGATGAATCCCTGCAGTCACGAAAGCTTTAAATCGAAATTCAGCCAATAGTTGCGTAGACTTCTTCTAGATTTGAAGCTTTCGTGACTGCAAGTATTCATATTCTTAGGTTTTTTCGGTAAAGTCACGTCGGTATAAAATTAAAATTAATAAAAGAAAAATAAGAAGAAAAATAAATTTAATTTTTTACCTTTGTGTAGACTTAACGTGATCACAGTTCAGTCACGGTCCACACCCGCTCGCCCGCAAAGAAGTTGCCAGCGGAGGAGGGGGGGTGTAGGCAGATTTCATGGGTCCTATCTGTAATCTAACCAACCAATAACCAGCGGGAACCATTCGCTAGTCAGGCACCCCTCCGGCTTCCAAAGTGTGGCTGTGCCCCCTGGCTGCGAGGGAGTTGGGGGGGGGGGCTTGGTACGCAGGCGGTGGGAGCTGTGGGTGGGGGGGGGGGTGAAACCTCAAGAGACTCGGTTCACCCGATCCAACCCAACCCTTCCTGCCCTTCCACCCCCCTCCATAACAATTCCCCCCCCACAACCCCATTCTTCCAACCCCGCACCCTCCCCCCCCCATCCTCCCAACCGCCCAGGCAGAACATGTTTTCCGAGAGTGACACGGCCACAGGAAATTAACCGCCTTGTCAGCGAAGCCGTGCCGCCAAATTCGCGCCGGGCGTTTATTCGCTCGGCGGACGTGGCTCCAGCTGCGTGTCGGAGCAATGCCGGAGGCGCGGAAATGCAGCGCGCGATGCAGTGGCGTGATAAACTAAACTAAAAACTAAACCATCTTCTTGGCTCTTTCGGTAAAGTCACGCTGTCTCCCCGATAGACCTGGTCTTCACCTGAGGACGGCTGCTTGCGTTGTGGCCGAAACGTCGTGAGAATTATTTTATTATGTTTTATTTTTATTATTTTATTACTTCCCTTCTATGTGACTTTACCGAAAGAACCAAGAAGATGAATCCCTGCAGTCACGAAAGCTTTAAATCCAAATTAAAAACAAAACTTAAATTTTTTTTTACCAGGTAAGGCCCGCCGAGCAGTGGAGCTCTTTTTCAGAAGCGACCTGGCCACTAATGATAGTTCAACAAAGTGGCTTATCACGTGGGAATATATAGCAGCCAAACACTCTAAATGCACGTTGATTCTAAATGTGGGAGGGAAAAACCGGAGGACCCGGAGAAAAACCCACATGACCACGGGGAGAGAGACATGCAAACTGCAAATATACGGGCGTCATGGTCGGGATCGAATCCACGACCTCCTTTATACTTGGCGAGGTAGTTAACATCTCGCCAACCAAAGCACCCGCAGCCGTGCCGAGCTTTTCCTGGCTGTGCCGCTGTACAGTCTATGCCGTGTGTTTTCCGGTTGTACCTCCTCCCGACGTTCCGCTCCACATGGTCCGGAGGTCCACTTCTGTTTTTTGCCGAATAGTCTCTTAGCACAGGGAGCGAAACGTCGGGACGTTGTGCAAAAACGACGCCCGTGGCACAACCACGAAAAATCCCATCGGAGAGGAGTTAAACGAGGTCACTGATGTGTCATCGGAAACCCACTCACTGGAAAAAATGCGCTTTACTACCCGTCCTGCGAATGAGCGGCAGTATAACAGCGGCAGCTTGCTCAGCCATCCTGGGTTTCGTTTTACGCTGTGAAATTTAATTGAAATGTTGTCTAGTTGTACACAGCTGTGACTCAGCCATCCAATTTACAGTAAGTGTTTTGTGGCACCATTGCATCACGTGCTGTGACTCAGACGAGTTCCTGTCTTTGACTACGAACAAGATAAAACTGGTGATAGGCAGACTCGACTCAGGATGAGGATAAGTTATGATTTGCACTGACAGGGCTATAAAACTCACCAGCATCTCAAAGTGCCTCCCATCACATCTCATCTTATCCGTTCCATTGCCCTCCAGCTGTCTAGCATAATGAGACTCCCAGTAGCAATGATCGAAGTTGTTTCATCCAATTAATTAATCCAGTCGGTGTTTTATAACGATCAATTATAATGATTATTACCTATTTACCCCAGAATGCCACAGTGGCTCCAAAGACTAATTTCTCAGGAGGGCCCTGCTGATTGGGGATGTTTGGCCAAGACAAACGACATTGTGTGTGTGTGTGTGTGTTTTATATGGAAGAAAACCATTGATACCAGAAGAGACCCGTGCAGAACAGGGCGAGAACATATGTACGCCACGTAGAAAAGGCTTCAGAGTCAGGAATCGAATCCCCTGCCACCCGGCCGCTTTGACAATGTGGTTATTTATATTATACTCTTTGGTTCTATCGGTAAACTCAAGTAGGTAGAAAAAATAAAAATAAATATTTTATTTTATACCTACGTGACTTTACCGAAAGAACCAAACAGTATGGGTTCCTGCAGTCACGAAAGCTTCAAATCAAGATATTTATATGATGTCGAATAAACTTGTTTGTCCGTGTTTTTTTGTCTTTTACTGATGGTAATGAACAATTCTGCGTTTTCAGTTCCCGAGATTGATTACATGTTTTATTTTTTTGTCACCAGAGGTACACCAATGAGTTCAACACCAACTACGCCATGTCAGAAATATACAAGTACGCAAAGAGGTATCGACACGAGGTAAGCGATACTTCCTGGGAAATAACGTTTTTGCTTGAACAACCCATCGCCTCTTAGACAGCACGGCTAAAATACCGTAACCACTTGCGTAAAAGATTGCTCACTGGTGTAAACTCAGCTTTGACACAATAAAATCACTCGTCAGAATATGCCGTCATTATTATTATTATCATCAAGTGCCAACTGCACTAGAGTGTGCGATACAGTTTTGACGGTATCCGCAATTCTTTTTTGTTGTGGCTGCAAATCCACATAAAATAAATTTTGCACATTACGCAAAATCCAGCCGCGCGGCTGAGCAGTTGAGCACGCGGCTGCGGCGGGTTGACTCAGCCCACCACGTGGAGGGAAGTCACCCATGGTTATCCTATGCAGAGACTTGCCCCTGCCATAAGAATGTGGAATTTCCACCACTGGCTGAGGACTCTAAACGGTTGTGATCCACCAAACCCCCATTCCCATCCAGGCGTCACTTGTCCAGCGTGCGTTTGAATCAGGAATTGATGAAGTCTTTTCACATTACGTTCAACGTTTCCCAATCATTCAGTTTATATTATTTCGGGTTTCGTGGTTTTACACTCAAATCCAAATGCAATTATTCAGCCATGATCTATCAGCTGCTGGATGAAGACCTCCCCAACCGCCGCAATGCTAATTTAAGCAGATGATCACTTTTGACTTTTTGACGTGAAATTTAACTAATTTTCGATTATGTGGTTCGGGTTGTTCGGTTGCTGGGTGAAACAGCGTGCCGCGTGTGCGTGTGTTCTGTGTGTGTGTGTGTATGATGTGTGTGTGTGTGCGTGTGTGTATGGGAGAGCGGTAGTGTAGCGGTTAGTGCACTGCGCTACGAACCCGGCGACCCGAGTTCGATTCCCGCTCACGGCCAACACCAGTGACGATTATCTGAACCAGTCTTGGGCCTCCCTCTCGGTTGACTCAGCCTAATATGAGTATCTGGTGTAGTATGTAAACATCGCCAGTGGGGAGACAAAGGCCGTTAGGCGTGGTGTTAGCCACTTACCCCTTTGTGTACCATTCCGGCCTTCATTGGTGCTCGCTAACAGCACTTGCCCCAAACGGCTATTAAGGCTATTAAGGCTATACAGCGGATCTTTGTCTTTCTTCATATTTGTGCGTGTGTGTGCGCGTGGCATTTCCACGACAGATCGTCGACTCACTGGAAGAGAATCTGACGACGCGCAAGATGCAGCTGGCCCACAAGTTTGAGCAGGTCATCGTCCTCATGGAAGACAACATCTATGAAACCTGCAGCGAAGTGTGAGCCCCTTCGCCAAGCAGCGCCGGGCCCAGAGCATCAGGTGGACCGACTGTGTGGCCAAATCTCTCTCAATCTTTCATTGGTTCTTGGAAATAATGCAAAGAAGCGTGACTTATTTTTCCAAGACCGCCTCTCCGGAAACACTGGGTGGACCGACCTACATTGGGTGAACGAGCTACTGCCAATTCATGCCGAATGCTCCTGATCTCATCGGATCTCGGAAGCTAAGCAGTGCTTTGACGTTGCTTAGCGCTTAGATGGGTGACGACCACCGGGGCTTGCCAGGCGTTGTAGTTGTGGAGTTGCACGGCGTCGTCAGGAGATGGCATTGTTGAGTGTTATCCCCCGTGTCTAATGCGTGGTGGGTTTTCTCTGCGCACTCAGGTTTTCCTCCAAAGATGAAGCTAAACACCCAATGTAGCAGGAGCCTGCTGAAAAATATATATTTGCATTAGCATTGCTATTTTATTTTACAGGTTGCGCTTTCATTATAATAACGTTTCGTTTTTGCAAAGCGTCGTTCAATCAAATTGCATCTCACGATCGGTGGGGAACCGCAGACAAGCTGTGGAGGGAAGCTTCTGAATTGTTCGATTGAAAGAGCACATTTCACAGCTGATACATTGCCCCGTTCTGTGGTTGCATCGAAGCGTTCGTGTAACCGAGTTACGCCCAGCGTCGATAAATAATGGGCAGCTCGCTATTTACATTTGCACGACAGACCACTTCAACTGTGAAACGAAGGATTTCACCCAATGACGTGGCAAGGCAGTGCCGGGGAAGTGATGAGAGAAGAGTGATAGTTTTCTGTTGGGTAAGTGAATTTACTCCACCATGGAATTTCTGCAATTTGCATTCAGCCAAAAAAGGGTGATGACTCCCGTCCAATGTGCTGGGCCTGGTTTGTCGAGTGGTGTGGAGTGCGCAAAACCTGTAAGTCAATTTTTGCTGCGCAAAAAAAAATGTATACACGAACGATGCAGTCTGCGGAGATTGCACTTTAGCCATGCAATTGCCTTGTATTGCTTCCTGTTTAAAAATGCAGTGTTTATTGGCGACAGAATGATCAGTTTGGGAGGTGGAGCTGTGCCCTAGGTTAATGTGAAGTGCGGAAGTCTGCCCGTCGAATGGTTCGTAGGCATGTAACGAAGCATAATTTCACGAATTGAAATTGATTCTCGCAGCATCGGATCGTGCACGGAAGGATAATTTATTGGTAATTCACGCACGATACATATGCGAGTGATATGTAAAAAGCACACGGTCTTTGTTTACGTGCAAAAAACCATCAGAATTTACTGAAGAAGTCGAAATTGTCTTAGATCACCATCAATATAAATATAAGCAGAAGAGGAGCACAATGCAATTATTCAGGAAATGCTAATGATTTTATTGCATATGCACAAAGGCTGTGTACTTTTGACACATTTTACGACCTTGATTGAAGCTCGGGGTGTTTCAGCCTGCACCATGATTCTCTTGTGATTGGGGTTTTCTCGTCATTACAGTTTTGATCACCTAATCGAAAAAGAAAACAAAATTCTGGACAAATTAGACCAATAAAAGAAACCACGCAAACGCCATACGATGAAGAAGTTTAAGTAAAATTGTGACCAAGAATCGTGACAATTCATCGAATTGCCGGGGTCATCTATTGTTCCATGCCTTGTGATAAACAATCTGTAAAAGTACTCTTAACCTGAGGCACTTGCTTTGTCTACAACGACACAGGCTGAAGCACGTAAACATTACAAACCGGTGCCCTCATAATGTCCAGATGTGGTAGCTGAGTCGTGTCCATCCAAGGCGAAACGAAGCATCGATTCAGCCAGTAATGGCCATGATCGAGCTCGGGATATGTGCGACGAGTCGCGCGTTTAAGAGTCGATGTTTGTTGGTTCGTATATATGGGGCCGTCCATAAATGACGTCATGCACCTGGGGGGGATCAGACATTTGTGACGATGTGTGACGGGGGGTTGAGAAATGTGACGTCACATCAAAATGCTCAACTTTAAATAAATATAGACAACACGTTCTACTTAATTAAATATACTTTTTTAAATAAATATTTTCTCCTACAACATCAGAGTGCAGCGCCACATTAAATACGCACTACAATGACAATAGTTTAAAGCGATTTGAAGCATGTTTTATTTTGACTGGGGGGGGGGGGGTGCAGAGCTTTGTGACGTCATATTTGAGGGGGGGTCGGACTTTTTGTGACGCCGTGTGACGAAGGGAGGGTCAAAAATTGTCCAAAATCGCGTGACGTCATTTATGGACGGCCCATATGTTGTAAGCAATGGGCTCACCGATACACAATGTGAAACACTTGATTCATTACACATGAATCAACTTGTGACCCTGAATGAAGACAAATTATCGAGTGTCCAGACAAATGTTGAATATTGGTTGAATTCGCTATGCCCCTATTGCATCGGATGGCACGCGTTTATAATCCAGCAGAGTTGTGGTAGTTGAGTTGTACTCGGATTAGGGTTCGTAGTCTAGTGTAGGGTTCTTCACCTGGCAGCCCACCGGCCACCAATGGCTTACCAAACTATTGCCTGCCGAGACATACATGTATGCAGATTAGTGAGATTACGAGATAACCCAGAGAGAAAGAGAGAGAGAGATGAAAGAGCTGGAGACGAGAGCTCCAACATGGGTGGTCACGTACAGACGCCACGACGTCACGACACCGCGTGACGTCATGACGTCTGTGCACATGACACTATGACGGGGACCTACGTCACGTCGCCTGGCAGCACGTGCTCATTTTTTGTCACGTGGGCCGTCGAAAAATCTAGCTGAAGAACCCCGATGTCGAGAGTTATGCCCTGTGCGAGACTGCAACTTGCGGCACAGAAAATAGCCCCATGACTTGTATCGCAGAGTGTGAGGGCCCTTTCCTCATGTGTGAGGATTTTCCCCGGACGCTCCGGTTTCTTCCGATACGCGGAAATGTTTGACAGAGGAACTGGGCAGACATCCCAAAGCAGGATGTTCCTGGTGGAAAAAAAAAGAGTATTGATGACTACTACCTTTTTCAGCAGCACCCTATTGCACTCCCAACGCAGTCTTTTATATATATATAAACATTTCTCTACACGTGTAGAATTTTCCGACAAATTTGTTTCGCGCAACGATTTTTGAGACGAGTACACGCAGCCACTGACACTGCTCACCGATGTGTTTGTGGGGATCTTGCCGCTGTGTTTGTTCGGCACGATGAGCCGACGTTTCGCTCCACGTACCGGGCGCTTCTTCGATTGAGAAAAACGACGGACAACGTGCCGAACAACAACAACAACGCGCCCCGGAAACGCGCCAAAGAGCTTTACGTCCACAACTACAAAAACAAAACCTTACGTAGTGATAGTTGCTAGCATTGGTGTGAAAAAAAGTAAATGTGGAAACGAGGGTTTGATAAGGAATGGTGCCCACAGACTCGAGATTGAAAATGTAGTGTTTCTGTTTGGGGCAAACCTGAAATCGTGAGAATGTAAATTTCGATTTAAAGCTTTCGTGACTGCAGGGATTCATCTTCTTGTTTCTTTCGGTAAAGTCACGTAGAAGGGAAGTAATAAAATAATAAAAATAAAACATAATAAAACAATTCTCACGACGTTTCGGCTACAACGCAAGCAGCCGTCTTCAGGTGTCTCATTCTTCACCTGAAGACGGCTGCTTGCGTTGTAGCCGAAACGTCGTGAGAATTGTTTTATTATGTTTTATTTTTATTATTTTATTACTTCCCTTCTACGTGACTTTACCGACAGAAACAAGAAGAAGGAACGTGAGAATGTACACGAGTTAAGAGTTTACACCTGCTCACACTTTAGCAGTGCTGCAGCCGAAACAGATGTTTTCTTATTGATGCCCGGCAGATATTGCCTTGTACATTACCTCAGTGTTAGAAAGTTACAATCATCAAACCTCTTATCACTTCAGGGGCGCGTGCTTTTATATATATAGTTATAAAATAGGAGAAAATTAAACTACTGATTTTAAAAGATGATTGGAGCTATTGTATTGTAATTTGAAGTCACGAAATCACATTATAACTGAATAATAAATAACTTAAGGGCTTTTTTTTCCTGTACAGACTGGCTCTGTGAAGTAACATTTCAATCATGCTTAGCACAATATAATGCAAGAAGACAAAAATTTTAAAAAATCAATGTATTTAAATTTGCACAAATTATTTTTTTGTGGGCTGACGTGAGAAAGCTTCATTTTTTTTTTTTGAATGTCTAAAGTGATTAAATCAACCGATCTGTGCTTAAGAACTGCGAACTAATGCTTACATATTCATATTTCACGTTTGATTTATTATTATTATTATGTTATCTCTGTTAAGCGTGGGGACTACGCTAGTGTTGAAGTTACACGTTGTTGCCTTTTTTTTTCTTAGTAGATGCTCATCTGTGCTCATAATTGTCAATCCACTGCTGGATGAAGGCCTCCGCCACACTGTTAGTCTTGCGGGTTTTTCCGTCATACCGAGGCACAACGGGCCACCGTTGTGATTCACGGCAGAAGAAATACCAGAGGCGGAGTTCAGAGTCCTAGCAGCACAAACTCGACAGGGACGGCTCCACTTGGGGCTCAACTTTCTCATCAAATTATTTCTGGGTCGTTGGTGGACTGAAGCAGGTGGCACGTGACTTAGCAGCCACGGCACATAGCAGGAGGCATACTGGATGTGGTATGCTGAGTGCATTTTTTTTTTTTTGCCGGTCACCGATCCAGAACAACTCAGATGAAATCAAAACTCTGGCTTTTACACGAACGTACGCACGCGTGCCACAGGATGGTCACAGTGTGAAAATTTGGTGTATTTACGTTTTTGTGTGGGCGCTTATTTAAGTTTTGTTCGTTTGGTAGGAGAAACTTTCGGGGTTGGCAGCCTGTCGTTGATGACTGTCGAATTGTAATTTAAATCGTAACAAGTGCAGTATATTCTGGAGGATATTATCATTTTTGGTGACTTGAATTTTGGAATTAATGCCACGCGAGGTAAAGCTCACTGAAAACAAACATACTTTCCAGCCAACGCTGTTCGGTATAACTCCTATTATCCGTGATCCTATTATCAGCGACTCCTACTATCTGCTATAGGGCAAAAACTTATATTTACCTGCTCCCATATTTTCCAAAAAATCCGCGATTATCCATGATCTTTTTGCGGATAAGTGGAGTACAATTGCGGATAATAGGGATTTTCTATGTTTGTCCCCCACATCACCACGGATAAGAGGAGGTCTACTGTGTGTGCATGTACACGCTCTCTTTTAAATGTGTGGACGTTTGATTTTTAATGAGCACTCACTTATTAAAAGTCTCCAGCTAGCTATTATACGCCAAAATGCCGAATATTTTATACGGTTTGTTTCATGTGTGAAATTCTTAAAATGTCTTTTTTTATGGCATTTAAAAAAACAATGTGACTTTCATGACCAAACGGCCACACCCCATTCCAGTATTATTAAGCATGTGTTAATGTTATGTCATACACTGAATTTTGTTGTCCATTCCTTATTAATACCATTAACATTTTGCCAATTTGTACTGTATGTTTTCATATAATAAAAAAATATTATTTACAGACCTTTGTCGAACTAGTGCTTGTTTAAGACTTTTGTATGGTATGTCGCACTGTTACTCTTCGTTGCAGTCAAAATGTTGCGTTTAACCTGCATACCGTTATTTCATCTAAGTGTCCCTCTGAATATAATTGCAAGGATGCGTCTCGCCATGCAACTTGCACACTTTGAAAAACATTCTGAAAACGGGCCGGTTGCTCGCTCTGCTCGCAGTCAACTTGCCACCAGTGGCAGGAAGGGATGGCGCAGATTGATAAGTCCAGCTCGTTGAAGCCAGGAAAGGGAAGCATTTTAAGGGTCTGCTTTGTTATCTGCGGAGTCAAGACGGTGGGAAAGGGCAGGAAGCAAGCTAAGCAAAATTAAGTGCTCTTCCTTCTGCCGTTTGAAACGGGAAGGCAGTCAGGTCGTCCCCTTGTCAAAGCATTTGAAGACGCCGAATGGTGGCAAGCGTTCTGCGCCGACGAGTGATTCTGGTTTCAGCAAGTAGGGCGAACAGTGAACTGCCATTTGCTAACGGCGTCGAGATCAATGCGAGGCAGGGCTTGCCAGTGACCCGGCAGAGCCACGTCTCAATACGACACAGTTTGGATGCCCGTAGCGTATAAATGCGCACGCGTATTAGGACGCTGCATAAGCAGTGGGGGATGGTATTTATTTCATTGAGAGAGGAAAAGAAGAATGTATTGTGCTTTGGGTTGGACAGTTACAGGGAGCCGACAGCACAGATGGATGGTAGAAGGGAGTTCCAGACAATAGGGGCAGCAGAGGTGAATGAGAACGAGCAAACCACCCCTTAGACCACCCATACATGTAGGGAAAGCTTTGCTTGTAAACATGCTGCAAGAAAGCAACTCTTCCCGAAGCTTATAATCTTATCATTTTTAATTCACAGCCCTTCATCAATACACTGCTGGGTGAATGCCTCGCCATGCCATGTCGTTTATGGGGATTGTTTGAACATACTTCACCAGACTGTCCGATGCGGTTTGGTGAAGTTAGGGTCCAGGACTGTTTCAAATATCGCTTGCCGCTGATGGTAGCCATGGCTAGGAAAATCCCGAGTCCAAATTGCCGGGTTCGTGGCGCGGTGTGCTAATCACTGTGTCATCACATTCCCCGTAATTGTCTTCTTTACACTACAAATCTAATATATGGTAGAGCCAGATTGGGTTTGAGAGATGGGGTTTATAGTTCTGAAAATAGATGTATTGTCATCCTCATCACTAACGGCTGATGTCCAAGATAGACACGTTCTACCTTGCGTGATCTTCAGTGTTTGTCATGGAGAGTTCCGTCCAGTTGCCCACCAGCCGTTGCGTTTCCTCCCTCTTCCACTCTCTTCTCTTCCATTTTCACCTTCATCGTCACATCTCCAGCTATGACCCACTTTAGTATGTGTCCCGCATTCGCCACCTTCATTCTGAATATATATACACCGTATAGTATATTATATTCCTGTAGGTAGGTGTGTGTGTGTGGCTATATTTGCTTAACTTTATTGACAGCGGCTACAATTTCGGGGTTCGTCCCATAATCCAGAAAATAAAAAAAGTGTTTGATTTGAGAAACCAAAATCGAAACCCCTAGATTAATCAGGGAGTTCCATATGAAGAGAACTGAACTGTAGAACATCTAGCAAGAATGCATTTTCGGATGGCCGTTGTCAGATTTATATTTCCCATAAATCGGCTTGCTTTCCCGATCGAACAATTCAACGTGAATTCACAATCGTTGGCATAGCTAAGTGTCTTAATGCGAGCCCAGCCAACAAAGGAACCACTGTGCCGTAACTGGATGGCAATGCCAACGCCAGGCTTATCAGGATATACTTAATGTGTTCGCAAAATGCAGCTTGGAATTACTGTACGATTTAAGAACATTATTTGGTGATCCTGCGTTGGCAGAGGTGCACAAACATGAACTAAAAAATATATAGAACTGGCATAATTGCCTATTATATATATATTTAACAAGAGTTTATTGCCTATTACACACGGTATATATATTCTTTAAAAGACGGTGTTATGGACAAATGTGTTGAGTGTTCATGTACGGTTGAATGCTTACACGAGCTCTTAACTTGGAAATATATAAGCCTTTCCTGCCTTAAATTGAATGTGTCGCCTGGCTTTTTTTTTAAGTCACTGCTATCATGTCTGGGCGATTAATAATGTAACAACTACGGCTGATTGTGCCAGCATTCATAGAGCCGACTCAGAGGTCATCTTTAATGTTGTTACTCAGCCGCCAAAAGGGGTCTTAGTGCGCTCTCTTGTGGACCAGATCAGAAGTGTAAGTCAAGAAACATCGACATGAGCTACATGTTGATGTGAAGCTTTCGTGACTGCAAGAATCCATACTCTTTGGTTCTTTCGGTAAAGTCACGTAAGTAGAAATAAAACAAAACAAATCACGACGTTTCGATCGCAACACAAGCAGTCGTCATCAGGAAAAAATAGTTAGAAATAAAATAAAATAAAACAAATCACGACGTTTCGATCACAACACAAGCGGTCGTCATCAGGAAAAAATAGTTAGAAATAAAATAAAATAAAACAAATCACGACGTTTCGATCACAACACAAGCGGTCGTCATCAGTTTTTGCCTGACGACGACCGCTTGTGTTGCGATCGAAACGTCGTGATTTGTTATTTATTTTTTGAATTTACCGAAAGAAACAAAGAGTATATGAGCTTAAGTCACAAACTATGGCACACCTGAGTGCTTTTAGTATGAAACTCATTATCGTCATCTGCCATGATCTATCCACTGGCGGATGAAGGCCTCATCAATGCACGCCTATTACGCAATATACACACACACATGTACTGTAGGTTGAACTTCTTTCGCACCGTACGTGGCGGGGGGAAGGACAACAAAATAAGCACAAAAATCAGTTCTAAAGAAACGAGTTTTCAATCTAGATTTAAAATAAATTTAACACGGAGATGTAAATAAATTGTATATACAGTACACTCTAATACATTCAAATTAGTGTGAGAATTCAAACACGGTTCCCCTATGTATGAACTCGCCCTCGTCAGAGGAATATGTAATGTTAACCACAGGGTCAGGGCTGCTCGTGTTAATGACGTCGAGCTGATTACGCTTTTTAAATCCATTAAAGCCATCAAGTGTGACTGTGAGGAAGCAATTGCGATGATTGACCGACATCACATTGGCCGTCGTAGGAGATGGAACGATGAAATCTGCTCGTGTGCAGGTGCTTGGTGGATGTTGGGTGGATTGTGACTTTGCACGACCGTGATAAAATACTACGGCTTTTTAAATCATTTATATTAAGTTCGCTTGCTTGCTTGCGTGCTTGCTTGCTTGCTTACGACCGTGCAAATCTTTCGGTCGTTTTTTAACCCACTTCCCGTGATCCAATCGAGCTGACATTTTGCACACAGACTCGTTGTGCGAGACAATTAATGTTCGTTAAAAAAAATTCTAAAATTTTACACTGTTTAGGGAAAATAAATTAAATATTTAATAACCAATTTCTTAATACTGGCAGACAATCATCTGACCCATAGGTGGCAGCCATCTCAAGCCAGAGGACGAGAGGACTCTAGCCGCCACGCATATAAAGGATTTATAGTGAAAAACTTAGTTTTTACGGGTTATACTTATTTTTTAATCAGTGACGAATGTCTCCCAAATAACTGACTGACTGTGATGATCTGTGTTTGAATTCCTGAGTCAAATGTATCTCAAAGGACCAGTCACGCTTTCCCTGCCAAACACAGACTCCCCCGTTTGCTTCAAAGTGTAAATCAGCAGGTGATCCATCACGAAGTGGATTATGCTAATACAGTACTATTCTGTTATCTATCAGAATCAGAATCTTTATTTATATTTGAGGAATCCGATGACCGACGAAGCTGTTTTCACATATTACACTGCCCTCATTAAAACAGGTCCACTCAGAATGCAATGTACCAGCAAACATTGGATAGCTTTTCTTTTCATACAAATTAGTTTTATTGAGAAACACTTTTAGTTTATTGACGTTTGTCAAACTCAATAGCCTCTAATACAAAAAAGTTTAATCAGGAAATGTGGTATAAATGTAATTCTTATAAGGCCCCATGGTTAAAAGTCTCCTATATCTTATTATATCTCTCAGGCCTCTATATATACGAAACAGGGATATTGCCCGAAACGTCTAAAAGCCTTCTCTCACCAGTGTTTGACCAGAGAACGATACAAGACCAACAGTACAAAGATGTATAGCTCATGGGATTCCTCCTCCAGTATAAATACATCAGATTTTCAACACTAGGTTTAACCCTTTCTGGAATTAAACTCACGTTTGCATGTTCACCACAAGTACGTGTGGTTAATGCAGACTTAATTCCTTGAAAAGGATTTCTATTTTGGTGTTTGAACATCTTAACACCCGTTTTATTGCCAGAAAGGGAACACAAGAAACCCTTATTTTTCGTACTTTGACACTGGCCATAAAAGTGTCCCATGGATAAATCGGATTCTGATTATTCTGAAACGTTGAGCGAGCACGTGGCCTCGCCCCCCCCCCCCCCACCAACAAGACAAAGATCACCCGTGTAGCCTGTACCAGATTGTTGGGGCAAGTGCTGTTAGTGAGTAGCACCTATGAAGGTCGACACTCTGATACACGAGGGGGTGGGTGGCCATCACCGCGCCCGGCCGCCTTTGTCTCCCCGGTGGCGATGTTTACTACACCACCGCACCGGGTACTCATTTGATGCCGAGCCGACCTAGGAGAGGCCCAGGGACTCGGTTCAGATAATCGTCACCGGTGTTGGTGGCCGGGACGCCGCCGGGGTTTTTTGGCGCAGCGTAGCGCGCTAACCGCAGTACCACCGCTCCCCACCCGTCCCACCACGCCCCCCCACACCGCCCCCACCCCCCATCCTCCCACCCATCCCCATCCCTCCATCGACCCCCCCCATCCCTCCGGCTCCACCCACCCACTGACCACCGCCCCCACCCCTCATCCCCCCATCCATCCCCCCCATCCCCACCCCCCCCATCCCCCCACCCACCACCCACTGACCACCACCCCCACCCCTCATCCCCCCATCCATCCCCCCCATCCCCACCCCCCCATCCCCCACCCACTGACCACCGCCCCCACCCACCACCCCCCACTCATCCCTCCCCCAACCCCCCCATCCCCCCACCCACTAACCACCACCCCCACCCCTCATCCCCCCATCCATCCCCCCCATCCCCACCCCCCCATCCCCCACCCACTGACCACCGCCCCCACCCACCACCCCCCACTCATCCCTCCCCCAACCCCCCCATCCCCCCACCCACTAACCACCGCCCCCACCCCTCATCCCCCCATCCAGCCCCCACCCACCCCCCACCCATCGGTGACGTCACACGCGCGGTGCGTCCTGGGAAGCCCAAAGGCGGCAACTTGAATCGCGTTTCCTCAACGTTAAACGCGCGCGTAGACGAATCCATTTCTCTCGTCTCTCGCCTCTCTCTCGCCTCTCTCTCCACTTCATCTCGTCGAACAAGCACAGCGCAGTCGACGCGCAATTGCCGTGCGTGCTGTGGGACGCTGCGCTCCGTCACAAATCGCCGAGCGCGGCGGTCGTGTTATAGAGTTGCCTGTGGTGTTGGGGCGCTAGGCGAGGTGCAGGCCTCGCGTGTGATTTTGTCGAACGAACGCGTTCGCAGTGGGTGCTAGAATTAATGAAAGGGTAACTACTATACCCCTGCTGCTTCTACTGCTGCTGCTTCTACTGCTGCTGCTACTACTGCTGCAACGTTGCGGTTCGTCTTAAATTGGTGAGCGAGGTGGTTTTAAGAGTTGACTGCGGTGTTGCGAGGTGCAGGCCTCGCTGAGCTCCGAAGCCCTGGGGTGCCATCGCTGCTCTTATCTCTTTATTAACCACTCACTCTTTGTTATTTTACCAGGTAAGGCTCACTTTTTAAGTTACGTAGCCTTATATATTTTTAAAGGAGCGAGCTGACAGCTCGCCGAAGTGGCTTGTCATCGTGTGGACACGTACAGCGGCAGACAGCCTCTGGCACATTCTCCCCTGATATCTTATATATAATAAAGTATATGAATTACCCTAATGCAGTGCTTTATGGCAGTGACATGGCCTAGCAGTAGCGCCTTCGTCACTTGTTGCAGACGTTCACGGTTTGAAGCCAGCGGCCGCCCTGTATGTTACAGGCGGTATGTCATCTACATATATATGTAAAAGGCAAAGTTGTGAATATGTGTGTCTGTTCAAAATGTTGAGCGTACTTCCCGACATGCAACAAACTGGAAATTTGCCATGTGGGTACTTTCCAGAATGTACACCATGCACAAATTATAAAAATACACTTGTTTTTTTTTGGGGGGGGAGCTCAATACAGTAATGCATGCTGTATATTTTTTGCACAGCAGGTGAGTTGTGACGTCAAATCTGTCACGTGACCCGCGCACGTGGAAGCGTAACGCATTGTAGTGTAGCGGTTAGCGCGCTGCGCTACGAACCTGGCGACCCGAGTTCGATTCTCGCTCACGGCCACCACCGGTGACGATTATTTGAACCGGTCCAGGGCCTCCCCTAGGTCGACTCAGCCTCAAACGAGTAACTGGTGTGGTGTGTGAACATCGCCACTGGGGAGACAAAGGCGGCCGGGCGTTGTGAGTGCAAGTCCCGGGCGAAGCCGGGTAGTAAAGCTCGTATTTATATATGTATAGTACAGTATTATTGTTTTATGAGTGGCGCCTTGAGACATTGTGAATGGCGCCTAATAGGTGCAAATCATAATATAGAACTACTGTCGCTTAAGGATGTATCCTTGTCACGACTGTCTCATCATTGGAACGGGTTTTTAGACAGAACGATTTTTTGTTAGTATAAATGTTTTTTTATGAGTGTTTTATTCGAGTCAACTTGTGTTACTGGAAATGTTATTTTAAATTGATTGTGCACTGCCGCTCTCTTTGCGAACGCGTTTTTTTTGTTGCTCTGAGTATGTTTACCTGATTATCATTTTAAATGTTTCGAGTGGGGAAATAAACTATCGCCCAAAGAAAATCTACGTATTTTAACACACAAATCCATGCAAGTTGGTCATGAACCAACTTTTGCTATCTGTTGATTGCCCATGGCAACTGCAGATATTTTGAGTTTCGCATCACGTGATCGTCTCCACGTGGTTCACCAACTTGGATTAGCACGCATTCAACCCAACCCACAACGGGCTATACAAGTACACTGTTGTAATAACAGAGCCTCCCCTTGGCCGTGTAACAACAGGGTTGGACCACACTTTGAATAACGAGTGTGGGAACTGAACTCTGCCGACAACAATGGACAGCCTTGATGAAGAAACGGTTGGAGACGTTTCAAAGGAAACAAATGGAGTGAAGCATGGCGTTTCTGCACTGCAGCATCTACAAAAACGGCAAAAGAAACTCCTGGATGAGGTACGTGGTCTAACAACTATTACTGCTGGACCAAACATCCAGTGTGCCGGTGGTGATACATCTCCAAGAGTGTACATATGCTTCAGTGAGTGGGGAGTTGTATTGTAGTGGTTATCGCACTGCGCTACGGACTATGCGACCCAAGTTCGATTTCCACTCGTGGCGATTACCAGGGATAGCCATACCACCTTGTGTGCTACACCCGCCTTAATGTGCTCTCAAACAGCACTTTCCACAACAGTGTATGGCTATACAGGGAATCTAGACAGCATTCACCTCCAATTAGCACGGTTTCCTACGTACGGTGCGAAAGAAGTTCAACATACTGACTCTACACTGTCGTGTGCTTACAGGTGCAGATGCTGGCCAAGCGCTCCCAGGTATTCCAGGAGTTCCTGGCACCAGATGTACCAAAGGAGACAACAGATAACAAGGACGTTCGTGAGAAAATAATTATGGATTGTGAATCCGTCTGGAGGGAGGTGAATGAAGTGAGTATTTCAATGCATGCAGAGGCATCACGGTGCTTTGAAATCCATCCTTTTAACAGACATCTTGACAGCTTTTATTTGTATAGTGTGCTCTTGAAATGACTGCAAATCAAGGCAAAGCTTGTCAGCTGTCTTCATGCTGTGCAGAAATGTCACATGCCAGGGTAGTACTGCTCCACCAACACCTCCAGGACAATCACGTGTTTAAGCTAAATTTAACCTTGTATACTTTTTATGCTTGTATATATTTTGCTTTGTTATGCGCTCAAACATAAAAGAAATGGGATGCATTTGGTCTTCATGGGAATAACGGGGTTTTGCAAATACAATTGACGTGGCAAGGAACCCTCCATTCTAAACGATCCCAGTATTTTGAGGACACTGTCGATTAGTTTGCAATTTGGTTCCCATAGTTGCCCATTTTGATTACAAACCTGAATAATACAATTAATAGCGACTTATTTTTTGTCATTGAGAAGAAAGAAAGGCCTCAATGTTGTGGAGAATTGTTTTCTTCCGGAAAGATCTCTGATTCCGCTAACCGTGTGCCTTTAGATTTTTATATTTTTCTGCGTGATCATAACAAACATTTTTTTATTTTTAATCACCCTGTAATTCATTAGATGAGTTCACTGAATAAGCTTTTGTATATTAAATGAACACAATTTATGTTTTTTACAAAAAAGTACCAATATACGTAGATCTTTAACTTAAAATAATATTCAATATAGCGATTTTAATTGCGAAAATTGTCCTTGTTTCTTGCAGATGCAAGCAAGAATTTGTATGCAAGAAGCCACTCCTGTATCTCCTGAGAATCCGGTAAGATTTGAAATCATTACATTTCATTACCGCATCTGAGATGAAACCCGAAAGTTCTAACAGTGCAGCTACAATTGATAATGCGGTCATCCCCACTGATTTAAAATATATAATACATGCTTTAACACATTCCTGCGGAGGGAGCTGGTAGGAACGTTGGGTTGCTCGGTCAATGGCCAAGGTCAACGGCGGCGTGGTGTATTCCGCAAATATGGCCGACTGTGAGGGTGGGCACAAGCCGGCGTGAGTAGGTTAAACGTTGAGTTTTATAAGGGCACCACGGGGTGACCAGCCCCTCCCCACCCAGCCCCACCCCTCCCATCCCCCACCCAGCCCCACCCCTCCCGCCCCCCACCCATCCCACCCTCTCCACCCAGCCCCTCCCCACCCTCCCGACCCAGCCCCTCCCCACCCTCCCCTCTCCACCCAGCCCGACCCCTCCCATTTTTGATGCACGACGGACGGACACAATAATCTCCTGTGGGCTGGTGGAACCAGGTGGTTCTTACCAGTATAAAATGTCTATACCCATTGATGTTGAGAATCTGTGCATAATGGCAGTACCACTGCAGTTCCAGGTTGTGCCAAACAGCTGTGCCGAAATGAAGGTTACATCCATAGTCATAACTTATACTAGATGTACGTGTGTGTTTCTATCAGATTTTGGATATACTTTTGGCAAAGAAATGGTTGCTGAATGCTGAAGTTGAAATTTCAACGGAAACAAAACAGCTGAGTAAGACATGTTTTTTGTAATATTCGAAAAGTGACCTTGCCACAAGACATTAAAATACTTGAAATATTGTTTTTGTATCTTAAACAAATATTTTTCCTGTATTCTAGTGCCTCTTAAATATCCTGAATGCGCACTTGTGGTGGCAGAAGAGAAGGTAAGATGTTAATTTATGTTTTAGATTTGAAGTTTTCGTGACTGCAAGGATACATACTCTTAGGTTTTTTCGGTAAAGTCACGTAGCTAAAATAATAAAAATTATTTCTATTATTATTTCTATTATTTGTATTATTATTTTTTACCTACGTGACTTTACCGAAAAAAACTAAGAGTATTAATTTATGTATTTTTTATTGTTGATTCCTGAGACGTCCAATAATTCTCGCAAGTGGATGACTTTGCAAGTGGTGATTTTTTTTTCTGTATTTTGCACCAACAGCTTAAACAAGTTATCGGTCAACTGGAGGAAACATTGTCATTTTATAGAACCACAACAAAAGCCCTCGAGTCCGAACTTGAAAGGTACGAGACCTGAAAGCCTATTTTCCTGTTTGCTGGTGGTGTTTTTTTTTATCCGGATGAATCTGTGTGAAGTGTATCGATCGTGTCTCACAATGAGTGTTGTTGCAGAGAGAAGGCCTATCTGGAAGATCAAAAGAAAATTCAACAAACACTTAAAGAGAAACTGGCTCAGCTGGCTACGGATAGCACCAACACGTCATCAAGCCAAGAGTATGCTGGAACACGTGTTTAATCGCCCACATTTATGTAAAGTCGGCACACTAATAATTTTAAAGACCATTATTAACATTCTCACTTGGTTTCAGACTGTTTCTAACCATCATTTAAGTTTTGTAAAGTTATTTATATATGTTTTGTTAGTGTTTCAATAGTAAAGTTAGCATACTTTGATAAGATATAACTTTTTAAGGATAGCTAAATGCACGTGATTATATGGTGGTTACCCCTTGACAGTAATAAACAGAGGTTATCTACTGCAGAAATTGCATAATGTTTTACTACATTAACAACATTATTAACTCTTTCATGAAACTAATACGGTTTTGAAAATGTATACCTTCAGTTCCAGGTCGATGTTCATAAAACCCCTGCATGTAGGGGAGGCTTAATGTTAGCAATGAGTGGCTTCATATTTTGCCAGCAGTAAGTAATGGTTGTACTGCCCCCTGCCTTTCAGCCTCCCCAGAGAAATGCAGGAGCGACTGCGCAAGGCTATGCTGCATTACAAAAAGCTGAATAAGGCTCTCTTTGAGTTTTCAAATGAATTTTTCCCGCTGCCAACGGAAAATGGTGTTTACGGCAAGAGGAAGAAGGTAAGTTCAGCTTTTCTCGGCTGCCTGGATGGTGAGAGTGATACAAGATTGTGAAATTAACGTATTGGCGGTCCACCGGTGCGCGGTATTAAAAAAAACAAATTTTTTTCGCAATAACTATTTATTCTCCCACAATTCGGAACCCCATTCAAAAAATCTTGCAGTGCGCATCAAAATCAATTCTCGTTATGTCCAAGCAGTCGGAAGACAATTGTCAGTTAAAACTTATATTTTAGACTGTTTTTAGGAAGTCCGGTGTGTTATGCTGCAACGGTGTACCGCCAGTACGTCCAAATGAAAAATGCATCGTCATCACGTTGCCCCAGTGTAATGGTTGGCACACTGCACTTGCCATCTAGAGTTCGCTGATCCGATCTCTGTGAGCCAGTTGAAACGATGGTCAGGTTTCCCCCCCATGCACGGTTCACCCAGCAGTATAAATGGGTACACCACAGTTAAACCGGCAGGTCACATGTGATTGTGCGGTAAGATGCATTCAATATTAGTACGTTCAGTTATTTTAATGGTTTTGAAATACATTCAATATATGATAATTACATCTTAAACCATTGTTGTGAATGGCTTAACGCCAAATGCTAAGCTTTTACATTGTTGTGTTAAGGTGTTGGTTGTTGGTGAATGCTGTTAACACATAAATAGCACTATGAGACCTCCTTTACCAGTGGCAAAATATAGTAATAGGTTTTTACCCTTTCAACTGGTACAAAAACTGACACCTTTTTTGGCGTCATCTGGTCCAACACCAATGGAGACTAGGTTCTAAGAAAAGCTGTCTCGGCTGTGGACCAATCAACTTCAAGGACAGTGCATATCATTATCATCATCAGAGTTTCTTTTTGTTTGCATTTTGACTGCTTGTGTTGTGGTTATTGCAAACATGATGCCTTGTATAAAGGTGTCAGTTTTTGTATCAGTTGAAAGGGTAAAAACCTATTACTACATAAATAGCACGTTTAAGCAAACTTCCAATGTGTTAACAGGATATAAGCAAACAGCATATTGAGTGTCAATATTATATACCTGTGTAAGGACAATACGTGGGGATGTAAGGACAGTACATCTCCCCGTGGCCATGGTTACTAATTAGCGTAACGGGTTCGGGTAATGCGGGACCTAAGTGGTCGCTAATAATGATTGATGCGACAAGCTTTGACAGGGTCGCGTGAGGGGAAGCATGGGACTTAATGGACGTAAATTGTAACAAGGGCAGAGACAGACGGGGCCAGGTGCGGTGAGAGAGGGTTCGGGAATAGGGGCGTGGCCGGGTCGTCAGGGGGATAAAAGCCGGCACGAACCGGGGCTCTGGGCTGCTGTTGTGGGGAACTGCCGTCGCCACCTTGGAACGTGTCGTCTTCATCATCCTGGAGTGGGCACCTTGTAGTCTTGGAAGGCGAGAGTTATGTTCTCTCAGAATAGAGCTATCTAAGTTACCCAAGTGTATATAGTCACTCGCGGTTACTCGTTAAGTTATTAGTTAGTCGGCGGACTTTATTCATAATAAATATACATATAACTGAACAAGACGGTGTCTCTGAGAGCTACATTACACTTGGAAACACATTAACAGTGTTATAACATGTATAAATGTAACATATATAAATGTAATTACTTTTTATTTGTGTGTTTTTCCATGGCAGAAATCTACAAATGTGAACAGCACCAAAAACATAGACTACATTGCTATCCACGAAATACTGGAGGCAAGTGAATTCGTTACTGCAATCACTTCCTACCAACTCCGTAAATGAATTTTGGAAGTGTTCTGCAGATGTTGTAACTTACGATTCATATGTTTTACATGTGGTGTCGTGTTTGTGTGCACGTGTAACAGCAACAATCTAAGGTTTATTTATTGTCAAGACAAGTGCCACAACTGAACATCTGAATACTTTAGGGATCTGTAGCTGGTTGCATAATATGCTTTGGGTAATTCCCCCCCCCCCCCATACACTGCTTCAGATGACATTTAACCAGCCAAGTGGCTCAGCAGTAGAGTGAGTGGTTCACCTGAACAAGGTTACAAATTCAAATCTTTGTTGGGGGGTTGACCAAGCCGATCATCCCTCCCAGGGTCAATAAATGGGGGGTCCCACTTTGCGGGGAAGTCAAGCGGTTGCCATATCGATAAGACTGGTGCCCGCCGTAGGAATGTGAAGTTTCCACCACTGGGCTGTTAACAAGAGATGATCGCAGCCTCATTGCTCATTATGAGCAGGGAATCACTTCCACCAAAGTGACTACGCTTTCTCCGTTCCACTGCTGGATGGAATGAGTAAAGAGGGTTGTTTTTACCATACTTCACCATGCTGGTCAATGTGGATTGGTGTGTCCAGTACCGGTTTGGATATCGCTTGCCACTGATGTTAACCATGGCCAGGACTCAAATTCAGGTTGGCAGCTTCTTAGTGCAGCACGCTAACCACTATAAAACCGTTTATATCCCTGACGTGGCATTCTAGGCAAAAGTTGAACTAACCCTGATATTAGACTGGAAGAGATTGTGGTGTATAAACCATGAGCCCCACTCACCGACTTTTTTCGCCTTCCCTTGCCACAGTTGCTGATGAACCAGATGACAAGTTCTCCGCACGACCCGTACATCACTGTGCAGGACAACTTCTGGCCTCCGTTTGTCGAGAAACTTCTCCGCTTCGACATGGCGGTCACGCATCCGGAGGATCACAACAAGATCCGCATTCAGTTCTACCACGAATAGCGTGGAGCAACAACGATGAGGGCATTAAGACTGCATGCATTCAAGTTTAATGCAACTGATCGCTCAGGTCTGGATGTTTCTGCAACCAGTTGCGAGCAGTTGCACCAGTCGGTTGCTTGCAGTAAAGACGGTCTACTTTCAAGCGAATCCACTGTAGTGACGTACTTCATCACTTATATATGTGCCAACAAATGATGAGATATTCTTGGTTCTTTCGGTAAAGTCACGTAGAAGGGAAACAATAAAATTATAAAATTATAAAACAAAAAAATTCTCAATAATATTCTCAGTGATAATTTTATTGTTTTATAATTGTATTATTTTATGGTTTCCTTCTATGTGACTTTATCGAAAGAACCAAGAATATGAATCCCTGCAGTCACGAAAGCTTTAAATAGAAATTATGAGTTACAATCCTACATATGCTGTTTATATAAAGGATTGGTAAATTCACAATAATATGATTAATGGTAACTTTTTTTATTTTACCAGGTAAGGCCCACTGAGCTGTATAGCTCTTTTTCAGAAGTGACCTGGCCACAAAGAATAGCTCATTTGTAGCCAGACCACATGTGGATTTTAAATGCGGAGAAAAAAAACTGAGGACCCGAAAAAAAAACAACGACCACAGGGAGAACATGCAAACTGCAAATTTCCATGTGTCAGAGCTGAGATCGAACCCGTGTGACCTGTTTACCAGGCAAGGTAGCTAATAATATCTCGCCGCAGCGATGCCCATAAGATAAGATTTTGCAATCGGGATTTTTGCACATTTCCATGAAGTCGTTAATTCATGAAAACCCTTGATTAAAAAGAACTGAGCGCACCAAAATATCATTGCTGTGATTAGCAGAAAATAGATCTCCACACTTCGAAATGTGGAAAGTTAGTTGACCAACTAATGGCTCCGATGTGGACAAAGCGGTTGTAGGTGATCTAGTTGTGCGATTACGAGAGGGATTTGCTCGTTTGACTGATCACTCGGTGTCAGCATCAGAATATTGATTTATTTTGGAGGAATCCGATGAACTCTTTTTCACATATGGTCCACGATAGTGCACGGTATAGGAAATGTAAGCAAATGACTTTTAAATAATGTAAAGTAAACTATTTTTTATCTTACCAGGTAAAGCCCATTGAGCTATACTGTATAGCTCTTTTACTGGTAGGAACCTCCTGGCTACACCAGCCCACAGGGGATTATTGTGTCTGTCGTGCAGGGAGGGGCTGGGTGGGGAGGGTGGGGCTGGGTGGGAGGGGGACTAGTGGGGAGGGAGGGGCTAGGTGGGGAGGGTGGGGCTGGGTGGGGGGTGGGAGGGGTGGGGCTGGGTTGGGGAGGGGCTGGTCACCCCGTGGTGCCCTTATAAAACTCAACGTTTTACCTACTCACGCCGGCTTGTGCCCGCCCTCACAGTCGGGCATATTTGCGGAATGACCCTGGTCATTGACCAAGCAACCCAACGTGTTCCTACCAGCTCCCTCCGCAGGAATGTGTTATTCATAAGTGATCTTGCCACAAATAATAGCTCAACTAATTGGGTTACCATGTGTGAATCTGCCTTTGGGATTGACCCTCATGGTTGGGGCATATACAGTTGGCATGCTCCGTGCAAGCATTCAGTTTTACATAGACGGTACCTTAGTCACTCCACTGCTGGATGTGGACCTCGTCATACCTCATCGGTCGCGGGCCTTGTGCTACTTTTACCATGCTGGTCACTGGGTCTGTTGAAGGCAGGGAGCATAGACATCGAAGCTTAGTACAGGACAGTAGTGGCTTTGTCGCCACAGCTTCCAACGCCTGTCTTATACGTGGTGGTCACCTATACAATAAATATCCAGGCTCAAGACTGCTTAGCTTCTGAGATGAATTAATAAATATAATCGGATACATTTCCATTAAGTACATCGCATTGGAATGCGTCCATTCTTGAAGCAATACATTCATTGTTTACATATTAATTACTCCCATAACCACAGTGGCGGCCCCTTTAGTGTTGGTGCTTGCCTGGGGTGTTTCTTATGGAACAATTAATTTCAAGTTTGATATATAGTTTCTTCAGATACCGATGATCGTGTCACCCGAAATTCGCCCAGTCTCGTTAAACCTTTGAAGTTATGCAGTGTTGAGCCTGTGTCGTGCTTAGGTGGGGTAACTGGCATGCATGAAACGGGTGTTGTAGGCTACTTGGCGACTATATTGTGGATTGCAGAGGGCAGTGCATGAACATGCATTGTGCCGCACATCAATGCCGCATGTCGATGCTCTCCATCTTCAACTTGCATTGACTGGCGTGGTGAAATATGGTCAACGCCCACGATGCTATGAGGAGGCCCTCATCCAGCAGTGGATTGGCAAATTGCTGTACGAGCACATTAACCTCTACAATTCCACAAAGCCTCCTAATGTGTTGTAGGCACAATGGGTTAGGTGTTGCAATACACCAATTGGGCAGCTGAGAAAGCTCTTTTAAAGTATCCCATAAAACCTGTGCTCAAGCGTTCACAGATGCCAGCCATTCTCCATTCTCTTTTCGCATGGTCAGTGGTGGGCCTTTGGCACGGTGGGTGTAATTAAGAGATGAAAACACCCGAAAATTGCCATTTTTGGCATTGATCAGCGCAGCCTTGCGCGAGGCCAGCTGCAATGCAGTGCTATCAGGATCAGCATAGCATTACGGTATTGGTGGGTCAAGCACCTGTTTGTTAATTCCTCACATACCTTAGAGTAATTGGACAATCACAACCGTTGTTCGTACAGTGAATGGAGTGGAGGACTAAATGTTGCCCTGAGAAAGAGAAGTCGGGATGGGGGGATATAGTATACGATAATTTCTGCTCTCGGGAACTTAAAACGTGCAAAGCAGATTCGGTTGAACACTGCTTTCTCAGTGCCAATATTACAGTTTGTTTGCAATAATTGAAACTCAGATAAATTGTGGTGCAATTCACTTAATTTTCTTTTGGATTATCCTAGGCAGATACAATGTTGCCCAAAGCTATTGGGGTTTGGCAGCAGCACTTGTGCAATTTCGCACGTTACATTGTTTTTGGTCAATTATTGCCAGTTGCTTACGACCACCCAGAATGCTCCCAATCTCGTCAAATCTTAGAAGCTTGGCATTGATTTGCCTCCATCGTGCGTGGACGTGTGACCACCCTGAACGAAACATGCCGGCTGCATGTTGTCAGCAGAGGGGTAGGTAGCAGTGCAGACAACTCCGTTGTGTTGTAGTCCAAAATCTCTATGCTCTTCACCTTCACAAACATGCACTGTGACCGACGTGGTGAGATATTCCCCCCCCCCCCCACCACGACCTGCAGAGTGGCCGAACCCTCATCCATCCCGTGCATTGGCAAAAAGGGCTGCTCGTTGATTACCGGTCGGGTGCATGATATCATTGCAAACTCGAGTATTAGTGCACATTAGTTGTATGTATTGTTTCAGAAGCCTCTGTTGTATTATAGTGATTTTACGAATGTACAGCACTGATGTATGCAGAAGTCACACAGATTTTTTTTTACACTTTTATACAGAGTTCAATACAGTGTAATGACGTAAATAATGCTTGCGTTGCGAAACGTTGAATACCATTCAAAAGTGGTTCACGGCCAAAACTGTAACGTGTTGTAAACTAACAAATGTGCCTTTACATGCGATGATATGTCATTTTCTATAGTATGACATAAGTAGACGTCTGTATAACGTATCCGAAGCTTATGCAGACAAAATAGCATACAGCTTATAGTTATTCGCCTTATAGAGAGTGTAATTATTAAACACTTGTGGAAGTGGAATCGTGATCGTGGTTATGCCAACCGGTTTTTGCACCTTCCAGTCTGAATATTCCTGGCCACAAGACTTCCAACAGAATAAATTCATTATGAACATTCTCTTAAGCAAGCTAGTGCCCACAACCAAGACGGATAATTCGTGTCAAGACAGCCCTAAATCGCGCTACACAGGTGTGCACAAACAAAGCAATCCAGCTCGTCAACAAGCAACGTCCCCCTGGGGCTTGTAATGAATCCCGCCACCAACAGAGGCAAGTGCAGACCCATGTTTGGATCGGGTGCTAGTTGCGATAACACTCGATGTCTTGTGAGCAGGGCATTGCTTGGTGGTGGGCAGTGCTCCAATAATACCTCCAAGCCTGTCTTGGCCACGAGTTCCGTGTTTTTTAGCATAAGCCATTTAGCACTTCAAAGAAACCGCAGTTCCAGAAAGGTCCACTGCACTTGGTTTCGTTACAATTCCAATCGTACTTGTAGAGTTAATTGCAGTCACTCGTTACTCAACTAATTTGCCATTACAAGCGGTAATGGATTTTTAAGTATGGATAAAATCGTCTTGCTTATGTCATACATGCATTTGTTCCAACATTAAAGACCTGTGGATATGCATTGAGGTAAGGTTAATTATTTGAAGGTCGTTTATATATTGTTTAAGGATCCTATCAAATCGCGCTCGGTGGTCCGATCGGATTTGAGAATCTCAAGGAGCCGAGTTCCTGCTTTCGTGGCCACCAATGCACAATAAAGTATTGTCGGCATACGACTTGAGAGATACAAGGTGCCAGGAGATGGCACTAGTGGTTAGTGCGTTTCGCAGATTTCCACTCACTGGTCGGATTCTTCATTGAAGATAACCTGCAGAGATTTGAGTGTTATCTCCTGGCGTGTGAGTTTTCTCTGGTTTCTAAATGCCCGAAATTGGCATTGGCAAAACACCCGAATGTACTCACTATCCTGAAAAAATAATCCCAAGACTCGATGTTTTCTGGAAAATGTGATGAATTTATAGTGGGAACCCAGCAACTGGCTTTCTAACTGGTGTTTGAATTGGTTTTGTATGAAAATTATCCACTGCCACATGAAAGCCTGCCTGCGTGTCTGCCATCTCACGGTTTTGCAAAGTACCAATCCATGAAGCACCTGCACACGATCTGATTTTCATAGCTCAATCTTTTCGGTGGATGTCTTCTCGGGCGCTGTTTCCATCTGTCGTTTGTCAACCACCGGTCATCAATTTCTCACGACATCTCCTATCCAAGCCCAATTTTATTGAAATTCAGTATAATGCGGTGAGTCTTCCAATGCATGTGTTTACATAAATGTCAATTCAAGCGTTCTCCCGCTACTTTTTTTTGTTTAAGCCGTTCCATTTTCATATTAAGTGATGCACGTATTCTGAGCCATGTGGAAAAGCAGGTAACGTTCACTCAAGCGTTTTTCTCTGGGGACAGAGGTACGCTCCTTTTCATTATCGAGCTTCTCTTTCCAAAAGTACCCCAATTATGTTGCCACAATTTTGTATTAGTCGGGGCTTGTTTTCAGCCTAATGTGTTCAGGGCTGAGCTTCAGAAAATGCTGTCGATCATGGATTATCCGTCTGCTTCCAACATTGTACAGCGGTCCCGGGGCTGATGCGGCGAAACCGACAAAACCACTCCACAGGCTGTAACTAATCCGGCGATCGTCAAACACATCGTCTTGTTGAAACAAGTGCGAAGTACTACGTACATCACTCCATGCCGATTCTTTGAGATTAGAGTGGTAAGTACGGTACAGTAAATATACAAACTTTTGTTTACAGTAGGATATTGTCTATTTGGATGAGAATAGGTTTTCCCCTTTTTTCTTTAAGTTGTTAAAACACCAAACTTTAACCTTTTACAAGGAATCGTGTCTGCATTAACCACAATACTTGTGGTCAGAATGCAAACAAAAAACATACTCTGATAATATATGCATTGTCTTTGAAACTGATCGGTCCGCACCAGAGACAGCTTTCTTTGGAGCCTCGTCTCAAACGGCGCCATCTGGTCTAACACCTTTTGACAACATAGACACACAAAGACAGCTGTGTGTCTCTGTGTTGTCTCTCTGCTTGTGTGTCTGTGTGTACCTGATGACGATTGCTTGTGTTGCAATCGAAACGTATTGTATTTAATTTATTTTCTTTCTACGTGACTTTACCGAAATAACCAAAGAGTAGTTCTGAAATTGCCGTCCACAAACATTCTACTTTGAACCAGCAGATGGCGGTAGATACACACCATGTTATTCACGTTATTGGCAACCACAATAAATGTATTTAACAATTCGAAAGGTGATGATGAAATTTCATTATCAGAACAACCGCGTAGGGACTCTGTTATCCATTCATAAGCTAACACGCCATGCATATCGATGTTATCAGTTGAGAAGCTGCACGATATACTTCATGTTTTGCTCAACTTTGCTGATATCCGCCACGACTGTTTTCAGAGAGCAAGAGTTTCCAATTGTAAGTCAGTCGAGCAACTGTGTGTTCTTTTAATAGGTTAGTGATGCGGTCGTACAATATCACGATGCAATGTGGATTCACGTGCCGTCTGAATGCATGGAAACTGGCCATATTTATTTGTGTGTAGAGAGGCAGTCAGTACGCCAAGTGCCAAAATAAGGTCGGTCTTCAGGCTGCATTAGGCTGGATTATTTATATTTTGTTTGTATTATTTGTATTCACTTTTTGTATGTTTCTATCTACGTGACTTTACCGAAAGAACCAAAGAATATGTATTAGAACAGTCATTCAGATTGTCAATGCTGTGGGTTGCTCTCCAACACACCGGTGCGCTGCACTAGTAACGAATTGGCACGTTCTGTTTACGTGACAAACCCCTTACCAATTGGCTGTCTCGAGTAGTGGCGGGTTTAATGACACATATATACGCGATCTAACCCAAAAAACATTTATTGTGGATGATATTAGTCGTGAAAGCCTGCTACGTGTTAACAGCACCGATTCCTGGCGGAGGGGATTCTGGGACACATGAAAGCGGCCATCACAGATGCATCAGATTGCACGGGGTGGTCTCGACGCCTTGCGAATTTAATTGTCTAAAACCTCAACATGTTTTGCATACCAATGGGTGTCAGAACAGAAATGAATAAGCAAAGGGACAAAAACATGTTTAGGGGTCAATTCATTGGCGGTCACAAGACAGCTGGACCACCATGTTACAGTGTATAACAAATGCGCTGTGGTATTCCAATGAGATTCGTCTTACGTCTTCATTAAAGGTCTGGTTACAAAAAAGGGTTTTAAGATCAATACTTGCACGATATATTGTTTACAAACAGTATGCAGTACACGGTAAACGTGATAAATGCGTTGCTATTCAATTCGACCAAAGTGGAAGCATTGGAACACCTGTTGATAGCTCGTAATCTGCGGTCATTAATACATTCATACTGAACGAGTGATGGTAATTGTAGGCTGAGCCACATTGCAACCACCGGCCTGGAATGATACTTTCGGCGTATGCATACACGCACATATGCTGATGCAATCTCTAACGCAGATCTCTGTCAACGCACGGCTGGACGTGTCGGGCGAGGGCATTGTTTGACCATACTTCCTCACTCTGCTCAATGCGGGTTCGGGGGGAACGGGTGGTCACGCCACGTGCAGGTGTCTATCACTCGCGACTTGCTGAGACGCATGTGGACTGTACGTGCGTTGAACTTCTTTCGCACCGCACGTCGCCAACTGTGCTAATCGGAGGTGCGGGGGAATCAGAGCAAACTGAACACAAAACGTGTCAATAGGTCGGACGATATTTTACAAACGTTTCATGATTCATCATATTACTTCCCAGAATTAGTTCATAGTTCCGGTTAAATTTGCCGATAATTCGATAACTGAACGATTTATAAACGACTACATTTCCATGTGTTTCTCACCAAAGTCGATAACACACGTGTCCTTGATTTGTGTGTGTATACGTACGCTTAAGACGCAATGGATAAGCAACATCATTACATCTTTGCATTCGTTTATCAGGAATAATGCCGACTACTCATTGAAAACCAGGGTGGCGAACTGTGGTCAAACTATCTCTCACGGCCCCCACAACGGCGTTAAGAGCTCTATACATCCAGGAGGGGAGTCACCAACACACACACTGTATCTGTACATGCATGCGCATTGCAAACCCAGCCGTCGATCCAAAGGCAGCGTGGCTCATCAGAGCCACTGTGATGTATCTGACTACACCGCGATCATGCGAGTATCCATGCATCCTTTATCTCTGAACACAGTGTGGTTAAGTTGTCAACACTGAATGATTGGGAACCCAGCAATAATGTTAATTTCATTCATTGCGTGACTTGACCGTGGTAAAATCCTCAACAAAAGGTTCGATTCACGCAAACACATTCAGAATGATTTATTCTATATTGGTTTTTCTTCATGAAGCAGGTGAATTCATTCCGTCGTGTTTTCTCATTAGCCAAATCGCCCTGTGAAATGCACACACGCACACACACACGTGCGGGATCTTGATAGAGTAATGTAATTAAGGAAATGTGAGAGACGTTGTCCGTCTCTCCCCCCACTTCTCCGCACAGCCACTCCACGCCACTGCGTTGCATCTGGCACAATACAATTAACCCTGAAGTGTGATACATTTCATCCTAATCGTGTTGTAAATTATTTTAAATGATAAAATATTGTTGTTCAGATTCACCTCTTCACGAAAGAGCCGGAATATACCAAATAAAAAAAAGCAAATTGGCAAGATTGTTAATTTATACGAAAGATGAAAACGAACGTCAGCGAACCCATTAATTGGGGCACGTGTCAATGCTTAAAATCACGAGCGTCAAGTTGCATATGTCATCCAACTTACATGCGTGGCGTTATTTCTTCATCTTGTTCGTTGAATTGTTATTTTTTTTTTCAAGAGGCGTAATCAACAATATGTTCAAGATCGTATCAAACGTAATTCGTTCGTCTAACAGATTTCTCAAAACTTGTTTTTATTCCCCCTTTCAGCGTTTGTTGTCGCCTCAAATGAATCCTTGGTGCGGCGGTGTGTAGTAAACATCGACGCGAAGGAGACAAAGGCGGCCGGGCGTGGTGCTGGCCACCCACCCCCTCGTGTGCCGTGTCGACCTTCATAGGTGCTCGCTAACAGCACTTGCCCCTACAGTCTGTTAAGGCTTTAAGGGGAATCTTTGTTGTTGTTTTTTGCCGCATATCTCTGATGTGTTGTTATTGTTGTTGTTGTTATTGTGCCGAGTGTTGTATCGGCACGATGTCCGGACGTTCCACTTGTTGGGATCTTCGTCACTAAGCGGCGAAACATCTCGTGCTCAATCTCACCCGGCAAACATTGGGATCGTGCAGAATCTGCCCACGCAGCATCAAATCGTAACATCGATCTTGCCGAACAAAACACATTTGCAGCACAACCCAAAAACCACAACGCAGAGTTTGCTACTAAAAAAAAAACACGGAACATCGCGTATTCTTGCGAAACAATAAAGGCTTACGTTGTAGTCTTAGAGTCAGACTGCGACCTATACTGCGCGCTCGGGCAATTATTGCGTTCACCGCATGGGACAAAGTAAAACGCAATTCAATCACTGCCCCGGCATCTTGCGGCAACGTTTCTGGGTCAGGCAGCCGCGCGCTTTTTGTTTTTTTTTGTTTTTTTGTTTTTTGTTTTCTCCCGGACCGTAACGCGATCTTGTCGAGCAGTGGCCGGTCTCGGTGAGACGCGGACGTCGTCTTCCCAACCAACACACGCGCCTGGATTCGCGTTTTAAAAAATACAATAAAAAAAAATGTACGTCTCTAGTTAAGGCCCACTGAAGATATATATAGCTGTTTTTCAGAAGCGATCTGGCTCATGTGAAAATGTGAAAATGTATAGCAGCGAAATACTCTAAACTGCATGTTGCTAAATGTGAAGGGAATAAAAAACAGAGGACCCGGAGAAAAATCCACTCGACCACGGGGGAGAGAGAACACGCAAACTGCAAATATACAGCAGCAGGCGTCAGGGTCGAGATCGAACCGACGACCTCCTGCAGACCAGGCGAGGTCGTTCACATCTCCTAGCCACCGTGATGACGATGACAGAGACACGCAAACTCCAAATATACAGCAGGTGTCAGGGTCGCGATCTAACCGACGACCTCCTGCATACCAGGCGAGGTCGTTCACATCTCCTAGCCACCGTGACGACGATGACAGAGACACGCAAACTCCAAATCAACAGCAGGTGTCAGCGTAGCGATCGAGCCGACGACCTCCTGCATACCAGGCGAGGTAGTTTACATCTCCTAGCCACCGTGATGATGACGACAGAGACACGCACACTCCAAATCAACAGCAGGTGTCAGCGTAGTCATCGAACCGACGACCTCCTGTAGACCAGGCGAGGTAGTTCACATCTAGCCACCGTGATGACGATGACAAAGACACGCAAACTCCAAATCAACAGCAGGTGTCAGGGTCGCGATCGAACGGACGACCTCATGTAGACCAGGCGAGGTAGTAAACATCTCCTAGCCACCGCGGGCACATCGCGGCGATGCCCTCCTGCCGTGCACGGCAGCGCCGCTCATCCACGCTCGCTCGCTCGACAGCTGTTGCGACATCATGGGAACGACTCCTATCGGGAAATGTCATCGCTTCACGCGACACTTGCGGTCGCTTATTCCCTCCGGCGAGAGCGCGCGAGGGGTCGGCAGGGTTGGTTTCCCTCTTTTGTGCGTCTCGCACAATTCTATCGCGGTTGCGCTGTCGGCGACGTGTCACTGACGATGGGAGCTGCGCACTCGCTCACTCGCTCTCTCGCTCGCTCTCTCTGGGGCTCGCTGCACAGAGGTGGTGCCGCATCACACTCGGTCCTCCCCCCACGAACCTGCGACCACAACGGCCACGGCCACCGCTACCGCCATCATCAAAGACGAAGATGCCCCGTACAGCGAGCACCTATGCAGGCCGGCACGGCACGCGAGGAGGTGGTGGGTGGCCAGTACCACGCATGGCCGCCTTTGTCTCCCCAGCGGTGATGTTTACACACCAGGTTAGGTATTTGAGGCTGAGTCGACCTAGGGGAGGAGGGCCCGGACCGGTTCGGATAATCGTCACTGGCGTTGGCCGTGAGCGGCTACACTACCGCTACAACCAACGTCAACTCCACTTGTTACCACCACTGTCACCACCACTCACCACCACTGTCACCACCACTGTTACCACCACTCACCACCACTCACCACCACTGTCACCACCACTCACCACCACTGTCACCACCACTGTCACCACCACTCACCACCACTCACCACTACTGTCACCACCACTATCACCACCACTCACCACGACTGTCACCACCACTCACCACCACTGTCACCACCACTGTCACCACCACTGTCACCACCACTGTCACCACAACTCTTACCACCACTGTCACCACCATTGTCACCACCACTGTCACCACGACTGTCACCACCACTGTCACCACCACTGTTATCACCACTGTCACCACCACTGTCACCATCACTCACCACCACTGTCACCACCACTGTTACCACCACTGTTATCACCATGTGGCAGCGTGGCGCAGTGATGGTAACACTTTTGCCTCACCATCAAGACGGGCCCTGGATTCGATTCCCGACTGGGGCACCTTGCTGCGTGCAGTTTGTATGTTCTCCAACTATTCATCATTGGAGTTTCTCAGCGTTCTCCGGTGTATATAAATATATTGTATATGTAAAACACGCAATGAAACTGGGATTGGTCAAACATCGCAATAATGAAAACATATTCTACAAATTACGCAACTAGGATTGAGAAAGTGTCGCAAGACTCAGTGGGGCTTTCCTGAATAACGAGCATGAAACACAATAATACTATGTTGTGTCTCTCTCTGCGTGTTGCTGTGTTGTCTCTCTCTTCTTGTGTGTCTGTCTGTGTGTCTCCGTGTCTGTGTTTCGTTTCTCTCTCAAATGTAGTTCTACCTGATAATGACTGCTTGTGTTGCAATCGAAACGTCGTATTCTATTATTTAATGTATTTCTTTCTACATGACTTTACCGAAAGAACCAAAAATAACAATAATACTACTACGGCTTTCTGCGTCTATCAATTTACTCCCTTTTCAAATAGCTATTCAGTTGTTCCACGCTGCACACGCCTGATGATGGTTAAACACATCCCACGTGACGCGCTCAGCAGTTAATTGTAATAATTTGCACTAATTAGGCGCCGTTCACGCTGTGTCTCACGTGACGTTGGACCGGAGTTTGGGTTGCTCTGCTGTCAGAGAACGGCCTGCGGAAGTAGATACCAAGGAACTATTCCTGAAAATGTATCGACGTTTCTGTTTTTCCTTCCAAACAACACTAGGGAGCGCACTTTCCCACACTCTGTGCTACAGAAGAAAAAAAATCGTTCGTGTCAGCGACAGTGATTCTCTGTAACTCTCGCCGCTGGAATGATGCGTTACAAAAATTAAATTAGTGGAACCAATTGAGCAACGATAACAACACACTCGATTCGCGTCACCTTTATTGCTGTTGCGCGGTAATCAGTGACCGGATTGAGGCCACAACTCGCTCCACTCGAGTTCCCGGATTCAATACGAATGCCTTGAAACTCGGGTTCGAATCCAGGTTCTCAGCGGCGTGGGTTCAGCGCCCCGACCTGTTCGACCACCCGGCCACCTCCTTTGCAGCTAAAGCCTTCGCGGACTTCAGAAGCTCGCCTGTGGACTTATTGACTGAGCAGTGTGTCGCGTTCACCAAGGTGCGCGCCGAGAAAAACAAACGACAAGCCTGAACTCATATTCTTTTGTTCTTTCGGTAAAGTCACGTAGATAGAAAATAAAATTTGAAAAAATAATTTTAGTTTTTTTGTTTTACATTTTTTTATTTGTATAAAAAAATGCAATTTTTTATTTTACATTTTTCTTTTATGTTCTATCTACGCGACTTTACCGAAATAACCAAAGAATATGAATTCCTGCAGTCACGAAAGTTTTAAGTAAAAATTTAAGCCTGAACTCTTTGTCTTTTTTCTTCCCCCACCAACCAACCCCCTCCAATGATATTCCAATAAATTCCAAATTGTCCTTGTCAGCCAAATCGTCACATTCTCTCTCTTTCTCACACACACACATGAACTCTCTCCCCTTTCAAACACGTTCTTCTCCACGGCAGTCAAACGGACCTGGCCATTGTGGTCAGATTGAAGTGAACACCAAAATGTCACGTGATGTTTTTGTGCAGTCATCGGTGACAGGAGCTGTGACCGTCAACCCCTCCAGCCATGGTTCAGTCTGGAAATACGTACATTCGTCAACGTCACATTGAATTTCCAGTGCGCGGTGTGACTCCAAATCAGAACAACCCCCCGACACTTATTCTCTCCATCTCGCCTACACAATTGCAGCACGTGCAGACTGCGCAGTTAATTTAAGCTTCCGATTAAATGAATTGCCACGCATGGCATGGCCACAGCGCATGCGATCATGCACGGTGGCCATGCCAAGAGGGGTGAGTGGATCACAGACATTTGTGAAACTCTCGTGTTGATGAGACCAAGTTGTGCATTTCTCTCGCAGAGCAGTGCACAGAATGGTCCGCGGAAGACGGTGTCACAGAATTACTTCTGAGAGCTCTTGAAATGACCGCGAGGTGGCCAGGAGATGGCAGTACAGCGAGTCGATTGAAGCAAGTGGGTTTCATCGCAGTGTCATGCCCTCGTGTGAGCTGGTGGAGGTTTTTTCCTCTCCCGGAATTCCCATTTCCTCCCATTTTCAGCCAAACATTCATCAACGGTATTTGGCCAAACATCCCGACGTAGCAGCATCCTCGTGCGAAGGAGTTTTGAGATTCTGCGAGACTTTCCTGGGGAAAAATAAATACATATCCAACAAAGGGAATGGTTGTCGTAATTACGCGCGCGCACACTGATGGGGTCCATGGAAATGAACAGATCCGTCTGCGAAACTCAGATAGGTGTAATGTAGAAGCAACTCTTATTTTTTGTGGGATGGGTGAAGTGTCTCCGTCTACAACCCCTTTGTCGATCCACTGCTGGATGAAGGCCCTCACCTCTCGCCCGTGTTTTAAAATGCGCTGTACGCAGTGTTTACATTGCGGATCGAGATAAACTGCGGTCGTTTTTCACGTGAGCAGGATTTACGTCGACTTAAGCGAATCGGCTCAAGTTGCGTCGACTCAACTGAGCCGTGTGAGCACAGACAGCTTGGTGCAGTGGGGGGGAAGCCCCACGGCGCATTGGGTTATCAGTTCCCACTGGGTGTTAACCGTGACCGGGACTCTAACTCAGGTGGCCGGGTTATCATTGCATAGCGAGCTTAACCATCGCATCACAATCTCGCCATGACGACGGTCCATTGCCCCAAACGTCGTTCTATCATATTTGTGTCCGTTTTCTTTTTGTTTCAAGGCGGTCTTGTTGACGAGGTGTGTTGAGTCTCGTGCGTGTGCGCCATCTGCCAACGCAGCAGCCGCAGCAGCATCGCCAACTTATAATTCGAGACAACTGTGGCCATGAGGCTTAGGCGGGTGTCATTAGAGACACACTAATTTGCGGTGAGATATCGACGTTATTAGATAAATAGCTGCTTTGGGCCGTAATTACGCATTTGGCCATTAAAATAATTGCATAGCATTCAATCGCACGCGTGTCATGATTAGCCACGAAGCTCCAGTGGATATATGCATACTGCATGCGCACGTACACAATGATTATTTATGTTCGTGTGATAATAGTTTGAATGGTACAGTCCTTTGTCACTCAACTGCTGGATGAAGGCCTCCGCACGCTGGGTCAAAGAGGGGTGTTGTTCGACCATACTTCACCGCTCTGGTCACTGCGAGTTGATGAACGCGGAGACTTCGGACCAGTTCAGATATCGCTCGCCACCGATGCTAAAGCCGTGGTCTAGGAATCGAACTCGGGTAGGGTCTGGGCTCATAGCACATCGCACGAAGCACTGGGCCCTACTGCCTCCCCCACACAATGTACAACATGCGAATAAGCATCCGAGGTGAGCAAAGCGAGCGTATACGAAGAGCGCATTCGGACAAAGCGAAGAACAAAACAAAATCAAAACAAAATCACGGATCGGCAGATTGTTCCGCGGTGGTGAGCACTGAGCAGCAGGCTGTGCTCGATCACTGCGAGCCAGAACACAGACCGCGCCGAGTCTCAAGACCGGTTTTCAGGAGGGGTTCCGCAATTAGCGTGTTTGTATAATTCACGATGCGTTTATATTTTTTATTTTTTGGCGATTCGAAAAGGAACCTCGGAGAAGCCTCATGCTTACAAGCAAAGAGAACGTGCACGACTCCGTACAGAGGGCGGCCGTGCGCTTCTCTCCCGGACCATTCGGTCGAGGCTTAGTCGACCACGAGAGACGCGAACGTTTCATCCTCCTCGGCGAAGGAGCACGAGTAGTACACGGGACGGCTCGTGAGACGCGTGCCGTACTGTGGTCAGCGCTTCTGCGCTGATACTGAATTACCCCACCCTTTCGCTCGATCGCTCGCTCACTCACCCACCCACCCCTCCACTCTCGACTCTGACAGGTGGTTTGGCTGCGGTGGGGAGAGGGAAGGTAGGGGAAGAGGAGAGAGAGAGAGCGAGGGAGGGAGTTGACGGGAGCAACTGTCGAGGTGCACGCCCAGACACACCGCGCGCACACAGCCAGCGATGATGATGATGATATAGTCGCTCTCGCTCACTCGCTCGCTCTCCTGCGCGCCCCCCAACACGCGGACACGCGCGCATTAACCTGGCCACGTGCGCGCGCACGGACACACACACATAGACACACACACGGACAGACACACACGGACACACACACACTCACCTACACACTCGCTCACTTACACAATTACTCCACTCAGAACAAATGTCAATCGCGGCTTTGCGGTTTTTTGCGCGCGCCACGGTTTAGCTATTAGACACCGGGCCGAGAGACGGAGAGTACGAATAATAAGTAGGAAAAAAATAAGAAAAAGCAAGACGTAGAAGAAAGAAGGTGGGGGGGGGGGGTGGCGGGGGTGCGGTGGGTGGTGATGGTGGGTGGTGGTAGTAGTGGTGGTGGTGGTAGTGGTGGCATTACAAAACGAGCAACATAAAACTATTAACAAAGTTACATCAGCGCTTTTGCGCGCGCGCGCACGCTTGTCTGTCTCTATATATACGAGGCCGCGGCTTCTGCTGTGGCATCTGCAGCCCGAATGCGGATCACGTCGGACGAAAGATCCGGGGCGACAATCAGCGAGTCATGCGGAGACCGCGCGTGGAGGAGACGACAGAAGAACGATCTCTCTCTCTCTCTCCACCGAGGGACGAAAACTGTTTGAGCAGCGCCGAGCTGCGTGACTGAACCGGGACACAGTCGCGCCTCAGCAGCACAACGAGAGACAATCCATCCCGGCTGCATCATTATCAGCAGCAAGCAGCAAGCAAGCAAGCATCAAGACACCTCGGACGCTCAACTCGTATCAGCAGTCGACCCGTTGCGCGCGCACACACCGCGAACTGCCAAGCGCGAGGCGAGTCGGCGACACGGACAGCATCATGTATGCGCGCATCAGCCGCTGGATACTGCATTGCCTCCTGACTGTTGCGGTCTTCTACTTTCGTATCGGGTAAGAGCTCGATTTTCGTTTAAAACGCGGACTCGTTGCGCGGTGTTGTGACGCGGAGCCTGCGATGACGCGGCGTCTGCGGGCACGCGCGACCGCGCTCATTAACGCGACGTCTGCGCCACTGCGGCGATGATGACGATGATGTCTAATAAATGAATCGGAACGCGTCGGTGTGAGGATCGTAAAGGGAGACTTGGAAGCGGAAAAGTCTGCAGGCTGCTGTGTTTACTCGTCTTGGTCACGGCACCGCTTAGTGGCTGGTGGTCTGTGCTGCCTTCCTGCTCTGCTGTCTCCAACTCATTCCTGATCGTGGGCCATCAACCTCTGCGTCCACTCCACGATCCTTCAAATCCTCGTTCAGCCACTGTGGACCCTGCGTCTCTGTCTCGGTCCCGGTGCTTACCTTGTTCATCATCAACCTGTCACCTTTCATCCGATGTTCTTTTCCTCCCTTCTCGACTTTCTTTCAGCTCGTTCGCGATGGGTAGGGACCCCCCTCCTCCCTTCACTCTCGCCCATGTTCTATTTCGCTGTACGCTGTGGTTTTGGCCATGCAGTCCAGACACTCTCAACACACGGTTGAGTTATTTCACATGCGCACGATTCACGTCGACTCTAGCGAGTTCGGCGCGAGTAATGTCGCCTGAGCCATTGTGAAAAGGTGATATTGGCATGTGTCGATTGAAGGTTTCCTCCTGCGAAAAGTGAGCATTGTTTGTGTGCGTGTCTCGACGTACCTATACCGACATCAGTGAGGTCGCTAGAACGCGGCGCATGCTAACAGACCCAATCGCTAACTCTGTACCACAGTGTATCATTTTTCGTCAATTACTTTGAGCGAAATCGAGATGCCAACCAATGCCCCATATCGCTAACAACGTCGTGAATAGCCGTGCCTGTGTGTCCTCCGTGTGCAATACATCGTCAAACCACGCATTTGAAGTCAATAAAAAAAGTCTCAAATTGTAACAGTCAAAAAGAATGTCATTCAGGAGGTCGGAACTTTTCTTTGCCACCAGTCCTCACAAATGTGGACATCGCCCGGGTAGTTAACAGCAATTAAAGCGATTAGCACCGCGCGCTAATGAGCCTAATGCACGTGCGCGTGCACGCGGGCCCCGCCGACTTTCACCTGCACGCCCGAAACCTGCCCTCGGAGATCAACACCCGAGTGCCTGTTGCCATCATGCCACCCAACTCCACGCCCCACACCACCCTCCCGTGTCTCTCTCTCTCCCTCTCGCCCCACCACCCACCCACCTTTTTTTTGCAACCACCCTCCTTATCCCAACTCGTTGAGATAACGTCAACATTCACTGACCACATCACTGAGCGGCCTCGCGCGCCCGCGCGGTCTCGTTAACTTCTATGGCCCTGCAGGAAACGCCTGCGATTTGCCCATAAAGAAGCTCCTTCCAAGGGCTGATGATACCTGATATGAATGACAGTAGAATGTACACCTCTGTCGGTCGTGGCGGGAGCGGGGGAGGGGTGTTTGACTATACTTCGCCGGGCTGGTCAGCGCGTGTTAAAGGGAGAGGGGTTTAAAAGGGGACAGGAGAGCGCTTCCGTTATTAATCGAGTCCAAGAATCCAGGTAGCTGGTCCATCACGCCACGCGCTGACCAGTGCACAGGTTGACTGTCCAGAAAGTATCCAAACGAATACCTCGCCGAGTCTCAGGACTCTTGTTTTTGGAAGGTGCCGCCAAGATTTGGATGTTTGGATGTCTCGTTAATGAGCGTTTGGGCTTACGTGAGAAGAAATGGGAGTGCCCGTATAAATACTCTTAGGTTTTGTCGGTCACGAAAGCTTCAAATCTAGAATTAATGCCCATAGGAACCCTACGACTGTCAAGTTGATTATACATATATACGTATGGATACATCGTGTGCTATGAAGGAGGTCCATGACCCAAAACGTCGCCTGTTAGAGATATTTTAGCTTTTAAGAAAGCGTTGTTAACGAATGTGTGTATATATAACTGTGCAACTGCTGCACGCATTGTTACGCAAGAGTGCGACGCTCAAAACTCCGCACAAATAGCTTCAAGAATTCACTGCTGTCCCACATCCGGCGACCTCGCATCGCGAGTGGACGACGTGAGGCTCTTCTCCGGCGGTCTCGCAGTGCTCGTGGTAGAAAGCAACCGAGCTCGCAGCTTGTCGGAGTCAGCGTGCTTCAGAGATCCGACGGGATTCGGAGCGCGTTCGGAGTAATTCTGTTGAGGTCACAGCGAAGTCGCGCAGCGAGTAGCTTGAGAAGTGAACGGAAAGTGGCCACCAATTGGCCGTCGAATGCTTTCAGTAAACAAGAAAAGTCGTGCGTACGCATGGATTTTATATAGTTTTCAAAAAAATTGCGCTTTAACCCCGGATGATAATAATTTATTATTGTCTTGATTAATGATATTTTCAAATAAACGACGCACAATATCGCTGGGTTCGATCGTCCGTGAAGCTCACGGGGCCAGGAACCCCAGAAACCGCTTTGTCCGCACATTGCATCATCATCAGCAGCATCATCATCAGCAGCAGCAGCAGCTGTGGTTACCTGAAGATGATGATGATGCACACGTGAACAATTACAATCTCTGCTGGAGTGCGTGGAGACTGTAGTCACAGCCCGGAACAGAACCGTGGGACATGTAGACACAGACTCAACCGGCTCGTTCGCACATCAGAATGAGAAGTTTATTTCCAGAGTAAAGCCGGTTGAGCTAAGAATCTCTCTCTCTTTTTGTTTTAATGGGGAACTCGGTCGGCAGACGAAATCGAATTATTTCACAATCAACAGAATAAAAAAAAAACGTAATAATAACGACATCAAGGATGTTGTCAAATGACATTGGCGCCCAAGCGTGAGTGATTTTAATCGAGTCCGTTTAAACGAGGATAGAAATACTCTTGAGGGAGGCATCATCACAGTCATCACAATCATCATCGTCATCACATTCATCACAACCATCACAATCATCACAATCATCACGGCGACGAGTCGCCATACCGCTACTTCTCCTGGAGCAGACATCATCTGGCCCATCAGGGCACCTCGATGTAACATTTCGGCTCTTGCTCTCCGCAAACGCGAGCCGCACGAAGATGGGGAACGCGGCTCGCGTTCTCGTCGCGCTAAAATCACGGCTAGGCGGATGGAGCAATGCCCCGCGCGTGAACGTTTGCGACTTAAGTTGGAGAGACGAAAAAAGCATTCGAGAAAAAGAGAAAAAGCAAAAGCGTGTTTGTCAATTCTAAGAATCGGTCCCAGAGGCTGCGTTGCGCAATGAAAGCGGAGACACGGAGACACGCAACGCGCCCTAAAGCCGTCGGCTACAGGTGACCGCTTTGGTATTCGAACGCCTCGACTCGACTCACGTACAGTGGCGAGGTGGTTGAGAGAGCAGAGGGGGGGGTGGTGGAGGTAAGGGGGGGGGGGTGGTATGATTTTCAAGAGGGCGATTCAGTTTAATTTATTGCAACCAGGATGCATGTCGGATTGAACTGCGATATACACATCATCATCATCATCGCCGCCGCCGTTGTAGTCGTGGTGGTGGTGGTTGGTCGCATTCTTTAGATCTTTTCGCAATGGAAGTTGGCTCATGCCTTGGCGCGCGCGCACGCATGCAGGTAGCCGCATATCCAGTTGCATCTCGAGATAACGGGGAGGAATGCGAATTTGGGTCCGCGCCAAGGAGGGACATTTACATAATTGGCCGTCGGAAAGAAACGAAGGTTGAATTGAATGACTGGAGCAGCAGCAGCAGCGGCGGCAGTTTAAGCAAGCGTCGTTCCCTCCGCACATCGATACGGCAAAGGGATCAAACTTGGTGCTGTCTCGCGACACGAACGCCCAGTAGCCAGGTTCACGTGAACTCTCTCTCCTTTCATTCTCTCTCTCGCAAGGCGTTCACGTGGCTTTAATCGAAACACGGATATCGGCCGTGGTTGTTGAGCAGATTAGCTCGCGTGCCATGTGTAACCACGCAATCGCGCTCAATAGATCATCAATTCATTACAGCTGCAGGCACGGCGGAGTGAGCGTGATGCAATGACGCTGAGGTTATTTAAGAAGGAGGAAGTGTCTATGAAGTGTACGAAGCGACGCGCTGCCCGGTGTGTGAATGGAAACATTATATAGGTCACGTGGGAGGCATCTCACAAGAAGTTCTGTGATATCCGCTTCCGTGGCGCCGTTCTCCACAGCACGCCGCCGAGAGGTTGTGCTGCTACTGCCTACGGCCCCAACTAGATTCTTGGTCTCGGGACGACGCAGCGAAATTTGGGAGAGAATGAACGTAAAAATTATTGAGCTCGCAAGGAGAAGACGTGCGTGCAAAAACACGCTCACTTTGGAAAGGGATCTCCCTCTGTGTTGTCTATGTTGTGTGTCTCTTTCAGTGTGTCTCTGTGCTGTCTCTCTCTACTTGTGTGTCTGTCTGTGTGTCTCCGTGTCTGTGTTTTGTCTCTCTCTTTCTCAAATTTAGTTCTACTTGATGACGACTGCTTGTGTTGCAATGGAAACGTCGTATTCTATTATTTAATTTATTTTCTTTCTACGTGACTTTACCGAAAAAACCAAAAAGGAATTTCTGCAGTGACGAAAGTTTCGAATCAAGTTTTATCTCCAAAATAACTTCTGTGAATCCTGCTTCCGCGAGCCGTTCTGGAACACGCCGCTCTTGGCACCGTGACCGACGCCACGTGGGTAGAGCCACTCGGAGGAACAGAGAGTGACACAACCGAAAGGTGCTGGGATCGTTACTTGAAAACTCCCTCCTCGGAGTGTCCCTTAATGAGAGGGCGGCACGGAGAGCTCCGTCGTCTCGTAAGGCATCTTCTTCTGCCCCCCCCTCTCTCTCTTCCTCTCTCTCTCAAACAAAAAAACAAACGCCACTCAAGTCGCGGTGATTAAAACGCCCCGATTCACCTGCGCGGAATGCGTCTCCGCCGCACGGAACACGGGGAGCCGGCACGCTGACTCGGTGTGTGCACGTGTGTGTGTTGTGTGTACGTGTGTTGTATGTATGTGTGTTGTATCTATGTGTGTGTTGTGTGCATGTGTGTGTTGTATGCATGTCTGTGTTGTATGTATGTGTGTGTTGTATGCATGTGTGTGTGTTGTGTGTGTGTTGTATGTATGTGTGTGTTGTACGTGTGTTTGTTGTATGTGTGTGTTGTATGCATGTGTGTGTGTGTTGTGTGTGTGTTGTATGTATGTATATATGTGTGTGTTGTATGCATGTGTGTGTGTTGTACGTGTGTTGTATGAGTGTGTGTGTTGTATGCATATGTGTGGTGTATGTGTGTGTTGTATGTGTGTGTGTGTTGTATGCATATGTGTGGTGTGTGTGTGTGTTGTATGTGTGTGTGTTGTATGCATGTGTGTGTGTTGTATGTATGTGTGTGTTGTATGCATGTGTGTGTTGTGTGTTTTATGTGTGTGTTGTGTGTTTTATGTGTGTGTTGTATGTGTGTGTGTGTTGTATGCATATGTGTGGTGTGTGTGTGTGTTGTATGCATGTGTGTGTGTTGTATGTATGTGTGTGTTGTATGCATGTGTGTGTTGTGTGTTTTATGTGTGGGGAGCGGTAGAGTAAGTGGTTAGCGCTACGCTGCACTACGAATTCGGCGACCCGAGTTCAATTCCCACTCGCGGCTAACACCAGTGATAGCGAATATCTGAACCGGTCCTGGGCCTCCCTTAGGTCGACTCAGCCTCAAATGAGTACCTGGTGTGGTGTGTAAACATCGCCACTGGGGAAACAAAGGCGGCTGGGCCAGGTGTTAGCCACCCACCCCCTTGTGTGCCGTGCCGGCCTTCATAGGTGCTCGCTAACAGCACTTGCCCCAACAGTCTGCTAAGTCTTTACGGAGGATCTTTGTCTCTGTGTGTGCGTTGAACGTGTTGTTCATGCGATCCTCTGCCACGTTTGCTAACCGTGGCCGGGGGTTCATCCACGTAGCCCCGTGCAGCGAGCGAACCACTGAGCCAACGTTCTCCACTTACTTCTAGATTTGAAGCTTTCGTGACTGCAAGGATTCATATTCTTAGGTTATTTCGGTAAAGTCACGTAGGTAAAACATGTAAAATTAAAATTAATAAAAGTAAAATAAAAATAAAATAAAAATCACAAGGTTTCGGAGGCAACACAAGCAACCCACTTAAAGAACACACAAAAAACCAGGCATGTAAATAATATACTGAGCTGCCGTATAGTGAATAAACAAACACGCGTATTGGGTAATTGAATTATTTTCTGTGCCGCTGCAGCTGCGTTGGCAAGCGGTGTGCACACAAACACAATTCAGACGCATTCCTTAATAGCAGTGTGGCCTTAAATAAATATAATAGGCAACGTTTCGGGCAAGGCTCCTTAATTGCACGGAAACGTAGGCGATTATATATTGTAGTAATTGTATATCGTGTGTTATATTGTTTTTTTGTAAGGTGAACGTGTTGAGTTTGCGTGTTACTGTTGTCCTGATTAGCGCGCTACCACATCCCAGAAGGACTGAATGGGATTTGCTGGCGTGCGATTCTGAATCTGACTTTGTAAAGTCACCCACAGCATAACCATTGCAACAATTACACACACACATATATACACGTGCAAGCACTGCAATCATACACACGTTTAGTCATTGGTCATCATGGTGCAGGTCTCCCCACGTCCCGAGCAGCCATGGAAGTTGTTGTACCATACTCCAGCTACATCGGTGTCGGTGAGGGAAGGCGTTCGTGAATAATCGATCAAGGACGAGTTCAGATATCACTCGTAGCTGATGCTAGCCGTGGCCCCGGCATGGAACTCGAGTGGCCCCGTTCACAGCGCAATGGGTCAACCACCGCGTCACCGCTCCGCGCTCGACACAGCGACGCATGCGGCCCTTGTGTCGATGTCGTCCACCGCTAGATGATCGTGGCAAAGCGGCGGGTTCAGATGCCGCTCGCCACTGATGTTAGCCGTGGCGTCGTGCTGCTAACCACTGCCCCACGCGCTGCACGTCCCGTTGAATGCACCGAAATTGCAACGTGAACTGCCGAGTCAGCGTTCGACGACGTTGCAAATGAAACCGTGTAGGTGTAGGATTGTAAAAAAGCATAAAAGTTTGACGCTACCGATTTTATGCGTAAAAAAGTGTTTTGGGTTAGATGGCGTAAGTATAAATGTGTCGTACCCCGCCACCACCCGACACAGCCAACCAGTAAGGTTTGCCACGTGAACTAAACGTGCCAGTTAGTTGCTGCTTCAGCCCACCGGTGTGTCGGAGAGTAAACCCACAAGAATCACCGGCGAAACGTCACGATGCTATCACATTGTAAACGTTGTGGGTTTACTCTCCAACACAACGGCGGGCTGAAGTCGTAAGTAGCTGGCGCGTTGTGTTTACGTGATTAACCTCACTGATTGGTCTGTGTCGGATGGTGGTGGGTTACGACGCATCTATACTTACGCGATCTAACCCAAAACACCGGTATTGTGCGTAACATTTTTGAAGTGCGTAACGTCGTTTTAATGGGAATGTTTGTTGCAATCCGGGTCCGCCAAATGCCTCCATGCAGCAGGGAACTCATTGACAAGGCGCCGTGAATTGTTTCTTTTTACAGAATCATTCAAATTCATTAATTCGCCCGTCACGTCCATTGTTCCGGTCTACAAGAGAACGCTCCGTTTGACCTACTGACCTATACAATTAAATACATCCCCAGCCGAGACTTGATGGACAATGTGCAATGTTTGCGTTTAATGTTTAACTTAACGGTAATCACATTTAACGCGTGGCTGAGCCCCGGCGCGCGTGTGTGTATGTATATAAATACATATACACTCATAGCTATGCGTAAACAACGTTTAAAATGAATAATATTAATGCGCAAAAAAAAAATAACCACGTGTCAATCCACTGCTGGCGTGAAAGTCCCGACCACGTCGTCGCAGTATATACAGATGAGTTGTTTAACCATACTTGGTAATGGGTCAGATACAATTCGTCACTGGTGTTAGCCGTGGCTGGGAATCGAACTTGGTTATCATATCGTGTGTGCATTTATATACACACACACACGCGCGCGCGCATACATGGTTTGCGTGTTTGTGTGTGTATATATATTAGGGGAGCGGTAGTGTAGTGGTTAGCGCGCTGTGCTACGCTACGCAACAGACGACCCGAGTTTCATTCCCGCTAGTGGCCAACACCAGTCACGATTTTCTGAACCGGTCCTGAGCCTCCCCTAAGTCGACTCAGCCTCAAATGCGTACCCGGTGCGGTGTGTAAACATCGCCACTCGGGAGACAAAGGCGGCCGGACGTGGTGTTGACCATCCCACCCCCTCGTGTGCCGTGCGGTCTACATAAGTGCTAACAGCACTTGCCCCAACAGTCTGATCAGGCTATACGGCAGATCTTTGTCTTTATTTTAAATATACAGCGCCGTTCCGGCCTTCATAGGTGCTCGCTAACAGCATTTGCCCCACGAGTCTGTAAAGGCTATACTGGGGGGTCTTTGTCTGTGTATACACACAGACATATATGTGGCCAATTACACTAATTAAAGGCCTCTACACACATTGCCGTAAAAGTTCACAAATTCAAGCGTGTGGTTTTTTTTTGGTTACAATTATTCAAAGCTCGTAAATGATAGTCATACAATTGCTAATAAATGTCCCACGTGTATTTGTAAACAAAATCATTGTATCGTGCATGCGCATGTCTACTCCGTAGATGATACGGTGCACGGAATCTGTATTTATCCTGGAGAAATCCGATGAGCTATGAAGCTCTTTATAACAGATCTCCAGTAAAATCGCACAGTCGGGACTGCAATCGGTTATTCAACGTATTTCGCGAACACGCGCACGCATCTATTGAGCTTATGCCCGCACGACGGGACTAACGGCGCATTGTCGTAGATAACGGTTCGTGTAAGTATAGTGCCGCACGCTCTGGGTTACAACACGCTCCGGGAACGCGAGGCGTAAATCACGGTGCCTGTAAGTAAAGTACAACACTCTCTGGGAACACGAGGCACGCAAACAAACATGCGCCAGGTGTAAAAAAAAAAGGTTCAAATCTGGTCACATCAACCCCCACGTGCCACATTATGAGACGCAACCCAAGACGTCATTTGCCTTTAAAATAGTGGAGATTCAAAGAGACGAGTGTTTTGTAATCAGGAGAATGCGGTGTAGGCGCGTTTGACGATGTTCCTGAACCATTTTACCCCTCGCTACGCAATGTCGCTGCGAGGTATCTCTTCCGTCAGCACATCGCCAACAATTTGAGTATCTCATTCCAACGCTTTTCAATTAGGCGGATATGTGTGTGTGTGTGTTAATATTACGTATATGTAGACGGAGCGTAGGAAATACAACCGCATCTCAAGTCCCTGCAACAGTTTCAGTTTTTGTCAGTTTCATGTATTTGGTGTAGCCCTGTGAGCTATTCGGCTCTTGAATCTGGTGCCACCGCAACAAACAAAAAACATGAACAAGGAACATCTTAAAGTGACTATGCGCAAACAGAAAAATCTAGGAAAAAACTGCAAAGTCTTCCAGAAAAAAGCACCGTACACAAACGCTGTGCAAAAATCCCAGTGGGATGTAAATCAAACAACAACAACAACAACCACAAGACAACTTAGATTAAAGCCATCATTCTAACTCCGTACTGCAACAAACAAACATGGCCAAACCATAAAAGTTTTCGAAATCACCAAAATAAAGCCATAAGCAACAGAGGAGGCAATACGTGGATTCGCTGTTTGACAGCCCGAGTGTCGATACCATGCACACGACGAGCGAGGCAAGGAATTGACTCATGGCACGACATGCCACTCGTCTTCTTGGCTTTGTCTCCAGTGGAGAAGCGCGCATGATATGCATAAGATACTCAATGCGAACTCGTGGCCCACCCCTCGTTCTAGGCGGAAGAGCGTTAAGTGCGAATGGAATAAATTCATATCGATTTGAAGCTGTCGTGACTGCAGGAATCCATACTCTTTGGTTCTTTCGGTAAAGTCACGTAGGTAAAAAAATGTATTTTAATTTTTAATTTTTCTACCTCCTTGACTTTACCGAAAGACCCAAAGAATATTAATTCTTGAAGTCACGAAAGCTTATGTCAAGGTATAAATGAAGTTTAACACGTAGTCGGCTTTCGCGTCCAATATCATGCCATAATAGTTTTTTTTGAGGGGTTAGATCGCGTAAATATATAAATGTGTCGTTCAACCCGCAACTACCTTACACAGTGAATTAGTAAGGGTTGTCACGTAAACAGAACGTAGCCAATTCGTCACGAGTACAGCACACCGGTGTGTTGGAGAGCCAAGCCACACATCTGGCTGTCGCCTGATGAAGCTAGTTGTAATTACTGGCGAGACGTCGTACTCAGATTGTAAATGTTGTGGCTTTGCTCTCCAACACACCGGTGGTGTGCTGTACTCGTGACGAATTGCCTAGGTTCTGTTTACGAAGTCCGCTCGCTGCTATGCTTACGCTACTCCTTCCTCCTGCCCTCTTTCTCCACTCATTCGTGTACTGGGCCATCATCTCCACGTCCGCCCCAAAGTCATTCATCATCACCGCTCGGAACCACCTATCACGATGATGCTGTCGATGCCTTCCTCTCGATCTTCACCCTTGTGCTTCCATGTCCGTCGACGTGTTTCTCTCGATTGTTGGTTCCGCTCTCCTCGTCAGTACCACGTCTACGACAACGTCTTCTCGCCGTCGCGTCGACGGTATCCTGCACGATATAGGCTCATGAGCGGCTTTCCAAACGCATTGCCCTTTTGTCAATTGCCTTCAGCACCAGGCGATGCTGATGCGGTGTTGGGAATGGCTGGCAACATTGGAACTCGCAATTCAAATATCTCCGACTTCGATCTCCCGGTGCGGCATACACACAGTACATATATATACACACAGTATATATATACTGTGTGTATGTGTATGTATGACTGGGTGCAACCACAGTTAGTTGATCGCCAGGTCCCGTGTCGTAGGGGTAAAGTGTGTGGGCATCTTTCGCGGGACGTTTGATCCACGAGATCAGGGTCCGGCTACCGATATTTTTATTTTCGAAATCTGTAAAAAAAATAAAACTTCAATATTTCAAGAGCCGCCAAAGCACTTTGTGGTGAATACGAGACGGTAGTGGGTACTTAATAAATAACGGGTCACGATGCGGTCCTTAAAGAGCCACCGCGTACGGCTCCGTAGCTGCAGGTTGCCAACGCCTTGCTCTCGACTGTCTCGCGAGAACACCCTCCAGTGATCGAGCATTCACAGGGCTGCACCCTAACCATGCATGCGAACGAACGAAACATGTAATGAACGAATGAATCATTTCAAGAATGCACCATCAAACATCACGCCGCGTGTATGTCCGTCCGTGCGTCCGTCCCGCCTGCCTGCCTTGACCGATCGCCGCAGGGCACTTTCCACGGTCATGGCACTGGGCGCGAACATCATCTGCAACAAGATCCCGGGACTGGCGCCACGGCAGCGGGCACTGTGCCAGAGCCGTCCGGACGCGATCATCGTGATCGGCGAGGGCGCGCAGCTGGGAATCAGCGAGTGCCAGCACCAGTTCCGATTCGGCCGCTGGAATTGCTCGGCGCTGGGTGAGAAGACGGTGTTCGGCCAGGAGCTCAAAGTTGGTAAGCGCCCCGACTCGGCCTCATTTCGGCGGAGGAGTTCACACGCGGTGTGCGGTTGCTCGCGCTTGCCACTGTGGTGGTGCGCGCGCGCGTGCGTGCGTGCGCGCGCGCGCGTGCGTCGTGTGGCACGCGCGTGCATCGTGTGACACGCGCGTGCGTCGTGTGGCACGCGCGTGCATCGTGTGACACGCGCGTGCGTCGTGTGGCACGCGCGTGCGTCGTGTGGCGCGCGTGTACCGCACGGCGCGTTTTGTCGACGATCAGCGGACGCACGAGGGGTGTTCCCCACTCCGAGCGAGTTGTGGAGGTTGTTCTTGTTGTTGTTGTCGTTTGACCATTGTTGTTGTTTTGCTGTTGTTATTATCATTGTTCCGCTTATTTACACGGGGAATGTCTCACTGAGTCTCGTGATTTTATTTTTTAAAGAGGATCTTGCCAAATGTTCGTAATAGTGGGGGCGAGGGGGGCGGTGATTGCGATGCGAAATCCCTGTTAAGAAATTTGCGGGTATTTTTTTGTTCCAATTTGGTACATTTTGCCACATCATAACGCCGGCACACAATGGCGCGAATGGCGTCACGGGATCTTTAACGCCCACCGTGAAGCAGACGGCGCGTGGTTTCTTTTTGTTGTTACACCCGCAGCATTACTCAGGGCAGCCGCTGTTGGTCAAACCGCGAACCTCTGCGACAAGCGGCTGAAAGCGCGCCTCCGCTGGGCCGGGTTCAGCGCATCAGCCGCACCTTGGGGTGGTCAGGATAGGTTCCAGGGGTAATCCTTCCCCATCCTCTCGCCGCTGGTGTCAGCACATAGCCGGGAATCAAACCTCAGGGTTCCAAGCGCGATAGGAACCCTCCTCCGCCCCCCCTCTGCGCCGTTGCGCCACTGCTCCTGCCCATCTCCTGCCGCGCACGCATTACATCACGGCGGCGATGGCCAGTTCGTACAATCTCTGTAATTGTACGGCAGCGGTAACGTGGACTCTTTCGTTTTTTTTGTATTTGAAAATTAGTGGTCCAGAATTCTATGCTTTGGCTATTCAAATTCAATCGTGTGATAACCGCTCTCATTTGATAAGACCGATACCACAACCATGCCATCTATGGTGGCACCATCGAGTTAAATACTTGGTCTGAGCCAATGAATAATGGGGGACAGCGGTAATAACGATTGTTTAATTATTGTACGTGAATTGCGGTGCGGTGGGGCCGGGTTAAGGTTCGGAAACCAAAATAACAAGAAAATGCATTTTTTTCCAATTCGGTAAAACAAAATAAATAACATCAACATTTCAAGAGCCGCAATGCACCGGGGTGAACACGAGACGGCGGGGTCCTTCATGAACGACGCCACGACGAAGCGGGCCTTAAAGAGCCGCCGCACGCGGCTTCCGAGTCGCAAGTTGCCAACGCCTCCGGGGGGGCCAGGGCCACCGCTCAGCAGGTTGTCGAACAACAACAACAACAAACATCGACAGAATTGAAGGTTGCGTTGCGTGCATCCCAAAGGAGGGAACGCCCAACCCCGAGAGGACGTCCACAGCGCGGAGACGGAGCGGCGAGGCGAGCTCGTGCGAGGTGGATTTGTGGCATTGCAAGGCCGCGAGATTGACGATGGCTGATGATGATGATGATGACGACGGTCATAATCAGTGGCATTGGGAACATGCGGTTCAGTGCATTTCTATGTTCACGTCCACTTCAGAGTTTACTCAATACTTTACTCGGTAGGCGCGGTGGAATAATTGAAATTGATAGCTCGAATCGATGAAATAATTGCTTAAAGTATCACGTAATTTCTTGAAATTAACGCAATTAATTATTTGCGCATCTTCCGTTATCCCAACTGAGCTTGCCGAGTCACCCATGTCTGTGAGCGGGGCTAAGCTACGTCTGTCGGAAAATGACGCGGACAGACGTCAACTCGGACATCGCGCAGCTCAGGTGACCCACATTTGAATACAATAACGCGAGGAGTTCATCGTGATCCGCACTTGCACCAGACCTCATTCCGTGGCTCCATCTCCTCGGCGGTGACCCTCCTCTCGGACGCATTCCATCCTTTGGCTGCCGCTCTGCACCTCGGCTCGCCCCACGAGTCATCGCCCGTCCCTCTGTGACGACGGCGAACGCCAAAGGCCCCTCGCCAAGCCGAGCAGACGGATTAACCAGCAGCAAAATGTCGTGCAAACTTTGGACCGTAATTCGGCGTTCTGGGTCTCATCAAGCAGTCAGGCTCGTTAGCCAAACACCGCTGGTGTACCGGACGTTGTTGGTAAGAGCACTTCCTGTATAAGACGGGGCCCTGCCGGCGCGCAAAAACCCCAAGAATTACGATTATCGACGGCGCAAAATCGAGTTTTTCATCAAAATAAACGCAACGAAAATATGTACTCGTGAAGTGCACAGACTCCCCCCCCCCCCCGCCAATGTGTGCATGACGCATGCGGGCATCACAACTGGGAACGATGATGGATCATCGTTGATGATGGATCATCGTTCCCAGAAAACGATGAGTCTTCACCCATGACAACATCTGAGGCACAAGCCTTTCACTTCACAAGTTAAACATTTACACTGCAGAAACGCGGGGATCGCAGATGTCATCATCATCGTCGTCATCATCAGCCACGATCTAAAGCTATCCACTGCTGGATGAAGAACTTCCCCAAGCCGCCGACATCCATCGTGGTCTTGCGACGCAACAATCCACGTGTAGCACCGGCACGCAAACCGATGTTCATCGCTCCATCTCCGCGATGAACGTCCGCTCGGGCACGTCCCATACCTTTAGCCACCTCTACGTTGTTAGACTCGACCACTGGCCACCCATCATCCCTGCCGAGCCCACCTTCGATAGGACGCCTCTCAACACGAGTCTGCCCTCTAATCCGCGTGTTCCTCTTCCTACCCCTCAATGCAATCCCAAGCACGGACCTCCCCGTGCTTCTTTACTGCGCCTCTCAGCCTTTGTCCCGTTGCCTTTGTCTCTGTACGCGTTTCTCATGCACGGCGGCGAAAGATGCGGCCACTGCACAAGGCGGATTGGCACAAGGCACACGAAAGTGGAAACAAATGACTCAATGTGCAGTGGGCTCCGACGGACTCTCTGCCCCATGGGTCGTGGTGATGATGATTATGATGATTATGAAAGTGAGATGGATATGGCGTGCCGAAACTATTTTCGGGAACGGTGTTCCGGACTTAGATTTCAGCACCGGTGCTGTGGCCCGACACTGCCCCGATACGAGTTCCTCTCCACGTGGTCACGATTGGTTGACACGTTTGGCGAGCCCCCTATAGCTTTCTGCTCCTCGGTTCGGGGATGGTGGCGGTGGTGGTGGTGTCCGTGAGGTCAATTTCGGGTTCCATTCGCATGCCACGGACGCACACGCATCGCTTTCAATCAAGTCAAGACAAAGGCTCTCGCGGAGAAAATGGGGAAGTCTTGTCGCTCACACGCTCCCTCGACGACGCGCGCTGCGCTCAACTGAAGCGGCTTTGTTCGCGCTGTCGTCATCGCGCTCGCGGAAACGCCAGACACTTTGTAATTGCATCCCGAGTCTTAAAAGAAGACGTTAAGCCAAACAAATAATGCACACACACACACACAATGTGTATATATTATTGCGTGCGTTTGGCAATATGTTCACGGGACGAATGCGAATGTCGAGAGGGCTTCATCATCGAGACTGGGGGAGAGTTCCTGTAGTTTGTCTGTTGCCCATCCGTTGGAGGATTACAGCCGACGGTGGATGTTGTTGCTATGGCCCATGGCTTGGGTTGCACGGCCACAACCGCACTTCTGCGGAAACGTCGTTCATTTCTCATTCATCGGAGAGATGCGCGCGTCGTCCCATTGGTGTTCCGATGCGCGTTGACAGCCAGTGTCTTCGAGGAGGAGGAGTGTCAAAGCCAGGAGGACGCGTTTGATGTTTGGGTCTCGAATGAGGTGTTTATATTGTCGGCGTCGGCGTTTTTCCACTCCCATTCGCAAATCTTCTCCCGGATCTGGGTGCTGGGATTCTGGGATGGTGACCGCGGCGGCGGTGGCAGCGCGATCCCAGAAGGGGAGTCGGGGGAGGGGGGGTGGATCTGGACCTGAGTAGTTGGTGTGCGAGGTGAAGATGATGAGGTCTTGGTTGATGAGAGGGTGGGCGATGGTCGTTGGCAGAAAAACGTTAAAAACTCCCCTTGCAGTTTGTGCGATGTCTGTCTCTGCAAGACATTAGGTCTCAAAAAATGTTGACACAGAACGCAGTAGATTGGGGGGGGGGATGTTGAGTGGGCAATACGTCTCCACGTGTCCGTCTCTCCAACATGAAAACAATAACGCGCTTCTTACTCATCCCGTCAGTCTCACGGACTTCTGGGAGCGCGCATTGTTTCAAGACGAGCAAACTCCGGAACGGTTTCGACATTCAGTGTCTCGTCAGCAGGGTCAGGCTTGCTTCAATCAACGGCGGTGAACTGGCGATCTTACAGGCATGGTGGAACCTCCCTCCCTTTACGATATGCGGCCGCAATTCGACGTAAAATTGTACGAAACACAACTCACCGTGCACAATAATCAGCTGCTTTCTTGTAGTTGTGCACCCAGGATGCTTGACTGAGACGCGTTGAAGGCATGATTATTATTATTCAGAAGAATCGAACGCTTTACGCCATGGAATTTGCCATAATTCATTCCCGTCGTCGCAACACGACACGTTTACCAAAGTGATCTTTCCCGAATTGAGTCGTTGCATGCTGCACGCGCCTGATGATTGCTAAACGCGTTCCACTTGGCGTAAACAGCCTTGACTCGCTTAAGATATAGATAGTCTGTGTGTGTGCGTGTAGATGTCTTGCGAGTGTGTGTTGCACATGTGTGCACCACCGATGCACCTAGCCTGGCACAAGCGCTGCGGTGACCTCACTGCCACTCAGTGGCCAACGAGGGCTCGTTTTGTCGTACCACCGATGCAATGTGAGTGGCGTGTCTTTAAAGAGGGAGAATGCTGTTCGATGGACAGAGCCGTCTTCCCGAAGACGATTCAGAATCAGAATATTCATCCCCGAGGAAACCGATGAGCTACAAAGCTCATTTTCACAGATGTCCAGTCGGGGCTGGTCAGGACGTTACAACTGCAAAGTAAAACACGATAGGAGTGCAAAGTGTAGGGACATGAAGCAAGTCACTTTTAAAAGTGTGCAAACAAAACTATTTTTTTATTTCATCAGGGAAATCCCGCTGAATTATTAGCTTTGTTTTTCAGAAGCGACCTGGTCACAAACGAAAACTCAACGAAGTGGCTTATCACGTGGAAATGTATGGCAGCCAAATTAGAATTGAGAGAAATATAAATAACTTTAATCGCTCTGACATCGACGGGCTTAGTGCGGCCTGGAAGCGTATTATTAAATAATACATATTACAATTGCAATTCCTTAAAGGGGAAACACACACTAATTTACTGATTACTAACGTAGTATATAATTACAATACCCCCCCCCCCCGCCACCTCTGATTTCTGCACCTGATTAGGTAAAGTGATTGGGTTCAGTTATTAAATAGGACACATTACAACTAATTACTAATATACAACTGATTACTAATCATAACAATTAACTGATTACTAATCTCTTATATAATTACAATGCCCCCCTCTCCGCCTCTGATCTCTGCATCTGATTGAGTTAAATGATGACGTCAGCCTGCTGCTGCTCTATTTAAGACCGGGAGCAAGTGGAGGGCTTCACTCGGTTGGCAAATTGCCTGATGATGCTGCATGTAATTACCAACGAAACGTCGAACTAAAAAATTGTAAATGCTGTGGATTCACTCTTCAACACACCGGTAGGCTGAAGTAGTGAACTATTTTGTCTTTTATCAATGTGACACTTTTTTTACTGATTGGCCGTGTCGGGTGGTGGAGGGTTACGACACATTTATAGATAACGCGATCTAACCCCAAAAACCTTTATCATGAGCAAAATTAACCTAAATAATCTAAACGAATGTTGATTCTAAATGTGGAGGGAAACTCCGGAGGACCTGGAGAAAAAAAATCTACGCGATTTTTGAAAGGCTGATGGTATCTTGTGCTCTGTGTTGGTTTTGTACCGTATCGCTCTGGAGAACCGTCTTACGGAAAATTACTAATACGCGTCTTCGAGAAGACCACATTTATTCTCCGCATTCTAGGACGCATCCCCCAACGTTTTACTTTCAAATGCAAGGGAGAAAAGTTCGTGTAATAATCCGGAGAGAAAAAAGTAACATCATTACGAAAATTACGGTAGTTACATGGCTGTCTAATTAGCCGCGCTTGCGGAAACCAAGCAAGATCCTTACGCAATAATCACATCATGCGAATGCACATGAGATATATACCGTATATCTCTCTCTATAAACTGTGCATGTGTCGTGACCTATCTGAAATACGATGGTGATCATGGCCGTCCTTCCATGGAGGCCTCTCCACGAGATTGACTCAAGAACTGTGCCCTCGAAATCTCCTCCCAGTTTGCAGCATCCCAACAGCGTCAAGAAGATTGCTCAGCGCGCGACTTGATTCGCTTGCAGGCTTCCCCCGGCCTCGTGCGGAACCTTCAAAGCCCCCCCCCCCCCCACCCCCGTCAACACCGCATTCATATTTCAGTCTCTTGTTTTCCCATGAGATCTCAAAGACATCTAACTCGCCTCTTTTTCTCTCTCTCGCATTACTCTCCTACACGTTTCTCGTCGTCTAACCCTGCTGCTGCCCGCAATGCATTCAAGTTGCTCGTCTCGCCTGCCCCCGACATGCTTACACGATGCACACTCAACGGGGCTTGTGGCTGGCCAGACAACAAAGACGGCCACTGCATGGGCGCGTATTCACATGCGCCTCCGCGGCCGTCTGGAACGCTCTTCCTTCCGATATTAGGAAGCCACTGGAGCTACAGGTGCTCGCTAACAGCCCCAATGGTTCGTTAATAGGCTATACGGGGGTGGGGGAGTCTTCGTCTTGGTAGTGGGAGAGGTTTCGACAAAGTAGCTTGAGCTGGGCTAATCGTCAGCATCGACACGTGATGATAACGACACAGTCAGTGGGAGAAGGAGCGAGAGAGAGAGATGCGCGCATGTACACAAGTGCGGTCATGTTAGGGCAAGCGCGGTTGGGTTGTTTTATGTCCTCTCTCGCTCTCCCTCGCTCTCTCCAAATTCCAGAACTCGCAACGCACCGCGGTGCGCGCCTTGCCACGTCTTCTCAGATCGACCGATTTGCTCTCGCTCGGATCGAATGCAAATTAATTTTATATATAGAGGTCGTTAAGCACACACGCACACACATAGACACACGCACACACACAGACACACAAGCAGACACACACGCAGACACACACACAGACACACACGCACACACGCAGACACACACGCACACACACACACACGCACACACGCAGACACACACGCACTCACACAGACACACGCACACACACAGACACACGTACACACAGACACACGCACATGCGCACACACATACGCACACACGCAGACACACGCACGCACAGCCACACACACACGCACACACACAGACACACGCACACACACAGACACACGCACATACGCACGCACACAGACACACACGTACACGCACACAGACACACGCACATACGTACACACACACGCAGACACACACACGCACAAACACGCACGCTGCACGTGTCCGATAATTGGCAGGCGCGTCCCACGTGACGTGGGAGACGTGGGAGAGCGCTCATTTAAATCGAGAACGCGTGCTGCTACAGCGCTGGGTGCACGCACGGACAAAGACAAATATCCCCCGTATAGCCTCTAAGATACGGTTGAGGGGCAAGTGCCGTTAGCGAGCAAATATCCAAGGCCTGCACGGCGTACGAGGCAGTGGTTTGTCGAGCACTCGGAATTGATGTTAGCCGTGACCAGGAGTCAAACTGATAAGGCCTCCGGGTGCATTGCACAATGCATTCATCATTGCGTCACCGCTCCACCCACACACGAACAGACAGACACACACACCAACACGCACGAATTCAATCTTAACTTCTGCCAGAGTTCCCAAAGTCACGTGGAGACAGTCGTGTATCTCTCATCGGACATCGGCGTTACTGGTCGTGGCGGTAGTGGTGGTAGAGGTGGTGTTGGAGGTAGTGGTAGTGGTGGAGGTGGGTACTGGTGGAGGTGGTAGTGATTGGAGGTGGTAGTGGTGGAGGTGGTAGTGGTGGCAGTGCCAGAGGTGGTAGTGATAGCAGTGGTGGTAGTGGTAGTGGCGGCAGTGGTGGTGGTAGTGGTGGAGGTGGTAGTGGTGGAGGTGGTAGTGGTGGCAGTGCCAGAGGTGGTAGTGGTGGCGGTGGTATTGGTAGCAGTGGTGGTAGTTGTGGTGGTAGTGGTGGTAGTGGTGGTGGTACTCGTGAAGGTAATTGTGGAAGGTGGCAGTCGTGGTAGGACGCGTGGACTGGATTCAGGGCAATTCCACGCGCATTGGTCCTTCCGCCGATTTGGCGAGCGCGTTACCGATGCACAAAGATGACACACCAAACTATGGACCGTATCAATGGAGGAGGAGGAGGAGGCTCAAGACGACACGAACTCTCTTTCTCTCTCTCTCTTGCTGCTGAAGCCCTCTCGTCGTGGCTAACAGACGCGGGGAATGAGGCTCCTGGACGAATGGTCACAATGAACGAGGTGGTGGGTGGAGGAGCTCTAGGGGAGAGGGTGGTGGTGTTGGTGGTGGATTAATTCGCGCACTCGCTCACGAGGAGCCGCGATGGGGGGCGCACACGCCGCCAGACGGGGTTCCCCACTCCGGCCCCGGGTCCCGCGGGGTGACGGGACCGTGACGCCAATGCGCGCTGTGACGAGCTTCGGGCGCGCACCCGCCGACACAAAGGTCCCCCGTATAGACTCGAGCTGACAGTCGGGGCAAGTGCTTGCTGTTAGCGAGCACCTGCGCAGGTGGGCACGTCGCGCCACCACGCACCTGTCCGCCTCGGTCTCCCCGGGCCCTCGTGTTTACACACCGCATGCAGGTACTCATTTGAGGCTGAGTCGACCTAGGGGGAGGCAGCGAGACCAGTTCCAAATACTCGCTGTCGCTTAATATCTGTCGTTAGCAGGAGTCGAATTCGGGTTGCTGAATTCGTAGCGCGACACGCTAAACCATTGCACCGCCGCTCCCACTGCGCTCACAAGCACAGGGAGAAGGGGGGGGGGGGGTGGCGCGCTAACCATTGCACCTCCGCTCCCACTGCGCTCACAAGCACAGGCAGGGGGCGCACTCGCCTCCCTCCCGCTGTGACGGGGGGGGGAGGAAGTTGTCGTTGTGTCTCTGTCGGTCTGTCCCACAAGCGTCACGGGGAGTCCCGGTCACTCTCCATTACAGACCGCTCAACTTCGCCGACTTTGAGCAACAACAACGACGACGACGACACGATTGTGCCGCGCTCATCTCATCGTGGGATTTTCATTACATTTGTCAGCGCGAGGTGTACATTTAGAGCCTTTTTTGTTATTAGTATGTATTCATATGACGTCTCTCCTCGGAGATGGAGGAACGATGAATTCAACTCGAGCGCAGATGTTGCGTTGGATCGTTGCATGAGCAAAGATCCTCGGAGATGGCGGCAGATTTCTGGGGAGGCCTTCATCCAGCAGTGGATTGACAGCAGGGGCGGTACAATGCGCATCACCCAATTCTGTCCTGGTGGAAACTAATTCTGCACCTGGCGCACACCACATCGAGTACTCCACATCGCCACGTGTCGACATGAGCGTCACAGCGACTCGGAAAATACGCGTCTTGAATTAAGCCCTCAATAATTACCTTCGTTGTCAAAGGCGCAGGACTCCAATTAACTTCTCGCGACACCGCAAAAGACCTCCACTCGATTGCGCTCGAGAGAACATCTCTTGAAGGGTGTTTGGCTTTCTCTTCCACACTCGCCAAACGTCTCCGAAGAGGCGGGTGCACGCGCACTTTCACGCCACACCACGCGGCACACGTTTTCAAGTTTCAAGTTTATTTATTAGGTATAGAGCCCTGTGAGCCATTCGGCTCTTGAATCGGGTGCAACCGCAACAAGCAAAAAACAAAAACAAGAAAACATCTTAAAGTGACTATGTGCAAACTGAAAATCCAGGGAAAAAAACAGCAACAATTCCAGAAAAAAGCACCGTACACCAACGCTGTGTGCAAAAATCCCAGTGGGATGCAAGTCAAAAAACAACAACAACCACAACCACGAGACAACTTTCTGATTGACTGCACCGCGCTGTGTGTATCGCGATGGGGGGACTTGCCCGTTGGTTCCACTGCCGCGTCAGGATGTCGAACCTGCGGCCTGCGGCCTGTAAGTCAGAGTGTGCTGACCATAGTAATAGGTTTTTATTCTTTCAACTGGTACAAAAACTGACACCTTTATACAAGGCATCATGTTTGCAATAACCACAACACAAGCAGTCAAAATGCAAACAAAAAGAAACAACTCTGATGATAATGATATGCACTGTCCTTGAAGTTGATTGGTCCACACCCGAGACAGCTTTTCTTAGAGCCCAGTCTCCATTGGTGTTGGACCAGATGACGCCAAAAGGCGTACAACTCAAAAACAGTGCACTATCAGAGTATGGAGAGCTCGGGGTAAGCATTTACACTATGAGACATCTCCTCTACCAGTGGCAAAATATAGTAATAGGTTTTACCCTTTCGACTGGTGCGAAAACTGACACCTTTATACAAGGCATCATGTTTGCAATAACTACAACACAAGCAGTCAAAATGCAAACAAAAATAAACAACTCGGATGATGATAATGATATGCACTGTCTTTGAAGTTGATTGGTCTACACCCAAGACAGCTTTTCTTAGAGACTAGTCTCCATTGGTGTTGTACCAGATGACGCCAAAAGGCATATCATTATCATCATCAGAGTTGTTTCTTTTTGTTTGCATTTTGACTGCTTGTGTTGCGGTTATTGCAAGCATGATGCCTTGTATAAAGGTGTCAGTTTTTGTACCAGTTGAAAGGGTAAAAACCTATCACTATATTTTGCCACTGGTAAAGGAGGTCTCATAGTGTGCTGACCATTACAGCGACGGCCGCATCCCCCGTATTGAAGCCATTCCTCAAATAAGAACGGAAATGATTCTCGGGAGCAGATACGATGGGCGAGCGGTTTATTTTCTTTTTTGGGGGGGCCAAAACCTGTGGCATGCTCCTGGCCCGAGATGTCACGGTGGGTGTCACGGTGGGTGTCACATTTGGTTTCACGGTTTGTGTCACCGTGGGTGTCACGGTAGATGTCACGGTGGGTGTCACGGTAGATGTCACGGTGGGTGTCACGGTAGATGTGACGGTAGGTGTCATAACTGGTGTCACGGTGGGTGTCACCGTGGGTGTCACAGTGGGTATCACCGTGGGTGTCACGGTTTGGTGTCACGCTGGGTATCACGGTAGATGTGACGGTGGGTGTCACAGTGAGTGTCACGGTGGGTGTCACAGTGGGTGTCACAGTGAGTGTCACGGTGGGTGTCACAGTGGGTGTCACAGTCGGTGTCACGGTTGATGTCACGGTGGGTGTCACAGTGAATCACACGGTGGGTGTCACGGTAGATGTGACGGTGGGTGTTACAGTTGGTGTCACGGTGGGTGTCACCGTGGGTGTTACGGTAGATGTCCCTGTGGGATTCACAGTGGGTGTCACGGTAGGTGTAACGGTGGGTGTCACAGTTGGTGTCACAGTCGATGTCACGGTTGATGTCACGGTGGGTGTCACAGTGAATCACATGGTGGGTGTCACGGCGTGTGTCACAGCGTGTGTCGCAGTGGCTGTTACGACGGCTGTCACGGTGCAGTGGTTACAAACTGAAACACGGCCCGGTGGCTCGCGCACCGATTGAGGAGGCGCGGTGTCGAGTTTCAAAGCGCCGGGGCAGGGAGCCGGGGGTGGGAGGGGGACAGGAAGACACTTCACGTAACCCTGGCTGTGAGCAATGTAAACAAATACGACCGCCTGGCACCGCGTGCGTTGCGGCCACACGGACGCAGTGGGAGAGAAACGTGGGCACGGCACGCCGACAGTTTGTTATTGATGTATTGCGTAAGAGAAACAACTGAAGTATTACATTTCGATTTAAAGCTTTCGTGACTGCAGGGATTCATCTTCTTGGTTCTTTCGGTAAAGTCACGTAGAAGGGAAATAATAAAATAATAAAACGAAGTATTGCTTGACGTTTCCGAGTATCAGAGAACGCACGTGTGTGTGTTGTATGATGATGATGATGGGGTGCGGTAGTGTAGCGGTTAGCGTGTTATGCTACGCACCCGACGACACGAGTTCGATTCCCGCTCACGGCCAACACCAGTGACGATTTTCTGTACCGGTCCTGAGCCTCTCCTAGGTCGACTCAGCCTCAAATGAGTACCTGGTGCGGTGTGTATGCATCGCTACTGTTGAGACAAGTTCGCTTGTGCGTGGTGCTGGCCCAGACACCCCCTTGTGTGCCGTGATGACCTTCAGAGGTGCTCGCTAACAGCACTTTGTAAGTGTTGTGGCTTGGCTCTCCAACACACCGGTGTGCTGTACTAGTCACGAATTGGCATGTTCTGTTTACGTGACAAACCGTACGAGTTGGCTGTATCGGGTGGTGGCGGGTTTAACGACACAATTATATATTTGCACGATCTAACCCAAAACTCACTGTATTATGGATGATGTTGGTCGCGAAAGCCTACGTGCACTTTTCCCAACAGTGTGTTATGGCTATACGGGGAATCTTTGTCTTTGTGTGCATGTATGTTTGTTTGATGATGATTGTGTTCTACACACTCTACGCCCGTTTTAATACGACGTTAGTTTACACAACGATTGTTTCTGTGAAGGGAAAATCTGAATGTCGGTTTTTGTAAATGTCATCGTGATTTTGTCGATCGCTATCACCGTCGTGAACTCCGCTGCCTCGAGACTTCTCGCTCGTGACCTTCACGGAGGTTTTTACCTATCAGCAGATTGACAAATGACTTGGCAATGTGATGTTATGAAATATAAAATAGGTGGCAGACATATATTATTATCACCATCATCATCATCAGTGTATTTAAATATAATCGTCATAGTGATGGTGAATAACCTTCACTAAATGAGTAAATAAACACGATGTAATCATCGTCTATAAAAATTGTCATCATCATCACTGCCGACACTACATACAGCCCTGTACTCGACATCTGCGGTGGATGATAGTGTGTGTGTGTTTGTGTGTGCGTCTTCGTGTATGTGTGTCTGTGTGTGTGTTTGTGTCTTGTGTGTATGTGTCTGTGTGTGTGTCTGTGTGTGTGTCTGTGTGTATGTATCTGTGTGTGTGTCTGTGTGCGTGTCTGTGTCTTCGTCTTTTGTGTCTGTGCGTGTGTCCTGTGCCTCCCATCCAAATCCCATCTCCCCATCCCCCCCATCATTTCGACCCCACATTCCCCCCTCCCGCCGCTACCTCCCACGCGTCCTTGCTCCACCACCCCACTGCTCCCCCCCCTCCCACCCCCCCCCCCCCCTGCACTCCCCGACACGAGCAGGTAGCCGAGAAGCGGCCTTCACGCACGCGGTGCTCTCGGCCGGAGTCGCGTACGCCATCACGGCGGCGTGCAGCCAGGGCAACCTGAGCGAGTGCGGCTGCGACCGCGCCAAGCAGGGCTTCTACACCGCGCAGGAGGGCTGGCGCTGGGGCGGCTGCTCGGCCGACCTTCGCTACGGCCTCGAGTTCTCGCGCCTCTTCGTGGACGCGCGCGAGGTCAAGCAGAACGCGCGCACGCTCATGAACCTGCACAACAACGCCGCAGGGCGCAAGGTGCGTGGCTGTGCGCGCGCGCGCGTTCGTGGTTTGCTTGTAGGTGATCGCTAATAGCGCTTGCCCCCCCATCCTCCCCCACCACCCCCCCCCCCCAGACCTTCGGTGATGCTACGCGTGGGGATCTTTGACTGTGTAGCGTGGCTCTGGCCACACACCTCCACGCATCGTGCGAAGCGCGGAGCTTCGTGGGTGCTCGCTAACAGCAGTCGCCACTGTTTGGCCGTGTCGGGTGGTGGAGGGTTACGACACATTCATAAATAACGCGATCTAACCACAAAAACCTTTATTGTGGACAAAAAGGATGTTACCGCTACACGGGGGAGAGGGGGGGGGGGTCTTTGTTTGGGGAGCGGTGGCGCAGTGGATGAGCATGCCCAGCTACGAGCCTGGCCACCCGAGTTCCAGTCCCGTTCACGGGACAACTTCGGTGACGAATATATGAACGGGTTCTGGGCCTCCGCGAGGTAGACTCAGCCTGAAATGATTACCTGATGTGGTGTGTAAAACGACCTTAATGAATTAATACAAATGTGCAACGCGCAACAAAAAAACGAATTTTAAAGGACACTCAGAGACACGGAAACATCAGGGACGCTGTTGGCTACCCAGCCCCTCCTCGTGTGCCACGTCGACCTTTCAAGGAGCTCCCTGACAGCACTTGACCAGTATCTTCAAGGCTGTCGGGTGGATCTTTGTCTTTGCCATACCGCTGAGCCACCTGGCAGGTGACGTGGATGTGTAAGCAAAGAGGTGCGGTGTAAACAGCGCGTTGTTGTACTAATTGCTCCCGCACCTCCGATTGGGACGGTTGGCAACGTACGGTGCAAAAGAAGTTCAACATACATGCTTTGGGCTGAACTGTCTTCTCCCGCCTACCAAGTGGTCCCCGCAAACCCAATGACAAGTACCTGTTTGTACGTGGAGGTCGACTTTTCAGGCGGGGCAGGGCTGTAGTGGGGGAGAGGGGAAGGGGGGGGAGGTGCGTGGGGGGTGGGGGGGAATTTATTTTTCGGAGCTCAGTCCCGGACAGCTCCTGCCTAAAAATGAAGCCATTGTTGATTGGCTTAGTGAGTTGTGGGTTTATTTATTTTATTTCCAAAAACATTGAGACGAGAGCTCGCGATCTGCCCTGGTGGTATCCATTTCAATGTTCACCAATCTAGTCCGTTCAAACGCACATCGTAGTCGCACGCCGCACGCGCCGGATGATTGATAATTACAGTACGTCAAACACGCGCACGCACGCACGCACGACCGCGCTTAATTTTCTCACCGAATGCTTCCCGGGTCGTAGGAAAACTGGAGCAGGCATGCAACTCAAAAGCCACAGGCATAGCCTAGAGGTGTTAACTGGATGTGGTGGACAGACCCCGACTTAAACTAAGCCCCGGTTCGACTCGGAGACAGCATTTACGCTGTCAAGCATTCATTAAACACATCACTCTAGAATTAACATCACTCAAGCACCACCTTGCTCTTCGTCTTCCCACGATGCCTTTCAATCAGCCGCCTCCGCACCACGTGGGCTGCAGACGACGACGACGACACGCGCTCACTTCGTTTACAGATCTCACTCTCGATTTGAATAGGAAAGGTTGACGTCAATCATCGAAGGGGGGTGCGGCGGTGGTGTAACGGGTCACAAACACAGAAGTCTTCGCTTGGGTCTCTCAGCGCGGCATGGTGGTCTAATTGCGGCAGTAAAAATGAGCAACACAGCAGTTAGGCGACTGCGGGTCACGTGCGCTGGGGTAAAGTGCGGGGTTATCCCACGTCTTCCAAGACGTCTGGCCAGAGTAGGAGAGTAGAGCACATGTCCCCTCGGGGGGGGGCTCTCCAAAGCTCCCTCGAGTGGAGGACCTTCCGATAGCATTGGTGCGACAAAGCAAGTTTGCAGGGCTGCACTTTCACCTGTTCCTTGCACCTGACATTGTTGGCCACATTTCCACTGAGGACCTCCTCCCTCCAATGTCCTCCAGGTGAGCGCAGCCTAATAGCAACTCACGCGGTGCTTTCATCTCGCCTGCACGGCCACGCGGATGGAGGTGGCCACCCACCCACCCACCTCCTCCTCGTGAGACAGCGACATCTCGATGCCCTTGCAGCTCGTTCGCCCCTATGCTCCTTGACCGCTCTCGATAGGGGTCTCCTCTCCCCCTTATCACACCTGCAGGCCCATATCTGAATGAAGGCGCTCACGTGGCATGCAGGGAATTATAATACGCCTGTGGGGCCCTTTTTTCTCTGCAGGCGATTTCCCAAAACCGAGCACTCCTCCAGATCCAATCCAACGCAGGTGCTGAAATGTCTTGGGGGTGAAAACAAAAACACGACCCGTCTCCAACTTTCCCCCCCCCCCCCCTCCCCGTGTGCGGGACCCCCTCACACACTCCCTCGCTTGACCTCTCCCCCCCCCCCCCCCATTCTCCTACCTCTTCCCCTCGTCATTTTTTCGGCACAATGCCTATGTTTTCCGCAGCATTTAGCCGGCACAAAGCGGATCAGAGAGGGTCGACACCAACAGCGGTTTTGTAAGAAACACAAAAAAACATTTGTTTGACCCCTTCTCCTCCTTCACTCGTACGAGTGACGCCGCTATTAGCGATGCCTTAACCGCTCACCTCTCTCTGCCTCTCTGCCTCTCTCTGTCCACATGTCCCCCACCCACTCTGCCGGCCTCTCTCTCCACCCCACGCGGCCGCCAGGTGCTGGAGGAGAAGATGAAGCTGGAGTGCAAGTGCCACGGCGTGTCGGGCTCGTGCACCACCAAGACGTGCTGGACCACGCTGCCCAAGTTCCGCGAGGTGGGCTACGCGCTCAAGGACAAGTACGACGAGGCGGTCCACGTGGAGCCGGTGCGCGCCAGCCGCTACCGCTACCCCGTCTTCCTCAAGGTGAAGCGCTCGCGCGCCTACCGCAAGCCGCTCGACACGGAGCTCGTGTTCACCGAGCGCTCGCCCAACTACTGCGAGGAGGACCAGCTGACTGGCAGCGTGGGCACGCGCGGCCGCCTCTGCAACCGCACGTCGCCGCACGCCGACGGCTGCGACCTACTGTGCTGCGGCCGCGGCTACAACACGCACCAGTACACGCGCGCGTGGCAGTGCAACTGCAAGTTCCACTGGTGCTGCTACGTGCGCTGCAGCACGTGCAGCGAGAGGACAGAGGAGTACACGTGCAAGTGACGGCGGCGGCGGCGGCGGATCGCTCGCTCGCTCGCTGGGACGCTCGCCCCGACTCTTCCGCAGGCTCGATCGCTCGCCGGGTCGATTGTCGGCCGTGCCCCCCCACCCCCCCCACCACGAGCATCGCTGACCAACAATTGTGCCCGGACAAAAGTGGCAGCGGATGTCGCTGCGCAATGGGACGGCTGTCGTTCCGCACCTGGCAGTTGCCCTCAACTCGCCCACCCCACCCCACTCACCACCTCACTCACCCCACTCACCACCCCACCCACCGACACCCTGCGTGATTGCCGAAGCGGGGGGGGGGCTATGCGGGTCCCTGCACGAGGGAGCTCTCCAATCGGCTCCCGAGCCTGGGACAAAGTGGCCACTCAGATCTCAGCATGATGGGAGAGTGAGGAGTCGTCGACTGTTCCACATCGCTCACTGTGCCCTCCCCCATCACCACTGCCCCTCCAACCACATGCCGCTTCTCCGAGGACCCACAAATCCCGCTATGTCGCTGGCACAGGGCGCAGCATCTCCCGGTGTCTCCCAGCGTCCCCCCGGCGAGCCTTTCGAACACGGGGGAGACGGGTGGACCCGACGGTCGTGTGTTTTAACAGGGGAAGGAGCGCACGCGGAAGGGCATCGTCCAAGACGAGATGCCCTCATTTGGGAAACGAAAGGACAGTAGTGATCGTAGGAAGCGCGGGGCCCCGCGCGGCTTTGCCTTTGATTTGCACACCTCACCGACGGCGCTCGCAGAAGCCGAGCTTCGGGGGAACGAGCGAACCGCTTGCCCCGGCGATGGCCCTGGCGGTTCGCCGTGCGCGGGGTGCCGAAGACTGCCAGAGGCGAGCGGGAGGCCCTGCCGTGGTGGAGACATTGATTCGCTGACCTTGTGACATTTGAGTCGCGCGGTGGCGAGAGAAGCAGCAGGCCACAGATCCAGTGGCCGAGGCCGAGGGTCGCCAAGGCCCGTTGTGGTGTTGGATACAAAGCTATCGTTTGTCGGCTAGGGGAGATTAAAAAACACACATTATAAGCGTGTAATGTATAACGTGTTGCGACTTACTAATTCTTGACAGATTGTTTTCTAAAAAGAAATGTATAATTATTATATGATTATTGAAATGTTGCTAATTTGACTTATTTAGGAGCTTTGAATTGAACAAAACGTCACTCATTGCGGATAAATATGACCATAGCATGAGGACATTTTGTATCGATAAAAAACAGTGAAAGGTTATGCTACTGATTAAAAACGAGATGGCTGTGGAGGGGGGGGGGCGGGGGATGTCCCAATGTAAATGTTATTTTAGTTTGCGTCTCTCAACCTTTGCTAATAATCTCTTGCTCGCGTTAGGTTAATTTATTAAAACCGCTCGCGTCACGTCAAAGTTTGCGAAACGAACACTGTAAGCCACGGATATCCTGGACACGTGTGCACCCCCCCCCCCGCCCCCCGCGATAAAAACACCCTGACAAATGTTTTGTCTGCGCTCGAGATTATTATTATTATTATATTATTATAAAAAAAATCGCAGTCTGCATGTCGATTGCGAAAAAGCCAACGCTTTTTTTTTCATTTTTTTTGTATGATTCGTAACTGTATATTTTCTTGTTTGGATGATTTATTGAGCGGCGAGCGCGGTCCGACTAACCCGGCGGCGATGAAACGACAAAAAATGTTGCCGTCGTCATGGTTCTTATCGGCTTGAAAATGGGGCGGAGCGCTGACATGGGCGCTTTGGATTTTTGTAATTTTTTCATTAGGGCTTTTTTTGTAATTCATATGTTTGAAGTCTAAGCGGTACAGGGTGGCTTGTGTCTGCGGCCTGCAGAGTGATACCACTTGCACAAAATGGTCATCTGTCCGTACTTACAAAGGGCTACTGTAAGATACCTTTCCACGCTAGCGATGTAATTATATATTTAGCGAGAGAATATTTTTATATAAATATTTTATTTATACCTTTTTTTGTCCTCTAATTTCCCTCCCCACCCCCACCCCACCCTTCTTCCCGCCGTGCCACGCACCCACTCGCCCCTCCTGGATTTTGACCTCTCGGCGAGCGAAAACAAAAGGGCCCCCGACGGTGGCTTCGTTTTGCGCACACGACGACGCTTCGAGGGGCTGATTCCAGTGAGACGTTGCCACCTGACACGCTGCCGCCACCTCCTACCGGAGACGCCCGCTTGCAGTTATCCTCAAGTGGACCCGTGTCCCCCTTCCGTAGTGATATCTGCTTTGAAGGTCAAAGGACATTGGCCCGAGCCGGTTCACTCAGCAGTCGTTGGCCACGTTGCTTCGTAAAACCGTGTGGGGACCCGGGTTCAACAACTTGCGATCTGGGCTATTGAGTTGTGTTTTTCGGTGGGGCCTCTGTGCAAAATGCCGAATGAAAGCCACCTCTCAGTCCCAGGGCAAACTGCCCCAACCTCCACCCCAACCTCCACCCCAACCTCCACCCCAACCTCCACCCCAACCTCCACCCCAACCCCCACCTCCACCCCCACCCCGACTGCCCCGATCCCTATGGCCCTGCTCCTGCCAGTGATGGCACTTGAGACTAATTGAAAAAAAAAATCGTTTAAATTACACTTCAGCTTTCAAACAGTTAATACCCATGCACCGTGGCAGCGCAGTGTAGACGTGAATGGCAACACAACAATGAACGTGCATGTCAGGCGAATAAACAAATGTAATTCGTCGTTTCACAATTTTATTTCAACGGGACTTCTCGAACGACACGCTCCATGACCCCCCCACCATGGTTCACATGTTCACAGTTGGCAATCTTCTCCAGTGACAAAAAACAAAACAAAATTCAGCACCCGCACACTACCCACACCCGATGCTTTGGAAAACGTCGAAAACATCTGTAACGTTGGTGGGCCGTGAGGAAGGGGAGTTTCATCAGTCCCGCGTTAAACGAGAAACCTGCCTTTAATTTTGCATCACGCAATGCGGGTCCCACAGGCGGCATCCGTTGGTTTCATCTTGAGCCACACATCCAGGTCACCGTCCAAATCTCGAGGATCGAGTCGGATGTAAAATCAGAGTCAGGCTCTTTATTAAGACTGGAAGAATCCGATGAGCTATGAAGCTCTTTGTCACGCATGTCCGGTAGAGGCGAGTTGGTACGTTACAACAGCAAACGATGCACACAAAACACGGATAGGAGTGCAAAGTACAGGAACGCTAAGCAAGTCACTCAAAGTAAATAAAGTGTGTAGGTGACATTAAAGCACATTTGTGCGTTCATCAGTTTCGTCTTTCTTTAAAAGAAAAATGATAAAAAAAAAAACGATTGCCCACATAGTAAGGGGCTGTTATTTGTTTTTTTTATGTATTTTCTTCGAAACATATCGTCTCTGGTCGATGTCACTAAACCCTACATGTTTAAATTTCCTGCTGATAATTGCGCGTTTGGAAGCTTGCAGCCCTCTCTGTCCGCTGTAAAATTCACTCGAGAGGTCCGTCTCGATACGTTCCCTCGACCGTTCTTTCCTCGGATTCGCTGCGAGCATCATCGACACCCCCTCACCCCCCCCCCCGTTGCACTGGAGCGGAGTGCCATTAAACAGCAGCAGCGATGTCACGAACCCGCGCGTCTCACGAGTTTTCATTTCGCCGCTCGAGACGCCGCCGCAAAGGTCAAGACGCACGTGGTCAGCGCGAGCAGCACCCCCGACGTGACCTGCAGCCATGGCCCACAGGTGTAATGGGCGTGGTGTGACTGGGCTAGGTGTCACGTGACCAGTAGCCATAGGCGTGGTGAGGGGTGTGCTGGGTTGTGGTGTGACTGTGTTCGGAAATATCATGCTGCACTGCATACCCGGCTGAAATTAAGGCAGGCACCCTGTGCGTGGCAGTAGTCACGCTGATACTGCCAGCTTGTGTGCAGTCTCACCTAACCCTTATTTCATGCACACTCCACTAATACACCACGTGTGTCATATATCGCGCCGGAACTCAACAGGCGGCCCCGTGTGTTCGCACCATCGCAGAAGAGGAAAAATAAAAAAAACTATGGTGACATGAACAAAACTACGGGACTGCATTGACAGTGCTGCACAGGCCTGAGTAATACGACCTCGCATAGTCCATCACAAACACTGCCTTATAGCAGAAACATATACGATAGCCCGATGTTCCAGGCAATTACCCTTCGTCAGGGCTGCTCTTTAATTCATGTGAATACACGTGAGTGGAAGACCTAACAGAGAATGATTTGACGACGTTAAAGATTGGTAGCGAGAATGATGTGGCACTACTTGAGCATGCTGGCAGAAGACAGCGACAAGTGGAAGCAAACGACGAAATGTGCAGTGGACACCGACGGGCAATCTGCCCATGGACCGTGATGACGGCACACGCATCACAACGCAATTTGGATGTATATCGCTCGCGTCTAAATGCGACAATATCGCAAGACGCCGTGGGGATACAGGCAAAGTCTATTTTCTATTGGGAGCGAGAGAGAGGCAGTCAGTCATAGACAGAGTTTTTTTTTTAAGGAAGGTCCCCGAGTCTGAATTTGAACAGGGGCAGGGAGTCGTGAGCCAAGGATGGCTGGGGGAAGAGAGTTCCTACTGTGAAGGCAGCAGAGGAGAGAATGAGCCACCTTCCTTGAGCGAAGGCTGAGGGCTTCGACGGAGTCAGCCTCTTCATTCATACTGAGGGAATCCGATGAGCTGTAAAGCTCTTTTTCACAAATGTCCAGTTGGGAGCGGGTCAGAACGACGTAACGAACAAACGATACAAAAACACGATAGGAGTGCAAAGTAGAGGAAAGGGAAGCAAGCCACTTTAAAATATTTAAATAAAACTAAACTATTTTTTTTATCTTACCAGGTAAAGTCCACTGCGCTATCAGCTTCTTTTTCAGAAGCGACCTGACCACAAGTGACTCTTCAACAAAGTGACTTATCGTGTGGAAATTTTGAGTAGCAAATAACTTCAATAATCTGCTGAATCAGAACGTGCGTGGAGGAGAGTAAAGAGACATGGGAGGGAGTCGGCAGTGAGTCCCCGGAGAACCCAAATATGATGAATTTCATTGACAATGTAAGATTGTGAGTGCTTGTTGACATGATAACGAGACGATCGTGAAATGAAATTGTTTGTATCTGGACCCAGCGAATTTAGTCGGAAAAAACGATTCTCAGTTTCACTCCGGGGCAAGGTCAGTCTCAAGGTTTGTTTTACTTCAAGGCCCGTGCTAAACACTCACAAACACACGATCCCCATTATCAGTGAACCAACTAATCCACCTGCCATTGAGTTTGAGACTGAAGCTAATAGATGTTGGACGAAACCTGCTGCCGTAAAACAACTTTCAACATTTTGGGCACCAAAACGTTAAGTAAGAAAATTAGTTTCGCTGATAACACAGGATCCGCTTATATTCAAACATAGCTTCACATACAACACACACACACATCGCATACGTCGCATACAAATACAAAGATCCCCCTAACATACTTATGGGGCGAGTGCTGTTAGCGAGCACCTATTAAGGGTGGGTGGCCAGCACCACGCCTGGCCGCCTTTGTCTCCCAGTGGCGATGTTTACACACCATGCCCGGTATTCATTTAAAGCTGAGTCAATCTACGGGAGGCCCAGATCCGCTTCAGATAATCGTCACTGGTGTTGGCCGTGAGCGGAAATCGAACTCGCATCGCGCAGCTCGGTAACCCTTCCACCCCCCCCCCCCCCCACACACACACCTGGCACACGTAAGCTCCAAAAATCCCCTGGCACTCAAGAGCAACTGTACACACTCGGAACAACATTCTAATGGAGCATCACACGGGAGACAGCTATGTAATCCGGCATAATGAGCCCCCATTTGAATCCGCCAGCCCCAGTCGTGAGAGAGACGCAACAATGCCACCGAGGCGCTGGGTGACGATTAACATGCGGCGCGCAGCTTCACTCGGGGCCCGGGCGAGCGACTCGGCGCTTTGCTTCTGCGTCGGTCGCCGTCGGCGCTGCAACGTGCGACCGGGCCGCAGTCGTGGCACATTAGGAAGGGACCACCCTTCGAAGTGTTTTCCTCGCGTGTTTTTTTTTTGCCCTCGATTTGGAGCGCCTCCCCGCGTCCTTCATTTCGAGCGTTGCGACGCAGCGCTTCCACGCGCGATGCCAAAGGCGCCCTTCTCTTGACGTGCGACGGTTTGACCGCGTCCGAAATGTGACCGTGTGCGTCCGCTGCGGGTCTCCTCGCCATTCGAGAGCTCGGTTCGAGGCGGGCGAATGCCGCGCTTTGGGGCACGTCGCCCCCGCGCTTGATGCGCAAACTCCAGCAAATTGCGGACGACGTCCGGAGGTGGACCGCGACCCTCAAGGGAAATGGATCCGCCCGCGTGGTCACACCGGGCCGTGATGCGTGGATCAAACAAATCACTCGAGACACGCCGGCGGATGGGAAGCGAGAGCAGTTCATGCGCATGCGTTCGCACGAGATCACACGCTTGGCACAGCGGTCCTTCGCTCGCCTTGTGCGACGAACGAATGAACGAACGCGTGATCCGACCGCCACGGGGTCCGCTGAGCCGGTGGCGAGCCCAGCTCAGCTCCGCTCAGCTCAGTAATGGGACCTAGAGCCAGCGACAGGGCTCTTCTGTGCAGGGGCCGACGCGATGGGCGGGAATCCCCGCCACCGAACCGGCCCGTGAACGCCGCGCGGGCGCTTTAAAGTGAACGGCGCTGCCAGATGTGACGAGTGGAGAACTGAGAGAGCTGATCAGTGGGTTAGGTTGACCGTTCAAAAGAAGGGTAAGGAAATAAGTAATTAAACTTGACCAAGTTCAAGATTGCTTTGTTTCGTCTCGGATGAGTTGAGGAACTTAGAGTTTAATAAACGTTGATTTATATATTTTTTATAACGTCCATCGCTGTGCGTTGTGTGCCGTGATTCGGGCATTTCTTTCACAGTGGACCTCCTGATGACAACTGTGAATATATAGAAACCGTCACAGAAGCTTTACTTTAACTTTTAAATCATTCACTGCATCTTAAAGGCATTTATTCCAATGTATAAATGAAAGACGTGTACATTTTTATGCTCCGTGCAAGTAGTTTTTGTTTTTAAATAGACAGTCACGTTTTAATTCATCCCATACACTCCAAAACACTCAATAAAAAAAAACACACTTATTTTACTTTAGTACATTTTCCCAATGCTATCCCGACGTTGCTATTGGCATCACGTCCCGAGATAAAGTACAGAGTATATATCCGGGTCTCTCGCAAAGCAATGCAACCACCGGCAAAACGGCCTCTGCTGGTCCAGCAATGGCCAGGATCTGTGCGACAACTAATAGCATCAGTCCAAATGCCCAATGAGCCACGAGGCACCATGGGCTCAGCAAACCCCTCTCTCTAGAAGTTTCAAACATCACACACAGACGTGTAGAACAAGCACACGGCCTTTGTGCGTAACGCGCAAACCGCCAAACGTTCCTGAAGAACTGCATTTTCTTGGTCCTCTTTTCGTAGGCCACCGACTGACAGGAGTGACACACAGAGACAACTGTGGATCAGTTTCGTCATTACGAGGACTAATCAGATACAGGATAGTCACCAACGCTCGCTGCTGCAAAGTCTGCCTCTGGGAAACTCTCTACCCCTAACCACTCCCAATCGCGTCCCTCAATAGCCACGGGTCAGAGGTCAGGAGTGTAGCATAGCTGTGGATATGTGTTGAGCACGATCGAGGCTGAGAAGCCAAGCGAGCGACGTCACAGCGTGCGCTTTGCTTTCTCGCGTTGACCCCCGTGAGGTCGGTCCGACCCGCCCCGGCTTGGATCCAACTCAAAGCGGCGTGCGTCACAGGTGGACGAGTGAGCCTTGGAGGCCGGGTTTATGTGGGCCCCCCCCATCTGTCCGATTCCACGGTGGCGAGATGTTAACACCCTCGCCTGGTGTGCAGGAAGTCGTGTGTTCGATCCAGACCCTGACACCTGGTGTATAAGTGGAGTTTGGACGTTCTCCCCGTGGTCGCGTCAAATTTTCCGGGTTCTCTGGTTTTTCCTTCCACGTTTAGAAACACGCGTTTAGAGTATTTAGCTCCGATACATTTCCACGTTTGAAGCCACTCCGTTGAGCTATCATTTGTGGCCAGGTCGCTTCTGAACAAGAGCTATATAGCTCAGTAGGCCTTACCTGGTAAAGTAAAAATAGGTTATAGTTTTGTGTGCAGCTGGCTGGCACACTTCCCACTGGCTGTGTTGATGTGGAATTAGCCACCAGCGATGAGATCAGGAATCTGAAATCTGGGCCCTTATTCGACATGAACTCAGATTCTAATGAGTGACAAGTTTATAATTGATATCGACCCAGTGAGTTGTGTAGTGAAATACAGGGCATGACAGAGTGAATTCTTGTGAATGTGATAATATAGGTCATTGAAGGATCATTTGGATATTAGGATAGATTTGTTGACGTCACCTCCTGGGTCCTCATGCCTGCAAAAGGGAGATTCTGGAAAGCAAAAAATTTTCAGTCTGCTTCTAAAAAATAGGAACAATATTCAAAAGGCGTCACGAAAAACTAAGTGGTATTTATTTTACGAAACAGGATTCTTGATTCTTGATTTGGAACTTTCGTGACTGCAGGAATCCTTACTCTTTGGTTCTTTCGGTAAAGTCACGTAGGTAGACACATTAATAGATCACGACGTTTCGATCGCAAAAACAAGCGATCGAAACGTCGTGATCAATTATGTTTTCTACTTACGTGAATTTACCAAAAGAACCAAAGTGTAAGGATTCTTCAACTATTTTTCCCAGCAGGCCACACGCTAAGATTATTGTGTGCGGGCAGGCCACACGACATCACCTTGCCACACGACATCACCTTGCCACACAACATCACCTTGCCACACGACATCACCTTGCCACACGACATCACCTTGCCACACGACATCACCTTGCCACACGACATCACCTTGCCACACGACATCACCTTGCCACACGACATCACCTTGCCACACGACATCACCTTGCCACGTGACATCACCTTGCCACACGACATCACCTTGCCACACGACATCACCTTGCCACGTGACATCACCTTGCCACACGACATCACCTTGCCACACGACATCACCTTGCCACACGACATCACCTTGCCACACGACATCACCTTGCCACACGACATCACCTTGCCACACGACATCACCTTGCCACACGACATCACCTTGCCACACGACATCACCTTGCCACACGACATCACCTTGCCACACGACATCACCTTGCCACACGACATCACCTTGCCACGTGACATCACCTTGCCACACGACATCACCTTGCCACACGACATCACCTTGCCACGTGACATCACCTTGCCACACGACATCACCTTGCCACACGACATCACCTTGCCACGTGACATCACCTTGCCACACGACATCACCTTGCCACACGACATCATCTTGCCACGTGACATCACCTTGCCACACGACATCACCTTGCCACACGACATCACCTTGCCACACGACATCACCTTGCCACACGACATCACCTTGCCACGTGACATCACCTTGCCACACGACATCACCTTGCCACACGACATCACCTTGCCACACGACATCACCTTGCCACGTGACATCACCTTGCCACACGACATCACCTTGCCACACGACATCACCTTGCCACGTGACATCACCTTGCCACGTGACATCACCTTGCCACACGACATCACCTTGCCACACGACATCACCTTGCCACACGACATCACCTTGCCACGTGACATCATCTTGCCACACGACATCACCTTGCCACACGACATCACCTTGCCACACGACATCACCTTGCCACACGACATCACCTTGCCACGTGACATCACCTTGCCACGTGACATCACCTTGCCACACGACATCACCTTGCCACACGACATCACCTTGCCACGTGACATCACCTTGCCACACGACATCACCTTGCCACGTGACATCACCTTGCCACACGACATCACCTTGCCACGTGACATCACCTTGCCACACGACATCACCTTGCCACACGACATCACCTTGCCACACGACATCACCTTGCCACGTGACATCACCTTGCCACACGACATCACCTTGCCACGTGACATCACCTTGCCACGTGACATCACCTTGCCACACGACATCACCTTGCCACACGACATCACCTTGCCACACGACATCACCTTGCCACACGACATCACCTTGCCACACGACATCACCTTGCCACGTGACATCACCTTGCCACGTGACATCACCTTGCCACGTGACATCACCTTGCCACGTGACATCACCTTGCCACGTGACATCACCTTGCCACACGACATCACCTTGCCACACGACATCACCTTGCCACGTGACATCACCTTGCCACACGACATCACCTTGCCACGTGACATCACCTTGCCACACGACATCACCTTGCCACACGACATCACCTTGCCACACGACATCACCTTGCCACGTGACATCACCTTGCCACACGACATCACCTTGCCACACGACATCACCTTGCCACGTGACATCACCTTGCCACACGACATCACCTTGCCACGTGACATCACCTTGCCACGTGACATCACCTTGCCACGTGACATCACCTTGCCACACGACATCACCTTGCCACACGACATCACCTTGCCACACAACATAACCTTGCCACGTGACATCACCTTGCCACACGACATCACCTTGCCACACGACATCACCTTGCCACACGACATCACCTTGCCACACGACATCACCTTGCCACACGACATCACCTTGCCACACGACATCACCTTGCCACACGACATCACCTTGCCACACGACATCACCTTGCCACACAACATCACCTTGCCACGTGACATCACCTTGCCACACGACATCACCTTGCCACACGACATCACCTTGCCACACGACATCACCTTGCCACACGACATCACCTTGCCACACGACATCACCTTGCCACACGACATCACCTTGCCACACGACATCACCTTGCCACGTGACATCACCTTGCCACACGACATCACCTTGCCACACGACATCACCTTGCCACGTGACATCACCTTGCCACACGACATCACCTTGCCACACGACATCACCTTGCCACACGACATCACCTTGCCACACGACATCACCTTGCCACACGACATCACCTTGCCACACAACATCACCTTGCCACGTGACATCACCTTGCCACACGACATCACCTTGCCACGTGACATCACCTTGCCACACGACATCACCTTGCCACACGACATCACCTTGCCACACGACATCACCTTGCCACACGACATCACCTTGCCACACGACATCACCTTGCCACACGACATCACCTTGCCACGTGACATCACCTTGCCACACGACATCACCTTGCCACGTGACATCACCTTGCCACACGACATCACCTTGCCACGTGACATCACCTTGCCACGTGACATCACCTTGCCACGTGACATAACCTTGCCACACGACATCACCTTGCCACACGACATCACCTTGCCACACGACATCACCTTGCCACGTGACATCACCTTGCCACACGACATCACCTTGCCACACGACATCACCTTGCCACACGACATCACCTTGCCACGTGACATCACCTTGCCACACGACATCACCTTGCCACGTGACATCACCTTGCCACACGACATCACCTTGCCACGTGACATCACCTTGCCACGTGACATCACCTTGCCACGTGACATCACCTTGCCACACGACATCACCTTGCCACACGACATCACCTTGCCACACGACATCACCTTGCCACGTGACATCACCTTGCCACACGACATCACCTTGCCACGTGACATCACCTTGCCACACGACATCACCTTGCCACACGACATCACCTTGCCACACGACATCACCTTGCCACACGACATCACCTTGCCACACGACATCACCTTGCCACACGACATCACCTTGCCACACGACATCACCTTGCCACGTGACATCACCTTGCCACACGACATCACCTTGCCACACGACATCACCTTGCCACACGACATCACCTTGCCACGTGCTCAAGCATTATTAGGCCACGTGGCGTTGTGAGATCATAACGGCTTTGCATGTGACCGCTAATCTGTATCTCTCATCTAGAGCTCTCTCGGCTCTTGTTTATCTCCCTTTCATCTCACTAATCTGTATCTTCTGTCGACATTTTCCCAACTCTTGTTACTCTCTCGTCTCACTAAATCGCGTCTCTTGCCCCAAGCTCTCTCACCTACATTGGCTCTCTCTCATTTCAATAATCTGTATCTCAGCTGCTACTGTCCACACATCTATCTCTTGTTTATCGTTCTCTCTCGCGTACCTCTAATCTGTTCATCTTCATCTCTCTCGGTGGGGGTCACCCCAAGTGCCTTCGCGACGCACACCTGGCCCCGTTGGTCCCCCCATTTCAAGAAACTTGGCCATGGAGCACGCGTCCCTCTTAATCGCGAGCACGCATCACCAAGAGTGGCTGTCTCGTCCCAACGAAGCACTCCCCACTTCAAAAGTGAGTGGTATTGATCTTCCAAATGTTGAAAATGACGATGGCCTTTAAATCAAAAGCCGCAACGCCTGTCCTGTAATATTACCAGCTTACGCCGCACTAAGAGCTGCCCACATTTCAAAGGCGTCGACCCGAGCACCTGCAGTAATTTGCGCTGCTCAAGGGAACCGCGTACTTTAAAAAAGATGCCACCGATATATGTGTTTTTATTCTCTGAGACCTTTCAGGTGTGCTATGGCGGGGGAGGGGGGAGTGTGTGATGAATCCGTGGAGGTATAGCAGCGCTGTAAGCTTCTTAAAGCGGAGAAAATTTACCATAATTCGTTTAACCATCGCCGTCACAGGCCAAAGTAGCGCGGTGAGAGCGACGGACATCAACAGTTCCACGCCGAACTGTCGGTGAAGTGGAAATTCACCGTAGGTATCTCGGCCAAAAAAAAACCACACACAATTGGAAAAATGAACGTTGCAAACCGTGTGATTATTCCTTGCTCGGTGTCAAAACAAACTTCCAAGCCACACGAAATCAAAAGAAGCAAAGCAATCTTTTGCCGAAAATGTTTGGCTGGAAATGTGTGAAAAGTGAGCTCGCTAAACGACAATCCGTCCCAAATGTCTCACGGTGTGTGTGTGTGTGGGGGGGGGGTGATTCAATCAAGCCCCCCATCAATGAGCCGCTTTAACGACAGGGCGAAGGGACGGGAGACGGGGCCCAGGGTGAGGGGACCGCTCGCTGACTCCCCGCTAGCGTGACGCGGCCGAGTGTGGGGCCATCCTTGTCATAGCCACTGGGCAGCCTCGCTTGTCACCACTTTGACAGACGTGTGAAAACGCAAGCTGGGATCCCTTTACCTCTGGAATCTGGGTTCACCTCCCACCGCACCCCCCACCCCACCATTCCCCCACCCAACCCCCCGACTCTCACTGACCCCCTTTTTTTGTTACACCGTGCATTTCTCTGATCCATTCACTATTGGTGGGTGGGATAAAAAAAAGAAAATGTTCACCGACCCAAGTCTCGAACTCCCCCCCCCCATGGCTCTGTCTCAGTGTCTTCGTCTCCGAAGCGGCGCAACCCCCCTCCGTCCCCTCCGTCTCCACCGTCTCCACCGCCCCGCGTCCGCCCCTCCTCTCGGCCGTTTAGGTCATTCACGCCGCGCAGAATGGAGGAGGAGGAGGGCGTAAATTGTTGAGAACTCCGGGGCGGCCGCAGAGCGAATGAGGACAAAGGCACAAACGGGCTGATGGTGGCGGTTGTGGTGGTGGTGGCTGTGGTGGTGGCTGTGGTGGTGGCGATGGTGGTGGCGGTGGTGGTTGTGGTGGTGGTGGCGGTGGTGGCGGTTGTGGTGGTGGTGGCTGTGGTGGTGGCGGTGGTGGTGGCGGTGGTGGTGGCGGCGGTGGTGGTGGCGGCGGTGGTGGTGGCTGTGGTGGTGGCGGTGGTGGTGGCGGTGGTGGCGGTGGTGGTGGTGGCGGTGGTGGTGGTGGCGGTGGTGGTGGCTGTGGTGGTGGCGGTGGTGGCGGCGGTGGTGGTGGCTGTGGTGGTGGCTGTGGTGGTGGTGTAGCGGTCAGCGCACTGAGTGCGCTACGAACCCGGCGAAGCGGGTTCGATTCCCGCTCACGGCCAACACCAGCGGGAGATTATTGTCTGAACCCGTTCCTGGGCTTCCCCGAGGTCGACTTAGACTCAACCGAGTGCGGTGTGTTAAACATCGTCACTGGGGAGACAAAGGCGGTTCGGGCGTGGTGCTGACTCCCCACCCCCCCCCCCCCTGTGTACCGTCCCGGCCTTTAATAGGTGCTCGCCAACAGCACTTGCCCCAGCAGTCTGTAAAAGGCCATACGAGGGGAAGGGGGGGGGGTATCTTTGTCTTTCTGTGGTGGCGACGACGACGCGGTGCGGGACTTCCCGGGGCGTAGAAGCCGGCGTGCCCTCACGTGGGGCATCCTAATGAACGCGCCATCCACCCCCCTCGACTCCCCTATTTTCTCTGGCTCCACAACCCTCTGCCCCCCCATGATGCCGGGCTACACGGCGTGCCTCTGCTGCCTGGTGTTGTCCCCTGTAACGGGGAGTCAGCGGGCAGTGCGGGGCTGCCGATCCACTGGGGGGCCCCAAGCCGAAATCGCTCTTGGGGGTTTGCCCAGTAGCCAGTAGCGTGGGGGGCAGGGGGTGCCTGGCCGCCATCCCCCTCCTGGTGGCCAAAGCTACGAGTTTGAACCCCCCCCCCCCACCCCCCTTGACCACCACCATATGACTTGAGCAAAAAAACTTTGGGCATGGAACTCCGTTTTCCGGATATTTACTTCATTAGATAGGCGCCAATTATATCGCAAAGAGCTACTGCTACTACTACGCAGCTGTAGTGGCTACATTTTGCGAAGACGGAGCGCCCATTGCAGCGTTAGATGTTCGACGCTGCTAGCGGAATGATGATGTGACTAGGCAAGATGCGAGATATATGACCTAGGTGCGACTGTGTGAGACTAATCAGGGGTCCCACCTGACCGATTTCCGCACCCCCTGAGCTGATAATGTAGTTACTAAACCATTGATAATGTAGTCGCTACGCCACTGATAATGTAGTTACTACGTCACTGATAATGTAGTTACGACACCACTGATGATGTAGTTACTACGCCACTGATAATGTAGTCACTACACCACTGATGATGTAGTTACTACGCCACTGATAATGTAGTCACTACGCCACTGATGATGTAGTTACTACGCCACTGATAATGTAGTTACTACGCCACTGATAATGTAGTCACTACACCACTGATGATGTAGTTACTACGCCACTGATAATGTAGTCACTACGCCACTGATGATGTAGTTACTACGCCACTGATAATGTAGTTACTACGTCACTGATAATGTAGTTACTACGCCACTGATAATGTAGTTACTACGTCACTGATAATGTAGTCACTACGCCACTGATAATGCAGTTACTACGCCACTGATGATGTAGTTGCTACACCACTGATAATGTAGTTACTACACCACTGATAATGTAGTTACTACACCACTGATAATGTAGTTACTACGTCACTGATAATGTAGTTACTACACCACTCATAATGTAGTCACTACGCCATTGATAATGTAGTTACTACGTCACTGATAATGTAATCACTACGCCACTGATGATGTAGTTACTACGCCACTGATAATGTAGTTACTACGTCACTGATAATGAAGTTACTACGTCACTGATAATGTAGTCACTACGCCACTGATAATGTAGTTACTACGCCACTGATGATGTAGTTGCTACACCACTGATAATGTAGTTACTACACCACTGATAATGTAGTTACTACACCACTGATAATGTAGTTACTACGCCACTGATAATGTAGTTACTACACCACTCATAATGTAGTCACTACGCCACTGATAATGTAGTTACTACGTCACTGATAATGTAATCACTACGCCACTGATAATGTAGTTACTACGCCACTGATAATGTAGTTACTACACCACTGATAATGTAGTTACTACGCCACTGATAATGAAGTTACTACGTCACTGATAATGTAGTCACAACGCCACTGATAATGTAGTTACTACGCCACTGATGATGTAGTTGCTACACCACTGATAATGTAGTTACTACACCACTGATAATGTAGTTACTACACCACTGATAATGTAGTTACTACGCCACTGATAATGTAGTTACTACGTCACTGATAATGTAGTCACTACGCCACTGATAATGTAGTTACTACGCCACTGATAATGTAGTTACTACACCAATGATAATGTAGTTACTACGTCACTGATAATGTAGTTACTACACCACTGATAATGTAGTTACTACGCCACTGATAATGTAGTTACTACACCACTGATAATGTAGTTACTACGTCACTGATAATGTAGTTACTACACCACTGATAATGTAGTTACTACGCCACTGATAATGTAGTTACTACGCCACTGATAATGTAGTTTCTACGCCACTGATAATGTAGTTACTACACCACTGATAATGTAGTTACTACGCCACTGATAATGTAGTTGCTACGCCACTGATAATGTAGTTACTACGCCACTGATAAGGTAGTCACTACACCACTGATAATGTAGTCACTACACCACTGATAATGTAGTTACTACGCCACTGATAATGTAGTTACTACGCCACTGATAATGTAGTTACTACGTCACTGATAATGTAGTTACTACACCACTGATAATGTAGTCACTACGCCACTGATACTGTAGTTACTACACCATTGATAATGTAGTTACTACGCCACTGATAATGTAGTTACTACGCCACTGATAATGTAGTCACTACACCACTGATAATGTAGTTACAACACAACTGATAATGTAGTTACTACACCACTGATAATGTAGTTACGACGCCACTGATAATGTAGTTACGACGCCACTGATAATGTAGTTACTACGCCACTGATAATGTAGTTACTACGCCACTGATAATGTAGTTACTACACCACTGATAATGTCGTTACTACGTCACTGATAATGTAGTTTACTATACCACTGATAATGTAGTTACGACGCCACTGATAATGTAGTTACTACGCCACTGATAATGTAGTTATTATACCGCTGATAATGTAGTCACTACACCACTGATAATGTAGTTTCAACTCTACCGGGGTTTCCCTTTTCCATCTGTAGTGACTAACTCGGAGATGATAAGACTTAGAGGCACTTTATTAACAAGCACCATCGGGGTTAACACTCTTCATAATAACTAGTCCGTCTATTGTCGGCAACGTCACTCAGTCAGGACAGTTGGTAGGCTGCCTGACTTATTGCGCCCGAGATTGTGAAGATAGAGACGATGGCGAGGAGAATGGTGAAGGCGACAAGAAGAATGGCGACGATGAGCTTGAGCAGCACGACTGGGATCCCACTCCATACGACAGCCCCGAGGTCCCCTACAGGGGCCCCTCTTATACTGTCACGTGGCCTGGCTCCGCCCCCGGCCACGCCCCCTTTCTAGAACCTACCCGCGGGTTCCTGGTGTGCCCCTTCTGTGACCTTTCCCCACTAGATCCCCCTCTGGTGTATCACGTGACCTGCTGACGTCGGGAGTGCCGCACGCCGCAGATCCCCTCCCCTGCCAGCAGCCAGTGCTATGCCACTGCAACATCTATAAACTCCTAGTGCGATTAGAGAATAAATAGACATGCTGTGCAATAAGAGAAATATATAACATGAGACAAAAGATAAGATAACAGAGATACAAACATATAGTATCCCTGCTGCCGATACCAATCTGTTGTGCATGGTAGTCACCCATCCAACCGCTATCCAGATTCAAACCTGCTGAGCTTCCCAGATGTGATGAGCTCGGGGGCATTTCTAGAGATGTTGGCCACCTGCAAATACTCTATGCACGTTGTATATATTCAGGGTGTCCGAAAATGAATATAGCAAAATAACGTTGAATAGTTTTTTTTACTAATTCCAGATACAAACATATTTTCAGTTTATAGAATTTGTTATGGTATTGATTAGATATGCTATCATTGTTATAAGCTTCCAATCAATCTAATTCGGCGTTCAAACTCTGAGAAAACAATTTCCAACACAGCTGTAGGGATGTATGATGACACAGCATCAGCAATACGATGTTTAAGTTCTTCAAGGTCCCTTGGTTTATGAGTGGTGTTAAGTCGGTGAACGGGTGGACTTATCATATCAGAAAGTGGGGTTTCTCCTGAGACGGAAATAAAGTACCAATCAATATTCACAACAAACTAAAACTTACAAGTCAAATGCATATATTCATTTAAAATGGATGTCAGTATCTCGAATGACATTAAAACCATTCACCTTTTTCCTTGGCATGTTCATCTTCGGACACGGTGTACATACTAATTTCAGAACACGTTCAGATAATGTAGCACTCAACTGCACAAACGAGAGAAACACAACACAAGAAACGGTTCAAATTGGACGCATGAGAACTGATTTTCGAAGTGATTTGCAGCCTGAGATCGTGACTATCCATCAAGTCACCGGGGTGAGGGGCTCGTAGTCCCTACCAGCAAGGCGCTCTCTGGACTCGTGGTTCCCAACTCTGTTCAAGAGAACGATTGCTGCTCCTCCTCTGTTACTTTCTACCCTTGGTCCACCCCTCCCCTCCATCCCTCACCACGGTACATATGATGAGATGATGTAATTGAACCGAACTGATGCGCCGACTGAAATGTCGTCTCGACGTGAACGTAACGAGTGTGCCATGTGGAAGAGATGGTATGTTTGTTGAACTTCTTTCGCACCGTACTTAGCCAACCGTGCTAATTGGAGTAATACCCTTGATTTAACCAAAGAAAGCCTCGGTGATTATCAAGACCCTTTTACAGAAGGGCCCTGCCACGTTGGAATGTTTGGCCAGTTCTGCTGTTGAATGTTTTGCTCAATGCCAAAGGAAGCCGGCATACCCAGAAAAAAATCACCGTGCGTATTACGGAGGTAACACTCTAAGCTCCACACAGATAGGCTCATGAATCAACTGCTGTGCTGCCATCTCTGCGCCAACTCACAGCCCATACCTACAACAGCTGACGTTCGCAGGCAGTGTCCAATCCCAACGATAACCTGACTCAACCCTGCTTAACTGCCTGCTTAGCTTTCGAGATCCGATGACCAGACAGGGGAAAAGTCGTGGTGGACTGGTGGTAGGCGTATAGATGAACGGAATTTACAGGTCCATCCGATACAGGATATTTAATATGATAATAATTTAAACTGATTTATAATTTCCAGCTCTCTCAATCCATTTCTGGATGAAGGTCTCCATGTGCCAAGTTGGTCTTTGGTTGCTTGTTCGACTAGACTTTACCACGCTGGTCGGCCATCGCTGTTCAAGGCCCCCAGGAACGGTTACAATGTCAAATATCAATCGCCACTGATGTTGACCATGGCCAGGAATGGAACTCGTGTCGCTCGCGAAGTTCGTAGTGCAGCAACACTTAGCACTGCGCAATTGTAATGGATCGCAATACTGTACATTGCTTGTGTAGTGGCAATGTTAAGCAAAGTTAAGCAGTATTACCGTTCTTAAAAGCTGCATAAATGCCGCAATTTTTATTATTTTAAAATATAAAATACTGACATCACACGTGAAATGCAAAAATTTGATTTTAATAAAGTTAAATTAAAAATCTGTACGAACTAATATACAGAAAACAAGACTAATTTGACACGTTCAAAGTGAAATGAAATAGAAACTTGCAAAGTGAGTGTGCGTGTGTGTGCAATTTTTAGAAACGCCACACGTATACATTGGCAAAACGTTTATTTAAAGTAATAAATCACATTCCGGAGAGCACTTAAAAAAATACATTCCCATAATTTAACGCGACCGAAGAGAAATGCACGTTGTAATTAAAGGCATTAACTTAACGCATTACTGTATAAACAGGGTAATATATTTTTCTAAATTAACAAAGAGAGGCAATTTGCGCTCACCCAGGGTCCCGTGAGAGCATGGGCCCCCACTGGGCACGTCTAAGACAGAAACTGATGCCTCCGAGCAAGCCGCAGCCAAGCTCAATCAATTCCCCGCGCACAGAAGCACAACGAATTCAAGCCGTGTTGAATGTGCCCCGTTGGAGGACATTTAAATTATTTGCTGACATTCTGAGAGCTATGCGATTTACGTTTTAAAAAAAATTGTTTTATAAATCATCCTCTATTTCCTTTGCCCCCCCCCCCCCTCTTCTCCTCCTCTACGCCTGGCCTGTGGTTAACGAAAATGCACTCTGTAATGCACCTGGCATGTGTGGAACAAACCTGCGGGGCCTGGGAGTGCCAGGCAGGTGTCTTGGCCACATCCCAACACGCACATTAACGGGCTCGTCCGCCTGCCCGAACCCCGCCCGCTCCGAGACGGTCCTCTCTGCCATTCGTGTTTACGAGTGACCCCCCCCCCCGCTACCGCTCCCACCCCATCCCTGCACCCCCCTCCCCAACCATGTAGCGTGCGTACCCTCCCTGGGCTCTGCTAGCAAAGGCCGCGGTGCACCGGGGGTGGGGGGGGGTTACAATTCAGAACAATCCGTCCCCAGACAATGGTTTGCCGAGCCATTGGTAGTTGTTGTTGTTGTTGTTGCCATTGGGAAGAAATATGATCGTCGGTTCTGCCCGGCGGACGACTGGATCAGAATCTGTATTTATACCGGAGGAATCCGATGAGCAATATCGGTTCTTTATGCACGGATGCCCAAGTAAGGGGCACCGGGTGAGAACGTTACTGCAACACATCATACAAAAAACACGGCAGGAGTGCAACGTATAGGAAAAATAAAAAAAGCACTGACCAAAAAAAATCCATGTAAAACTAAACTATATATATATTTAAAAAATCTTTGCCAAGTAAAGCCCACTGAGCTATTAGCTTATTTTTCAGCAGCGATCTGGCCACAGGAATGACAACTCAGTTCCAGTGTCATCACAGACGGCAGTCACGTGACTACCCCAGGTTGCGTGCTCTCTCGACCGATCTTCATTCATTCATCAAACGCGCTCTTCAGCAAACTCTGTTTTGTTTTTTTGCGTTGTACCGCACGACGTTCGGCACGATGCTCGACGTGTTGCAGACCTTCTTTCCCAGCACGTGGAGTCAAACCGTCGGACATCGATCCGAACAACACATCCGAGAGCTACGCGGTGCAACTTAGGCAGCAGTAAGCCGTGTTTGCTTTGGCCACAACTGTCACCATACGCCTCTGCCGTACCAATTTGCCGCACGAGTTGAACGCCGTTGCCAGTGCCGACTGCCAGCACGTTGCCCCCGGACGAACGTGGCCTCTGGGGCTGGGCTCTGAGCCTCGGTGCAGTCGCAGGCGCTCGTCAAACAACTGCCCTCTCGATGTCTGCCAGTGCACCCTCTCTGCGCCGTGGGCCGCCACTCAATCCCTCGCACCACAGATATTCGCCCTTTGATTGCCACTCGGGGGGGGAGGAGGGGGGAGGGGTTGTCACGGCACCCTGAGCTCGATGGAGCTGTGAACCAACCCCACGACGCTCTCGCGCCCGTCGCGGCCCTAACGGTCCCGTGGGCCGAGCGGCCTTCAGCAAACCGCTTGAGGTGGCAAAACGTCAGTGGTCGTGAGCAATGTATTGCATGATGGACAATGTATTGCATGGTTGGCAATGTATTGCATGATGGGCAATGTATTGCATGATGGGTAATGTATGATGGGCAATGTATTGCATGACGGGTAATGTATTGCATGATGATGACGATGATGATGGGTCGTGTGCGGCGGTTTGCGCTGCGCCGCTCTACGAACTTCGACGAACCGAGTTCGATTCCAACTCACGGCCCAACACCAGTGGCGATTGTCTGAACCGGTTCTGGGCCTCTCCTAGGACGACTCAGCCTAAAATGAGTTCCTGGTGCGGTGTGTAAAATCGTCGCACTGGGGAGACAAAGGCGGTCGGGCGTGGTGCTGGCCACCCAACCCCCTCGTGTACCGTTGTGGCCTTCATAGGTGCTCGCTAGCAGCACTTGCCCCATCAGTATGTTAAGGCTATACGGGTGATATTTTTCCTTTGTCTTTGTGACCATTCGTTACCGTGCTGGTCAATGCGGGTTGATGGAGGGGGGTGCCCAGGACCGGTTCGGCTGTCACTCACCACTGATGTTTGCCATGTGCCAGCAATCGAACTCGGGTAGCTGTGTTCATAGTGCAGTGCGCGAAACCATCTGCAGGGCGTGCGTGGTGGGTTAAAGTGTGCGTTCTCCCACCTCGTTCAAAGCGTCCGGCCAGCGTCAAGGAGTTGGCGAATTATCCACTCGAGGGGCTCTCCAGAGCTCCCTTTCGTGGTTATTCGGCCCACTCTTCCTTCGCGCCTTCAGAAGCATGCAAAAGACATTGCAGGATCGCACCTATGATGTGTTACACCTTTGGTTTAATTGGAGAGTCTGCGTATTCGCAAGGGCTGGCCGAACGGTCCGCCGCGGAACAATGCCACAAGAGTGACCACGATTGAGGCTATGGTTTGGGCAGTGACGTCACGGAGTAGGTGACATAAATTTCTGAATTTAAATACAGTCAAACATGACATCTGTTTTGACTGTAGCGAGATGGCTGTAGAAACACATTAGATTATAACCTTCCTTCATTTCCTTTCAAGAATGCCCCACGTCAGATGCTATATTTTCAGAGCGTGATGGTGAGGGGGTATGGAGAGCGGGCGTTTGAAGTTCTTAAATACATCTTTACTCTATGGTTCTTTCGGTAAAGTCACGTAGGTATAAAATAAAATACAGTTTACATATTTTTTTTCCTCTCGGAAACTTGTTTCGTGCCCCACACCTTATTCTCTAAACCTCGGCAATGACTTGCACTTGGAAATTACTTTATCATTATTAATGTCACAAGCACAAACACCCGCTTTAAAAAAAATAGATTTGTGTTGTTGTTATTGAACAAGAGCCCAGGACACAAAGCACGAACTACGGGGGTTACGGGGCGGAGGGATACAATTATTCCACAGATGACAAAGCCAGATCCCTACTGGACATTTGTGGAAAAAAAAGTGCTTCATAGCTCATCGGGATTCTTCCAGTATAAACACATGTTCTAATGCTGAGGTAGCCCATGGCGCAGGGGGAAGGGTGATTGGGCTCACTCTCTGTACGTGTGTTGAACTTCTTTCGCACCGCACGTAGCTGACCGTGCTACTCACGTGGGGGCACCTGTGGAATCGTGGGTATGTTTAGGGGGAGCGTTTACAGCGAAGCTGTTGACTTTTTCAAGCTATTAGCTCGCTCAATAAAAAAAATTTGCTGTTGGAAAGGCAGGCATCGGTGTTCGGTGAAAACACGTGAACAAAAAAAATTCGAGACTATTTTTTTGTAATTATCTTTATGTTAGGTTCTGCGGTAAGACGGGCACACTTCCTTGCCCCTTTCACGAGGAGCCGCGACTGACGAGGAGCTCCCTGGCGTATTGTGGTAAAGGCGTCCACGCCTCGGAGCTTTCATAACCAAACATTCCATTGTCTGCCTGTGGAGCTGCCATGATGATTGTCTCTGTACACGGGGGGAAACGGAGGATGCTTCGTGGTGCAGCGAAAGAGTTGAGTTTTGCAGAGCTCCGATCGCAGGCAACGCTTGCCTCGCTTGAAGAAGGCCGGTCAGCCGAAACGTCGAGATCTTAATTTTCCTCTCGGTGACGGCACAACGACATCAACAACCCATGTTCCTTCTAGATTTGAAGCTTCCGTGACTGCAAGGATTCATTCTCTTAGGTTTCTTCGGTAAAGTCACGTAGGTAAAAAATAAAATTTTAATTAATAAAAGTAATAATAGAAATAAAATAGTAAATCACGACGTTTCGTGATTTATTATTTTATTTGTTTCGTTATTTATTATTTTATTTCTATTATTACTTTTATTAATTTTTATTTTATTTTTTACCTACGTGACTTTACCGAAGAAACCTAAGAGTATTAACCCATGTTCCTTTCAAAATTGCCACGTTAGTTTGCGTGTACTTACAGTAAAGCAGCAATTGTATAGCGACCCTTTGAGTCTGCATCGCAACACATGGTACAGCACCGGGCATGCATGTTCAGCCATTCTGTCAAACCGGATGCTGGATGAGGGCTCCCTTATGCCTTGTGAGTTGTGGAGGAGGCTTCCCCGTACTTTCACCAACGTCGGTCAGAGTGTAACTTGCTGAGCCGCCGCCTGCTGGACATCTGTGAAATAAAAAGAGCTTAAACGCTCATCGGATTTGTCCAGGATGAATAACGATTTTAGATTCTGGGTTTGTGACGTGGGGGGGAGGGGATAAAACCGAAAGAGGAGGACTTCTTCACAATCCTGGCGAGTCGCCTGATGAAGCTGGTTGTAATCACCAGCGAAGCGTCGTAGGGGCTGTCCATAAATGACGTCACGCAATTTTGGACGATTTTTGACCCTCCCCCCCCCCCCACTAGTCACACGGCGTCACAAAAATTCAGACCCCCCCTAAAATATGACGTCACAAAGCTCTGCCCCCCCCCCCCCAAAATAAAACATGCTTCAAATCGCTTTAAACTATTATCATTGTAGTGCGTATTTAATGTGGCGCTGTACTCTGATGTTGTAGGAGAAAACATTTATTAAAAAGCATATTTAATTAAGTAAAACGTGTTGTCTATATTTATTTAAAGTTGGGCATTTTGATGTGACGTCACATTTCTCAACCCCACCCCCCCCGTCGTCACACATCGTCACAAATGTCTGACCCCCCCTCCCCCCCAGGTGCGTGACGTCTTTTATGGACGGCCCCGTACTCGAATTGCAAATGCTGTCGGTCTACTCTGCAACACACCGGGTGTGCTCAAGTAGAAACCAATTGGCACGCTCTGTTCACGTGACAAGCCTTACCATTGGCTGTGTCGGGTGGTGGCGGGTTTAACAACACATTTTTGTCTTCGCGATCGTACCCAAGAACAACTTTATTCCGAGCATAGAGACGTTGCGGCATGGTGCAGCCCTCTGTTGGCAACGTTGCTCTGAAGCAGCCTACGGCAACAAAGATTTGTTTACGCATTGTAGATCTGGAAACATAGACGTACAGTACAACCGAGAATGTGTCTGCAGTGCTCATCACGTAGGCGCCGCACGCTCCGTGATAATGTATGTACGTTGAACTTCTTTCGCACCGTACATGGACAACCGTGCTATTCGGAGTTGCACATATTGTATGTATGTTGAGCTTCTTTCGCACCGTACATGGACAACCGTGCTAATTGAAGGTGCGGGGAAACCTGTTTCTGTGCACGGAATTCCCCCATACAAGCACTATCCAAGCCCTACTCCTGCTTAGCTTGTGATATCTGATTTTCTACATTATTTGGTCATGGGCAACATAATAATATGAATATACATTTATTGACAATATCTGTCAGCCATTTGTCAATCTAACACTGGATAAAGGTCTCCCCACACTAAGTTAGTCATGGTGGTCGTTTGGCCATACTTCACCACCCCGGTCAGTGCGGGTTTGGTAAAAGCAGGGGAATGCAGGACCTGTTCAGATATCACTCACCACGGATGTTAGCTGTGGCCAGTAATCCAACTCGGCTCACCGAGTCCGTAGCTCAGTGCGTTCACCACTGCAACCGACGCTCCACGCAATAATGTCGTCTCAATGAAAATGACGATGATGGTGAATTACAATCATTGCACTCCACATTGCAGAGTGCCGATCAGTGGCACGCGTGAGTCCCTCGCGTGATGGGCAAGCATTTAAGAAGAGTGTAGATTTATTTGGGGCTTATGTCGATACAAACACAGACATAATTTCAACCGTGATAACGGTTACAAACTGAGTAATCATTGGAAAGATGTGATTAACCATGCAAAAAAGATTTAACTACACTTATTTGCCAATCTTATTTGACAGACAACCATTACTGTTTTACCATGTTTAGTGGTGGTCTTCTTGTTACAGGTTGAGTCACAAACCGCACCTCTCCATAACAAAGGCTCAGCCTTTGTTATGCAGTCTATTCTTAGTCTCAAGCCTCACCTTACCATATTAATAAGTATGCGGCCCTTGCCCCACCACCTTCTCCAACCATTATATAAACGCAGTGGTAACTCCTGCAATCTCTCATTTACTTGATACAGCTGTCGTGGCTGTGACGGTACCACCTGAAGACGGAAGCTTGTGTTGCCTCCGAAACGTCGTGATTTTTATTTTATTTTACTTTTTAATGTTTTTACCTACGTGACTTTACCGAAAAAACCTAAGAATATATGTTGCAGGTCGCTGCTAAGGATTTGAGTAGGCACCGTGACCAGAAGCCCATTCACAGCGACAGGTAAACCGGATTTGGTGTGCCGGGTCCTTGACTTGGACAGGCCCGGCTGAAATGAAGCCTCTCCTGAATACAATTTAAACAAAAACAACAATAAAGGAAACAGCGTGGACGATGGAGCCCAGCGTGAATTACACAGCGCATCGTATGCATCATTAGCACCGCATTATAACAGGAATATATATAACAGGCTGGTGCGTGTCAGGCAATCGGCCTTATTCAAAGCTGCCCATTGATGTGTCATTATTCAATGCATTCACTAAAATTGAATGTTGTAGCCATGTTTGGTGTCTGTGCGATTTCTCGCCCGTGTTGTTGTTTCTGAAGGAAATTTGCATTTCTCCTTCCTGTTTTCAGTCGCGGCGGGGGCTCCATTTGAACGCCCCATTGTGTCCGCGCTCAGATGCCCATAGAGGGTGGCCTCCTTCAGTTGTGACCTGTGATGCCCTCTCGATACGAGGCAACAGGTGAAGTGGCCACTTAGGACAGGCACAGAGACGGCAACCCATATCACAAGCATAGAGAGGAAGGCTGAGGGTGGATGATGATGATGATGATAACAAAAATATGTACTCCCTTTTTTTATCAAGGAAATCTTCACAAAGTCTTGGACAGTCTACAGGAGGGTTATGCTACAAATGGGATGTATTGGTCCAATTGAATTTAATACCATAAAACCAGGAGAAAACCCACCAACGTGCATGAGAGGGTAAGGCTCAAAGTTCCGCACAAATAGATTCAACAATCCACTGTTGTTCTGTCGTCTATTGGTCTCACCTCACAGCCCAAACCTATAGCACCTGGTATTCCAAAGCAGTCTCCCACACAAGCGCTAACCAGTTGTACCATTGCTCACGTGACGGCGCGTTGTTGTCACCACCACATCGTGGTGATTCATTGTAAGATCGATTCTTGTCTTTATATTGCAGCGCGTTCAGCGGCTGCAGGGAACGCGGGGGGCTTATTACGTACATGGGATATGAATTGAAAATACGCCATCGATTGCTACATCCGCAATTCAATGCAAGCATTGTAAAACGTTAATCATTAATTTGTAAGCGCTGGACCAATGCATCCGTTACCCCACCGTAACGAACCGACTCACCGTTGCGAGAATTTTCTTCTGACTCATTATCTGTAAAGTCCCCAAACGCCTGGAATGTCCTTGGTTCCTCTCCCACCTAAATGACAATTACATCCGAGCTGTCAATTATTTATTATAACTTTTATTGCAATTGCATTTCACTCGTACATACTTACATACGAGTATAAAAGTCACCACACACTGACATTGTCCATAGATTCACTTAGCATAAGACAAAGCCCAAAGACTTACTATTGCTCGTTTGACTCGCATATCATCGTATGTTTACATAAGTATTCGTCCAATAATCACCCTAATATGTGTTTCACGTTTTATAAAGTATTCGTAATTACATGATGTTCAATAAATATCTATTTCAATTCAGAGAGCCGACTTACGCTGCACAGAATTCGTAATTTTCCATTGATGTTCTGTTTGTGCAATAATTTTCGATTTCTCAAATGATAACGCAGCGGTTGCTTTGTGTCCGATTTCTATTTGTTTCATTGCTGTATAGCACTTGAAATTAATCAGATTTGTCACATAAACAGAACGTGCCAATTCGTTACGAGTACAGCACACCGGTGCGTTGGAGAGTAAACCCACAACATTTACAATCTGAGCACTGGTAACGAATTGGTATGTTCTGTTCACGTGACAAACTTTACTAATTGGCCGTGCCGGGTGGCGGCGAGTTTACCGACACATTTATATTTACGCGATCTAACCCGAAAACAAATCTCTATTACGGATGGTATTGATCGCGAAAGCCCACTGCATGTTAAACTGTCAGTTACCTATTCACCTTACTTATTGCAAATAGCGCTGTACCGGATCTATGTGAGTTCTCAGCTGGTTCAACTACACAATCTTGAAATATTATTGGTTCTTTCGGTAAAGTCACGTAGAAGGGAAATAATGCAATAAAAGTATGTAATGTATTATTATTGTTTTATTTCCCTTCTACGTGACTTGAATATGAATCCCTGCAGTCACGAAAGCTTTAAATCGAAATAACAATCTTGAAACTTGAACGACACGGTTCGACTCTGCTTTTGCTTCTGAGATCTCACGCGATCGGTGGAGGGTTGTTGATAGGGTCACGGGGTGATTTTGATGTGGGGGGGTGGCAGGCGGGAGGGAGGGGGGGCTCTGTCGCCAGTCCACCACCACCACTCACTCCGAGCGAGACAAGCGCCACGACTTTCGAACCTCCCTCCCCGCGCTCGCACTGAGGCCGCATTGACGAGCTGGGACGCGATAGCAATCGCTGGGACCCGGGACACGTTGGGGTTACGTTACAGATATCCTCCCTCCCTCCCTCCTCCTCCTCTCTCCATCCATCTCCTCCCCTGCTCCTTGCTGCACCGTGGGGCGCGCGACGGGGACTCCGGTGTTGGGGTCCGTGGGGTGGCTGCTGCGGGCGGGATGTAGACGGAACGATGTGTGGCACTGACGCAGGGAAACAACGACACCTTTGTCGTTGTCAACATTACCCCGGGGGCCCTCCTCGGGGTGGTGCCGGGGGACCCCCCCACTATCCCTCTCTTCCCTGGCAGCGGCCGTCATCTGTGTTTAGGCGGGTACAGTGCGGACAGGTGAAAACAGCACGGCAGGGTAAATTAATACAACAGCGGGCATGTTTCGGCCTCTTGGATTTCCTATTTTAGCTGCGGAGGCTTTAATTGGGGGGGGGGGGGGGGGTGGGGTGGGCCTGCGCGCTCACGTTTTAAGCAGTTTTGACATTGGAAATCAAATTTGGCGATGGCATTTTGACCGTTATCCCACGTGCGCCTCCGTGCCAACACATCTCCTTGGCATCGCGCTCACAGCCACTCCATTGTTCATCTCAATGCGGGGCCCCTCGACTGCAGATAAACGCTGGAAATTACGTGCAAATGCCCCCCCCCCCCCCATTAAAATTGAGGGATAACGCATTACCCCCGCGTTAAACTACGGCGGTGGCGTTGGAAGCATAACTGTGGAGGAAGGAGGGAGAGGGGGGGTGGAAATAGACGGCGCTGGACAGCAGGAGACCGAGCAAAAAGCTCATGGAACCAAATAGCTCAAGGCGGTCCGGATTAATTAAAGCATAGGTGAGATTGAATACCAGCTCAATCTCAAATCCGAATCAACCTAACTGTCTAATCAACATAATCAGCTGGACCTGAAATATTCATGCTCTGAAACTTGGATTGTTTTTTTTGGGCGTTCTCTGGTCTGAGACTGGTGAGACTAGGCCATAAAGAAGGTTGTCTCTGGTGTAGGCCAATCAGTTTCAAAGACAATCCATATCTTGTCAGAGCACGTTTGTTTGCATGTTCACAAGTACTGTGTGGTTGATGCTGACTTGATTCTTGCAAAAGGTTTCTATTTATGGCAAGACAGGGCAAGACTTATTATTATTATTTTTCAAACTATATAATCAACAGAAACGATGCAATTAATATCACTCATTAAATTCGCTCATCTCTAGCTCGTCTGCATCTCTTCCGTCATCTGGCTGTGTGTCTGCTTGTGTGTGCGTCTCTCTAATTTAGCCCAACTTTAGCTCACCTCTGTCTGTCCTTTCTGGTCTAAATCCACCTTTGTCCCTTGTCCACATCTCTCTCGTTTTGCGACACCTCTTTTGTCGGCTGTATCTTCCCTCAAATCTCGCGACATCGTCTCTAACTTGATCTCATTCTCTCTCGCGGTGCCCAATATCTCGTCACGTCATTCCACTCGGGAGTTCATGCATTGTAAAGACTCCATCCTCCCAGTTGCCAGCCGACCGCTGAGCCTTCCTATCCATCCAGGCGTACGCGGAAGCATAGAAGTACAGCGCAATAATCGCCCTCTGCTGCCTACCACACCTGCCCCACGAGCCCCGATTGTGCACGGAGGTCGCCCTTCTAAGCGCCGTCATCGCTGGGGTTTCATTTCCCATTGATCCCCCACGCCCTCTCCAAAAAATCGAGTTGGTGGGGGGGAGGTGATGAGAGTTTGGGATCCTAACCACCTTCTTCCAAGTTCAAATACAACTGTCTTGAGCCGTAAGCGGCAGCCTCTCGAAACCGTGGAGGGGCCGCCAACACAAACTTTGAAGTCAATTTAATTTTTTACTCAAAAACAGAGACACGCCCGCGCGGGCTTTGCTTTGGCGGGCCAGGATTTTGTGTGTTATTTTATTTATTTAGGTGGTGGTGGGTGGGGGGGGGCTTTTTTGCGTTGTCGCTGCTGTGCTTTCTCCGCCATCCTCCGTGAAAAGCGCCGGTTGAAGACTCCCCACTCGTCGGCGCGTGGAAGAAGAGAGTGTTTGGCCAGCTTGAGTCTTCACCCTCCCCAGTACACGAAGTCGACCTACACCCCAGAAGCATCCCCCCCCGCCCCCCCCCCGACCCCCACCACCCCCCCACCCCCCCCACAGATCGCCAAGTCATGCTTTGGACAAAAGGCTGCAGAATGTTTCAAATGATCGTCGGCTAAAGTAAATTATTAAATAAGTAGAAAAAAGGGACAAAGATCTCCCCCCCACCACCACCACCATAACCCCCACCCCTCGACCGGCCTTCTACCGCTGCCGTAATGGCAATCTGTTGAGGAGGCTAAATGGCAATGTCGAGGTTTGCTGCTGGTCACGACGAGCGGGCTTCAGCAGAGAGAGAGACTTCGTGCCGTGGTTCCCGATACGGCCCATGCTTTGGGTCGCATTGCCCCGGCATAGACTTCAACAAGACTGTTGGGGCAAGTGACCATTCCGTTACTCGCTGAACATGGAATGTTGGGCTGACGTTGGCACGTGGTTGGCCCAACGTTGGCCCAATGTTGGCCCAATGTTCCATATGCACTGGTTGGCGATCACCTATTGAGGCCAGCACGGCACCACGCCGAGCCGCCTTTGTCTCCCTATTCATTTGAAGGCTGAGTTGACCTAGCGGAGCCCCCCCCCCCCCCCCTGACAGGTTCAGATATTCTTCATCGATGTTGCTGGTCTCATCGCACCGTGCGCTAACCACTGCACCACCGCTCCCCCGAAATAACAAATACAAAGGTCCCCGTATAGCCTGAACAGACTGTTGGGGCAAGTGCAGTCAGCGAGCACTTATGACAAAGATCCTCCGTATAGCCTTAACAGACTGTAGGGGCAAGTGCTGTTAGCGAGCACCTATGAAGGCCGGAACGGTACACGAGGGGGTGGGTGTCCAGCACCACGCCCGACCGCCTTTGTCTCCCTAGTGGCGATGTTTATTACACACCGCACCGGGTACTCATTTGAGGCTGAGTCAACCTAGGGGAGGCCCAGGACCGTTTCAGATAATCGTCACTGGCGTTGGCCGTGGGAATCGAACTCGGGTCGCTGGATTCATAGCGCAGCGCCGCGCTAACCGCTGCACCACCGCTCCCCACTTATGAAGACAGACACACACACACAGCTACACACGGACGAGTGCGTGCATTGAATTGCTGCAATACAAGCAGCTATGATTACCTCGCCTACGGAGCTTTCTTAACGTGTCAGGTGTCTGCTACTCTAACGGGACAGAGGGAGGGGGGGGGGGGGACTTGGCGAGGTTGTTTTCTCAATGTGCGTTCGCCCTATCGTAGCCGGAACATCCCTCTACGCAAACATAGACATGAGAATGTTTGCTGCGTGTCTCCCGTCCACGTGTCCTTATGAAGTACACGAGGAAATAATTTGAGCGATTAAAGGTGCAAGGAGTAAAAAGAAACCGGCAAAGAAAACCGGGCTCTGTGTGTCCTTTGCTGTCAATGGGTGAGAGTTTTAATGCAAAGAACACGTGACATCATAGTGACGTCACTGGCGTGCTATAATGTTACACTCGTGACATTGGTGACGTCACAGTAATGTTACTGGCGTGTTATAATGTTACACTAGTGACACTGGTGACGTCACAGCGGTGTCACTAGTGTAACATTATACACTAGTGACACTGGTGACGTCACAGCGATGTCACTGACGTGTTATAATGCTACACTCGTGACACTGGTGACGTCACAGGATGTCACTGACGTGCAATAATGGAACACTAGTGACACTGGTGACGTCACAGCGATGTCACTGACGTGCTATAATGGGATACAAGTGACACTGGTGACGTCACAGCGATGTCACTGACGTGCTATAATGGCACACAAGTGACACTGGTGACGTCATATCAACGTCACTGGCGTGCTATAATGGTACACCTGACCATAACTTAAAAAAATTTCATAAAACAAAGCCCAGAATTTCCATCAGCACTGCCCCTGTAGTTATACTTATCTGCAGGAGCTGTTTGTCGTTCGGGTTTCGTTTTCCGGTAATCAAGCAAACGGGGGGGGGGGGGGGGAACAAGACGCACATTGTGGACGTGAAGCGAAGCTGTCTGCTGCCAACAAGCGGAGCGTCGTGGCTTTCTGCAATTCAACCTCATGGCGGGACCCCGGGTCAAAATCGAAATGAATTTATTATTTTTTTATTTAAAGCTTTCGTGACTGCAGGGATTCATATTCTTGGTTCTTTCGGTAAAGTCACGTAGAAGGGAAATAATACAATAATACAAATATAAAACGCTACAAATTCTCACGACGTTTCGACTGCAACACAAGCAATCATCATCAGGTGTAAAATCCACAGCAAGAAAATTAGAAAAACAAAATGTCAATTTTTTTTTCAAATTTTATTGCTGTGGATTTCAGAAAATTAGAAAAAACTTTTTCAAATTTTCTTGCTGTGGATTTAAATAAATTAAATCACGACGGTGTACCATGATACAGTCATTTTGCTGTGACGGTGCCACCTGAAGACGGAAGCTCGTGTTGCCTCCGAAACGTCGTGATTTAATATAATTTTATTTTATTTTTTACCTACGTGACTTTACCGCAAAAATCCAAAGAGCATGGACCCTTGCAGTCACGAAAACTTCAAATCTAGAATTCATAGAGAGGTGCCAACTCCGTTTTGGGGCTATTCCAGAATCGGGTGCCGTGCACAGGTGGATTCATTGCTGACGATGTTTCTGCTGGTGATGATGACTTTGATGGTGATGATGATGGCGAAAATGAGGACAATGATGGGAGTGATTATGACCATCGTGGAGGCAGTGATGGTGATAATGGTGATGATGATGTTGCTGTTGGCAAAGGACAATGATGATAGCTGTCCTATTGATTATGTTAATAATTACGATGGTAATCAATGATGAAATCATTGAGTCTTGAAATTAATCATCGCCCCACAATCATGGCAGCTCAATTATATTGTTTCTCATTTGTTCTGTCTCATTTCTACACTTCTGTTCACACTGTCAGCCTAGACGTAACATTTGCATTTAACTTTCCATGTAAAATAAGAAGCAATACAAATGAGGCAGGACAAAAAAACTACAAAGTAAATCAATAATTATTGCCATGATAGATCATTAAATATCTGCGGCGCGTTCAAGTTTAGGATTCAAGTGTATTTCGCTTCAACCGTTTGAGAATTAAAGAGACAAGGTTTAGCCTCATTTGCTAGAGTGACCTGGGTCACCAAAGTGTCAAAAAACATCAACACAACAGCAGCGGAGCAAGTAGAAATTTGAACAAAATCAGTTACTAAAGACAAAAAACACGCTACTGAAGGAATCGAAAACAGTGCACATACATAATCAAGTTTAAATAAAATATATTTGCGGTGGGTGGGTCGTTGTTGGGTGGGCGGTTGTTGGGTTGGTCGTGGGTGCCACGGTGGTGAGGTGTTAACTACCCCGCCAGGTATGGAGGAGATCGTGGGTTCGATCCCGACCCTGACGCCTGCTGTATATTTGGAGTTTGCATGTTCTCCCTGTGGTCGCATGGATTTTTCTCCGTGTCCTCCGGTTTTCCCCTCCACATTTAGCAACACGCTGGCTGCTATACATTTTCACGTCATACGCCACTTCATTGAGCCATCATTTGTGGCCAGGTCGCTTTTGAAAATAAACGAAAAGCTATATAGCTCAGTGGACTTCACCTGTTCAAATAAAAAAATAGCAGTTCGTTTCAAAATAGGTTGTTCGGTGGTTGGGTGAGTGGTGGGTGAGTGAGCGGTGGCTTGGTGGGTGGGTAGGTGGGCGGGTGAATCACCACACGTCTACATTGTAAACATTCCGAGAACGGCAACCGCAGCCTCGTCACCTCACCGCCGGGTCCAGCCCAGCCCGCTGAGCGTGGGCTGCCTGGCAGAGCTCGGGGCAACCCGTGCCACGCAGTGGGACTGCCTGGCAGAGCTCGGGGCAACCCGTGCCACGCCGTGGGCTGCCTGGCAGAGCTCGGGGCAACCCGTGCCACGCAGTGGGCTGCCTGGCAGTGTCCGGGGCAACCCGTGCCACGCCGTGGGCTGCCTGGCAGAGCTCGGGTCAACCCGTGCCACGCCGTGGGCTGCCTGGCAGAGCTCGGGGCAACCCGTGCCACGCCGTGGGCTGCCTGGCAGAGCTCGGGGCAACCCGTGCCACGCCGTGGGCTGCCTGGTAGAGCTCGGGGCAACCCGTGCCACGCCGTGGGGCTGCCTGGCAGTGTCCGGGGCAACCCGTGCCACGCCGTGGGCTGCCTGGCAGAGTCTGGGGCAACCCGTGCCACGCCGTGGGCTGCCTGGCAGTGTCTGGGGCAACCCGTGCCACGCCGTGGGGCTGCCTGGCAGAGCTCGGGGCAACCCGTGCCACGCCATGGGCTGCCTGGCAGAGCTCGGGGCAACCCGTGCCACGCCGTGGGGCTGCCTGGCAGAGCTCGGGGCAACCCGTGCCACGCCGTGGGCTGCCTGGCAGAGTCTGGGGCAACCCGTGCCACGCCGTGGGCTGCCTGGCAGAGCTCGGGGCAACCCGTACCACGCCGTGGGCTGCCTGGCAGAGCTCGGGTCAACCCGTGCCACGCCGTGGGCTGCCTGGCAGTGTCCGGGGCAACCCGTGCCACGCCGTGGGCTGCCTGCCAGAGCTCGGGACAACCCGTGCCACGCCGTGGGCTGCCTGGCAGTGTCTGGGGCAACCCGTGCCACGCCGTGGGGCTGCCTGGTAGAGCTCGGGGCAACCCGTGCCACGCCGTGGGGCTGCCTGGTAGAGCTCGGGGCAACCCGTGCCACGCCGTGGGACTTGTCGCGACCACGGCGTTGACGGCGACGGCGGTGGCGCTTCGACGTTCGCGAGCGCACAATCCGCGGGGTCACGGCAGGGACCGCTGCACGTGTCACAACAGCGACGCGCGTGGTTTCTCCGTGTGTGTGTGTGAGTGTGTGAGAGCGTGGGGAGCGGTGGGTGTAGCGGTTAGCGCTACGCTGCGCTACGAACCCGGCGACCCGGGTTCGATTCCCGCTCACGGCCAACACCGGTGACGATTATCTGAGCCGGTCCTGGGCCTCCCCTAGGTCGACTCAAATGAGTACCTGGTGTGGTGTGTAAAAACATCGCCACTGGTGACACAAAGGCGGTTGGGCGTGGTGCTGGCCACCCACCCCCTCGCGTACCGTTCCGGCCTTCATAGGTGCTCGCTAACAGCACTTGCCCCTACAGCCTGTTAAGACTATACGGGGGATCTTTCTCTTTGTATTTTGTGTGAGTGTGGAGAGCGGTGGCGCAGTGGTTAGCCCGCAGCGCGACGAACTCGGTGACCCGAATTAAGTTCCCGCTCACGCCGAACGCTCAGTCACGATTATTATCTGAACCGGGCCTCGTCTAAGATGACTCAGCCTTAAATGAGTGCGTGGTGCGGTGCGCAAACATGAGCAATGTGGAAACAACAGCGGCTGGGCGTGGGGTTTGTCGCCCAGCCCCTTGCGTGACGTGCCGGCCTTGATAGGTGCTCGCTAACAGAGCATCTCCCAATAAGTCTTTGCAGTTGCAAAGGTGGCGGGGCGATTAGAGGTATTGTTCATCTTTGTGCGCAGTGCCGAATAACTCACGAGTTGCTGCAGCGATGCAAAGCGTGTACACGGTTTCCCACGTCGTGTGCGCAAAGTGTACGAATGTGGCGCTTCAAACTCACCCCCCCCCCCCCGCCAGACACACAAAGATAAAGATCCCCCGTATAGCCTTATCAGACTGTAGGGAGAAGTGCTGTTAGCGAACACCTATGAAGGCCGAAACGGCACACGAGGGGGTGGGTGGCCAGCACCACGCCCGGCCGCCTTTGTCTCCCTAGTGACGATGTTTACACACCGCACCAGGTACTTACTTGAGGCTGAGTCGACCTAGGGGAGGCCCAGGACCGGTTCAGATAAATCGTCCCTGGTGTTGGCCGTGACACACACTCACACACTCACTCACACACACCTGTGCAGTTCAGCGGTGTAGCGAGCGAGGCGCACGGTTCAGCACTCGTCTGGAATGGGGAACCAACGAGTCCCTCTGCTCGGCGCGAGAACCCACGGTGGCAGCGCTCTCAGCGATTTTTTAAGCAGCCCGCTGAACCGGAATCTCTCTCCTCTCTCCTCTCACTCTCTCTCTCTCTCTCTGTCGGTGCGAGGCCACCCAGCGCTACGACGCGCGATGCTGGCGGTGGACAGAGATCGGCGGACAAGCGGAGCAGCGCCGCTGCTGACGCAGAGGACGCGGGCGGCGCTCGACCGATTGAGATAGCGGACAGGGCCCTTCTAAAGCCAACTTGTGCTCGCGAGCATCAAAGACGAGCCGTGTCATGGGAAGTGGACTTTGGGGAAAGCCCCTGTGTCACCCCAAAGACAAAGATCCCCCGTATAGCCTTAACATACTGTAGGGGCAAGTGCTGTTAGCGAGTAGCACCTATAAAGGCCGAGGGGGTGGGTGGCCAGCACCACGCCCGAACGACTTTGTCTCCCCAGTAGCGATGTTTACACATCGCACCAGCTACACATTTTGAGGCTGAGTCGACCTAGGCGAGGCCCGGGACCGGATCAGATAATCGTTACCGGTGTTGGCCGTAAGCGGGAATCGAACCCGGGTCGCTACACTACCACTGCCCCCGTGTCACCCCCGCCCCCCCACACACACAACCTGGGTTCACGTTAACATCGTCTGGTCAGCTCGAAGAAAAAACGACCTCCAAATTATATTTGGCGCTGATCAGGATGCGAGCATCCTAGCCTCACTAATCGGGTGCTAGAGGGAGGATATATTTTGTTTACCTGGCAACAACAACAACAACGTGTTTCTAATTTTCCCGCATGCTACGGCACTTCTGTTACTGCCGGGGCCGTAATGTGTAGCCCCCACAGATGTTTGAGAGTCGTGTTCATCCTCCAGCAAGGAAACGGTGCCTCACCCCTGCCATAGCCCAATCGGCCGGGTAAGCGCAGCTTGAGTGTACAAGAGCAGTCGAGATGCTGCTGGGGGCTCCACTGTGGCGAGATGTTAACTACCTCGCCAGGTACACAGGAGGCCATGGGTTTCGACTCCGACCCCGACGCCCGCTCTATATTTGGAGTTTACATGTTCACCCCGTGGTCGCGTGGAATTTTTCTCCGATTTTTGCCCTCCACATTGCGAATTAAAACGTGCGTTCAGAGTATTTGGCTGCTAGAAATTGTCCACGTGATGGGCCGCTTCGTTGAGCTATCACGTGTGGCCAGGTCGCTTCTGAAAAGAGCTACATAGCTCAGTGGGCCTTACCTGGTCAAATTAAAGTTTTCATACATAGATAATTTTTTTCCCCTCCCTTTGGCGAAGACCGCTTGGAGCCTGATGTCATGTGTCCATGACCACTGGGAGGAACAATTCTGGCACGGGAACAAACCACGAAGAGCGGCAGCACCGTCCTGCATCGCACTCAACCCTAAGGCTCATGAGTCATGGCTGGCAATCGAACCTGAGTTTGCTTCCTGGCCACGGCTAACATCGGTGGCAAGTGATCATCTGAAACTGGAATTCCCCCACCCCTCACCCCCTTAATAAATCTGCAACGACAATCTGCTGGATGAAGTCATCCATCTAGCAGTATGGTGACGAAAGGCTGTAACTTATTACTATATTCTCTGTGAAACTATGGCATGGGCTTGGTTCCCATTACTCATACGAATTGACTCCTGAAGCCAAAAGAAAAGCATGCGTGGACGTTTCAATTGCCCCTATGTTAAAAAAATTACATCCTCAATAAAAACACGCTCACTTTAATTGAGTAGTGGGGGGGGGGGTGAACAGGCCGTGAGCCATGTACAAAAGGACTGCTTGTGTGCTCTGTCTTTCAAAATTAAAACTTAGGAAGTTTGACCGACTGCCATGCAGTGAGTGAGTCTGAAAAACGAATTACAGGAGTGATAATAGTAATAATAAATGAATGCCCTTTATATTACCCCAAAACGTAGAATGAGTCTCAAGACCTTTTTATCAGTGGGGTCCTGTACTCTATGAGCATGTTTTCGACAATTTCACGAGTGAGCGTTTGCCATGTGGGGTGGAAACTGGAGTATTTCAAGAAAACTCACAACAACAACGACCACCGCCATTCGTCACTAAGTGGCGGCGACGTCACCACGGCGCTTGTGCCAGACTAGGTGCACTTTAAGGCCACGTGAAGTATCAAACGCTCGCTGGCAGGAGGATCACGGAAGAGACCCAGTTGTCATGGGTTGACTGACTGAGATGACCGGCAGATGCACCACCTGTGCCGCTTACTGTGCCAGCTTGCTGTGTTTTAGACGCAGGGCGCTCCGCTCGTTGTTGTGAGCGTCGCTCCTCTGCCCTCCGTTGTTGCTGGAGGGCCGACTGCCTACAACTGCCCAGTAGCGTCCCTCACGAGCCTCCTCCACAGAGGCCGATCTTGACACCGCTGGTACCAGTCATTGCCAAGTCCACTCAGCTCCACATTCTCCCGTACAGCATCAGCTCCATCTCTTCCCCAGCCAATGCCCCTCACTCACTCACACACTCACTCACCCATCACTCCATCTCTTCTCTAGCCAGTGCCGCGCACATTTAGTCTGCTCTATCCGGCCGAATGAAAGCTGTTTGGGTATGCGATGGCTGGACATGCGGGCTACGTGACCCAGCCAACGCAGCATACAAGGGCATAGCACTCCTCAAAACTCCGTACAGAGAGATTCACGAATTCATTGCTGGATTATTGTCACCATCTGGCACCCAAACCTACAACATCTGATGCTCCCTGGCTGTCGCCCATCCTAACCCTAACCAGGCCCAAGGGTACAGCCCGCTTGCTGACTGCATAGCACTGCGGTGTCGTCTCCTATCCGAGGCACCGCGTGATTCATTTCGCTACATTTTGTCGTAGGGTTATACAAACAGATGCACAGAACCCATCCGATGTGTTTGAACTAGAGGAGCTTCCGCCACCTGTAGCGATACGTCAGACATCGTGACAAACAGCACGTGGCACGCCGGAGAGCTGCACACCCACAAGCCTACGACGACTTTCGTAAGACCGTGGATGCGTGTCGATGATGAGCCACTAACGGGCTGCGTTTGGGTGGGACAACGTGTGCGCAAGGAAGAAGTGGGGGGGGGGGGGGTGAGGAGGGGGGGGGGGGCAGGCAGGGCGGGCCGTTTGCCGACGCAGATCTCGGCAGTGGTCTCCACGCGTCCAGCGACCAAAGGGGAAGACCCCACGGCGAGCAGAGGCCGGGCGCTGTCCCCGTACAGATCTCTGTCGATCCGCGATGCGTCGGCGAGGTGCGTGCGGTGGCCACCAGCGGGGCTTCGACCACGACGACGGCTGCGTGTTGATGTTGAGCACGACGCGCACAGAAGCCTTGCCCGGGGTGAACACCGACAGATGCTGTCCCGCTGGTCCCGGCGCGTCGAACGAGAGAGAGAGAGGAGAGAGAGAGAGAGCGCTGCCCGCCCTTCGCCAGTTCTCTCTCTGTTCGCTCCCCCGCCGTGCGAGGGAGCAACGCGAAGCTCCAGTCGCTCCCAGCAGCTGTAGGCTGTGTTTACCGTGCGGGGGAGATGACAGCCCTTGATAGCGGACGGGATAGCACCCCAGTCATTCAAGCCCGGGCCAAGCCGCCCAACGCCCCCTGTCTGGGCACGCCCGTTCGCTCGCCCGCTCGCCCCCTTCACCGGTCTCCCCCTCTCATCCTCTCCTCCTCGTCTCCGCAAGAGCCCCCCCCCCACCCACCCTCCCCCCCGAGCCTGAGCCATCGAAGACCCAGCAACACGAGGCAAGAGAGTCCCAGGGGAAGAAGAACACGTGAATGACTGACTCGTTGGTACAAGAGCGTTGCGCATCCGACCTTCACGTGTGGTCGCCAGACAATTAGCCGCCTGACACCCGGCGCGGTGTTTGTGCACGGTGGTGGAACTCTCGTTCTCTATACCTGTTCACATGCCCCACCTGTTCATATGTCCGACCTGTTCACATGTCAGACCTGTTCACATGCCCTACCTGTTCACATGTACAACTTGTTCATATGTCCGACCTGTTCACATGTCAGACCTGTTCACATGTCAGACCTATTCACATGCCCCACCTGTTCACATGTCAGACCTGTTCACATGTACAACCTGTTCACATGCCCCACCTGTTCACATGCCCTACCTGTTCACATGCCCCACCTGCTCGCAGATCCGACCTGTTTACATGCCCCACCTGTTCACATGTCCTACCTGTTCACATGCCCTACCTGTTCACATGTACAACTTGTTCATATGTCCGACCTGTTCACATGTCAGACCTGTTCACATGTCAGACCTATTCACATGCCCCACCTGTTCACATGTCAGACCTGTTCACATGTACAACCTGTTCACATGCCCCACCTGTTCACATGCCCTACCTGTTCACATGCCCCACCTGCTCGCAGATCCGACCTGTTTACATGCCCCACCTGTTCACATGTTCTACCTGTTCACATGTCAGACATGTTCACGTCCGTCCTGTTCACATGTCCGACCTGTTCACATGTCCGACCTGTTCACATGTCCGACCTGCTCACATATCCGTGACCTGTTCACATGTCCGCCTACACCTTGAGTAGTCTCCAGCCAGTCGGACATGCGATATTCTACTGCATGTGTTGCCAGACGTGGCGCGTACTCTCCTGCCTGATGGGGTCCGTGTCGTCTCCAGGGAGAGTGAGACATGCTTGAGTGTTGTTGCCCTAAGGCAGTGCCAAGCCGCCCCCAGCACAGAGAACACGGAAGTTCGTCGGTTGGATTGCTGATGCACAGATACCCCTCGATGTTGTTTTGTGCTACTGCTAACCGGTCTCTGTGAGAGCGCACCGAGATCGCTTCAGCTCACAGATCTCGATTCAGGGTCACAGCCACGCCGTAAGAAGTTGGGAGTGTTCCACAGGTGATTGGGTCACCGTGGTTGTTGGGTTAGGGTTACAGACGCGCAAGGAGCCGGTATTTGCTAATGCTGTGATTGGTCATCGCTGCCACGCAATGCGCATTACGCTGACAGCCCCGATTTTTGGCACGCGTTTATCTTTCGTTTTGTGAAAACGCCTACGATGTCAGCTTATGAAAATAACGAAGCTGGGAGAAATCAAAAGAGAGCAAGAGATAGAGAGAGAGGAACAACGGAAGTTGCTCAAGACTTTGAATAAAAAAAATAATCTCTCTCAATTTATGACTCCCTTTGACAGCCTGAAAGATATTCTGTCCAAGCTACGATCCCCCACATCACGTGTATGGATGTCTCTTGGCCATATCGAGACATGCAGTGGGGGGTCTCTTAGTTAAACACGTTGGCTATCTTTCGATTTAAAGCTTTCGTGACTGCAGGGATTCATCTTCTTGGTTCTTTCGGTAAAGTCACGTGACTTTACCGAAAGAACCAAGAAGACGTTGGCTATCGCCTAGGCTTCATTATTGTGGGCTATCTTAGCCACGTCTAAACAGTTTTCGGCTGTCCGGACATCCACGACACCCACAGAGTGTGGCTGTCTCCCCACCCACCCACCCACCACCCACCCACACCACCCACCCCACGAGTATGAACGCCTCGACACCAAAGCGGCTTTTGTCAGCGATTGATTCACATCACGGATGACTCCGTGGGGTTTGGGGGGGAACCGCGGAGTGGTTCGCGAGCCCAGCGCGACGCCGCGAGCGCGGAGGGGCGAGTGTCCTCGTTAATTAGAGTGAGCCACTCCGCCCTGCCACCGACATTCTTCAGGATCAGCCACACGGCCGCACGGGCGCGGCGAGCCTCGGAGACCCTTTTGTCCCGTAGTGCTGGCCACCGGGGAAACATCCTCGCAATGTGCTGCGGTTTAATATCGGTCCTCATCCCTCCACCACCACCACCCCACCATGCCCCCTCCCTCCATCGCCCCGCTAGGGTGAGTTAAATCATCGGTTGTGTGTGTGTGTCTGCGCGTCATGAGAAAAAGCTTGCGACTCTGTCCCATTCACAAGCGAGGGGAGGGAGGGAACCCTTCCCTTTTGTGTCTCGGTGTGTGTGTGTGTGCCGAGGAAGCAATGATCTATGCATTTGTACATCGGTGTCGACGGGCGTGAGTGGTGGCGCAGTGGTGAGCGCGCTGCGCGGTGACACTCGGCGACCCGAGTTTGGTTCCTGGCCCATGGCTAACTTCAGTGGCGATATCTGGAACCAGTCCTCGCCCAGCCTCCTGACACCCGCATTGACCATCGCGTAGTGAAGTATGATCGTAGAGGCAAACTCCCATGACCAAACACGATGCTGAGAGGTCTTCATCCATTCGTCATTATTATAATGCGTCTGTAGATTTTTTTTTCCTGAATCGTACAGCTCACTGTCTTGAAATAATAGCGAGGGTGAAAAAAAAGAATCATCAAATATTGCGTGCAACTGATTCTCAACATCAGTTACGTCGGACGCACACAGCGCCACCCACCCGAGCAAAACGCTGATTGGTTGCAATTCAGGGACCACGATTTGACTTGCGAATCAATTACATTTTGCGTCGTTCTCTCCATCTCCTTTGCATTGTTTTTTGTTTTTCCTCTCCCTTCGTCGAGCCATTGTTTGGCCCGTTCGCCCAAATGTAAGTTCAGTAAGTACATAATTTGCTTGAGTCGTAAACATCCGAGTCTTATGAACGACATTCTAACGTGTGTGTGTTGTCGTTCTGGAAGGTACCTGTTTTAAATATTTTACTTCGTCTAGGGGATGATTGATGCGTTATAAACAATGACGGATGGATTTGACACTTGACGCAACATCCTGCCACACACACACACACAGTTGTAATGAAAACACGTCACTTAATTGATTAAAAGTCAAAGCACTGGTCATAACGTATACAACTGACACTCGGTCCAATGAAAACAAAGATAAGCTTATCAATTGCTTCACTCATAACTACCGACTGCGTCGTACGGCGATTATGGTAATGCAAACAACCTAACAAAGGTCATTAGCTTTCAAGCTATGGTTAATATTGTACGCAATTTACTTAATTCAGAACACCGCTGGCATCAATAGACTTCTGAGCCCTCTGTGTTACGTTCCGGCGAACGTCAATGTACAATGCGTGTTAATGACATCGCCGTGATGGAATGGTTTCAGGGCGTCAGGGAGAGCGGTGACTGGATTTGTATCGATTTCAGGCCCACGGTCTGCAGCAGAGGGCCTCTCGCACTACCGCTGAGCAGGTGACAGCATCACGGCGGACGAGTCAATGGCAGCGTCTGTCCCTGGTGAACGCGAAGTCACGGCTTGATGGGGGAGTATATTCTTAGGTTTATTCTGTAAAGTCATGTAGGTAAAAAAATTAAATTAAAATTAATAAAAGTTTTTTTTTACTTTAATACATTTTTATTAATTTTTATTTAATTTTTTTACCTACGTGACTTTACAGAAAAAAATCTAAGAATATGAATCCTTGCAGTCACGAAAGCTTCAAATCTAGAATTGATGGGGGAGGGTACGGACAGCCGAGTGGTTGATGCAGTTGGTCGACTTGTCCAGGTGTGAGTCGGGTCTTGACGTGTAAGAACGACGGCGATGGTGATGTCCTTTGCTTTAACGTCCGACGTACAGACGCGTCTCTTCTTCACCGCGATGCTGATGAGCAAAGGGCTTGGTTGGTGCACGGTCACTTCTTGCTAGCCCGTGTCATCCACGGCACGTGACCTCGTCAGCACAGATCGGTTCCCCAGCCGGAGAATCTGTCTTGTGACTCGACTTTGAAGCTTTCGTGACTGCAGGAATTGCTCTTTAGTTCTTGCGGTGAAGTCTACGTGACTTTACCGAAAGAACCAAAGAGTAATCTGTCTTCTCGTTCCGTGTGAATTGTGCAACACTCACTTTCACCCTCCTTCGTCTCACTTGCCATGCGTATCGTCTCTGTATTGTTCAACAACGATCAAATGTATAGATTTGCTTATAGCTTCTCCACTCCTTTACCATCATACCTACCCTACTGCTTTACCACTCTAGTTTCTCCACTGCTTAACCACAAATAACCCTGAGTGGTTCTAGATTTGAAGCTTTCGTGACTGCAAGGATTCATACTCTTAGGTTTTTTTCGGTAAAGTCACGTAGGTAAAAAATGAAATTTAAATTAATAAAAAATATATATATAACAATCACGACGTTTCGGAGGCAAAACAAGTTTCCGTCTTCAGGTGGAACCGTCACAGCACGATTGCTGATACAACACGAACACCAGGGCTGCCCTAGGCTCTCTTGCCCCTCCACTGGGCTCCCCCCCCCCACACTCTGTATGTATGTGTGTTGAACTTCTTTTGCACCGTACGTGGCCAAGCGTGCTAATCGGAGGTGCGGTTTTGAGTCTATGGGCAGTTTCGATTTAAAGCTTTTGTGACTGCAGGGATTCATCTTCTTGGTTCTTTCGGTAAAGTCACGTAGAATGGAAATAATAAAATATAAAAATAAAACATAATAAAATTATTCTCACGACGTTTCGGCCACAACGCAAGCAGCCGTCCTCAGGTGAAGAACAGGTCTGTCGAGAAGACAGAGTCTGAAGACCTGTTCTTCACCTGAGGACGGCTGCTTGCGTTGTGGCCGAAACGTCGTGAGAATAATTTTATTATGTTTTATTTTTATATTTTATTATTTCCATTCTATGGGCAGTGTTGAGCCTACGGGTAGTTTTAGATTTGAAGCTTTCGTGACTGCAAGGATTCATACTCTTAGGTTTTTTTTCCGGTAAAGTCACGTAGGTAAAAAATAAAATTACTAAAAGTAATAATAAAAATAAAATAAAATAATAAATCACGACGTTTCGGAGGCAACACAAGTCTCCGTCATCAGGTAGGACCGTCAGAGGTAAAATTACTGCATCAAGTGAGGCAAAATTCCAAGAGACCAGCCCTTAAATACAAGTTACCACATTCAGATAAGCCCCTCACCCCCTTAACTTGTATTTAAGGGCTGGTCTATTGGAATTTTGCCTCACTTGATGCAGTAATTTTAGCTGTGACGGTCCCACCTGATGACGGACACTTGCGTTGCCTCCGAAACGTCGTGATTTACTATTTTATTTTATTTCTATTATTACTTTTAGTAATTTTATATTTTACCTACGGGAAGTGTCGAGTCTATGGGCTGTAGAATCGATGTCAACCGATTTGTCGATACATTGTTACAGGGCGAACGAACATCGGTTTGGATGAAGATGTATTTTTGTTTGTTGATCAAAAAGCCGCGTTGCTGATGCCACCTTCATAAGTTTCATCACTGGCGGCTCACTCACAAGCCAGGCACCGCACGGGAACCACCTGCATGTATAACACAAGTGCGCGGATAAGCTTATCAATCAGTTTTTTTTGTTTTGTTGCTTATCAAAAAAAATTGTTGTTCTTTTATATCCTCATTTTTTTGTGCGCGCGTGTGTATATAAATGTCCCCATTCGGCTATTGATGTCACGTCACGAGACGAAAGTATCAACGCTCGTATCTCCCGCAGAGCGCGGTGCCACCCTCTCTCCCGCGACAGATCGCGCCTTGACATCGCGATTGCAGCTGCCCCGTGTTGGCACGTGACGGCATCGAGCGAGCTGCGAGCTCGTGGAAGAAGAAGAAGAAGAAGAAGGAAAAAAAGTAAACCCGTAAAAACAAAGTTTTTCACTCTAAATCCTTTATATGCGTGGCGGCTAGAGTCCTCTCGTCCTCTGGCTTGAGATGGCTGCCACCTATGGGTCAGATGATTGTCTGCCAGCATTAAGCAATTGGTAATTAAATATTTAAAAACATTTCCCTAAACAGTGTAAAATTTTGGAAAAAAATGTTCACGGAAATTAATTGTCACGCACAACGAGTCTGTGTGGAAAATGTCAGCTCGATTGGATCACTGGAAGTGGGTTAAAAAACGACCGAAAGATCTGCACGATCGTAAGCAAGCAAGCAAGCACGCAAGCAAGCAAGCAAGCGAACTTAATATAAAGGATTTAAAAACCGAATTCTCTGGCTACGTTGCAAGATCCGAAAACCGTGTCCGTCCACTGCTCTCGCTCAGCTCCAACGGCTTGCGGTTTGCCGAGCGAATACGTTCTGAATGTCGCACTCGTCACACGCAAAGCGCTTGCCACAAATGAACCGTCATACCTTGATGATCTCGTCAGCGAGCATAACCATGACGGGAACTTCAGTCGTCCTCGCAGCAGCGGCTCTTGGCTGGCCCATCGAACAAAGGCGGTCGCCGCACCGCGCGCTTTCAGATGCGTGTCTGCGGCAGTCTGGGACGCTCTTCCTTTCGATATTAAGGAAGCCACTGGACTTATGCACTTTTAAATCATCTATATTGAACACTCATTTTTTCAGAACTGATTTTTGTGTTTAGTTTGTTGTCCTTCCCCAACACCGCCGATTTGCATGGTTGTCTTCATACAGTGCGAAAGAAGTTAAACATACATACGACCCATCGTGTCAAACAATGGCCCAACGTGGCAGATATCACGCAGCTGTGTGCGATATCCCTTCAAGTAAACTATAAATTCTTTAAAAATATATTAGATATTTTTTATTATTCCAGGTAAGGCCCACTGAGCTATATAGCTCTTTTTCAGAAGCGACCTCTCCACAAATGATTGCTCTAAGAGAGTGGCTTATGACGTGGAAATATACAGCAGCCACAGACTCTAAACGCGTGATGTTGATTCTACATGTGGAGGGCAAATCGGAGGACCCGGAGAAAAATCCACGTGACCACGGGGAGAGAGAGAGACAAGCAAACTCCAAATATACAGCAGCAGGCGTCAGGGTCGGGATCGAACCCACGACCTCCCGCACGACCCCTGCATCACTGAGAGTAATGTTTACCACGCGACAGTCAAATGGATCACATTTACTTCTGAGAGCTGGAAATTCACCAAATGAAAGTGCGGAACCCAAATTAGTGAGTCGGGGTTTGTGTTGTTGTGCAGTCATCAGTGAGCAGGCTGAGACTATCCCCTCACGACACTCGGAGCACCCGATTTATCCACAGGCAGCCTCCTGCGTTCGAACTCAGCTCCTCAGCGTTACCAGTCGAGCGGCTCCGGCATCTGAGCCACACTTCCACCTAATAATGCCAATTGTGTTATCACAGTGAGTCGATTGAGCAATCTTTGGGAAATAAATAACTTCGCAAAAAAAGATAGTCGAACAAAACAAGCGGCCAATGTCTCCCTCACAATCCGCCTCCTAATGCAAATAAAAGTAGTTCTCGCACAACTCATCAGCCGTACGGCCTTGTGGGAGTGCACATTTTCATCGGCATTCATTCAATCCCAGCAAACTCTAGGAACCGGTTTCGACACGCAGTGTCTTATCAGTCGAGTGAGGTTCACTCGAATTAATGCGAGTGAGATGCCACCGTTGTGGACAAGGTCAGCTCTAGTAATATGGTTTCCCCCTTTTTTCTGGCAACAAAACGGAAACCTTTTTACAAGGATTCATGTCTGCATTAACCACAATACTTGCAGTCAAAATGCAAAAAAAAACACACTGAGAATATATGCATTATCATAGTGTGTTTATAATATATGCATTATCATAGTGTGTTTATAATATATGCATTATCATAGTGTTTTTTGCACTTTGACTGCCAGTATTGTGGTTAATGCAGACATGAATCCTTGTAAAAAAGGTTTCAGTTTTGTTGCCAGAAAAAAGGGGAAAAACCCTATTATGATATTTTGGTACTGGCAAAGGAGGTCTAATGAAGGTCAGCTCTCTTGACGCTGTAAGTTGTCCTGATAATTTTTATTTTATTTTTCTCAGCGTCATTGTTATTCGTTACACCTGCATGCATGTTGCCTGCGAATGACGACGACGACGACGATGTGCATGGAATTCCCACGAAGCACCTGGGCGTTTTACCTTTTTACCGCTCCTTTGCGCGGACCTTTTTACGAGGCTCCGTTTAGCGCGGTGGTCCACGTGTTTGCTCGGCAAATATCGGGGTTAGCACCCCGAGCTCTGGGAAACACACCAATGCAAACCTCGAGCGCGTTGAGCGAAACCCAAAAAAAAGTAACACATTTGCAGTCAATTGAATTTTTTTATTGCGGACTTCAGAAGCGAGAGGCACGACAAACGGCGGGCCTCGTCAGTGCAGGAGAGAGAGAGAGACCCCTTGTCAGATAAAACGGCCGCGCACGCCTTTCTTGTGGTCGCTCGCCAGATTGAGGGCACCCTCATTAGGACTGCTTTTCGCCGAGCGGTCGCGCCACACCGTTTGGGAACTCATCAGACGCGGGCACGCTTTTTCTGCCGCCGCCGAAAACGATGCAAGGGTGGAGGAGGAGGGTTGGGGGAGTGGCGCTGACTCGCGGATCAAAAAAAAATGTTTTATTCCGTTTCAAGTCGCGCACATCTAAGAACCCTGCTCTTAAAACAAAAGCGCAGCGGAGGGTTGGTTGATTTTTTTTTTTGCGCCGCGAATATTAAAGCAAAACCTGTTTTGTGTGTGTGTGCGCGCACAGAGGAGATTGCGAGTGAGGGTTCGGTTTTTTTTTTCTCATAAATTTTTTCTACATTAAAAAAACAAACATTTTACACTGTAAGTAAATTTGACACGCCGCCAAACCTGCCAGTTAAAAATGCCACCGAAGACGACTCCCTTAAAGAAAAAAAAAAGAAACGATGTATGATCCACAATTCGCTGCCACCAATAGGGCAAATTGAAGACGTCGGTCCGGTTTATTTTAATTAACGCGAAACTGCGCGCGAGGTACCGCTAGCAACAAAAACTAAAAAAAAACCGACGAGAAATAATTGAAAGATGAAGTAAGCGGCTCGTTATATTTAGAAACGCTTTCACCGGCGTGGGGTAGCGCTGGTTTCGGTGAAAGCTGCCCTCTAATTTGGCCGCATTGCCGCGCGGGGCCCAGCAAGGCCCTCCTGACGAATCTTTAATCACAGAGGCGGACACACACTCCATCACAGACGCTGTTATGGATTTGCGATGAGCACAACACAAACCGTGGCGGTTTTGACCGCACGCTGCACGATTCTCTCCGTGTACAGCTGCACCTGGGGAAGTGGGTTGGTGGGAGGGGGTGGTGGAGGGGACACAATGGTGGGGGGGGGGGCAGTTGCCACCTATGATATTATTATACAGTCGTCGCGTATGTCACATACCATGTTTGATGTTTTTTTTTCCCTTCCCATTATTTCTGTTCTCTTTAAGCCCATATGATAAAACAAATATGTTCAGCAAATGCCAATCTCAGGGTCTGCAAGCCACAATATTCAGCAAAGAGTTTGTATAGTTTTGCCATTCCTCCTCCGTTGATGGACGAGAGTGGTTTATGAAGGTTTATGAAGATTGCAGACCACGGCGAGTGCGAAACGGTTGCGTTTTCATTGCCAACCTGTTACGGGTTTTAGTGTTGCCTTAAGCACACGTACAATGCCCTCACCTAGGTGGAAATGAACGTCGTTAATTGTAACCCATTCCAATAATGAATCATTGGAAATAATAATCCTTACATTTTTTATACATTATATATCATATATATATACACACACGTATTTCAGGAATTCCCAATCAATCAATTAGGCCTTTATAAGCTATGGGATACATTTGACCGTACTTCCCCATGCTGAGCAGTTCAGGTTGAAGGGAGGAAGGGAGTGCAGGCGAGAACCAGCACTTGATATCACTTGTCACTGATGTTTGCCGTGGCCAGGACTCGAACTTGGGTCACCGGGTTAACAGCACCGGCACGGCAAACACTACCACCGCTCCCACCCCACATTATATAATGAAAACTCAATATACACGCGGTACATTGAGTGGTGTCCCCAAAATGAGTGACCTTGTTTGTTTGACTGGGTGTGCCACTGCACACGAGGGAAAACAATCTGACACTTTTCACATTGTAACTGGCATTGTCTGACCTGGACTGGCGATACAAAGCCCTTGGGGATGAGCTGGGTGCTTTAGAATCACAAAAGAATATAATGTCGGATTCAATGTAACTCAGAACGCCACAATTCAATGTTTAAATACATGTACAGCCATTTGTCTAACAATGTAACTCCAATCATGTTTCTTTAATAATGATATACACTTAAAATAATAGTATATTCTATTTATGAGTATGGTTCTTGTAATGTATTTCAAGTAGCTTTGCTCCAGCACCTCCGTAAATCTGCACATTTGGCTTAAATGTTAGGTCAAAGATTCTCTGCCAGATACTGCTCAATATACTTCCAGAGATGCTTTCACAGATACAGAGATGCACTCACAGATATAGACTCACAATACAGCGGTACAATACAAATATACACTCACAGACACAAAGATATTTCACGCAAATACAGAGACGTAGCACACTCACAGATATAGAGATTCACTGACAGACAGAGAGACACGCACAGATACAGAGACACACTTACATACTGTATAGCAATACGCTCACAGAACCAGAGATACACTCATAGATACAGACACAAATATATATTCACATATACAGACAAAGACAAAGCTCCCCCGCATAGCCTTAACAGACAGTAGGGGCAAGTGCTGTTAGCGAGCACCTATGAAGGCCGGAACGGTACCACGCCCGGCCGCCTTTGTCTTCCCAGTGGCGATGTTTACACACCACACCAGGTACTCATTTCAGGCTTAGTCGATCTAGGGGAGGCCCAGGACCGGTTCAGATAATCATCACTGGTGTTGGCCGTGAGCGGGAATCGAACCCGGGTCGCTAGGTTCATAGCGCAGCGCGCTAACCGCTACACGCTACACGCTACACTACCGCTCCCCCCTACAGATACAGACATACACACACACACACGTACACATACAGATTCGCACACGCAGCAACACACTCACAGACGCAGAGATAACGCTCGCAGATACAGCGGCACACTCACAGAGACACACTCACAGACCCAGAGATGATCTCGCAGATACAGAGACACACTCACACGTGCAAAGGTAGACTCCCAGATGCAGGTACACTCGCAGTCCTAACTCGGCACATGGTTGAAGCACGAATCCCCACCGTTGAACACACATTGCGTTCAACGACAACGACGAGCAGCCAACACACTCAGGACCAGCGAAGGCATGTTGGCTGCAGGCGTCAATACTTGAGGTCTTTCGCAGAGATCAAAGAGGGAAACGGGCAAAAGGTAAAATGTAACCGAGAAGTAAAAAAAAGCGAGAGAGAGAGAGAGAGACGGAGACGCGGAGAAGTAAACAAAAATATGAGTGGGGCAGGAAGAAAAACAGCCGCCTGCCTGTGTACGCAGAGATGATTATCTTGCTGTGGAGATTAGGGGGGCATGGGTGGATGGGTAGGGGGGGGGGCAAACCAACCTGGTGCGGGTTTTGGGGGGGCTGGGGGCCAAGGGGCAGTGGCCCCTCTCCACAATGTGTGTGTGTGTGCGTGCCACCGCATCGAGTCACCACCGCCTGCACCACCACAAAGACAAAGATCCGCAGTGCAGTCTCAACAGACTGTTGGGGCAAGTGCTGTTAGCGAGCACCTCCGAAGGCCGGCACGGATACACGAGTTGGTGGGTGGCCAGCACCACGCCTTTGTCTCCCTGCTGGCGATGTTTACAACACCGCGCCAGGTACTAATTTGATGCCGAGTGGACCTAGGGGAGGCCCAGGACCGGTTCAGATATTCGTCACCAGATAAACGTGTGGCGATGAGCGGGAATCGAACTCGGGTGGCCGGGTTCGTAGCCGCAACGTAGCGCTAACCGCTGCGCGAGTCGCTCCCCAAGATGTCTGTGTGTGCATGTGCCACCAGCCCCACCACCGCCAGGCCAACCATCATCCACCACAACGACCGCTAACACCTTGCACAACACACGCAGGTGCGTAGTCTTCCCAAATCCCATCACAGAGAGAGAGAGATCTCGGCGTGCTCGGCGGCTCCACACGAGCCTCCCTCCCATGGCTTTTAAACCACCACCCCCCACCCCTGTTTGATGGTATTTGTTTCTCTCACTGTGAGGCAATGTCCGTGATGTAAGCGGCCACATGAAAGGCGAAGCCCTTGGCCGAAAGGGAAAATTGAAGAGGTTGAGGTTGGGGGAGGAGGGGGGGGGATTGGGTGTGATTTTATTGCGGCCCCTCTAAACCTAAGCCGGCCACTTGAGCCGTTTCTATATTTAAGCGTGTATGTATCTATATTTACAGGGGACGTGGGATCTTTGTTTACGCGCGGGAACTAATTGCGCTGTTAAGGACAAGAGGGTTGGTTGGTTGCATGGTTCATTACGTCACCTGCCCCACAGCGAACGTAAATAAGCAGACTTAGCACCTCCTGTGTTTCTCCACCTATATAAAAAAAACAATACTGTCACGTATTATAATACATTTTTTGATTTCCTCACAAATCCCATCGGCCCTACGGCCTTATGGGAAATTCATCTTTCAGCAGCGTTGGCTCAATACAAGCAAACTCGGGGCCGGTTTCGACATTCAGTGATCTCATCAGCAGTCCGGCTTGCTGCTGAAGGCAACCCATGAACAACTGGTTATCTCATGCAGTGGAGCTGCCTCGCAGGCTGACACTTCATTTGCCTGCCCATTGAGGGAGATGAAGGTGGTGGGCCCGAGTTGACACTGTGTGGCGTGAAATTAGAACTTTCCATTAAATATGAATGATCATTCTTGTGATTCCTGCAGTAAACTCGGGCAAGCCTCGCTGAGTTTCAAAGCTCCTTTCCAAGGAGGGCCCTGCACTGGAAAGAGTCGGCGAACTCCACCGATGAGGGTTTGACACGCGGCACAAAAATGGAGAATCACCACACATACACGAGAGGGACAACAGCTAAATCTCTGCACAGATGGATTCAAGAATTTATTGCTAATACCGCTATCTCCTGCTCCCATGACATCTGGCAATACAGGCCTCACTGCCGATGATGCCCGAAAGATAGAAAGATGCAAAAAAACTAATCAATCGATTGGCTTTGTGTTGGAAGATCCACAGATGGATGAGCTTAATAATATAATGAAATAACATAAGAGCTTCCTTTAATTCTAATCAAGTAGCTTCACGAAGTTGTGGATCTCTTCCTGTGTAATACGTGACCACGGCGTATTTCTTTTAATATTAAACAATTTCTTTAAAACCTCTCATTCCTGTTACAACTCACTGACTCATTAACTGCACCAATTGCTCTTGCTATCCGCAATATAGGTTATTTTTGAGTTAGATCGCGTAAAAATATCAATGTGTCGTGAAAAACCGCGACCGCCCGACACAGCCGAACATGTAAGGTTTGTCGCGTAAACAGAACGTGGCCAATTCGTCACTAGTACAGCACTAACCGATGTCTTGTTGGAGAGCCAAGCCACAACATTTGCAATTGGATAACGACGTTTCGCTAGCAATTACAACTAGCATCATCACACGACAGCCAGATCTGTGGCTGTGTCTGGTGCTGGCGGGTTTAACGACACATTCATATTGACGCGATCTAACCTCCCCCCCCAAAAAAAGTCTACGTATTAAACTGCTCTTACGATGTTCCACCCGGTCCTCGCTCCCTCGCACCGTGGTTAATGATTATGAGACTTTACAATGCATCTCAGCGTTGGGTTCGTCATGTTATCAGAATGATGCCAACTATGGGCATCATCAAGGTCGCAGGAGTCATCACGCGGCTCACCTGGGGGGTGGGACAAGGGGGTGGGGCATGTGGGCAAAACTTGTTCACTATAATTTCAGGGAGAACAAATACGGGCGAAGATTTTCCTTTCAAAAACTCACAGCGAGAATCCTGATGAAAAAAAATATGAAACAACTTAAGAATGCGGTTTGTTTTTAATGTCAGGGGGGAAACATTTTGAACCAGCTACAAGAAGCCTCAAGTCCACAGTGAGACTATTAAAAGTATGACTTGTTGTGTCAACATACTTTCCCGCATCTTATATTAGCGCAGGTGGCTACGTACGGCGCGAAATAATTTCAACATACGTACGTACGAACAGAAGAGTGACATCACCAGGCTCAATTTGTCACCAGAGTGCGACGTGGTGGTGGACGTGGGGTGATGGTTTCCAGAGATCAGCCCCGGACAGCTCCGGCTGGAATTAAGCCCCAGGATGTCACCCAAACGCGGCACGTGAGAGCTATCCGATGTCGCTTTTCCATGAGCACTGAGAACCAGACTCCACTGACTCTCACTGGTCCAGTTCTGGCCCATAAAACAGCTCCAGGCAGTGAGCAGCCGCAGTCAGTAAGCTCAGAGAGCCACGGGACGAGGAACCAGTGCAGCTCTAAGCGTACGAAACAGGTCAATGAGTAAGCCGAGGGGTTTCACAGAATATGTTTAGCCTGGTAGGGCTGTGATGTGAACTCATCATCATCATTCTCATCATCATCGTCATCCGAGCACACTCCCCGCTGGCCGTGCAAGCGAGACATGGTGCACAGATTGAGCACAGCAAAGAGGAATTAGGGGCTTCACCCAGCGATGGACTTCTCTTTCTTGGTCGTCAGGACACTGGGAGACCGAGTCGTGGAGGTGGCACGTGACTAGCAGTCTCAGCCGAAGCGAGAGCGTTGGATTAATTTCATTCGGAGGTGTCCAGGGCTGAGCTCCAGAAACACATTATTGCATATGAAGTACCGGTGAAGACGCTTGACGCCGAGGTTGAGGCACACGTATATTTATTTCACAATACGACAGTGGGCATATACACACTCGAGGGGGTATCGGCCCCCTCACCCGTATAACTCGGGATACACCCCTAGCTAACTCTGTCCTAGCCCCGAATCCTCCACTAATGGGCTAGGGGAGGCTAACTGGCCCGACACTGGTAAGTCGGGCCCGGTACCCGGAGTTCCAGACCAGCTCTTACAAGAGCACCGGCTCTGGCTTTCGGGACCACGCCGCTGGCTCAGTCCTGTCCGGCCCTGAAAAGGACATCGAACTAGGGGAGTCCAGGGCTCTATCTAAGACGTCTTCAGTCTTCTTCCCTTAGCTTAAACATAACTGACTCGAGCCCTTTGAACATTCCCTTTTATACCCAACCCCTCCCTGAGGGGTGGGGCCCCGGGGGATCATAACGTTCGAACCAGCCCCCCCCCCAGGGTGTCTGGCTCGGACGTCGTAGAGGGCACCTCCTTGTGCACTTACGTAGCCCCGCCCACTGTGTTTGTTTTCCATAGGCTGCCATGCATAACGGGCCCTCTCTTTAACACCCCTACATCACCCCCCCCCCCGCATAGCTTGCAGCCGTCCCGGCTGCCAACATACAAAAATGACAATAAAGCGCATTTACACCTTGACCGCGCGTGTGCCTCACTATTTTTCAACAATAACAAGAACAGCAACAAGAACACAACAAAATGCAACAGCAAGAAGAGAAAACAACCCGACGCACCTTCCCTTGAATAAATACGAATTCCGTAAAAAAAACAACCTATATACAATTTGCAGGGAACCCACCATACACACAACACCAGGTGAACCCAACGTATGTACATTTCAATGGGCAGGGAACACACCACCCACACAGCACACAATGAACACAACATATGTACATTCAATGGGCAGGGAACACACCACCCACACAACACACGATAAACACAACCTATGTACACATCTTCCGGCCTCATAACAGTCTGCGCATTTTTGCGCGCGTCCTTGCCGCGGGGCCCTCACACGGGGTAACCCCGGGTGGCGGACCGTCAGGTGGCAATTGTCCGTCCCGGAGTGAGACCTCATCCGATGCCGCGCGACCGTCGGTATCCCCAGGAGGGGTGGTCGGGCGTGAGCCCGTCAGTCCTGATGCACCTGGAGGTGGCACGGCCGGCAAGGCATTAGGTGAGAACGACGGAGACGGACCCAGTGAGTCGGTCGACCCCCCACACGTTTGGCCACGCATGTGTGAAGTGGGTTTGTGTACCGCAACGAAGGGTTTTAACCTAGAGGGGTGCACGAACCATCGCCGCTTCCCCCATTTAATGCGCACGCACTGTGGTCGCAAAACTTCGACCACCTCCACAGGGCCCCGCCACGGCCGCGCCAGCTTAGGGGAGGTAGCCAGGGGCACTTGGGGACAGTGCAACCATGCCTTGTCCCCCGGCTTCCACTGTATTACGTGCGCCCGACCCAGCCTGAGGCGCTCATTCGCCTTTTGACGGAGGTCCGAGTTTAGCATAGCAGCATCCCGCGCCTCTGTTAATTTGGCCAGATTAAATTTGACGTGGTCAGCCAATTTAGTTTTCCCTTGCGGGTCGGGGATCTGCAGCTGGGCGCGAACAGGCGGGTCGGGTTCGCGACCGTACATGAGGTAAAAGGGGGAAAATCCCGTAGCTGCATGGGGTGCCATCCGGTATGCCGCCAAGACCCCTTGAATATGCAGGTCCCAGTCAGTCTGCGAGTCCGAGACCTGCTGTGACATCATTGACGTAATGGTGCGATGCAGGCGCTCGACCATTCCGTCAGTTTGCGGGTGATACGGGGAGGTACGAATTTTCTTCGTGCCTAAGAGGTCACAGACTTGTTTGAGTAATTTACCGGAAAAATTTCTGCCCTGGTCGGTCAGCAGCCGCTCCGGAGCACCTTTGTCCAGGACGTATCCCTGAACAAGGGCCTCCACGATGGCTGCTGCCGACTGGTTGGCAAGGGGCCAGGCCATAGGCCAGCGCGTAAAATACTCGACACCTGTCAAAAAATACCTTTTGCCCCTGGGGGTGGCGGGAAATGGGCCCAAAATGTCCAGCGCGACAAGCTCATTTATTCTGGATACTTTGATCGATTGCAAGGGCGGGTTAGACTCCCGCGCCGGCGGTTTCCGTTGCGCACACCGAGGGCATGATCCCAATAGATCCCCAACATCCCTCGTCATACCAGGCCAAAAAAAATCAAGTTGTAGCAGTGCAAGAGTCTTTTGGGTCCCCAGGTGTAATAGGCGCTCATGCGCGGCCCACACCACCTTGCCTCACAACTCAGAATGGACCACCAGCCGATGTCGCTGGGATTTGCCGTCCCAATGCATCAGCAGACCTTGCACCATTTCCCATGCATCCGAATCACCCTTCACCCGCCCAGCACCCCCGACGCGACGACGCCACCCGAGGAGGGAGGTATCCTCCATTTGGAGGCGCCCCCATTCAGTGACGGGCAACCCCAACAGGGAATCTCTTCCCTGTTGTTCGATCGAATTAGTAACCAATGGTTCGTCGTCGTCGGTGGCTGCCAAGATCGGAACCGATGCGTCCCCTGAAGACCTGCAACGTCCCGACCCCAGGAGGCATGCACATTCGGAGGTGGTTGGCATGCGCGACAGAGCGTCCGCATTCGTATGGCGAACGCCCTTACGGTAGGTGGTTTCAAAATCAAAGTCCTGGAGAACCTCCAACCATCGAGACAACTGTCCCGATGGTTGTTGAACTCGCAGGGCATACTGTAGTGCCGCATGATCTGTGCGGACGGTGAAATGCCGACCGTACAGATATGGGCGATACTGTTGGATGAAATAGACAATTGCCAACAGTTCCCTACGGGTGACACAATATCTTTGCTCCGCAGGAGACAACACCCGACTACCGTACGCGACCACCCGTTCCACGCCATCAACCACCTGGGAAAGCACACCCCCAATACCCGTGTTGCTCGCATCGGTGTCGAGCAAAAAGGGCTTAGAAAAATCTGGGTAAATCAAGGGAGGGGCTTTTACCAGGGCGTCCCGAAGGGAGCAGAAAGCAGCCTCCTCCTCTTGACCCCAGTGGAACCGAACCCCTTTAGATGTTAAAGCGTGCAGGGGTTTTGCAATTGTCGCAAAATCAGCGACGAACCGTCGGTAATACGACGCGAACCCAATGAAACTCCTGACCTCTCCCACCGAGGTGGGAGTCGGCCAGGAGCTGACACACTGCGTTTTGGCGGGATCGGTAGCAATACCTGAGCGTCCCACGATGTGCCCCAAATAACGCACCGAATCGCGCAACAAATGGCATTTTTGGGGCTTGAATTTCAAATTAGCAGCCCGCATCTTTAGGAAAACCGCCCGCAACCTCTGGAGATGTTCGTCAAAAGTTTTACTAAAGACGATAACGTCATCCAAATAAATGAGGCACGACTCCCATTGCAATCCAGCCAAAACCAATTCCATCAAACGCTGGAAAGTTGCCGGCGCTGAGTGTAAGCCCATCGGCAACCGGTTGAATTGGAACAGGCCATGCGGTGTACGGAAAGCAGTTTTAGGCTTTGAATCATCGTCCAGAGGAAGCTGCCAGAATCCCGAAAGTAAATCCAGTGTGGAAAAGAATCGCGCTCCCGCCAAGGCGTCCAGCGATTCATCCATCCGAGGGAGCGGGTATGCGTCGGCAACCGGAATTTTGTTAAGACGCCGGAAATCAACGCAAAACCGCAACGAACCGTCCTGCTTTTTAACCAGGACGATCGGCGCTCCCCAAGGGCTGGTGGAAGGAGAAATGATGTCGGCGGCCAACATGTCATCAACAGCCGATTTGACATGGTCCTTTTCGGCGGGACTCAACCGAAACGGATTTTGGCGAATTGGCGCGCTGTCACCCGTGTCAATATGGTGACGCAGCAGGTGAGTACAACCCAAATCGTATTTATTCCGACTAAAAACGTCGGAAAATTCCCGCAGTAGTGTTTTAAGTTGTTGACGCTCTGAATCTGACAGGTCCGTCGATCCCGCACAAAGCGCCTCGAGCCACCCTTCATCGCTGTCCGAATGCGGTCGCGGCGCAGGGACAACGCTGACGTGATTTGCGACGGGTTCCTCACATGGCACCGGCGTTGCGTGAGCAAGCACGGTCCCCTGTGGGACCACCACCGTCTGCGAGCCCACATTGAGGACCGCGATGAAGGGTTCACCGTCCCCTCTTACTATGGTCTGGGCCGGAAGTAAATGAGGTCCACTAACCCCGGCCCTAGACGGCCCCAGCAGAACCCCTTGGGCCCCAACACCCTTAGCGAAGGGCCGCCGAAGTTTCAAGGGAATCAACATTTGCGCCCCCGGAGGGACGCGCACCGTTCTCTCTACGAATGCCGGCACCGTCGCGAACGCCGTCCGAGTCGTAACAGGCGATGGCAGAAACGCCATGCGTCTGCCCGACGGGAGCTCAATACATCCCTGGTCGATCAATATCCTAATCGGCATTTTGGCCAGGAAGTCCGTCCCCAGCAGGCACGGAACCGCCAGCGAGGAGGAAACAAAAATCGGCCCAGACAATTTAATTTCCCCAATACAAATTTGGGCGCGAATTTGTTCGATGATGCCAAGTGAGCCCCCGTTAGCCGCATAGAATGGTACGTTAACAGGCATCAAAGGACGACTCCGGACAGGGAGAATATTGTAAATCAACTCCGAAATAATGGTCGCCGATGCTCCCGTATCGACCAGGATGCGCACTTCAACCCCGTCGATGTGCCCGACAACGGCCGACGACCCCGACGATGCGGCTACCACACGATCGGCCAGCACGGACCACTGGCCGGGTTCGATATGAGTACCCGGGGTGGTGCGTGATGGTGCGATGGTGCGCGATATCGGCCCCCCTCTCGTTGCGGTGTTTGAGTGCGTGACGGGTGTGTGCGTGGGCCAAACATGTGGGGTGCCGCGACTCGCCGGGTTATGATGGTGGAGCTTGTGATGAGGCCCGTCGTCCCGTTGAGGTGTCGTCCCGCGCTGTCGAGGAGCGCGGCACCCCGAGGCGACGTGGCCCCGGACGCCGCAGTTGAAACACCGCGGGAGCGCCGTTGGAGGAGACGGACGGTTGAAACGGCCCGGCCCGTCCCGGCCCCACCGTGCTCCTGTCGCCTGTTGCGGTCGGTGGTCGACGGCGTAGAGCTCCTCCGTCGGAATGGTGGCTGCAGCCACCGCACGCCCCGCCGATGCCCTGCTGGCTTTCCGCCGCAGTGACAGGAGGTTGGCGTGGAGGAGCCGCGCCGCCTGGAGCGATGTCATTTCCGTGTCCTCCCGGGCGACGACCGCGATGTCAAGGTCGTCTGCCAGGAGGAGGATCTTCTCCGTGACCATCGCGTCCACGCCGTCGTCGTCCATACGAGGGAAGGCCGACTTAGCCATCGCCAGGAGGCTCGTCCGATATGCTAGGGGCGACTCCTTCTCACCCCGCTTGCGGTCGTAAAATTGCTGTCGGCATTCAGCCGATGGTCCATAGACCCCGCCCAGCAGCTGTAGTGCCATCGGTAACGTAGACCGCTTCTCTCTCGGCGCCGATGTGAGGGCGGCGAGCGCGTCGCCGTCGAGGAGCGCCGGCAGCGCGCAGAGAGCCTCCTCATCGGACCATTTCGCCATCTCCTGATGGGCGAGGAAACGTCGGCGAAAACCGGCCCAGTCCCCCTCCGCGCCGATGAACTCCTTCAGCGGGGGCAGTCTCTGATGAAGCGCCAGCGGTCGTTGTGGACTCCCGCAGGCTGATGTCACCACCACTCGGCTGTGCGTCGGTGCGAACGGCCGATGGGATCGCCTGTCGCGCTTGTGATGACGTTGCAGCTTCAGCGACGGCGATGTCGGAGCGGATGTCTAGGCTGGCCACGCCCCGAACAGCTGTAGCGTCGATGGCGGGAATTTCAAATTCGGACTGCTCCGAAATGGCGGGAAGGCGCCCTGGTCGTTGGCTCGCCTCGCCCCGTGTTGGATCACCGGCCCCTAGTCGCGTGATGGTCTCCAGCGTGGCGGCAGCGGCATACAGCAGCTCCGCCAGCCTCCCGTGAGCCAGCCGTAACGCGTCTGGCTGTGGCCCCTCTTCATTTCGATGCCCCGGTAAGGAGGCGTCAGGCCCCGGCTGCACCTTGTCTTGTGGAGCCGTCTCGGGCTTGACGATCTCGGCAGTGTCTTCCTCCTGCGGTACTTTGGCCCGCGCTGTTTTCCGCGTGTCCATGTTCGAATTACTTCTGACACCAGTTGAAGTACCGGTGAAGACGCTTGACGCCGAGGTTGAGGCACACGTATATTTATTTCACAATACGACAGTGGGCATATACACACTCGAGGGGGTATCGGCCCCCTCACCCGTATAACTCGGGATACACCCCTAGCTAACTCTGTCCTAGCCCCGAATCCTCCACTAATGGGCTAGGGGAGGCTAACTGGCCCGACACTGGTAAGTCGGGCCCGGTACCCGGAGTTCCAGACCAGCTCTTACAAGAGCACCGGCTCTGGCTTTCGGGACCACGCCGCTGGCTCAGTCCTGTCCGGCCCTGAAAAGGACATCGAACTAGGGGAGTCCAGGGCTCTATCTAAGACGTCTTCAGTCTTCTTCCCTTAGCTTAAACATAACTGACTCGAGCCCTTTGAACATTCCCTTTTATACCCAACCCCTCCCTGAGGGGTGGGGCCCCGGGGGATCATAACGTTCGAACCAGCCCCCCCCCAGGGTGTCTGGCTCGGACGTCGTAGAGGGCACCTCCTTGTGCACTTACGTAGCCCCGCCCACTGTGTTTGTTTTCCATAGGCTGCCATGCATAACGGGCCCTCTCTTTAACACCCCTACACATACAACATATACCACGGGCTTTTGTTCTAGAGAATAATTGTGCACGCGGTGCACTACGTCCAGGCAGTGTTAGTTTCCGTGCAATAATCACTCGTTTTCTGGAGCTCAGCCCCAGAAAGCTCCGACCACTAAGCCGTTGATTCAACTGCGGGCAGGTGTGAGAGAGGACAACTTGCGTCGCCGTGAGTTAGAGGGACTGCCTTTCCACCGTGCAGCTCGACCACGGGTTGACAACCAAAATAATAAGAGCAGCGGTTGTTTTGTTTCTTGTACGGTAACAATTTTTTATTATAATATTTCAAGAGCTGCAATGCCTTGGTAGCGCCATGTTAACTACATCGCCTGATATACGGGAGGTCGTGGTTTCGATCCCGACCCTGAACGCGTGTATATTTGGACTTTGCATGTTCTCCCCGTGCTCTCGTGGATAATTCTCCGGGTCCGCCCGGTTTTCCCCTCCACAGTTATAATAAATAATCGAGTGCCTTTCGAGTATTTGGCTGCTGTGCATTTCCAATCGATAGGCCACTTCGTTGAGCTCTCATTGGTGAGAGCCGGGTCGCTTCTGAATAAAAAGCGCTACATACCTCAGTGGGGCCTTACCTGGTAAAAATAAAAAAAAGTTTTTTATTTTGTTTAAAAAATCTACGAGACGGTGGGCCCTGAATTAATAACGAGCCACGAAGCGGTCCTTAAAAAGCCGCATGCGGAACCGGAGCCGCCCGCTGCTTGCCGACAACCTCCGAGCTACGCCCGAGGGTTCGGGTCCCCACGCGGACTTTGCGGCGTCGCCGGTAAACCCCGAACGACACAAACCGCGTCTCGTCGGGGGGGGGGGGGGGGGGGGGGGCTTCGCGTCGCCGGCACCGCGCTTGTCACACCCCCCCCACCCCCCCGTAACGCGAGCTGTCTCGCACAGAAGCTAGCACAATGGTCTAGAGTAAGCCCCGTACAATCCACCCCCCCCACGACCCACCCAGACTAGTGACTGCAACCGAGTCAATACATCTCTGTCTGCACGCGGCTCACGCAGTCGGAGATTATGTAACATATTTGTCCACGTAACGCAGAATGAGAATGTGTATGTATTCGCGCTGGAGGAATCCGACGAGCTCTAAAGCTCTTTGTCACGTGTGCGCCGTAGGTTTTTACAGACGTGTCGTATTTATCCGCTCGTTCACCAACACCTCTAACCCTAACCCGGACCTGTTTTTTTTGCTTTTGATCAGAATCTATAATGCTAATTTATTTTCAAGCGGTGGCCTCTGATTGATATTTTTTCTTCCGAAGCGTGCAAAGTTGCCATTGACGTATTTGGCGTTTTGGGGGAAAAAAACGATCTCGGGTCGGCTGTTGCCATCTAAAAAAAAAACACGCGTGGTTCCTACGGCCACTCTTGGGGCTGAGCGCGCGCGATAGGCATCTGCCGGACGCTTGCAGCGATGAATTTGGCTTCTGTGCGGGACGACCGCTGCGTTCCAAGAAGGAGGAATTAGGGTTAATATGCGCCCCGAGTGCCTCGTAACATTATTGGTGTAACTTGGCAGGAGGGGACGAGCCTTAGAATGGATGCAATCTTTCATGAGTTTTGAAGGATTAACTTCGACCAAAGAAGTTATTGGCCAGTATTCTTTATTTTAAATTATTATTATTTCCATTTGCCGCCTAACTTTCAGGAGCAGTGCCTTGGCGTGCAGCATCAGAATGCGTTGTTTTACCGGAGTTGCTCTGACTCGTATCGCAATGTTTACATGTTCACTCGTTTGTCACTTGCTTGATCGTGTAATCCCCATTCTGGCTCCCAATCCAATCCCGGATCAACTCGAAGATTTCAGTCAGCGTCTGCCTCTGCCGGCCTCTCAGCTGTCGTCTCAGTCTGCTGCCCTCCACGCATTCGCATACCTCTCCACTCTCATCTCACTCGACTCTCCCCCACGCATTCTGCTACCTCTCCTGTCTCATCTCGCTCTACTCCCCTCCATGCACTCTCCTACCTCTCATCGCACTCTACTCCCCTCCACGCACTCTCCTACCTCTCCCCTCTCATCGCACTCTACTCCCCTCCACGCACTCTCCTACCTCTCCCCTCTCATCTCACTCTACTCCCCTCCACGCACTCTCCTACCTCTCCCCTCTCATCTCACTCCACTCTCCCCCACACACTCTCCCACCTCTCCCCTCTCATCTCACTCCACTCCCCTCCACGCACTCTCCTACCTCTCCCCTCTCATCTCACTCTACTCCCCTCCACGCACTCTCATACCTCTCCACTCTCATCTCACTCAACTCTCTCCCACGCACTCTCCTACCTCTCCCCTCTCATCTCACTCGACTCTCCCCCACGCACTCTCCTACCTATCATCTCACTCTACTCTCCCCCAAGCACTCTCCTACCTCTCATCTCACTCTACTCCCCTCCACGCACTCTCCTACCTCTCCTCTCTCATCTCACTCGACTCTCCTCCACGCACTCTCCTACCTCTCCACTCTCATCTCACTCTACTCCCCTCCACGCACTCTCCTACATCTCCAGTCTCATCTCACCCTACTCTCCCCCACGCACTCTCCTACCTCTCCCCTCTCATCTCACTCTACTCTCCCCCACGCACTCTCCTACCTCTCATCTCACTCTACTCTCCTCCACGCACTATCCTACCTCTCCCGTCTCATCTCGCTCTACTCCCCTCCATGCGCTCTCACGCTACAGCAAGCAAAGCTTCTGCCTAAGCCCCCAGGCAACCTTCGCTCAATGGGAGGTCGCTCATTTTCCTCTGCTGCCCCCACGGTCTAGAACTCCCTTCCCCCAGCCCTCGGTGCTATCGATTGCCTGCCCATATTCAAGTCCAAATGCAACTTCGCCATTATCTGCCTATGATTGTCTCTTATCCCTTCATCAAACACGAGATGGCTGATCTCTGCCCTCGCCCCACTGTCTCTGTGCAGGACCTTGAGACGAGGTGGTAATTTGGTCGCTACGTACATTTAAAATTGCGTTACTTGTTACGGCCATGATGGGCATCTCTTTGGGAGATGTCAGACTGACCTTAGGCCGGAGTGAAAACATCGAGACCAAAAGCGAAGAAAACAGCAGAATAGGAGTAGAAAAAAAACACCTAGGCAGTCTCCAAAGACAACGATCCTCCCACCCCATATAGCCTTAACAGACTGTTGGGGCAAGTGCTGTTAGCGAGCACCTATGAAAGCCGACACGGCACACGAGGGAGTGGGTGGCCAGCACCATCTATGTCTCCCTCGTGGAAATGTTTAGACACCATTGCACCAAGTGCTCATTTGAAGTCAGCCTGCTCCCCCCATTCCACCCACATGCCACTTGTCGCGTGCTCTGTAGCAAAACACATAAAATAAACCTGAAACAGAAGAAAGTGATGAAAAAAATAAATGGGTCCAGTTTATCCGAGCCCGCAGAGATGACTTCTTCTGGCCCCGTCGCGTGTTGCTCGGCACGGTCACTTGTCAAGCAGTACGCGGAACAACAGCACACAGAACAAGAACACGCGGAATAACAACACGCGGAACAACACGCGGAATAACAACATACAGATCAACACCATGCGGAACAACAACACACGGAACAACACGTGGAATAACAACACACAGATCAACAACACACAGATCAACACCATGCGGAACAACAACACACGGAACAACACGTGGAATAACAACAGGCAGATCAACAACACACAGATCAACACCATGCGGACAACAATACATGGAACAACACGCGGAATAATAACACACGGAACAACACCATGCGGAACAACAATACATGGAACAATAACACAGAACAAGACACGGAAGCAACAGCGTTCAGAACAACAAAAACACACGGAACACACAGAACACACACCGCGGAGTCATGCACCACGGACACTAAAAGCCGGAGATTACGACGCGAATTTGCATGCGAATGCAAATTCGTCTGAAGATTTAAGCAGACTTCCCCCCCGCACCGCACCTGCAGCCCTCGGTGACACAACGACTCATCGATTCGCGTCGTCGCTCTATTTATTTGTGCTGAACACGGCAACGTCCAAGGGGGTTTCATATCACCCGCGCGCAGCGTGCCCAGAGCAGCACCAACAGCCGCAGTCCCGTCGCCAGGGGACCGCGGCCAGCAAGGAGGAGAGTTCCGACTGCTGGTTCTAAAAGAGCCCCCCCCCCCAAGTCCGCCCCATCTCTCTCTGTGTGTCTCTCTGGTGGCACGCCTCGACAAATTCCGACACAGAAGCACGCGGCGGTGGCGCACGTCGAGGGCGGGGTGGGGTGGCCGGTGCCGATCCAAGCTCGCCGCCACCACGCGCACGCCACCTTCGACATGACGACGTCCGCTCGGGAAATATTCAAACTATTGAAACAATGTAAGTCGTCGCTTGATTTATTAAACCCCAGCGGCACCGTTTGGCTATTTTCATCGCGCGTCGGAAAGCCGAACGCCACCCGGCCGAGACCGACGGGGGATTTGCAAGCGCGCGAGACGAGTGGACACGACAATGGGAGCTTCTGATCTCTGCGTAGACGGTCTCGAAACAGCGTCGGCGCAGTGTTCTCGCTTCGCTCCTTTTTTTTACGTGACTATTTGTTTTGTTGTTACTATATTGATCATATCTGGAGGTAGTTTCCATGGCCGTGTCACTCGTGATAGCGGCTTTCAGGTGTTATGTTGAACCCCCGAGAATGTTAAAGGTGCCATAGTCTGACTTGAGCATTGGTTTCCCTTCTGAATATTTGAACCGCCTCTATGCTTCTGCGATAAACCACTCAACCATTTCTTTGCAGTCAATTCTCCGTGCATTTTCAACTTAAACCCTGTTGAAACAGTCGCTCAGTTTTATTCCAGTAAAATTTAAAAATGTCCATACCATCCGTTATTCATCCTAGGTGCTGACCAATGCGTCGCTTAACTCGCACCCATCGGCGTAGCTGCCGAATGTGCGATGTGGGTGCAATTGCACAGGGGCCCGGGGGATGGAGAGGTCCAAGCGTCGGGCTCGGACAAAAGGGAGCTCAGTTTAAATCCTTGTACCAGGGCCAATGCCAACCACGTATGTATTCTAGATTTGAAGCTTTCGTGACTGCAATGATTCATATTCTTAAGTTTTTTCGGTAAAGTCACGTAGATAAAAAATTAAAATTTATAAAAGTCAAATTAAATAAAAATATGAAATAAAATAAAAAATAGATTTTATTGTTTATTTAACTTTTATTAATTTATATTTTTTATCTACATGACTTTACCGAAAAAACCTAAGAATATGAACCACGTATGTATTTGTTTGTGTGTACGTTGAACTTCTTTCGCACCGTGCATAGCCAACCGTGCCAATCGGAGGTGCGGGGGAAAGGACAACAAAGTTATACACAACAAAAGCCAGCAGCGATCTCGCGAACTATAACTATGGGTTTGGGGGATTGGGTAAAAATCGTATGCACGCATTGCAGAACTCCACCGCGTGTCTCAAAATATAAATGAAAACATGTTTGAGTCAGTCAGCCAATCGGCATTCCAGACCAATATTGTTCAAAAGTGCGTATTTAAGCGACCAAAATGCCGGACCGGTTTCCACATTCTGGGTCACGTCAACAGAGTCAGGCCGGCTAAACAGCCTGGGGCTCGCACTGGCCGTGACAGAGGCAGGCGGTTAAGATGGAAGAGGGGAGCGTGAATAGATGGGGACTGGAGAGCCAATAGATATGACAGCCTTGGTAGAGGGGCAAGGTGGTGCAGTGGTAACCGTTGTGCCCTTCACAGCAAGAATGACCTGGGTTCCACTCCTCCCTGCGCTGAATGTGTGTCTTCTCCCCCTGTTCTCGCACGGGTTTTCTCCAAGATCCCAGGTTTCCATCCGTAGCTGTGAAAACATTATAATGTCATTGGTTGTCGGCCCAACATCCCAATTCAACAGGGCCCTCCTGGTGAATAAGAGAGCCTTCGGACTCAATGGTGGATTTCCCCGGGTAATTAAGTAAATAAGTAGGAGTAAAAAAATTATAATAATAAAAATAAATATGCGAGACACTGGGGCTTGGCGGATCGCAGCTGTGCGCGCCGGCCCCTGAGAGCTTGAAGTTCTTCAGTGGCTCTCGAGGGATTCCGACTCTAATGAAGATGAAAGATCAGTCTGATCCTTTAGTTAGAAGGCACTCGGCTCCCCGCCACGCCTTATATCAAAGCGCCTCGGCCCCGAATACTCAAGGCTCCACCAAAGCCGAAGATTACTTTTTCGAAGGCTTCAAAGCCTCCCATGGGCAGTAATTACAATAAATAGGTGTTTCTGGTATCAAGTGCATTGTACGGTAATAGCTTGTTTCATTTTTCGGAATGCCGTTTCATCAGCGAGAAATGTAAGAATATGCCACGATGGATGATGACATTGTTTAATTACTGGAGGCTCAGCAGATTTGTAAACATGTCGCGGATTGCACCTTGGGTTTTACGTGACCACAGCTTCGCAAAAAGAAAACGTCAGCGGGTATAATATACATGTAAAGCTTTGTTTTGATTGGCACTCTGTAAGCATAAAAGTAGACAATATAATTTTATATATTTCTTACAAACAATGCCTTACCATCTTATTGTTGTTGTTCAGGTTTAGTATCCGCCCTTTCGCTGCCAGCGCGCGGAGTTCACACTTCATGCAGCAAATCTGGCTGTGACGGTCCCACCTGATGACGGAGACTTGTGTTGCCTCCAAAACGTCGTGATTTTTATGATTTTATTTATTTAAATTTCATTTTTTACCTACGTGACTTTACCGAAAAAACTAAGAGTATTCACAACGTTCCCCAAACAAGCCGTCAGCACCCGATGCGAAACGTCAGACTCCGTGTGGTCGAACGACGCGGCCAGACGCCGCCTGCACGCGCATTGCGGAGCGGCTCGGGGCTGCCGCTTGGACCCGCGCGGTGGATCTCCCCCGCGGCGGTCCCGTGGGATTTTCTCCGGGTCCTCCGGGTTTTAAAATCCTTTATATTAAGTTCGCTTGCTTGCTTAGGACCGTGCAAATCTTTCGGTCGTTTTTTAACCCACTTCCCGTGATCCAATCGAGCTGACATTTTGCACACAGACTCGTTGTGCGTGACAATTAATTTTCGTGAAAAAAAAAAATTCCAAAATTTTACACTGTTTAGCGAAATTTTTTTAAATATTTAATTACCAATTGTTTAATGCTGCCAGACAATTATCTGACCCATAGGTGGCAGCCATCTCAAGCCAGAGGATGAGAGGACTCTAGCCGCCCCGAGGCCACGCATATAAAGTATTTATAGTGAAAAACTTTGTTTTTACGAGTTTACTTGTTTTCCGTCCACATTTAGAAACAACGTCACGCGTTTTGAGCGCTTGGCTGCTGCGACAAAATGTCCACGTGGTGATGATGATGGTGATAAGCCACTTTGTTGAAGCTGTCATCTGTGTCCAGGTCGCTTCTGAAAAATAGATACACAGCTCAGTCGGGGCCTTAGCTGGTACAATAAAAATAGTGACTAACGTTTTGCGAAGAATGAAAACAGATACAAAGCTACACCTCAGCTCAAGGAGAAAAGAAATACTTGCGGTTACAATGATCTGACAATTCTGACAGACGTCGAGGGCTTCAGCTGAATCAGGACAATAGTCACTGCAATGAAACGTGCGAGGAGGTGGTGGTGGTGGTAAGCAGCGCATGATCAGCACGATCCCCAGCTCAGCAACGCAAAATGCGCTGCAGTGCACAGGGGCGGGACGAGCAGTGGGGTGTGGAATGACAGCAGAGACTAAACTAAAAACATTTCTTTTTTATTTTACCAGGTAAGACCCACTGAGCTACGTAGTTCTTTTTCAGAAGCGACCTGGCCACAGATGACAGCTTCAACGAAGTGGCTTATCGCGTGGAAATGTATCGCAGCTAAATACTCGAAACGCGTGTTTCTAAAAGTGGAAGGAAAAACCAGAGAATACGGAAAAATCCACGCGACTACGGGGAGAACGTGCAAACTCCACTTATACACCAGGTGTCAGGGTCGAGATCGAACCCACCTGTATACCTTGCGAGGTAGTTAACATCTCACCACCGTGGCATCCACCAACCACCGAAAATTAATTATATTTATTATTGATTATATTTGTGCCCTGTTTTGGATTCTTTCTGTAGCGTGTTTTTGTCTTCTAGTTTGTTATTTTATTCCGATGTCGATTTGCTTCACTGTACTGTGTTTATGTATTTGATTTTGACACTCTGGTGACCGAGGTCACTCACAAATGAGGCTAAACCTTGTCTCTTGAGTGCTCACTCAGTTCAGCAAACTAAACTTGTAACCTAAACTATACAGGCGTCGGGGTCGGGATCGAAACCACGACCTCCTGCATACCAGGCGAGGAAGTTAACATCTCTCCACCGCGGCACCCAGTGTAGCAACAGCCCCATACTCTGCTGTGGTGTGAGGTATGGGACCAGGGCTCAATCCCTGGATCTTCACGCACCTGCAGTGTGGAGTGGTGGATCAGTTGTGAACGCACTGGGCAATGAACATACATCAACTCTCAACACTATCACGGCGTGAAGATTTTCTCATCAAGCAGTGGATGGACAAAATGACTGCACATTTGTACTCTCAATGCATGCGTTGGCCTTCGTGTAAACACAAACACGCTCGTGATGTTCACGAACAGCACTTGCCCGAACAGTCTGTTAACAGGCTACATGGGGATATTTGTCTTGAGGGAGCGGTGGTGTAGCGGTTAGCGCCACGCTGCGCTACAAATCCGACGACCCAAGTCCGACACCGGTGACGATTATCTGAACCAGGACTGGGCCTCCCCTAGATCGACTCAGCCTCTAATGAGTACTTGGTGCGGTGTGTAAACATGAGCACTGGGGAGACAAAGGCGGCCAGGAGTGATTGCTGGCCACCCACCCCCCAGTATGCCGTGCCGCACCTGCATAGGTGCTCGCTAACAGCACTTGCCCCAACAGTCTGTTAGAGACTATAGGGGGATCGTTGTCTTTGTATGTGTGCATATAGAAACACACAGTTATGTTAGGGAGTATAAAATAAATAAGTACTTGCCGAAGCGTGCCGGTCAGGCAGATGCTCTGGATAGCAGCCAGCACCTCTTTCTTATACCAGAGCAGGTGGAGAGAGAGAGAGAGAAATTAAATATAAATAAAAAAGATGGAGCTTTCAGCAGGTGGGAGAAAAAAAATTTTTGACGTGACGCTGGAAATGGGCCACGACGCTTTCACCGAATAAAAACACGGCCGGCGGAGACTCGGCCCAAATGTTCAGCGCCGCCGCGAGCCCTTCGGCGAGAGGGAACCCCACGGCCACCATTCTCTCGGTTCCGAGCGCGACCAGCTGGATGCTCTAAGCTGCCACTAAATGCTCTCCGTCGTAAAGGAGGTTGCTATCACGGTTGGGGTGAGAGAGGGGAGTGGGTGGGTGAGAGAGGGGTGGGAGAGCGGGGGGCGGTTGGCAGGGCGGAGCGGGCGTCGGGAAAAACAAAAAAAAATCACCAAAAAAAATTCCATCGACAAAAAACTCGATGCGGTGACGTCTCATTTCGGAGGCATGAGTCTGCACGCGGTGGCCGTGGTGCATGCCACCCCTTGTGGTATTTTGGCTCGACTCTGCGTCGCAATGGGCAAACTAAGGGCATTAATTTACATCGGCCGCTTCGCGTGGGAGGACGTTTGACGGAATTAATAAAGAAGTGAAACGTCTTTAATTATCCGCGCTCTCTTTGGCTGTTATTGTTGTAACTCACCTTGAGAGAGCCCCCCCCCTCCCCTCCCCCGCCGTGCGTCCATCCACCGGGTGTTCGCTGTCACAGCTTTAGCACTCGCCCGTTTAACATTACAGGGACCTTCATGCTAAAGTGTTCATAATATACATAAAGCACAGACAAAGTGAAAGTGCTTTAACTTGTAAACTGACACAACCTGCAACGCTACTGCGGACAGACGGAGCCGAAGCCAAAGCAGATGTCCGCATTGGCGCGGGAATTTAATTTCGAGCACCAAAATCGCAACGCGACTCGGCTACACCGCTCATTGTTATAACAGCCCTCCCCAAAACGCACATGTGAAACCGTGGTGATCATGGCTTTGCTGTTTGACTCAACCTTGCCTCGTGCTCGTGAATGTTGCACAAGTGCAGGGTGTGTTCCGCCGCAGAGGAGAACCGTCGGCAAACGTCGGCTGACAGAACCAGCGGAGTGGGATTGTTGACAGCCCTGTTTGTCAATCCACTGCTGGATGGAGGCCTCACGACACCGTGCACGTCACGTGCACCTCCGACTGGCGCGGTTGGCTACGTACGGTGCGAAAGAAGTTCAACGTACATGCATTCAACATGCGCACCTCTGACTGGCACGGTTGGCTACGTACGGTGCAAACGAAGTTCAATGTGCATGCATGCGGGTATTTGACCATACATCACCACACCAATGAGTGTGGGTTGTTTGTGAAGGTTGGGGAGCACAGAGATTGGGGCTTAGTGCAGTATAACGAACGTGCTCTACTGTCCTCACTTGACGACTTATGCCCAGCAGCAAAACTACAGCGCCCATGCAAAGCACTTTTTCTAGATGCAATCCCACGTAGTTTTCGAATTCTGGGGAGATCAGTGCATTGGGGGCGATTTGGTCACGGACATCGGGACGGATACTCTGTTGGGGTTTGTGAAAAATCGCAGCGAGCAGGCTAAGGGAGCACGATCGCTTAAGTAGCCACGCTTTAATCTTGCGTGGGCATGTCTTGGAGACGTGGGTATTAACGTGTGAACTCATTAATACAGTCACACTCAGCCACAACCAAACGGTATTATCGTGACTTTCTGCAAATGTATGCAGCGTATACATTGGTAAAACGTTTAAACAATTGATCGTACAGTTTTTTTGGGGGGGGGAGGGTGAGATTGCGTAAATATCTAAATGTGTCGTTCAACCCGCCACCACCCGACACAGCTAATCAGTAAGGTTTGTCACGTGAACAGAACGTGCCGATTCATACCGGCACCATCAGGCGGCAGCCTGATTGTAATTACTGGCGAAACGTCGTACTGGGATTGTAGATGTTGTGGATTTTCTCTCCAGCACACCGGTGTGCTGTACTAATAACGAATTGTCATGTTCGGTGACAACCCTTACTTATTGTCTGTGTCGGGTGGTGGCAGGTTGAACGACACATTAATATATTTACGCAATCTCACCCTCCCCCCCCAAAAAAACTGTACAATCAATTGTTTAAACTTTTACCAATGTATACGCTGCATACATTTGCAGAAAGTCACGATAATACCGTTTGGTTGTGACTGAGTGTGACTGCATTAATTAGTTAATACGTTTTACCAATGGTTGAACGACACATTCATATATTTACGCGATCTAACACGAAAAAAGCCTGTATTATGGATGCCATTGGTCGCGAAAGCCTACTCCGTGTTAAACATCTTAACAATTATATGTAAAGCTGCATGGCGTACCAGCATAATAAAAGCACATACTTGTTACGCGCTGCCAGAGGCAAATTACCAGCAGATTACTCGCTACTTCAGCTTCAGAGCATCGCCCGGGTTCCTTTGCTACTTCTCAAACAATTGACAAATATTTTGGCGGTTTTAATTTCAATGAAGAATAAGGGCAAAGGAGTGGGGGGGGGGGGAGGCGAGTAGGGGGCGAGGGGGTCTGCGTGTTGGGTGTTCGGGCGTTCCATTCGCAAAGCCCTTGGAAGTGCGGCGCTGTTAAAATGCTAATCCCAGGTCCCAATCGCTTCAATTACGCGGTGCAAGAGTAACGAGCCGGTGGATCTTGGCAGGGACGGAGTGCTCCCGCAGAGAGGCACCGAGGCAACCTCATGCATTATTCAGCGTTGGCGCCTTTGGAAACACAAAACAGCGAAAATAAATCTCTGGTTAAAATGTGAGATTACAAGGACAATCCTCGCCCCTGTTCCCAGCGCCTCAATTCGGCTTGTTTTTTTCCACCCCGACTGAAATGCATCGGCTTTTCCGTTCTGCTGCCGACACACAACATCTCCATAGCAGCCCCCCCCCCTCCAGATCTGGTAGGGATATTTTTTTTGGTGGGGGTGGGGGGGGGGGGAGAACGGTGCTCAGGGATTAGACCAATAAAGTCGCCGAAAGAAGGAGAAAGCATGAACGACGAGAGTTTTCCGTGTCCCTACCCAACTGGATGCTCGGCGAAGAAAAGCCGCCCTCTGACCCCCAGCCCCCCCCCCCCCTCCGCCCCCGGCAAATCCCATTTGGTGATTACTCGGCGCGTCTTGCGGTGCCGCGGGAATGGATGATCGTGTAACGATTTTAATGTCGACCGACGCCGCTGTGGGCCGCCACCCATGCCCTCCTCCTCTGCCGCCACCGCCACCGCCACTACCTCACTCCAATGCCACCCCCATCGTCCACACTCACAACCTTCCCAAATACGGCAACGTGCAGGCCCTCCCCTCCCCCCGCCTTCCCACCACCGTGCTTGTCCCTGTGTGGATCGTGATGGGATGGCTGGGCGGCGGGAAGAGAAAGACATCAATTTGTGTGGAGCGCCGATGTTCAACTGGGTGATGGAGGTTCTGTTCATTAATGTCAGACTCATCGTCATCAGCAAATTTAGCTGTGACGGTCCCACCTGATGACGGAGACTTGTGTTGCCTCCGAAACATCGTGATTTATTATTTTATTTCTATTATTTTTATTATTTATTTTTTACCTAAGTGACTTTACCGAAAAAAACCTAAGAGTATGGGTGATGGAGGTACTGTTCATTAATGTCAGACTCATCATCATCAGCTTTGTCGATCCACTGCTGGATGGAAGCCTGCCGAAGCTGCAGCCACCTCCCACGCTCCAGTGCCTTGCTCACAATGCAGCAATCCATCCAGCGCCTGCAAAATCGACAGATTTCCATCGCTCCATCTCCCCGGTGCGCATCCCCATGGACGCGTTTCTGGCCGTCACTGCGTCATTATCTCTTCTGGTGGCGAGCCCGACCCAAACCCACGTACTTATCTTGATACCTTGGATGATGCTACTTGTATTGAACACGCCCTATTACTCGGGGAAAAACACCGAGTCCAAAGTTTCTTTTTTTTCACGAGTGTCTTCCATTGGCACGTTTTGTCAATTAACTAGCACGTGCTCTCTAATCCACGTGCTCCTCTTTCCATCTCTCAAATCATCATCATCATCGCCATTTATTATTTATACCGCTAAGCCTCCCATACGGTACACCTCGAGGCGCTGAAACAAACGGAGGGGGGCATTTGAGATGGTACCAGGGTTCATCACTCAGCGAGGGAGAGCGATTGCAGACAAAAATACACGGTGCAAAAGCAAAACAAACAACATTGCAAAGCTCAGACCGCGCTCGAGACGATCATCTCGCTGTCGTTCTCTGCATTCGAGTTATCCGTACGCGATCTGGATTTGAGGATATAAACACCAGGGCGATATGTGCCGCGGTAAATAAACTATGAACTGAGCCATTTTTATTTTACCAGGCAGTGCCCCACTGAGCTATGTGGCGCTTCTTTAGAAGCGACCTGGACACAAATGATAGCTCAACGAAGTGGCTTATCACGTGGACATTTGTATCGGCCAAATGCTCGAAACGCGTGATGTTGATTCCGAATGTGGAGAGAAAAAAATCGGAGGACCCGGAGAAAATCCACGCTGCCACAGGGAGAGACACACGCAAAACTGCAAATATACAATAGGCGTCAGGGTCGGGATCGAACCCACGACCTCCTGTATACCGGTCGAGGTAGTTAACATCTTGCCACCGTGATTCTTCTACAGCGGGCAAACCTTTTGTCAGCAGCACCCACACAGGTGTTGAGACCAAATACATTGTTGTCGAAAAACCATTTAGACCCCATACACACACAGCTCACAGAGCGATACAAGACGAGTATAACGAGATACCGGCGAATTAATACAAGCAAATGCAATTATTCTGAGCACTTATACGCAATGAAACAAAATTTAAAAAAACAAACGCTACCGACTATTACTGGTAATGTGCTGGTAGACCGAACCAAACAGCCACTGACCAAATCACCCGCTGTACGTCCTGTCTCGCCTGATCTCACAAGCTAAGCAGGTTTGACCCTGGATAGTGCTTGGATGGGTGACCAACCGAGCGTTCAGCCAGGAGCTGCAGGCAGCCAGCCAGCGGGGCGACGTGCGGGCAGTAGGGGGCATCGTTGAACTCCACTCTCGCGCTCCTACGACGGCGCTCTCACTACCACGCTCTCACTACCACGCTCTCACTACCGGACTACCACGCACCCACTACCGCACTACCGCGCTCCCAAGGCTATGCTCCCCCCCCCCCCCCCGCCATCTGCCAACCCCGCACCTCCGATTATCACGGTCGGCTTCGTACGGTGCGAAAGAAGTTCAACACACACAGCCCATAGGCTCAACACTGCGCCTCCGATTAGCAGGGTTGCATTTGTACGGTGTGAAAGAAGCTCAACAAACAAACACGCAACGCACGCACTAACCCAGCGTGGTGCAACACGGGTCCACCCGTAACCCCCTAGGGGTGAACTCGCGCGCCTCGTGGCGGTGCCAGCGGCCACGTCTGCACGTTGCGCGGCGCGGGGCGCGTTCACGCGCTGAGACGTGGGCCTCCTGCGTTTGGCGTCGTCGAATTTGTAAAGGATCGCGAACCGAAGGTGGCACCACTCGGAGGTCCGCGATGGCCACGTAACCCTCGAACCCACGGCACAAGGGGACACCACCACCAGCAACAACAACAACAACCCCCATTCGCCACTAAGTGGCGGTGACGTCACCACGACGCTTGTGCTAGGCTACGTGCACGTTGAGGCCACGTGAAGTGTCGAACGCCCGCTGGCAGGTCACGGGGCAGACCCAGCAGGTGCCACGGGTCGACTGACTGAGATGACCGGCAGATGCACGACCTGTGCTCCCTACTGTGCCAACTTGCTGTGCTTTAGACACCCGGCGCTCTGCTCGTTGTTGTGAGCGTCGCTCCTCCGCCCTCCGTTGTTGTTGGAGGGCGACTGCCTTCAACTGCCCAGTAGCGTCCTTCACGAGCCTCCTCCACAGAGGCCGATCTTGATACCGCTGGTACCAGTCATCGGCAAGTCCACTCAGCTCCACATCCTCCTGCACCACATCACTCCATCTCTTCTCTAGTCCGTTCCGCACCCGTTTATCCCCCTCTATCCGGCCGAACAAAAGCTGTTTGCGCATGCGGTGACTGGGCATGTGGGCTACGTGACCCAGCCAACGCAGCCTTGCCTGCTGTAGGAGCTCACCGATGGGACTTTGTCCAGATCTTTCAAGGATTTGTGAGCTCCTCACACAATCCAGCCAGGTTAAACCCAGGATGGATCGTAGGCAGGCCAGCCTAAATGTTTCTAACCGGCGAAGATGCTCCATTAGGGGTGTCAACATTTAGCAAATGTAGAGAAGGGAGAGAATGACCGTGGCCGGGACGACCTGAAGCTTCGTGCGGAGCGACAGACCAGGTAGCTTCCACACAGCATTACGTCACCGATGAAAAGATAATGCCACTCGACTCATTCGGAGTGAGACCTCTGCTGTCAAACTGGAGCCGGTCATGAGCACACTGCCCAGGTATGGGAAACTCTCCACTCTCTTCACAACTGCCCCATCACCAATTGGGAGTTGTGGGGGTGGAGTGTCCGATGGTACAAAATACCCATGCAGGTGGTTTGTTTTGGTGGGGCTGATGGTAAGGCCCCACCTCTTAGTGGCAAGCTCCAGGTTCAGCAGCAGCGCCTCCAACTCCTCCTCTGAGTGAGCGGCAATTACCAGGTCATCGGCATACATTGTATCTGTACCAGATGGAAATTCCTCCGGTACAGTCATCTAAGGCTTCATGAACTACGTGGTCTAAAAAAATGGTAAATAATGTGGGAGCCAGAGGACATCCCTGTCGCACCCCAATGTGAACAGGGAATGGCTCCGACTCCCGGCCACGAAGTTTTACCCGGGCCCGCTCACCATCATGAAGGTCCTTAATGATCGTGAGCAGAGGGTCAGGGACTCCGAAAACACGAAGAATAACCCAGAGCCCAGGCCTACCGATGGTATCATAGGCCTTGACCAGGTCAATAAAGCAGATATGTAGATTTTGTTGAAATTCCCTATACCTCTGCAGTAGCAGACGGACAGAAAATATGACATTTGTGCTGGACCGCCCTTTCCTGAAACTGCATTAGAGCTCCGCAAGCCTCTCCTCATCGTGCCTGACAAGGCGATGTGGAATAATCCTTGCCAGGACCTTTCCCGGCACACTGAGGAGTGAGATGCCCCTGTATTTGTTACAGTCTGTGCGGTCCCACTTCTTAAACAGGGGGTACACCAGGGCATCCTTCCTATCCTGCAGAACCCGTCCAGTGGTCCAGACTGTTGTTATGATGTCATGCCGGGCAGTCTGTGCACAAACGCCACCCTCCCTCAGCATTTCGTTTGGAAGATCATCTCTGCCGGTGCCTTTCCTGGTCTCAGACTCGAGATCGCCTTTAGTACTTCCTAGCAGATGGCACCTCAGCCAGCCACTCGCAGGAGGTGACGTCTTCTTCCAATATTTGAGACACCACCACCACCACGACCACCACCACCACCACCACCGCCGCCGCCACCACCTACAACCACCCTCCTCCTCCTCCACGCAGGGCATCAATCCATTTCCTACGTCGCCTTTGTACGGCCTGTAACAGATTAACTCTTTTATTTTAAGTTTTTTTTTATTGTTCACTTATATATTTATTTATTCAACCGCTGCATGAGAACCGCACGGAGTCTAGAAAACGGGAGGGACTTCATTGCAAATACACACCGATAGCAACAAGCTTCACGTCCGATTAACTCTGAATGAGGCGCGGAGATTTATGTGGAGCTGGAATCATCTCCCCGACAAAGACAAGCATATTATAGCTGACAACCCATTCCGCTAACTCCAGGGCTCCGTCTCGTTGCCTTTGTTTGCCCGACATAAGTAATGCTTGATTCGGAGCCAGCTCGTGATAAATAGACATTCACGTCTCATTCGTACACAGATTACACATTTTCTCGCCTGCCTGCTAATGGTTCGTGCACTTCCGCAGGCTCATAATGTGTTTTTTTTCTTTCGGGAAGGGGTGGGTGACGGTGGTGGTGGTGGTGTGGGTGGGGGGGTTAGCCAAAGGATTCTAAGACTTGGCTGAGAGAGAGAGAGGAGAGAACAGAGTGAGAAGTTGAGGAGTGGGGGGTGGTTGTTGTGGTAGTGGTTGGTGGTGGTGGTGATGGTGGAGACGATGTTGCAGAGACTAAGTCACTGCCGCACTGTGTGAGGCCCGCGTGTTGACCTCATTAGTGCTGGCCCAGTGGCGCACAATGAGCACGACGCTCCGTGATGGACTTGTGACACAAGAACTGGGGGGTCGGAAGGGGGGGAAAGGTTTCTTTTTTTTCCGAAATTAAAAAAGATCTATTACCACTCGCCGGCGGCGGGGGCATGAGTTTGTGCGGCCTCATCTCCGTGCCAACCACAGGGCCAGACTATCTTGCTGCAACTGCTGCAACGGCTGCAACTGCTGCCACTGCTGAAATTGCTGCAACTGCTGCCACTGCTGAAATTGCTGCAACTGCTGCCACTGCTGCCGCTGCTGCCACTGCTGCAACTGCTGCAACGGCTGCCACTGCTGCCACTGCTGCAACTGCTGCAACTGCTGCAACTGCTGCAACTGCTGCCACTGCTGCAACTGCTGCAATTGCTGCCACTGCTGAAATTGCTGCAACTGCTGCCACTGCTGCCACTGCTGCATTTGCTGCAACTGCTGCAACTGCTGCTACTGCTGCAACTGCTGCAACTGCTGCAACTGCTGCCACTGCTGCATTTGCTGCTACTGCTGCAACTGCTGCAACTGCTGCAACTGCTGCAACTGCTGCCACTGCTGCCACTGCTGCAACTGCTGCAACTGCTGCAACTGCTGCAACTGCTGCCACTGCTGCATTTGCTGCTACTGCTGCAACTGCTGCCACTGCTGCAACTGCTGCAACTGCTGCCACTGCTGCCACTGCTGCAACTGCTGCAACTGCTGCAACTGCTGCCACTGCTGCATTTGCTGCTACTGCTGCAACTGCTGCCACTGCTGCAACTGCTGCAACTGCTGCAACTGCTGCCACTGCTGCATTTGCTGCTACTGCTGCAACTGCTGCCACTGCTGCAACTGCTGCAACTGCTGCAACTGCTGCCACTGCTGCAACTGCTGCAACTGCTGCAACTGCTGCCACTGCTGCCACTGCTGCAACTGCTGCAACTGCTGCCGCTGCTGCTGAGAGACAAGACAGCAAGCGATCGCAGGACGAGCAGCAAGCGGTCGACGACGAGTGGCTTTAGCGGTGGCAGTCGTGCGAGCGCCTGCGTGGTGTGTGGTGAGCGAGCGGCCAGGCAGGAGGTGGCAGTCGAATGGGGCGGCATCCTTCAGTGCAGTGGCCGTCGAGTTGACGACAAGCGGCCGGCAGTCTTAGCACTGCGGATTTCTTCTTCTAAGTCGATCTCGTATGCTGCTCAACTGAAGCAGACTTCCTGTGGAATGTTAGGCGAAGTCTTAATCTGTGGGTGTCATTCATTCATCAATTCCCTTGTTCTATTCGGCGAAAGCAGTCAAACGTTTAGTGAAACACTCTAAGTTATTTAGATGTCGGTGTGAGGGATGAGGAATTTTTGTCGCCAGCGAGATAACGTGACAAAGCCGGTGAACTCACTGAATATGATTGTACACGTTCAGTGAGTTAATCCTCTTCATTCCCCAACCGACTCGCCGTCTCTCAGCTATTTAAATGTCGGCGTGAGCGATGAAAACGAGTTACGCTGCATATATTTATTTTAAAAGCCAGCTAAGTCACTGAATACGATTGTGTACGTACTCCATTGGAACCTCATTTGCCAGTAGAAAAAATATGATAATTGTTTTTTTACCCTTTTTATCTGGCAACAAAACTGACACCTTTTTTTTACAAGGAGTCATGTTTGCATAGACCACAATACCTGCAGCCGTAATGCAAACAAAAAACATAACTCTGATAATGTATCATATTTTTCTACTGGCAAATTAGGTTCCAATGGTGTAAATGCTTACCCCGAGCTCTCATACTCTGATGCATTGTCTTTGAGTTGTGCGCCTTTTGGCGTCATCTGGTCCAACACCATGTGAGACTAGGCTCTAAGGAAAGCTGTCTCGGGTGTGGACCAATCAACTTCAAGGACAGTGCATACATGAATATTGCCGTCAGCGACTCCGCGAGCCACATTGGCACCGCTCGCAGAGACGACGCGACGTGTGCCCGGTGTGCGGGCGAGCGAACCAGCGAGTCGGCGAGCCAGAGTGACCGCTCAGCCAGCCAACTTCGTCAGGGGTGGGGGGGGGGTGTGTGTTGGGGGGGGTAACAACCTCCCACCCAGCCCCCCCCCCCCCGGCTCCCGCTGTTGGCGTGAAGCGCTCGGGTCGCGACGCACGGCACTAAATTAGCCTGACAGCGGAGCCCGCGTGTAAGGCTTGCGGATTCTGCCAAGTCAATTACCGGGGGCGCGCTGGCACTGCCCAAGCTATCGCTTTCACACGGCCCTGCACGCGTTGTGCCGACTCGTGCGTTACGCGTTGCTACTCCACGCGGTTGTTCGTGAGCCCTCGCCATGGAGAGCGGCGTGCCCAGAAAACAAACGTTTTCAATCGGTGTGTTCTTTACGCTGCTCCAATATAAAGGCGCTTATTTAGTCAGGCTTTTTTATTATTATTATTCGAGGGTTTGTCTGTTACTCAACAGCAATTTTTAGGTAAGTGTTCGTATGGCAGTTAAAAAAGAAAACTCGTCATTGGAAAGCATATTTTGACATTTCATTCTCATCGAGCCCAATGGTGTTGAGTGCAGTCGCCGACCCTTATTACATCTCTATTTGTGTGCTATGAAGGAGGGCCATTGCGATCACATATCGTTTTTCTTTAAAGACCACACAGTGTCATTTATGAATATAATGAGTGCTTTGATTATTTGTGCTCGTGCACCCCTGCCAAAGCAGCAGCAGCAGAATCACCAAATAATTTGTTTAATTTCATGACACATGGGTCAGAACCATGGACATTGGCAAAACAAAACGGAACAAAGGCTGAAAAGTCTCCAAAGAGGAACCGCGGGGAGGCGCATGCCTTGGAACGACACCGGGAGACGGGAAGAGGGAACTTGTGCGCACTGACCGTTGAGCAAAGCGAGTTGTTGGTTCTGTAAGTGCTGATGAGTCCCCGTGGCGTAGAAGCGGCGTCTCGAAACGTACGAGATGCCCAGAGGTAGACTTGGCAGGCGGTGAGCGTTGGTGGCCGTTTCTCTACTGATGAGTCCTAAATAAGGGTGAAAGCGGCCTGCAAGTTGTCTCTTTATCTCATCAGCCCGTCAGTTGATCAAATTCTGCTTAATTTGTTGGCGGTCCCTCAAGCCGAGGTGACCAACAACGTAGTTCCACAGGAATCGGTGGTTTTGCATAAAGCATCGGCTGAGAGCTCCCGGATGTTCATCATACGATTCAGTGCGTTGGTGAAACCAACAATAATGTGTGAATTGAAGGGATTGGGTCAGGACGTCTCACGAGAAGGGATGATGACCGGCGGTCAAACCTCACGATGGAGTGGCAGGCAAGGGATTCAATGCACTGAACAGGACGTCCTCCACGGGGATTGCTCGCGTGTTAGATGTATTTTTTCGTTTGCATCTTAGGAACGACTTGAGATGGCGGCGGCTACTTGGGAAAGGCTTGATCCAGCAGTGGGTAGGTCACGTGTCAACGATGATGTACATGGAGCTGCGTCACTCGCCAGCCACCCCGCCCCCCGTTCGTGGGGTCCAATTGGGGGCATAACGATTCACCCCCGATGGCGATTGGATTGATCGTCGTAATTCACGGCCACGATTGATTTCGACAATAGACGAGAGGCTTTTTGTTGTTGTCGTCACTTTACTACATTGTAATGAATGCAGCGGCCCCAGCAGGTGACGGTACACTGACATTTATTCTCCCTCGTTCTCAGAAGTCAAATGAGCATTGAGGCGCTAAGGCTCCTGCTCATCTCCTATTCACAGCCTAATTTACAGCAAGTGTTAGAACATTCCACATGCATATGGCGGGGACGGGTCTATCCATAGGACAACCATTTCATTCTTGATTTGAAGCTTTCGTGACTGTAGGAATCCATACTCTTTGGTTCTTTCGGTAAAGTCACGTAGGTATGCAATTAAATAAATTCACCTACGTGACTTTACCGAAAGAACCAAAGAGTAACCATTGTATGGTAGACTTTACCACAAAGTGGTTCCCCAATGTATCGACCCCGGAGGGATAATGGGGCTGAAGATACGCCTCAAGCAGGATTAGAACTCACGGACCTTCCCATTGCGGGCCCCTCGCCCAACCACTGAGTCACATGGCCGGTTAACGGATGGTAAATACCATTTACTTACTGGCATTGTGGTTGTTATTTCATCTCGTTTTTAAGCATTGTACGAATGAGCCTTCTAAAGTCCATTTGTTTACTATTTCAAAGGATTCCCCGGACTCTGCAACTCAATCCCTCGAGATTTGAAGCTCTCCGAATCTGTGGACATTTGTAAATCTTGTCTTGAATCGAATCTATCCACTTCCGTTTCTGCAACATTTGGCCGATTCAGCGAATTGGCTGTTAGTATTCATTTCATCCTTTGGACGTGTCTCAGTTTCTGGTTTCACGAGCTATCGTCACGCCAAGTGTCTGCTGATGTGTCTTGGGCAGCGCATTGAAGTCCTTGATAAGAAGCACTTCGGAAATATAGTAAGCACTATTATTATTATTGATAATTGGTTGTTTGCCCTTCTATCTGGCAACAAAACTGACACCTTTTTACAAGGAGTCATGTTTGCATAGACCGCGATACCTGCAGTCATAATACAAACAAAAGAACATAACTCTGATAATGTGCACTGTCCTTGAAGTTGATTGGTCCACACCCGAGACAGCTTTCCTTAGAGCCTAGTCTCACATGGGTTGGACCAGGTGACGCCAAAAGGCGCAAATGAGGTTACTATTATTATTATTATTATTCAACCGAAGGTTATTTCCTTAAAGAGTTGACGATTTTTTTTGTATTACGCTGCGGTAATTAATCACGTGAACCCATTAACTGCATCGTACATAGATATTAAACAAACGATTCCTACACGCACGATTCGATGGCGCATGTGTCGTTTAACTTTATAATTACCATTAAGCAATTTAATTGATATTCTTGGTTCTTTCGGTAAAGTCACGTAGAAGGGAAATAATTTTATTTTAGCATGTTTTATTTTTATTATTGTATTATTTCCCTTCTACGTGACTTTACCGAAATAACCAAGAATATGAATCCCTGCAGTCACGAAAGCTTTAAATAGAAATTTAATTTAAATGACGCTTCGTCACACACGTATTTATATACAGGCATTGTGGTTGCATTCATTGCACACAAAGTGCTTGCCACAAATCAACCGCAATAACCTCGCTGATTTCGTCAAGGAGCATAAACCATCAGCACGCAACCTCCGGTCATCCTCGCAGCAACGGATCTTGGCTCGCCATCGAACAATGACGATCACCGCATCGCGCGATCTCAGATGCGCTACTGTGGTCGTCTGGAGCGCTCTTCCTTCCGCTATTAGGAAGCCACTGGAGCTTGTGCACTTTGAAATCTTGATTGAAAACTAATTTTATTTAGAACTGCGTTTTGTCTTTAGTTTGTTGTCTTTCCCTCGCGCCTCCGATGAGCACAGTCGACTATGTCGGGTGCGAAAAAGTTCAACATACACTTAAACAAAACACATTTGTATTTTACCAGGCAAGGTCAACTGAGCTATGTAGCTCTTTTATAGAAGCGACCTGGCTACAACTGATAGCTCAACGAAGTCGCTTATCACGTGAAAATGTATCGCAGCCAAATACTCTAAAACTCGGAGCGCACCCATAGAAAAATCCACGTGACCACGGGGAGAGAAGATGCAATCCCCAAATATGCAGGCGTCATGATCGAACCCCACGATCTCCTGCATACACCGGGCGAGGGAGCTAACATCTCGCCACCAAAAGTAGCCGGAGCGGTCGCGATGGCACGAATCGCCGTTTCTGTTGACGCCGCTAACGCAAAGAGCGTCGCGTGACACGAAGTAAAGAGAAAGGAGGCGTACGCGCAAAGTGACCACTCTCGCAAAGACCGCTCGGCTGAAGTCTTCAGTGGGGAATAACAGAACGCACGCACGCACGCACGCACACACGCACTCTCTCGCAACGCTGCCTTTTGAGCGTCAAATAAGATCACCGGATGAAATTATCAAGCAGAACAAAAAAAATTGCTCCAATGTCCTGAACCGCATTGGGAGGCGCACAATCCAGAGGCATTTCTTACCTAATCACCCATGAGGATCATGCCAGGGACAAAAAGAAAAGGGCTCAGTCATGCAAAAAAAGTCGATTGTCAGATGTGACCAGTCGTAGGTCACGCCCTCCAGTGACCTGAATGAAGGAGGCGGCCAGCTGAGAGGTCTCAATAAAAGCTGTCACCTTTGATTTTTTTTTTCAACCCCTTCCCTCGAATATCCCAATCCGTCTCGGCCCAAATACCTCTCGCTTCGTCTCGGTGATGCGCGCGAGGTTGCGATGACATGCGTCCGTCGGTCCGTCCGTCAGGACGGGGATAATGTCGCGTAAAGGCCGCGATTATAATGGGCACCTTCGAAACTTTGGATTCACGCTCTCGCCTCGTCACTGCACCTTCACTCGTGTCGCTTTTGTGATATCGGTGAGCCACGTTCATCACGCTTGCAAATGATTCTATCCCGGGCCCTTGAATGTTCACCTGGTTAAGCAAATCAACTTGAAACCTGATACCGGTCCCTGCAATTCTCACTCAATCGCTATCCCCGCCGTTTTTCAGTGACCACATTAAAACCTTTATTTTTTTCCCCAATCCTAATAGCAATCGTTAATTTACAGCCCCTGTCCGATCGACTGCTGGATGGATGAAGCTTCCCCCATGCTGTGTTGGTCACGGGGGTCTCCCACGCCCCCTGCGAGAGTATTTGAGGCATTGCTGTGGAAGAAAAGTCGAGGTTGTTTCCCCATGCCTTCCTCAACTCTGGTATGTTGGTATGTACGTTTGTTGAACTTCTTTCGCACCGTACGCAGACAACCGTGCTGATTGGAGGTGCGGGGGTAAGGATAGCAAACTAAACACAAAGTGCATTTCTAAAGAAACGAGTTTTCAATTTAGATGTCAAAGTGCATCGCTCCGGTTGGGTTCCTAATATCGGAAGAGCGTTCCAGACGACAGCAGAAGCGCGTCTGACAGCGCGCAATGCAGTGACCACCTTTCATCGATGGTTAGCCAAAAGCCGCTGCGAGGATGACCGGAGTTTGCGTGGTGGTTTATACTCCTTGACGATATCTGTGAAGTGAAAACAGTCACTGGGTGCAGTTTAATGCCACACCCTCAACTCCTTGTCTGTCTACTGCTGGATGAAGGTTGTAAGCGATGGGGGTTATTTTGTACCGCAATTCACTGTGCTGGCCACTGTGAGTTGCTAAATGGGTGGTGTGGTGAAGACATCACTCGGCACTGTCAGCAGCAGCCAGGAATCGAACTCGGGCCGCTGTGTTCCTCGTGCCATGCGTCAACGACTGCCCTACTGCTCTACTCTTGAGAATGACGATGCAAACATCTTTAACAAATAAAGCGTGTCATTGTCAAATAAACACATAACAAACTACAGGATGTGTATATGTACACCACAGTGAGTGTATGTATTCAAATCGTATGCACACACGAAACAAGTTGGATCTTTAATAATACTGTAGTAATAATAATGTTATTAGATTCTCTAGGTATTTCTGAGTCTCACGGCTCTTTTTTCTGGAGGGTCCCGCATTGGGATTGTTTGGCCGGGTCCGTTTTGCTGGACATGTGTGACATCTGTGAAATATAGCTTCATAGCTCATCGGATTTCTCCAGGATTAATGAAGATAGAGAGATCAATATTAGTTTTCATGAGTGTTACGCGAGCGTGGAGAAAATCAGAGTAACCGCACTTAAAGAGTGGGTTGATACTTAGAGGTCCACACAGATGGGAAGCTCGCAGGCCAGCGAGATGTTAACTACCTCGCCTGGTATACAGGAGGTCGTGGGTTCGTTGCCTCTCGACTCCGTGGTCGCATGGTTTTTTCTCCGGCTCCTCCGGTTTTGTGCCCACCTTTAGAATCAACATCACGCGTTTCGAGAATTTGGCTTATATAAATTTCCACGTGATAAGCCACTTCGTTGAGTTATCATTTGTGGCCGGGTCGCTTCTTAAAAAGAGAGCTATATAGCTCAAGTGGGCCTTGCCTGGTAAAATACAGATAAAAGCTGCACGATCTATCAACCATCGCCTCTGTCGTGCTGGGTTACATCCACGTGTCGCTCTGCCTGGCTGACCAAACAGATGATTTGTGATTGCACCAGGACCAGGTGGGAACCCATTTTCAGGTCTCCTCCTTTTTTTTCTTCCAGAGGTACGCACGGTTAAATAGGTGCCACAACACATAACGCACATTCCACGCGTGCAGACTTTCGAAAATCCTCGATAGGAAACTAATTGTGGGATCTCTAATGGCACACGTGTGGAATGCACCTCTAAACCCCACACCGACTCATCCTCACATTAAACCTTATTGTCAGTGATTGAGTGGAAGACGTGATCATTGAAGAAGTGCCCGCTTGCAAAGTAAAGGCAAAGCCCTGCAATTTTTTTCTCATGCCAATATTATTTGACAAGGGCCTCCCCTCCCCTCGAAGGTATGTTTGGTCTATTCCTCCACGCTTGCAAGACGTCTTGGAAGAGGTGGGTGTACCCACACTTTACCCTACGCGACCTGAAGATTGACTGCGGTGCATACCGTTCGCACTTCTCGGCGGGCAGAGCTGGGTGAATTTCTGAAAATTTGCGCCGTCGCAAATTTGTGCCGGAATGGCGCAAACTTGTTTAAGGAAAGAATAAAATTTAGTCGACCTGACCGATTTATTTTTCAACCGCGACGCCGTTGAGATTGAACTGAAGGAACCGGCACTGCCGATCGCAAGCCCAATGCGCTCCAACCATTGCACATCAGCAATCCTCCCTGATGTCTTTTCCGAGATTAAAAAAGTGAACTTTGAGGGACTGCGCTGTTGGGTACGCAGTGTCCAGGGTACGGAGACACTCGCGGCGAGAGAGTGAGCGGGCAGTCGGGCAGTTGCGGTGAACTCACGACTCTCGCCAGCAACTCGAAGCGTAGCTGGAAGCACGCGCCCACTGCCGAGACACCGTGGGGGGTGGGTGGGGGGGGGATGACCCCCATCCATCGCTCTTCCACTCGCTCGCTCGCTCACAACCGCAGCGCCACTTCTCAGAGTCGCGCCCAGCGGGGGGCGGGGGCGGTGGCGGTGCAAGACGAGCACCCGTGACCTCTCACCCACCTCGAAATATTCAGACGGTCGCCGTTCGTCAGCGGTTACATTCTGAGACATTTCGTGGCTTGAAGGGTTGAAAAGCAAATAACTCAGAATTCTTCACGCATTGTGTCATACAATGTTTGTGATTTGCATGTACGGGCCTGAACTGAAGATTGTTTCCCGAAATGAGCCACTCTGTCCACCCCGGAGATGCAGCGCTCCCCGCGGTAGGTGCCAGCGCGGTCGACACATTGTCGGAACCCGTCAGGGAGAGCGGATGGTTCTCGGGGGAAGGGGCCTTCGTCCAGCAGTGGAAAGATCACGGCTGGCGATGTGTAAACCGACAGAGGCGCGACCCCAACCAACGCCGTGTCAAGCGGGCGGGCCGTGGAGCGTCACTGTGGGAGCTGGCCGAGGGATTTTCGTAAACATTTCTTTACAAAAAAAAAATCTGCTCGTGTGTGACAGGAACACTTGTCTCGGCTGACAATGGGCCCTGTACCGGCTACAAGAGACAGGGGGTTTATCTGATCAGGTCCAGGAGCCTCGGACATAGCAATATGCTGGCAGAGCCAGAGGGACATCCCAAAACACACCTTCACAATTAAGACCGATCCGATAGTGCCTGACCTGTGTACGACCCCACCGCACACGAACCACCGCCGCCACCACGGCAGTCCCCCACCCACAACCGCTTTCATGCCGAATAAACCCTAAATTAGGGCCCTAAATACTTAAAGTGCGTCACCGAAATGATAAGTGTTCTCTCCTGAACGGCAAGAATGCTGGGGTATCGCGTGCCAGTCCCCTGGAAAATTCATCCCAAGTCGTCTTTGCCTGCGGCGTCCACTTAGGTTAGCTAACGGGTCGTTGGGCAGCTCGCGGAATGATGGAGATTTATCACACGCCAGGTTCGGGTGATTTTCAAACGATAATAATAATAAAGCAGCACTGTGCCACGATGAAAGACAGAGATGGAGCGATGAAGTGGGATCACGTGCAGTGTGGGACAACCGATAGGAGACTAGCCAGCCGCCAGCCACGATTGCGACGTGAAGGCTTGACTTTGATGTGAACAAGCAAACACGGCTGAGCAGAAACGCGTCTTGAAAAAAATTCCCGGCCTGAGAAAGGGAAGACGCAGCGATAGGCAGGTGAGGCACTGGAGCCATGGGTGAGTCGAGTGTCAAGTTGGGGGTGCCCAACTCGCAAAAGAGTCCCAGTGGTTAATCGATTAGGAGGTAGGATCTGGGTGCTGCGGTGGCGAGGTGTTAACTACCTCGCCTGGTATGCAGGAGGTCGTGGGTTCGATACCGACCCTGACGCCTGCTGCTGTATATTTGGAGTTTGCGTGTTCTCACCGTGGTTGCGTCGGGTTTTTTTTCTGGGTCCTCCGGTTTTGTTTTCCTTTCACATTTAGAAACACGGGTCTCGAGTCTTTGGTTGCCATAAATGTCCACACGACAAGCCACTTCGTTGAGCTATCATTTGTCGCCAGGTCACGTCGGAAAAAGAGCTGCATAGCTCAGTGGGCCTAGCCTGGTAAAATAAATAAATAAAAAGTCGTCGTAAACAGTAATCTGTAAAGTGTTCCACAATCGTCCCACTTTGTCTTGTTACGGATAAGATGAGTTCTATAATTACGGCTTAATTTCAGCTGGAGTTGTCTGGGGCTGAGCTCCAGAAAAAAAACTCCTGGCTCCCTCCCCCCGCCACAAGTGATAAGGTAGGGAGTCCGGATTGTTAGTGGATGGGGGGGGGGGGGGTATAAAGATATTCAATAATATATTAAGGCCTGCCTATAACTTTACTAACTCGACACCGCTAATGGCTACCAACTCAGTTGCCGAGCTTGCTGCTCATGCCCCGCTGTGTTATTGGAAGGTCCCCCCTTGTCATCACAATCAGCCCTTTGTCAACAGGTTGAAGGGAATAAAAAAAAGAACGTGGACTCAAAAAAAAAGACCACGAGTGTTTTTGTTCAACTTCTTGATCCTGTCTCTAAGCCCCATCTAAGCATTATGAGTTTGTTTACCGTATCGCTTTATTTTTCCCCATTGAACAATGCCCCACGTTTGACGTGGATCGCCCTTACCAATAACATCTGTTCATCCAGCGGAATTTGTTTTGCATAAATAACAAACCCGGCTCTGCTGATAGGTTCCAAAATGTCAAAAACCGACCCAGAGTTTGATCGCTTATATGAGTGCTGCTGTATTTGTATATACGCGTTGACCCAGAAAGCCAATAGGCTGATGGGTCGTGAACGGGAACATTTGTATTTTGTATGCTGAGACGTAACGGGAGATCTTCTCTTCAACAAATGTGGCGATGTTTTCGGAGACCCACGGCACCTACAGTGGCTGTGCTTCTGGTGTCATGCCTTGCTCGGAGAAGAGGGCCTATCCCAGCTGATCTGCATTTTCCGCTTGGGCGACCAACTGTGCTCGCTCGCCCAGCACGGCAGCCCAAAAGACATCTTGTTCATCAGCGCCGCCAGATAAAGGTGCGGCGAGCAGAGAGAGAGAGAGGGGGTGGGGGGGCAGACAGAGAGAGAGAGGACAAGGGGGGAGGCAAAAAAATAAATGTGAAAAAAAAAATCCGCAGGCAGACTTTGGTGTGTTTTTTGCGGAACGCTTACATTAATAGTTCACGAGCCGCTCGTGTCCGAGATGGGAGAGGCCCGGCCAGTTGTGTGCTTAGGAGAAAAGTGCTCCTCTCACAGAATGCAAAAGATAACCGAATTCTTCTCTACCAATTCCACTGAAGCGCGCCAACGAAAAGTTTGTTCTAGATTATTGAGCCGCACGTAGACGAGACGAGGCCGCATTGACGACAGTTCGCGTCGCCCACCGAAGCCGTGCGCGCAAAAACACCGCGGCGCACTTCCAGAGCCGCGTGCCAACGGGGGCGAAACTGGCAAAGGCGCAGGCCCTGCAATTACTCGCTGGGAGCCAGATGCTGGCGGAAGGGGCTCCAACTGCAGAGGGAGCTCAAGAGAACCCCCCTACCCTTCCTTTTTTATGATCAGTGGAAACAAGAAGATGCTCGGTGTAGTCGGCACTTTGCTTCGTTCATCATTTCGTAAATTTTCTTTTTTAATAACTTTGCTTTATGTAAACCCCCACCTCTCGCTCACTCTCTCGCTCACACTCTCGCCCTCTCGCGTTCTGCACGCAGCCCTGCTCGCAGTCCGACGGCCTCCGACGGGTAGCTCATAAATGCATGCAGAGCTCCCCGTCATCAGCCACCCTTCCTCTCTAGGATACGTTGGCCTACTCTTTCACACTTCCGTAAAGCCAACATGGATCGTTGCATCGGCCATGAGAATCCTCAGTAGAGGACACAGCGGAAGGGTGCGAGTTCACATCCCGGTTGGGGCGGAGGTCGTGGGGTGTGTGTTGGTTGACTCAGCCCATCATCTCTCCGGGGGTAGATAAAATATTTACCACTTTATCTGAAAATCGCGCGGTCGTCCTACGTGTGGATAGACGCTCACCCCCTCCGCCACAGCAATGTGGAATTCCCACCAACTGGCCCAGGGCTGTAAACGGGAGACACACGCCACCGCTACCACCGCCACCGCCGCCACCGCATCAATGCTCACTGGGAGGAGGAAATCCGCGCCGACTCAGCGGAGACGCGTGGCCACGCGTGTGATCACGAGTCGGCGACGAGAAGCCTCGCGTCGCTGCGGCCTCTCGCGAAATGACGTCTGGCCACGGCGGCATTGTGCGCAGCTGAGCGGCGTCGCGCGGACAATGCTTGTTTGGTTTCGAGGTCAAGGGTTTATGACTGGCCCTGGCTCGCCCTTTCTCTTTGTTTCGGATGTACAGGCAGCAAGAAAGAAAAACAACACATCTTTGAACGAGTGGGGAGGGGGGACGTGGTTGGGGAGGGTGGGGGGGGGGCACCGGTGTTGCGGTTGCACCCTCGAACGCAACCCGTGAACCCGCACGACGGTACCTGCCCTCTGCCGTGCGTCGCACTCCTCTCGCGGGAGCAGAGAGAGACAGAGAGAGAGAGAGAAGACGCGGAGAAGGGACAAGAGAGCAAACACACACACACGCAAAAAGCGGTTCCATCCCAACATCTACTTGTGTGGAAAGAATCTCGAGTGTAAGCCTGTGGGGTTTTTTTTGACCCAGGTAAGCTCCACCTGCAAGCACGCCAGCAATGTTGCAATCGTTTGTTAATATTTTGCCACGACAGCCGAGTACAGGATTCCGTGGGTGGTCTATCCGCACCCCCCTCCCCCCACGGGAGGGGCCACTTTGGAGAAGATCTTAGCCGATAAATGAACGACTGCTGGGCGCGCACACGCGCGCGCACACAGCGAGGGAACAAACGGAGCCGCAGGCAGCAGCAGAAGCAGCAGCAGCGACAGCATCGGCCCCTACCCACTCCCCAACCACCCTGTCGTGAGATTAGCGTGGTGGGGAGGAGGAGGGAGAAAGACAACGAGCGAGGTAGCGAGGGAGGGGGGCTAGAGAGAGTGAGTGAGGGATGGTGGTGGTGGTCGAGAGAGAGAGAGAGCGAGAGAGAGCGAGAGCGAGGTGGGGGTTTACATAAAGCAAAGTTGTTATTTTAAAAAATACGAAATGATGAACGAAGCAAAGTGCCGACTACACCGAGCATATTCTTGTTTCCACTGATCGTAAAAAAAAAAAGAGAGAGAGAATGAGGGATGGGAGTTGGAATGGAGGGGTGGGATTTAGAAAGAGGGAGGGGGGGGGTAGAAAGGTGGTGAGGGTGAGAGGGGTGAAGGAGGGGGGGTAGAAAGATGGTGAGGGGGTGAAGGAGGGGGGGGGTAGACAGGTGGTGAGGGTGAGGGGGTGAAGGAGGAGGGGGGGTAGAAAGGTGGTGAGGGGGTGAAGGAGAAGGGGGGGGGGGTAGACAGGTGGTTAGGGTGAGGGAAAGAGGTAGGGGGGGTAGAAAGGTGGTGAGGGTGAGGGGGTGAAGGAGGGGGGGGAGAAAGGTGGTGAGGGGGTGAAGGAGGGGGGGGGGTAGAAAAGTGGTGAGGGTGAGGGGGTGAAGGAGGGGGGGGGTAGAAAGGTGGTGAAGGTAAGGGGTGAAGAAGGAGGGGGGGGGGGGTAGAATGGTGGTGAGGGTGAGGGAGAGATCGAGGCACAATGAGCCAGGGAGGTAGAACGATGCCGAGAGGGAGAGTGCGGGAGCGAGGTAAGGCGATACCGAGAGGCAGGGAGGTCGAGGGAGAGAAGGTGGAAGGCAGACGGAGAGAGGGAGGGATGTGGAGTGAGGGATGGAGGTAGGGGGAGGGAGGGAGGGAGGGGGAGGGAGAGGGAGAGTGATACCAGCATAGACACAGAGGGACCCTTACCTAAAACGAGTGTCAGTGCAGTGCATTCACAGAACAATGCTGGGGCAAGCAGCCATGCAATAATATTCCCCGAGTAATCCCAATATCTGATCGGCACCACTTAACACACGCACGCACACGCCAGCAGCAGCAGCAGCGGCGGCGGCCACAACAACAACAGCAGCAGCAGCAGCGATAAACAATTCGGGGAGGGGGGTGGAGAGGGAGGCTCGTACATATATTAACGCGTAATTATCCGCATCACTTCGCACGACCGAGACGGAGTCGATCTCGCGTCGAACGCAAGCAGCAAGCAAAAGCAAGCGGGCTACTGCGACACCAGAGATACTGCTCGAGTCTCTTTGAAAGTCTTCCTCTTGGCAAAGAGCGGGCGGCGCTGACACGACTTGTCTCTGCTTCCACACCAAACGTGCACCCCCCCCCTACTCCCCTCTCTCTCTGTCTCTCATCCCGCACTCTCTGGGAGAGCTCGCAGAATCGGGGCTTCTCTCTGTAAGATCCTCCTCCTCCCTCCCCCCCCACCACGAATCGCTTCATCCTGCTTCTTAGCCACTGCACTTCAAAGTCGAGGGACAATGGAAGCCTTTGAGGTGGCGCACCGAATGTTTGGGGGGGGGGGGGGGTAAAAAAAGTACGGCGTGGGAATTATCTAACTGGAAAAATGAGACCCGGAGAAACGTATTGCGTGAGCGGTGTGTGGGTTCGTGTGTGCGTGTCTACATATGTGTGTGTGTGGGCATGTGTGTATGCATGGGCAGCCGTAGTGTAGTGGCTAACGCACTGCGCTACGAACTCGATCACCCGAGTTGAATTCCTGCTCAGCGCCAACACCGGTGGCAAATATCTGAACCGGTAACTGAGCCTCCTCTAGGTCAATTCAGCCTTAAATGAGTACCTGGTGGCTGGTGCGGTGCGTATACATTCGCACTGGGAAACACAAGGGCGGTCAGACCAGGTGCTGGTCACCCACCCCCTCGTGTCGTGGTGGACACGTGGGAACGGTGGTGACACCTGGGAACGGTGGTGACACCTGGAAACGGTGGTGAACACGTGGGAACGGTGGTAACACGTGGGGACGGTGGTGAACACGTGGGGACGGTGGTGAACACGTGGGAACGGTGGTGAACACGTGGGGACGGTGGTGACACGTGGACACGGTGGTGAACACGTGGGAACGGTGGTGAACACGTGGGAACGGTGGTGACACGTGGGAACGGTGGTGACACGTGGACACGGTGGTGAACACGTGGGAACGGTGGTGAACACGTGGGGACGGTGGTGAACACGTGGGAACGATGGTGAACACGTGGGAACGGTGGTGTCACGTGGACACGGTGGTGAACACGTGGGGACGGTGGTGAACACGTGGGAACGGTGGTGACAGGTGGGGACCGTGGTGAACATGTGGGAACGGTGCTGATACTGGGACACGATGGTGAACACGTGGGGACGGTGGTGATACGTGGACACGGTGGTGAACACGTGGGAACGGTGGTAACACGTGGGAACGGTGGTGAACACGTGGGAACGGTGGTGACACGTGGGGACGGTGGTGACACATGGGAACGGTGGTGAACACGTGAAAACGATGGAGAGATATTTAAAGCTCAATTATTTGAACGCTCTCCGGTTAGTCGAGTAATTGGACCGACGCTCCGCGCAGTAACCGATCACTTATGAATCGGATAGCCCAGATCTAGACACGATAATCGTACGTTGGCAAACCGGCAGCCACCGCCTAAGCCCCTGGTGGCGTGAACCTTGCGTACAGGAGGGTGGCCGGGAGGTCACGGCACAGTCAATGTTAACCAAATGAACGTTAAATGTTAAGCGATAAACAGAATGAGCATTGATACGATCGGATGGTATTTAATAATACATTCCGTTTCATCTGTGACCTCCAATGTAGTTCACTCTTCTAATCATAAGCCGCACTACCCCTCCCCTACATTTTGAAGTAAAAGTATGTTGTTGGGGGTGTGTTTGTGTGACCAAATGTGTATAACTTAATTGAAACACCGGGCACAAGTTGATTCGGTGGTGCGTCTTATTATCCGAAATATTCTGACAATCCGGAGATTGCCGTTGGTGTTCGACAAACTCTTTTTTTCGACTTCGCTTGCGGATTTGCAACAACAACAAAAAAGAAGAAGCTTCGTGCATTCATTCACTCAACTCGCCTCGCCCATCCTGTCCCTACTTGCTTCGCACCGCACAGCCAGACCTGTCTGTGGCGGGTGTCAAGAGAGAGAGAGGGGGGGAGGCGAGGCAAGCCGAACATCACCTCGGGGGCAGATAAACTACGCTCCAGACTGCCAAGTGCCGTGGGACGTTACCGTAACGAGTGCCACTCAAACGTTGCTGCCATTGCAGAGATGCGGAATTTAAAACCGACATCGCTGCCTCTACTGTAAAGCGCACGGGTTAATGGGAGACGTAGTGATCATTTAGTACTTATTGTATTGGCGCTATCATTCTTAGAGAGCTGCAGGGCTGAACATCACGATGGAAAGCGCTGCTGTTTTACCGACACTGCCTGCGGTGCTGTGTGAAATCTCTTTTGAGTGGCTTGCGGTGTCAATTTTTTCCAATTTGGAAGGTTTGGTAAAATTTTGAACGGCGCACACAGTGGCCTTCCTAGTTTTTGAACGTCATCGGGAGATCATTGACGTCCACCGAGAGTGAGTAAAGAAAAAAATAGCTCCGATATCGTTTGTGTTTATAGACGGCGCGCACCGGCCCCATTCACCAGGATGGCCTAAAGCAGGGGTCGGCAACCTACGGCTCTGGAGCCGCATGCGGCTCTTTACGGGCTGCTTCTTGACGATGAGTACGTATGTACTCAGATGCATTGCGGCTCTTGAAATACTGAATTTTGTACCGAATTGGAAAGAAATGGCTCTTCTTGTTATTTTGGTTGCCGACCCCTGGCCTAGAGGAATCCATCCGCGAACCTCTGCGGCAAAGCGGCGAACGCGGCTGCCCCTGGGCCGTGTCACAGCCCGATCAGTGAAACGTGAATGAATGTGGAGGTGATGACGTCAGATGCGGCGAGCGATCGTGCCACGACTTGCACCTACAGCTCGAGGCCACCTCAAACGTGACCGGTTACCAGAGTTCGATTTCCAGCAAAGGTTAACATCAATGGCGAGCGGTATCCGAACGGGCCCTGGGGCTCTCCCTCGTGCACCAGCTCGCATTGACCAGGGTGGTGAAGTAAGGTCAACGCCCCCCCCCTCCCCCACCAGCCCGCCAGCCCCCCCAAACTTCTTTTGCACCATACGGGGAGGCCTTCGTCCAGCAGTGGATTGCAAATGCACGCTCACACTTTACAGCAACCAACACTTTAAGTCCACACGCAGACGTATTTAGGCACACAGAGACCCCACCACATATACAAAGACAAAGAACCCCCGTACAGCCTCAGCATATTTTGGGGCAAGTCCTGTAAGTGAGCACGTCTGAATTGACCTACGGGAGGCCCAGGATCATGTTCAAATAATCGTCACTGGTGTTGACCATTTGCGGGGAATCGAACTCGGGTCGCCGGGTTCGTAGCCAAGCGCGTCAACCACCGAGCCATCGCTCCCCATCATCACCACGTACACAAGACGAAGACACACACACACACTCACCAAACAACCCCACTGATGTGTAATCATTCCGCCGCCGAGTGCACGCAAAAACGAATGAAAATAGGCGAACGTTTCCACTCTGTCGAAATGTACCGTCTAATCAGACTGGGAGGAGAAGCGTGTACATGTTATGTTATGTCCTCGTGGCTTCAATTAGACTGCGCCCTCCTGGATGGCTTGCCCGCTTGCCCTGCAAGTCGCACGAGTCGCCGATTGTAATGTAAGAGGCGCTTGTACATGGGCGAGTACAAGGGAAAGTCACTTACCTGCAAGTGACTGATTATGGGGCGGGGCGGGCGGTGGGGGGGATGGGGTGGGGGGTGTGGGGTGGGGTGGGGGTGTTGGATGGGGTGTGGGGATGGGGTGGGGTGTGGGGATGGGGTGGGGGTGTGGGGACGGGGGTGGGGTGTGGGGGATGGGGGTGGGGGTGTGGGGGATGGGGTGGGGGTGTGGGGGATGGGGGTGGGGGTGTTGGATTGGGGTGGGGGGTGTGGGGGATGGGGGTAGAGGGGGTGGGGGATGGGGTGGGGGGTGTGGGGGATGGGGGGTGGGATGAGCCCACGGATGTGTCATCTCCAGGTCAGAGTACCGGTCACCCGAGAACAAAGATAAAGCTCTCCCGTAAAGGCTCAACGGACCGTTGGGGCAAGTGCTGTAAGCGAGCAGCTATGAAAGCCAACACGACACACGAGGGGGTGGATGGCCAGCACTACGCCCGACCGCCTTTGTCTCCCCAGTTGCGATGTTTAGACATCGCACCAGTGACTCGTCTTTGAGGCTTAGTCGACCAAGGAGAGGCCCAGGACCGGTTCAGATCATTGTCACTGTTAGTGGCCGTGAACGGGAATCTAAACCGGGTCGCCGGGTTCGTAGCGCAGCGCTCTAACCGCTACACTACCGCTCCCCACAAACACACACGGACCCACATACATACACGTGCATACATAAACTTACATATTCTGTAAACAAAGCTCCCCTGTACAGTCTTTAACATACATACATGCGGACCCACACATACGCACAGACACAGCGTCACTTACACATTCATTCACTCACACAAAACTCACACATATGCACATATGCACACACAAACACAACATGCAGCACAAACCCACAAAGGGACAGATCGTCCATACAATCTTAGACTGTTGGAGCCGGCACAGCACACGCAGGGGTGGGTGGCATGCACCGCGCCCGGCCGCCTTTGTCTCCCCGGTGTCGGTGTTTGCGCATTGAGACTGACTTATTCAGATAATCGTCACGGGTGTTGGAATCGAACTCGGGTCGCCGAGCTCTTCGTGCAGTCCGTTAACCGCTACTTCACCGCTCCCCATGTCCACCCACACACACCTCTAGCGCACGTGCTGACAGCACATGGGGGTGGTACACGTGGAGAGGATGGAGAGCGGTTGGCTCTCAGGCAAAGCATCGATTGTTTATTGTACGGGCCACCTGTTTGTGTTGCTTCTTTACGCAATTTGTTTTACATTGTCCGATGCGATCGCCGTCCCTCGATCTCTGAGTCGCCGACTCCCTCGACGAGTGAGGAACAGCGAAATGCGAGGGCAGCTGCGCGGCGTGACGACGACGCGTTTCCCATGTTGGTTTGCGTCGCTCGCACTCGCTCGCTCGCTCGCGCCGATAACCCGGAGAGGGCAACGAAACTCCAGCGCTTCGCCTTTACCTTTGCCTGAGATGTATTGATATTCTTCGGTTTCTTTCGGTAAAGTCACGTGGGTAAAAAAATTAAAATTAATAAAAGTAAAATAAAAATAAAATAAAAATCACGACATTTCGGAGGCAACACAAGCTTCCGTCTTCGGGTGGAACCGTCACTTGATACAGCTATCGTGCTGTGACGATTCCAGTTGATACAGCTATCGTGCTGTGACAATTCCAGTTGATACAGCTATCGTGCTGTGACGGTTCCACCTGAAGACGGAAGCTTGTGTTGCCTCCGAAACGTCGATGATTTTTCTTTTATTTTCATTTTACTTTTATTAATTTTTAATTTTTTACCTACGTGACTTTACCGCAAAAAACCTAAGAATATGAATCCTTGCAGTCACGAAAGCTTCAAATCTAGAATGAGATGTATTGACTTTCAGTTGTGACGGCGGGGTGAGCGAACGAGCGAACGAGCGATCGAGCGAGCGAGCGAGCGGGTTTATGTCCAAGGAATGCGGTGAAGAGCCTGCGAGGCGAACTCGCAAGTGCGGACTCGACTCTCCCACTCGGCTCGCGCGGCCCAGGAATTGCCCTTAAACCAAAATGTGCAAACTCCGTGTTCAAACTCGAGAGGCACGGTCGCGCCTTCTGCATCTGCCGCGCGCTGTGTGCCAAGCTTCGGTGGCTAGAAACGTTTGCGATGTGCTATGAAGAAATGTAATTTTCCAAATTGTCGCCTATGGTATATATGTATGTTTGTGTTCCTCTTAGGGTCCGACTGTTATTGAGGACTGTTGTATATTTCGTTATGTGTGCCTGTGCATCACTGTCAACGTAGTGTCATACAATAAAATAAAATAAACTTGACTTGTTTGGTTGGCTGGCCTGTGCGGTGAGCGAATCTATGTAATAACCAAATGTAAGCAGAATCCTGTGAAATTCCTGGACTCCGCTTCAAAATATATTCCAGAGTCAATGTTAACAAGCAGCGTTTGTTGAAAACAAGTAAACTTTCGTCTGGTTTTGACCTACTGGATGTCATCGGCAGGCCAGGGTCGTAAGATTAATGCTGCTGAATTATTAGATATCATTGGAAATATCTACTCCATTTAAACTATGGGACCCCTGCACAACGCTAAAAAGCACGAGCGTGCAACACAGGCTCGTTATGCGCTACCGTGGCAGCATGAAATATCAATCATAAGAGCAACAATTTGAACCTTACAATTCGTCATGCAAAAAAATTATAGTGTAAGTTTAACAACGGAGGAGTGGGGGGGGGGGGTCGTCCGAGTGGCGCTCTGCACAACGTAGTTTTGTTGTTTATTCCAAATGCCCCCACATATACTCTGGGACGAGAAAGTATGTCTCACAACATGCCACGTCGCGTGGAATGCAGCCGCTATTCATCATCTCTTCCCCCACTTGCTCCTCGGGGCGCTTTTCCAGTAGGAAACGATAGCGGCGGCACATTGCAGACATCGCTGCCCGCTCGTGAATAGGCGTTGGGTATTAATTACGAATAGGTGTGCAATGATGAAAGCTGTTTAAGACGTTCTCGTGAGAAGCACACTTGGTTCTTTCCAAGGCCAGTGTGGATTTGCTGATCGAGTTGTTCACAGGGGGGTTTGTGGTTGTGTTTTCCCTCTAAGCATCGACCATACTTCACCACGCTGGTCAGTGCGAGTTGGTACAGGGGGGAAGGCACTCGGGACCGGTTCAAAGATAATTCCTTCACCGATGTCAGTCGTGATTGGGAATCAAACTCAAGTCCCCCTGGTTGATTGCACCCTTGCGCTAACCACACTGCCACCGTCACACCCACTTATGATTGAGTGCAATGCATAATACAGTATACGCATGATAGCGTAGCGTGAATTCGTCTAGTAAACAGGTGGACCACTGACATTACATTCAATACGATGTCTCGAAGTGTGACATTCGGTTCTCCGACCCACATGCTTCTCTCTGTTGTCTCGGTGTATTTTTTCTAAAGAACCGTTGCGCCATAACACCACTGCAGAGTCAATGCCACTGTTCTCTCTGGGTATTCAGATTTATTCTGACATTCAACAACAACAACAACAGCTACAAGGGCGATACACATCTCAAAACGGAATTGGCCAAACATCCCAAGCCGTAACCTTTCTTGAGTAACAGAATAGATAGGCAGACGATCCGTCTCCTCCGTTATCATCTTCGTGTCTCCACTTAGAAAGAAAATGTACACAACCCAATGGCTCTACTTCCTTCTGGGAGTGCATAATTTCAGCAGCGTTGATTCAACCCAAGCAAAACTCTAGACCCGGTTCGACACACAGTGTCTCATCAGCAGTCAGGCTCGCTTGATTCAACGATGGTGAACTGCCCAAATGTCCTAGTTCGGCTCCAAATGATATAGTAATACGTGACTCAAAAGAACTATTAATGCCGTCGTTATGACGATGACGCAATTCATTATATCCTGTGTGACAATGCGTCTGTCTAAGTGCATTGTGTCTGATGCCGACACACTCGCATTTCTTATGTTTTGCAACTAAGAAGGAAAGCACGTGTGCATTCATTCTTGCTGTGCTTCCACGATGAGGACGGTAATTATAATGATGCAATTTATAAGACGCACAATATTCCACGGACATAAAGGAAGGTGACTCTTCAGCAAAACACTTGTCAAATTCATCAATGCATTCGCGTGCTTTCCCTATGTCTGTCTCTCTGTCGGAGGGGGGAGAGGGGGAGGGAGGGTCCGCATGATAACTCTCCTAAAAGTTGATCCAATATATATGTATTGTTTAAACTGTGCTATGACCCTGTGTTGCGAGTAGACACTGACCCAATTCAAAAGCGGCCACTTTGATCAAACTGTTACCCAAAACTTGACGACGCGAAAACATAATTACTTAAAGTACCGTACTATTTGTAAAAATGCGAAGGGATTATTTTTTTTTCTCCCTGACAGCTGCCCGTCGACTTCCGTCCTGCCTAATTAAATACTTCCCGTCGACAAGTGCACGTTGGAGAGCGTTGCGTAACAATAATAATCATCATCCACGTGGCGTATGCGTGAAATATCTACCTTTTTTTTCTTTCATTTTTGGCCCTCTTCGCTTTTAATTAATAGCTCGTTGGTCAGTGCCAGGTCCGGTGCGTTGCGTTGCGTCGTCCGCTCTGAGACCCCTGTACCGACAGGACCGAAGAATGCACGCAATGCCGGCCGCTGGCACAGAGACAACGAGTTCAAGGGCAGCGAGCACAACAAAAGCGCGTCTGAGCTGCCTGCCTGTGGCAGTTCACGGGGGAGGCCCAAAGCCGTTAAAGTTTGAGACACCCAGGGGCTAACATCATCCGGAGCTGTCCGAGGCTTAGCTCCGGAAACTAACCACCCCAACCTCAGTGCCGGATTAAGCTTGTGCTGGGCCTGTGGCATATGTTATAAAGGGGTCCTAAATATAATAAAAACTCACGTAGATATTAAAAACATAAATGTTTTACTTTCATAGTAAAGTAATTGTATTTTTTAAACACTCAGTCGTTCATAAAAGTTGAAGGCAGTATAGTACTCTAGTAATAGAGCAAGTGCAGAATCACTGAACCGGAATTGATGGCCTGAAAGCATTTAGCGCGGGGCCCTTGAAAGTGCGGGGCCTGTAGCATTTGTAGCTACTTTTGCTTCTCGAATAAACCGGCGCTGCTGCCACCCCACACGCCGCAGTGCCCCCCCCCAATCCCCCCCCCCCCCCAAGCCTGGGGTCGGCAAGTTGCGGCTGCAGAGCCGCATGCGGCTCTTTAACGACTGCTTCGTGACTCGTTATTTATTAAGAAATGTCTCGTATTCACCACACAGTGAAATATTGCATTTTTTTACCGAATTCGATTAAATAATTTACCAGGTAAGGCCCACTGAGCTATGCAGCTTTTTTTTCAGAAGCGACCTATCCACAAATGACCACTAAATAAAGTGGTTTATCACGTGGACATTTATTGCAGCCACGTGCTCTAAACGCACGTTTCTAAATGTGGAGGGGAAAACCGGAGGGCCTGGAGAAAAATCCACACGACCACGGCGAGAACATGCAAATATACAAGTGTCAGGGTCGGGATCGAACCCACGACCTGCTGCATACCTGGCGAGGTAGTTAACATTTCCAGCCACCGTGGTCCCATTCGCCCTCCCTCGCGTGCCTCCAACTTGTTTTATTAATTTGGTAATAGCATGTCCCTCCAATATTTGATTCCAATTGGAATCTCATTTTAATGTGATGGACACATTATACACAGGGCAACGTATCAGTTGGAGCTGTCCATGGCTGAGTGCTGGAAAGTATCCCCCCCCCCCCAACCGTCGCGATAATTGTTTTGTTTACTACTTTAAACTAAGGTATTGAAGTGGGACATTATACACAGAGCCTATAATTCCATTGGAGGTGTCTGGGGCTGAACTCCAGAACATGTCTCCGTGCCCTTCCTCCCAGTGGTTGGAAAAAACCCATGGAGACCTCAAGCCCAGGAAGACTGTGAATTGGAGCGGCAAACAAGTGAGGCTTGGCAGATCGAGCAGGAACGTGGAGGGACACGCGAAGGCAAAGTCTGTCCCGCCCTGCGACGCTTACTCTGCGCGTTACAGTGGCACGTGGCGCACGCCTGCCGAGCCAAGCGCGTCGCGGGCAAGGGTCGGTGTATCGCACGGAGATTTGTGAATGAACTCCCAGACTCGCTGGTCTGCGGTGGAAGTACAAGCACTGCAGGCGAATGATTCGTGAATCTGCCCGTGTGGATCCTTGACCGTTATCCCTTGCAAAGATCTGCGTGGTGGATTTTTTTTCCTCCTCCTAGGACTCTTACGTTTCCTCTGCCACGAAGCAAAATGCTCGTTTAAAATAATTGATCAAAATTCCCAATGCACGACCCTCCTAAACACGAGCCTTGAGACTCAGTGAAGCTTTTCTGGATACAAAAAATGCCATTCCAATGATTTTAAAGAGAAATGGTCAAACAGCCTAAGACACGATCCTGTTGAAAATGAGTCGTGAGACGTAGTGAGGTTTTCATTGACAAAAAAACGATCACGTTAACTATCATGAGCGTGCTGTTTGTTAAGTTTTAAAAAGGTTGACTACGCAGCTGGAGAATCACGTGAATTCGCGAACACACTCAAGTTAGAGACAGCATATTGATCGTCCAGAAGAGTGAGTGGGTGGATGGGTTTGAGCAGGACACGTCGCGAGAAGGGATGATGGCCGGCCGTCGAGACTAACTTGGGAGTGGCAGCCAAAAGGAGGGCAGATGGACATCCACCACGGAGATACAGAGAGGAAATCAGCTCGCGTGCAGGTGCTGGACGAATCGTCGCATCGCGGGACCGTGAGAGATGACAGCAGTGGATAGAACATAGCTGATGACAATGATGACGACGACGATTGTGACTATGCATATCGGACTTGACGCAGAGTCGAGGAGCTGTAAATGATCACCGTGGAGAGTTCCCAAGCGGGGGAGCTCGTGCACTGCCAGTGATCGATCTGGGACAGCATCACAATTAATTGTTTTTTACCCTTTTATCTGGCAACAAAACTGACACCTTTTTTACAAGGAGTCATGTTAACATAGACCACAATACCAGCAGTCATAATGCAAACAAAAACCATAACTCTGATAATGTATGCACTGTCCTTGAAGTTGATTGGTCCACACCCGAGACAGCATTCCTTAGAGCCTAGTCTCACATGGTGTTGGACCAGATGACGCCAAAAAAAGGTGTCAGTTTTGTTGCCAGATAAAAGGGTAAAAAACTATTATCATATTTTTTACTGGCAAATGAGGTTCCAATGGAGCATCGCAATTGTCGTCGTCATCGTCATCATGGTGGCCATGCACGTGACCTATAATGAATGCATACATATGTTGAACTTCTTTCGCACCGTACGCACCCAACCGTGATAATCGGAGGTGCGGCGGCGGCGTCGAGTTGGAAGTTTATCCAGCGCCGTGGAGGCAGCAGCGAGGGTTGCTGAATCACACAAATGCGTGAAACTCTCTTCGCGTGGACATCGAGATATGCGATACCCTGGCTTGTCTGGGGGAGAAGGCAGTACAGCAAATGTGTACGCCACTGCTTCCATAGGGAGAGAATACAGTGCTCTCACTTCGCACGCGTGGGTTTTCTGCGGTTGCCCCGGGTTACCTCCAATGCGTAAATACTCACGAATTGACTGATAACACCTTAACATATATAGAGGACTGCAGAGCTTTCTGGGGAGGGGCGGGGGCGATGAGGGGATGTGGCGCCAGCTTGCCGCGTGGCTGCTGCTGCCATCACGCTCAGAATCAGATGAGCTTCGAAGCTTTTTAATTCCACAAATATCCAGTCGTCCATAATAGTTTTTTTTATTATTACACGCTTTTATTTAACTCACTGTTATTGTTGTCGTATCCTCAAATATTGTAACTCAATTTTAACCCACTTCCCAATGTGGTATCGACTGCAAACTTGGTATACTTATGTCATACTGATGACAATACTATATTCTATCATAAAAAATAAAAGAAAGTATTTTAAAACAATATTTTTTATATGTTATGTTTCGGCTTGGCTCTAATTGTCCACGCTCAACTGACGTTGGCTGTAAATCACCACGGCCCCTTACGTTATGGCAAGCTTCGGGGCCACTTTCTGGAGTCGTGGACTTCTGCCATTACTCGTACGGTACATTTCATGAAAGCGTTTAAAAAAAAGTTTTTTTAAATATTACTTATTTTTGGGTTAGATGGATGATAGTGGTCGCGAAAGCCTCCGTGTTCAACTACAGTATCTCTCCAGAATCGGCGAGCGGACACTGCGTGCAGCGGTGTCGGAGCCGCATCTTTACAAATCAACGTTATTGTATTTTTTTATTATTATACATTTTTTGTATCATTCGCCAAAAATCACGAGGACTCGAAGCATGCCCCGCAGGGGTTGCGAGCGAGCTCCAGACAAACTCTTGTCAAGTCGGCCTTTGTGTTCCCCAAAACCACCACGTACTTCTGGTGTACAGGTGAACGTTAGCGGGGTGTTGGGGCGGGGGGAGGTAGTGTCTGTTAATATTTTTTATTTTTTCGTTCAACAATCCGCGGTGTAATTTAATGAGATGAAGGATCGCCGGCTCCGGGTCCTTGAGTCTCAGGGCACGCTGCCTCGAACAGCTCCCATCAATCATCGGCCTTAATTATTGCAGCCCCAGCCACACCACGTACCCAAGCGCCACCACCACCGCCACCACCACCGCCACCACCTCCCGCCTCCACCACTCTGCCCTCCTCCACAGCTCCTTCCCCAACCAACCCCCCCGACTCACCCAACCTGGCCGCTCCTCTTCCTCTCCCCCCACCTCGTGTTTTATATAAACATGCCAGCGAGCGTTGTTGGCTTCATGTGTGATGGATGTATGGCCGTGCTCAAAGTGACGTCTCCTGCCGTGTGATGGCGATGGTGATGATAGGCATGATTTGTACGTCAAGGTTAGATGACACAACAGGTGTTATAGGCGTTGTGCAGATGTAACCTGACCACGTTGTGGGCAGCAAGAGGGCAGCGCTGCAAAATCGGTTGCTGTGCTGCCGGGTCTGTGCCCGAACATCTTCTGCTCCACCGCCTTCACCAACCTGCGCTCCCACTGACCCAGTGTGGTGAAGTATGGTCAAACAACTCCCACAACTCGATCGGTGCGAGGAAGCCCTCGATCTAGCAGTGGATTGACCAGACGCAACTAATGGCTGCACACGTACTTTATAAACACTTGGCTTAAACGTCTTCACAGGACAGGGGCTCGCTTAACATACGCCACGCGGAGTGACGCCGGAGTCCAACAACCTCAGCTGTGCCAACGGACGCGTTATCAATATCATCGCCCCAGTGCATTCTCGCACTCTGCATGAGCTTCGCTTATTGCTTGCGAGTTGCCAGCGTGGATCCTGTTGCTGCCGTGAACTCAGAGTCACCTTCCTCCCCAGCGACCAGGTGACCCCCACCCCCCCAGAAAATCAACGATACGGAGCAGCAGCTGCGACAGATAGGGCTCCAGTTGACGCCTGTTTTGAGCTCAACGGCCGTTGGGGACGTATGCGGCTGGTGTGCTCGCAATCGGGCTCGCGAATCGGGCTTATCGCACACTTACCTGCACCGGACACACCACACGGGAACACGGGTAGCCTGATCCCCTGATCGCTATCAACTCCCACCGACAATTCGGTAAGCGAAATGCTGGGAGGCGCTGTGTTAAAATAATAATAAAAAATATATATTGGAAGGCACCCCACCGCAAAGACCCAGCGATGATGGCGCATGTAAGCTTACAACGGGCGGATGAGCTTGCACCGCCGAGAGCCTGGGTTCGAACCCATGTTTGGGTTCGATCCCATGTTTGATCAAACAGGGGCTGTCGAGCGTAGAGAGCCGATGGTCTCAGCCCGGTCACCAATCCACTGCACAAATAAAAAACATCGCATCACATTTTGGTTCTGCAGGTAAATTGCCTAAATTCCAGCTCTGATAATTAAATCAATTTGTCGTTTTTACTGTCACGAGACAAACTTTTTTCTGGGTGGCAGAGCGGGCGTGGAAGCGCTGCCCCCTTGCTGAGTTAGGATCAGAGGTCAATCACTTGAAGAGATCTCAGAAGCAGTTCTGTGACTTCCACTTCCACGGGCCTGTTATGCAACATGAATGGCCGCGCTGCTCTGCGAGAGATCCTAGTGGACTCGTCGTCTCCCGAGGCGACGTCGGTAATAGTGGGGATGAAACTGGGGCGGACATAGTCAAGGAGAAACAAGCAGCTGTCATCTTGAGCTTTCCAGATGGAGATCGGCGATGGGACGCCAGGCTCGTGAAGCTCGTGCATCCGACTTGGGGATCACGAGCACAAAGCTACGGCGAGACCGCGCGATTGATGTGGACGTTTGCACAAACAGGAGCGTGCGATGCACCAGCGCGGGTTACACAATTAGTCAACGTTTTTATTGCTTTGGTCCAAATATTTTTGCTCATTTCGTTACATTTGAGTTTCCCCTACGACACGAAGCCAGCTTCCCTTATCCTACTTATCCGACAATCGCCCCCCCCCTTCCCAGACCCGGAAAACCTGGATCCACATTCACAAACCCACACCCCTCCCCAGAAAACGCCACCATTCAAACTCGATCGTGTTGTCCACGTTATTATTTTTCACGATGCGCTACGGTAATACATCCAACGATGTAAGGATTACTTATAACGACATCATATAACAACCGTACCGTCAATTTATTAATGGATAATTCCGAATTGCTACCACGAACGTCAGTTATTGTTATTCCAGACGTATTTTGTCAAGAAATAAAATACACATATATAAAAAGTAAAATGGACAAAAATAAATCACCATGTGACGATCATTTTAAAAAGCGGACAATTCGATTATCGTTGATCTTGTACCGTACAATGTATCACAGTATCGCCATACCGCGGCGACCACAGTATTAACATAACTTCCCTCATCAGGCTCCACAACAAATACAGTCCTAGGTTCATGTCTGTTTTTTCACATTTTAAATGTAAAAAAAAGTTGTGTTAATTTTAGTAAAAAAAATGTAAGATACAGATAAAGTTTTTTTTTTTAAAGTGAGTATAGACGAAGGGCATTTATTTTCTCTCTTGCATCGGAGGGGTCGACGTAATCTCCCCCACTATCGTTTCACATCGCTCACTCGCTCACATTGCTTACTCGTGTCACGGTCAAGGGCCGAAGGGATAGAGGGCAAGAGGACGGAGCGGATCAGCTGGTGGCACAGCGTGAGCAGTCGGACTCTCGACGAGAGACGCCGACGATCGTCGTATATGGTTATTCGTCTGTCATGCACATCGACCCTCGGTTATGAGGATGACGCTATATAGATGGATAAGACTCACCCCCCCATCCACCCCAGCGGTGATCGCGAGCACCAATTACAACTTTTCATCCCTCTCCGGGTGGACAACTGTTGCTCTCCGTACACCCGAGCTCATCCCCGCGGCCTCATCCTCCCACATCCGACAGCTGCCGCCCCCCCCCCTCATCCCCCAACCACCACCAGGCACGGTGGACAGCTCATCAGAGAGCGACCGAGGGAGACCGGCCGGCTACTCCAGAAAGTACGTGGTGGTGTGCGTCGGGAAGGGGCTGGTGGTGATGAAGACGAAGATCTTGGCCACGAAGCTCGTGACCGTGCCCTGGCGGAAGAGCTTCATCTCCGCCTCGAGCAGGAAGTCGTGCGCTCCGCCTACGACGGGCCGTCGGAGCATCACGACGCCCGTGTGCGAGTTGAGCTTGCGCGTCGCAAAGTAGCCCAGCTCGTTGCCGGACGGGATGGACAGCAGGATGCTGTCGCCCGCGAAGGCCGGCGAGGGCCCGATGCGGAAGATGTTGGCGGGCGTGCGCACGCTGTCGGGGAACGTGAGCGCGTAGTGGGTGATGCGCGCCGGAGCGTCGGCGCAGCCCAGGTAGTCGTGGCACGAGATCCGCTCGCAGCGCCTTTCGGGGTCAAGCATGGGAGGGTAGTGAGAGAACCGGTGAGCAGGAACGGCTACGTACGGTGCGAAAGAAGTTCAACGAGCATACATTCAAAATGTGCACCTCCGATTAGCACAGTTGGCTAGGTACGGTGCGAAAGAACTTTAACATACATATATACCTCGAATAGTGCTTGAATGAAAAACTAGCACCGTGTGCACTTTTCTTAATGACCAAATATCTTAACCTTTTTCCAAGCCTGTATCTGAACTTTAGGTTGCTCCGGGGGCTAAGGTGGCAGCAGAGGGCATTGCAGGAAAATACATCCATTGTTTCCCTGTACAGCAACACCTAGACTTTCGTCCACTTGACTTTCGTCGCTTCGCTCTTTCGGCCGTTTTCAACGAAAACCACATTTCACATTTCGTCCACGCGGCTTTCCTCTTTCGTCCGATTTCATCCCCAAGCTTTTCATGACGTTCACGCCACGAGCCGTGTTTTTCGTTTTTGAAAAGAAGTCGTTCAGTGAGCATCTCATATATTTGTGTTTATTCGTATATTATGAATACTTTACTTATTTCTGTGATTAAACTGTAAACAATTCATAGTTACTACAGTGATTACTTATGCAGGAATAAAAACATTTCAAGGTATCATTTTGTTTATTTATTTAGATTTTAGTTTTATTTATTTATTGTTCATTTTTATTATATTTATGTTTATTTAGGTTTCGCGCGCATGTGTCATATATTTACTGTAGCTATTTGCATGTACGTTTCTATATTTACTGTAGTTATTTGCATGGACGTTTTTCGCCGGCCAAAATAAATTTGCAAGCTGAATAACGGCTCTGCTTTGACATTCGTCCATGCTCTGGTCCCTAACCAGACGAAAGTGCAAAGTATTCCTGTACTCTGTTCAACGCATACTGCTCCCTACCTTTAATAACCCGCAACGCCCAGCATGGTCCGACGTTTTGCCAAGTAGAAAAAAAATTGACCCACGATGTACTCGATTGGAATATATACACGTAGCGATAATTATCATCAACCTGGACTGAAAACTTGGCAGCACCCTCTTGAGGACTTCCCGTGTAAACACGCGTCAATAAATAGCTCCCAACGACCCGTAAGGCGCGGGGAGGCCCTCATGCCCCAGCAGACTGACAAAAGGAGCCGCAGATCACACAGGTGTACACAACAAAGACAAAGATCCCCCGTATAGCCTTAACAGACTGTAGGGGCAAGTGCTGTTAGCGAGCACCTATGAGGTGCACACGCACACACGCACACACACGTGCGCACGTACAATCTCGGGTTCGCTCGCACACTCACGTGTCCGACGCCCTGCGGTAGTTCGGCGGGCAGTCGTAGGAGAGGCACCGGAAGCTGCCCTGGATGTTGTAGCAGGTCTGGTCGGAGGAGCAGTTGTGGCTGCCCAGCGCGCACTCGTCCACGTCTGCAGAGCGGCAAAAGCGGCAGTGAGTCCAACGTTTTTTTTTAAAACAACGGCGCTACGCCTCTCTAAATAAAATTTACGCTGAGCCGCTATCGCGTTCAAAGATTGATAGGTGAACGGGACACCCGCCCTGCAACCCGCAGACGTCTGGGAACGGGAAAGGGTTCAATGGCCCCCCCTCTCTGTCCAATTTCTATCTTTGTAGCCCGGCACCGGAGCCCTTCCGGATCTCAGTGCAACCGGTGAGGTTGCACTGAGATCACTCGGGAGGGACGTGCCGGCTGTGCCACCGGCCGACAGCAGGGCCTGTGCCACGCGCAGCCGAATTTTATCTCGGCCGATCGTTATCGTCTGCGATGTCATTCGTTCAGACTCGAGGCATTCGCCTACGTGTTAGGAGCATGACGAGGCATCGATTCGTCGATTGAAATTGAATCTCGCGCTCGCGGTGCGCTGGTCGAATCGCAAGCGTGCCAGCCGGCTACTTGATAATGAATTCGTGGACTCTTCATGCAAACGTTTCGTTCAGAGCAAATTGTGCGAGCAAAATGTGCAAGCGAGACAGGGCAATAGAAACGCAATACAAATGAGAGGGTGCAAATGACACGAGAGAAAATGGAAGTCGCGAAAACGTGAATCGTGACCATTCCTCAACATTGCTGAAGACGCGTGTCAGATTGGAAGTTGCCTAATGGGAGCGTGGGAGCACGGACCGTTCCACCATTGCGCGAGGCAGACCTGGGAATAATCAAGGCTATCATCGCAGCTTTTCGGCACTGCAGCTAAATCGCTGGTGCTTGTCCACTTGCTCCCCATTGCTCGGCGCCTGAAAGCGTTTGTCTCAGTTGTCCAGGCGTGCTGCTGCAGCTGCTGCTGCTGCTGTTGCTGCTGCTGCTGTTGCTGCTGCTGCTGTTGCTGCTGCTGCTGTGCCACCTGCCGAAGGCGAAGAAGTCGCCCGATTATGAAATCCACCGCCCCCCCCGCCCCTCTGAGTAGTTGTCGTACCTCACGCGGTTTGCTTTATTACGTTTCTTTGAAGTTTCCTGCCCAGGGGCAGGTCCCTCCATCCTCCCCTCGCCAGCATTTATTGGGCAACGCTGTCACTGAACGCAGTTTGACGTCATAGCCTCCATACCCTCAAGCATCCAGCTTGCTCTGGCTGAGAGCTAGAGATCATCATCATCGTCGTCAGCCGTGTTGAATCCATTGCTAGATGGCGGCCGCGCCCTTCCGTGTTGGTCACGTGCGCTCATTCGACTATACTTCCCCACTTTTTGGGGAATGGACGTTTGTGAAGGAAGAGAATGGGGCAGCACAGGACCGGCGGTGCAGAGAGCACCCGCCACTGACGTGATAGCCGTGGCTGGGATTCCAACTCGGGTCACAACAGAGCGTTTCGTAAATCACGGGCGGTGACGCGGTCCCTGCTTGTTGCAGAGGTTCGCGGTTCGAATCCCAGCGGCCGCCCTGGCTATCACTGCGCTGTGTAATGACCGTAACAATACGACGACACGCCGTCTGCATCGCAGTGCCCGTTCAAGATTGCCCTGATTTCATTAGCAAAAGATTGTGGACCATCGTGTGCCATCGTGTGCCGGCGTTGGTGGTCCAAATTTTGCCAAATTTGAAAATTATCCACAAATTACTCAACTGGGATTATACACAGCAGCAATAATTGCCCCCCTTATGAGTAGACTAATACCCCAGGTCACTGTTGCAAATTAGACTATCAGACATTCCTGCCCTCTGGAATTCTCACCTGGCTAATTAGCATAAACTTGGGAAGTCAACTTTAACCACTGAACCACCGCTCCACCCATGTTCACATGTTCATATTAGCCTTTCTGAACAGCGCTGAACTCAATCAGAACTCCGATGCGCATTTGTCAGTGCGCGCCTGAACTCGAGCTAGCAAAGGTGCGTCGCTCACAAACAGCTGGAAGGCAAGACCCTCACAGTGGGGCACTACAGTGGTGAGATGTTAAATACTTCGCTTGGTATACAGGAGGTCGTGGGTTCCATCCCGATCCCAACCCTGACGCCTGTATATTTGGAGTGCATATTCTCCCCCGTGATCGCATGGATTTTTCTCCGGGTTCTGCGGTTTTTCCCTCCACATTTTAAAAAATGCGTTAAGAGTATTTGGCTGCTATACTTTTCCACGTGATTAGCCACTTCGTTGAGCTGTCATTTGTGGCCAGGCCATTTCTTTAAAAGAGCAAGATGACTCAGTGAGGCTTACCTAGTAAAATAAAAAAACTGTTTAGTTTAGTAAATAGACATAGTTATTCGTTTTAGGACTCCCATCATGCTTTGCACGCTTGTGATCTGACCACCACATTGCGTGCACAATGCTTCCAGTCTTGTCTAGACCACCGACTCAAAAGAGTTTGTTTCCACAACCTGCACGTATTTTCCCAACCTCGCTGAGCTTTCTCATCATTAAACAGAGAGAGAGTGCCCGATTTGCATTTTGCGCGCAAACTATCTAGCTACGGCCACATTCCCGCGGCTGTAATATTTTTTTTCGTTTAACCGCGGACGTGCAATACTTTCCATCGCTGCGCGTCGTATGCGACAGCCACACCGGCGCATAAATCATCGCCCGTCTCGCGGCCAGGGGGGTGGGGGGGGTGGGAAGGCCAAGGACGGCGCGGGCAACGGGTGGCAACGACTTCGTGGTGTTGTGTCTGCCCACGACAGGTTTATTACGCCCTTCGCAAGGGCGCGCTGCGTCAATGGCCTTTCCAGTTCGCGGGGAATCTGGAATGCCGTGCAGATGTTGTGCCTGTTTTATCTCTTCGCTATCGCAAGCCAACACTTCCTCTGATACCATCACAATGACAGGCTCTTTGGTTTCAGGTTATAATCTCAGATTTCGCACAATGCGTTTTTTTTTTACATTTTTTTTTTTGGACATGCTCAAGACGATGGCATTTTAAATAAAACAATGCCGTTAAGCGTGCGTTTTCAGTTTTCATTTAAACGTAAGGCAAATCAGCTCGATGTGCTGCCGATAAACTAACGGCATGGGTGTTACCGTTGTGTAATGGTTGGCGCACCGGACTTGCAAGTCGGTGGTCGCCGGTTCGATTCCGTGGCGCAGTAATTGAAATAACTTGCCGCAAGTTTCTTAAATCCCCCCCTTCCTCTCTCCTCTGCCCACTCAGCAATGTTAATGAGTGTTAGGCAATCGGCAGATCCTGTGTGGTGGGGTAAACTGTGGATAATGTAACCGCTTCCACGATATCTGGCAAGCGTGGAAGAGTAGGCCAAACACACACTAGAGGCCATACAACCATCAGAAGCATGGCCACGTAATTGCAGGGCTGCACCTTCACAATTTTTTTAAAAGCTAATCGTAAGTGTCGTTTTTTCCAGCTTTTTAACGTATTATAATAATAACATTACTTTTTTTATGAAGCTTGGCACACACACGTAACTTTCTTTGTATTCGCTGCGCGGGGGTATCATTACACTGCCAGTTACAGTCAGGGCAGTAAGTGACTCGGGCTATTGACACACGAGGAGGGCTTAATAGGGCGCTTAGGCAATTTACAGCACGTTGAACAGGGGGGGGGGGCAGGGGGTGAGCTGAAGCGGGAGCCACACACGGCGCGGTGTATCATGTGGCAGGATCGCACCACGCGACGACGCTCACCTAGTCCATCACCTGCCACAACATCCTCCCTTTACCCCCTCCTCCTCCCCGCCGCCGCCGTGCCTCCACAGCCAATCTCTCAACTGGCCCTCCCCACACGCACACAACTCCCGTACAGGCACCATTATTACCACTCCTGCATCTAGCCAACACCCCCCCCTCTCTCCTCCTCATCCCCACCGTCGTTCCAGCCACTTCACCCCAACACTAATCTACCCAAGCGAGCAACCCTCATGCCCCCACGCCACTCACCCGGCTCATTCCCCCTCAACCTCCTCCCACCCCCCGCCTCTCCAGCTCCTCTCTGATGTTCACCTGTACTGTAGCTACCAGGGGTGGAAGGCAAATGACTCATTTGGGATTACAAGGGCAGCACCTCCGATTAGCACGGTTGGCTAACTTTACGGTGCGACAGAAGTTCAACATACATACATTCTTATAGCAGTCACTGCTACCACCCCCCGCTACTGCTGGACTAGTGTCCACTTGCGGGCCGTGTCCTGAGTCACCGTGTGCCGCGCAGGGACAGCTGCCACCGGGGGTGCCCTTTCGAATGCGATGTGAAGTCGCTTGTCGCGTGTGACCCGTTCTGATACGCCCAGGCATAAAACGGCGTTTGATGAACCATCACGCAAAGCACAAACCACCACGAGAACTACCGGCATTCCCACAGCGCCTTCTGGCTCGCCATCGAACAAAGACGGTCACAGCATCGCGCGCTTTCAGGCGCATTTCTGCGGCCGTCTGGAACGCTCTTCCTTCCGACATTAGGAAGCAACCGGAACTATGCACTTGTAAATCATCTCGATTGAAAACTCATTGGTTTACAACTGCTTTCTGTATTTAGTTTGTCCTTCCTCCCACACCTCCGATTAGCACGGTTGGCTATGTATGGTACGAAAGGAGTTCAACATACATACTTTGATAAAAAAAAAATCATCTTAATTTTCATGAATGATCCACTGACTTCCAGCGATTCAATTCATTCGCCCCGATTCAGGGTCAAGATTCGATTCAAGAAAAAAATATGATTTTACTTTGTTGTGAATGTAGCGGCCACCAGTAGCTGCAGGGGTCAAGTAAACCTGTTGCTGGAGTGGAGAGTGTGTGGTTGAGGGGTAGAGTGAGATGAGAGGGGAGAGGTAGGAGAGTGCATGGAGGGGTGTAAAGTGAGATGAGAGGGGAGAGGTAGGAGAGTGCATGGAGGGGTGTGAAGTGAGATTAGAGGGGAGAGATAGGAGAGTGTGTGGTGGGGTGGGGTAGAGTGAGATGAGAGGGGAGAGGTAGGAGAGTGTGTGGTGGGGGGGGGTAGAGTGAGATGAGAGGGGAGAGGGAGGAGAGTGTGTGGTGGGGGGGTAGAGTGAGATGAGAGGGGAGAGGTAGGAGAGTGTGTGGTGGGGGGGTAGAGTGAGATGAGAGGGGAGAGGTAGGAGAGTGTGTGGTGGGGGGGTAGAGTGAGATGAGAGGGGAGAGGTAGGAGAGTGTGTGGTGGGGGGGTAGAGTGAGATGAGAGGGGAGAGGTAGGAGAGTGTGTGGTGGGGGGGGTAGAGTGAGATGAGAGGGGAGAGGTAGGAGAGTGTGTGGTGGGGGGGTAGAGTGAGATGAGAGGGGAGAGGTAGGAGAGTGTGTGGTGGGGGGGTAGAGTGAGATGAGAGGGGAGAGGTAGGAGAGTGTGTGGTGGGGGGGTAGAGTGAGATGAGAGGGGAGAGGTAGGAGAGTGTGTGGTGGGGGGGGTAGAGTGAGATGAGAGGGGAGAGGTAGGAGAGTGTGTGGGGGGGGGGGGTAGAGTGAGATGAGAGGGGAGAGGTAGGAGAGTGTGTGGTGGGGGGGGTAGAGTGAGATGAGAGGGGAGAGGTAGGAGAGTGTGTGGTGGGGGGGTAGAGTGAGATGAGAGGGGAGGGGTAGGAGGGTGTGTGGTGGGGGGGTAGAGTGAGATGAGAGGGGAGAGGTAGGAGAGTGTGTGGTGGGGGGGTAGAGTGAGATGAGAGGGGAGAGGTAGGAGAGTGTGTGGTGGGGGGGTAGAGTGAGATGAGAGGGGAGAGGTAGGAGAGTGTGTGGTGGGGGGGTAGAGTGAGATGAGAGGGGAGGGGTAGGAGAGTGTGTGGTGGGGGGGTAGAGTGAGATGAGAGGGGAGAGGTAGGAGAGTGCGTGGAGGGGTGTAAAGTGAGATGAGAGGGGAGAGGTAGGAGAGTGCATGGAGGGGTGTAGAGTGAGATTAGAGGGGAGAGGTAGGAGAGTGTGTGGTGGGGGGGTAGAGTGAGATGAGAGGGGAGAGGTAGGAGAGTGTGTGGTTGAGGGGTAGAGTGAGATGAGAGGGGAGAGGTGGGAGAGTGTGTGGTGGGGGGGTAGAGTGAGATGAGAGGGGAGAGGTAGGAGAGTGTGTGGTTGAGGGGTAGAGTGAGATGGGAGGGGAGAGGTAGGAGAGTGTGTGGTTGAGGGGTAGAGTGAGATGAGAGGGGAGAGATAGGAGAGTGTGGTGGGGGATAGAATGAGATGAGAGGGGAGAGGTAGGAGAGTGTGTGGTGGGGGGGTAGAGTGAGATGAGAGGGGAGAGGTAGGAGAGTGTGTGGTTGAGGTGTAGAGTGAGATGAGAGGGGAGAGATAGGAGAGTGTGGTGGGGGATAGAATGAGATGAGAGGGGAGAGATAGGAGAGAGTGGCGGGGGGTAGAGTGAGATGAGAGGGGAGAGGTAGGAGAGTGCGTGGAGGGGAGTAGAGTGAGATGACAAGGGAGAGGTAGGCACGTGCGAGTCAATGGAGGTGCTTGCACACTGTGAGTGTGATGTAAGTTGATTTGATTGCTTTAGGAGCCAGCGGAGGAATCGGGTTATTGGGGCGACGTGGCCTCATTTCGAGGCATGTTGGGTCACACTCCATGGGCCTCCGCGTGGCAAGGCAGAGTGGCAGCGACCTCACCTCGGCAGCCTCGTCCGTTGGGAGAGTGGGTGTAGCCAGTGTCGGGGCACTCGCACTGGAAGCTGCCCTCGGTGTTCACGCAGCGGAACGCGCACAGCCCCTCCGCCTCGGGCAGCGAGCACTCGTCCACGTCTACATGGAGAGACGCCGTGCATGTTGACATCGTCATCGTCACCGTCGCCATCACCAACAGCAATAAAATCGCCTTCGTCGTAATCATTATCCTCTTAGTTTATACATGTAAATCTCAATCGTCAACACAATCGTAGTGATCGTCATCACCACCACCACCACCCCCACCGACGTAAACATTTATCAACGTCATCATCTATCAATGTCATGATCATCAACACAATGATCACAATCATCATCAGTCTAATTATCCAACATCGTAATTGATCAAGATCATTTAGTATCGTCGTCATCGTCGTCATCAATCAACACCATCATGAATCTACATTATCTTAGCCATCGCCCACATGCCATGCCGGTTTTGAGCCACAGGGATCTCTGCTAGCTCAGCACGGAGGCGTCTCCCACCTGCCTGCAGGTATTCTGGGAAACCACGATCTGATAAGTGAATAATTTACAAACCCAGAGATCATCACAATACCTCCCTGATCTCATAAACCATCACGCGAACTCCGGTCATCCTCGCAGCGAATTTTGGCGAGCCATTGAATCAGGACGGTTACCGCATCGCGCGCTTTCAGATGGCCATCTGGAACGCTCTTCCTTCCGATATTAGGAAGCCACTGGAGCTATGCACTTTTAAATCTACATTTAAAACATTTTTCCTTAGAACTGCGTTTTGTGTTTAGTTTGTTGTCCTTCCCCCGCCCGTCCGAGTAGCACGGCTGTCTAGGTGCGGTGCGAAAGAAGTTCAACGTACAGTACGTCTCTCGTGGCCCAAGCCTATCCCGTTCACGGGCCCTAACCAGACGCTGACGTTGTCGCTGCAACTGGATTGTGACACAACGTTCGTGGTAGCAGCAGATGATTCGGCAGCATTTATCATCAAAGTTGGCCAAGCATTCCAATGTGGCAGGACCCTCCTGAAAGAAGAGTCTCAAGACTCGGCGAGCCTTTTCCTGGGTACAGGAATGACAACACCATTGCTTCATCGGTGGGAGTGAATATAGATATTCCTGGAGGAACACATATTCTGGGTGGACAAACAGTACATAAAGGGTGGTCCAAAAGTCAAGATGCATAGGGTTATTCTATTAATATTTTTAAAAAAGGACAAACTTAATTCCCTTAGTGTTTATGCATGCACGAATCCAATTTTGAAATTAATTTAGGACTTTTTTTTTTTCGTACTTGAGTGCACATGAGATCAAATTGAATTTATTCCGTTCGTCTTTAGTCAATTTAGTTTAAAATTGTATATGTCACCTGAAAAGGAAGAATAAAATATATATATACATTGAATAATGAGAAAGTATTAACTTAAGGAATAAGCAATTAAATGTGCTAATACCAGTGTTAAAATAACTAAAACAACCCTATTTGTGCTGACTTTTGGACCACCCGGCATATTCTCTTGAGGCTTGGGGCACATAAATGTGCTCGGTGAGGAGTGCAGTGAGGGAGGCTGCGGTGAAGGAGGGCGCGGTGAGTGGGGGTGAGGTGGGTGGGGGTGAGGTGGGTGGGGGTTGGGTGAGGAGTGTGCGGTGAGGGGGGTGAGGTGAGGGGGGGACACGGTGAGGAGTGTGCGGTGAGGGGGGACACGGTGAGGAGGGTGAAGTGAGGGGGGGGGACACGGTGAGGAGTGTGCGGTGAGGAGGGTTCGGTGAGCGGGAACACGGTGAGGAGCGTGTGGTGAGGCGGAGGGGGGGGGGCGGCGAGGTGAGCGTGTGGTGAGGCGGGGATGGGGCCGCGGTGAGGAGAGGGCACGGCTCGCGCGCCGGCACCTTGGCACGTGGTGTGGTCGGCGGTGCTGAGCTCGTAGCCCGGCAGGCAGTAGCACTGGAAGGAGCCGTACGTGTTGCTGCACTCCTGGCCGCACAGGCCGCTGGAGCACTCGTCAATGTCTGTGACACAGCGGTGGGAGGGCAGGAGGAGGAGGACGACGTTCAACAGCGGTAAGGTCGTGGGAGTGGAACAAGAGGGCCACCTTGTGGCAAGGGAGGGAAAGAAGCGCCTGGACCCGAGATGGAAACGCGAAGGAAAACCGAACGTCGCGGCATCCCAGTGGATGCATGTGCATATTCGACGAACAAAAAGCTCTACTCGTTTCCATGAAGAGCCACGCAAAGACAGGCGTTAGCAGGCATTGCCCAGTGAACATGCAATGTCGAGACAGCATTGGGTGACATTAGAGCAACGTTGTAATTTCGTACAAGTAACCCTCTACTCACTCAGCTAACCCTCTACTCACTCAGCTAACCCTCTACTCACTCAGCTAACCCTCTACACACTCAGCTAACCCTCTACACACTCAGCTAACCCTCTACACACTCAACTAACCCTCTACTCACTCAGCTAACCCTTCACACACTCAGCTAACCCTCTACTCACTCAGCTAACCCTCTACACACTCAGCTAACCCTCTCCTCACTCAGCTAACCCTCCACACACTCAGCTAACCCTCTACTCACACAGCTAACCCTCTACTCACTCAGCTAACCCTCTACTCACTCAGCTAACCCTATACTCACTCAGCTAACCCTCTACACACTCAGCTAACCCTCCACACACTCAGCTAACCCTCCACACACTCAGCTAACCCTCCACACACTCAGCTAACCCTCTACACACTCAGCTAACCCTTTACTCACTCAGCTAACCCTCTACACACTCAGCTAACCCTTTACTCACTCAGCTAACCCTCCACTCACTCAGCTAACCCTCTACTCACTCAGCTAACCCTCTACACACTCAGCTAACCCTCTACTCACTCAGCTAACCCTCTACTCACTCAGCTAACCCTCGACACACTCAGCTAACCCTCCACACACTCAGCTAACCCTCTACACACTCAGCTAACCCTCTACTCACTCAGCTAACCCTCTACTCACTCAGCTAACCCTCTACTCACTCAGCTAACCCTCCACTCACTCAGCTAACCCTCTACACACTCAGCTAACCCTCTACACACTCAGCTAACCCTCTACTCACTCAGCTAACTCTCTACTCACTCAGCTAACCCTCCACTCACTCAGCTAACCCTCTACTCACTCAGCTAACTCTCTACACACTCAGCTAACCCTCTACTCACTCAGCTAACCCTCTACTCACTCAGCTAACCCTCTACACGCTCAGCTAACCCTCTACTCGCTCAGCTAACTCTCTACACACTCAGCTAACCCTCCACTCACTCAGCTAACCCTCTACTCACTCAGCTAACCCTCCACTCACTCAGCTAACCCTCTACTCACTCAGCTAACGCTCCACACACTCAGCTAACCCTCTACACACTCAGCTAACCCTCTACTCACTCAGCTAACCCTCGACACACTCAACTAAACCTCTACACACTCAGATAACCCTCTACTCACTCAGCTAACCCTCTACTCACTCAGCTAACCCTCCACACACTCAGCTAACCCTCCACACACTCAGCTAACCCTCTACTCACTCAGCTAACCCTCTACACACTCAGCTAACCCACTACTCACTCAGCTAACCCTCTACTCACTCAGCTAACCCTCTACTCACTCAGCTAACCCTCTACTCACTCAGCTAACCCTCTACTCACTCAGCTAACCCTCCACTCACTCAGCTAACCCTCTACACACTCAGTTAACCCTCTACTCACTCAGCTAACCCTCCACTCACTCAGCTAACCCTCTACACACTCAGTTAACCCTCCACTCACTCAGCTAACCCTCTACTCACTCAGCTAACCCTCTACACACACAGCTAACCCTCCACACACTCAGCTAACCCTCTACTCACTCAGCTAATCATCCACACACTCAGCTAACCCTCTACTCACTCAGCTAACCCTCTACTCACTCAGCTAACCCTCTACTCACTAAGCTAACCCTCTACTCACTCAGCTAACCCTCTACTCACTCAGCTAACCCTCTACTCACTCAGCTAACCCTCTACTCACTCAGCTAACCCTTCACACACTCAGCTAACCCTCTACTCACTCAGCTAACCCTCTACTCACTCAGCTAACTCTCTACACACTCAGCTAACCCTCCACTCACTGAGCTAACCCTCTACTCACTCAGCTAACCCTCTACACACTCAGCTAACTCTCTACACACTCAGCTAACCCTCCACACACTCAGCTAACCCTCTACTCACTCAGCTAACCCTCCACACACTCAGCTAACCCTCTACTCACTCAGCTAACCCTCTACTCACTCAGCTAACCCTCTACTCACTCAGCTAACCCTCTACTCACTCAGCTAACCCTCCACTCACTCAGCTAACCCTCCACACACTCAGCTAACCCTCTACTCACTCAGCTAACTCTCTACACACTCAGCTAACCCTCCACTCACTCAGCTAACCCTCTACACACTCAGCTAACCCTCTACTCACTCAGCTAACCCTCTACTCACTCAGCTAACTCTCTACTCACTCAGCTAACCCTCTACACACTCAGCTAACCCTCTACACACTCAGCTAACCCTCCACTCACTCAGCTAACCCTCTACACACTCAGCTAACCCTCTACTCACTCAGCTAACCCTCTACACACTCAGCTAACCCTCTACTCACTCAGCTAACCCTCTATTCACTCAGCTAACCCTCCACACACTCAGCTAACCCTCTACACACTCAGCTAACCCTCCACTCACTCAGCTAACCCTCTACTCACTCAGCTAACCCTCCACACACTCAGCTAACCCTCTACACACTCAGCTAACCCTCCACTCACTCAGCTAACCCTCCACTCACTCAGCTAACCCTCTACTCACTCAGCTAACCCTCTACTCACTCAGCTAACCCTCCATTCACTCAGCTAACCCTCTACTCACTCAGCTAACCCTCTACACACTCAGCTAACCCTCTACTCACTCAGCTAACCCTCTACACACTCAGCTAACCCTCTACTCACTCAACTAACCCTCTACTCACTCAGCTAACCTTCTACTCACTCAGCTAATCCTCTACACACTCAGCTAACCCTCTACTCACTCAGCTAACCCTATACTCACTCAGCTAACCCTCTACACAATCACCAACTCTGCGCGTCACCTTTTTGCTCGAGTCCACACATTTATTCTCAAAACACAAGCACCATAACACGAGATCACACACGTCGCCTAGTGCGCGCACGCACGCACGCGGGCACACACGCAACGCCACGAGGCTATCTCGTGTGTTTTCGAGTTGTATTTTTCTCCCCGCATGCTCCTTGAGCGACGCGCGGCAACGTCGGCGCTTGGAGACCACGATGTTTTCCTCAAACAACTCGTGCGGTGGATGGCCATCGCGACGGGCCCCAGCCGCCGGGTCACAACAAGGCGCGCGAGCCCGAGTCACTACGGCGGCGCGGTTTTACTCACAATGAAATGGCGAGGCTTTTAAGAGTTTAAAGACAACCGAGAAGTCGCCCACATTTAGTTTAGATATAAAGCAGCGCCGGGGCGGACTAAAAGGTCACGATGATTTACATCTAAAGGGGATTTTCTTTCACGCAAGTTGTAATGCCGCCTAGAAGCCAGCTGATAATATAATGGTGTCGCTGCGAGGGCACATTGGCCCCGCGCGTGACCTTTACCACGGCGAGAATTTTCTCGCCAAATGAGGGCATTTTTTTTTCTTCCGACAGGTGCGCACGCGATAATAAAAAAAACAACGTTTTGCTGATCTGCATTAATGTTAGAGAAAAATAAAAAAAACCTCGCCGCTGGTCTTCCGTCGTAGAAAAAAAATGTATAATGCCTTAAATTCCGTATATGTTTCACCCTGTCGCGTCACGGTCACTCAAGGCTCGTTGACCGGGCTAGAAAGTGGAAAGTGGCCTGGGGTCTCAGGGATGACAGGTCAGAAATGCTCAGAAATTGACTGAAAACATCTTGAACTAAAACAAAATCCTCCTGAAAAACAGCCCTAGGACTCAGTGTGGCAATCCTAGATAATCAAGTTATTATAATATTGCGAGGGAGACTGAGCTCGGCTTGTGTGGGCGACCAGGATAAGTATGTAAGTGATGATGCAGCGATTCATTGATCTAAGTAAATTATTACGCCGACGATTCTCGAGTAAAATAGTGCACGTAGCACGTAAGAAATTAAACGATGAGTTACAAACGAGTCGGAACAAAATGAGAAACAATATGAAAGAGAGAGTGAACATGAGACGCAATAAGTTATTCTTGGATCATATCGCGGCGCTGAATTGTGCCGATCCATCGAACTGCTGAGTGGTGAATGGTTACATACGTAGAAGGTGGTGTGGTTCAGGGTTGGGCGGCAAAAACCAGAGTGACCCAGTGATAGCCGAGGAGTGACCAGGATTGCAGGATTGGAGTACCCAGCGTTAGGTGATACAGACTAGAGTAGCCCAGGCTGAGCTAGGGGTGACTAGGGTTTAGTGTCCCAGGGTGAGGTGGCCCAGGCTGAGCTAGGGGTGGCGAGGGTTTAGTGTCCCAGGGTGAGGTGGCCCAGGCTGAGCTAGGGGTGACTAGGGTTTAGTGTCCCAGGGTGAGGTGGCCCAGGCTGAGCTAGGGGTGGCGAGGGTTTAGTGTCCCAGGGTGAGGTGGCCCAGGCTGAGCTAGGGGTGACGAGGGTTTAGTGTCCCAGGGTGAGGTGGCCCAGGCTGGGTTAGGGGTGACTAGGGTTTAGTGTCCCAGGGTGAGGTGGCCCAGGCTGGGCTAGGGGTGACTAGGGTTTAGTGTCCCAGGGTGAGGTGGCCCAGGCTGAGCTAGGGGTGACTAGGGTTTAGTGTCCCAGGGTGAGGTGGCCCAGGCTGGGTTAGGGGTGACTAGGGTTTAGTGTCCCAGGGTGAGGTGGCCCAGGCTGGGCTAGGGGTGACTAGGGTTTAGTGTCCCAGGGTGAGGTGACCCAGGCTGGGCTAGGGGTGACTAGGGTTTAGTGTCCCAGGGTGAGGTGGCCCAGGCTGAGCTAGGGGTGGCGAGGGTTTAGTGTCCCAGGGTGAGGTGGCCCAGGCTGGGTTAGGGGTGACTAGGGTTTAGTGTCCCAGGGTGAGGTGGCCCAGGCTGGGCTAGGGGTGGCGAGGGTTTAGTGTCCCAGGGTGAGGTGGCCCAGGCTGGGCTAGGGGTGACTAAGGTTTAGTGTCCCAGGGTGAAGTGGCCCAGGCTGGGCTAGGGATGACGAGGGTTTAGTGTCCCAGGGTGAGGTGGCCCATGCTGGGCTATGGGTGACTAGGGTTTAGTGTCCCAGGGTGAGGTGGCCCAGGCTGAGCTAGGGGTGACTAAGGTTTAGTGTCCCAGGGTGAGGTGGCCCAGGCTGGGCTAGGGGTGGCGAGGGTTTAGTGTCCCAGGGTGAGGTGGCCCAGGCTGGGCTAGTGGTGACTAGGGTTAAGTGTCCCAGGGTGAGGTGGCCCAGGCTGGGCTAGGGGTGACTAAGGTTTAGTGTCCCAGGGTGAGGTGGCCCAGGCTGGGCTAGTGGTGACTAGGGTTTAGTGTCCCAGGGTGAGGTGGCCCAGGCTGGGCTAGGGGTGACGAGGGTTTAATGGCCCAGGGTGAGGTGGCCCGGGATCGATCTGCCAGGGGTTCCTGGCCCCTCGTGGAGACTGTGCATACCCTCGCAGTTCTTGCCATCGGCCGCCAGCCTGAATCCCTCGCCGCACGAGCACTGGAAGGAGCCCTCGGTGTTGTCGCACGTCTGTGCGCACAGCCGCCCCGGGTACTTCCAGCACTCGTTAACGTCTGATTGGCAAACAGACACAAAGACAAAAATAACCTTTCATTGACTGCTAGGGCATGGGCTGCTAGGGAGCACCTATGAAGGCCAACATGGCACACAAGGGGGTGGGTGGCCAACACCATGCCCGGCCGCCGTTATCTCCCCAATGCAAATGTTTACACAGTGCCCCTGGTACTCATTTAAGGCTGAGTTGACCTAGGGGAGGCCCAGGATCAGTTTAGATATCCGTCACCGTTGTTGGCTGTGAGCGGGAACTGAACTCGGGTCGGTGGATACAGGGGCTGGTAGATTATGCTGGCAGGTAGGGTGCCGGTGGTGTGTAGGTGCATACCGGTGGCTTGCCAGGGACACACAGGAGAAAGCTTGATGGCTTATGGGTGCATTTGTGAGTCGAGCCGACAATGGCAGCGGTGCCGGTTGGCATCAACGCGGGCGCCCTCACCGACGCAGGTGCGTGTTCGCACGTCGAACTCGTAACCCGTGCGGCAGTCGCAGCGATAGGTGCCCGGAGCGTTCTGGCAGAACTGGTCTTCGCCGCACGTGTGCACACCCGTCGAGCACTCATCCACGTCTCCGGAAAGAAGAAAAAAACAAAGACCAAATAAGTGCGCAAATAAAAAAATTTCAGTGGATGCCGGTTCTGCAACGCGACCCGACGCACGCTTGTGCACGGAAGTGTGTGTGCATGACACACAGTCACCGTACCCAAACATCTGGCCCAATATGTGTTGTGTGCGTGATACACAGTCACCGTACCCAAGCATCTGGCCCCATGTGTGTGGTGTGCGTGACACGTGGTCGCCGTACCCACGCATCGGACTCCATCGGGGGAGGCGTGGTATCCGCGCCCACATAGGATGAGCGTCCTCTGGCAGGTGAACGATCCCACCGTGTTGATGCAGTTGAAGCCAGGGCGGCACGGCGCCGAGCCGGATGAGCACTCATCAATGTCTGAAGCGAACGATGGTGACGATGAATAATAATATTAATTATTATGATGATCATTTGCAGCCCATTGTCAATCCACTGCCGGACGAGGGCCTCCTCAATCCTATTTCAGCCGTGGTGGTTCTTTGACCACACTTCACCAATCTGGGTTTGGTGAAACGGGAGGCCCAGGACGGGTTCAGATGTCACTCGCATCTGATTTATCAGTCGAGGCCAGGAATCAAACTCAGGTCACCAGGTTCATCGCACAGTATGCTAACCACTGTTGCACTGCTCCATGATGCTGCTGATGATGATGATGATTAGAATATCAATGGCGTTATCAGTTTTGACAATGATGGCAATGATGATGGTGACAACGATGGAACACTGGCGCACTGCTCACCGGCACAGTTGCCCACGAGGTCCTTGGTGAAACCTTCTCCGCAGTGATTTCGAGGTCGGCACAGGAAGGAGCCCTGCGTGTTCTGGCACTCGTTGCTGGGGCCGCAGCTGTGGCTGCCTGTCAAGCACTCGTCCACATCTGCGACGGGAGCAGCGGCAGCGGCAATGATCACAATCACTCGCTCAAACTCAATGGCATAGCTATCAAGGAGTGTGTGCAGGCGGTGCAACTGCCCGGGGCCACAGACAACAGAGAGGCTCAGATGCCGGGCTACGAAGAGGAGCACTAGGCAGGGGTGAGTGCGAGCGGTTGGCTGAGGGCACACATTGAAGTCGATAGTGACCAGGCTAAGACCATTAATTTACTAGAGCAGAAAACCCGATTAAATCGCACTTGGTTCTGGATTCGAACCCAGAATCTCAGCAGTGCCAGATCAGCGCTCTGACATCTGAGCCACCTGATCACCTCCACCAAGCATCATCTTAAAGCTCTGGTAAAACATCGGTGGCTGCAACAACATCATATGTCTGGATGCCCCATAATCCAATATATATGTACACATATACACATAGTGTGGTTCATCCAAGCGCTACGGTCCTATATCTATTAATACTACTTAAAAATATTGAATAATTTTTATTTTGCCAGGTGAGGCCCACTGAGCTATACACCTCTTTTTTAGAAGTGACCTTGCCACGAAAAAATAGCTCAACCAAGTGGCTTATCATGTGGAGCACGTGGATAAAAATCCATGGGACCACGGGGAGAGAGCAACACGCAAACTCCAAATATACAGGAGTCGTCAGGGTCGTGATTGAACCCATGACCTCCTGTATACCAGGCTAAGGAGTTAAGATCTCACCATTGTGGCACCCATATCGCCATGTTTGGCCAACCGCATGGGGGAGAGAGAGAAATATAGGAGGCTGTGGCACGGCCTCTGGCTGCTGTACCCGTGCACTGGTTGTCGAAGCCCATCTGGAAACCAGGAATGCAGGGCACGTTGAGCTCGCACTGGAAGGAGCCCACCGTGTTCACGCAACGCTGGCCAGGCAGGCACGTGTGTGACTCCACCAGGCACTCGTTCACGTCTGGCCAGAGGGAGGAAGGGTGAGTATGTGGCTCAGTGCAAGCACATCTGTAAAAACAGCATTATAGCTCATCGGATTTCTCCAGTATAAATAAATATTCTGATTCTGTTATCACCTGTCCTTGCCTTTTACCTGCCCTCCTACCTCACCTTTCACTTCTCACCATCGTCTCCGGTTCCACCTTCTTACAAAGCCCACGGTCAACCTTCGTTCCCTCGGAGGTCGCTCCTTCTCGGCTTCTGCTCCTGAGGGTCTGGAATTTTCTTTCCCTAGAACTCCGTGCGGTTGAGACTGCTGCTGCCCTTGTCCAAGTCAAGACTTAAGAGCCCATCTGTTTTCATGCTATGTTTTTTTCTTCATGTGAAGCGCCTGCAGATACGGTTGAATTTAGATGCTGCTATATGAATGTAAAATGTATGGTGTAATTGTCCTGGTTTTCCAAAGTATCGTCATGTGGTTGAGGTATCAGCTGTCGTGTATTTCTTCACAGGACCCGGGGAGTTTAGTGCTGGATACAGCAGCCACGATTTCAAATGTGATTTGTAACTTTGATCCTTAGCTGTGTGTATCGATAGTTCACTGTTAATGTGCCATTCTATCGAGGGACTACTATGGTGTGGTATGGGTCTGTTATGTTGTTGTTTTTGCTGCCTTGCCCAAGATTGATAAACCGGGGTTATATAATGTATTTATTGTGTATTTTTATTTTAGTGACCCGCTTACCTTTTTCTCTATTTTGCACTCCTCCGATCGGTTTTTTTTCTATCGTTTACTGTTGTTACCTGCATGACCCGCCCATACTGGACACGTGTGAAAAAAAGAGCTTCACTACTCATCGGATTCCTACCCCCGGCCTAAAGATTCCGATTCTAGATTCTCCGTTTTGTTTTGCCGGCCGCGAGGGGCCTGCCGTACTGCTCAGGGTAAGAATTATACGGGGAATTTAGATTTTCTCACGGCTGGGTGCCGATTGGCCGATGCCAGTCACCGTGGCAGTGCGGGGTCCAGGTTGGGCCCGCCACACTGATTAACTCATATTTGTTAGTTCCCTTGCTCAATTTGACTCCTTTTGTCAGCGCCTCCACCGGCCGCCTTGGAGAGATAGCATCGCGGGCGCGCTGAATGGCATCCAAATCAGCCTGCAAAATGCGATTTAATGAGTCGTGTGGACAAAAAAAATGCAATTGTCGTTCCGTGATCAGAGTGAAGGGGTGTGGGGGTGGTCGCCCCTCGGGATCGGTGTTCGTGGCTGGGAAAGGTCACCTTGGCAGGTGTGTCCATCCTCTTTGAGCTCGTGGCCCGCAAAGCACGAGCACACGGCGGCCAAGCCCGTGTCGTGGCACTGCTGCGAGCAGGGGCCCCCGCCTGCACGCGCCACCCACGCAAGCACGCGGAGTGAATGCAAAGACAAAGAAGCTGCCGCTGTGGCGAGATGTTAACAACCCCGCCCGGTATACAGGAGGTCGTGGGTTCAATCCCAAACCTGATGCTTGTATATTTGGAGTTTGCATCTTATCCCTGTGGTCGCGTTAATTTTTCTCCAGCTCCTCCGGGTTTTCCCTCCACATTTAGAATCAGCATGCGTTTAGAGTGTTTGGCTGATATAAATGTCCACGTGATAAGCCACTTTGTTGGGCTATCATTTGTGGCCAGGTTGCTTATGAAAACGAGCTATATCGCTCAATGGCCTTACCTGGTAGAATACAAATAGTTTAGTTTTAACCCCCGCCCCCCTAAATAACCTAAACAGATTACTGGCATAAGTGCTGTTAGCGAGGGTGAGAACCTCCTTCCCTCAGCCGTACAAAATCAGCAGGGGATCAAATACTTTTTTCCCTCACTGTATGAAGGCCAGCATGGAAACACGAGAGGGTGGGTGGCCAGCACCACGCCTGGCCGCCTTTGTCTCCCTAACGAGGATGTTTTTTTTTCTGTACACACCCGATACTCATTTTAAGGTTGAGTTGACCTCGGGGAGGCCCAATACCAGTTTCTAATAATCGTCACTGGAGAGAACAAGCCCAAAGGGATGTTCCCTGCGGAGATGGAGCGATGAGATCATTCCCTGGGCAGGAGAGAACGTGGATCGTGGCACTGCAGGGTGCTAAAGGATGCAACTGGTGTGAGGAAACCTTCATCCAGCAGTGGATACACCCATGGATGATGATGATTATGTGTGTTCTGAACTACCGGACATCTGTGAAAAAGAGCTGTCTAGCTCATCAGATTCCTCCAATACAAATACATATTCTGAATGATCTCCGACTGATTCTGAATGAGATGTGTGCACCTTGGCATCTGTCCACGTGGTTCTGCCCCTGGTGCAGCTCCAGTCGGTCCCCCCGATCCTCGTTGTCTGCAAAGAGGGGGTCCTCTCTTAAACGCGAGGTATTGTCTCGTCGCACACAACCCACCAAACACCGATCGTTTGAACGCTCTCCAAATACTCTAACATCGAAAGCATTAGTGCACAAGCTCTCCGTCCATCTCTAACGGCGAGATGCTGTGATTCCATAAAACCGTGACCCGATATGAACAAAACCTCTCTGTGGAGTGGCTCTGCTATGAGGGACGTACCATACTCTTTGGTTTTTTCGGTAATGTCATGTAGGTAAAAAATTAAAATAATTTACATTTTATTCTTTACCTATGTGACTTTACCGAAAAAACCAAAGAGTATGAATCCTTGCACTCACGAAAACTTCAAATCTGGGACGTACCATGTTGAAAACCGGCCACATTGATCAAAGGGGGATTTGCCTCATACTTGGAAGACACAAACAACACAGCAAAAATAAATATTTACAAATATGCGAATGCATTGTTCCCTGACAGCTGGCCATCGGCTTGCGTTACTAATTAAATACTTCAGAGGGCAAACACACATTGGATAGCATTACGTAACCCATGCTTATCCTTAATTGATTAACAATTATTCATAGTAAGGAGGGTTAGGCGGGAAGCGGTGGAGCGGCGGTTAGCACACTTTGCCGTGTACCCGGCCAACTGAGTTCGAACCGCCCCACCGCCACCACCCCACCATTCACGACGTCGCGGCTCACCGGGCAAGCAGGAGCGTCCGTCGGCCTGCAGCCGGTGACGAGAGAAGCAGGCGCAGCGGAACGATCCGGCAGTGTTGACGCAGAGCTGCTGGCACAGCTGCCCTGGGTAGAGCGTGCACTCGTCCAGGTCGTCGGCCGCCCCCGCCTCCGTCTCGCCGAAGCCGGCGCCGCCCGCCAGCGCTGCAACCGCGGAGGGAGAGGAGCGCACCACCACCCCAGGTTCATCGCCACGAGCACGAAGACCGCGTGAGCCACAGCACCGTCGCCTCGCTCCGTCGTCGTTGATGAGAAATGTAATTTGCCGGCCGCTGCCAGGGATCTTCATTCATTCGGTTCTTTCGGTAAAGTCACGTAGGTAGAAAAATAATAGATCACGACGTTTCGATCGCAACACAAGCAATCGTCATCAGGTGGGACAACCACAGCAAGAAAAAACAGCTGTTTTTCACTTCATCAGCGTCAGCCATACGAAAAAGACTGAAGATCAAATCCAGTCAGACACGTGAATAAGTAAATAAATACGAATATAGAGTTTGGAAAAACCACTGCTCTGGTGAATGTAACCCTTTCCCGGTCCGAGAAGTCTGCAAGTTGCAGCGTGGGTCCAATTCACCGCTGAATCTCGGAATGTGCAAGAGGTTAGCGTAAATTTTATCGAGAGAGGCATAGCTCCACTGTTTTTAAATACATTGTACTCACCACAGCGAACTGTAGCGACACGACCGCACTCTACGCTAGATGGTACCAAAACTGTGCCACACGCCCTCCCGCGTGGCCTTTTACGAAAAATTACGACGTACGCGTCCGTCAATCGGAACGGAGAAAAGGGTTAAGTGGTGCCCGCCGGCGTGAAAACGCAAAGGCCCCAATAACCGCAGGGGGACGTTGCGCCAACTTCGGGGCCAACGCTGGCGTGTTTCCCGGCGTGGGGGGGGGGGGGATGTCCGCCGAACCGCACCTTGCGCGTCCGTGGCGGTCTCGGGCTGGCGCGGTCGGCGTGGCCCGGCGCCCTCCCCCGGCAGGGGGATCAGGTTCTGGGCCTCCTCGCAGCAGCCGCGGAACACGCGGCTACACGCGTGGCCCAGCGCCGGCACGTCGCCGCAGCCGTGCCCGCGGATGCGCGCGCGCATGCCCAGCGAGCAGCAGTCGCAGCATTGCTGGTGCCCGGGGTGACCGGCGTGATGGGGGAAGTGAGGGGCCAGAGAAGGCAGAAGAACAACGCGGAGGGTCAGGCACAAGGTGAAAGCGAGCGTCAAAAGGCAGCCATTAGCACAGGTGAATGGCACTGGACAAGGGCTTGGACGTGTTCACGTGTCACCCTTTTATAAAAGGTGGTGGTGGCTGTGGTGGCGGTGGTGGCGGTGGTGGTGAAGGTGGTGAAGGTGAGCATTGTGCTATAGGCGAAAGTGGTGGAGGTGTCGGTGATGAGGTAAAGGTGGTGGCTGAGGTGGCTGTGGTGGTGATGGTTTAGGCGATAGCGGTAGCACACGTGATGGGGTAAAGATAGTGGTCATGGTGATGTAGGCGACAGTGGTGTTGTTGTTGATTAGGTAAAGGTTGCCGTCACGTTGTCGTGTTGTAGGCGATGAGGTAAAGCTGGTTGCCGTGGTGTTGTTGATGAGGTAAAGTTGATTGCTGTGGTGTTGTTGATGAGGTAAAGCTGGTTGCTGTAGTGTTGTTGATGAGGTAAAGTTGGGTGCTGTGGTATTGTTGTTGAGGTAAATCTGGTTGCTGTAGTGTTGTTGATGAGGTAAATCTGGTTGCTGTGGTGTTGATGAGGTAGAGCTGGTGTTGTGGTATTGTTGATGAGGTAAAGTTGGGTGCTGTGGTGTTGATGAGGTAAAGCTGGTTGCTATGGTGTTGTTGATGAGGTAAAGCTGGTTGCTGTGGTGTTGATGAGGTAAAATTGGTTGCTATGGTGTTGTTGATGAGGTAAAGTTGGTTGCTGTGGTGTTGATGACGTAAAGTTGGTTGATATGGTGTTGTTGATGAGGTAAAGCTGGTTGCTGTGGTGTTGATGAGGTAAAGTTGGTTGCTGTGGTATTGTTTATGAGGTAAATTTGGGTGCTAGTGTTGATGAGGTAAAGCTGGTTGCTATGGTGTTGTTGATGAGGTAAAGCTGGTTGCTGTGGTGTTGATGAGGTAAAGCTGGTTGCTGTGGTATTGTTGATGAGGTAAAGTTGGGTGCTAGTGTTGATGAGGTAAAGCTGGTTGCTATGGTGTTGTTAATGAGGTAAAGCTGGTTGCTGTGGTGTTGATGAGGTAAAGCTGGTTGCTATGGTGTTGTTGATGAGGTAAAGCTGGTTGCTGTGGTGTTGATGAGGTAAAGCTGGTTGCTATGGTGTTGTTGATGAGGTAAAGCTGGTTGCTGTGGTGTTGTTGATGAGGTAGAGCTGGTTGCTGTGGTGTTGTTGATGAGGTAAAAGCTGGTTGCTGTGGTGTTGTTGATGAGGTTAAGCTGGTTGCTGTGGTGTTGTTGATGCGGTAAAAGCTGGTTGCTGTGGTGTTGTTGATGAGGTTAAGCTGGTTGCTGTAGTGTTGTTGATGCGGTAAAGCTGGTCGCCTTAGATGCATAAAACTGTAGATGATAGTGGTAGCGTCACTGCTGAGGTAAAGCAAGTTGCCCGTGATGTTGTATACATGTTGAACTTCTTTTTCACCGTACGCAGCCAACCGTGCTAATCGGAGGTGCGGAGGTAAAGGACAACAAACTAAACACAAAACAGCAGTTCTATGTGACTCGGTAAAGTGGCGCTGACCACAGCAGTGGCACAGGCGATGAGGCGAAGACGCTAGTGCAAGTGATAAGGGTGGCTGCCGTTGCGGTGCGGGCGATGGCGGTGGCGTAGGCGACGGGGGAGAAGGACATTGGCGCGGGCGACGGCCGGGCACCTTGTAGAGGTTGGCCTCGCACACGTCGTTGGCGAGCGATGTGCAGGTGCCCCCACTGCGAGCCGCCACCACCCCCGCCTGGCAATTGGCGTCGTGCAGAAAGGCCATGCAGCACTGCTCCTGCACCACCCTGCCTCGCAGACCGCACAAAGATCCCTCGTGAGAGACTTCCAACAGACTGGTGAGGCAAGTGCTGTTAGCGTGGACATATGAAGGCCGGGCAGGCATGGGGATGGGTGGCCAGCACCACGCCTGGCCGTCTTGGTCTCCCGAATGCTGATATTTACGCACCACAACAGGTACTCGTGTTGAGTAGTTCCGACGTACGTACTCGGAGACGGAGGTAAGTTAGGGGCTTCCGCCAGGGTTTATTAACACTTATCCATACTACACAGGGTACACAACTCCCAGGGGCTAGGGGTCCTACTCTGAGTCCGGGTCCCTGCCGGCTAGCTCCGGTCTCTCACCTCTACAGCTACCACCGGCTTCTCCCCAGACTCACTACTCGATCCCTATCACTATCCCTGGTTCCCTCTTCACCCTGTTTACTATCCCCGTTCCTATAGTGACCCCGCTTACGTCACGGGGTATCCCTTAAATACCCTAGGAGGCGTGACGTCACGTGCACTGCCCAGCGCGTGCGACCCCACGTCCCGTGATGTCATCGCACCGGACAGCGCACACGACGCCACCACTCTCCTCTACTCCTCTACACTCGTTAAGGGCTGAGTCAGCCTAGGGGAGGCCCAGGACCGGTTCAGATCTTTTCGTCACTGACGTTGGCCGCGAGCGAGAATAAAACTCGGGTGGCGCAGTGCGCTAACTGCTGTGCTACCTCGCAGGCCACACGTACCATGGCACAGATGCCTCTACGCTCAGCTCAAGTCAAGTTGTATTTGTGTAACCAGGCGAGAACTCAAGATAATGTATCATTTGCGAGAGACCTGGGCGACAGGGTTACCTCTGGCTATATCGACCTGTGGCCCTCTCTAGAACATTCGAGCACCAATGAAAACAACAAGTGTAATTTAAAGCGAGTAAGTGGACATGTGGTGCAGAGGTCAGAGCACCAGGCTGACACTGGTGAGATCTTGGGTCCAAATCCAGACAGCTGACTGGAATTAAACCGGGTTCTCAGGTCTGGTGGAGTTGATGATCTCCTCCCAGTCACCAATGATTGCGTAAAATAAATATATATCACACTAAATTTGGTTCTGCACTTAATTTGACTAACTTTCATCTTTGAAAGAAAAAAATTTCGATCTTGATTTGAAGCTTTCGTGACTGCAGGAATCCATACCCTTTGGTTCTTTCGGTAAAGTCACGTAGGTAGAAAAATAAAATAAAACCAAAAATAATATATCACGACTTTTCAATCGCAACACAAGCGATCGTCCTCAGGCGGAAAAAAATCCAGCAGTGGAAGTGCTGAAACGTGATATATATTTTTCTTTTATTTTTTCTACCTACGTGACTTTACCGAAAGAATGAAAGAGTATAACAAAATATCGATTTTACTTTTATGCGACGAACATTACTTTTGGTGGCAGCGCGGATGGGCACGTGCTGCCCCTCCCCCCTCTGTATCAAACAGAAGTCACTTGAGGACATTTCAGAGGTGGCTCTGCGATATTGCGCTTACGAGGGCTGTTCTCTATCATGGATTGGACGGCTCTGGGAGAGATGTGAATGGAGACTTTATCTCTTGACCTGATGCTGGTATCACAATCCAGGATTCTGTAGTTCTCGCCTGCCATGTCCCCTGCCGTTCAACGAATTGTCATAAATTCAAGAAGAAACGTTTGTCTTGTTTGTATTAGTATTATCTGGACTGTTCCGTCTCCTCTACACTGACTTCCGCTTTGTTCCGTCAATATTGTTTGCGCCCTGTCAGTTCATCGGTCTCGTTTGTTCCATCTCGTTCTAAGACAGCAGTCTAAAGGATAATGTGCAGAACGTTTACACAACTCAGACTACCCAGCAAACACGGGATGGTGGGACATTGGCCCAACATTGGTCCTACGGTTGCAACCATATGCCAACATTGGCACAGCATTGGCATGCTCGCTGTGTGATGCAATGCCAATGCATGCATCGTGGTCTTGAGGACTGATGTTAATTCACGAATCAATGATTCATTGCATTGCCAGCGGAGCAATGCCATCAAACAAACACCGGAGTAAGTTACAGGAGCCCACACAGCCCATCCATGCGTCTTCTCACCCTGGCCAGAAGATGGTGCTATTGGTCCACAATCAAAGAGCTCCCCACAAACCTAAACTACGTACTATATACCAGGTACTTCAAAAACATGTTAACACTTATATAGGAAATATAACGGATAATACACTGTAACATGATAACAAATGTATGTTAATAGCTTCAAAAAGTCAAAAAGTATTCATAATAGAGGTTTTTGGGTTAGATCGTGTTGTAAATATATAAATGTGTCGTTAAAACCCGCCACCACCCGACACAGCCAACTAGTAAGGGTTGTCACGTAAACAGAACGTGGCCAATTCGTCACTAGTACAGCACACCGGTGTGCTGAAGAGCCAGGCCATAACATTTACAAAATGAGTACGACGTTTCGCCAGTAATTACAACCAGCTTCATCAGGCAACAGCCAGATTAGTTGAGAAGTCTTAATGTTTATGCGAGCCCTTTGAACTTGTCATTCCCGTCTGTTGTGTTTATTAAAATAGCCGTACCAACGGTAATCCCTATTGAAGTACGCTGCCCTTTGTAGGCAAGCATTTAAATAATGTATCATTCGATTATTCGCTTCCAAGCAGCACTAAGGCGGTAGCTATCCGAACGGTTAAAGTTATTTTATTTCTTTCAATTTCGATAGATTCTCTAATTAGTCTTGGCAAGTAGTAGCTAGTTTGCACAAAACTTCAACATTATCAAAATCAATTGAGTGTCCTTGTTGGCACGCGTGTTCTGCTACTGCTGACAGTTGTATTTGGGATAATTAAATATTTCTCTGATGTTCTTTTAGTCTCGTGCTGATCATTCGTCCTGTTTGCCCAACATAACATTTACCACATGTGCAGTTAATCCTGTACACACCTTCTCTTGATAGCTTCGGTAATACATCTTTTCTACCAGATATTGATTTCTGTATTTTATGTACCGTGCCAAATCTGACTCGGATGTTTTGTTTTTCTAAACATCTGGCTAGTTTATGAGTTACTCCCGCAATGGACGGTATTTTGATCATTTTAATTACTTGGGCAGTTTCAATGTTCTTGTTATTTGATTTGGTTTTGGTATTCAACGCCCTGTTGATTTGTGTATCATTGATTTGTGCATCATTGTAACCGTTCATTTGCAGCGCTTCTTTAACGTGTTGAATGTGCTGTACTAGTGACGAATTGGCATATTCTGTTTACGTGACAACCCTTACTAGTTGGCTGTGTCGGGTGGTGGCGAGTTTTAACGACACATTTATATATTTACGCGATCTAACCCAAAAACCTCTATTATGGAGTCTCCACTTGTTCGCCATAATTGTCAACACGTGCCTGGAATCTTCTCCAGGTAGTCTCCAGAGCCCGGAGGCAGTTTTCTTGTGATATTGTTGGAAATTCTCAGAAGTGTTAAAAAATGTTGAAGCACCCTGTATATAAAAGTGAGCTTCACTAATTTTCAGAGAGCCACATTCACCAATAAGACATCAATGACAGATGCAGATACCTGATGCACAAAATGTGAAATTTAAAACTCCCCAGGAGCATGCGACTGTGGTCACGCAGAACAGACCGTATAACGACGCAATGCCCGATCCACAGTACGAAGGAGACATCGCGGCGATGCCGCTCCGCTGCTCCTGACGCGGTTATCTGGCTAGACCAACCTGAACGTGAAATTGTAGTGGTTGCTCTGCATCTACAGTGAGGGAAAAAAGTGTTTGATCCCCTGCTGATTTAGTACGTTTGCCCACTGACAAATAAATGATCAGTCTATAATTTTAATGGTAGGTTTATTTGAACAGTGAGAGACAGAATAACAACAACAAAATCCAGAAAGACGCATGACAAAAATGTTATAAATTGATTTGCATTTTAATGAGGGAAATAAGTATACTTATTTCCCTCATTAAAATGCATTGTTCAAATAAACCTACCATTAAAATTATAGACTGATCATTTCTTTGTCAGTGGGCAAACGTACAAAATCAGCAGGGGATCAAATACTTTTTTCCCTCACTGTATATTTGTCGGGGGCCACACTAAAGGCCATCAGGGGCCATCAGTGGCCCGTGGGCCTTGCAATGAAGAACACTGATATATATATACTTCACTACATAACGATAATAAAAACAATACTCGTTTACAGCACTTTGTCAAAACAGTACACTTCCTGGTGAAGGTCTCCTCACGCTGTGTTAGTCATGGACGGTTGATTGTGTGACCATACTTCAGCAAGCTGATCAGTGTGAGTCGGGTCAAGCGCGCATCCAGGACCGGCTCAGATATCACTCACCAATGATGTTAGCCCTAACTGGGAATCAAAACTCAAGAAGCCGGGTTCCAAAACACAGCATGCTAAACGCTGCACCACCACTCCTTCATTCTGTACCCTGAGTCAAGATCAAGTGAGCTAAGCAGTGGGTTGAATGTTTTTTATTGTCTACAGATGTCTAGCTACAGCGTGTAACATTTTAATAACATACTGTATAGTATACATAAGCCTGCTATAAAGCAGCAGGCTCTACTGCCCACGAGAATGTAATACATTGGCATTGGATGCTTCATACAGCAGTGCGTTTGGCCCTAATGTAGTGGCATGGCGTGGTTGGCATGGGGCACTGGGTACAAGCAATGAAATGGGACCCCTGTCCAGCGTGAACCCCTTATTCGTAGCCCAGCACCTGAGCCGCTTTGGCCATTGGGCCCCGGTGCAGTTGCACTGCCTGCACAAATGATAGCTAGGCCACTGTCCCTAACACTCAGGACATTGGGCATTTGCACTTTATTTTCTCAGCTTTGTTTGAATTTTCTTTGGCTCCAAATTAATCCCGGACTCGCTGTCTAGAAACGTCGGTGTCTATTTACGATTCGCATGGGGCGGTTGCAGACGTTCCGGGAGGAGACGCTGCTACCGACGAGACATCGGATTCAAACCCAAGAAGATCTCAGCAGTGTCGACTCAGCATCTCTCTGATCCCCCAAAGCTACCCAGCAAGCTCCTGGACTAAGCCCCAAATGAGTACCTGGTGCGGTGTGTAAACATCGCCACTGGGGAGACATAGACGGTCGGGCGTGGTGTTGGCCACACACCCCCTCGTGTGCTGTGCCGGCCTTCATAGGTGCTACTCGCTAACATCACTTTCCCCAACAATCTACTCAGGCTATACAGGGGATCGTTGTCTTTGGCTTTGTGTCACTCTGCTCTTCTTTTCCATCGGGCATCATGTTTTTTTGGCCGACGATGAAACTGGTGGAACGTTATCCTCCTCTCTGTGTCTGGTCAGGGCGATCGCTTCCTGCAGTGCTGCCCTTTCCTCTCTCGAGGCCTTCTTTATACGTCGACGCACGCATTTACTGCTGTGCATTCATTGTATGTCTTCATAAGAAGGTGGCAACGAGGGGCGTGTGGTCTGTGCGCAGTGGAGTTCTCTGCGCCTACCGCTGCTGGGGGGGGGGGGGGGGGGGGTGTGTGTTGAACTTCTTTTGCCCCGTACATAGCCAACCATGGCTAATCTGAGGTGCGGGGGAAATACAACAAACTTAACACAAAAAGCAGTTCTAAGCAAACTAGTTTTCAATCTAAGTCATTTAAAAGTACATAGCTCCAGTGGCTTCCGAATATCGGAAGGAAGAGCGTCCCAGACGGCTACAGAAGCGCATCTGAAAGCGCGCGATGCAGTGACCGTATTTTTGGGGGGCTGGCGGTGGTGGTGAGAGATGAGACAAAAGTGGTGGGGGGGGAGGGGAGGGGGGAGTGATGCTGCACCTGCAGTCGTCTGCCCCCTGTGCCCCGGACATGGGGATGTTCCCGCAGCGACCCGTCTCGGCTGCCCACTGCTGCCCCGCCGCGCAGCAGCTGTGGATGAGCTCCTCCGGTGAGGTTACTGGCAACACCGCTGCAAACACACACACACATACACGTGTGGGAACACTGTCACATGAGTAAACTCACGCAGCTATAATAACCACGATGCTTATTTACCCAGGAAGGCCACACTAAGTCTGGGAACTGGATGAAATGAAAATACAAACTCGGCGCAGAGAGGTGCCAAAGTCAAGAATCTAAACCAGACCCTTCTTGCTGTGACCACTGCGACAACCCGGACTCGTTTAAAGTCAGGGAACAAACATTGACATGAACTCAACACATTCGCCAATAACCTGGCCCTGAAGATGAAAATAAACATATCATAGGTGACGTTTTAGACAATATATCCTCTTTATAAGGCTGTGGACCTTCCCATTGCAGGCTGTTATTTGTGTTTGTGCACCACTGCCAAAGCAGGATCGTGCCGCGGTGGCGAGATGTTAACTCCCTCGCCTGGTATGCAAGTGGTTGTGGGTTAGATTCCGACTCGTGACGCCTGCATATTTGTAATTTGTATGTCTCTATTCCCGTGGTCACGTAGATTTTTCGCCAGGTCCTCTGGTTTTTCACTCCACATTTAGAAACATGCATTTAAAGTATTTGGCTGTTGTACATTTCCACATAAGCCACTTCGTTCAGCTATCATTTGTGGCCAGCTTGCTTCCAAAAAAAGCTATATATCTCAATGGGTTTTTTCTTGTAAAATAAAACGTATTTTCGTTTAGTTTTGTCATTTTTGCACCTTGAGATCCTGGGTTCGAAACCAGGCAGCTCCCCATTATGAAACTGAGTTCTTGAGTGAAGGGAGTTTAAGATCTCTGCCCGGTGACCAATGACTGCACACACACAAAAAAACTACCATGTTAAATCTAATTCAGCTGAATTCCTAGCCCTGAGAATGAAAAACATCGGTCGGGATGTCAAAATGTGACGAACATTACTCTCCGTGGCAGGGCGGGTGGGAAATTGCTGCTCCCTGCTGCTATGTAGAACAGAGGTCACTTGAAAAGGGATGTCAGAAGTAGTTTTGAGATATTCACTTCTATGGTTCGTTCGCTGACTGGAAATATTCTACCGCTCCGCGAGGGATGCAAATTTATTCTGCGTTTGATCACAAGATGTAGCACAATCATTGTACATTTCAATTGGGAGGGGGGTGGGAAATAAAGAGGGGGGTGGCTCTTATCTGACAAACAAGACCTGTAAAAGAACACACGTTTGTAAGTATTATGTTTAGGCTTGTTTACCCAGGAAGGTCCTCACTGAGTCTCAAGATTCCTTTACAGGAGAGTCCTGACAAGTGTTTGCTGCAGCTGGTGGCGATGTTTCTCGGTGTGCAATCTCAATTGAGTGATTTTTTCAGGACATATTTTCGGCACTGGGATATTTTGGTCAATACCGGTGACATTGTATGGTGGGTTTTTTTTGTCATGGGAAGAAACCAGAGAGCCTGAAGGAAACCCACGCAGAGCAGGGGGAGAAAGCACGCAAGCTCCACACAGAAAAGGCACCCGAGTCGGGAATCGAACCCAGGCTCCTTTATTCTGAAAAATGTTATCAGTTCATCAAAATGTTGTCGTTAATTTGACACTAAACAAAAATCAATCACCTTCAATATGAACACTATCTTATCAAGCAAAAAACAACACAGGGAAGGAGCAGAAGTGATTTCTCCGCTCTGATGGTTGTGACAGGGAAAGACACTTATGCTGCCCCTCCCTGTATACTCCACACTCATATTTCAGGCCCCCTCTACTCCAAAGTGGAAGAGAAAAATATGCAGCGGGCTAACACTGCCACCTCCATCCTTCATAGCGGAAGGTTCACTGCTTGAAATGTCAGCCGGCCGACTGTATTTTTTGTGGGGTTGCAAGGCAGTGTTAATAATAAAGGACATGATTTTTGTCGCGATCATATAACTGCCAATGCAGGAGGTTTTTTTTTTTTTTAAAGTGACACCATCTTACAATTGCTTTGGAATGTACAAGTTCTACCAGTCGGGTTTCGGCACTATCTCATAAATTGGCTAAGATTACTGCCTGGTGGGAGGGCTAAAGGAGTGATTATCTATTTTTGTGACGTATGTTATGAAGAAGGGCCATTTCCCAAAACATTGCATGTTACATAATTGTTCCTTTTAAGGACCACAGTGTTATTGATTGCGGTGTTGAGTTTTTGTTATTTGTGCTTATGCACCGCTGCCAATGCAGTATCACAAAAATATTCTAATAATGTAAACGTAGCGCGCGGTCTCTAAATGAGAGACCCCATGTAATATTACATGGCCTTACATGGGATTAAAGTGTAAACTTTAGTGAAGGGGAAAAGATCACATCACAATGAAAAATCAAATCAAAGTTTTTGAACTTTCCAACATTGGCAACCACAAACCTTGAAATGAAATCGCTCACATTTAGAGTAATTTTTTTTCAATTGTTTTTGTAGAATCTGCCAAGGGTTCTGTTTTAGAATGGAGAGCTGAGAAAGTGCTTCTCGAACCCGAATACATCTCAAAGATGGATTATGTCCTCAGTTTTATTAATCGTGACCTGTACCATAAAATTGCAAATCACGGTCCAAAGTAAAGTTAATTACTTTTGGAGTTACTACGAGGAAGTCTGGCCAGGACTCTTTTTTGTTTGCTCTCAATAGTTTTTTTTTTAAACGATTTGTCAACCGCTCCGATAAATTACGACGCTCATGCGCAACACAGTGTGGGGCCCTCTTAGGCCGAGCGAGCGTTCCAGCGGGACACAAAAGCCAGGCTGAGCTTTAAAAAAAACGCTCCTCAAAAATAACTTTTCATTCGGCTGTACAATATTTCTGCAGAAAGAAAGTGCGCATGTGGTATTTTGGTTTTTACAACAAAAAAAACCCACCCCAGCTCCACACAAAGCCCGACTGAGCTTCGCGAGTACCCAAGCCAAGAATCACAGATGGAAATGAAAAAAAACAGAAGGGAGTTCAGATCTGCTGCCTTGAACACGACAGGCATTATAACTTGAGGGAGCCCCGATTCATCCGTGAAAGTAAAAATGTTTTTAAAGACGACTGCAGTAAAAACTAAGACCACCCACGTGTACCTCCTCTACCTGAAAGCCCCCTTGACCACACAGGTCAGGGCGCTTGCTCTCACCGAAGCAGCAGCTTGCCAAAGAAACATATTGCCGGGCATTTCCTTAATTCATCAAGCTGCCACCTTTGCCTCGTAGCAGCCCGCGTGACCCCGGCGTCTCGCAAGGGACCGCCCCGAGGTCGACAGCGGCGCGTCTGCGTCCTCTCAGGGTGATGGCGCTCGAGCGGAGCGTGATAAGGTCCGTAGAGTACGTGAGAGGGGGGGTGCGGGGAGGGGGCGCCTTGGCTAGAAAAACCACCACGTGCTCGTGTCACCTCGACTTGCCCGATTCATCGCCGATGACGATCGAGCCAGGGGGCATCTCCGTAGCTCGCGTCGTAACTTACAGGTTTAAAGACGAAGAGAAAATCAGCAAACTCATTTGAGAACGTTTCACTTATGATGACAAAGACAAAGATCGCCCGTATAGCCTGTTCAGACTGTTGGGGCAAGTGCTGTTAGCGAGCACCTATAAAGGCCGGCACGACACACGAGGGAATGGATGGCCAGCACCATGCCCAGCCGCCTTTGTCTCCCTCCTGGCGATGTTTCTGCACCGCATCAGGTACTCATTTGAGGCAGAGTCTACCTAGGGGAGGCCCAGGACTGGTTTAGATAATCGTCACTGGTGTTGGCTGTGAGCGGGAATCGAACTCGGGCCACCAGGTTCGTAGCGCAGCGTGCTAACCACTACACTACCACTCCCCACTTCTGACGAGATCGCACGCCCCACACACACGCACAAAAGACAAAGATCTCCTGTAGAGCCTTGAACAGACTGTTGGAGCAAGTGCTGTTAGCGAGTAGCACGTCTGAAGGCCGGCACGGCACATACGTGGGTGGGTGGCCAGCATCAGGTCCATGATCTCTGTCTCACCACTGCGCCAGGTACATGTTTAAGGTTGAGCTGATCCAGAGGATGACCAGGACTTGTTCGGTCGGATATCACGAGCCACTGGTGATAGCTGTCGCTGAGATTTGAGCTCAGGTCACTGGTTTCGTAGAGCAATCTGCTGATCACTGCGCCATCGCTCCCCACAAACGTACATAGGCACACACGTGTGCATTGGGCACCATTACTGTTTCATTACTTTGGCAGCAACTGCTCTTTACAGGCACCACTCCGCGCCAACATGTTTCAGTTTTTTTGGACTGTTAATGTGAGTTTGCTACAAAACCAAACAAATCTGGCCTCATTCGTTGGCTAAAACCCATCAGACTCCGTCGGCCCGTTCGATCCATCTCCCCCTGCTCCCTGTCAGAAGGCGTTTTATTTCTCTCCGCTTACGAAAAAAATCTGGCCGCAAACTAAAAAAAGGCCACTAAAACGGTATATTTGGTGAAGAAACTTCTCCAAAACCATATTCCAACCTCATTCGTCTACGTAGCCACGATCTGCGTAATCCACGTGCCCCACATCATCCGCCAGGAAACTATAGCCGCTGGCGCGCCGAGGGCAACATCGCCACATCTAAGTTACCGCCACCGCCGCCACAATCGCGGCCACCGATACCACCGCCAATACCACCACCACTGACACCGCCGTCACATACGCGGCCACCGATACCACCGCCAATACCACCACCACCGACACCGCCGTCACATACGCGGCCACCGATACCACCGCCAATACCACCACCACCGACACCGCCGTCACATACGCGGCCACCGATACCACCGCCAATACCACCACCACCGACACCGCCGTCACATACGCGGCCACCGATACCACCGCCAATTCCGCCACCGAAGCCGTTACCTGCACACGCGATAAGGAGCTGCGAGACCCAGAGCGCAGCGAAGGCCTGCGGAGCGAGACCCATCTTGGCTACGTTTGTTCTGAGCTTGGGGCCGCGAGAACGCAGAACGCGTGACGGAACGCCGGGTCCTGCTGCTGCTGCTGCGGTGGTGCTGCTACTGAGCCAAAGATGGGGAGGAGGGTGGGGGTGGCGGAAAGTTTTGCGATGGGGGATGGAGCGAGGATGCCGGAGGGTAGAGGGTGGGTGGTGGTGGTGGGGGACGGGACGGGACGGGACTGAAGGGTGAATGGTGGCTGCTGCAGGGGAAGTAGGGAGGGAGGGAGGGAAGGTGGCGGGAGTTACTGGAGTTGTTTTTTTTAACGATCACCCACAAGCGGCCAATTGCCGACAAAGCCTCGAGGCTCTACAACTAGCACGTCAGTTTCCACGAGAAACGCACCTCCCTCTCCTCCCACGGTCTGGCCAGTCCATCTGGTATGCATAAGCAGCAGCGGCAGCAGTTGTGAAGCCAACGGAGAGAGCTTTCGAGCACGAGGAAATCCATTTGGTTTGACACCTACCCCACCGGCCACTGCTCGCAAAGCCGTCTGCAGTACAAGTCACGGACTCCCCCCTTCAACCTCCCGCAGCCTCCTAGCAGCAGAGATCCACACACCAACCAGCAATTTCCCTGCTTCCCAAAGCACCGTCCTGTCCCCCACCATTGTCATTTCACTTGAAGTGGCCTGAAAACTTGAGCAGAGGCGTCGCAGCGAATTCAGTTCAAGTTTAGTTCAGCATAGGTGTGCCTCAAATCGGCAAATATAATCTCGGCTATTTTATGGCCGAAGGGAATGGTTCAAACTAATTTGTTTTATATAAAAAAAATCCCAGACTGAAGATATGACGTGGGCAGACTTGGCTATGTGGAGTTCACAAGGGCTTAAGTCCATGGTTGCGTCTCATTATTCACTCAGTTTTCTAGACTAAACGATTCAAATAATGACTGCAAAATCAATTTCGGGCCTTGTTGCAACTTCAAATGTGGGTATTATGATTATAATTACTTTGATACGTATGAATGGGAAAACATTTTTAACAACCCAAGCGTTACCCCGGCAATGGGTCTGTAAATATTGCTTAAAAACGCGAATATAAATAAGTACTTGCATAAATAAAGACCGGCTGTCATGTACAAACACATCGCACGTAGTGGCTCTTTGGTGGCGGCGGGCCAACAGGTGGTCCCGTTAGGTTACGATCCCCGCACACCTCGCTAACTCGCCAAGCGCGGCGTCCGTCGAACGCACGGATGAGCGAACGCTTGATGCCCGCAGCGTCCAAACAGGCAGCAAACACCCCCTCTTCTCGTGGGGCGCACCTCGCCGCACTTGAAAATCAAACGACAAAATATTTAGATTTTAAGCTTTCGTGACTGCAGGGCTTCACATTCATACATGACTTTACCGAAAGAACCAAGAATATGACGAAATATTTGGCTGCTGCTGCTGCTGCGTTGGCAGATTGGTGCGCGAGCACGATTAACAAAAAAAAAACACACAAAAAATACTCAACACATCGGTCAGTAACACTGTGGCCTTAAAATAAAACAAATGTAACAAATGTAATCGGCGACGATTCATTCATAGCACATTGCCTGAAACACGCTGTGTTATTGACGAACGTGTTGAGTTTCGTTCACTCGTAATAAAGTTGCTGTTGTTTTTAGTTAGATACGTGCCAATTAGTTAACACTTTAGCACACTGGTGTGCCAGAGAGTAAACACGCAACATCTACAATTTGAGTGCAGTTATCTTCACTATTTGTACCGTGCACCGTTTTTACTCTCGTCGCGCGCTCAGCGGCGGGCGGGCGGTCACCCAACACCGTATCACTCCAAAATATGCATTCGAAGGCAATGATTTGGGTGTTATCTGCAAACCGCCGTCTCTCAGACAAACCAATTGAATGGCTTAGTCGCTCACAACTCAAGCTCCAATGGTTGATGTAATCTATTCAAAATAAGAAGACTCCCCTATCACTATGTATGTATGTTGAACTCCTTTCGTACCGTATGTAGTCAACCGTGCTAATTGGAGGTGCGGAAGAAGGACAAGCTAAACACAAAAATCAGTTCTAAAGAAATGAGTTTTCGATCTAGATTTTAAAGTGCATAGCTCCAGTAGCTTACTAATATCGAAAAAAAGAGCGTTCCAGACAGCCGCAGAAGCCCATCTGAAAGCGCGCGATGCAGTGACCGTCTTTGTTCGATGCTTACCCAAAAGCCGCTGCGAGGATGACTGGAATTTGCGTGGTGGTTATTATGCTCCTTGACGAAATCAGCAAGACACTGTGGTTCATTTGTGGCTACTACTGTGGTCACTATTCTCGTGAACGTCACTCGTTGATTCTTCCACCCACGTTGAGGCCTTGGTCTACCAAGGCCAGTGTCGTCTCATCCGCACTGCGTTCAACCACCACCACCACACTGGAGGTCACAACAACACTTCTCTTTCTGCGTATTATTTTTGCACTCACTGCTCCACTTGGGAATTCTCTCCCATCATCTATTTTCCCAAGCTCCGACAAATAACCTTAGCTCTTTCCAATAAACGTACCAAAAAAACGCACACCTTCAAAGAGTGCTATTTGTTGCTGCCCACTTGGCTTTTTTTAGGGCACGCCGGGCCCTCGGTTCGCAGGCGGTGGTCGCGTCTGTTTTCTTGACGTCACCCGGAGCGACGTGCAACCCGGGGACGGGATAAACGGGTCCTCTGAAGTCTGCAGCTGCAGACCTCGGCCTGGGAGAGAGCGGCTTGCGCAAGCTGGAACTCAACACCGGTTACGCCCGGGCAGCATGAGAAGCCATCAGGGCAGAGCCCACGCCCAGCGGGCCCACGCATCCTCGCGGTCTCCCGCTCGCTCACGTGGCTCTGCTGCACAAAGATGCCCTGTGGAGCCGTGCAAGCTGACGCGGCCCGCGCGGCGGTTGCGTTTTTGCCGTTTGGTCACGGAGGTTCCGCGGGTTCGAGCTCATCGGCCGCCCTGGTTAGTACTGCGGCAGGGGAATTAAGTGAAACTGACCGCTGTCTGCTTTGCAGCGGGCGTTAAAGACAGCGTGATGTTGTTCAAAGCGGAGTAGGCCACGCAGTGCTGGCGTCATAGCCCAAGTTTGAAATAATTACCCACAAATTATCTAATTGGGTAAAGAGCTCTGCTGCCCCCGACATTGGCATTGTCCCCTACTGTGAAACTACTGCAGACTATAATCGTGTTAAAACGTACTCATTCAAGGCTGAGTCGACCTAGGGGAGGCCCAAGACCGGTTGAGACAATCGCCACTGGTGTTGACCATGAGCAGGAATCGAACTCCAGTCACCGGGTTCGTAGCGCACTACAGCTCCCCAACCACACACCGCACACACACACACATGCCAGCACGTACAGGCGAACACCACACACATTCACACGCCCAATACACGTGGAGGTGGAGCACACGCACAGACATCAATCAACCCCCTACACACACATACACACAGCCGCACACGTGGACACATCACCCACCCTTTGTGCACACAGCGCAATGCACATGCACACATTCACCCACCTAATGTACACACGCATCACATGCACACACACACACAAACACTCAAACACGTGCAAGCATGTACAGAAGATGATTACAGAGACAGAGGTCCACCGTGTAACCTACACAAGCTGCTGGGACAAGTGCTGTTATCGAGAAACCATTCAGGCCAGAACGGTACACAATGGGGTGGTGTGATCGCCTTTATCTCTCCAAGTGCTGATGTTTGCACACTGCACCAGGTACTCATTTAAGGCTGAGTCAGCCTAGAAGAGGACCCCTGTGCCAGTTCATATATACTTCTCTGACATTGGCCGTGATCGGCAATCGAACTCGAGTCCTCGGTTTTATAGCGCGATGTGCCAACCACTACACCACCGCTCCCCGCGTGAGGAATTTGAACACTTTCCACCAGCACGCACACTCACGTGCAGATTTTTAAGATGCAGGAGACACCACAACGTTCTGCACAAATGTTCGGCCGCTATCAGGGTCCCAATGCTTGCGGCTTTTTATCCAGGCAATAAATCATGCGATGAGAATACAATGATAATACAATGGACCTGTGCTCGTATAACACTATACGGGCACCCAGGTGGATAAAACGATCAAGAATCAGCATGCAATGAGTGCTCCTAACGTTCTCAGAAGAAAGTATAACAAAAGTAATTCTGGGGAAAAGTAAAAAAAAAATTCCCATGAGTAATTGAGCGATATAGAGACCAGATTTTCATTTTAATGGAAGAAAGGCCGCTTTTAATGTGTCACTGTGTGTGGTCATATTGCCCATGGAGGGAGTGGTAGTGTCACGGTTAGCGCGCTGTACTATAAATCCAACGACCCGAGTTCGATGCCCCTCTACACGGCCAACACCAGTGACGATTAATTATCTCAACCGGTCCTGGGCCTCACCTACATCAACTCCGCCTCAAAAGAGTACCTGATGCGGTTTGTGAAAACATCGCCACGAGGAAGACAAAGGCGGCCGGACGTGGTGCTGGCCACCCACCGGCTCGGGCGCCGTGCCAGCCTTCATCACTGCTACTCGCTCGGAGCATTCGTACCAAAAGTATGTTGACGCTACACAGGGGATTTTTGTCTTTGGTGAAATTGCCCAGTGGTCGCCCTGTGGCCAGGGACTGTGATCTCGTATCTCCGCCGCGTGACGAATGTGTCATCAGCGTGACTCGCTCGCCCATCGCACACTCACGCAGGGGGACAGGGCCAACAGCAGCCAACGCAAGCACACAGCTCGCACGCACGCGCACACACACATACAGACAAAGATCCCCTGTATAGCCTACACACAGATACATGGGGAAAGTTCCGTCTGCGAGAACATTAAGCGTGGCATGGCACACGAGGTGGGTGGCCAGCACCACGGAGCGGCGATATTACACATCGCACCAGGTACTCATCTGAGGCTGAGTCAACCTAGGGGAGGCCCCTTAATAGTACAAATAACACTGGTCAACACACTTTTTCTGGCATAAGGTATTCCAACGGTTTTAATGTAATTTTGGGGTGCTGATTCCAAATCTGGCATCAGTTTTTGTCTCTCACATCAGGTTTTTGAGATATCAAATATTGCACCTTCAATAAAAACTGCAGAAGAAAAATATTAAATAAATGTGGATATCTACATAAAATGATATTATAAACACACTATTCTAAAAATACAGCACCATATTTTAACACTAAAGCAGTGACTGACAACAACTTGCAACAACTTGCAATCATAAGTGACAGAGTTAGTTTCGGGTAAAATCAATGAAAATGGGGTATGCCGATAGCATAAAAATTATGTGATAGAGCAAATCTGAGATCAGATTTGGAATCAGCACCCTGAAATTAGTCTAAAACAGCTGCAAAAGTCCAGGCCAGAAAAATTTTTTTTTTTTTGTTGACCAGTGTAATTAATCGTTACTGGTGTCGGTCGTGAGTGGCAATCGAACTCGGGTCGCCGAGTTCGTAGCGCAGTGCGCTAACCATTGCGCGACCGCTCCCCTGCGAATACAAAGACAAATCTCCCCCGGGATGAACACACGCACGGACGCGCGAGCCAAAGGGAACCGCACATTCATGCCCGGGAATCAGGAGCCGCAACTTCTCGTCGCAGTTGCAGCGCGGAGATCACGCACACACACACACCGCGCCGCGCTTGTGACGCGCACGACGCACGGCACAAACAGCGCCCGTGCGAGCAGCACGGGCGGGACTTGGACTTGGCCCATTCCCCTCCCCCCTCCTCCCACTCTCGCTCCTGCACGCAGCAGCAGCAGCGGCAGCAGGGTGCGACGCGTCGATTGCCAGAGGCCGTTGTGCGTCAGACAAAAGGGCTCTCTCATCCAAACCAGAGCCACTCTGCTTTAACAGCCCACTTTGTGTCACAGCGAGCCCTCCAGAACCAGCCTCCCCCGAGGTGGCCGTACTCGGCCCAGAGGGGCCCAAATAAATCCTCCCCCCCCCCCGTCCATCCCTGTGACCCATCGTAATGGGAGCGAGTGTGGTGCGTGCGTGTGGATGTGCACTGGCTTGCCCTGAAGAAGTAGGATGGATCACTTAATTAGAATCCAAATTGCCCTGTCTTTATTTCGTGTGAGTAAAAATAATAATGTTCCCCTTTTCACAATTTAATTCCGTTGTCGCATCATGCGACGAATTATACGTTCGAATATCTCGCAGAGCAGTGAAAACAAGATGTGTCAAAGGGCGGCCCGTGGAAGCAGATATCGCAGAGTTACTTCTGAAACCCCATTGAGTGACCTGTGTGATGATGATGGCATTTGGTTTATTGGATAGAACATGCATGATTATAGTGATGATGACATTCATAACATCCAAGGTCAATGTTTTTTTGATGAGCAGATGGAGATGGGGCTTATAAATAAACGTCACATCAGGTGGCAAAACAGCAGTCGCACCCTTCTCAAAACAATGTTGACATCCCATCATACAAATGTAAACGCACGGCACTTTTGTAAATCTACTACTGAACGAGGGCCACCCTACACGGTAAAAGTCATAGGGGTAATTTGACCATACTTCCCCATGTCCGTCAGTGCAGGAAGAAGGAGGGGGGCACAGAAATTGAAGCATAGTACAGTACAACGCATTTCCCTGCATTGTCCTCTGCTGCTCACAACGTAGCTGCTTAGCAGCCTGCAGTGCCGGCTTTAAGCGAGGTGGACGCCCATCCAAGCACAATCTAGGCTCACATCTGATTAGCTTCCAGCATCTGATGAGATCGTGAGGGGACCACGGTGGCGAGATGTTAATTACCTTGCCTGGTATACAGGAGGTCGTGGGTTCTATCTTAACCCTGACGCCTGCTGTATATTTGGAGTTTGCATGTCTCTCTCATCATCATCATCACGGTGGCTAGGAGATGTTAACTACCTCGCCTGGTATACAGGAGGGCGTGGGTTCGATCCCGACCCTGACGCCTGCTGCTGTATATTTGGAGTTTGCGTGTCTCTCTTTCTCCCCGTGGAGATGTTAACTACCTCGCCTGGTATACAGGAGGTCGTGGGTTCGATCCCGACCCTGACGCCTGCTGCTGTATATTTGGAGTTTGCGTGTCTCTCTTTCTCCCCGTGGATATGTTAACTACCTCGCCTGGTATGCAGGAGGTCGTGGGTTCGATCCCGACCCTGACGCCTGCTGCTGTATATTTGCAGTTTGCGTGTCTCTCTCCCTTTGGTCGCATGGATTTTTCTCCAGGTCGTCCGGTTTTTTTTTCCACTCCACATTTAGAATCAACATCACGCGTTTAGAATATTTGTCTGCTATAAATGTCCACGCGATAAGCCACTTCGTTGAGCTGTCATTTGCGGCCAGGTCGCTTCTGAAAAAGAGCTACATAGCTCAGTGGGCCTTACCTGGTAAAATACAAAATATCTTAGTTTAGATGAGGCTCTTCTCCAGGTGATTGGGTCACCGGCGTAGCGTACGCAATATCTGTTGTAACCACTCAACATGAATTCCTTCTGTTCCCACCGCCTAAAAGTTATTTGCGCTGTCAATGAACGGACCACGATTGTCATGTTTATTTATTTAGTCACCCGGCACAACCGCCCCCCTTACAGCGCTGACGTCCATCGGAACCCACAATTACGGCAATTCCATGTCACGCGTCTCTCGTGCTATTACACAAACACGCGGGGTGGTGGGAGGGGACAACGTGCGGAGAAGAGACGACAAGACCCACATCGCTGTGTTGTTCAACTTAAACCAGTCCCTCGGTGGATTTTTGTTTAAAAAAATAAAAATAACAAAGCTCCGTACCCCAGCAAACACACAATGCATGGACCAACGTTGCACCAACGATAGCCCAAATGTTGACCCAACGATGTCACGTTGACCGGCTAAGTGCACAATTCACTTGAAGGCAAAGAAGACGGAGAGGTGGGTCGCGATCGCGTGGACCGTGCGCAAAGCACTCGTGGAGCTTTGCGATGGGGGGGGAGGCGAGCGCGTGTTTGTTGTTGGAAGTCCGAGCCCGAGCTGAGTGTCGCGTAACCAAATACTTCCCTGTGTTCTCAGCGCCTGCTCGCATTTCAAGAGGCTCACGCTGGCAAAAAAAATGTGGAAGTGTGCGCGGCGCGAGAGAAACAGGGAGAGAGAAACGGGGAGAGAGGAAGAGCAAAAAGGATGCGGGGTACGGAGTTTCCGGAGTTCAGGAGTCATTTTGCTCGTGCTGCCCAAGCCGCGGAGGAAAGTGACGATGAGTCGATTCCAATAAATTATTGCGCGACCGATGAATTCATCGAGCATTGCGAGTGAAAGGTAAAATGGTAAAGGCGCGACCCTGCACTTGTTTGCCCATGCCATTGCCGCCTAAAGGGCCTCTTAACGTGAGCTCCAGAGAGCCTCTTTAGAAGACATATGGCCTTCTCTTCCACCACGCAGGCCAGACGTCTTTGAAGGCGACGGAGGACGCAACCACATTTTAACCCACCACACACGACCTGTAACCGCGGGGTGAACGCAGAGAGGATCCATTTGGAAAAAAAAAAAACGTGTTCTTCGTTCAACCGCCGCGAACAAGAGATAATCGCGCTCCCCTCTGCGCCGTCCCACCATCGGCGCTCTTAGTCGCTCATTGCTTTGAGTCAGCGACTGTCACGGGCACAAATAAATAAGCCAACGTGATGTTCAACAAAGAGCTCCCTCTCCAGACATACGAGCCACTCGGCCTCCCGAGATCCACACCCAGTCACCGAGAGATGAGCGCTCAGCCGTCCGCCGCCGAGTCGTGCCGCACTCTGGTGAGCGCCCAGCACACGAGCCAGGCAGCCGCCAGCTCCCTCCCCGCAAGGAGAAGCCAGTTAATGTTTTACAGACACCGCAATAAATTTGACACGCACTTATTCACAGCTGGCTTTGATTTTGACAACTGCCAGCGGGGCCTCCAGGACAACTTCTTTTCATTGTAATATCGCCTGTTTAATGCTTTGCGCTAGGGCCCCAGCAAACATTTAAATGCATCTCCTAACAGCCCCAAGGGCGCAGCTCGGCATGGAGTGAATCATAATGGCCTCCCTTGTGGTGGTCTTGTGGAAGCCCATATGGACCACGCGGCTTCCGCTGCGCATTTGCTAGTCAGCAGTTATATTCAACGCGGCACGATCGCGCTGCACGGTGATGTCGCCCAGGAGGGAGCGAGCCCTGATGATAACCGCAGCAAGGCATCTGGGCTGTGAGCCCATCATGAAGGTTCGTCCCACGCCAGATGTCACAGAAATTGGCGATGCGAGGAATCAGGAATGAGTGACATTTGGGGGATAATTACCAAATGCCTGCTTCTTTCCATGCCGTTCGCAAGATAGCAATTTTATTCCCACTCTTCTTGTTTTACGATTTGGCGTCACGTCGACAGATGAAGTGTCGAATCGGAACTCTTGCAGAGGAGTGCATCGCCGCCTAGTGTGTGCAAAAACAGCCCGCAAAAGCAGATTCCGCAGAACTAACCCAGAGATGCCTTCAAGTGACCCTACTAAATAGGATCAATTTCCACATGACAGCCAAACCAATATTTTAAAAATTCAGTATTGTTAACATGATGGGTTTTTTTTAATGAAGTCATTGATGACCCGGAGTGAGACCACCATCCCACTGCAACTTCACTGAAACCCAGATTCAAACCCAGGTTCTGGCCCGTGTCGGCTCAGCGTCTCTGACCGCTGAGGCACCTCGGCCACCTCCCCATAGCGGGCGTCATCTGGCTCCTTCGCGTGACGATTTCTGGTGGGCTCAGCGGCAGCAATGCGTGAACTTGGCAGCCACATTTCTCAGGCAGGGTCCATTAGCCCTCGGGCAAGCATGAATCACCTCCAGGAGGCCCCGAGGACAGGCTGCCCGGGGTCGCACAGCGCACGAGTGTTGTACAGCTAATGAGCCAGCACTCATACACGGTTTGCTAAATTGGTCACATTCGTCAAGGATTTGTTTTTAATACTATCGGCCTCAACACCCGTTTCCCTGACCGCCGCGGTCACTAATAACGCCTTGTTCGTAGATCGCGCGAAAGCCAAGAAAGGGTTTCAACTTCAAAGCGAAACACTCGACCGTAGCACAAATTGCTCAACAATCCTTCCATTTACTGCTCCTCCCAGACCCCAGGCTTTCGACTTCTCGAGCTGAAGCAGGGCTCTCGTGACGCTTTAAAAAAAAAACAGTGATATCCACAAGCGGAGGCAGTACATCACCGCGTACGCTCAAGCGCACTCGAGGGCCGCTTGTTGTTGTTGTTGGTTGGAACAGCGCGAGCTCGCGAGACACGTTCACCGGTGGTCACGTTAGTGACGAGGGAAGGGACGACGCGCGACGCACTTTGTCGAACGTGCTAGCACACGTTTGCGTGCGTGTATGGTGAACTTATTCTTGGTTCTTTCGGTAAAGTCACGTAGAAGGGAAATAATAAAATTAAAACATAATAAAATAAATATAGTGAGATTTTATATTTTATTTTAAAATGTTTAATTTTAATTATTTCCCTTCTACGTAACTTTACCGAAAGAACCAATAATATGAATCCATGCAGTCACGAAAGCTTTAAATCGAAATTTATGGTGAACTTCTTTCGCACCGTACGCAGCCAACCGCGCTAATCAGAGGTGCAAGGCAAGGGCAGAAAACCGAACACAAAAAAGCAGTTATAAAGAAAGAAGTATTCCATTTCATTTCTTTATAATTGCATAGCTCCAGCGGCATCCTAATATCAGAAGGAGGAGCGTTCCAGGCGGCCGCAGAAGCGCATCTGAAAGTGCGCAATGCGCTGACCGTCTTTGTTTGATAGCCAGCCAAGAGCCACTGCGAGGATGACTGAAGTTCGCATGATGGTTTGAGGCAAACCCTTTCATAAATGTGGCCAGTTTTCTACAGGGTTTCGTTCTTAATATCATCATCGTCCTCTCTCGTTACAGACGGCTGGACGGGCAGAGCAACTTGCATTACACCTTTCAACATGATTTGGACAGCGTCTCAAAAAAATCAACAAACGAAGCGTGGCGACCGTCCCGCCATCCCCCAGAGCTCACCGCACGACACGGACCCTCTGTCCGCCCGCACCGCTCGCGCCGCGTGGCCAGGGCTGGGTCAAGCCAGTGGCTCGTGCAAACACGCGCAAAAGGCTCTGCTGGCAAAAACAAAAAAACAGACGTCCGTGGGAACATTTGCGGTCGGCAAAATTCCGTACGTCGCACGTTCCCCCAACAACAAGTAGCGCTCAGCGCTGGGGACAGGCGCACGCGGTCATGTCGCGCGGAGTTCTTTACACGGCAGCGTTTGAACGACGATGGCAGCAAAGGCAACGAGGTGTCCCACACTTTGAAACCGATCGCCCTGGAGTGTAACGGACATCGAGTTCAGGCCACCGGCAGCTGTCGTTGGCACCGATTAAATGACGGGGGCTGTGGTCAATAAACTACGGATTAGCGAGATGAGAGCGAGATAAACGCGAGGCACGGGCGAGAGACCTGTAGGCACATCGATTAGCGGGTCACGCGCACAGATGTCACGGTGGCGAGATGTTAACTACCTCGTCTGGTAAGCAGGAGGTCGTGGGTTCAATCCCGACCCTGACGACGCCCATTGTATATTTGGAGTTTGCGTGTTCTCCCCGTGGTCGCGTGGATCTTTAGAGTATCTGGCTGCTATACATTTTCACGCGATAGGCCACTTCGTTAAGCTATCATTTGTGGCGCAGGTCGCTTCTGAAATAAGAGCTACATAGCTCAGTGGGCCTTAGCTGATAAAATAAACATTTAGAATAGTTTAGTTTGTAATGCTGCGATGCCACGCGACATCGCAGCGCCCGCACGCGTCGTGACTGCAAGAAGGCGTCACGAGACTCGACGACGCACAGCTGAGTGCATCGCTGCGGCCCAGCCGGTAAAACACAGCTGAAGTGCTCCTCCCGCGCATGCACCCGTTCAAAGAGGTCCGCGCGCAACCGCGGGACGCAACTGCCCTTGTTGGCGACGGTGACTTGAAGTTGGCCTCGCCTGAATTCCGTCAACAAAAGATCAAGCGCCCGTGATTCTCAAAGAGACACTGTCCTGTGCTCTGCGATTGTTGAGCAACGGAATGCAGACTCGTCCCCAGATGGGGCTCATTTTCCCGTGAGCTCCGCCGCAAATAACTAACACATGCACGGGGAGGTACACACAAAGACAAAGATCGCCCGTACGGACATGCAGACCTGTGGGCCAAGTGCTGTTCGGGAGCACCGATTAAACCCGGCCGCATTTGTCTCCCCAGGGCAAACGTTTACACACCGCACCAGATGCTCGATTAAGACCGAGTCTACAGGACCGGTAAAGATATTCGTAACCGATGCTGACAGTGAGTGGGAATCGAACGCAGTTTTGCTGGATTTGTAGCGCAGTGCGCTAACCATTCCCCACACACAACACGCAGACAAGGACACTTGAGGCAGCACAGGTTTGAGAGCTCTCCCCTTCCCGCAGGTGTGAGACCGGTAACGGATCGCCGTGCTGCAGTAAGCAAATTAACCCTGTAGAACACTGGCACCTTGAGACATTAGTGGAAGGCGCCTTGCAAATAAATGTAAATTATTATTATTCACCCACCACACCAAAGAGTTTACATTCACCGTGGATTCATTGGGTCTGCCTGTGCCGATTGATTCCATCTGTGCTGAGCCTTGAGTGTTGTCCGCTTGCAATACATCGGTGGGTTTTCTTCAGGTACGGTACTCGTGGCATTGACCAAACATCCCAGTGCAGCAGAACCCCCCTGTATGAAGAGTCTTGAGACCCGGTGAGGCTCTCCCCAAGTAAATCATTTGCATTGATATCACCATAATATTTTTCCAAGTTTAAATCTGCTCTTGTTACCAATTTATGAGCAAGGATCCAGCATGACATCCATAGCGCAGGTGGCATCTGTCGGTAATTACTGTGCACGTGTAGACATACAGCCCTTTTGTCAATCCACTGCTGGATGAGGCCCTCCCCCTGCCACCCGGGCCGTAGGGGTTATCTGACCACGCTTCAGCGGTTGTGAGTGCGGGTTGATGAAGGTGGGGAGCACTGAATTGGGAGTACATAAGCACAGTACAACCCAGGGTCTTGCTGCAATGCCCTCTGCTGCCCACAGCGTAACCACAGGCAAGCCCTGTTCATGCATACCAAGCACTCGCTATCCAGGCTCAACGCCTGCTTAGCTTCGCTACAACCAAATCGCCCGGAATGCGATCCCATCTCGTGAGATATTCGCTGCATTTGCATCCTTATTCGCTCGAAAAAAAATCGATCCTTCGCTGCTTCGACTGGTCCCGTTTCTCTCAAAAAAGGTGCCCTCGCGGGCCTGCTCGAGCCTCCGCGAACTCGTCCGATGTCCCCCAGGAGAACCAATCTGGGATGGCGGCGCGAGACGATCGGATGAGAAGCGGGACCAGCAGAAGGGCGCTGGCGAACGCCACCGTGGAGTTCTGCCACCGACGTTCTGATTCAAAGCCTCATGGAGGGCCCCGCCGCTGGTCCGCACACCTTCGTTTTGCCAAGGCAACTGCGGTGGCAGCCGTCACCAACCGCTTTAGAACGGCGACCGCTCGCTGCCGGGCACTCCTCTTCGATGAGTGTGGACATTAAAGGTGAGCACCCACACCCGCACCGCCCCCTCCACAGTGACTGTGGACACCCGAGGCACACAATGGACCACGTCGCGGAGAATAACTCTGCGCTCTGCTAGGCACGCTCGCCGGCGGGCTGGACAGTGTTTGTCGCATTCCCCCCGAAGCTCTCGCGTGGCTCACAAACGTTGACCGTGGGACGTATCATTTAGACGTACCTTGCCATTCACGGTGCCGCTGAATTGCGGGTTAACGCCGGTAAGTGCTGTGGTACAGGACACCTGAGCAGGTCCACGCGGATTATTGGACGCGTTAATGATGTTTCAATTAAAAAGTGATCCATGTATTGAATCGTGCAGGTATCGATTGCATGTTTCCCACTCGAGGAGTTTGTAAAACCCAATTGAAGACACACTTCTATATTCTATTGCCCACATTGTAATGTGTTTACCCAGTATTGCATGCATTACATGATCTCTGCATTGCATGCTTTCATTGTTTATTAGCTGTATAATTATTGACAGTTTTTATTGCTTATCTATCACTGCCGCGTGGTGCTTGTGAAGCACCTTGCTCCAAGTGATTGTGAAGGGAGCTATGCTAACTACAGACTGATTGATGATGCTCATTACCTTATGCAAATGATATGCTCACGTTCCATTTCGGCTAACGGGTCAAACAGAAACTATACAAACGCGACGTAAAAACTACCAAGGAAGAGGAAACCTAATGAACCTGCTGAAATAAATGAAATCTAACGTATAAACCTAAGAAGAATTGTGGCCACGAAACGTGACAATTCATCAAATCGCTGGAAGGAGTGGATCATCGTGGATCATCGTCAGAGGCCTGCACCTGGTCAAGTACAGACAACTCAACGTAAATAACTATTTTAATATTTTACCAGGTGAGGCCCACTGAGCTATATAGCTCTTTTTCAATACCCAATTGGACTGAGCCCCCTGGGAGCTCATATGGACGACAAAACAGTGGCAGCGAAGTCATGGTCAAGGGTCACCGTGACCAGTGCCGCCGATTCCACCGCAAACTCCCCCATCGCTTTCTTCTGCCAGATTACGCCAATCGTCGCGATCGACACCAGACCTTAAACTTCTGAACAATTTGGCGGGGGGGGTGGGGGGAGCTGGGGCGTGGGGGGGGGTCACGCTGACTAATCACGCACGCTTCAGAGTAGCCGCTCCGCATCTATGCACCATTTAGAACAAACACAAGGAGCCATTCACTGCTCCGAGTGAGCGTGGACCGAGGGCGTTGCTCACACCGCTCGGCCAGGAACACGGCGAATCAACAGCGCGGCTGCGGCTCTTGTTTTTACCCCCCAATTTTTATTTTCCCCACCACCGCCGGTGCCGCAGTCAAGGCTGCCACGGTCGGTACCGGGAACGGGCGAGCGCCAGGGGGCTTCGTGTGCCGTGAGCAATGAGCCGGCTAACGAGTAGCTAAATAACGAGTAGCCCGTTAGAGAGTAGCCGGCTCACGAGTAGCCAGCTCACGAGTATCCGTCTAGCGAGTATCTGGCTATAGAGTATCCAGCTCACGAGTATCCGTCTAGCGAGTATCTGGCTATAGAGTAGCGAGCTCACGAGTACGCCCCAAGGATTAATTTAGTGTGCGTACGCTCGTGTCTGCGCACGCTGTGCGTGAATGGGGTGGGGCGCTGGTCAGCGGCACTGCGCTACAAACCCGGTGACGAACATCTGAACCTGCTCTGGAGCCATTCCCCTCGGTCGACTCAGCCTGAAATAGCCGGTGCGTGCGGTGAACGAACGTCTGCACATTGCAAGAGGGTCGCAAACGCGTGAAAGTATATGTGGGCTATCTTTGTCTTCATATGTATGATTATGTATGTGAGTATGCCCGTGTACAGGGCTTAAGTTTTCACTGAAGGTTCTCCGGGTCACCGGTTCGACTGGACTAGGTGGCACGTGACTCGTGGTAGCCACAGCCAGGACGAGTGGCATACCCTATGGGAACCTCATTTGCCAGTAAAAATATGATAATTGGTTTTTTTTTACCCTTCTATCTGGCAACAAAACTGACACCTTTTTACAAGGAGTCATGTTTGCATAGACCGCAATACCTGCAGTCATAATACAAACAATAGACATAACTCTAATAATGTGCACTGTCTTTTTTTGTATTATGACTGCAGGTATTGCGGTCTATGCAAACATGACTCCTTGTAAAGAGTGGCATACTGGCAGGTTTTCGACCCGAGGGCGGAAACATTTTCGGATCGCCGATCCAGACAGACCCCCGGGAAAAAATGAAGACCGGAGTACGCCAAAGAGCAACGAGGCTTTTGAACATAACAAGGAGAGACAACGTTGAAAGTGAAGATTTGAGAATTAAAACCAGAATCACCGCTGGAATTTGCTAAGTGACGGAAAAAATTACGGAGTTGGGGCAGGACAAGCAGATGACAGACGGGCGAGGCTCACGCTGGGAATGGAAGCCAGTAGAGAGAGGAAGAAGTAAAGAGAAAATGAGATGGCGAGACGAGATGAGAAGGTGGCAAGGAGCTCATGAAAAGTGGAAGACATTCGCTGAGGCTTTTCGCCAGCAGTGGCGGGGGGGGGGGGGGCAGTGCGGAGGGAGGAGGGTTGGGGAAGGGGGGCTCTCGACTATTAAGGTCTTCCTGTGAGAGTGAAACTGAAACACTGAGAATAAACCCAGGCAGTATAACGAGGTAACACTCCTGACTTAAGGCTTTCGTGACTACAGGAATTCATATTCTTGGGTCTTTCGGTAAAGTCACGTAGATAGGTTCAAAGAAAATAACAAAAAAGAAAATAACCAAAAAGTACTTTTTTTCTCCTGATGACGATTGCTTGTGTTGCGATCGAAACGTCGTGGTTTTTTTGTTATTTTTTGTTATTTTTTTATTTTCTTTGAACCTATCTACGTGACTTTACCGAAAGACCCAAGAATACGAGAAAACACTCGCAGCTCCGCGCGCGTCCAAGCCGCACACTGACACTAGCTTTCACCGCTGAATGTTACGCTGTGGTCATTTGGGATGTTAACGGCTAAGAAAGCAACAACGGACTCGACCGCAAAAAAGGGGCCTTCTGACTGCCTCAATAGAACATTTGCGGGCAAAAATTGCAGCGGTGAAGAGACGCTCGGTGCGCATGGCCCCTGCCTCCCGCCTGCCTTCTCTCCAAATAACCTCACAACCCGCGTGGACGTCAATTCTAATAACAATTTGGAATTTGTCACGTGCACAGTTTTTTGTGTTCACTCTGAGAAAGAAAGGGAAGAGAGAACGATTCAGAAGTGCGGGAAACCGCGGCCTGAACCGGTTCCATTCAGGGCCCAAGTCTCTGTGTGTCCCGATGTCGGAATGTTTTGGCAACTCCAATGATGAGTTGTTTTTTTGAAACACATGTGAGAGGAAAACCGGAGTGTTTGGAGAGAAAAAAAAACATCCCACACGTGCTAATGGGTGGGAGCACTCAGTCTCCGTCGAGATGGAAACTCCGATGGAAATTAGCTCACTTGCTGTACTGCCATCGCACCCTGGCAAAGCCACGAGATGGCGACCCTCCGCACCCACGGGTAGGGAGGTAAGTTTTGCGGACGCGTGTGTGATCCGCCAACCCCTCGCTGCCTCCACAGCGCTTGCAGGGGTAGGCCATCAAGCGAATGTCCCGTGTGCACAGCAGGGTATGCATTAGGGCTGAACGATTAATCGATTTCAAATAGAAATGGCAATTTGAAACAATGCGATTAGCAAATCGCGATTTTTTGCGAATTGAAAAGTCCTATTATTTTCTAATTTTAATTGTTTTATTTTTTATCATTATACAATTTTTTTATTAACAATTGTTCTATGTTTGATTGTTCTATTTCAATGAAAACATTTTAATAAAGACACGTTGGAAGCAATTAATATATTTGAAGTTCTCCTTGCATTAGAATATATGGAACAGTTCATATCAGTGGCGGCTCCTGCAAAATCTCTCAGGGGGGGCAAATGTCTGGATGATTGATAAGGATAAGGTCCACCCATGCAATGAATAAATTAACAGCTTAAGCATGTAAAGGCAACTTCACTTCTTTAATATTAATGAAAAATAAAGTGACTCTTACAATACATCTCCTTGTTTGTTTCTATACTCACTATTAAAACAAACCACTCAAGTTTATTTTATTAAAGATTCCACTAGGTAGCGATAAATTATAGTTGGATGAAACGTGCTTACGTATGATGACGTTAGCACGTATGATGACGTAAGCACGTTAGGGCGAGCCCTCCCGGAAGCCATAGAGAATGCATTGGAGCGCCCCCCGGTCGAAAAAAAACATCTTTGAATGTAAGTCTATGGGGCCACTCGGGGCGATTCTCAGCCGGAGTGAAATCGCCCCAAAAGAGGCGGTACTCCACAGAACGTGACATGACGCTGATTGGACTATATCCAGAGGCTGCAGTGACGGCTAGCGTGACTCTGTGGTTGAATGACATTGGTGGTGCGTCGCCCAATCGCCCTAATGAAGAAACCGCCCCTGGTTCATATTGTGATGGTATCACGTGGTAATGCTCCATCACATGTTTTAAATCTATCACACAGTGAATATTGAACTGAAGCTTGACTTTAAAAAATGTAATCGCAAATCAAATCTCAATATCTGTCAGAAAAATAGCAATTAGATATTTTTCCCCAAATCGTTCAGCCCTAGAATGCATTCGACCGGCACAGCTGTGAAGGGGGGGGGGGGGCCTGAGTGTGAGGAGGGTGTGAGGAGGCGGTGGTGGTGGCCAGGTGGTGGTGGTGTGGGAGCAGGGTCGACTGAGGGCGCCGCCATGGGTTATTTCGCACCGTCTCAACAAACACCGCTCCCTCGCCGCGGCCGCCGGGTTCTCACTCCACGCTGTTATTGCAGTTGTCATCGCGCGGCGTGTCACGCCGTGGACGGAGCGTGCTGGCCCCTTGGCGTGTCACGCCGTACATGTGCGTGGGATAGTGTGAGTGTGAGTGCGTGGGGTAGTGTGAGTGCGTGTGTGGGGTAGTGTGAGTGTGTGGGGTAGTGTGAGCGTGAGTGCGTGGGGTAGTGTGAGTGTGTGGGATAGCGTGAGTGGGATAGTGTGAGTGCGTGGGGTAGTGTGAGCGCGTGGGGTAGTGTGAGTGTGTGGGGTAGTGTGAGCGTGTGGGGTAGTGTGAGTGTGTGGGGTAGTGTGAGTGCGTGGGGTAGTGTGAGCGTGTGAGGTAGTGTGAGTGTGTGGGGTAGTGTGAGCGTGAGTGCGTGGGTTAGTGTGAGTGCGTGGGATAGAGTGCGTTGGATAGCGTGAGTGTGTGGGAGAGTGTGAGTGAGTGGGATACTGGCGACCCGGGTTCGATTCCCGCTCACGGACAACAGCGGTGACGATTAACTGAACCGGTCCTGGATCTCCTCTAGGTTGACTCAGCCTCAAATGAGTACCTGGCGCGATGTGTAAACATCGCCACTAGGGAGACAAAGGTGGTCGGGCGTGGTGCTGGCCACCCACACCCTCGTGTGTCGTGCCGGCCCTTTATAGGTGATCGCTAACAGCACTTGCCCCTACAGTCTGTTAAGGCTATACGGGGGATTTTTGTATTTGTGTGTGAAAGGATATGCAGGGATCGATGACGTAGTGGTGGTTAGCGCACTGCTCCGCAAACCCAAGTGACCCAAATTCTATTCCCAGCCATGGCTAGCATCAGGGGCGCCGCAGAGTCGAGATGTTAACAACCTCGCCTGGTATGCAAGAGGTCGCCGATTCGATCTCGACCCCGACGCCTGTAAATTCGGAGTGTGCTTGTTCTCTCTGTCTCCCCGCGGTTGCGTCGATTTTTCTCCGGGGCCTCCGGTTTTTCCCTCCACGTTTAGCAACATGCGTTCAGCATCTTTGGCGACTAAAAACATTTGCACGTGATAAGCCACTTCGTTGAGTTATCATTTGTGGCCAGGTCACTTTTAAAAAAGAGCCACATGGCTCAGTGCACCTTACCTTGTAGAATAATAATTGTTTATAGTTGTATAGTTATTATACGAATGAGTCACTTTAAGATGTTTTCTTGTTCATGTTTTTGTTTTTTGTTTGTTCCGGTTGCACCCGATTCAAGAGCCTAATGGCTCACAGGGCGATACCAAATAAATGAAACTGAAACTGATATTTCGATTTAAAGCTGTCGTGACTGCAGGGATTCATCTTCTTGGTTCTTTCGGTAAAGTCAAGTAGAAGGTAAATAATAAAATAATAAAAATAAAACATAATAAAATAATTCTCACGACGTTTCGGCCACAACGCAAGCAGCGTTGGTGAAGACCAGGTCTGTCGGGGAGACAGCGTCGGGGAGACAGCGTCTGACACTGTCTCCCCGACAGACCTGGTCTTCACCTGAGGACGGCTGCTTGCGTTGTGGCCGAAACGTCGTGAGAATTATTTTATTATGTTTTATTTTTATTAACTTATTATTTCCTTTCTACGTGACTTTACCGAAAGAACCAAGAAGATGAAACTGATATCTTAAACGGTCCTGGGCCCACCGCCCTCATCATCTCGTGCTGACCATCAAGGTGAAGTTTGGTTAAACAACTCCCGCGACTGGCACAGGGTGCGGTGGCCTTCCTCCAATGGTCGTCATTCGAATGTGTTCATAGCTGTTTTACAACTCAGTCTGCTCAATGTCTCCTAGGTCGACTCAGCTTTAAGTATATCAACAGCATTGCGAAAAAAAAGACGGGCAGGCATGGTATAGTGATAACACCAAGCCCTCGTGCACCTTTGCTGGCCTGAATAGGTGCTTGCAAACAGTATTTGGCCTGGTAGTTTGTTACTGATAGGAACCTCCTGGTTACACCAGCCCACTGGGGATTATTGTGTCTGTCCGTCCGTCGTGCAGGGAGGGGATGGGTGGGGAGGGAGGGGCTGGGTGGGGAGGGTGGGGAGGGGCTGGGTGGGGAGGGTGGGGAGGGTGGGGCTGGGTGGGGGGTGGGAGGGGTGGGGCTGGGTGGGGAGGGAGGGGCTGGTCACCCCATGGTGCCCTTATAAAACTCAACGTTTAACCTACTCACGCCGGCTTGTGCCCGCCCTCACAGTCGGGCATATTTGCGGAATACACCACGCCGCCGTTGACCCTGGCCATTGACCGAGCAACCCAACGTTCCTACCAGCTCCCTCCGCAGGAGGAATGTGTTACAGGCTATATGAGGAATCTTTGTCTTTTGTAAATTGATTGTGTAATGCTGCTGCTGCTGCTGCGTTGGCAGTGGTGCACAAGCACCATAAACACAACTTCAACACATTCATCAACAACACCGTGGCCTTAAAATAAAAAAAATATAATAGGCGACATTTCAGGCAATGGCTCTTCTTCATAGCACATAGAGAGGCCAGCGAGATGGAGTTGATGACGAGGGTTAGAGGCTGCACCTAACACCATGGGGCCTGATGTGAATTACTTTTTTTTTTATCTGGTGGCCAGTCTTGAAAATTGGCACGTGAATAACCACTAGTACAGGGTGCTTCAAACAAAATTTTTTAACACTACCGAGAATTTGCAACAATACCAGGAGAAATGTGCCTCCGGTCTCTGGAGACCACCTGGAAAAGATTACAGGCACGTGTTGACAATAATTGCGAACAAATGGAGACTCTGACTTTTTGAAGTTACTAACATACATCTGTTATCATGTTACGGTGTATTATCCGTTCTTTTTCCATTAAAAACGATAGTCCCATACATTTTTTTGAAGCACCCAGTATATATAATTCGCATCTCCGATTACCACGGTTGGCTACGTACGGTGCAAAAGAAGTTCAACAAACATCGACACAATTGAGAAACAGGCAAACCCTTCGAGAATCAAACGAGTACTACTCCCACTGAATAAACCCCATTCATATCTTAAAATACATTTGTAAATAGGTGCCTCTCGTGACACACCTTTGTGCGAACATTCTCATCGCGTTGAACGTCGCGAGCTGGAGTGCCACGCTCCCTCATGACCCCAGTGACCCCAGAAGCACGTGGCGATGTTCTTGCACGAGCGGCAAATACCTCAATACGTAAATACATCGCTGGGGTGTTTTGCCTTTCCGCGCAAGCACTTGAGAAGACGTCCCTCTGTGTTACGGCTTCCAAACTTTGACGAAGTGCGTTCGACAAAACCTGTACGTGGCACATTCACCCACGACTGATGGTATCATTATTGTACTCGTAATAATTGAAATTAAGCAAGCTACAACTGCCAATTGCATTGTTAAAAACGGATGTCCCATATATGCAATTATGGTGCATTGCATTCCTGTTGCCTCACGTACGTTTAAAAACCCGAGTGTGTGTTCAACTTACCACTAACAGAGTGTGGGTGAGGGAGGGGAGCGGTGGTGCAGTGGTTAGCGTAATTTTATGATTGCAGCCGCTTGAGATTGATTCCCAGCCACGGCTCACATCAGTGGCGAGTGGTCACAGGTCGCTCCCTTCACCAACCAGCAATGACCAGGGTGGTGAAGTATGGTCAGCGTGGCCAAGCAAGACCCCACGAACGATGTGGTGCGGGGCAGTCATTCATCCAGCAGTGGATTAACAAAAGAGCTGAACGCATTAAATATATAATAAACCACGAGCTACGAAGTAGTGTAATTGATGTACCACATAATCAGTTGTGCATCCTGGCAAGACTTTGCGTAATTAATTACCTAATTAGGTTACTGAATTATCGAGCCACCTCATATTATCCCAGATGCCAGCTCTAAATTGTCTTTTCCTCGTGAGCCGTTTATAATCAGGTAATTAACAGCTAATTTACAACTGGCTACAATTACAGTGTGGATTTATACACGAGGAGTCTAAAGGGGCAGCTGCATCTCATGATGAAACATCGGGACATAAGCATCCTGGGCAAAGGATGTCTTCCGTTATTTTGCTTGAAAGAAACATTCAGTCATGGACAGCATAACAGATGAAGGTGTTAAGTCGGGATTTGTCCGGGGGGGCAGGGAGGCAACAGCCCAGAATGCTGAGAGAAGAGAGTTCCAAAGTCCAAACTATGGGGGCAGCAGAGGGGAGGTCGACAGCGCAGACTCTCACTGAGCAGAGGCTGACCGGCCTTTGACATTCGCAGGCGTGGTTGCGAGTGCAAAGATTACCTTGGAGGCGAGTAGGGTGAGATGGCACATAAGAGGCAGATGAGTGTGAGGAGGAGAGTGTAGCGAGATGAGAGGGCGAGGTAGGAGAGTGCGTAGAGGGGAGTAGAGTGAGATTAGAGGTAGGACAGTGCGTGGAGGGGAGTAGAATGAGATGAGAGGATGGAGGTAGGAGAGTGCGTGGAGGGGAGTAGAGTGAGATAAGAGGGGGAGGTAGGAGAGTGCGTGGAGGGGAGTAGAGTGAGATGAGAGGTAGGAGAGTGCGTGGAGGGGAGTAGAGTGAGATGAGAGGGGGAGGTAGGAGAGTGCGTGGGAGAGTGCGTCCCACCTGATGACGGAGACTTGTGTTGCCTCCGAAACGTCGTGATCTTTATTTTATTTTTATTAATTTTGATGTTTTACCTACGTGACTTTACCGAAAAAACCTAAGAATAGGGAGTAGAATGAGATGAGAGGAAGGAGGTAGGAGAGTGCGTGGAGGGGAGTAGAGGGACATGAGAGGGGGAGGTAGGAGAGTGCGTGGAGGAGAGTAGAGTGAGATAAGAGGGGGAGGTAGGAGAGTGCGTGGAGGGGAGTAGAGTGAGATGAGAGGTAGGAGAGTGCGTGGAGGGGAGTAGAGTGAGATGAGAGGGGAGAGGCAGGAGAGTGCGTGGAGGGGAGTAGAGTGAGATGAGAGGGGAGAGGCAGGAGAGTGCGTGGAGGGGAGTAGAGTGAGATGAGAGGGGAGAGGCAGGAGAGTGCGTGGAGGGGTGTAGAGTGAGATGAGAGGGGAGAGGCAGGAGAGTGCGTAGAGGGGAGTATAGTGAGATGAGAGGGGAGAGGTCGGAGAGTGCGTGGAGGGGAGTAGAGTGAGATGAGAGGGGAGAGGCAGTAGAGTGCGTGGAGGGGAGTAGAGTGAGATTAGAGGGGAGAGGTAGGAGAGTGCGTGGAGGAGAGTAGAGTGAGACGAGAGGGGAGAGGTAGGAGAGTGCGTGGAGGGGTGTAGAGTGAGATGAGAGGGGAGAGGCAGGAGAGTGCGTGGAGGGGAGTAGAGTGAGATGAGAGGGGAGAGGTAGGAGAGTATATGGTGGGGAGTAGAGTGAGATGAGAGGGCAGAGGTAAGAGAGTAGATGGTGGGGAGTAGAGTGAGATGAGAGGGGAGAGGTAGGAGAGTGCGTGGTGGGGAGTAGAGTGAGATGAGAGGGGAGAGGTAGGAGAGTGCGTAGACGAGAGTAGTGAGATGAAGGGGGGGAGGTAGGCAGGTCAAGTAAATGGAAGATCGTGAAGATTGCAAGTTGCGACCCTGCGTTTGATCTCGGATTGGACTGGAGGCCAGTGGAGAGCTTGGATTATCTGGGTGGCATGCTCCTGTTTGTATGTGCAAGCAAGGAGTTTGGTGGGATTTTAGATCAGCTAGAGTTTGGAGATGAGAGATTTGGGGAGAAGAGAGACTTGAGGGATTTGGGGAGGCCGTAGAAAACTTGCGGTTGTCGATTATGAATGTTATGATGGCATGGGTGCGGTGTGTGTTACGGGTTCACGTGAATCCTGCAGCCACAAGTGGCCGCTACTGACAGTTATGACGATTGCAAACAACAAATATTTATTGTTGAATCGAATTGTGACCCTGAATCGTGACAATTCACCACATCACCAGGTGGTGGAGAGGGGGCCGGGGGCATGGGAATGTTGACATCCCTACTCAGTCGGGGCGCCACGGTGGTGAGACGTTAACTACCTCGCCTGGTATACAGCTGGTCATGGGTTTGATCCCCACCTTGATGCTGAGTAGTCGCTGCTGGAGTTTGCATGTGCTCCCCGTGGCCGCGTGGATTTTTCTCCATGTCCTCCGGTTTTGACCCTCCACATTTAGAATCAACAATCACGCGTTTAGAGTATTTGGCTGCTTGAAATTCCCACGTGATAAGCCACTTCGTTCGGCGATCATTTGTGACAGCCAGGTCGCTTCTGGCAAAGTGCTGTATAGCTCAGTGCGCCTTACCTGCTCGAATAGAAGTAGCAGTAGCACGCTGAATTGGCACGAACGCTGCTGCCCTCACTGAGCAAATGGATCTTTTTTTCCGAGCGGTCGCCTTCCCTTGACGGTGACAACGACGGCTTTCACCGGGCAAATCGTCGCAGCGCCCCGCGGACGCATCTGCAGGCGACTTTCTGAGAGCCAGCGACGCAAATCCCACCGAGTGGAAATGCCCCGCGGCTACGAACGCAGCTCTCGCTCCCTCCGCCACTGCTCCAGCTCAAGTCACGACGTGCGAACCCCCCCCCACCACTCCCCCCGGTGGCCCAGCCGAGACTGGGCCACCGATAAAAACTAAAGCAACCGCAAATAAATAAATAGACAAATACGTAAATAAATAACAAGCAAACCCGGGGGAGTGGGGTGGATGCAAATGACACCACGGACAGGAAAAAACAAAGACGAAAGAAAATGTAAACGTGTTTGTTTCCACACATCCGCTTGAACTACGACTAAAGTTGCTGCCCCTTGCAACGGCGGAGTACTCGGACGAGAACGATGACACGCAGTAACGTACAGCGCTGTCTGTCAACCAATCGCTGGACGGTGGTCACGCGAGTTGCCTTGGCCGCGCTTCTTCACCACGCTGGTCAGAACCAGTTGGTCAAGACGGGGGAGCATAGGGAGCACACTGCGCAGCAGTGGAGGTCGCTGCGCTGCCCTCTGCTGCCCACCAAGTAGCCACGCAGCAGCCCTGGCAACGCTCTGACGTGCATGCCGGTCTCTAAACGAAACTAAAACTATTTTTTTTATTTTACCAGGTAAGGCCCACTGAGCAGTCTACACCTCTTTGTCAGAAGCGACCTGGCCACAGGTGATATAGCTCAACGAATGGGGCATATCGTGTGAAAATTTATGTCGGCCAAATACTCCGAACGCATGTTTTCTAAACGTGGAGGGAAAAACCAGAGGACCCGGAGGAAAATCCAAACGACCACGGGGAGAACATGCAAACTCCAAATATACAGGCGGCAGGGTCGGGATCGAATTCACACGACCTCCTGTATACCAAGCGAGGTAGTTAACATCTCGCCACCGTGGCGTCCCAAAGGCTGAGATAGAAAGTTATTGGATAGTCACCCATTCAAGAACCCCACAGGCTCAAACCTGCTTAGCTTGCTTTCAAAATCTGGTGAGATCTGGCGGGGAGAGGTTATTGAACAACTCGAGGCACGAGACGAGAGAGGGGTGCTGTTAGTGCGGCTTTCGAGAAACAATGTCCCACTGTACTCACCTCCGTGGCAGGAAACCTCTGACAGTGGAATACTCCCCTTCTGAAGTTTGTCAAAGTAATTCATTGGATGGATTTTTTTCCCTTTTTTTTCACCCAGAGGCTATGGTTGTGGGGTTTCGTTTTTGTGAGCAAATGGAAAAGTTTACCCACTCCGGCTTGGGCTTTTACTGCGTCGTCGAAACGCAAGCCGCCATAAAGAAACGAAGCGCTTTAAATTTAAGAATAAATAAAATAAACCGTACATCAATGGTAGCTAAACTGCATAGCTAGCACGATAATTGCCAAGACAAACATTCTAAAACAGCTCCCAACGCGACGTAAAAAAAATATTACACGAAGTTACCGAACTGAGAAATTTGGTGGCGTGCTCACCGATGCAAACACGGCCCTCCACCCACGAAAATGTTGTATCGCTCTCGCGTTACCCTCGCCGTTTACAAAAGGGCCTCGCTCAAAACTTATTACGGCCCCGAGGGGCGCCGGTCAGGATTTGGAGGTGGGGGGCGGCGGCGCCCGCTGCGACACTCACCGGGGCTGGCTCCGCTTGGCGGTGGTGCGGTCACCTCCGGATGGGGGGCCCCCGTCGGAGGTGGGGGCGGCCGCGTGGGCCTCCACGTGCCTCGCTGTCCCCTCGCCTCGAGCTGGGCCCGCGCCTCGGCCTGCTTGCGCTTGTTGCCCAGCGCGCCAGACTTCCGCTCCCTCGCGTCGTGAAGGTCGCCGCGGCGAGTCTCCAGGGGGTGCTTTTCCCCGTTCGCTCGTGACCTTTTGGGCGCCTTCGTGGCTTTGAACTTCGACGGTGATTTCGGCGACGGTTTAGACGATGGTCTTGACGCCTCCTTGTTGCTGGCTTTGACTGTGCCGACCTTTTCAGAGAAGGTTCGGTTCCTGCCTCGCTCCAGGGCAGTAGTCTTCTCTTCCACGCGGTCGGCCTCCTCCTCCTCCCCACTCTGCCCATCCTCCCCGCCGGCCCCACCGTGTTGCGCCTGCTTCCTGGGCGCCGTTGTTCCGTCTCCGTGCAAGGGGAGAATAACCGACGCGGGGGTCGGGCTATACCTGAGCCAGGTTTGCGGCGCGCGCCCGCTGTCGCCGCCGTCTTTCAATCCTCCGGCCGGCACCGGCGGCTCCGGCGTTGGTGTCACGCTCTCGACAGCACCTCTCGGTTCTCCATCGAGCGCTGTGCCGTCCTTGTAGAGTGGCAGCACGAGTGGCGGGAGACGTTCCGCGCTCGCCCGGGAGACTCCGCCAGCCGGCGAAGCCCCTCCTGTGTGACCGCCACCGTTCTCGTCGTCGCTGCTGCTCTTGTCGTCGCCGTCACGGTCGTGGTCGTCGTCGTCGCCGCGCTCGGTGCCATCTCCGCCGGATCGGCATCCGGGCTCCGGGTAGCACAGGAGCTCCCCGCCCACGTCCGGGCAGTGGCACACACGGCAGTCGGGCAGGCGGACGGTGAAGCCGGCGTCGTACTCGCGGCCGTCGGGTGCCACGCAGCCGAGGCGCGCGCACTCGGGGCACGCGTCTTGCGGCGCCCGCACGTCCACGCAGCCCGCCGGCAGCTCAGGGCACGGCATGAAGCGACAGTCGATGGAGCCGCCCCCTGCTGGGCACCGGCACTCCGTGCTGCCATCGTCGACGAAGTAGGAAGCCCCTTCCGGGACCTTGGACGCACATGCGGGGAAGAAGCAACGCTCCACGAGGTTTACATTTAGTACGTACATATGTACCTTGAACTTATTTCGCACCGTACGTCGCCAACCACGCTAATCAGAGGTGCTGGCGGGGAAGGACAACAAACGAAACACAAAAAGCAGTTCTAAATAAGTGAGTTTATCAATCTAGATTTAAAAATGCATAGCTTCGATGGCTTCCTAATGTCGTGGTGTTATTTCACTCGGACAACTTTTTCGTTTCTTCCATGTCTCTTAATTTGTACAGAACTCCTCGCGTTCAACACCACGCATCTCCGTCACAACTCCTCCTCTTGTACTGCTCGTCTGCTACTCTACGCTCGTTCTCTCTCGCTCCGCTAGCCTGCTATGTTGCCCCCTTCTAGCTTCTCCACTGCTAGCCTCTCACTATACACTCCGCTAGCTTCTCCACTGCTAGCCTTGGCACACTCACACTTAGGGTTCCGTGAGTCTCTCTACTGCTAGCCTGTCTACCCTCACTCCTCCAACCTCGCCCCTGCCTCCAGCGGGGGATCAGCCAACACTGCTGGAGAGGACGAGGTTTGGAGAGCGGGGACCCGGACTTCTCTTTGATTCACTCTTGTCTTCACTGCAACCAACTCAACCCCTCTGCCTCACACGTTCCCCTTTTATCCTCCTCCTCATTAAGTGACCCCAGATGGCCCTCATTAAGCCAGCGTCCTCCCCACGCCTCACCCACGTGGTTTCCCCCTTATCACCACTATCTCTCGCCTCCGTGGCGCCTACTCCGCGTTTGCATTTGCAGCCAGCCAATCACTGCCTCTTCCCCTAATTGCTGGCATCTCTCTGTTTGCTGTCACCCAGGCCACCCGCCTGCACCTGCTTGTCCTTAGCTGACCTCACTGTCTGCAACCCCGTACATAATGCAACTGCTGTTTGCAAACCCTGCGCGCCTTACGCCATTACACTAATATAGGATGAAAGAGCATTCCATGTGGCCACAGAAGCGTATCTGAAAGCGTGCGATGCAGTGACCGTCTATCATGCACATTTAATATGCCTGCGTGATAAACAGGGTTGTGCATGGTATGGTCAAATAATACTTGAGGCCAGCGTAACGTGACGAGACCCTAGTATCTGGCAGTGTGTTGCCCATGTAAGGTTGCAAGAGATGTAATGTGTCTGTAATTGAGGAAATATGTCACGGGATTCCCGTGAATATTTTTTGTTACGCAGAGGTGTCTTAAGGGCCCATTCTGACCGGAAGGAACTATGGGGACCAATATTTGTTCTTCTTTGCTAATCTCTAGGAGGAAGACTTTCCTGGAGACTGCTTTAGCCGCGTAGGTTTTGACAGTCGTGCTGCTCTACGGCTCTCCGATGTGTTTTCTGGTTGGACCACGCGCTGTTCGGCAAGATGTCCAACTTTTCGATGCACGTGCCGAACTGCATCCAGTTCCCAAAGAAGCTGTGGTGGCTATGCACGCGGCCTGTAATCCAGCACTGTGGAGGCCGCGAGGGTTGATGGATCACCACACAGATGTTGTGAAACTCCCCTTTCCGTGGGGATTGGGGAGGTGCCATGTCCTGGCTCACCAGGGCAAAGCAATAACCACCACCTGTTTCATATGTATAGGACAGAGTGTATCCTCCTTCCATCGCAGTATGGGGTTCGTTTTCATTAGTAAGGGGATTGGTGGTGCAGTGGTTATCGCTGGGTTATGTATTCTGACCTAAGACTGATTCCTGGCAAACGTTAACAGTGGTGACTGATAACTGGACCGATCCTGGGCTTCCCACCCCCTGCCTTTACAAATCCCTACTGACCAGTGTGGTGAAGTATGGTGGAAACAACCCCCACAACCAACACACGTGGAGCGGCCTTCATCCCGTTGTGGCTTTGGCAAAGGGCGAAACATTCTAATGGGAGGTGACAGCGACTCATTAGTGTGGCATTTGTTGTGGAGTGAACCCAGCAGTATGGGGTTCAGTCTCGTTAGCAATTCACACGGACACCCACACGCAGGGATGTGAGGACCCTGCCCTGTGAAGGTGTGCGAGGAGACGGCGAGGGCCCAACTTCTGTGACCACCAAGGAATCGTTTTTCCCCGGTTGAGAGTGAGCGGCGGTGGCATCGGAAGACTTGCTGCACGCCGAGCTCAATTGTCCAGTCATTTGTGAATCAAATTTCTGGTGCTCCGGTTTCCTCACACATGTATAAACCCTCATTAATGGACTTGAAAAAAACTATTTCATATATTGAGGACTGCAGAGCTTGGGCAATTGGTGGCGCCGGCTCACTGCGTGGCTGCTGATGTTGAGTCGTCCTCTCTCTCTGAGAGCGAGTGAATACTTGTGCACGTTGTAAGTTGAAAGTATATATATACGTAACGTTCATCATGAGCTAGATTACCCTGGCAATGGTCATATGTGACTGCTCCAACGGGTCGCCCATGCCAAGATCTTCATCTAGAAACAAAGTGCCTCGACAATGCATGCCAACATTGCATTATGCAACGCAATAAAACACCCACTCCTTGCCTTTATAGGATCTGGCCCCACGGCATTGGCCGCCCTGCTATCGGGATACTGCAATTCTCAATTATAGCAAAAAATCATAAAAGTCACCGTGATATTGTATGTGTATGGGTGTGGGGAGCGGGAGTGTAGCGGTTAGCGCGCTGCGCTACGAACCCGGCGACCCGAGTTCGATTCCCGCTCAAGGGCAAAACCAGTGACGATTATATGAACCGGTCATGGGCCTCCCCTAGGTCGACTCAGCCACAAATGAGTACCTGGTGTGGTGTGTAAACATCGCCACTGGGGAGACAAAGGTGGCCGGGCGTGGTGATGGCCACCCACCCTCTCGCATGCCGTTTTGGCCTTCATAGGTGCTCGCTAACAGCACTGGCCCCAACAGACTGTTAAGGCTATGCAGGGGATCTCTGTGTTTGTCTGGGTGTTTTCCATGATGACAGAAATACAGAAAGCCAATGTGGGGATATGAGCTACAGTGATGGAATGGCCTCGCACTGACCCTGTTGGTTAATATTTACAGCCCTTTTGTCCATCCAATGCTGGATGAAAGCCTCCCCCCGTACGTGGGTCAATGCGTGTCGATGAAGGCGGACAGCATAGATGCGGGAACATAGTGCAGTACAACAATAGATGTCACCAGACTGCAAAATGCAATGTAGTCCCCACAAGCAGCCTGTAAACGTGTGTGTTTTACGCATGTTAGTTGCCCATCCGAGCACTAAGCAGGCTCAAACCTGCTTAGTTTCCGAGATCTTACAATATCGAGCACGTTCCGGGGTGATTCGCTCATGTGGCTCTGGTCGTGCACGAAGTGGCCAATCACATTTACAAGCTACGAGAGCCCAAATGGCGCTCATGTTCAATGTTACGGTTTGCCGTATTCTGCGTGCCATGCTGTAGTCCCGTAAACCGTGAAATGGGCCACGTTTAATCAGACAGGTGACGGCAGATCTCTGCCACGCGTGACAAAACGCCGGTCAATTCTCTCAGCACAGCCGAGACGTGCAGGCCAGCACAAATCCTCTTAACGATTGATGCGCAAAATGCACCTGAACAATCGTCATCAACTGGACGTCTGTGAAAAAGAGCTTCAGGGCTCACTATTCCTTCACCACAAAATTAATATTCTGATAAACGCGTGCCCTCCCGGTAACCCACAAGATCGCGAGCCAACGTTCTTAACCACTGCCGAACGAAGGCCCTCTCAACGAGCGTCCTCGCCATCCCTAAACGGGTGGGGGCCGCACGCGCCGCCGGCTGCAGGGGATTCGGCGTCGGCGTTCACCTTGCCGTTGGTGAACCCGGCGGCCACGCAGTCGTAGTACTGGTAACCGCGGCAGGCGCAGCCGTGGCGCAGGCACGTGGCGCAGCAGGCGCCGGGCTCCAGCGTCTCCTCCACGCAGCGCTCGTCCTCCACGCACTCCACCCCCGTGCAGTCCCAGCCGCCGCCGAGCGCTGGACCCCCGGCCCGAACACCGTCGCCACCGCCGTCACCGTCGCCACCGCCGTCACCGTCCGACGCCGGCGCCGAGTCGCCGAGCGCCAGCGCGCAGCACGGGCGGAACGCCGATGGGAGCACGAGGTGGAGGAGGAGGGAGAGCGCGACGACGGCAAGGAGGCCAGCTGGTTGGCGCGGCTGGCTTCTCATTGCGCTTGGGCGGCTTAGGGAGCCTCAGGGGCTTCCCACCTTTTGCGAGTGGCGTCCGTCTGAATTAGCCAGGGCAGAGGGAAAGCCACGGGGATGGCGATCAGTTCAACACTGGTGTTGGGGACCTTAAGTCACTGGCCGCTGCGTCGGCTTTGACGATGTTGGTCGTCTCCACGTGGAATTGCGTCCATACGGCTCCATGCCAACCCGCTGCTGGGTGAGGGCCTCGACACGTAGTGAGGGCGGTGAGGGTTGTGCGACTCTACTTCACCACGCCAGTCGGTGCAGGTTTGAAGTTCAATAGGGTGAGAGTGCAGTACAACAGTGCGATATTCTGCATTGCCCTCTGCTGCACCCAGCACGTAGCCCCACGGCTGCCTACAGCGACCTTCCCAGCACCTCCGATTAGCACGGTTGGCTACGTACGTTGCGAAAGAAGTTCAATATGCATACAACGTGGAGTACATGGCACCCACCAGTCCAACAACTGCCCGGCGGACTGAACCAACCCCACTCAGCTTCTGACATTAGACGAGATTGGGCACGTTTCGACTGATTTGGTCTCAGGCTCTCTGTATGTACTGGGAATTAAATGGGCACGCTGCCCTTGTTTATAGGGCTGCAGGCGAGTAGAGTGCAAGGAATAATGGAATCAAATGCAGCCCTCGTGGGTATGTGCACACAAAAGGCAAAGACAAAAATCCACCGTATATCCTTAACAGACTGTTGGGGCAAGTGCTGTTTGTGAGCATCTATGAAGGCCAGCATGGCACAAGAAGGGGTGGGTGGCCAACAACACGCCCGATCGCCTTTGTCTCCCCAGTGGTGATGTTTTTACACAACGCACCAGGTACTCATTTGAGGCTGAGTCGACCTAAGGGAGGCCCAGGACCGGTTTGGATAATCGTCACTCGTGTTGGCCATGAGCTGGAATTGAACCTGGGTCGCCGAGTTTGTAGCGTAGCGTGCTAACCGCGACACTACCGCTCCCCACTTTGTATGTATGTGCACACATACGCATACACACATGCATTAATTAGTTTTATTCTTGTGCTTGTATTCCAAGGAAAGCCTCACTATATCTACAGACTCTTTTTAAGGAGGGCCCTACCAGGTTTCCACAGTAATAGGCGATGTTGCTGCTGCTGTATGTAATCCCCATTGAGTAATTTGCAGGGTTTTTTTTGTATAATTGAGATGTTCGACCAATACCAGTGACATTGCGTGTGTGTGCCACGGTGGCAAAATGTTAACTACCTCGCAAGATGTAAAGGAAGTTGTGGGTATATTTGGAGTTTGCATGTTCCACCCGTGGTGGCATGGATTTGGCTGCAAATAAATGTTCACATGATAAGCCACTTCGTTGAGCTATCATTTGTGGCCAGGTCGCTTCTAAAAAGAGCTACATGGCTCAGTGGGCCTTAATTGCTAAAAATAAAAAAATGTTTTTAGCATTTGGTTTCAGCTATAGGAGGAAACCAGAGCCCGGAGGAAACAGAGGGAGGGGGGACATACAAACTCCACAAATAAAGGCATCCGAGTCAGGTATCGAACCCAGGACTTTAATGCCGCAAGGCACAAGTGTCACCACTGCGTCACCCTGCCACCCATCAGCTCGTGTGTGTACTTGATTACGAACGTAAACACTTTCAAGCATGGTGTGTTTACGATGCCCACGGACACTAGAATCAGTGAGTCAATAGAATCCTTTAATCTGCCATATAACGACCAATCGGATATATATCTTGGAGTAATTAAATTTGACTATGCACACGAACATCCCACTCCTGTTGGACTCAAGAGCCTCAACATAAAAATGCAATGAAGAATCTGCAGAAAGGTGCCTGGACCATAACTGTCTCAGAGTTCTTGCAGTTATTCAATCTCAGCCAATAACCCTCAGGGGATTGCACAACAGCACTCCACAAACACTCGACTTTTTAAACAACGCCATCCAATTGAGTTATTAGACGCGCGCGGAACCCATCCCGTTAAAATTTCACCATCGAGACGTTTCGCGAAATGTGTTTTATGTTTATTTTCTTGCGCATCATTAATAGGAACTTACCCAAGGCTGCACGCGGACTCCAATATCGTTCTTTCAAGACATGAAATATTAACTGTGCCTTGCCATCCTTCACAAATGCCAAATCTGAAGCCATCTGCAAGACTTATGCACCAGTGTGAAATGCCTGTTGTGTTTGGCTTTGCATTTTGAGCACATATTACTCGAGCCGGTGCAGAATTTATTTTTGTCCGTCTTTCTTCACAGAGACAGACGACACGTAAAACGAAATGAACTCGGAGCATCTGAGATACTGACCAGAGACCCCAATACAGCAGCAAATCACATGGCGGGACAATGTGAAGCCCAAATGAATGACCAAGGTTTTTTTATTTTGAGACATCAACTGAGCCAACAAGAGGAAAGAAACAGAACACCACTAGGCCAATGTGAACACTCCCCATCAACTAAAATTTATATTTAATCTAAGATTATATTAAATCCAGCCGGCTCTCTGCGTGACGAAAGAAAACTGATTTCGGGCAATTTTTTTCCCTCTTTCACAAAACTACTTTGTAAGTCAGCAAATTTCATTTCTCAAAATGCCTCGTGTATAATGCGCCGCGAGGAGGGTTGGTTCCAAAAACGATCGCACCAAACCAGTTTGTTACCTTTCGTGCACACGAGCTCCTATCAGCGGTGGCTGTTGACGGAAAATAATATTTTCTTGCACACCACCAGGCATTCATCGGACAACAAAGCCAAAGCGAGAAGCGGCATACCGGTTAGGAGAAGGCGTCGCAGCTCAAGCGTCCCTCTACCTCCACGGGGCTGCCGGCGGGTGCTTAAAAACAAATCTGCTTCTGAGTAAAATCCCCTCTGAAGAGGTGCAGACGAAGCCGTGACGAGAAGTACGCAGCCCGCGCCACCGCCGCCGTGCGCTTGGACAGATGACAGTGACTTGGACGCCCGCTGGACACCCGAGGCGTAGGTCCTGGCGAGCGCAAATATTTTCAACGCGACGGGGGTGGATGTGTCACTTCCCTCCCTCTCCCCCCTCTACCCACCAAAGACGTGGTGCTCAGGAAGGCCGGCTAGCTAGGTGCGGGGAGGGGGGGTTTCGAGCGAGGGCTCTGAGACGGTGGTTGTGGTAGGTGGTGGAGTGGTGCTGAAAGGATTTTGGGAGCTGGTTTTTGTTTGGGTGGAGCAGAGGGCGTGAGTGCTCACCCACCGTTGGGATTTGCCGTCCACTCGCGTCATCCCTGCTCCACCTCCTAAATCGCCACCCCCCCGCCCCAACCGACCACACTCCTTGCCCGGCCAGTGGAACGTGATGACCACACGTGAGGCGTGGCACCCAGTGGTGGCCCTGCAAGGTGGCACGCCCAGAGGGTCAATTGTTACGTAAGTTCAATCAGAGCGGCGTTGTTATCTGAAACGGCAATTACAGTTTTGAATTGCAATTCATTACCAACGATGCAATGAGAATTGTCATTGATCCCTGCCTTGCGAGATGCCCGATGGACCAGAAGTTGGTTAACAAGAATCAACAAATGATGTAAAAACAAATTCACAGCTGAACTATTTACTGGCAACACCACTGCATGTGTTTTTGTGGTTGTGCTGTTTAAGTGTCCGACGTGTTTTTGGGTTCCCAGTCAAAACATTCCAACGTTGGGTCGACGCTGGCACATGGCTGGAACAATTCGGCACGACATAGATGATTCGCTCCGCATGACTGGGAGCTTCCTCAACTCAATTCCGGAAGAATCTCCCGGGACGTGGCGCAACACGTCGGACATCGTGCCGAACAACACGCGGCTGTGACCCGAAAATACTTTGAAAGGTGCATGCTAAAACTGCTGCATCCTTCTAGCAATGCAAACGTCATCTTTAGTTTTGCACAACAGACTTCTTCAGTACAATTTACAAGGCTGCATTATTCCTTCGCCGAACCCATGGCATCTGTACCAAATCCATTAAATCATTTAAAATAAAAAAGCTTCTCACGTGGGGCCACACACACACACACTCACCACCCAGCACACAGGAACGACTGGCAGAACACTTGGAGCTTTATGTACACTAAAAGTACACACACACACAGCCCCGTTCTGTATTGTGTGGCGCGTACAGGCAAGCGGTTTGCAGTGCTTTAAGTGAAAACGGGTGTATTTGTGCGTGCAAGTTGCATACAATGCGAGCTAATGTGGAGAGTGTAGCACCAGAGCCTGGCGCTTGCGAGCGCAGACTCCCAATGTTTATTTGCGTTTCCTTCTCTCCCACAATTAAAGGGGCGCACGCGTAAACAAGCCTCTTCCAGAGCCCATTAATAAAGAACTCCGTCCATTGGGCTAAGTGGATGTGTGGCTTTCTGGGTACACTGACATGTCCACGTAGAGCAGCCCTTTTGTCCCTCCACTGCTGGATGACAGCCCCCCACTCCCCAGGACTTAGAGGATCATAGGGAATGGTAATTTGACCATAATACACAACGCCGAGCTCGTAAAGACCAGGAGTATAGACATGATAATATTAATTACTTATTTATCCAGGGAAGCCACACTGAGTTGTATGACTCTTTTTCAGAAGGGGCCTCCTACATTGGGATTTTAATCTGAGATGTTTTCTGCCAATTCACAAGTGGGAAGAAACCGGAGGGCCCAGAGAAAACCTGTGCATGCGAGGGGGCAACGCTCTATCGCCGTATAGATTCAAACTGATGGTGATTAGCCCACTTGCTGTACCGTCACCTCTTGGCTAGCCAGGGTATGATACCTCGATGCTCTTGAGGAGGGAGCCTCACAACATTGGGGCGATCCACCCACCCTCATCTTCACAGTGCTGGATTACAGGCCACGCGCGGAGCCAACCACCGCATAGAAGTATGGCACAGCAGTTGATGTTGCTGGCCCATCTTCAAATCCCCACTACATAACCCCGAAACCCCATGACAATGCATTTGTGTACAGTGGTCACCCATCCGAGCGCTGTCCAGGCTGAGACCTGCTTAGCTTCCGATATACAATGAGCTGGCGTGCATTCCATGTGATTTGATCATGCTCTTTTATAGCGCTGTGTACACATCGTAATACGCAAATATACCAATGTGTTGAAATAAAAACGTTTTAATAAGTGTATCGAGTATTACCTGCTGTGACACACGTGGCTCCAGACACATGGACGCTGGCAAAGCACTGGGAGATGGAGAGAGGAACGCGCAAGTTAGAGGCATCATATTGACTGGGCAGGATATGTCCCTGGAAAGGATGATGGCCCGGTGATCGAGACTAAATCCATTGAAAATCAAAGGAGGGAACACACCTGAAAAGACATCCACCAAGAGACGGATCAATGAAACCAGCTTGGGTGCAGGAGCCATATGGGTTGTTGCTTTGCACGGCTTCGGGAGGCCTTCATGAAGCAGTGGATAGATCGTGGCTGATGAGTATAATTATCGCTAAATATGTATGTTACGCTAAAAAATGCGTACAGGTACATATGTACAAATTCCTTAAAGTGGGATGAAAACTCGTGCACCCATATTCAACACTCAACAAATTAACTTTACAACATTCTCTGTAACAATCTCCAAACTTCCACACAGGCCATTTCCATGTCCCATCCCCACCCAAATCAGATAAAAACAAAATTACACTACTGTACACATACATACATTTATCCAGTGATGGCCCGATACGGACAGCTGCAACTGGACGCGCCCCAGAAACATGCGGTCTCACTGCTGGAGTTAAGCAATCGAATATGCGCCCATACACAACTATTCAACGTTAAGAGCATTCATCACCCGGGCTTGCTGTACCACGTGGAATTGTGTTCATGATTAACCACGTACAGCCAACCGGACTCCAGCTTTTAAAATGCTGCCAGGTTCCTGGCGCAGTGGAGGCCCTCAAACCGCACATCGCTCACGCAGCGCCTTCACCCCCAGATGCCTGGCATCAAGCGCATTAAAGTTGAACTCGGTGTTGTGTCGGCGCATATCAACAAAATATGTTTAGGTCCATCAGCCTATTGGCTTTTCGGGTCAATTTTAGCCGGCAGCAAGCACTTGTTTAAGCAAACGAACTCTGGACTATCCATAATACGTTTTTTTTTTGGGTTAGATCGCATAAATATATAAATGTGTGGTTAAACCCGCCACCACCCGACACAGCCAATTAGTAAGGTTAGTCACGTAAACAGAACATGCGAATTAGTTACTAGTACAGCACACCGGTGTGTTGGAGAGCAAAGCCACAACATTTACAATCTGAGTACCACGTTTTGCCAGTAATTACAACCAGCATCATCAGGCGACAGCCAGATTTGTAAAGTCCTCCTGTTGCGTTCCTTAACTAGAGGCAAAGATGTGGTGACCACACTTGTGCACTCTTCTTCTCTGGACCAGTTCCAACCTTCTGGGTCTCATCATCAGCAGTGTCAGGCTTGTTAAACAAATGCTGCTGGATCGCCAGATGGTACTTTATCAGCAGCATAACTAGCGTGCTGGCCAAAGTTACGAGTTGGGGCCCCCTTGACAACCAAGATGAGTGCCCCAACAGCGTTAAATGATTCGAGACCGTGAGCGTAACGATGTGATCAGGAAAGAGGAGCAGCGATATATAGCCTAGGTGCGACCTTGCGAGACAAATCAAATATTTGGGCCCCACCGAACCGATTGCCGCACCCCCAGAGCTGATAATGTAGACATGCCACTGTATCGTATGTAGAAATGTTGAACTTCTTTCGCGCCGGACGTAGTCAACCGTGCTAATCGGAGTTGCGGGCAAGAGCATTTAGCATATTGGATCATGTTCAACAAACCCCCAAAAATCCCATCACGCTAGGAGGTAGCTCAGCAAGTAGGCCTCGGCAAGGTAAGGTAAATTACCTTTTTTACCGGGTAAAAGGGTAAAGGTTTCGACATGCCAAGGGGTAAGGTAACGGGTAGGGTAAAGGTAGCTCAGAAGAATTACCCGGTAGGGTAAAGGTAGCGAGAATAATTACCCGGTAAATACAGTACCTTGTTTACCGCTAAAAGCTCCGTGGCGCAGTCGGTGGCCTCCATTTGAAATTTAGATAATCCATTTTAAATTGCGATAATTGATGTCGGATCAGATGGAGATGGTCCACGTTCTTGAGGTATAGGTACTAGATGATGAGGTCGAGGATGCCAGCAATGGCATTTTTGGGGTTGTAGCGAACAGCAATCGAAAGAGGCAGCGGCATGCGTTCCCGTGGGAGCACACACACGATTGGATGGAGGGTGATTCCACCCACACGAACGCGTCGGGGTGGAAAGCCCACCTCAAGAAGCACAACGTGGACGCCCCAGGCAGCGAGGTCGGAACGTGGGCGTCGGCTGTCTGAAGGTTCCGTCTAACTGGGCCGGAGCGGCGCAGGATCTTATTGCCTGTCGTTCATCCGAGGACGATGGCGATGACGAACTTGATCAGGTTGTTGATGAGATCGCCATCGACCAAGACGACTGGGACGTGGAGGTTATGGAGGACGGTGTCGTCGACAGCCTCAACGCCCGATTCGAGAGTATTCTATATGTATAAAGCGCTCTACCTAGCATTTATCGTTATAAACCTTTTTCATGTGTTGTACCCCAGTAATTTCCCTGTAATCGGGTAATTTGCATGGGATAAGGGTAAAGTAGGCTCGTTGCTTTTTACCTTTTACCTTACCTGCTAAAGGGTAAAAGGTAGGGTAGAGCGATTGTATTGTGGTAAGGTAACATGTGGGTAAAGGTAGTCTTGTTTTTTTTACCGTTTAACTTTTACCTTACCTTGCCGAGGGCTATCAGCAAGCATGGACGTCCAACCTGGAAGCGTGACATTGTTAGAAAGAGGGGCGTACAACACACTCAGTTGAGGTGGAGAGCACAGTACAGTAAATGTTACAAACAAACTTTATAGGGTACACATTTCACAGACACGCTTATAAATGTAATGCTGAGCCGCAGAATGATAGCATATGCATATGTGCACATGTTGTTCCCGGGTCTGGGTGTTTGCCAAGATTGTGAACTTTTAGAAGAATCACCACTGGTGTTACATATGGGGCACTGTGGTAGTGAGATGTTAACTTCCTCGCCTGACATACAGAAGGTCGTGGGTTCGATCCCGGTCCCGACCCTGACGCCTGCTGCTGTATTTTTTTAGTTTGTTCTCCCCCATGGTCACGTGGATTGTTCTCCGGGTCCTCTGGTTTTTCCCTCCACAATTAAAATCAACATCACGCGTTTAGAGTACTGTATGAGGCTGATATAAATGTCCACGTGATAATCCACTTCGTTGAGCTATCATTTGTGGGCAGGTCGCTTATGAAAACGAGGTATATTGCTCAGTGAGCCTTACCTGGTAAAATAAAAATAAATAAATAAAAAATATGTTAAATATACCAACATTTTTTACTTCATGAATTTAGAAGGGGACTCAGCTCCTACCAAGCCCGCCAGTAACACTCTTGGGCTGCGTTTGGAGTATTTGGCTGCTTAAAGTTCCGCGTGATAAGCCACGTGGTTGAGCAATCGTTTGTGGCCAGGTCGCTTCTGAAAAATACCTACATAGCTCAGTGGGCTTTACCTGTTAAAACAAGATGTAGGGTTGCACTCAGCTCCTCCAGGCTTGCCAGCCAGGCAGCACATCTCTCCCCGCTGCAACAAAATGAGCAGAGCTTGGCGTGGTCATCAGCGAGGGAGAAGCGTCTTCCTTGCCTTTGAACGGATGGAGTGAGCGTGCGAGCACCTAAGCACTCATCTCATCGGTGTGCGAAATCGCAGAAGGGAGAGTGTCGCGAAGGTGTGGGCAGACGCGGCCCTGTGACCGCAAACAAAATGCGGCATTGAAACCACACTGCCGGCCAATTGGCCAAGCCGCTTCGGGCAGTGGTGTCACTCACAGCCCCCCCCACCCCCTCCTCGCCCGCCACTCCGTTCATTGCCAGTTCTCAAGTCAATCAAGGGAGAGGCTGTTTAAGCGGGCAATTAGTATCGGGGCATTGTGGGGGGTTGGGGGGGGGTAGCGTAATTGGGGGCTCTACTGACCGGCTGCAGCTGTGTAACTCGTCACTGAACGGGTGACATATGAAAGGGGTTCAGTGCGACGGGGTGTTTGCATGCGTCACGACCAAGAGGCAGCAGCAGCAGCCTCGTAGTGTGCGCCTGGAACCTTCCGCGGATTGTGAAACGAGTTCAATTCATCACACCTCCCAATCCAAGCCATCGGCCCCAACCTCTGTGATGTTTCCGTCCGCGCGCGTTCCACGTGCGCGCGCTGCACACGTGGCGCTTCGTGCGAGTCGTCGCCCGATCGTGCAAGATGTTGTTAGCCTCATCAATAAAAGGGGGGGCTTGGGGGGGCGTTTCGCATGACCCTATACGATAGGCAATGGGGTTGATCTATCGAATGGATCGCTTGCAAATGAACCGACGCGATGGTTGACCCTCGATTAATCAGAACTCGTCAGAATCAGGATCCATATTCTTAGTTAAAAAAAGAAAATTAAGATTAATAAAAGTAAAATAAAATATAAAATAAAAATCACAACATTTCGGAGGCAACGCAAGCTTCCGTCTTCAGGTGGAACCGTCACAGCCACGATTGCTGTTTCAAGTAAGAGAATTGTCCAGTCGGGGTGGGTCTAACATGGCTGTCGGAGCCGTGGCTGCGATCACACTCGTCAAAGCCTAAGTTGATTGTTCCTTCACTAAACACAAATAAAATACACAATAACATGATTTTAAAAAAATTCTAATAACATAATAAAAACAATAAAAGCATGGTATTTCCCTTGAATACTGAGGATTGAGGTCAACGGTGATGACGATGGCTATTGATGATGATGAAGTAATGGGCGAGGTGGTTGTTAGAAGGAAGAGGCGTTTTGCCCATCCTCTTGGTTGCACGCTTAGGGGCCATGATTAAGGGCACAATTAATGCAAATTAACAATAACTCAAGGTCAAGAAACGCGGAATAATACGTAGCTGTACGCCAACGTACACGCACTACAACAGTCACTATGCGAGAGAGAGAGAGGGAAGAGAGTGGTGGCAGGAGCTGGGAGATGAGACGATGCGGGTGATCTGAAATCACAAGTGCCGGTCGCTGTGCTCAACCGCGGATACACAAAACTCCACACCGTGGTTAGCAAATTGGAATGCCGAAGGAAAACCGTGGATATATAAATATCGCGAATGCTAAAGACGCCGTTTGTGAGGGATAAAAAGGCGACGTTTGCGATCATTGGGCCTTCTTCGTTGTTATACAGGAGGTCCATTACCTGAAACGTCGCATATTGCTATATTCTCCCTATTTTAAGAAAACTCAGAGAGTCATCTCCTTTACCAGTGGCAAAATATAGTAATAGGATTTTAGCCTGATAATTGGTTTGAAATGAGGTTCCAATGGTGAGGTTTTTACCCTTTCAACGGGTACAAAAACTGACACCTTTATACAATGCATCGTGTTTGCAATAACCACAACACAAGCAGTCAAAATGCAAACAAAAAGAAACAACTCTGATGATGATAATGATATGCGCTGTCCTTGAAGTTGATTGGTCCACACCCGAGACAGCTTTTATTAGAGCCTAGAGATAAAGGAGATGTCTCATAGTGTGAATGCTTACCCCGAGCTCTCAATACTCTGATAGTGCACTGTTTTTGAGTTGTACGCCTTTTGCCGTCATCTAGTCCAACACCAATGGAGACTAGGCTCTAAGAAAAGCTGTCTCGGGTGTGGACCAATCAACTTCAAGGACAGCGCATATCATTATCATCATCAGAGTTGTTTCTTTTTGTTTGCATTTTGACTGCTTGTGTTGTGGTTATTGCAAACATGATGCCTTGTATAAAGGTGTCAGTTTTTGTACCAGTTGAAAGGGTAAAAACCTATTACTTTAAAACTCAGAGAGTTTGACGCACCCCAAACTTGTGGCCGGTGGCAATAAACCAATGCAAATGTGGTCTCGCACACACACGCACACAGCGACCGGATTATAAGCAGCACGCCCAACTTTGACTTTAAAATACAGGGGGTCGGTGGGCGGTGTGTCTTATCATTCGGAAAGTACAAGATATAACGTGTCCTCTGAAGGGCGGTGCTATCGATGAATGCGTTGAGTTATTGTTATCAGTCTATGGGGATGGCGTGAGGCACAGTACACCACGGAAGGGGCTTGTTGCGTGCCAAAGTCGCCCCCTGCCCCCCACTGGCCCTGGACACTAACGGGGGCTCCATTGCTTTTCTCCTGATGCACAGCCGGGCCCGGTATAGGGGCCCACCTCGGCATCTGGTTTTCATTTAGAGGAGTCTGCAAGCGGAGTCTGCAAGCGTGGCTTCGTGAAATTAACTTTCGCTCCAATGCCGAGTTCAAAGAGAACGTTCTTTGTGGGAAGATGAACTCGAATACCCACTTAAGAGTGCGGTTGTAAAAAAGATTGTGGGTTCCTTTAAGTGTCTTCAGTTGCCTTTAAATAGACGTCTATCTAAGCTCGTCTGTAGATTCAGCCAACTGTGATTCATCGATGGGCGTATTGTAAAGGCTGGGCTGGCTCAGGTGGCTTTATTCACACCTTTAACTTTCTTATTATATCCCCATCTCATCTTTTGGGTATTCCTCAAATACTTAGCATCTTACGTACAAAGCTCCTCGAGACTGGACCCACAAAGCTTCATGTTGATCAGTTAACAAGCATCCCTTTGGTGGAGTCATCCCCAATTTAACACCAGACTGCTTCTCCTACTGACAAAGCCAAATATTCACTTCTCCTTGAACTCTTTCGGCCTGCTTCATCCACTTAAGCCAGTTTGTTAATGAACTTTAACTCAGCACACCTACTATTTGACAATACTTTCAACTGCTAAAATTAAGTTTTCGTTCACTCTCGAAGAGAGATAACGACTCAGAGGCACGAGGAACCAGACAAGAGAGGGGGGAGCCACTGCGGCGAGCTGGCACCAACAGTTGCCCAAAGCTCTGCGGTCCTCTAATATATGAAGATATTTTTAGCCAACTAATGAGTGTTCACATTGTGTCGTCACCTAAAATATGGGTGGCGTGATGACGTAGGGAATTGTGCATTGCGACATGAACCCGGCGGCCTAGATTGATTTCCGGCCACGGATAACATTAGTGCTGATATTTATACAAGTTGCTACCATGCTCTTCACCAACCCGCACTGACCAGCGTGGTGAAGTATGATTAAATAACCACCACGAGTCGCAACGATGGGCCAACGTTGGCGCGTGGTTGGCATCTTTTGACGAACGTTGGCCCAACGTTCCATTCGCCAATGGAGGGATTCACAAGAAATGATGTGTACGTGTACAAGTACCGAAGATGCAAACTCAAGAAACGTTCCGCAACCACCACAGCTCTTACCATGTATGTGCCTTCCTGGGCTGTGTCCAATACAAGTTCGACGTTTGACGAATGAGAGGGAAAAAAGATGTTAAACGTTTTACCAAGCTCAGTATTATGTTTTTGTAAATACCGCTTAGACGAGAGCGGGTTGGCGTACTTTGTGAAGATGAACTTGACAATGAAAGGTTAACTTCCTCATGTTTACAAACAAGAGAGTTGCTTAATAAGTGTCTAGCATTTACCTGCAGTGACATACGGTTTAAGTCGTGGTAGTTGCGACCACGTGATGTTAGGATGGGCTCTACCAAGTGCGGGTGAGAAGAGAGGGAATTGTCATGACGGTACTTTTCATCGGCACCAGTAGCGATGGGTCTACGAAAGGTAACACGTTTACTGTGCTGTGTATCCATCACTCGTTTTTCATGAAAATTATCATGGACAGTTGAAATATTTTAAACGAGAGAATTGTTTTTAGGTTTTTTTCTTATCTATTTCCAGGAAAAATCTATGTAAATATAAAAAACACAGTCTTTCGTGGAATAACATTGTACTTCATAATGAATGAGCGTAACAACCAATAACACTGGTCAACACACTTTATCTGGCATAAGGTATTCCAACGGTTTTAAGGTAATTTTGGGGTGCTGATTCCAAATCTGGCATCAGTTTTTGTCTATCACATACGATTTTTGAGATATCAAATATTGCATTTTCAATAAAAACAGCAAATTTAGGCTCATATACGAATATCTAAACAGACATCCATACAAGAATAATATATAATTAAAAGGCAGAAAAAGGCCGTTGTTGCAGGGTTAATACATACTCAACACAAATTTGCGTTACTTTGTCGGATACCTCTTTAAAAAAGGACGACCAATTAAGGCACAACTAACAACCGTACGTAAACTGTTCAAAATATATGAACGCTACACCTTTCTACAGCCTATACACCTGTCAACGATGTTTGGAATATAGCATCGAAAGGAAAACATCAGTGTTGCTATCATATCGGAGGGATCAATATCGACCTCAAAACATCAATGCATCGGAACCAAAATATCGATGTTACCGATGTTTTTCTGCCGGTGTGTAGAGGATTTGGCCACTATAAATGTCCACATGATAAGCCGCTTCTCGATGAACTATCGTTTGTGGCCAGGTCGCTTCTGTCAAAGAGCTGCATAGCTCAGTGGGCCTTGCCTGGTCAAATGAAAAAATAAAATCTTGACTTAAAGCTTTCGTGGCTGCAGGAATTCATATTCTGGTAGTTTTTGTTCATGTTTTTTTAACCTATCTACGTGATTTAACTACACATATTTGTACCATCTTATATGACAGGTACTATTCTACTTTACCGAGTGTTGACATCCCCAGCGTTTAATAGTATTGCTTACTTGTATGCTTATTATCAGCTAACACCGGACACAACTATGAGCCGATGTGCACCATTGTTCTCTTTTAGCCCCGCTCCCGAGGACCATCATCTTGGCTGCCACATTCAGACAAGCCCCCCCCCCACAACTCTAGGATCACCTTCCTCGCTCCACCCACACCCCCCATCCTGCACCTCGTCCTCCCTCCACTTTCCGTTGCACCCGTCCTCTAGGATCACCTTCCTGGCCCCCCCCACCCTGCACCCGTCCTCCTTGGCTCCTCCCCCCTCCTCTTACCCTATATAATAATGTACCATCACAAATAACTCTCACTACAGTTATTTTGCTGTGCCTTTTTACACCTGATGAAGGAAGCTTGTGTTGCCTCCGAAACGTCGTGATTTATTATTTTATTTCTATTTTTATTTCAAATCTTTTTGTTATTTATTATTTATTTATTTTACCTACGTGACTTTACCGAAAAAAACTAAGAGTATGAATCCTTGCAGTCACGAAAGCTTCAAATCTAGAACTATCTACGTGACTTTACCGAAAGACCCAAAGAATATAAAAATAACATTTTTAGTTTCATATTCTTGGTTCTTTCGGTAAAGTCACGTAGAAGGGAAATAATAAAAATTGAAACAATGAAATTCGCACGACGTTTCGATTGCAACACAAGAAATCATCATCATCAGGTGTGAAAACCACAGCAAGAAAATTTGAAAAAAGTGGCGGTTTTCTTGCTGTGGTTTTCACACCTGATGATGATTGCTTGTGTTGCAATCGAAACGTCGTGAGAATTTCATTGTTTATTTTTTATTTCCCTTCTACGTGACTTTACCGAAAGAACCAAGAATATGAATCCCTGCAGTCACGAAAGTTTTATGTAAAAAAATTGTTTCGTTTTAAGAAATCGCACGTGGCAAATCGTGACGTCACCCCACAATACGCCCCGCGCGATGACGTAACGACGTCTTCACGTACGTCATCACGTTGCACGCAACCAACGCGGTGACGCAGCCAACGCGATGTTTGGCCAATCGGAGGCTGGCGATGGCGTCTGGCGGACTGCTATGAACCTTCGCTGTGTGAGCCGAGCTGTATTCGCCGCCACGCAGGGCGCCTCGTAAACCCGACAAGGTGCTCGCGTTTGCGGCCGCGATTGATGAGTTCCAAATGATCCCCTCGAGTGGCGTGTACGAACTTCAACCGCGGGCGCGACGAACGGCGGCTCGCCGCAAGGCCTAGTTACGACCTCGAGCCTCGGTCTCGCCTGAGTTGCCTACCGAATTCCGGGGGGCGCCGCGGCCCCCGTGGGGTGGAGCGCAGCGAGCCCATTGCCCTGTTTCAAATTGGCCGCCTTTTAGCGGCTGCTGAATGAGTTAAATTGTTTTAGTTTCTTAATTGTAGTAACACGCCAATGAATCGCCCTAATTCGGGACCGAAACCTCATCTGGAGATTAAATAAAGTCGGTAATTCCTCAAATAGTCTCGGCACGATTTCAATGAGGGTTTTGAATTAGGTTGTTTGGTTGCTTCGGATGAGATTTATTTCTTGTACAAAACAACTGAAGTACGTGAAGACGACTTGGTGCGCATATACGAGATAACGCTCAAACGTTTGCAGAGACAGCATTACAAATACACGCCTAGTCGCAAGACTTCATTCTAAAGCACTGCGTGACTAAAACGTGAATATTAATACATGCCAAATTACTTTTGCTGTTGTCTTCACATTTCTGTGTCGTTTTGCTGTAGACTTATATTTGAGAAGTCGGCATCTGATATAAATGCTAGAGACTTGACTGATCAGTCTCATCGTCACGCTTTCCCATATCGCATCTGGTTGGTAACGCCCCACCCCTCCCATCACTGATGTTGATTTTTGAAATCTGGCTCAGGTCCGTCAAAGATGAGCACGGTGCAATGCTAGTTTTCATATTGATATAGTGATCATTTGGATGTTTGTTTTAATGTGTTGTTATTTCATATTTTTTGTTCTGCACTGGTTTTCAGATCTACCGATCTTAATTGTTTTTAAAAAGAAAAGTCAAGTCTCCAGTGGCCTATACCCAAGAAAGATGTCAAAAATGTCCAATGTTCGAGTTAAGGTGGAAAAAGGTGAGTCTCATCGTCCAATTGATTGTATAAACGCGTAAGGGCATATTACACATTTGCATATTAAATGAGCTTATGATGCTGGCTTTTGATAGTGTATGTTTTTTTACCTTTCAGACGGGGAGCCTTCAGCTGCACGAAACAAGCTGGATGCAGTGCTGCAGTTCCTTGTAGAGAAAAATGACCAGGAAAGGTAATTGCGACACTTCACTGGTGGTGTGTATGTGTAAAATAACTGCATTGAGATTTGAAATCTTGTTGCTTGAACAATCATAATGTAGCATAGTGTGCAAATTTTAAGAGTGGGGTGGAGCAGTGGCACAGAATTTAGCACACTGCGCTATGAACTGGGTGATCTTATTTCAATTCTTCAGCCATTTGTTGCCAAAAGGCTGAACATCGTATGATGTCAGGAGTATGAACTGACAGATAGGGGTTCTAACGGTTTTTATGTTGGGTGCAAAGTTTATCATTGTGATTATATTTTTATTTAAATATGATTACTTCACCCTAAGTGCCGGAACATTAATGAGATTAAACTGTCTGCAGAGAACAAGAAGAAGGTGAACATAGACTGGGTCAGAATGAATTCAACACCAAGTAAGATTTTACGTGCAAATAGTTTTACATTGTTACACGAGCACACATTCCAAGTGTATTTAATGGTATTTATGGATATGCTTTGGTGTTGTACATTTTCCCTGTGGGATTGCTTATAAACAAATAACTATGTAAACATTGCCTGGCCAGTAATTACATTCATATTGAATCTCTTCTGCTTTTACAGGGACACTTCACCTACTGGCATCAAACGGTGAGTAAGCAAAACGTTATTTGGGAACGTTTTAGCAGTTACCTTTGAGATGTTCTGACATTATTAACTATTTATTCTGACTATGGTACCTTTTATGCATTTTAAATAATCAGGAGCACAAGATTCCCCCATCAAAAACGGAAGAGGAGAAAGGATGTGGATGATTTCATTTCAGAAAACAGCCATCCAAAACAGAGTACGTTTCTTTTTACTTAATGAAAATACAATTTCATAATACATCTTTAAAAAATGTGCAAAACAGTTATGTTACTCGGTTGACTGCGGAAGAGGAGAAAGGATGTGGATGATTTCATTGCAGAAAACAGCCACCCAAAACAGAGTACGTTTCTTTTTACTAAATGAAAATACAATTTCATAGTACATCTTTAAAAATGTGCAAAACAGTTATGTTACTCGGTTGACTGCGGAAGAGGAGAAAGGATGTGGATGATTTCATTTCAGAAAACAGCCATCCAAAACAGAGTATGTTTCTTTTTACTAAATTAAAATACAATTTCATAATACATCTTTTAAAAATGTGCAAAACAGTTATGTTACTCGGTTGACTGCGGTTTTCTTCACATACACTCATTTGTCTTGTGTCGTTTTTCTTCTGGACAACAGACACGTACGTGATGAAATTGTTTGACCGGAGTGTGGACCTTGCTCGGTTCAATGAGACGACGCCCCTCTATCCCATCTGCCGTGCCTGGATGAGCAACAACCCCGGGCACAAGGATGATGGCACTGGCCTCACCACCATCACTGATTCCACCGAAAACGACAATACAGGCGTGCGTTACTTTTATTCCATATCCATTGTGAATTGCTAATTGCAGGGTATATGATGATTCTGCAAGGAAAAATGGAAGGTAAGAGGGGAAGAGGAAGACATTTGACCATTTGGGAAAGTGTGGGAAGTTAAATAAGACTGTCTCTTAGCCTGAATATTGTAAAAGAAGGAATACACATTTCATGGATAATTCCTCAGTTATGAGAATGGTACTTAATTGTATAAAAAAAATGGTCAAGTGTTCCAATATTAGGTAAAAAAAATTCTCAATTTACACGCAATCACTGTGATAGTTAAATGCATAACATGTTTCTTAATTGAAATATTGCTGAATTGTATTTGTGTAGTGGTTTTGTGTTGTGTGTTTTTCTGTTTGAACTAATTAGTACGTTTGCTGCACCTGGAAGATCAGGTGACAGAATTCCTGAACGGGGAATGTGTGGAAGTGTCACGACTGCCTCCACCCACTCCAAGCACCAACAAATGAAAATGGAGTTCACATCAATCTACGCATCCCTTCCCCCATTCCTCAACCGGATGAACACCTTAACATCCGCATGGTGTGTGTGCACAGAAGCTATTTTAATAGGCCATGTCAGTATGGTCACATCAACATAGGAACATGTGTATTCTTCCTCCAGATTTACAAAACCTCCCACGTGAACACATTTACAGTGTCCAGAAGCCATATAATTATATCATCCCGACTAACTTCGTTTCTAAATCTTAAAATCATCGATTAGGTTAAGCATTCTAAATATGAGAATTGTGCTTTTGAGTAGATATTTCCAGAAAAGATGTGTTTGGCATGGTAAATGAACGGTTACAAAGTTAATAAAATGAATCCCTGTCCATGTTGGTAAAGCCACATTATAGTGTGAGCACATTTCTAATAATGCAGTTGACAAACATTTTGTTTTTGCAACCAGGTTTGGTTAAAAACACACGTGAGCAGAAGCAGTGGATGCGGGAGAGGGAAGTTGTGATTGTTATAAATATTCTCGTGTTGCTTCAAAACCTATTTTGTGCTCTCAGCCGGAAGAAATGGCACCACCAAATCCCATTCTGCTGTACAACCACATGGAACGATGGAAGAAGATCCGGCAAAAGTGAGTGCAGCCCGTTGAATTTGTGTTTCAACTTGGTTGATCTTTATTTGTTTGGCCCACTGTCATGGAAGTTTTTTTTATATATAAACTCTGCTTATATACTTTAATCCTGCTTTTATACCATAGGACCCACAATCGTTTTCAACTCTTCTTGATTTCGTTTCAGGTGGAGGGTGGCCTCCCACCACAACCAGATGCGTTATGCGGAAAGCATGAAGATACTAAAAGAGATGTTTGACCGACAATGATGATTCTGTGTTTTAATTGTAAATTGCATTATCACATTTTATACATCTTCAATCAACTGTATAAAAATGTCTTTATATACATGCGAATGTATACATCTGCTTCTGTAACATATTTTTTATGTAATATTTTAAAATTTTAGAATGTTAAGTTGATCCAAATAAACCATTTACATTTTTCTTGTACTAGTCTGTTTTTAAATTACAAAACATCCGATTCGCGTGGCTGGCTACGTACGGTGCGATAGAAGTTCAACATATGTGGAGAAACATGAGTTAACGAACGACTCAATGAAGGAGTTAACGAACATTTAAATGAGTTAATGAACGACTGAATTCGAACCAACGATTGAATGAGAACGACTTGAGCTAATAAACGACTCGAGTTAACGAGTGCGTGCGTTGAACCAACGGCTGAATAAACGAGTTAACGAACGACTCAACCCGCACCTCCGATGTTGGCTACGTACGGCGCGAAAGAAGTTCAACATACGCACGTGAACGACTGAGTGAATCAGTGGTTACGTATTGAGTCAGCTGTTACACACACCCCCCAGGGCCCACAATGCATCGCGCTTTGTCAACATGGCTGCGCCCAGCCGCCAGGGCGCTTCACGTGTCCATCCCTGCGCACTCTTCCACTCGGCCGTGGAAACCGTCTTGAAGGCTTGGCCGGTCTTGCAGGTACTCGTGTCACATTGAGGGAGCCGTCGCCCCCTTCAGTTTTCGTTGTAGGTTGACTTGTGGGCTTCGCGCGTGCGTTCGGGCCTAGCAAAGAGCGACCCTCCGCCGTCGCATAGTTTTCCTGCTGAATTCAAGCCACCCTGGCGGTAGAGCCGCAATGCTCGCACCCTGGTTAAGCCGGTCGACTTAACGCACCCTTATAATTACACTTAACCACACATAGTCTCAGGTACGTAAAGTAAAAGACGAGATTGGTTTAAGTAAACGTCTATTTTTTGTTTAAAATCCTGTCTTGCCACCGATACACTTCACCCGTTTTAAGTGAGTAAGTCGACGAGTGAAAATAACTCGTTCACAGGATTGGCCAGGAATCCACGTTAAGAAACCGCCTCGAGACTAATCGAGGTTTTTCAGAGTAAATGCATGAACCGCATAACATGTGTAAGTATGGGTTTAATACGTGTCTCTGTGTGTGCACCTTAATACTAACGTTTCCTTTCCCCTCTGCCCGGTAACTTCATAAGCCCCTCCTCACCCGCCCTCCCTCCTGCAATCATTCTATGGAAAGTCCTGTTGATGCTAACGTCTTCCTGTTCGTATATGGCAGGGGTCGGCAACCTACGGCTCCGGAGCCGCATGCGGCTCTTTACGGGCTGCTTCTTGACGATGAGTACGTATGTACTCAGATGCATTGCGGCTCTTGAAATACTGAATTTTGTACCGAATTGGAAAGAAATGGCTCTTCTTGTTATTTTGGTTGCCGACCCCTGGTATATGGTCTTGGATGTATGCTGGACTTCTTTCGCACCGTAATTAGCCAACCGTGCTAATCGGAGGGCTTGGAATTCAGTCTCGTTTAATTAATTTAATTAAATATATCGTGTTCAGTCAGAACCACGTGCAAAATAGGACGGTTTCGAGTAAAAACGTTGGCTTCGTCGTTAGCATAAACCATTGTCAATCTACTGCTGGATGAATATTTCCCATAACCGTTGACATCAATCCCAACCTTGTCGGATGGTAGACAAGATTGGAGGGAGATATACTGGGAAATCGTTTCACTAATGAGGTGTGGCAAACGTTTCAATTATAGTGGGATAATATAAGTTATGTACGAGTGGGATTGAGACGGCGTTTTCAGTTAAGGAGTTCGTCAAATTTCAGTGCGGTGTAAATAAAATAAGTACCGGCGTTTTTTATATTGATTCGCTGGTCCATGTCATAGGAATGTGAAATTCCTCACCACTGGCTTGAAGGCTGTAAAATAAAATCAACACTGCTCCATGCTTATCAAACAGGGAGACACGTAACCTTTTGCTTGTGCTTTTGGCCATCTCCACTCTCCCTTGCAGATAGCGGTGGAGAATGGTTTCGGAGGCGTGTACAGTCAGCAGAAAGCTGAGTGGATGGTGGGTGTTGTGGAGTCGTTTTTCTACGAAAACGGTACGGAGTTGACTTCATTGCTGTGCGGCACTGTTCTTTCTGGAGTTCTGTATCAAGCAGCATGTTAATCCTGCGATCGAATGCACGAGGGTTTGGTACATATACGTACATGTAATATCCCCTTAGTCAATACACTGCAGAAAGAGGGCCTCCCCGTGCCGTGTCGGGCATGGGAGTTGTTTGACCATGATTCACCACGCTGGTTAGTGTGTGTCGGTGAAGGGGAAGGGCCCAGGACTGGTTGAGGTATTGCTTGCCATTGATTGTAGCTGGGAATTTAACTCTGATTTAATTGGCGCAGTGCGTGAACTACTGTGCCACTTATCCTCAAGCACGGTAATAATGATGGTGCCCATTATTTACCCAGGAAAGTAGCACTATATCTCACTTTTTTATGTGTGTGTTCTCCTTTGGCATATATGACCACTTCCATTTAATGAGTGTTTTGTACGTGTTACAGTTGAAACAATGTGAATGATCCTTAAATCTCCACGTCTATTTTCACCCACAACTGGGGAGTCAGTAGATCATCAGTGAGGGTAGTGTGGGTACTCTTGCTTCTTAAGAGACATCTAGGTATTCTGTAGAGATCCCCCTGTAGTCGGAGGACCTTTCCTCGAGCAATAACTTGAGCCCGACAAAGTCGGGGCTTTGTACTTACCAAAAATTGTGGAACCGGTGGAGGTTTGAGAAACTCGCACCAACTGGGCTGTGAAATGGCCAGGATATGATAGTACGATATTAATCGATGAACTACTATATGATTGGAAGACATGAAGATGAATGTTTCATTCTGCAGGCAACTTGGAGTCCTTCGAGGTGGAAGACTTCATGACAGATATCCTCAACAATGAGTTTGACACAGTCATCGAAGATGACAGCTTACCACAGGTACCATGGATGATGCCCGAGCAATCCCTAAGCCTATTTTAAAGCACTTTATATTACAATTCATTATAGATGTGACCTGGAGTTCTGTGTAAAATTCAGTGTAAAGAGACAGTTGTTTGAACTCGTAGCAATTTCTATCATGCTGTATTGGTTAGAGTTGGAATGTAACCAGAAAATAAATGTTCAGGCCTTGCATAGGATGATTGGAATTTCATTTCAGGATTGGATAAACAAGGAAATTCCTTTTAGATCATGTAAACAAAGTGTTTTGTATATGTAATGAGGAAAAGGAGGTCGAGGTGGGTGGATGTCCCTACTGGACATCTGTGAAAATGAGCTTTATAGCATCGAATTCCTCCAGTATAAGTAAATATTCCGATTCAAACGTGTGTGGGATGGATGAGTGCAGGCTATTCAAATAGTCATTGTGGTGGGCATGTAGTTGTCGATAATCAATGTCAAAGGCAAATATCCAAACGCTAGGGATACTGTAAGAACGGACCTTAATTACGGAGTCCAGTGGAAGGTAGCGATTGCAGGTTGCTATGGCATCAACCGCATGGGCCACGATGACCTCTGTATCATTCCTTTGTACGTAGACGTTAAACAATGAGCGCTTGCTGTTGTCTGGGCGTGCATGCGCAGGTGTCACGACAGCTCTGCACGCTGTTTGGCCTCTGCACCGGTGGGCGTGCGAGTGAAGCGACGCAGTTTATGGAGACGCTGAGCCAGAAGAGCTTCAACCACAAGCTGAACGTGACTCGCGTCGGAGACAGCGACGAAGACGACGACGATTCTGGTGGAGCCAATGACGAGGTGATCATGCGGCATGTTTTTAATATCAGCTGCTGGGTCTTATGGCCAATTGTAATAATATTTTCAAAAATGATATTGTAAATGTTTGATTTAAAGCTTTCGTGACTGCAGGGATTCATATTCTTGGTTCTTTCGGTAAAGTCACGTAGAAGGGAAATAATAAAATAATATCAATATAAAATAATACAATTCTCACGACGTTTCGACTGCAACACAAGCAATCGTCATCAGGTGTAAAATCCACAGAAAGATTTCACACCTGATTATGATTGCTTGTGTTGCAGATGATATTGTGTCATTCATGCCAACGTCATCCCACAGTTGGTTATGTTTGTTCCCCTCGCAAACATTTGTAATTAAAACACGTTGAAATACGTGATTTTTATCAATAATAAATCTGAGGCTTCTTCAATTTTGTGAATCTTTTAAAGCCTATTGTTGATTATTTTGTTTAAAATTTTCAATTTATTTGTTAAAATTTTGCTCTCGCCATCGCATCCTGAAATGTCTCAGAGATTGGCTGTGGAAGAGATTTTGCCCAGCGCTGCTCCTACGGCTACCCTTTCATCTGATGAGATTGTCACATGACAGCAAATGCAGTATTTCTTTAATTCTCGGAAATAAAATTTAGCCAAATCTAATCCACAGTCATATTGATGGATTTCTTTTGTATGCAGTAACTCATGACCAGGGGCTGAGAACCTCCACTCTTAAGGGTCCGTTGCTTTGCAAACTAACGCCTGCGCATCTTGCCCTTAATCAACTCTTCAACTTCAACTCTGCTCTCTCAGGCCATGGACTGCGCCGAAGCGGCGCAGCCGCCGCCGTCGTCGGGAGAAGTAGCGCAGCCGAGCGCGCGGAGCTCCAGCGAGAGCCAGCGCAGAGCTGAGCCGGGCGAGGACGGCTGGACAACGGTCCAGCGGAGACGGAGATAGCACGAGCGCTCATCCCACCGCCTCCGTGTTTTACTTCATGTGTTCAGAATCACTATCGGAATATTTATTTGTACCGGAGGAATCCGATGAGCTGTAAAGATCTTTTTTCACGGGGACAGGTCAGAACGTGACCGCAAAACACAATACAAAAACACGACGGGAGTGCAAAGGAATGGTAAACAAATCGCCGAATAAATACAAATAAAAACGAATCTATTTTTATCTTACCAGGTAAAGCCCTATGAGCTATTGGCTTTTTCAGAAGTGACTTGGCTGAACGAAGCGGTTTATCATGTGGACATTTATAGCAGTAAAATAATCTAAATCTTCTTTCATTTGGCTGATTTAGATGTTAAACAACAACTGCAATTGCACATCCAGGTGGTCAAGCCAGATAACCGTGTAATAATTTAAATTGTCTAGACGCATGTTTCTAAATATGGAGGGGAAAACTGGAGGGCCTGGACAAAAAATTCACACGACCATAGGGAGAACATGCAAACTCCAAATATACAGCAGGCATCGGGGTTGAGTTTCAACCCCCAACCTGCACACCAGGCGAGGAAGATAACATCACAGCACCGTGGCACCCCTTACATAGATATATATCAAGTATATACGTTCAAATCCCATTAGTACAATTAATTCCCAAGCTTGAGTGGGTGCAAATGTATGTACAGTACAGGTAGGTCCTCTACTTCCGATGGAGATGCGTTACGACGACCCCATCGTAAGATCGAAATATCGTAAGTCGGACCATCGTAACTCGGGGACTACCTGTACTTATGTTGAACTTGTTTTGCACCTTCCATGGTCTACCGTGCCAATCAGGATGCGGGGGAAGGACGACAAGCTAAACACAAGAAACAGTTCTAAAGAAATTAGTTTTCAATTTAGATTTAAAAGTGCATACCTCCAGTGGCTTCCTGATATCAGAAGGAAGTGCGTTCCAGACAGCCGCTCAAGCGCATCTGAAAGCACGTGATGCAGCGGGCTCCGAGCAGAGTGTGCTGCGGTTCTATTGCATTGCACACACTAAGATGCAGCTATAAATCATACGGAGTGTTTCCCGAGCGCCCAGCTCAGTGCCCGACTGGTGGTTGGGCACTCGGTTAATTTGCGCTCGCCGCTGCTCCGGTACTCTTGCAATCCCTGCCGCATGTTCATTTGGATGTGGTGTGCGAACAGAGTTTGAAAAGCTGTTGTACACGTGTGCAATAGGGGGCGCTTCTGCCATTTGAGTGGACTGTTTTGCAAGCCCACCCCATAATGGTGGTGCACATCGTGCAAGTGTAATGCATTAGTCCTAAATCTTGCGCGTTCATTAAAAGTGCGTCGTGCTATTGGCCGGGCTCACGGTTTGTATTCCCGCGCGGCCCATGGAGACGTAAGTTAGAGTTACGCGGCATTCGCGGCGCCGTACATTTTGCGCGATTGCCATTAGCCTTATTGGCAACGCGAGTCGCAGGACGGGGCTCGCACGTCGATGTTTGCTGCATTTATTTACGACGTATTGTAGGAGCGTTACCAAATACGTTACTCGCGCAAATTAACGTTGCGTTAAAAGTGCAGCCCAGCCATTGGGACGATATACAACGCGTGTTTTTGTGGTGCATTAACGTGCTCACTGAGTAAATTCCAGCAGAGTTGCGATTTACTTTGTGAACGAGCAAACCAACAAACCGAATGGCAACTGCGACAGCCGGCTTTATTTATTTACGCGCATTTTCACTTTTTTTTTTTAAAGCCACGCGTGCACAAGTCGAGGAGTCGTAAGGCACGTGTGACCTTGGTGTGTTGAGCTGATGGATAGATCCACACCCAATCCTGTCCCACCCCCAAAGCCCCAGCACCCTCCCGAGGGCACTGCTAAGTGATTGATGGACCGCTAGCATCGGCGGCGTGCCACTCGCGACCTCGTCTATCCATCACGAACCGGGCCGAACAGGAGGCCAGTTTTTGCCATCGCCGCTACCACACGCTTGCCAACGTCTCTCTGCAGAGACTTTTGACGCGGCGGCAAGTTTGGGCTCGAGGTCCCCGGCAAACCGGCGGCCTGGATCACGCAAAGTGGAGACCGCGTGCCAGCAGCTGTGCGCCTCCATAAAGAACATTTCATTAATATGATAATGGACGTGCCTGTGTTGCGGGGATTTTGCACAATTGGTTTATGGTGGGCGTAAAACATTGCTCTTGCTCGTGTTTAGTATCGAAAGGTATTCATGCAATATCTGATGTACTAAAGATATTACTCCCCACGTTCATATATGTTTTACTACCGTTTTGTTTTGCCGAGTCTCCTTTGCAAACTGGATTTTTTCATTACACATCCACTGGCTTTTTTTAATAAATAAATTTGATTTATTGGAAGCAACGCTTTTGATTTCTTTTTAATTTTTATATCTAACATAAAAAGACAGCTGCTGCTGCAGAGTACAAACGGAGGCAGCAGGAGCCGCCGCAGACGTTGAAGGTTTCTGAGAAATATTTTCAACTGCTGGGCTCTGCTCCACATCCCAAGCGCTTGCCACCATGCCTTCCTGCCACAGTTCGTCCTGACGACTTGCTAGACCAGTGGATAAATGCAATTCAAGTGTGCGATTGACAAAGCAATATGATGCGTATATATAGAGCATTCACATTTCATTGGTTAGAATATTGTCATGCCACCCTGTCATAGGTGTGATACACGGGGGAGGAGTTGCAAGATTGGTGGTGCAGTGGTGATCGATGGGTTATGAACTCTGACCCGAGATTGATTCCTGGCAGTCGTTAACAGTGATGACTGATACCTGGACCGGTCTTGGGCTCCTCACCCCCTGCTTCTACGAATCCATACTGACCTATGTGGAGAAGCATGGTGGAAACAACCCCCACAACCAACACATGTGGATAGGCCTTCATCCCGTTCTGCGTTTGACATAGGGTCAAACATTATGGAAGGGAACAGTGGCTCATTAATGGGCATTTATTGTGGAGTGAACCCAGCAGTATGGGGTTCAGTCTCGTTAGCAATTCACACGGACACCCACACGCAGTGGTGTGGGGACCCTTCCATGCGGAGGAGACGGCGAGGGCCCAACTCCTGTGACCACCAAGGAATCGTTTTTCCCCGGATGAGAGTGAGCGGCGGTGGCACCGGAGGACTTGCTGCACGCCGAGCTCAATTGTCCAGCCATTTGTGGATTAAATTCCCGGTCCTCCCGTTTCCTCCCAAATGTATAAACCCTCATTAATGTACTGGAAAAAAACATCTTAGTATATAGAGGACTGCAACGCTTGGGCAACTGTTGGTACCGGCTAACCGCCTGGCTTCTGCCTTCAAGCTTGTTTGGTTCCTCAGCGATTGTGAGTTACATTCTGCATGAGTGGTGTGATGTGAAAGTTAACATACATAAAGGCATTGATACAATTTACACATTAAATAACCGGTACTTTATTTGAATCCCCCTATCTCTCTGTGCTTGTGCGTATACAAACCTCTCGCGAATCCACTGCTGGATGAGAGCCCTTCCCCGCAATGTGCGGGTCTTGGGGGAATTGGGGGATGGCTATTGCACCTTCATGCTGATCAGTGCGGGGTTGGTGAAGGGATGCAGCGTGCACGTTGGACCGAAGTACATTACAACAATTGATATATTTCCCTCTGCTGCCACGCAGTCGCCTCTAACAACTTTTTTTTTCGCATGGTGGTAATACTCATTTACCACCTGAGGCCGTCACTTGTTTTCCAGCGCGCTCGCATAACGTTGAACGATCGCGTTATGAACTCCAACATGGTATAGCGCGACAGCTGAGGAATGGAAAGGCAGCGAGACGCGTCCGAGATCCGCGTGGCTATCGATGCGTGCCACTCGACAGACCCTCCGAGTCGTTGCTGTGAAATTGACTGTCACAAGGTCACCGCCACGACTGACACCACCACCACCAGCAGCAGCGGCAGCAGCGGCATAAACGCCGTGCGGGGAACTTCAGCGAGATCAACAGCACGAGCAGAGGACGCCGGAACGCCACCAACGGCATACGCAGCAGTAGATGCAGCAACAGCAGCAGGAGGAGGCGTAAAATCATCGCAGCAACAATAACAGCAGCAGCAGCAGGAACGGTAGCAGCAGTAAGTGCGGCAGAAGCAGCAGCGAGAACACCAACGGCAGCAATCGAAGCAGGAGCAATATCTGCAGCAGCAAGCACACACACACAGTGAGAGCGTGAAGCTGCGAGCGCTTGAGTCGTGCCGCCTTTGCTGGTATCGCTGACAAATCACCGCTGGAATCGCGATGGAGCGCAACGAACTCGGGGCTCCATCCTCGCCGCTCGCTATGACCAGTGCCGGATTTTACGAGAAGCAAAAGTAGCTACATATGTAGCTACATATGTAGCTACGGGCCCCGCACTTTCAAGGGCCCCGTGCTAAACGCTTTCAAGCTATCAATTCCGGTTCAGTGATTCTGCACTTGTTCTATTACTAGAGTACTACACTGCCTTCAACTTTTATGAACGACTGGGTGTTTAAGGTTAGAGATTTGTCTATTATGCCGCTGTATAACAAATGAAAAAATACGATTACTTTACTTTACTATGCAAGTACAAATTTGTGTTTTAATATTTACGTGTCTTGTTTATTTAGGGCCCCTTTCTGACATATGCTACAGGCCCTGCACTAGCTTCATCCGGCACTGGCTACGACCCCCTCACCCAGACCAAACCCTCCTCGACACGTGGCGGAGGCCACGCGAGTCGTTTGACAGCGACTCCTCTTCTCGCCGGCGGGAATGAAATGACAGATCGCTCGTAAAAATTGCGCCTCGGAATTCTCACCAAAATCATTGCAATTCGCCAAAGCCGCGCGTCGTGTCGATCTTGATGTAGCCGGTCGGGGTGGTTGTGGCGGTGGTGATTGGGGGTGCTGGAGTGTGTATAGGACCGTGCGTTGAACTTCTTTCGCACCGTACGTATCCGACCGTGCCAATCGGAGGTGCAATGGCAGGTCAACAGGCTAAGCACAAACAAGCAGTTCTTAAGAAATGAGTTTTCAATCTGGAGGATATCGACGGAGTGGCAGCTAAAGTGCGGATTCCGCTCGGAGGGAACTTCCACCGCGGAGACGGAACGATGGAATCGATCGGCACGTGTGCGGCAGGTTCCAGGTGGATTGTCGCATCGAGGCACGACGACTGCTTGGGGTGAGGCCTTCATCCAGCAGTGGAGATAGTCCATTGCCGATGGTAATGGTCGACACCAGCGTTCTTCTTGTGACCTTTCTTCCGGCCCCTTACGCGCAGCCCTCAATATAATACACAAGACGTGAAGACACCACCACCTTGCAGGCGGGGTGGCGGCCAGGCGAGGTAGTTGACATCTCGGCACCACCGAAGCACACCGCCCCATACCACTCACTACCGCTCCCAACATACAGAGACAAAGAGACGCACTCACACTACAATTTAACGAGACGGATTGCATCAGCACGGCGAGGTGAG